>NW_028256549.1:3587500-4995000 GCF_048593485.1 Apis florea | reverse complement strand
TCCACGAAAAGCTAGTTTCAACGCTTAACAATAATAAAGCGAAAGAATGATGGAACACAAAGTTTCAAAGTTTAATTGTCGGTATTTAATTACCTCAAATTTTTTAACGCGCGAACGAAACGAAAATTTCAATTTTCCGCCACGTGGTGGTTCACGCACGTGGACAAATTCCCTCGATATATGAAATATCGGGAATATCGTAGGCCGGCACCAAGAATATTTCCATCCCGCGGAATTTGACTCCGTCCCACGAGAGAATGATCGAGATACTCGTGTTTCGATAATCCTCGTCGATTCCCTCGTCGATCGATCTTTCGAATTCAAGAGGAGCAGTTGAAGCTTCTTCGAATTCGAAGAATAAAAAAAAATATATTGTTCACTTTGAAATTTTATTTATAATTTTATTATTAAACGTTGGTAGCAGTGTCACTATTCTGTAGTCGGCATCCTTTTGTTTGTCTTCAGCACTCGCGTATATTTTTTTTATTTATTGTGCGTACCAACCAACCAACCAACCAACATATATAGTTAGAAAAATTAGAAGAGACGATAGATTTTCAATTTCTTCTTTATTCTATTCAAATAAAAATCAACGAATAATTCATAACCAAAATTCTTTTCGGAACAGGTATGAAAAAGTACTTCACAGACGTCTCGTGGAAGCGGAGGATAGACAGCATTCAGGTCGGCATGCAGTGTTGCGGGATAGATTCCTCCGACGATTGGCACAAGACGTATTGGCTTCAACGAGAATTTCTTCTAGTCGACTCGCCCGATATCTTGAGGTGATTATCAGTTAATTATATGCCGAGGGACAATGCGCGCCGGTATCAACGTGGTAACGAGGCGGCGGTATCGACCGGGGAGGCTGTGAAATCTATATCCTATCCGCGTTTATCGGCCCGTTATCCCCGTCATGGTGCACGAGAACAATGCGCCAAGGATTATCGTAGCCTTGCGTTTCCCCTGAAAGTGGCTCGAGATGGAACGTCCTGAAGAAAGAGGGGGAGAAAAAAAAGAAACGAGAAGCGTATTATTAAAATTTTATATACCTGTTAAACCAGTTACCATAAACGATATATCAAGCCCCGGTTCGTGAAAATTTCCACCAATATAATTTGCATAAAGATGAAAATTTGACGTGATAATAATAATAAGGGGTGAAAAATAAATGTTTCACTGCGAGATATTCTCGACTCTCGATTAAATCGTAATTTTGGTGAATTAATATTAAAAGAATCTATCGAAAAATATTCGATCCGAGCGAATAGCCCTAAAGTTTCACTAAGAACAAAATTTCCAGGAACTTTAATGGAATCGTGGAAAGTATGCCAGGATTTTAATTGCACGTGTATATGATTCACTATCGAAAGCAATTAGTTAGAATTTTTCAAGATGCTCGAAACATTTCTTTAAAATGTTCGAGGAAATAGTGCACGCGGAAGTGGACACGCAAAGAGGGTGAAACGTTTTTCACCCCGGTTCCAAAGGGGCAATTGCAAAGTTCCACGCCCTGCTGGAGAGGATTGCTACCGGAAAGGATTTAAAAAGATGGTAACTGACCACGAGGTAAAGTGCCCTTCCACGGGCCAAATTATTTCCCTCGTCTAATTCACTCTAGCTTTTCCGCTTTTAACCAACTGTGCACGAAAACGTTTAGAGATTCGTTTCTTTCCAACCGTATTTAATCAATTTCATCGTTCGTTCAACATAAATAATCTCATAATTGTCGAAATAAAACCATCATTGGTTCGATTTGTAAGGAACATTTTAAATCTTCTAAATTGTCCTCGTCTCGATACCTTCATCATCTTCAATCCTCGAGAAGAAGATCTTTCCTTATCCCCTTTTTTCCTCGTCTCTTTCTCCTGGAAATTCTCGGCTCGGTTCATAAAGTTCGGTTCGCTCGATACCGGGATCGTCGGGGTTGCCGAATTTTCTGTGGAGAGAGGCCGCGCAGAGAGGCGGAAGTAACGGATGCGAAACAATTTGAGAACGAAACAATTCATCCCCGGGTTGAATGCAACGGGATGGTTGCTTAGAGTAGTTTCGCGGTAATTGCCTAATAGTCAGGTTTCTGCAGGGCTGACGTATGTGTGCATTAATGCGGTGGCGGTAATACGTTCGATAATAAAGGGTTAATAGCGCGTTCCGAACAGAAGCCTTTGTGTCGCGGCTGGTAATCGCAGATAGAACAGTGGGTTATCGATTTCTCGTTATGTTAATTGCAGAATTATACCTTCCAACTGCATCGATCCACCTCCTCCCCTCTAGCCGCAGCTATTCCCAAACCGTCGACGCCGCCCCCTCCTTCTGTTCCACGTCGATCTCCTCCTCCTCGTGAAAATCCATCCAGAGATTATTATTATCGTATAATAATCGCGACGGCGAGGTTAACTCGATAAGGAGTAGCATACGTGAATAAATACCTTCTCGTTCCCCCTTCCTGAGAAGATAAATTTGAAGAAGAGATTCTTTTTCGGTAATTTGTATCAATCATTTCGAAAGATTAAGACGATAAGAGTAGCTATCGAGTTACTTTCACCGATTTCGATTCGAACGAGGTTCAATAAATTTTTTATCAATCAGGGATTAATTGAGAATAATTAATGAATATCCAGTTTCTAAATGAAATTTGAAAGATACGATATAATCCAGTTTACCAGAGAGAGAGAGAGAGAAAGGAGAAGGTGGACGGTTAAACGAATTGGCATTCCGCAAGTTTGTCGAACTTGTCGATTCGAACTTGTCCGCGGGACATGTCCGAGAACGTGTCGCGCGCCATCTCGAGTTTTCAAGAAGAGGGCGGCCCTTCTTTCGACACGACAGTCGGGTAATTAAACGCCGTGGAATCGTGCGAAAGATGAAAGATAACGTAATTATTAATCCAAGTTCTTCAAGAATTCTTCAAAACGACAAACAAACGATCGGTAAAATTAAAATAACTAAATAGCCAATTATTAATAAATAATAATTCGCTCGCTTAAATTTAAAGAAACTGAATATCGAACGCCCATTTGTCTATAATTATAATTCATTATCATAATAAAAGTTGTTATTCTTTTGTCTGTCGGGGAGGGGGGGAGGAGCATCTTGGAAACGCGTTTCCAAGGAGGTGTAACGATCCCTCGAAACGACAAAAGTGGTGGCGCAAGGAACGAAGGAGAGAAATAGAAAGAGAGGGAGAAGAAGAGGGAGAGGGGTGGCACGTGACGAGGAGATCCGACACGTAGTAGGGATTCTTCTCTTTCCAGGTACGCGAAGTTGGACGGTAGCGTGACGCCGCCTGTGGTGCCGTGGAGTTGCTGTCGAATCGACGTGAAGGGCCCCTGCTTTCACGATCCCCTTCAACTCCCGAATCCAGAGCAGAATTCCTCTTACGAGAGCCTTAACCCTCGGGGCTGTCTCGCTCCTATGAAGATTATGGTAAACGGGACCCTCTACTCCGCCGCTCTGATGATCGCGTTTCTGCTCGTGTTGCAGGTATAATCGAATCGATCGAGATTAATCTTGTAGAATTATCTTCCACGTCTGACATTACATACCGAGAAATTGTAGCTCGAGAAGTAGCTTCGCTGCGAGACGAACGAATGATCAATTCGCATTCAAAGATCGTTCGAAGATCTCTACGAGTATATATATATATATATATATGAAAAAGAAAATTTTACGACGTAGAAAAGTATTGGCCAGAAATTTTATCTCGCCGTTCAGATTTGGAATAAATAACTCGAGTGGTTTTCGAAAAATGAGGATGAATTATCGATGATCTCAATTTCAACAGGATAAAAATTCCTTTACGAATATACGCGAAATAATAAACATAATATCGGAGGGTATATTAGGGTTCCATTGGCGCGTGAAAGTGATACGCTATATCCACATCTCTTTCTATTCGATTTAATCCCGTTTCCGATATTCGAGCCCCCGATATCGTCAAGCCGGGGGAATAGTCACGGTTAATTAAACCCACCATCCGAGTTTTTCTCTCATCGCCCGATAAATTAATCCGTTTAATCCCCCATTCCATCTTCGTTACGCCCTTTGTCTCCTTCCGGTGTCGATCCGGGAATTATCCGTCCCACGTTTCCTTTCGATGTATCCGCATATTTCTTTGCGCGGTGGATTCGTGCGCTTTTTCGTTGTACTCTCGCGTCGCATTAAGTTTCGAAATAAAATTCTATCGACGCGACATATTTTGCTGGACGCGCGTACGAAACGATCTTTGAGTGATAGAACGGTCGTTCATTTGAGAAGAGAGGAATAAAATTCTCGATAAAATTACTTAACAATTATTATTGTTGCAAAGCTGAGGTTTGTGCAACTCTCCCTTCCCGTGGAATTTTTCGGGAAAATTCCGCGATTTTTCAGCAACGGAAAACGCTGTTTGAGAACGCTCGCGTCCCGTAAACAAAGTTTCTAAGAGCCATCATCAAGAAAGGCGGGGGGAGGGAGGAACTTTATCGAATTCCCTCCATAAAAAAAGAAAAAGGAAATACGGCAAGGAGCACACGCGTTCTTAGCATTGGTCGGCTTATAGCTCGCCACCACTTGGTTGGCTCAGTGTTTCTCAACCTCCTCTCTTATCGATGAAACGAGAACAACAACCGTTCAAATTTGTTCTCGACGATACGATCTAGTAATACGGCATCTAAAAATCGAAATATTCGTTTTATTTTATTTTTTTTTTCTTTTTCTAACTTCTTTTTACCAATTCTTTTCCAGGTGACAGTGAGCGTGTTGTCGAGGTTCGACTTCACGGCGGCGAGGAACGCGGTGGCGCTGGGCGATCGGTGGTCAGGCTCGCCCGGTTGGCTCTTTGGCCGCCTGGATTTCGGCTTGGCCCGTGGACCTAATCTCTGCCAGATCGATCGGGTTAGTGGAGCGGGCGAATCGAATCAATCGAGTCGGGCGAGCGAACCGTGGCCGACTCTGTCGAAAGATCGGGATGACGATGATATTAATTCGATTTATATATTAGTTTCGAGCAAATTAGAAAAATTCGCCTCCTCGATCGGGGAGGAGAAATTTGGAGCCGGTATTCTGCCGGGAATATATAGATTCGAATCGTTGAGCGATGACATTTTTTTTTTTTTTTTTTTGGAGAGTTCGTTAATCCCGTCCTACTATTGCTGCCAGGTGAAAAGAGTTAGGAGGCAGGTTGGCCAAAGTTTCGACAAGTTTCGCGAGAAATATCCTAGCAGGATTTCGCACCTCTGTCACCTTTCCCCCTCCCCACTAACTTGCTCCACTTGCGCGTATGATTGTGTGCCCGCGCGCCACTCGAGCTTTATTCGTTTAATTTTCTGATTCTCTTCGAGTCGGAACGGGAACGCAGAAAGAAGAAAAGTTTGAAAAGTTTCATTAGCATCGATATTTCTATCGTCAATTTTTTCTTTGAACAAACAGCGTTTTCGGCGCGGTCAGTAATTTTATTTATCAATCGGTGGTCGAAAAAAGTTTTTCGTACAATTTCCTACAGATTAAAGAAAGGTTTCTCGTTTAATTTGTCCCGAAATTTCTCTTGACAGAAGTACAGTGGACAAGGGGACTCGATGATCGATCTTCGCCCGCTCGTGTATTCCAGCGACTCGAATTGAGATCTGGACGTTCCACGCCTCGTCGAAAAAAATTCCTCTTCGAACCCCCTTTAGCTTTTATCGAAATGAGAAGCCGCAACGTCCAAGAACGGACGAAGGAAGAAAGGAGAGTGGAGGAAACGTTAGGATTTAACGAACGAAGCGGGGAGGATTAATCGATCATCGATTACGATACATTGTCCCCGAGGACAACAAACAAGCCGTCCTCCTCCTCGTGGAGAAGAAGAAGGAGGTGGATGCGATAAGATAAGGGGGCCTGTTCGACGTCTGTCGCCAAGATCGGGCCGATACCTTTCACCGTGATTATCCGAGGAATCGGTTAATCGAGTCGCGCCGCTAAATCGCTCGTTTCCTCGCTTCTCTCTCTCTGGGTGGAGGAGAGGGAGAAGGAGAAGAAGGCTTCCGGATCGATCCTGAACAAAAGGAGGCGGAAGGAAGGATCCGGTGTTCTTCTTGGGGAGGGGGGGAAGGAAAGTCTCGACGATGATAAAAGAAGATTCGATCCTCGTGTTTCGGTTATATTGGACGAAGGGAGGGGATGCTGGAGAACAGGTGTAATTACAATCGGAATGGATGAACGAATGGGACGAAGATCGTGGATTTTTTTTTTTTTTTTTTACGTGAAGAAGTATAAATATTCTCTCGATAAGGGGGTTGCGAAGATTTTGTGATTACCTCCTCTCCCTGGAATTCATTCCAGCCTTTTGCACGAGCGAAAATAGAGGAGAGGGAATGTAAAGTTTCGTTTCAATACTTTTTTTTTTTTCTGATAGCATGGGGATTTGTATTTATTAATAATTTCTAAGTTAAGATCCAATTGTTGGTAAATGTAATAATTTTGCTCGTTTGTAAAAAGATATCTTGTGTTTATTATTCGCAGTTTCGAGGAGAAGTTTATGAGAAAATACAGGAGAATACTTTTTTTCTGATCGACGATAGCATTGGAAATTTATAGAAATTTATTAATAATTTCTGGCTTAAGATCTGATTGTTGTTAAATATATAAATAATCGTCGTTGTTAATTTAATTCGTTATAAAAAGATACGGGATACATCTGTGTTTATTATTCTCAGTTTCGACTTGTAGAAAATTGTCCAATTCAAAAATCTAATTTCCAATTCTTCGAGATCAGGTATCAGAAATCGCGCAATGACGACTCGATTTAAACCGTCTGCCTGGTTTAATCGCAAGAAGCGGCGAGGGATCCGTGGAGAATTCTCGGACACGAGGGTGACGAGGGTGCGGTTCTTTCGTCGTGTCACGCGAATAAAAGCGTTTCTTGCGGTCTCTCGAAAGCGCACGGTTACGAATGAGGAGGGGATGAAACGTTATAAAACTCGACAAAACGTTGGAGAAGAAATATTCTCCGTGGAACGAAAGAAACAATTTGCAAAATTTTGAATCTTGTTTTTTTCTCCTCCCTTCTTGGACGAAACGATTGTAGGAAAATAAGAAAACTTGCTAATTTCCTCGTGGAGACGAAGTTTCGGATCCAAAAGAAATAGTCGAACGTTCTCTTCTTTTTCCCAATTTTTAATAATGATTTCAGAAATGCCTTGAACAGAGGGGAAACGATCGAAGCTACTTGACCACGGAATATCGATGGTCAGAGCGAACACGTGATATAATAAGTTGCATCGAAACGTTGAAAAGAAGGAATTCCTTTTTGAATCCCTCTTTTTTCCCGTAAAAAAAGAGAAAGGAAGAAAGAAAAAGCGATATTTCGCCCATAAATTATCGGCGAAATTTCTTTTGACGAAATTTAGATTTAAATACGAAACGGCGATTGTTAAATCCGGTAAAAACACAGGCACAGCCCCCTCACTTCGCCCCTGTCGAATTTAATAACGGCGAATTTACGCGGCGGGTCTCCTCGTAGCAAAGCCGTTGCAATTTCCTGCGACAGTGGTAACGAAGTTCTTACGGCCCCCACGTTTTCCCCGTGTCACCGTAAACCGACCGGTTTTACGTGACGTTCGATGTATTAACGCTTATGGAGGAAACGGTGCGCGACCGGGTTGGCTGTGGAAATCGAGAAGTGCGTCTAAGCGTGGGGTTGAAATTATTTCTGGGAGCAAGAAGATTTAAAGATTTCGTCGTTGAATTGAAAAAAAAATCGAGTGTCGTTGGAAGAAAATAGAATTGGAGTGTTGGAAAAAATATTATGGAAATTTTTGATAATTTTTCAATGATTTACCTTTAATTCCACGATTATTTTTTATTTAGCGTGTGATACGTTGTTAGAGGAATCCTCTTTCTCTTTCTCTAACAGGCATTTCTTTTCTCACACACCGTTTTGTACGAAGAAACTTTGTACAATCTCTTTTCTATCGGATAGAAACATTCGCATTCGATTTTCATTCTACTCTTTCACCTTCCCGTTTTTTACCGCTCAATTTTTAAAACTCGCTCTCTCTCTCTCTCTCTTTATTTTCCATTTCACGCGCAATCTTGGCATTTCGTTTTAAACTTTCTTCCCTTTACTTTATACAATCTTTATATTCCCCTGTTCTCTTTTCTTCCATCCGACTAATTTCAAATTTGAAAAAATACGATGCCCGCATCCCCCTCGATCGATGTCAGCGCGCGGATTACATCCCCGTCGAACGACCCGATTCGGGCCGATTTTCTCGAAAATCGAACCCACTCTCGTCCACTCCAAGTTCGTACGTGTACCCGGTTATCCCGGCTGGCCATTGTTTCCGTTCGATTCGATCGAGAAAGCAGTTAGAACGGCCCTCCTCCCCTCCCCCCTTATCCAACGGCGGTGGCTGCACGAGACAGCGGAAGCACTCGAGGAAATCCCGCGTCCGGCGAATCGAATCGATCGGCGAAGAAGAGCGGCCGTCGACCAAACAACCACCTACGACGGCCCCTTCCCCCCACAAATTGAAATTCGATTTTCAGCGTCCCTAATATGAGGAACGCGTTCGATTTTAAAGCGTAAAAATCATTTGAAAATCGGATTTTAAAGCAATTTATTTTCCATCTAATTTTATCGATCTTCCTCAAACGAGTTTAATTTCTCGTGTAAAAAGAGAAAGGAAACGGAACGGATCCTTGTTTAAATTTACCCCATTTTCGTTGGGAATCGACGCTCGTGATGCTTGCCACGATATAATCGAGGGCAGGATATTCTCTCTCTCTCTCTGTGTGTGTATCTCAACGAGAGAAGTCGAAGGAAGGGACGTGTTAAAGGCTGTTTTCACATTGTCGAGGAACTCTGCGCCCGAGTACTTGCCATGGATAATCAAGTGGAAGGGCCAACCACCGGCCGGGTCCATTCCAGATTGCCCCTCGTTCAATTAGCATACATACGATGGCATACGAGTCCGCTTTCTTCCGTGAAAGAGGAGGAAGCGTTAATTGATTCGACGTGTTTCCTCCTTTCGAGGTTTTCCATTTTATTTCGGATGATCGGTGATAGGATAATTTAAGAATGGATTAATTTCGGTTAAACTTTTATATTTTAATATTTCGCGCGTGATCTTTCCGCGTGAAGAGAGAAAATTTCTCGAATATTGAAGTTGTGTCGTGCGATATTTTATTGAGAGCAAAGCTTACAATAACGTGCTCTCTGCGTTCATTTCTATTCATCTTCTTTACACCGCCGTTTTCCTTCTCTTTGTCGTCAATTTCAATAACGAAAGATCAAGCTCATCCTCGCTCGAACTAATCTCATTGCAACGTGTTCCAAAAACTTTGAAAATAACTCGGTCTGATTTGTGATAAAAGAAATGTAACCACTCGACGGTATATTATTCCACGCATCATACGTGAAGGATCTGAATATTTAAAAGGAAACGTAAATAAATATCGTCGCCTGAGAGACATCGTCGAAGAAGAGTTAATTTTTTTTGCCGGATGATAATCGCACTCTCAGCAACGACGGGTTCGAGGAGGATGTCCACGTTAACGCGGCAATTTTCCAAGCGTCCAAGCAAACATTTCGTCCACGAAACTTCCGGCGCCTTTGTCAGCCGAGATACACCGCCGTTCGAAGTTTTCCTACTTCCACCATTTTTCCTCTCCGATGTTTCCTTCCTTGGAATTTCGAAAAGTTTCCATTTCGCCGTTCAACCGTGAAGTAATAAGAACGAGAGGGGGGGGAAGAAATATCCGTCGACTCGGCTTTTCCGGCGGATCTCTCCAGTAATCCTGGCAGGCTAATTTCTGGTCGCCATTTTTGTCGCGAAATGACGAGGCCCGTCGAGTTTAATATTTCGAAGATTTTTGTCGTGGAAAATCAAGTTTAAATAAATAAATTTAAACTTGCGAAAATCTAATGTCAATATTATTTATCGATGGAAGCCACAAGATTCGTGATGTTACAATTACTGGATCGTTCCAATTGAATCGTTATAACGTTGAGCGTTGTAAATCAACATCGTATTCAACGCTAAACCTATCGACAGTTCTTGTATTCCTATGCTGAAAAATTTAGTAGACAATGATCAATTTATTGTTGAATATATAGAAAATGAAGAACTTTCGTAATTTCGTCCAATAATTATTTTTATGCAATTTCAATTATAAACTTAAAAAACTTCATTTTTTCCATATTTATATTTCAATGTATCCAATTAAATAGCCTACTTGTTGCTGTGAAATCAGATTTAAAATAATCAATGAGGATGACAGTTTTCAAAAAATCGTATAAAATCGATCAGTAATGATAAAATTCCAAAATTTTGCATGCAATACTAAAAGATTGATCTCACAAAACAACATATCAACTAGTATGAATACAGGGTTGAAAATTGAAAGTAATGAGCAGGTAAGTCTGAATATTTCTTTTCTTTTTACCCTTTTCAAATTAATAAAAGACGAACGAACGAACGAACGAACGAACGAACATGAAAGTTCGCGGAAGAAAGGCGGAAGTTAGTGGGCGTGTATCAGCTCGATCCGATTAAGTTTCGTGTAAATTTCCAGCAAGGATCCGTGTATCCATGTCGTATTTCATAACTCGTTGCACAGGGGTTTCTCGTTCCTTTAATTTCCGCCTTCCTCGACGCGATATATTCGCCTCGTCCCGTTGCAAATTCGTCTGGCGGCCAATTACGAAACGATCTCTGGCAGCCGATAAACTTTCCACGCAGCCTTCGATTCGCCAAGTCGAGAACGAATAAGAGAACAGTGAGAGAATAACGGATGAGTAACGGGATCGACGTAAATATGAATTCATCCTCTTCGTGAATTTTGCATTTTTAATGAAAGAATTGAAGATTAAGATTAGGATTAAGCAACGTTATTAATTTCACTCATCGCCAAAGATGCTTTGTTCGGCGCACGTTGCCAATCAAGATTTTTAGAGAGGCTGTGTTATTAAAATATTTTCAACGAGAATGAAACAAGAAGAATTAATCGAGTCGCCACGATGTCAAACCTTTGAAGCTATGGATCTTCCTCCCTTCAGTTTTCCAGGCTCCATTACTCTTCTTAAAGCTTATCTCGAAACGATGCTCCAGCCAGTTAGAGAGAGATAAAAAAGACGTTGCCCGAAGCACTTTTCTCGTACGGCCACGAAGCGAAGAAAAAATGCTGGAATCCATGAAACGGAAACCACTTCTTCCCTCCTGTGGTTGGCATCTGGCCGACGACGCACGGGAAACAAATCCAGTTGGAGAATCCAGTTCCTCTCCCCCCCAAAAAAAAACAAAAATCTTGTAATGATATCGTGTAATTGTACACGCAGCAACAGGTATCCGTTGAAAGAAAAAGACAAAAACAAATATGTGTTAATCGATGGATAATATATTTAGATGATTATATATTTAGTCGATCGGATAGAGTCTTGGATATTGTTTTTGAGCCACGCGAGAAAATGACGAGAAGGAAGAAAATTGAGGATGGTGGAGAGGCCTCGATGATAAATAGTGATGACTGTGTTAAAGAAACAATGTTTGGAATCGATGTTTTGTATTTTTACTTTAAAAAAAGTATTTTCAGTATTAATTTGGAGAGGAAAAATTGGGAGAATAAGTTGAGAATTCTCGTTATTTGATTCTTCGAAAAGAATTGTACTAAAAAAAAGAAATGACAATGAGACTCGTCGAAGAAAATCGGAAAAGAGCGGCACGGTGTCGACGACAAGCGAGACTGTACGAAACGGAGGAGGAAAGGGAAGAAATGAGGAAAGAGAAGGCAGACGACATCTGTCGAGTGCCTCTGATCGGTCAATAACGATTTGCCCGGGAATATAAATGTCTCCGCGAGAGCAGTCGTCCAGGTTGTTCGACTCGGCCCGTGTCCGGCATTGCCTTTTAATCTTGTAGCCTCTTTTAATCTCGTTCCATCGACCGGCTGCTTTCCTCTCCACCACCATGCAATTTCTTCTTTCGTATGAAACGGTTGGAATCCTTATCCGGGTGTACTTTGAAAAGTTAACACGTTGATTGGAAATATCTTCGATATGCTATATCGGTAAGAAGATAATTTTTATCTTAAAAGTCGAATAAACTCTATTAAAATTAAGAAAAATTTAGGCTCTTCTAACTCGAAAGATAATCATTTGCAGTCAATGAATAAAAGATCTTTAGAAGCGTGGAACCTTGCCCTTTAAAACGGTTTTTCATTCGTCTCGATACGACTTCCGGTTGCCGAGATATCGTCGTGTAAAGACAAGAGTAATTTTTAATCGTTTACATTCAACTCGAATAAATTCCTATCAAAATTCAGAAAAGTTTGAATCGTTGTAACTCCGAAGATAGTGACTTCCGGTCAACGGTTGAAAGACCCTTAGAAAGGTGGAACCTTGCCCTTTGAAACGGTTTCTCACTCGTCTCGATACGACTTCCGGTTGCCGAGATATCGTCGTGTAAAGAAAAGAGTAATTTTTAATCGTTTACATTCAACTCGAATAAATTCCTATCAAAATTCAGAAAAGTTTGAATCGTTGTAACTCCGAAGATAGTGACTTCCGGTCAACGGTTGAAAGACCCTTAGAAAGGTGGAACCTTGCCCTTTGAAACGGTTTCTCACTCGTCTCGATACGACTTCCGGTTGCCGAGATATCGTCGTGTAAAGAAAAGAGTAATTTTTAATCGTTTACATTCAACTCGAATAAATTCCTATCAAAATTCAGAAAAGTTTGAATCGTTGTAACTCCGAAGATAGTGACTTCCGGTCAACGGTTGAAAGACCCTTAGAAAGGTGGAACCTTGCCCTTTGAAACGGTTTCTCACTCGTCTCGATACGACTTCCGGTTGCCGAGATATCGTCGTGTAAAGAAAAGAGTAATTTTTAATCGTTTACATTCAACTCGAATAAATTCCTATCAAAATTCAGAAAAGTTTGAATCGTTGTAACTCCGAAGATAGTGACTTCCGGTCAACGGTTGAAAGGCCCTTAGAAAGGTGGAACCTTGCCCTTTGAAACGGTTTCTCACTCGTCTCGATACGACTTCCGGTTGCCGAGATATCGTCGTGTAAAGAAAAGAGTAATTTTTAATCGTTTACATTCAACTCGAATAAATTCCTATCAAAATTCAGAAAAGTTTGAATCGTTGTAACTCCGAAGATAGTGACTTCCGGTCAACGGTTGAAAGACCCTTAGAAAGGTGGAACCTTGTCCTTTGAAACGGTTTCTCACTCGTCTCGATACGACTTCCGGTTGCCGAGATATCGTCGTGTAAAGACAAGAGTAATTTTTAATCGTTTATTATCTTCGTCCTCGTCGTTTATTCGGATCTCTCGCTCGCGCCTCGTCTCATTGACCTATTCCAAATTCCAGACAAGTGGCATACACGATTCCTGGAAAAACTGGTAGTACTCATTTCCAAGAAAAAATGTAGGTCACGAGTCCATTCATAACATCTGCGCTACGTGGAAATGGAAACTTTGACTCGTTATATCTTGGCAACGGATTGAGATATCGGGATGAATCAAAAATTGATTTCAAAAGCATGGTTTCCTCTGTATCCTGAATAGATTTTAAAGAGGAAATTTTTTATAATTTTTTCTCGCTTATTTTACACGAAATATCGAAGTTTTGTCGATTCTCTCTCGTCACGATATAAAATCAACAAGGATATAATTTAACGTATAATTTTCATAACGTGACACATTTTCTCTCGTATTAATCGAATATTTATATTCCTATTTTAAATAAAATCTTCGCATAAGAAGTGTATTTATGATATATTAATTCTCTGAACGCGTGCATATCGATAAAGATTTCAAGGCTG
This sequence comes from Apis florea, assembly GCF_048593485.1. Lineage (NCBI taxonomy): Eukaryota > Metazoa > Arthropoda > Insecta > Hymenoptera > Apidae > Apis > Apis florea. Next base: position 4,981,211 of record NW_028256549.1, on the reverse strand, counting down.
GCCCTCAAACAAAAAGAAACAGATTCGTCTCTCGATTTTCCCTCCGCTGGAAAAATTGTCCCGCGAGGCTTTCATCGAGCGCGGATTTTTTTACATCGAAATCGCTAAACTTTCGGGAAGTGTGACTTTGCTCGCTTTGCCAGCCTCTATGGCTCGGAAATCCACGCCCTTTGACGCCATCCTGAAAAGTTGCCGTCGATCAGGTTTGACGGGCAATCGACACCGATAATCAAAGCTTCGTAGCTTTCTCTCTTCCCCTCCCCGACACAATTTTTACCTCGCACGCGGAGCGGAATAAAATTATTTCGACGAAAAGTTCAATTTCCAGAAAAGAAGGGATATTCGATATCCTTTCGAGATCATTGAAAGATATAATTGGTAATGTCGAATCGATATGATCCAATTTAATCCAATTTCCAAAAATTGAAATCGAATATATATCAAAAAAAAGAAAAAAAAGAAAAAAGGAAAGGGAAAAAAAATACCAAAGATTTGAGAAATTTCGAATAATTTTGGATTAAACGCGGATGGAAAAAAAGGGAGGATTCGTATCGTGCCCCCTATATTTCCGGTTATACTTAAGCTTATCATTGCCCGATTCCACGGGATCACGGGAGATGGATCAGGATATTTAGAGTGGCGCATCAATCTCGCGTCGGGGGCCGCCCATACGGCCCATTCGGTTGCTCGCAAATCCACGTCGTTCCGCCGGCCGGTGCATTAAACGGGGGATTTATATTTCCTCGAATAGGGGGCGATAGGATCGATCGGCCATTGTCGCCTCCAAGTGGCGCCATTTTGCATCTTATCTGCCTCCAATAAAAAAAACTATCCTTCCTGCCCCATCGAGAAGGGGTTGGTTAGTTGCTTCGTGATCGTTGCCGCTTTTGTTGCGCGTTTTCTTCCCCTCCCTTCTCTCCCCAGGGCGAAGATGCAAGGATTTGCGAGATTCTCGACGAGGAAACGGAGATCGATCAACCTTAAAAATAACGAGTTTCTTGGGCAAGAAATAAAATATAAATTGGAAATAATTTTTCATAATTGAAGTCGCGAAAAACTGCTTCCCCCTCCTGGACGCGACCATCGCGAACGTGGCCGCGGAAAAAAAATGGGCGAGAGTGGAGGATCGAGCGGAGTGGGGACAGACGACGATCGAACGTCTCGTTTGTCAATGGTGGAGGTTTCCCCGGTGGTCGAGGATCGGGACGATTTGGCGTGGCGCTCGACGATATCTACGACAGGCGAAAGGGTAACAGTCGGGCCGCATAAATCGGGTGCACGAGGCCCTCGAGGAGCGCGAAGGAGGAGCCGTCGATAAAATGCTAAATCGGAGAGGAGATAATAAAAATAAAGATAAGCCGCCCCCGGATCCGCACAGAGAGTTCTTGGACGCTGAGTCCACCGACGAGGAGGAGAGGCGTAAGATTTACGAGAAAAATATTAAACTTCTTCCTCGATTCTCTCTTCCTCCTCCATTTTATAAGCCTCGCGCTACTACGATTCCTCTGTATTTTTTTTTCTCTCCTTCTCGTTTTGTCCTTTGTTTTTCTTCTTCTTCTTATTATTATTATTATTATTGTTGTTATGGATGAATCGTTAGAGACGCGTTAGCTTTCTAACCTAATTTATGGATTGTCGAGTATAATTTAATAATTTGATTCACTTTTCGTGATGAGTATTTTCGTCGGAATCTCGAGTGTACAACATTTATTGAGCCAATGGAATATGAAAATTATCTCGATCCTCGACCCGTTCTCTCTTACCGTTATTAATTAACCGGTGATGAAAAGGAGCAAATTATATGGCTTCTTAACAAGTTCCTTAATTCCTTTTCGAATCCAAATATTCGTCCGTTCTTTTCTTCGAAACTTTGGTTCATTCTCTTCAAGATATATAGGAACGATTGGAAGGAAATCCTCTCCCATGAAATTCGCAAACGTGAACTCGGGAGATCGATGTCTTGCCGATCGATCGCAAGGCGATACACGTAACAGGGGGTTGAATTATGACGCTCGAGGTGATCCGCTAACCGACGATTAATAGGCCGTTCAATCCGTCCTCGAGTTGCTAATTTGTCTCGAGGTTTACGACAATTCGAGGCCTGAATTCGAGGAGGGGGTTGCGTAAAGTTTCGCAAAGCAGGGTGAACCGATAACGAAAGTGGTGGATATCTGTGGATTATCCGTGGAGAGTTGTCGAGAGGGGTTGAAACTAACCCGCGGACAATTAATGTCACGGGCTGGCTGCGGATGATCGAGGGCGGGCAATTCAGTGGCGAGGGCTCGTCGCAAAATCACCGATGGGATTTAATTTCCTATTAAATTACCCCCGTCGCGTGCCTCTTCGTTATTCGAGGGGAGGGGGGATTTTTAACCGATTGATGATTCTATCCTCGTGATTGGACAATAAAATAGGTATTCTCTTATATTGCTCCCCAAAGATAAAAAGTTCACTTGTTGTTAATCGTGTGATATATTTACCAATAATTCACTATTACATTCGAATATCGGATAATAAGATTATTATTTTTAATTCAACATCCTTCTAAGAGGAATCAGAATTTAAAATTCTCTCTGATCTCATTGTATCTCGTATCAAAATTCCGATTGATTTCTTCTTTTTTCTTTTTTTAAATTAAACGTACTTTAACGACCGGAATAAAATTTGCAAAAACTTGCAAAAGAAAAAAAAACTTGAAATTCAATTACACGGGAAAATCATTCGTTCGAAATCTGCCGTCAAAAATGTTATTTCGAGAAAAAAAAAAGGAGAAAAATCCCCCGTTCCAACTAAAATCGGAACAACGTTGCTCGAGCCCCGGCAGCGGACGCAGGAATGGCGAAATAATTTCGCGCATCGCGCAAAGTGGCCGTAATTACGTCGACAATGGTCGCGCGCGAGTTAATACACGGCCAAGCAAAAATGTTTGCCGCGAATATCCCGGCTTCGATCGGGGGCAGCCTCCATCGAGGGGAGGGGGAAAAAAAGAATTACCTTCGCGTTGAAACGCGTAACGAAATTGTAACGGTTAATCCGCTCGACGAGAATTTTATTGCGAATCGCTATTGCCCGACCCACCCCACGATCGATACAATGTTAATGAATTTTAATAAACAGCACGCGAATATTCTCGCGTAATCGCGCTGATAATTGGACAATTTGTCGTGTGTTAACCACGACAAATCGAAAAACCAAGCTCTCGTTGTTTGGATTGTAATTTTACGAAACGAGCGGATTTTTCGCCATTTTTCTCGACCGTGTGTTGACGAACTTTAATAATAATGGTTTTCTTTCGGGATAAAAATAAATAAAAGTTTGAGAAATTTTTTCCCCCTTGAGAATCATTTTCCTCTTGTTGGTTGAGCTCGCTTATGCGAATATTCTCGACGATTTTTGGCGAGGAATTGAGTGAAAATTTGTTTAAAATCGCGCTGAGAATAAATATTCTATTCGCGAGTCTGGTCAATTATCCGTGTTAACGAATTTCAACAACTCTTTCGGCTTCCCGAAAAAAGGAATTCATCGTTTCGAACAATTTAACTCTCGAAAAAAAAAAACTACCCTCCCTTATATTATTAAATATAAATATCAGAATTGTGGATGGGAAATTCGATTTCGAGCGGGAATTTTGCAAATTCCAAATTCAATTTTCTCAACTGCAACTGTATAAGTCCCTTGATCAATCGATCCTCTCGAAACAAAATTTATAAATTTCTTTCTTCCACTGTAAAATTGATTTTTCAAAACCAACAAATCTTTTCTTTCTTTCTTTTCCACGACGACACGATCCTCCTCGCGCGTGTCGCCACACCGTCATCCCCTCCCTCCCTTTTTCCCTCCCCCGATGAAAAACGCTCGCCTTTCCCGCTCTTCCCGGCCGGCAATACATTTTCCATTATCGCTCGATGCCTCGCGCGCGTATCACGAAATGTTATCGAATGTTGGCGCGCGCGCGCGCGTGGCTTTTTTTCTTTTTTTTTTTTAAGCGAAGGAAAAAATGGCTGGGACGCGTGATGTTCGAATTCGCGCGAATTTTTTTTTTTTTTTTCTTTCTTTTTTTTCTCGCGGGGATTTGCGTGCAACAAAATGGAGAGATCGAATCGAGGAATAAAACGAGAATGAAACAGGAATGGGTGGGTGGAATCTAGCTCTGGTTGAAGTGGCTAGTTGATTCTGGTCTGGTCTGATGGTGATTCGTGTTTTCGCATTGATGCATGAATTTGAAAGAACGTTTGATTCTCGGGAGGAAAAGTAATGGAGGAAGAATTTGCAATGCGCGAATAATTTGTAATAGTGACGAGTCGGAATAGAAATTAAAGTAACAAAGTTTTCCAACGAGAAGCTATCGCGTACTTCTTTGATCTCAAATTAATCGTCGATTAATTAATTGAAATCTTAAAAGTTTGAAATTGGATAAAGGAGATGCATCGTGATTACAATTACGATCAAATTTACTCGTAAGAAAGATTGAGCGAGAAAGTTGTTGTTTAAATCCGTCGATAAATTAGAAGTAATGTTGCCCGAAACAACAACCCTGTTAGGACGCAGACCATCATAAAGGTTGTTTTACCACGACGAGGGACCGGTATTCCAGCTTTTCCGCTCCAACAACAAGTGATAAAAACATTTTGTAAATCTCGGATTTACGAAAGACACATTGTTAAGCGACACACTTAACAATGTTGGAGCAAACAGATCTCTGTCCATCTCCCGTATTTTACTGATGCAAATGACTCCGTCCCTGTTGTTTTACGTGTAACAACACGATTTGCGTGCCAATTAACAACACGCAGAGGAGGGATTACTCGGTCGAGGAAAAAATTTTAATTTCCTGGTAAATCTTCATCTCGAGAATTTTCGATCCATGTATACACGAATCTAAAATTCAAACTGTGCACTCCAAATGCCAAACACGAAACTCCTTCGAAGGCAAACTCGGTCGGGCGATCCCTGCTCACTTTTCATCTCATCGATAATAACAATTACACGTGGTTCGCCACGGAAGAAAAGAGTGGCTCCTCGACGCGTTGTTGAAATCCGAGAGGGAAGCGTACAGAATGTGGAAACCACGTGACAATGGCGCAAATCATGAAGAAGCATCGTGAAGAGCTACGTGACGTCCCCTCTCTGGAAAAGATGGAGGATGAGGATGCATCGTTGCTATGTGCATAATGCTCGCCTTATCATAGACCGATAAATTGCAGCAACGTGTCCTCCCGCGGCGCCTCGATCGTCCTCCCCACGTGTTTCCTCTTCCGCCGATTCGCGGTGAGGGTTGGGCCGCGATTTATCGTTCCTGTTAGATTGCCAGCGACGAAACCGAGAGGAATCGGCGAAAAACGAATGGGGAACTCATCAAAGAAATCATGCTTGGGTCGTCTCTCTCTCTCTCTCTCTCTTTGCATGTATGGAATCGTTGAATTGTTTCTTTCTAATTTTTGAGGGATAAGGAATAACTGTGGGTTTAGGGCAACAATTATAAATATAAATTGTTATTATATCTTTGGGACGAGTCACAATTGGGTGTTTCTGTTGCAGGGTATGAAGAGGTGGTGGAAGAGGAACTGAGACCGGTTTACGATGACGAGGAATTGATGGAGCTGGTTAGTGATTCGACTTATAGAGTATAGGTATTCTATCACGCGTGATAGGATGATGATTACGAGTGAGGATGAGAAATACATGGGGATTATGAGGAGAAAATGATGATGTTGAGGATGGCGGCGATGAGGATGAAGATCGTATGGAAGACGATGATGATGATGATGATGATGACGAAGATGATGAGGATGGTGAGAATTATGAGGGCGATAAGAATGATGAGGATGACGATGATGAGGATGACGAGGAAGAGGAACAGGAAGAGGATTAGGATGAGGATGAAGAAGAGAAGGACGATGAACGACGGTGGATAAGTATAGAGAATAATCGTTGTGTCCAAAAAAAAAAAAAAAAAAACTGTTATAAATCCAAATTATAATTATACGAACAAACATCCCTTTTGTCCTCCCTCTGTGTGTAAGAATAAATCAAATCGTAAATCGTTAAACGAACGAGCAACATCTCAAAAGTCATTTTCGATCGAAATCATTCATGCTCTGGTGTGTCGATATCTAGAAAAAAAAAAAAAGAAAAACAAACAAACCCTTCTTCGATCCCTTTCCTCCCTCAAGATAAACACCGTGAAAGACATGACGACGCTGTCCGGCCTGAAGGAGACTCACTGGACCTACTTCTGCGAAATGACGATCCGTGAATTCTTCCTGAACCCGAACTTCACCATCATGTGCGCCTTCTTCGCTCACAACAGGCTGGTCGTCACCCTCGCCCTGCCCCTGATCCTCGTCGACGAGCTCACCTATTTCATCAGAGAGCCACGGCAGGTGTTGCGCGCTGAAACGTTCAGGAACGACATATTGTTCGGCACCGTGAACGATAGACCGGAATACTACGTGCTGTCCGTGGTCGAGAACGTGTTGGCACCGATCTTTCTCAAGGTCGAGACCTGGCCAGACAGTATCCTCCTCAATTCCCGTTCCAATTCACAAAATTTTCTATCCCCTCGAATATTCGTATCCACAGTTTGGAAAGCTTTTCCTTCTGTAATTTGCTTCTGATTACGAGAATTTATTGATTCAGATTGAAATGGTCGATTGCGGATATACACGAAAACTCGATATATTTTTGATGAAAAATTAATTCGTCGAACTCGTAAAATTTAAAAAAAGAAAAATCGTCCTGCTGTTGCTCGGCTTTAAGCTTTCGACGAGTCTGGCGTGACGACCGGTTACCAAGCGAATTTCGTAACTTCGGCCGTGCAATCCCTGTTACCGCAGCGCGAACTTCCGGCTTCCAGTGTCGGCCAACAGGGATGGGGGGGAGGCAGAAGGAGAACGGCGAAACAGGAAGGGTTAGGACGAAGTTATTATTACCATAATTTTCGGCTAAATGCACCGCTGCAACTCTTGCCTCCTCCTCCTCCTCCGCTACAATTCGACGTCGACGTTTGTGCACACGCACAACACCACGACGTACGCGAGTGAGGAACGATTGCATTCCGTTTGGTCTCCTCATTATTTCTAATGGATCCACGGTTGAACGGTTGATGGACTCTTCCAATCCTGTCCAAAATTGGGAATTGGTGGGAAGTTTTAAATTTTTGCCCTAATTTTAATAAAGGATCAGATTCTTCAGATCATTTGTCCGATGAAAATAAACGATTCTTGCCACCTTGCGTGTGAGATCATCGATGGTATCTTTGAATTTTCGATCGAGAATTTGTTACATTTGATATATCGATGAAGATTTTCCTTCGTTATGCGTATTATTAAAGTTTGTTGGAACAATTATAAATTTTGAATATCCTTTAGAAGAGTGAAATGTATATGGATACGAAATGCGTATAGCCCGGTTATTTCCTTAACCTGATACACATGCGTGAAGGCGGACTTTTACATGCACATGGACTCGTTCCTGTGCTCCTTGACGGATCTCACGTACAAAATGCAGGGGTTAACGGTGATATACGTGCCGAGGGAGGGTGACGAGCTGGTCGCGGACGAGATGAGCCCCGACAAGGAGATGATCAAGAGGATGGAGGTCGTGGTTGCGTACTGGACCACCCAAGTGAGGATAGCGCTCTCGGATCAGGAACAGGCAACGCCCCTCGAGTTGTTGTGTCTCAAGGACGAATACGACTTTTGGATCTATCGACGTTAGTCATAGAATTTCCAATTTCCAAAAAAATTAAATTTTCACGCCGTGTGTTTTTTTAAATTCTTCGATTTCGCTTCTTCTTCTTCTTCTTTAAAATTGCTTTTAAAGAAAGATAGAAATTCTCGATACAGACGACAATCTCTGCGGCTTGAACTACCAAGTGCAGAACCCGACGGTGAAAAAGATAACGGATTTCCTGACGTTGAGCCATTCGACCTACGCCCAACAATTCCTGAAGTTAAAGGACGAGATCGAGACGTTCGTGAACGAGGCGATATCGAACATCGAATTCCTTCGAATCCTGGTCGACCCGTCGTCCGATATAGACAAATGCCAAGCGCCGTCCGAGATTCAGCAACACTTGCTTCTCATCATACACCTGATCAGAATTATCTGGCTCAACTCGCCGTTCTACAACACCCAGGAGAGGATCGAGAATCTGTTCAAGGCGCTCAGCAATCAGATAATCATCATCTGTCGGGATTACATAAACTTCGACGAGCTTTTCGCCGGTGAGACGAGAAAGTACATGGAAAAGTTCGACGAGTGCATACAAAGCTGCAAAAATTACATCGGGTTGTACGACCAGGTAACCCTCCCCAATTAACCTATTCTTCTTCCAACCCCTATTCCGACCAGGAAAATTTACCCTTTTCACGTTGCAAACATCCTTTTTCGAGACGAGAACCCTCTCCTTCTTATCTCAAATTCTCTCCCCGGGTGCATTGAGCAACTATTAAACGACGTGTGCAGAGTTGGATACTCGGGCAAGAGCCGTTAGGCGGTAATCGCACCACCCCCTCCCCTTTGCCCGGTGGTTCAAATAATAATACTCGCCTGCAATTAATCTTATCTTCCTTTAATCGTTGTACGAGCCTGCAATCGTGCTCTTCATTAATGCCCCCGACTCGATCTGTTAACGGAATAAGAACGAGAATAGGATGGATCGAATAATTCGTCGAATTTTGGAAATTTTCGTCCCTCGAGATGGCGAAGGGGAGGGACGTCGGGTCAAGTTTTCGCGTTAATACTAACCCTCCACCAACTTAGGCGTTTCCCGTGTGGTTAGATAAGCGGGATGAGAATTGCCACGGGCCGTATCCTCGTGGAACGAGGGTGCAAAAGGAGTACGAAATTCCTGGGATATTTTTCCCCGAGAAATTCAGTTTCGGTGAACGAGGGATCCCTTTTTCGGATCTTATTAATTTCGGCCTCAGATTGGCCAGGCTTCTCTGTGTAATTTTTTTTTTTTTTAAAAATGAAGAAATTATTTTGCGGAAATCCAGTTCGTTGAAAAACGATAAAATACGGTGCCTGCAAGTAATACTGTATTTTCGATATTGCGTGTTTGTGAAAACGAATCGTCGAAAGAGAAAAAAAAAATTTTTTTCCAAATCGACTCGAAGGAAAACCGTTCTGATCGGTCGGCGAGATACGGGAAAATAACAGCATCGCGCGCTCGAACGTTTTTTGAAATTGAATCTGCGAGGTCCGAATGAAATCGCGTCACTTTTATCTCGAAAATTTTAATACGGTGTTTTGGAGAGGCGAGGAAAGGTGAAACGAATAGAGTACACCATCCTGTGGAGGTGGTGATGAACTCTGCTTCTCCTTCGTAAAGCGGCCGATAATACAGAAATAAGTTGTTGTTGGAGGAGATCCATTTAGATTTTCTTAATGTGATGGATAATATCTTGAAACGATTGAATTAATTTCTTCGCGTTACGTATTCTTATCCACGTATTGTCTCTCGTAGAGAAAAACATTTTTTCCAATTAATGTACAATTTTGTAACTTTTTCTCTCCAGATGTTTCGAAAGATAATTAATATAATAAATCAATATCTTTTTTTCAGGCTACTTTGTAAAAAATTTCAGAGTTCTGTAAATTTAATGGATTAATGCAAATTTTAAGAAAGGAATGATTTTTCAGATAGTGCATGCCCATACCACTCTGTTAGGCATGCCGTGGGATTTGAACAAGATCCATATATTCCAGCACATTGATACTTGCATCAGCAGGTGCTACGATATGATTGAGATCTGTCAGGCGATGATCGATTTTGCCAGGTAATCAGTCCACGCCTCTTCATGCCTAATCGTCGATCGACGATTAGAGTTGGATAAAGACAGTGATAAACAGGATGAAATCTCGAGTATTGTATTGTATCATAATTTTCAAAATTAATTTTCTTCTAGATGTTTAATTACGTTAAAAAAGTTATTCACGAATCTTTTTATAATGAAAATTAGACAGACATTTGAAGCGAAATTTCTCTTCTTCGTTTTTAACGATGAAATTTATACGCAGAATGGACGAAACGATGGATATAGCCAAACCTATGTTTGGTGGTACGAGGGGGGAGGAGCGAGAGAGGGTGTGTCAGAAGGTGGAAAGGCTGTTTAAAGAGGCTCTGAAAAAGATCGACGAGAACTCTCACAATATCTTCGACGTACACCACAGCATGTGGAACGACGACATGTTCACCTTTCGAACCGAGATGAAGGATCTGGAAATCATTATCGAGAACCTGGTCACGTCGATCTTCGTCAAGTTAAACAACGTACAGGAGGCGTTGGAGGATTTTCAAAGCTTTTACAGCTATATGAATCGCGACAAGTTGAAAGCGCTGTTTGATTCGAAAACGAGCGAGGTACGAAGTTATCGAAAAATCTATCAAACGTTATAAATCTTCAAATTTTCGATAAATATTCTTTGAACGAGCCGAAAGTTTATTTTTCTTTTTTTTCTTTTTCATCATATTCCGGAAAAATTTAGAACCATGTCCAATTTTTTCCACCATAAGATTCATAAGAATTCTCGATCCACAAGGATTTGGATCACTAAATCCTTCGCCTAAATCCTATCCATTATACGATCAAAACAACTTTTCCTCGACTCGCGGTATAAAAATATAAACAATCGTTTCGAAAACTTTTCCATATTCTTCCTAATTTCTCCCTACGAAAAAATTTCTTTCGACGAAAAAAAATTCCACAGATATGGAAACTCTTCTGCGACGATATCCAGATAGCGAAGCAAGAGGTGTTGGACGAAATGGAGGAGTATTCCTCGATGACCCCTTATTACGCGGGCAGAGCGTTGAATTTGCGTACGAAGGGCGCCCGTATACAATTGACAAGGGAGATCCTGGAGCACGCGCTCTGGATGCCCTATTGCGGCCTCCGCTACGAGGCTTTCCATCAGCAGGAGTTGCTGCAAAAATCGGTCGAGGATTTCGTCGCCGATTTATACGCGAAATGGATCTACGAGATCGGCGACAATCCCCGTGCCAAGCTCGACCGTTTCCTTATGCGCCGCTGCAACATTACCGAGGGCCTTCTCAGGTGCAACATCGACCCCTCCATTCTGACCTTGTGCCGCGAGGCCGCCTATTGGATCGCGTTGAAATTCATCATCCCTGTCCACGTGCAGATCGTTTTCGACAAATGGGAGACGCTTAATTTCGTCTTCGAGAGCGTTATCGCTGTTGTTATCGGATACAATAAGGTGATCAAAGGTTGGCTTGCCAATTTTATTTTTATGGAACGTTCGTTTCATCCTGTAACCAGGAATAAAAGTGATCAAAAGTTAGCTGCCAATAACGTTGTGTCGTTGAGATATGTAGAACGTTCTATATAAAAATCGGGTTATTTCTAGTCAGCCATGTTGAATTCGATCACAGCTCCCTCTACGTTTTCACGCTGATTAAAACGATCCATCGAATAATACGTAACGCTTTCCACGAGAATTTTAAAATGATCCATCGAGTACAGCATTTCGGATAATTCCAAGAGGGCGCGTTATTTGAAAAACCGTTTCCATGCTGCGCGGAATTTTAAAAATAATCTGTGAGATTGTAATCGTAGGAACAAGTGGCAGGTTCGAAAAAGCGCGCGTTATTTTGAAAAATTCCATCCCATCGATCCGATCGAGAATATTTTAAAATGATCGACACCGAAATTGTAATCGCAGTATCGAGTACCGGAGTTCGGATAATCGGGTTTCTCTGTAGAGGACCCACACACATATATACACTTATACGTGCATATACACCGATATTTTTCCAGCTTTGTCGATGGTAGAACGCGAACTGTTCCGCGAACTAATTCGCCAACTAGACAGGAAGATCAATCCAGGCTTAAACAAGCTGACATGGAACACGGAATACGTGGACGCGTACATCGAGGATTGCTTTAACGAAACGGCAAATGTACGCTCCCTCCTCTCTCTCTCTCTCTATATATATATATATATGTGCCCCCCTCCCTCTCTCTCCCCTTCCAACTTGACCGGTTGGATATAGGTCGGAGGAGGCGGCTGATACGCGGTGCAGAAATTTATGCACCGGCTCTGTCCCGCGGCGAAATTAAATTTTCTGACCGAGCCAAGTGGGTTCTGTCCGCAGCCTTTGTTTGTTTAATTAAGCAAGCAAGGAGAACGCGTGCCGGCGGAACGGAATAACAATGGCGGATATCCGGTTTGACCGCTGCTTTGCCGTTCTCCGTGCCGTAAACGGTGGAATTCGGGACAGAGCCGGATATCACTTAACTCGGTCTTATTTCCACGAAGCGTGGACGCTCTCACCTTTCCCGCCTTCTTCCTTCCATGTCCGTTGGCCAGCTTCAAGAGTTCATCGACACGTACAGGATGTCGAACGAGCAGATCCTGAGACTGTGCGAGAAGATATGCGACACGCCGATGATCGTTATAAAACCGAACTACACGTACGCGTTGGAGGAGCTGCAGGCGGATTTGTTGAAATCCAGGTATGGGAGGTTTTTGATCGATTGGATAAGGTTAAGGATTAAGGATTAAGGATTAAGGCTGTTTCAGGGACGAGACTTTCGCTAAGGTGTCGGACGTTCACAAAACTATCTTCGACTACGTGATGCTCATTTTCGACGGGTTCAAGGGAGTGATCGAGGACGTGAGTTTGCAAAAATGGCTGAATTGTTATTTTGAAAAAATACCCGTCTGGGTATTGGCTGGATATTATAGCTTGAGGAAGATTACGGGATTCGCAGATTGTTAGAAAAGAAAATTATGATTTTGAGTGTAGGAATGTGTAGTAATAAGTACCACTCGGACGTTACATACTTCTCTTGAATATAAGACTCCGTTATAAGCCAGAGTCAACATTTAGTAGAAATTTAGAGAGCATTAGGGATGAAGTATATCTGGTTACCTCACTTCTACAAAAATAGAATTCATATTAATCAAATTTGTAAATACTATTACCTTATCCGAGATACGAGATTTTTATTACCATCATTCCCCTCCCCCCTCTCGAGATACGTACATCCCCTAGAATAATATTTAAAAAAATCAATCTCGACATAAATTATCTCGTACAGAATGGGATATTTCCACGTACGTTTTTACGAACGACATAAAACGTAGCCCCCCTCTAACCTTCCGCCTAATAATTCTCCTCCAAAATTCCTCCTGCTAAAATATATTTACCCATATTTTTCCATAAAAAGCGTTTTATTAAAAATATCCGAAACCGTGGAGGAGGAAACATCCTTGAGCATCCACGGTGTGATGATAATAACAACGAGACACGATTTCATTCTCGCTCAACACTCGGAACAGCTCGTTTCCGCGTTGAACGTGACGACAAACGCGGCTATCCACCTGGTAAAATCCCCCTCCCCTCCCACGGAGCGTTAGCCACGTTGTCCCTGCAGGCTATACGCCGCAATTTTTGCGCCATACCAATCCGGAAACGGAAGACTAGGCCGATATGTCGGCTATCCGAAGTGCCGGAAGGAAATACGCGTTAATCCTTATATACAACCAGGACAGTTTAACATTTGTACTTTGAAATTTATTAATCGCGAGTTGAGAAACAATTTTTTTTAATCCATCAAATGTATCGATATCAATATTGGATTTCTTTTTTTTTTTTTTTTTTTGAGAATTTTTAGAATAAAAAATGTATGTCGATATGATTTTTTTTTTTTAAATTTTCTAGAAATAGGAATAGGAATAGAATTATATTCTAATGACAATAATATCAGGAACGGAGAATAAGAATGAAAAATGTAAATGTGATGTTTAGCGAAGAACGATATACTTTGATGTAGCAAAGAATTAAATAATATTTAGGAATTAGGAATAGGATCAGGATCGACGATGAATCATTTACAAAAATATGTTGACGACAGAGTTTGCAAGAGTGGAAAGGCTACTTAAGCAGAATAGACGTTGTGATATGCGAAGTTTTCAAATTGTGTTTAATCGAATCCTTCAACGTCATGTACCTTGCTCTTCACGGGGATGACACGACGCCCCCATCGCCTCTCATCCTGGTGCACGTAGAGCTTCTCGATAATAAGGTAATAACGATTCTTTCTTTCTTTTTTTTTTTTTCCTTTCTTTTCATTCAAAAAAGGAAAAAACAAAAAAAAAATCTCGCCACATTTAATTAAACTTTCGTTCCTAAGATAAGTTTCATGCCAAATCTATCGGATATCGCGATGGGAATCTCGATGATCTTCGACAATCTCTTGGAACCTTTGAAGAACGTGATGAGATTGACGGACAAGTTCAAGATAGATTTCCAGGTGCCGCCATTTTGGAAATTGTACGAGAAAGATCCAGAATTGCTCGATCATCAACAGAAGTTAAACGACGGTTGTTACAATCTTTTATCCTTCTCAACAATCCTTTCTCTCTCTCTCTCTCCCTCCCTCTCTCTCTCTCTCTCTCTCTCTCTCTCTCTTCAATAATCCCGATATACGATTTTGCAAATTCGCAGAGGTGAATTTCTGCTTCGTCCAAATGCAAAATTATTTGAAAACCTGGGAACCGTTTCACGAAGTTTGGGAAATGAACAGAGAGATGTTTCTTCAGAGGTATTTGTCGAAATATGTATCATCGTATATTGATGATAACATCGTGGAGAAAAAAAATTCGATCAAATTGGAAATTAATTTAAGATACGAAAAGTTGAAGCCGACCGCGGATACCTTCGATTCAGATATCAGCAGGTACACGATGATCGCGAATAACGTTCAGATGCAGGATACGATGACGTCCGTACACTTCCTCGACGTGAACGCTGATCGACTGAAGGGCGCCATTATCGAAGAGTGCTCGGTTTGGCAACAGAAATTAATCGGCGTTTTGTTCCGTCAAACGCAAACTATGGTGAACCACGTGTATCACTATATCGCTGAGAATTCGAAGAAGTGAGTATTACGTACGAGATAGATCATAATAATCGATTTTTCTAATATCCTTTTTAATTTAATCATAAGAAATATGGAAGCTAGACACGTTTATTTACTCCTTGAACATCTAAGAACAATGATATTTTATCAAAAATGATAAAAAAGTTCTATAAACATCTTTGAATAATTTAATTAACATAATTTATTAACAACAATTTATCATAACATTCGTTAGAAATTAGGCACGTTTATTATTTACTCCTTGAATATTTTATCAATAAAATTGTTATCAAGCAAAGCTTAAAATCTAATCTTTGAGCAATTTATTGATTTATCGCATACGTTCGCAGAATATCGAAAGAGCCGATCGATCTGATCACACTGCAACAATCGATGCAATTGTTCGATAAGCTGATGGCCGATATTCCTCACGAAGAAGAGGAATTCCCCAAGATCCAGGACCAGTCTTTGCTCTTGGGTAAATTGTTAATGAATTAAACTGAACGAACGTGTTTCTCTCCTTGCACTTGATCCTTTATCCTTTCTCGTGCAGAAAAGTACGAGGTCACGTTGACGTTCGACTTCAAGCGGAAATTATACGACATACAGCCTTCCTGGGCCGCCTATCTCGTCCTCTTGGACGAATGCGATTTAATGTTGAAAGAGAAACAGGCAAGCGAAATTTTCTCTCTCGTCCAAATTTGTTTTTCGTGCTACTTGCTGTTTCATAAAACATAAATTCGTGAAGGATTAATTGAAAGAATTCAAATTAAATTTATTCAAACTGAATTATTTAATATAATGATCAACAGTGTGAATTGGTTAAATTGTATGGAACGGATGGATCTGTGTGTGACAATTCTTTTCTTCTTTTTCTCAGACGGAGTTCAAGCAGATGCTGATGCAAGACGTGGTAACGTTCGAAACAGACATACAGGAGATGGTTCAGAGATTCTGGAACTACGGGCCGTTCACGTCCTTGTGGACGATAAAAGGTAAATCGTACCTCGACCACTGTCACCCGATCGATTAATCTGAACGATAATATTAGACGCTCTCAACTGGCTGGCCTCCCTCGAACGAGACTTCGTGAATCTGAGAGCGAGGGAGAACAAGCTGAAGTCGCAGCTTATGGTGTTCGAAATCAGTCAGCCAGATTCGCCTGACCTCATACTATTGGAACAGGTAAAAATCGATAGGTCGGATCGATTGACAGGCAAGAGCTCGTTCGCTCTTTCAGGATATGAAAGCTCTCCAACTGGTGTGGGACATTACGAACGAGTGGAACGAAGCTTGGCAGGTGTACAAAACTGCGAATTTCTGGGCGATCGAGATGGAGGAGATGGAGACCACCGCCAATGTCCTGTTCAGAAAGTTGAATCGTCTGAGCAGAGAGCTGAAGGAGAAGAACTGGGAGATCGTCGAGCACTCGAGGTTTTACAGAAATATTGAACAATCTTGCGATCGTCGATTTAAACGGGACAGAAACGGTTCATCAAGGAAGAATTTTTTTCTCAGAACGAGCGTGGACAAGTTCAGACGAACCCTTCCATTGATCACCGATCTGAAAAATCCGGCGATGAGGCCCCGGCATTGGCAGAGGGTCAAGGAGACCGTGGATCACGATTTCGACGAGCAGTCGGATGAATTCACTCTGGACGCCATCACCGAGATGGAGTTCCAGAATTTTGCTGAACAGATCGCCGATATATCCAACTCGGCCACCATGGAGCTGGCCATCGAAATTGTGAGAAAATGGATCGTTCGAAATCTTGTACAATATGCACAACAATCCGTGATGAGAGGGATAATTTCAGGGGCTGAAAAATATCACCGAAATTTGGCACAAGATGCCTTTGGAAATGATCCCTTACAAGGATCAAGGTATATACAGAATAAAGACCACGGACGAAATAATGCAAACATTGGAGGAGCATCAAGTTCAATTATCGGCCATGAAGGCGACGAGGTTCGAGTTTCGAAAGTATCGTGGGTTAAGTTATAATGTGCTCACGTTGCAAGTGTTCCCAGATTCGTCGAGCCGTTCGCGAAGGAAGTGGATTACTGGGAGCGGACCCTTTCGATCATAGGGGAGGTGCTGGAAATAACTTTGCTGATTCAGCGAGGTTACATGTACATGGACAACATATTCACCACGGAGGACATCAGGAAACAGCTCCCCAAGGAGACGGACGATTACGACAAACTGACGAAAACGTGGATCGAGATTACGTCACGGATGGCCTCCATCGGTTTGGCCATGAAAGCCACTCACGAGCCGCGTATGTGTTTTAAATATTTTTCAAAAAGCGGATACTTTGAATAACGAGACGATTTTACGGTTTTGGGATCGAAATTTGGTTATTTTAATTAGGAAGAATCTCTGAGCAACGAATTTAAATTAAATAATCGTTCTAAATTTTGCAAACGCTTTCCTTTCGAATCCTAAAGATTAATAATTCTCAGTTTCTCAAAAAGAAAAGAAAAAAGTCTTGCCTTGCTTGTATAATAAACTTATCTTCTTTCGTTTAAGAAACGAAATTTTCGAAAGGGGAAAAGAGAAAATAAAAATTTCAAAACGAGAAAAAGAAGTAAGTATGCGTTGTAATTCAAAGAGGAGAAGGGGGAGAGATGTACGATGTTGAAAAAAAAAAGGGAAGGGAAGGCAAAAAATAATGTAAATCCGGAAGCATTTGCATTTTTTCCTTCGGCTCCACCCAATTTCCCTTCTTTCCTTCTTTCTTTCTTTCTTTTTTCTTCCTCGTTTTCGCTCCAGCCGGCCTGTTCGAGGTTCTGAATAAAATCAGTCGCGAACTCGAGTTGATGCAACGAGCCCTGGAACAATATCTGGAGACGAAACGACACGTGTTCCCGAGATTTTACTTCATTTCGAACGAGGATCTGCTCGAGATCCTGGCCAACGCGAAGAAACCGGAACTGATACAGGTGCACATCAAGAAACTGTTCGAGAATATTAAATTCCTGACTCTGAGCAAGGTAAGTTCGCGAGTATCGTTCAAAAGTAACAATTGTGTATATTTTCATAATGAGAAGTGATAACTGTAAAATTACAAAAAAAAAAATTGTAAAAGAATCTGTGATAAGAAATCGATTTTTATGATGCAGAACGAAATGAACGAATGATCTGTATTTTGTTGTTTCGAAATGATTTCACAGTCCGTTACCGGGAAACAATTGGCCACCGCGATGAATTCCGGAGAAGGAGAGTTCGTCGATTTTACCGAACCCGTTGTTCTGGAGGGCCAGGTGGAGAGGTGGCTCTGCGAAATTGGTAAGATGTTTTTTCTTTTCCAAATAATTCATAACTTAACTTTTATTTGAGAAAAATGTTATCGAACGCTTAAACTTGCAATGCAACGTAACGTTTCAATGTCAAAACTAAAGAATGATTCGAAGTGAAGAATTATCGATGAATAGAAATCAGTAAAAGTGTGTAAAAGTAGAAATTTTATCCCTTAAAATATTGATTATTTTATCTTTTATTTTTCTCTTCGAAACAACAAATCGACGATATTTAATTTTGGCATTGAGAGCATGAGTTAAAAATTAAGCATTAAACAGTTTTATTTACTTGTGTTTGCAAAATTGTTCCCCAAATCCTGTAACAAACATCCTACTTAAAAATGTTGAGATCTGAAAAGAGCGAAATAAAAAGAGATCGCCGCTAAAGAGATCCGGCTTAAATACTTAACGTCCTTAACCCCACCCATCCATTAGAAAATCATATTTGACCCCGTACGAGTGCGTTCAACGGTGGAAAAAATGATTATCCCTCGCGTTTCATTCGCGCTTTTATCCGGCCGTTTTCGAGGTTTCATCCGGCAACAATTTTTCACGCACAGAGGCACAATTTGCGCCGGGCGGGAAGCATAACGACGGCGCGGCACACGGTCGGGTAAGGTTAGATCGGAATTACCGACAGAGAAACCGGTATAGTTAATTAATACTTAAATGAAAAGAGGATTGTATAAGAATATTTTAGTGCTTAAACATTAAAATGCTGAAATTCTCGTTTAATAAAAAAGGGATCCTTTGTAATAATAATTACAATCGATGTGAAAACTTAAGTTTTTCCAACAAAAAAAATGTTGTGCCTGTATAATAATATTTATATACTATACGAATAATATAATAATATATACGAATCAATTTCGCAGAGAAAGCGATGAGGGTGAGTCTACGCGAGATACTGAAGCAATGTCGAACAGCTCTGCGAAAAATGATCCAGAGACGCGACAAGTGGGTGAAGGAGTGGCCTGGCCAACCCGGGATCACGTCCACCCAGATCCAGTGGACGTCCGACTGCACCCGCACCCTATTGCACTGCAAGTGAGCCTCGCGCGTTATTCTATCGTGGAAATTTATCGTGCAACCTGACAGAGAAAGTGCTATTGGAAAGTGGATGAAACAGAGAGAGAGAGAGAGGTTTCGAAGACCTGTACCCCATGTTGGGGGCGACAGGTGGAACAAGGAAAGACGCAGAGGGAAAGTGAGAGGCGTGGAGAGGGTTGGCCCGCGAATAGAGGGACACGGTTACTCTAATAAGGGAGAATTTTGCATATCCCGGCTAGGGCGCTGCGATCCACGGCCATCCTTTCTCCCTCGTTTGCATATACCAGCCGTACTGCGAATAATTTAACCCACGCCACGGAGAAAATCCCGAGACCCTCTCTGTCCCGTGGCAGAGGGTAGACCCGGCCCCTCTCTGAAAGAAATAAAGGGATACAGAGGTGTCGGACAAAGGGGATGATTATATCCCGTAGCGCTCGAGAGGGGAAAAAAATTTCGTGTTATGAGGCTTTGCCCGGTGGAACGGGGTTAAATGTGGAAAGTGATACCGGCTGATGAGGATAATTAATGGCTCTCTTTTTTTTTTCTTTTCTTTCCTTTTCGGGATAGGGAATGGCTTTTTGTTCTTGCGAACGGTTTTGCGAACGGATGAAACTCGGTCTTGATTAAAAGTATGCGGTCACTGTGATGTGGAAAGTGAGGGGGAAAGGAAGAATTGATCGAGGGTTCTTCAAAGAATTCTTTGATATATGTACTTTTTAATGCAGCGTTTCCTAATTCTTCTTTATCGAATTACGTTTCAAACTCCACCAAGATTTTGATACTTTCTTCATGAAAAAAAGTATAGTATAAACAGATTGAATTAGATAAAGAATGAACCGCGTGAAATAATTGAAAAGGATGTCTATGGAAAGTAGACCGTTACGCGAATTGAGTCCTAGATGGCGTCGTTGAGTTATCGCAAGTTGTTATGACTGTATCTAATAACAACTGATCTCCCGTCTCCCAAAACGTTTCAAAAATTTTTAAAATAGGAAACGCTGCTTTAAAATGAGATCCAGAGGAATAGGGAAAAGAAACATTCCGAATTAAGCAAATTAATACGAAATTTAAAGACTGGTGGACTCGAGGAAACCGTTGAAGAAGCTGCGAAGACGGCAGAATCAGGCGCTGAGCAGATACTCGGAGGCGATCAGGAGCGATTTGAGCCATCTGGACCGATTGAAGTTCAAAGCGATCGTGGTGCTCGAGATCCACGCGAGGGACGTTATCGAGAAGATGTACCGTGCGAGTGAGTGATCGATCCCGAAACCTACGTGACATTTTTCAATCCCCTCTTCCTTCCTTGCCACGAGCAACAAATTATCCGGATATTCCGCCTGTTGTTCGCGTGTTATGACGTGTTTAGAACGACGAATAACACGGTCCTCTGTGTTCCTATCCCCATCGTAAATTCATCCGAATTCGAGGCGAAAATAGATGGCCGAATAGATTGGAGCTCGTGTTATCCTTGTATCAGCCTGGAAACAATTTGGCCGGTGCAAATATTGCTAAGTGAACAGGTGCAACGTTTGCAACGATAAATTTGCGCGTCAACGATTCGTCCCCCTCCCCAATTGGTGGCACCCCAATTAATGCGATTCCGCGAATTAAACTAATAGACGCCGGATCGATCGATTCCCCCCGAATTTCATTTCGAAGTTTGGCCAGCGATCGAACACGATACATTTTCTGTAAAAAGTATTTCGATTCCCGTTTTTTTTTTTTTTTTTTAGATTGCAAGGACGTGTCAGCGTTCGAGTGGCTGTCGCAGCTGAGATTCTACTGGGACAAGGATATCGACGATTGTATCGCTTGGCAGACGAACACGTTTTTCGTTTATGGTTACGAGTATCTTGGAAACACTGGACGATTGGTGATTACACCGCTCACCGATCGGTAAGATGATTAAAAAAAGTAGTGTTGAGAGGTCTGTCGAGTTTCAGTTTTGTTCGAGTCTTTATTATAAAGAGAGAAGGAAAAGAAGATTGAACAATGATCGTTTTCGGACGAGTGTCGATAAGACTTGAAAACGAACAGCAAAGGAGGGTATTTTCGTTTCTCGACACTTGGATTAATGTTTAAATCGCGAAACGTAATCCACGAAAGCGTAATCAACGTTAATCAACGGTTGTTGGGCCGGAGCTGGGCCGAGGGTGATCCTCGAAACTTCGCGAGGCAACTTTGTGGACGCTCGCGAAGAAACGCTCGAGCGAGAAATTTTCGAGGGAACACCAGCGGAGATTGTAATTAACGTTGATCAACGAGACTCTCGCAGACGAGGCCTCTTTGGATCTTGATGTAACTTTATCAATTATGAGAGAAAACTCGGATGTCAGCGTTCGATCAGGGCGCGATACGGCCACTAAAAACGATTTACCTTACTCAACGACGCTCTCAAAGAATTCGAGATGGTCGCAATTTTGTTAATTTCACGCTTTTTAACGGATACTTGTTCGATTATTTTTGCACAATAATTTCACAATATAATATAGAATGATTTAACTTGAATGGCAATAACTCAACTGCGCCATCTAGCGTTTCATTATCTTTCCAACACTTCTACACTTGAATCTCTTTATAAAAAGGATCTTTATTAGAATTGCTTTACATTTTATTAATTCTTCTATAAAAATTCTCTGTCTCAGAATACAATAACACATACGACACTGTATATATTCAAATTTCAAATTACAAAACTCTACAAAATTGTGAAATATACGTATCAATTAGAACGCAGTTACAAATCTCTTACATGAAAGAGCAGTTTGCGCAGTTAGAAGGAAGATGAAAGGAAACGAGGGATCGTTGGAGGGATGGAGTCCAGGGTATACGATACTTATCGATTTAATCGCGATAAAAGGATTCCGTGCCGCTCTAATTTATGAACGGGGCAGGGCATCTCGATACATTTGTTCCAAGACGCTTTGAGAATTTGTCTTGCGGAAAGGGGAACGCGACGCGCCCTCCACGATTCCTCGTAGCAATACGTCGCGACCCACCCTTAAACCCGTCGTCGTCCCAATTCCCCTTGGAAAACGGATTAAACGGATAAGAATAGTCGCATGGTCCCTTCTTCATCAGAAAAGAATCTTTAAAAAGTGTGATTGGGAATCTCTCTTTTTTTTTTTTTTTTTTAAGCGTATAAAAGAAATTGAAAAATTCACAGAGGCAAAGATTTGTTCGATTTAAATAAATCGATTCAATAACTCGGCGAGGGGGAATTAATAAACGATCCTTTAAGGATAACTCTGTCTGGATGGTGTAGGTGTTACATAACGCTCACGACCGCCCTCCACTTGTATCGGGGAGGCAGTCCCAAGGGGCCGGCTGGTACTGGGAAAACCGAGACGGTGAAGGATCTTGGGAAAGCGCTTGGATTCAACGTGATCGTGCAGAACTGTTCCGAGGGGCTCGATTACAAAAGCATGGGCAGGTTATTCTCTGGCCTCTCGCAGACCGGAGCGTGGGGCTGCTTCGACGAATTTAACCGGTAAAAGAAAGAGAGAGGAAGCATCCCTTTCTTCCTCGACTCCTGGAACTTTAAAATACGATCTTGCTCGCTTCTCGAACAATATTTTTCACAGTCACTTGCTCGATGTTCGATTCGAGGAAGACCAAAAGGACGTTTCAGATTTTTAATTGTAGAAAGAAATCGCGCAATTTCACGCAGTTCCGTCCACGATTTAATTTTATGAATATAATCAAATCCTTGAACAGGATAAACATCGAGGTGTTGTCGGTGGTCGCGCAGCAGATACTGTCCATACTCACCGCCCTCTCGCAAAAAGTCGTCAGATTCGTGTTCGAAGGGTATGAAATAAAATTGGTGCACACCTGCGGCATCTTCATCACTATGAATCCAGGATACGCGGGTCGTACCGAGCTCCCCGACAATCTGAAATCCATGTTCAGGCCGATCTCGATGATGGTTCCTGACAGCAACATGATAGCCGAGATCAATTTGTTCTGCGAGGGATTCGAGGGGACCCGAATTCTCGCCAGAAAGGTTTCCATCTCTCTCCTCCCGCTTGCACTCCACTCGTTCTCGCATCGATCCTTCCATCCCCTTCTCCTCAGGTTTTCACCCTGTACCAGTTAGCCCAGCAACAATTAAGCAAACAGTATCACTACGACTTTGGCCTCAGAGGCATAGTCACGCTGACCAGATACGCCGGGAGGAAGAAGAGGTTGTACCCGAATCTGCCGGACGAGGAGGTAAGCCATTCACACATTTTGCAAGAGAAGGGAAACGATCATGTTGCTACGTCTCCGCGTGGAGACAATTTCGAGATTGAAACCGAAGGATGGAGAGACGAAAGGTCACCTGTTTCCAGGTGATCATCCTCGCCATGAACGATATGAACATCGCCAAGCTCACCTCGGACGACTTGCCGCTGTTCATCGGCATAACCAGCGACCTCTTCCCGGATATCGAGGTGCCGACCGTGGACTACGAGGAAATTATCAGTTACATAACCAAGGAGGCCATCAAGCTGAAGCTGCAGGTAATCTCGCTCCTTGATCATCGTGAACAAATATTCCACGTTCGATCAAAATTGATCAGAGATTCTCTGCTCAGCTCTCAACTCTGACAACATTGTTCACAGCCTATTCCCCTGATAATGACGAAAGTTATCGAGCTGTTCGAGACGATGCACTCGAGGCACTCGACGATGATAGTCGGGGAATCGAACACGGCCAAGTCGGTCACGTGGAAGGTGTTGCAGAACACGATGACGAGCATGAAGCAGGACAAGAAGCCCGGCTACCAGGTCGTTCACGTGTTCCCCATCAATCCGAAAGCGTTGAGCCTCGCCGAGCTCTACGGCGAGTACAATCTTGCGACGGGCGAGTGGCACGACGGGGTGATATCGTCCATCATGCGGAAGACCTGCTCCGGTGCGAGGTTCCCCATTTTCGATTTTTCCAAGTAGGGCGTGTAAAGGGAAGCGTGTACGAAGTGTCTCGTTACTTTTGACAGACGATACCCCTGACGTGAAATGGATCCTCTTTGACGGGCCCGTGGACGCGGACTGGATCGAGAACATGAACAGCGTGATGGACGATAACAAGGTGCGTGCTTTGTGTCTCTCCCGTTGGAAATTTTATTTATATTCCTTTCTTTGTCGTAATGGACACGAAAATCCTATCCTATCCGGAGGGGATGTATAAGAATGGATATGCGATAAAAGTCGAAGACCGTTTTGTGTAAAAAAACATTTTGTTATGATGAGGGATGAAATTCAAAAAATTCTGAATATGAATATTACACGATTTGTTGGGCAATTTGCTTTTCTTTGTTGGACAAGTTTTTCGAAATGGAAGAAACGTGTTGATTTTGAAATTTGAGTCCTGGTATTATTAAATCTTCTTAAAGGAATCGTAACGGTTCAGCAGTTACATTGCTGCGATAAATTGTGGGACTACAATTTATTCACAAGGATAAATAATTCCTCGCCTCCAGGTTTTGACGCTCATAAATAACGACCGCATCACCATGCCCCAGCAAGTCCTCCTGCTGTTCGAGGTCCAGGATCTGGCTGTCGCCTCCCCCGCTACGGTCTCGCGGGCGGGGATGGTTTACAACGATTACAAGGATCTCGGTTGGAGGCCGTACATGGAGAGCTGGTTGCAAAAATATCAAGCGAAACAGGAATTTTTCGAAGAAGTAAAATCGTTTTTTCGTTGTTGAGAAATTGCTATGAAAAAAAAAAAAAAAAGTTTCATTCCAGGAAATACAAATTTAGAAATTAACTCGATCGATTGTTAATTTCTTTTTGTCTCCTCTAAGCTATTACTATTTTATATCGTGCTTGTGCAGATGAAGAAATTGTTCAATAATCACGTGGACGTTACGCTAGAATTCAAACAGAAGAAATGCGAGGAGCCTGTCCCAATTCCCGAATTAAATTCCGTTCAATCGTTATGCAAGCTCATAGAAGTGCTCTGTATCCCCGAAAACGGGGTTGAATTCACGGGAGACGTAGACATGTTCTCCAATATTTGCCGACTATGGTTCATTTTCTGGTATTGTATTATATTATATTCTATGAAAAGAGAACAGCCCCCCGAATGAAGCGAATTATTATTTCTCTATTATTGCTCATATATGAAAAAAAGGAGCGCAAGTTTTCTTTAATATCTCATTCCATCAGTTTGGTATGGTCCATCTGCGCAACGGTGAACGAGGAGAGCCGGTTCAGGGTGGACAATTTCATACGAGAAATAGAGGGCACGTTCCCATTGCGAGATACCGTGTACGAGTATTTTGTCGATTCCCGTTTACGAATGTACGTTTCCTGGGAAGAAAGATTGCCCACGATATGGAAAATTCCCTCGGAGTAACTCTCTTCGATAAATAAATCTTTGTTATATCTTTTTTTTTTTAAATTGCCTAAGATTAATTACCTACGGATAATAATACTATTCCATTTTTCCAAAATCACGTCAGCACACCCTTCTACAAGATAGTCGTGCCGACAGTGGACACGGTCCGATACGAGTTCATCACGAATTACCTCCTGAAGAACCAATTCCCTATTCTCCTGCTCGGCCCCGTAGGGACGGGGAAAACGTCCGTGGTTCAATTGGTGTTGAGCTCTCTGGACGAGGAGAAGTTCACCGTGTTGACCCTCAACATGTCCGCCCAGACTACCTCGAAGAATGTGCAGGCAAGTAAAGTTGAAGTTCACGATGACAATGATTGCAAATAATAATAATCGTAGAATATCAACTATATAATAGGTTATTTTTAACCGATCCATTAGTAAATGTATGTGTAATATAATTACATTCTAGGAACTTTTGTTACTTGATTGGTAACCTTTTTAAATATAAATACGAGTGCAAAGGATTAATAATAATTGTAAAGATAATCGTCGTAGCGCCGAATATCAACTGTATAATAAGTTATTTTTAACCGATCCATTGGTAAATATATGTATAATATAATTACATTCTAGGGACTTTTGTTACTTGATTGGTAACCTTTTTAAATATAAATACGATTTTGCAAAGAGTTAATTGCAAAAATAATCGTGGCGCCTGCATTCTAGGGAGTTTTGCTACTTGATTCTTAAATATAAATACGAGTGCGTTTCAGGACATAGTGGAGAGCAGGCTCGAGAAACGGACCAAGGGCGTGTACGTGCCCGTAAGCGGTAAAACTCTGATCGCGTTCATGGACGACTTCAACATGCCGATGAAAGAGATCTACGGTTCCCAGCCGCCGCTAGAATTGATTCGACAATGGATAGGATACGGTTTTTGGTACGTTTCGAATGACGTTCCCTGGACGAATCTATTGGCATGGGTTGTTAAATTGAAGAAATGAAAAATAAAAAGGTACGATCGGGAGAAGCAGACGCAGATGTTCATCCAGAAGTTGCAATTATTGGTGTCGATGGGCCCGCCGGGAGGCGGACGGAACGTTATCACGGATCGGTTGTTGACCAAGTTCAACGTAATCAACATGACGTTCCCGGCCGAGAAACAGATCGTGAGGATATACGGGTCCATGTTGCATCACCACATCGGCGAGTTCCATTCGGAGGTGAAGGGAATAGGTAGATGAGCGAATTGAGAAAAAGAAAGAAATGTCGAAAATGGACGCGGTTTAATC
Source organism: Apis florea (assembly GCF_048593485.1). Taxonomy (NCBI): domain Eukaryota; kingdom Metazoa; phylum Arthropoda; class Insecta; order Hymenoptera; family Apidae; genus Apis; species Apis florea. The sequence goes on along the minus strand of NW_028256549.1, from coordinate 4,954,340 downwards.
TTATACGGGCCCTTTTCTCTTCGATTCAGCCAATGAAATAACGCTTGCTACCATCGGTTTGTACACGAATGTGATCAGCAAAATGTTGCCAACCCCTGCAAAAATGCATTATCTGTTCAATCTAAGGGACATATCGAAGGTAGAAGCCTTCTACGATTCTACATACTTTTTCTATATATATATTCGAACATCTTTTGACGGTTTTAACAGGTTTTCCAAGGCCTCCTTCGAAGTCACAAGGACTACCAATTCTCGAGGCAAACCTTCCTACGTCTGTGGGTGCACGAGGTGTTCCGCGTCTTCTGCGATCGACTGATCGACGACAAGTAAACCAATAAACGGAGATTCCGGGGAGGGAATTTTCTGCGCTAAAATTTTTATATCTATCTTTCAGAGACAGGGATTGGTTCGTGGACCAAATCGCGGAACAACTTGGAAAATACTTTGAAATAACTTTCGCCACCGTCTGTCCGGAGAGGAAAAGTCCGTTGTTCGGTAATTAAAAAGATATGTTCGAAAGAACGATCCTAAAGATCACACGCACAGATCTGAGACCAGGGCCCGGTGTAATCCAAGTCTAAAGTCTCGGACTAAACCCGAGTGTATGTAACTCGAATCTAATCCAGACTTAATCCGCGACGACTCGTAGGTAGTTTCATGAACGTTTGGGATATATACGAGGATCTCGTGGACATCGTAGCCGTAAGGACTTTCATAGAGAATCAAATGGACGACTATAACGCCTCGAGCGGTGTCGTACGCCTCAATTTAATCCTTTTTCGTGACGCGGTTGAACATATTTGCCGCATCTTTCGCGTTATTTCTCAGGTTGGTTATTCGATTTGTTTTTCCTAACTGATCGCATAAAATATAAAAGTATTAATTTGTGCGCGAAATCATTGTTTAAGGGTTAATTCTGTTGATTTTGCGTTAAGAGAAAATAGAAAATCGAATGGATGGGACGAATGTTGTTTTGAAAAATTGAATTATTCCCTCAGCCGCGTGGTCACGTGCTACTGATAGGAATCGGCGGAAGCGGGAGACAATCTCTGAGCCGTATCGCCAGTTACATGTGCGAACTGGCCACCTTCCAGATCGCAGTCACGAAACATTACAGGCTGCCCGAGTTCCGCGAGGACTTGAAGATCCTCTACTCGAAAACGGGCGTGGAGAATAAACCCACCACGTTCCTCTTCGTCGATACCCAAGTGATCGAGGAACAATTTCTAGAAGTGATCAACAGTATACTGAGCACAGGTGAGGTGACCAATCTGTTCAAAGCCGACGAGATGGAGGAGGTAAGTCCCTCAGAGATTCAACCTTTTAATTACTAATTTCTTTTTTCTTTTTCTTTTCAAAATTTCCCTCCGATTTATCGTTTACGTATAATACCGTTTCACTTCACGTTTATCAACAATCACATTACATAATTTTGAACAAAAATACAAATTCGAATAACAGGAAAGAACGTGTCGAATCGTCTAAAAAGAATTCGGGCGTTCTGCTATAAAATATCTTGATCGAGATACACCGATACGCCGTGCATATAAATGCACCCACGCCGTGTGTTCTCTGCGCAGATTAAAAATAAACTGACAAAGGAAGCGACGCGGCTTGGACGGATACCAACGACAGAAACGATCTACGCGCTGTTGATCGAGCGGTCGCGTGCCAATATGCACTTGGTGGTGTGCATGAGCCCGATCGGGGACGCGTTCAGGAACAGATTACGCCAGTACCCGGCCCTGATCAACTGCACGACCATCGATTGGTTCCTGGAATGGCCGAGGGAAGCCCTGCTCGAAGTTGGCAACAAGTTCCTCATGAATCTCAATCTGACGCTCACTATCACCGGCGAAACTAAACCGGTTGGTCCTTGGGCGAGCGGCCCCCTTCCGGCCGATCGATTCCATTCGATTCCGATTTTCTCCGGGATACACGAGACACTCGAGAAAGAACAGGAGAGGGGGAGAGGGGGGGAGGGAGGGAGGGAACCGCATCCACGTCCTCTCTATTTCGTGGAATCCGATTATTTTCCTCTCGACGGCTCGCCCTCGCCCCCCTCCTCCGTCTGGCGAGCTTCCTTCCTTCCGGAATGCAATCGTCCAACAGCGTTTCCGGCGAGCAGGCGCTTAATATTTTCGAATTTGCCTCGATCACGTATCGTGCTCTCCACTCTGAAAGAGTATTGATAGGATCTGGGATTTTTCTCTCTCTCTCTCTCTCTCTCTCTTCTTTCTTTTCTTTTTTTTTTTTTTTTTAATTTTTATTCATTTTGTAATAGTTGTAGCTTCGTTTTCCTTATTTTAAAAGGTTTTATTTTTTCTTGAAAGTTTAATTAGGAAGACGTTGAATTAGGAAGTTTGAATTTTCATCGTGAATCATAAAACACGGATAAGATTAACTTTTGAATAATAATTGTATCGAATCTTTTCAAGTCTTGGAAACATTGTTGCAAAGTTAAATCTTTATGTCTAATTGATCATGATCGGAGACAAATATTTGGTGTTCGAATTTAGAAATTTATTGGAAAATGGATTTCGTGTTATATATGTGTGTGTGTGTGTGTGAGTAAGAAGTTGTTGAAGTAAAAAGAACGAAATGCTTTGAACAGGAGCCTCGATTATCAGCGACAGCGATTCCTTTGCCGCCGCTAGAGGAACGAATGAGGGACGGAATAGCGGCGACCTTCTCCTTGATCCATGAGACGGTGTCGCAGTTTTCCAACAGAATGGCCGCCGAGATGAAGCGGTACAATTACGTGACGCCAGTGAATTTCCTCGAACTGGTCGCAGGCTACAAAGTGTGAGTCTTGGTTAACGTTGCCGGCGAAATCCCTTTTATAAGGGATCCTCTTTTGAAAAATTCGCGGACCTCCTTGCCAACTAGAACTACCTGCAATTTGCCCCTGTTTATACGAATCTTTATGAAACTGCTACCGAGATATTCTAGTTGGATATTGCAACTTTTCAACGATTTTAAGATCCTTCAAGTTCCTCGTCCCTTTGATCTCAATGAGACATTGTCCTTTTCTTTTTTTTTTTTTTTTTTGTTTTAAATAACAAAATTAAAGAGTCCATAACAAAAATGATCGTTGTCTACTATTTAGTGTAATGATAATACAATATCAAGACATTTTGTTCAATGAAAATAATCTTTCGAAAGGGAAGTATAAAATCGACGATGGTTCTTTTCCTTTCTTTTTTTCTTTTTTTTTTTTTTCTTTTTGATAAAAATTGCATCAAAATCTTCAATTCTTGTAAAAGGATTGGAGATAGTTTCCAAATAGCGGTGGCGAAGGTGGGAAGGTAAACGACACGTCAGCTCGATGGCCCTCGGTTTCAGAATGCTCGCGGAGAAGAGGGAGGATTTGGCGAGCCAGGCGAACAAACTTCGTGGCGGTCTCTCGAAGATCGACGACACCCGCCTTAAAGTGAACGAGATGGCTGCGGAACTGGAAATCACACACGAACAGGTTTATAAATCAACCAGGGAATGCGAAGAGTTTCTGGTAACGATAGGTACCTGTCATCCTCTCAACGTTGATGCATCGTCATTAGGTGCATTTACATCGAACCACAAGGGTGAACTCACCGTTATCGTTACCTTGACCCACGAGCGACAGCTCCTAACCCTATATAATTGATGATAATTCACTCTTGGTGAATCGTTTAACGAGATAAAATGTACACTTCCCTAAAATTAACATCTAGTGAATTTCCTTTCTCAATCCACAAATTCTTTTGATGAATAATCGAATCGAAGAAATATTCTTTCACTTGGACAGTTGAAAATTTATATTAAGTTTATATATTTATTACACATTTCTTCTTTCTTAATTTCGTTCGACAAATTGTTCGAATACGATCGAATTAAAAAATTATTCTTTTATTTCTCTTATTGCATTCATATTTCTTCCTCTACTTTCTTAATTTCGTTCGACAAATTGTTCGAATCAAAGAAATATTCTTCAACTTGGGGAGTTGAAAATTTGAACTTTTCTACGCCACTTTTATATTAAGTTTAATTCATTTTTGTGACACGCATCGCTATTTCCCAAACTCTGAAACGAAAAACTTGTTCTCACAGTGAATCAACGTCGCGACGCGGACGAAACGCAGAAGACGGTGGCAGCACGGTCGCAGAAGATCGCGGAGGAGCAAAAGGAGTGCAAGAAGCTCGAGGAAATCGCTCGAGCTGACCTGGCAACTGTTGAACCGGCGCTGAACGAGGCTATGAAGGTCCGTTAATTTTTTTCATCCTCTTGCCTGCATTCAATTCTCGTTCGTGATCGAAATAGCGCCAGCCAAGTCGAAGGATACAGGAATTAGATATCGGTGTACATCTTTATTATTTGCGAACAACGCTCGACCTTTTTCCCTTCGATCGGTTCCTTGCCGTTTTATGCACGCCGTCCGAAAAAGTTTCCTGGCCAAAGTTCCACGTTTTATGGAGAGCAGTAACGCCGGACGTGTTACGTAAATTCGTTCCCTCGGATCTCCCTGCTTTGTCGGGGAAAAGTCTTGAAGTCAATATGGCGGCGACGCCGCATTCGTTTTGTCTTTCGATCGATCGTTGAAATATTCCAACAGATTTTTCAAACATGACTCGTATTACCTCGTTTAATTAAATTTATTCTACAAGTTGTTGCAGCTTCTGTGTTTCGCTTCTGTAAGTTGAAAGAAAGTATGATCTCGTTAAATTTTGTAATTAATATATCTAGGATTCTAAGGATATCTTCGTCATCGTGTTACATTATTCTTTTTGAAACAAGATACAAGACTAATTTTATCAGGGAATATTCTTAACGATGATCAAACAAACAAATAACCATATAATTGTTATACAGGCACTGGAAGCGCTGAGCAAGAAGGATATATCCGAGATACGATCGTTCACGCGTCCGCCGCCGAAAGTCGAGATGGTGATGGAGGCGGTGATGATCCTGAAGAACTCGGAGCCGAGCTGGGCGGAGTCGAAGCGTCAACTCGCCGACGTGAACTTCCTGGCAACGGTAACAATATACACCATTTACACGCATGATCCTCCATCCAAAGCAAAATTTCACGGCCCATCCAGCTTCGAGACTTCGACAAGGACAACATCTCCGACAGGACGCTCAGAGCCATTTCCAAGTACACGTCGAACCCTGAGTTCGAGCCGGAAAAGGTCGGTATAGTGTCTGTGGCGGCCAAGTCGCTCTGCATGTGGGTCATCGCCATGGAAAAATACGGGAAGCTTTACAGGTAACCATGGAGATAAATCTATCGGAGGATTTTCCCCTTCTCTATTTTCAATTCGGCAAACCGATCCCGTTTATACAAGTGCTCTGAGAAATGAATTCCTTTTTTTTCTCTCTCTTTCAAAACAGTAAATAATTTATTTACCCATTCGAACAATTCTTCAAAAGGATACTTTTCTTTTTCTTCGAATTACGAATTAGGGAAAAGAATTGTGGATGAAATTTCAGAGTGGTGGCGCCCAAGAGGGAAAAGTTGCAGGCCGCGTTGAAATCTCTGAGGGAGAAGGAGAAGGCGTTGGAGGATGCGATGTATCAATTGCAGAAATTGCAAGAGAAGCTGCAAGTGTTGCAGGAGATGTACGACGCGAAGATGAAGGAGAAAGAAGAATTGATTAAGCTGGCAAGTGACGGATTATAATAATCGTGCCGATTTAAATCGGCCGAAAACTAAACTACCATCTTATATACCTTCGGCCGCCTTGTGTGGCTGGTTGGCTCCGCCGACAGTTTCTATTTGCACGAATTTCGCTCGCCTCGCGGTAAACTTTCCCTCTCCCGGTATTTAAACACCTATTTACCCCCGAATTTTCGTATTACTTTTTCCTCCACGACAGTGTTTGTCTTTATATTTACCTCTTGCGCTTCTTCCCCCGTTCGCAACGCAGATTTTGTCCTCGTAAAAGAGGCGATCAAATTAAATTGCGAACCACTTGTTCGAATTAAGAACAGTTGGAATAAATAATAACTCCGTTTTGCTCTACAAAATGCTTGGTCCTCGATTTAACTGTTTCCATCGACTCGAATTCGATTCCAGTCTCGATTTTTCACCGCGTGTTTTCAGGCTGAACTGTTGAAGCTGAAACTGGATCGAGCCGCGATGCTGGTCGACGGCCTCTCGGACGAGAGGATCCGATGGGAGAACACGGTCACATCCCTGGCCGAGTTCTTCGACTGGCTGCCGGGTGATTGCCTAATATCAACCGCCTTCGTGTCCTATTTGGGTCCGTTCGTGTCCAATTATAGGGAGGAACTGATAGCCATCTGGATGAAAGAGGTGAGGTGTAAATCAGAGAGATACTTTTCACTTTGCTTCGTGAATTTGAACCGAGAGTTATTAATTCTCGAAATTAAGGTGATGAGTAAGGAGATCCCAATGTCGCCTGACCTCTACGTGACGAAATTCCTGGTCGATCCGGCGGTGATCAGAGACTGGAACATGCAAGGACTACCTTCGGACAATTTCAGCACGGAGAACGGTATCATAGTGACAAGGGGAACCAGATGGCCGTTGGTGATCGATCCTCAGTGCCAGGCGGTGAAATGGATCAAGAACATGGAGGCCAGGAACGTATGCATCCAGAGAGCGAATGTTGATGTCGAAAAAAAAAAAAGAGGAAGAAATTCGTATCGATTCGAATTTATTATTAATTTAACAGACGTTGAAGGTGATCGACTTTGGCCAACCAGATTTCGTCAGGGTGTTGGAATACGCGCTCCAATTCGGCATGCCTGTTCTTCTCGAGAATATCGGTGAGACGATAGACCCTATAATGAATCCAATTCTCGATCGAGCATTCGTGAAAGTAGGTGAGTAGTGTATAACGTTATATACGAAAATACGAGGATCGAATTCAATCGTTTGATTCGATCATTCGACGCAGAGGATCAGATAATGATCAAGTTCAACGACAAGATGATCACTTACCACGACAAGTTCCGATTGTTCATCACCACGAAACTCGCCAACCCCCATTACGCCCCGGAGATATCCACTAAAACGACGTTATGCAACTTCGCTATTAAGGAAGAGGGTAACTAATTGTCTTACCGTGAGTCACGTAAGAAAAGCGTGAAGATAGAACGAACGGTAGAGATGAAATGAAAAGAGGGACGAGGACGGATGGGTTGGGATGCGCGTGGAAGGGAGATGGAGAGGAACTTTGTGGAACCTTATTATCCTGTGCGCAGGACTTGAAGCCCAGCTTTTGGGGATCGTGGTCAGGAAAGAGAAGCCTCAACTCGAAGAACAGAAGGACAGTCTGGTGTACACGATCGCGTCCAATAAACGAACTCTCAAAGAGCTCGAGGACAGAATACTCTAGTAAGATATGATACTCTTTCCATCCATCCTCTCTCTTTCTCTCTCTCTCTTTGTCTATGCGTCTGATAATAATACCCAAGAAGGAAAAAGTACGAAATACAAGGAGACATGCGCGAGACTCAAACCGTATCTCGTGCAGTTTGCTGAGCGTGGCCGGGGACACACTTCTGGACGATCTGGATTTGCTGAGCGCCCTCCAGTCGTCCAAGGCGACCTCAATCTCGATCGAGGAGTCGTTGGTCGTCTCCGAGGAGACCGAGAAGCAGATAGATCTTGCGAGAGAGGAGTATAGGCCGTGCGCCCATCGTGCCTCGATCCTCTTCTTCGTTCTCAACGACATGAGCCTTATCGATCCGATGTACGAGTTCTCATTGGACGCATACATTACCCTGTTCAAGCTGTCCATCGACAAAAGCACGAAAAGTATTAAGATGGAAGAGAGGATAGAGAGTTTGAACGAGTATCACACTTACGCCTTGTACAAGTAAGAGAATAATGCGTTGCGATCGCGAAGAATTGATTCTAGGAAAGGAAAAGAAACAAGACAAAAATGTCTTGATTGAAGCTCAATTATATCAGTTGCAAGCAATTTAACTTTAAGATTGAGATGAATTTTTAGTTCATCGAGTTTTAACTTCTAGATTCGTACATAGTTACTTAATAGTTACTGGTAGTTAATGGCAACGTGGCGCTAGTATCGGCGATGATGATTCGCATCTCGTAACAATCGAGAAACAAGAAAAGAAACAGGACAAAAATGTCTTGATTAAGCTCAATTGTACAGCAATTTAACTTTAAGATTAAGATGAATTTTTAGTTCATCGAGTTTTAACTTCTAGATTCGTACATAGTTACTTAATAGTTACTGGTAGTTAATGGCAACGTGGCGCTAGTATCGGCGATGATGATTCGATTCTCGTAATAATCAGAGAAACATGTTTCAAGGAATACTTGTCGGGGTCTGTTCGAGCATCACAAGTTGTTGTTCTCGTTCAACATGTGCATGAAAATCCTGGACGCCCAGGGCAAGATCATCCCTCGTGAATACGCGTTCCTGCTTCGAGGTGGGATCGTTCTCGATAGGGAAGCCCAGCCCGATAAACCGGTGCCTTGGCTGCCCGATGAAACTTGGGATAATATCACGGAGCTGGATAAATTGCCCGGGTTTCACGGTCTCGTTTCATCGTTCGAGCAATTCCCGCGGGATTGGAACCTCTGGTGAGCCGTTCGATTAAAATTCCCCTCGTAAGTTTCGTTCGAGCAATCAAAATTTCAGGTATATCGCCACGGAGCCGGAGAACACACCATTGGTGTCCGAATGGGAAATGAATAGCAACGTGTTCCAAAAGATGCTGATAATACGTAGCTGCCGCCCGGACAGAATCTCCTTTTGCATAGCGAACTTTATAGTGCTGAATCTCGGCCAAAGATTCGTCGAGCCGCCCGTCCTTGATCTGAAGTCGGTACTCGACGATTCCGTTGCGCAAACTCCCCTAATATTCGTCCTCTCCCCCGGCGTGGATCCTACAAGCAGCCTGATGCAGTTGGTCGACAGCCAGGAAATGACCAAACACTTTATGACTCTGTCCCTTGGCCAGGGACAGGCGCCTATCGCCACCAGGTTGATGTCTCATTGACGTAAACTGAAATTCTCGCGTAGATCGCACTTCTTTAAACAAAAGAAACAATTCCAAATTTCAAATTTTAAGGATTGATGTCGCTTTGTGTATCTCATAGATCGACAAAGAGAGATTATGTTAGAGAACTATTGATACGATTATCCCTCCGTGAGATAAAATTTACTTTACTTTAGGATGATAGAGGTGGGGGCAAAAGAAGGTGCCTGGGTGTTCCTGGCGAACTGCCACTTGTCGCTCAGCTGGATGCCGAAATTGGACAAGATCGTGGAAATGTTGGGGGCCAGTAAAACCCTACACCCGCAATTCAGGTCAGCGAGCGTCGTTGTCGTCGTCGTCGTCGCGCGAGTCGATAATGAAAGGGGTTTTCGACCGATTGCAGGTTGTGGCTTAGCTCGAGCCCGACTCCCCAATTCCCCATATCGATCCTCCAAGCTGGTATAAAGATGACCACGGAACCGCCGAAAGGTTTGAAGGCAAACATGAAACGACTTTACAGCTTGATGACCGAGTATCAGTTCGAGCTCTGCCAGGCAAAGTCCAAGTACAAGAAGCTTCTGTTCGCCCTTGTATTCTTCCACGCGATTCTCCTCGAGCGTAAAAAGTTTCAGCAATTGGGCTGGAACGTCATCTACAGTTTCAACGACTCCGATTTTGTGGTAATTTCGATTTGCCAAGCGATTGGCCAAATATTTGGAAATATCCGAGCGAAAAGTTTGGTCCCTTCGTTCAATTCGAAATGGAGATCGATTTTTGACTTTTGATATTATCTTGAAAATGAAAAAATGGATCGATTCTTTTGTCCGAAAACAGGTGTCGGAGAATCTTCTACAGGTATATCTGGACGAGTATCCAGAAACTCCGTGGGATTCGTTGAAATATCTCATAGCGGGTGTTTGTTACGGCGGCCACGTGACCGACGATTGGGACCGCCGATTGTTAATGACATACGTTCAACAATATTTCACGGATGAGGCTCTGACTGTCCCTAATTATCGTTTGTCATCGCTGCCAACCTATTACATACCGAAGGATGGTTCGTTGGGATCCTACCTAGATTTCATAGCTGTCTTACCTGCCGTCGATAAACCGGAAGCATTCGGTCAACACCCGAACGCGGACATCACCTGCTTAATCATGGAAACTAGAAATATGTTCGAAACTTTGATGGAACTCCAGGTTCAAACTGTTACGAAAGAAGAAGTTAGCAAAGAGGAAAAAGTATGCTCGTCAAACTTCGTGGAATCTTCATTTTTCCAGAATAGTTTTACGATTTATAAAATTTTATATTTATATATGTATACACACAGATTTTTCTCATATAACACGATGAATTCTTTTTTATTATTTTACATTCTTGAACGTGATCAATAACAATTTTTCCGTTCCAACCAATCGATTAATTCTCAAGGTGAATCAATTAACCACGGACATATTATCAAGAATACCAGACGACATCGATTACGAGGCAACCGTGAAGTTGATAGGTCCAAAGAGACAACCGTTGGACGTGGTACTGCTCCAAGAGATACAACGATACAACGCGCTGCTACGAAAGACTCGAAGCAGCCTGACGGATCTCCAATTGGCCATCAAGGGTTTGATACTGATGTCCCCTGAACTCGAGGACATATTCATCTGCGTGTTCGAGGGCCGTGTACCCTCGATCTGGCTCATGGCGTATCCCTCGTTGAAGCTGTTGGGCGCTTGGACGAGGGATTTGGTCAATAGGGTGGAACACTTCAGGGAATGGGCCTCAACTACTCATGCACCTGTTCTGTTCTGGCTCGCCGCGTACACTTTCCCAACCGGTTTCCTTACAGCCGTATTGCAGACGTCCGCCAGGATGTGGAACGTGTCCATAGATACCCTGTCCTGGGAGTTCACCGTTTTTACGATCGACGAGACGGCCATTGTCGAACCACCTGTGGTAATTTTCAAACTGTTTCAACCCTCGTCTAAGGTGTCAAGCTTTAATTGTTTATTCGCCTCCTCGTTGGTGGAACGAAAATTAGGATAAAAGTTCGAAGTTATTGAATCAAAATGATTTTTACCCTGGAAATCGATCCAATTATTTCCTGCTTGCCTCTCTTCGATAACATCGGAAACGAGGCTTGGAAAGATAGGAGGGATCTCGTCTAGGAAACGGGTGTATATGTGTGTGCAATGCGTCTAACTGTGTGTACATTCCATTACAGGACGGCGTGTACGTACGCTCCATATATCTGGAAGGCGCAGGCTGGGACAAGAGGGGTAGCGTTCTCATCGAGCCGGCTCCTATGCAACTTATTTGCAACATGCCGGTGATACACTTCCGGCCCGCGGAACTCCTTAGAAAGAGAACCAGAGGTAAACAACGATAAAATATTGGGGAAGGAATAAAGATAATGCAATTTTCTTTTCTTTTTTTTTTTTTCTCTCTCTCTCTTTCGCAGGACTCTACTCTTGCCCCTGTTATTATTATCCTCAGAGAAGCGGGGATGAGGGACGACCTGCATTCGTTGTGGCGGTCGATTTGAATGCGGGTCCCGAAGGATCGGATTTCTGGATAAAAAGAGGCACTGCGTTATTGTTGAGTCTTGCCACGTAGATTAATTGTTTGTAGTTTTTCTTTTTATTTTTATTACCAATCAATCGGTTAATCAATTGATTAGAATTAAGTTAGAACTTTTTTTCGGCGAATCGACGTGCGATCTCCTTATGGATTTTGAAATATTGTAGAGAATATCGAAATATCAAAATCCATTAGAGTGTCGTACGTTCGCCATTTTTTTTTCTTTCAAGTAGAATTTTACAAAAGGAACGACGTTTTTTGAATCGACACTATCATTTCCCTTCCATTCTTCCTATATATTCTCATTTCTTATCTTGGTTAGTATATAGTATAATAAAAGTCTGTTTCTATAAACAATAGAATATATATATATATATACACAATAATTGAAATAAAGAAAAATTTACACGCGAATTTGGAACTTTGATATCATCGTGAACACATGGAACGAGCCAAGAAGGCAAGAAACGATTAACCAATTCGTTTCGAATTTCTTAGGATCGTTGGACGACGAGGATGACGTTATCGTCTCTTCTGCTCTGAGCATCATCGTTCCATAATGATTCCTAGAGTCGTTGATGTTTCTCAGAGCGTCCGAGATCGTTTTGTTCACGTGCGACGCGTATTGAATCCACTCCGCGGGCGGAATCGCGGCCGAATTCGCCGGCAATTGAACATTCGACAACTCTTCTTTAGCTTTGAACAAGACACCGATCGCATCTTCCGTGGACAACTCGTCGCCTTTCCTCGAACCATCGACCAGACCCTTCACCGTGGAATTCATTTGTGCTTGGAAGCTGAGCCAATCGGCGGCTGTCTTATTATCGTAAGTCTCCTCGATCAACGTTCTCAAAGACGAGATCTGATTCCTAAGATCGGTGAAGGATCGATTGAACATCGTGTGAAGCTCGTCGAAACCGAACTCGTTGGACGAGTTGGCAACGCTCAGGATATTCATCACGGTATCGTTGATCTCTTTCTTAAAATCGTCCCATTCCTCTTTCGAGGGAACGACGAGCGAATCAAACTCAGAATAATTATATTTGGACCAGTTTGCCCCAAGATTCGACGAATCTTTTCCTTTTCTGCCTATTTCTGTTCCCAGCCACTCGTCTCTAATGCTCCCAATTTCGCTTCTCAGCTTCGCGAATTCGTCTTCAGCTGTGGCTCGAAACACTGCCCAAGCGATCGGATCGATCTCCGTTGGTCTCTTGCTCAGAATACCCTCGATCATCCTGATCACGGAATCGTTGATTCGTGCTCTGAACTCTGACCAATCGAGAGTCAGATTGGACGTGTTGTTGCTCGTGACTGGTGCAGAGGCAGTTGAACGAAAAGGAACGTTTTCGCTCGTGTTGGCGTGTTCCAAAGACGATGGAATGAAGTTGGAGAAACTTTTCGTAATCTCGTTCCTGTACGTGGCCCAAGCTGGATCACCAGGAGGAGGCATTCCATTCTTGATCTTATCCACGATCTCGTTCACGGTTTCGACGATCCGATCTTTGTACGTTGACCAATCGGAGGACGCGTTTGATTTCTCCGTTGCCAGTGCAGCGGATCTCTGGCTATCGATTTCGTTCCTAAAGGCGGAAAATTGGTCCTTGTACGTGGCCCAAGCTGGATCACCAGGAGGAGGCATTTTGTCGCCTTTTATATTCGCGATTGTGTTGTTCAAGGAAGATATTACGTTGCTCTTGAAGTTCTTCCAATCGAAGATCGCTGGAATCGTGTCGTTCATCCTCGAACTGTTCACGTTCGAAATCTGTTCCTGCTCGGACTTCTTCTTCCTCATCTCCAATTTGGGCGCAACATCTGCTCTCATAGCTGCGATCTGATCCTTCAAACTGGCAAACTGATCGACGATACTTCGTTTAAACGCCATCCACTTCGTCACAGCGGCTGGCCCGCCAGTCATCGTTTGCATAGAGCGATTCAACGATCTCGTCACGTTACTTTTTAACCCGATCCAATATCGATACGGTTCGGAATCTGATATCGAATCCGATCTTTCCTTGGCTGCTTGGCTATCGTTGGATGGACGCAATTCGGACAATTGATTTCTAAGATCAGAAAATGTATCGCTTATGTAATTTTTAAACGCTTGCCAATCGGTGTCCAAACCGGTCCTGGAGTTGTTGATGTAAGCCACGATTTCTTCGATCGTGTTGTTGATGTCGTCCCTCAAACCTGTCCAATTGAACGATGTTGCTCGCTCAATTGTTTCCCTCCACGGCTCGTAAGAAGGTGCTGGTATATCCTCGCAAGAGATCATGGGATTCTCTGGGCCGACTGCTCGCATCACTTCCGCCTGGATCTGTCCTATCTCGTCCGAACAGTCGCAAATCAACCTCGCCAACGACATCTTGCGCAACTCGGTAAGTTGATCTAAGGAAAAAAGAAAAAAGAAGAAGAAGAAACGAGACGAGACTTGTTGCGACAAATTATTCCTCCCTGTTGTTTCATATTCCACGTATCATAATGTTAAAAAATACAACTTAAAGTCGAATTTGAAGATCCAAATTTTTAAGAATCTCACCTTCGGTGAACGAATGAGGCTGCCCGGCCAGCTCGTACCAAAATCTGTCTCCCCTCTGCAACCTGACGAACTGATCGGCGATCAGGCACATGAAAGTAGACCCAACGATGCTACCAGAGTTGGGCAACTCGGCCAAAGCCCCCGTGTACAGATCTATATCGTGTACGGACTCGTACAACGAGGCAATATCCTCGAGACTTTGCGGATCCAGGTGGCCTTCCAAGTCGGAGAAACTTTCCACCTTTCCCAATCCGCAATATTCCCTCCACGCCGTGTAACCGGGAATCCCGTGATCCCTTCCACGCTGTATGTTCAACGAGACCAGATCCAGGCCGCACGGGACGGTAACATTCGCGACAGGGTCCTCGAACAGGTGATTGGTCAGCTGAGAGGTGACGTGGGCCGATGTCATCTGGATCACGTTTCTTGTCGCTGAGTTGATTGAACTCCTCAGCCCTCCCTCCGCGTACAGGCTGTAAGGATTGAACAGCATCCGGTGCAGCTCCACGTAGGACGAAGTCCCCGCCCTCTCGTCGGTCATCCTCATCAATCCGGGCAGCAAGGTGTGGGCGAATCTGAACGCGGCCGCGGCAAAACTGTTGGCCACGCTCGGATCGAAGCTCGTGTCGTTCCTCTCCAACTTCCACTTCCTGTAACCGGACTCCACAGGTCTCAATTCCCTCTTGTCCGTCTCTCGATCGCCCAGAATAATCGGCACGAACTCCCGATACGTGATGTGTTGCAGTTGGGCGCCGACCACGCGTCGAGACTCCTCGTACAGGGTCTCGTCGTCCCACGAGGGGTTGATCCTGGCCAATCGGTCGGCCACCCTGTTGTGCTGCCGCGCCCACAGCAGGTGCATCGTGGTCAAGTGCAGATTCTCGTTGGCCCTCGCGTCGCCAGCCGCGAAACAGTATCTTCCCCTTCGCCTCTCGGCCTCGCGGTTGCAGCCGTCGTTGGGATCCGTGCTGGCAGGCAACAGGGTCCTATTGTCGGGGGTCAGCTGCATCCTCAAACGGCCTCCCGTGAACTCTCGCAGACTCTCGGCCGCGCTCTTGTCCGCCCCGTAAATCGTCGACCCGTCTATGAACGCCGATACCTGCGAAATGAAAGTGTCGAAGAGAAAAAAAATCTCGTTTCCATCGAGTGATCACGATCGAAACGATACAATGAAGTTAATTAGCAGCGTTGTTAACGGCGCAAGCCCTTATCATCTCCCTCAAGAATTCGAATCGATGAATTGAATTGATTAGGAAATTATTCGAATTATTGTTTCGGGATACCTGGTTCAACTGTTGCCTGGGGCCGAGTTTGCACTGGGGCGCGGGGGCTGATCTGACAAAGTCCATGCAGGTTCTTCCAGCGACATCGAAGACGGGATCGCCGGACGAGACGGGGACGGGGAAGCACTCGGGATGGCCGTCGGACGGTGGACAACACGGAATGGAAGTGCCGTTCAGGCCTTGGCTGAGCGCAGTGGCCGTGATATCGTGGTCCAAAAACTGGCCGTAAACGGCCAGCATCACTGTGAAGCTCGGATTGCTGCTTGGCGAAGGCTTGTGCACTATCAGGCTGACCTCCCTCGCAGATGGTAAATCGGCGCCTGAAACAGCTTTGCGTGGCGCGTTGATGCCATCCCCGTAGTCGGGGGGCAGATGTCGTATGAAAGGTGTCATGGCGGCTCCCATCTGCATGGGCCTGTTGCAACTTCCGTCGAAGGTCCTGTATTTGGTGGGCGGACAGTCAGGTGTGGTGAGTTGCTTGCACGCGCCTGTAGAAATAAGGTAACCAATGGATTTATGGGAATATCGTGTCATTTGTAATTTAAATTGAAAGAATACCAAAAATTTTCCATCCTGCATCGAAGAAGCTTCCAATGGCGGACGGCTCTCCCTGGACGGCCCTCAAGTTTTCGATCTTTCTGGTGGCTGCAAGCTCGGCAACAGCGGCCAGAGCCAACGTGCCGGCGTCGATGCAGGTGCTGACCGCGTGGCGATGCCTGACTTCGGGCGACGGCGAGGGCAACGGCGACGTTAAAGCGTCCGTGAAAAGTCGCTCGCTGACCGCCTGGCGGCCAGCTTTCAACCCTTCCTTCACCTCCTCCTTGGTCAATCTCCGTGTTTCTTTCGCCGTTTGATCAGGCACGAAGATGGAATTGGAAGGGGTGATGGAAGGGTTGCTGAACAACGTGTAAGAGCCAGATCCAGGGGCGAAGCCTAGCTTCAGTTTTTTCAAAGACCTGGTAAGATTCGCGTTGTAATCGAATGAAGGGGCCGTTAGATTCGGCCCTGCGTCCATCATGTCGTGGCTCACGGAGTAGCTCACTGTCACTACGAGAGCCATGGTGAAGATTGCTCTGAAACAAAAAAAAGTATTCGTTTTGTGGTACGTAAAATTTAAGAAAATTCAAATGCATTAGAAGAATCCATTTATGAATGAACAATCTCTGAAATTTATTAATTATTTATATATATATATATATAACATTGGAAATGATTGGAGAGAATAATTTTCACTGGGCTTTACTTGTGAAAATAAAATTTTCTTTTAACAATAGGAACGAATTTCTGAAATTTCCAAAGGATTAATCGGAGAAGCATTAATCGACGTATCTTGATAATTCATCATGGAAGAAGCTGCTCGGGCAGTTGTAACGTTAGACAACCACACTGTCATCGTACAATTATGCATGTAATCAAGGCCAACGTCACGTAACTCTAATCCTACGCGCATAATACTTTATCTAAGACTATTGTTTGCTCGTCGTAAACGCATTACACGCCATTTCATCCCGTAAATTTGATAAAGGGCCTGTGTTGTTCTTAATATCCGCCATATTGTGTGTGTCGACGCCATTTTATCCGAGATCATTCTCGGGAAAAAAAAAAGCATATTGACATTTGCTTGCAAAATCGAATCGGTATTCTTGGCGATCTGGGAGGATATTATTCTCGTTTGATAGATCTGTCGTGTGTATTCATATTGTTCGCGCAGAAACCGCAACAGAGAAACCACGAGAGGTTTCGTTGTTGCACGATATCCCCTTTACACGTTAAACTTTTCCAATCCTATGAAAAATGTGATTTCTAAACGTGGAGCAAGTATACATGATTGAATTTTCAATTAGAATTGAAAATTAGAATCTTTGTCTCTGTTTGTTAAAACATATGTATTTTTAAAAGTAACATGTGATATTCCGTGATATAATATTGATATAGAATCTTAATTTGTAGTTTTTGTAAATGATATTGCTGACCAATTGATCTCTTCTCAATTATGCTATTCTAAATTTAACATTGAATAACTAAACATTAAATTGCAATCCGTTGTTGTCAAATAAAATCATGAGACGATATATAATTCCATTTTTTAAAACGATCTAATACTTCTCGAATAGAAGTACATTATTACGGCAGTTTACTTGATATGCTTGACACGCGATCTTGAAACAGTGATGAAAATTTTTATTTGAAAAATTCCATATTTTTTTTCCATCCTTATCGATCACTTGATTCGTACTTTTAATTTTTCCTTCGATTTTTCTTTTCTAAATCAATAATAATAAATATTATTATTAATTTATCATTAAATCTTTTCAATGCACGCTTATTTCCTCTCGCGTTATTTTTGATTATTTACCCGATTTAGGACTCAAATAAATATTATTAGTCAAAAAAAAGAAAAAAGAACCATAGATAAATCTACGATTATTTTAAAAACGACAATAAAATACGACTCACACCGCGATCGTGTACGCGATACATCGAATCCGCAACAGTTGTCTCCTCGTATGAGAATAAAACGGCAACGCGTCTTGACCGTAGTAAACCCTGGTCGGATTATCACCGGTCAACGAAGTCTTCTCCGAGGAAGGCATGTCTCTCTGGTTGCACGCGCACTCGTCGTCGAGACCACGACCACACTGAAACGATGGCGGCCGGTGGTTCGAGGTGAGCGATGATTTTACATAAGTATCCGCTTACGGTGGGGACACGATCATTTTTTCCTTCCTTCTTTATTTATTTTTCTTTCTATCGAGAGACACGAAATCGAAAGGAACTTCGTCGCGGGGTGGAAAAGTAAAATGGAAAAATTGGATTATTAGCATTATCACGATATCAAACGTTAAAATGGGAAAAAATTCTTTTTTCGTAATTTAATAACTCTTTTAAAATTCTTTTCTTCTTCCATGGCAAAAAGTTTTTGAGAGATGATCGTTGATTGAAGAAGCTTGTATCTTTTTGGGATGGGTGTGTGTTTTTTTTTTTTTAAAGGAGGTATAGTTTATTTTGTTAAGATTTGAAAATCCGTTTCAGTGAAAAAAAATAATTAAATTAATTGGTTGGATTCTTTGGTTCTTTGACCTGTTTATTTGATTGTGATTAATTATACGTGCGAGTATCCACGTTACATCACGTGCATATCTCGTCCTCTCTGGTAATTATATAAACACGCTTAATTAAAGACGCAAATTCTTAATGCGGTCAAATATAGGATTGATGTTTGTCCAGATGCAAGTTGTATTTCAACGCGTAATGCGTCGAACATTCATCGATAGAAAATAATATTTTATTATTGGTAATTAATATTATTGGTAATTAAAATTGCAATAAAATTATACGGATATTATTTCTCTTAAAGAGAAAAAATGAAAGGTTAGAAAAAATTTACTGAAACATATTTAAAGTAAAAAGAGATTCTCTTTGGAATATAAATAAAAATTAAAAAAAAAAAAAAAAAAAAAGATTAAGAACAATTTATACTCGTTTTACAGCATTTCAATCTTCTCGACAAATTTTCTTCTTAAATAAACAAGTACAAAAAGAACCAATCTCTCTCCATATCCCCTTTCCAAAACAATTAAAAAAACAATCGAAAAAAGAATCTTTCAAAATTGCCTCTGCAAACAAAACAGAGTCAACCCCCTGATAAAAATTTTCCACAATTTTGACGAACTTTCCAAAACTTTTTCCCGTCGCTTTAACAACCCGACAAAATGAAATAATAATATAAAAAAAAAAAGCAAGTTGAACTCACATCAAAGTAGCGCAGATGCAGCATTGGAACTGTCTGATACGGGTCTTCCTGCTTCTCAGCAAACTCGCGAATTCCACGTAATCCGGTGAATCCAAAGGTCTGGTGAGGGAGGTCCTCTCGTTCACGCACCTGTTCGTGTACATATCGCGAGCAAGCGATACGTGGAAAACGTGATTCGTCGACGATCACGGCGGCGAACAAAAGCTAACTGGACAACGGTTGAGGATATCGCCGTGGTCAGAGCCGAGTTTCGCGGCTCGACTCCGCTCGAGTCGACTCGGTTTACCGCGGAGGAACTGGCGGAAGTTCCGGTGGTACCGGTGGACGCCCGCCCTCCCGTTCCTGTCAGTGCGTCGCGAGGCACCGCTTCTCGCTTTCCACCCTGCATCCATTCGTGAGAAAATTGACGTTAGTTTGCTCTTATTGAAAATTAAAAAATTATTATGTTTTCCTTCCTTGGTGTGAAAGTGTATTTAAGAAAGAAGGTTCAATCGCGTAGATTGAATTCTGAATAGATTCAGATTTTTGATCTTTGATTTTTTTTTTAGATCGATTTATTTTTATATAAAATTCAATGATATTTCTAGTTCTGAACTTTATTTCCTGAACTTTGTTGGTATATTTTAGAATCGGGCAATTTAAAATTGAGGATTGTGATTTTTTTATTAATTATTATTAGAACGGTAACAATAAATGTGAATCAAGATTTTCGTATCTAAGATTGTTAAGATACGATCGATTCTTACCCAAGGAAAAATTAACGACGTGTGAAAAAAAATGAAATATCGGTAAACAGGCGAAACACGATACGAGCGAAATTAATCCCGGCACGTGTTGAAATATCGTATAAATTTTCAAACATCTGAAAGTCTCAAAATTAACCACGATTAAAATTTTTTCAAATATGTATAATATAATAAAATTCTAAGCGTACAGTGTTAAGTGTATCCGTGTAAATTCGAATATACCCGAAAATTTAAAAAAATCGACGAGAGATTAATTTAAAAAAAAAAAAATATCTAAAAATTTCCACGAAATAAAATCGTACGCATAAAGTACACAAATGACTGAGTGCGGGAAAAGTTTCTGAACGGATTTATTAAAGTAACAACAACAAGTGCAACGATCGAAGGGAGAGGCAATTAATCCTCTTAATCACTCTTAAATCGTCCTCGCTGGTGAGTGAGGCAAATTTGAATACTTTGACGAGTCCCGCTATTATCGAGGTATCCAATAAATATAACCTCCAACGTACGACTATATGCTCGATCCACAAGTCGACTGGTTCGCGTTATATAAGAAGAATCGAGGATCGATGGCCGGGAATGAAACACGAGTCGCCTCATCGTGTTTTTATGAGAGTGGATCGAGGCCGAGAAACAAAAGAGATCGGTTTATGAGCGATGATCGAGTACTTTTGTATTTTAAAATAAATTGATAAATCAGATATATGGTACAGATAAGGTGTGATGCACACACTTATGATACTTCATGGATACTTTTGGAAAAATAAATTAGAAGCTTTGAAAACTTTCCTCTTGAACGCATTCGAAATAACAAAATTTCAAATTCTCTTTCACGTGAAAGGATTCTAAGAGGATTTCTCGAGGAAAAATCATCAACCTACAACAAGTTATATGAAAAAAAAAAAAAAAAAAAAAAAGAACAGAAATTAAAAGCTCGCACAAAGAGAATTAAAAAGCAACTCTGTCTAACTCTCTCAATTTTCCATCAATATTTTTTAAAAAAAAACTACTATTCACTGCTATATAACAAATATCACTTTTAGTAAAAACTACTCACATTTTCGCACTCACGCTCGTAATTCTTTCTACACAACAGTCAACAATCATCGACGAATCACCGGTTCGAACGCAACACTTGCACAGTTGAACGGCAAAAATCGATTGGATAATCGGTGGAAGCCCCGATGACCACCCTCTGTCGTCGAATCGGCGATCAACGAGCTCCCTGTTGATTATCCACTCCCTCTCTCTCTCTCTCTTTCTCTCCCTTCCTCTCTCCTTTCCACGTGTGGCTAGGTAGGTAGTAATTATGAAAGCCTGGTGAACCGGTGCATCGATCGTCGCGCATCCACCGCTAATTACAATCTTCGACGCGTCGTAAACGCGTGTAATTAACTCGATCGAATGCGAAAATTAACCGAGCGACGATAATCCGGATCGTTTCATCGCACAACGAGGAATCAGCCAGAGGTCGACGGCTTAGCTTTCCTATTACGTGTATAACGCCCCCCTCCTTTTTTTTAACCTCTATATAATCTATGCGTAACGTAATACGCGAGAAAGGTTTCTTTCGTGCTGGTTGGGCTTCGCGGAGAGAATTCGTGAGAGAACCCCGAGCTTTGTCGAAGGTATACGTGTTATTACATAATTCTTATTTGTAATATTTGAAACTATTGCCGGATGATCGAATTATATCGTCCGTTTCACCAATGGGGATGGGATTGAGTTATACGAATTTTAGATAATATGTATTGTAATTGATATTACGATATATCTGTATTTAAAAGCAATTGGAATGGAGGAGCATAGAATTTTGAAATAAATGTTAGACGATGATGGAACTACATTTTTTTTTTTAATTCTTTCATCCTCCAGATTATTGTAAAAGCGTAGTACAATTTTAAAATTTGAAAGAATGAAATACAATATGATTATCGTTTAATTATATTGCTATATAAGTTGCTATACAAATTGTTGTATAAGTATAATGGTTTGCTAAAATACTTTTTATAGTCACTTTTTTGGATTATTGAGATATGCATTTATAATTTATAATTTAAAAAGAATTAAGAGAGCACCTCGTATTTCCTAACAACATTGCTAGTTTAAAATTATACGTATCAAGTTTTGTCACTTGACCACAGATGCAAAACTTGATAATTAGAAACTTGATCATCGAAATATCGACAATCTTTAAATATATAGAAACATTTTTAGAAGGAAACGATATGAATTTAAGTTTTAATATCTCACGATTGATTCGAAAGTATAATAAATTCGTTGAAATATTATTTGGTCAATATTCGGTACAGCAAAAATTGTATCTCTTCGAGGCGCGAAGCTCCAACCATTGTTCCTGGTTGGGCACGTACATTTCCGCCGGCATGCGTTCCAATCCAGGTGATTCTGGCGATCCACGCTCGTTTGTTCTTCTAGCTGAAACATTAAACATTAAACGAAGAAAAAAATTAAATGCGAATTTATTTTTCTATATTTTTGCATTTGCACGATTCGTATCGATGAAAGTGTTCGTAATAATTCAATGAATCGATTCTTATTTTAATAAAAAATCAAAATATACTTTCGCAGTTTGGATCATGATCGATGATTCATCTTTTTATAAATACAAGAAAGTATTTACAGAATTCTCATTAATCTAGTTTTCGAAATGAAACAATATACTAACACTAAAATTGTCCAATGTTTCTTTTTTTTTTTTTTTTTGTCATCACGAATTCTCAAAACTTGATTCATAATTTAATTCATAACTTGTGCATCGAAGAGCAAATCAAATCCAAAAATGTAAAGTCTAAATTAAGGATAGATTTATGGAGAATCAAATTTTTGTAGAGAATAGAGATTTCATTCTTCTCAGTTTCTTCAAGCGTTGCAATATGCAGATTTTTATACCGTTTAAAAAAATTTTAAAAACACGCACAAACGTAAACATCCGCAAACCAATCATAATTTCAATTTCGATTTTGCATCAACTCTTACCGAGTCGTTTCCGCATGGAGATAGCCTCGCCAGGATGTCGAAGAAGCAATCGTCCAACCCCCTCGCATCTTCGCAACACTTCGTTTTTTAAAAGATGATCTCGTACGTTCTGAGAAATTATCGGACAATTGGTCACCCATTTGGACACGTAAGCGAAGTCCGTGAGCAATTGCAACGCGCCATATTCGCTAGAAAATATTCCTTCGATCGTAGAGAACACCGATCTGTTTTATTTCCATTTCATCCTGTTTCATCGTCATCGAGACAAGCCAGAGTTCTTTTATTTTTTTTATTTTTTTTTTTTTTACCTAAATTTAATTCGATGCAGATATATGTAATCCAGCCACGCTTCGCACATAATTTTCAGGATCATGTTCGACGTGTCGGGATCCTCGATAACTTCCAATACAGGGAGCAGTACTTTCTCTGCGGAATCGACGCGTTCAGAGAATCAAGAGCGAAAGGGTGAAAGGGATTTTCTTACCGAAGTAAGGCTGCACGTAGAGGCTAGCCGCCACCGGGGCGACGTCGCCACCTTTCCTCCAATAACTCGGCCTTGGAAAGCACATATGCAAATTTGCCAGGCTGACCACGCGGCAGATCTTCGCCAGAATATCCGTACACTTGGTGGAACATTTCTTGATGGAAAGTTATACATAGAGCAAACAAAAAAGAAATAGTAAAGAAGAATCCTCTCTTTACTTTTTTTTTTTTTTTTTCAAACAACATGTATATACCTGAAGTAGATCTATGTTCACGTTCACCTCGGATACAATTTTCGCCCTCATTTTTGCGCAAACGTATACCTGGACGCTCACAGAATCTGTCGATAATGCATTGATGTGATCGGCAAGCTGAAATAACCGGATTTTAATTTCTAAATCGTTCAAGTATCAAGAAGAAAAGAGTATAACTCGCAACATTCACCTTTAAGTAAGAAAGCTCCTCGAGACAATTAACTATGTCACCTTTTACCAAAAGGAAGAACACATCCAGTTCCCACGTATGCGCTATGATTTTCGCCTCCTGCACTATCCAAAGCCTCGCTGTGTGCACCGAATGATCCAACCGATGAAGAACAACGATCTGTTCCGACAGTGGCAACTCCATCAACGGGGCACCTATCACCCATTCACCGCCTGCCTCGCACTCGTTGCTCAATCTGACGAGCAATTGGAACAATTCCCCGAACATTTGGCCCGTGTCAGACCCCTATTCAGAAATATGAAACAAAAAATCGAGTCGAAATTGAATTGAAATTAATTAGAACGAGAAAAGAAAACTCACGTCCGTGGAGGAAGCTTTCGACTGGCACTTGAAAGCCGAGGTGTAGGCCAGTCTAAATAATTGATCCCATTCGGTGATTGTGGCATGACAACGAAGAGCATCGCAGAGATTTTGCAATGCTGGCCTCACCGTTTGTGGCACTGCTCATAGAAATATTACAATTTAATTTAACATAATTGATCAAATTCTGATTTGACTTTGTTATATGTTCGTTTCTACACCGTGATTTTTTTGGATGAATTGACTGAGCCAGTCCTTCAATTGCTGTGCCCCGTGACTGTGACGAGTCGCGAGAGCCTCGGGAGACCACCAGAGGACCACGTGATCCAGAATGCTCGACAAAGCGCCCCATGCGACTTCTTGGTAATAATTCTTCACCTTCTTTAACGCGCTACGTCTCAGCCTCGTTTCACCTTTCACGATGATATGATGAATATTTGAATATTTCATTTCATTACGTTTCAATCGCGTCAGATTAGAAATACAGTTAAGGTTAAGATTTACTTTGATTTACTGCGTACCATTGGTAGTCTTCAGAGCATCTGTGCCCAACAATTTAGGCGAAATTTCTTGCGCAACGTTCAACAGCCTAAGAACGTACTTGTCTTGAGTATTGACCAACGTCTGAATATTTTCGATATTCGACACTTCCGGTGGTTCCGTCCTCGACGAAGAACTCTCGATCGGTGGCGTCAAATGTCTCGTAAGAGCTCTGCAAATTAAATTTTTCAAAATGTTCAAAAGAAACTAAAGATTCTACTATTTCGCAAAAAAGTAAAGATCGTTTAATGCTGGCCAACCGATAAATTTCAATACTCGAATTGTCCGAAACATCAGCATCACCAGAAATGGTTGAAGAAGGATCGGTCTTCTCCTGAGGTTCGTAATTTGTTAAAAGGCAGTCGATGAGTTCATGGCAGGATTCTTCGGCTTTGTTTTTGGCCAGTATCTGAAAAAGGCGAAGTTGTTGAAAAAATGTTATCAAAACTAAAAAATAATTCTTTTTTATATAAAATATGTATATTGTAGATTATATACAGAGAAGATTATTTATTAAATATCATTTAGAGGAAGTGAAATCAATGTTTGAAGTTTCACTGTTAGTTTCGTTTTTTTTAAGTATACGATAAAGCAAAATTTTAAACTATTAATATTAAGATAATTTTAAATTATAATATGATATTCGGATTTTTAATGATGTTTAATTAAAATTTAAATAATTTAATTAAGATAGATATTAATTATATATTTTGGTATTTAAATTTGAAATTTTTCAGAAAATGAAATTGCGGAGAAATAGATGATAATGTAATACTCTATTTTGTTTTTTTTTTTTGCCGTTTCTTCGAAATTTAAATTGAATAACTTGAATTTGACTTTAATTTAATTAATCCTCATGTATAAAAAAAAATTTAATTATTCTTATTTTATTTTTATTCGAACTTTTTTTTTACCATCTTCTTCTTACTATTCATGCCAAGAAATTTGCAATCATGTTCATTCAAAAATTTGAAACGCTGTATGCATATTCCAAAAAAAGATATCGTAATTTTAATGTGTAATACAGAGTAAAAAAAAAAAAGAAATAAATTTTTACCTGCAATATTCGTGTAACAGATATCTTCTTCATCGGTTCTAACATATAAGGACAATTGTTACAGAACACATTCGTAGAAGCATCCATAGAGACATCGATATCTATATCCAGTATATCGTTATAAATGTTCACCAACCTGGAATCAGATGTTTCATTAACCGAAAATTAAAAAATTATAAAAACATACAATTTTCACCTGAAAATTATCTTAAGTAGCTCGTCGCTCTTGCAATCGACGATTTCGTTAATCAAGTTGCGAACAAATCTCGCGAGGACGTTCAGTTTTCGTTTCAACATCATCAAAAAATGTCTCATTTTGTAATTATAAATTGGATGTGCACTGACACTTGTCGTACTGATCGATTTATATTCTTCCTTTATCTCTTCTAAATCGTTTGCGATTCCATTGTATATCTGTATTCAAAATGCGATCCAAAATGTTTATCCAAGAAAGGAATTTATATTCATTCGTGAAACTTTTCGAATTTAAAAAAACAATTTTTTAACAAACTTTAATTTTATGAATATTTCACTAGTTTTTATAAAATTTATTCTATAGCTTTTATATCAAAAAACAATGGAAACTTTCTCAAATGCAAAACGAAAATATAAAATATGAAATTTCAATTCTAAAATATTGAAATATTGAAAAAGAAACAGCTAATTCCTAATTGAATTTAAATAGCATGAAAATTTTCCTCGTTATCGATATCAAACATAATATTACAAAGATAAAAAATTACTAATTTTATTTAATAAAAAATTATTAATTTCAATAAAAAATTAAATTAAATGCACAAATTGACATGAAAAAAAAACCGCACCTTTATATCATATGTCTGAGCGTCTGCAATATCTCGAATAATTAACGCTATATTTTCCACAAAATTGTCCATTCTCTTTGTAAGCATCGACGAGTTTGCGAACCATTTCTCAAGAATATCACTCGGAAATGGCAACCATTTGCCGATATTTACTCTATAATTAATATCCATATGGCTAAAAAACTTTAAATAATCAAAAATTTAGACCGATTTTTTTTTTAAATCAATTGTATCATCATTATCATTCGTGATTCCGAGATTTATATCATTTCTAAACACGATAATTACAGGTCGAACACCCTTCAAACTTGAAAAAAGATAAATTCTATTATGCTATAACAATAAACATCTTTGCCATTTTTACATTATTCTATTATTAATTTATTGAATACTTGTGATATTTGTTCGATTTTATTGAATCACCAAATTATCTAATGAACGATGAAATTCTTCAAAAATGTTTCTGATAGAAAATTGATCAAGAATACACGATTGAATATATAAGATTGAAATAATTTAAATAATAATTTAAAAGACAAAAGTGAACTTAAGCAATTTTACTTTATACTAAAGTAAAAGTCGCGTATAACTCGAGTAGAGTTGCCAGGGAAACGCCTAACAAATTGCAATTATTCATGTTGCAGTCAAACAAACATAAAGATAAGAATCAGTGTGTTATTTTATCTTAACTCATTCCTTTATTTTATTCTAATGATAATGATTTCATATTAAATATCAATACTGTTTATAAGAACAAAGAAGAGAATAAAAGAAATTTTTTGTATTTAATATTTTATTTTCATTTTATTTAATGTTAAGGTTATGTTGGTCAAATTGTTCACTCCAGTGAAGTATCTATTTAAACAGAACAATCAATTGATAATTTATCTTTATGATAATAAAATTTTAATGATAATAGATTATTTTTAATTCCCCTTATTTCGTTATTTATCTCCCTTATTTCCTTGTATTATTGCATATTATATCATTGTACACTATTTTAACCTATTTTGTGTAATATTTGGATATTATTTAGATTTCAAATTATATATATATTTAAAACATCAGTTGTTTTAGAAATTTATTAATTCATATGTATATATAAAGTACGTAAAAATCGACATAAATCATGTCATATTAAACATCAACATAAGAATAATGGTAAGTACAAAAATTAAATGTTAATTCAAAAAATTATATAAGTGTATAATTGTATATCTTACAATAAGAAATGAGGATTGGTTACTTCTGACAGATCGGATATTAGAGTAAGAAAAAATATAGTCGTAAGTCTTATAATCGCAAAGTCACAGATTATATAGTAAATTATACATAATAAAATCATTGACTTTTTGTGAGACACGCAATTATTTAAATATATAATGGGTAAATATATTTTCAATAATTTTTTATAAATTATAATTAAATTATTTATATATTTATTTTTTTATACATATTCCATTCTATATTATTTTAGGTAACTCGCAAGATAAAAATGTTTCAAAACAAAAGAATGTGCTTCCTGCACATATCCAAAATTTAAATCTAACTACTACACTTCCTAATATCATACCACCTCATCCATTTATAACGGAAGACGAATTTTTCAAAACATGGTGCTCTTGGAAAAATGAATTCTTAACATTCAAAAGAGTTTTGAATAAAGAGAATTTTAATAATCAGAATAGATTAGGAAATTTGTTATTAAATTTAATGGGTCCAATTGGACAAAATATTTATAGCACATTTCAATTTAATTCTCTGAATGATAAAGAAAATGTAGATATATTACTTGAAAAATTTGACGAATATTATATATTTTCAGGAAGAAAAAAATTATCTTTAGAAAATACATATGAATATATAAACGACTTACAAGTAAAAAAAATTTTTAAATTTATAACAAAAATTTTGATAAGAAATATAATATACAACAATTTTAGTTATTATATAATTTTTTTTTTTTAGTTTATTATCAAAGAAAAAAACATTGACAATGAACAAGAATTAATAAGGAAGAAAATTTTAACAGAAATCAATGTATATCAATTTAATAATGCTGCTAAACATATAATTCCAACATTTACATTTTCTTCTGATTTCAATAAGTTAACAATAAAGGAAATTGCATTCATTTGGAAATTATACATTGATACTAATAGTAGTTCAAAAAGCTGTATACGTTGTGGATCTAATCATATTTCTAAATGTCCATCATTGGGAAAACAATGTGTAAAATGTAAGGAATGGAATCATTTTCCAAAAAGATGTCCAAAAAATTTTATTACTAACTGTCATTATTGTGGAAGTGATCATAGATATAAAAATTGTCCAGCTTATAATGAAATTTGCACTAAATGTCAGAAATTACATCATTTTAGCTGGAAATGTAAATCTACAAAAATTCTGCACTGTAATTATTGTGGTTTAACACATATTGCTTCTAGATCCCATTGCACAGCAAAAAATATCATTTGCAATAATTGCAAAACAATGGGTCATATTTCTTCAAAATGCAATAAAAAATCAAATAAATATCATAATAATGAAAAATAATTTTAAATAGTAATTTTAAAAAATAATTTTTTTAATTTAAATTTTAATATAATCAATGAAATCTTTTTGTACTAGACAATATAATGAATATTTGTTTATTTCTTTTGTGTATTTTTATTAAAAATATTAAAAAAATATATTTTACATCTTATTACTAATGATTAATTTAATATGTAAGGAAATATAACATAATATTAATTTATGAAATTATAGTATAGGAATAGTATAGGACTTTCATATAATATTTTTATATACAAATATATTTCTATGTATCTTTAAATAACTTTGTAATAATATTTTTCATAAAATATCTTTTATTATAAATCTTTGATTCTCCTTCTCTATTTTAAACTATTATTATTTTTACTTTCTAGTGATAATGATAATATCTAAAAAATAAAAAAATAAAAATTAGTACCTAAAATTAAATATTAGTTGTCTTTTTTCCAATATTTGCTTATTAGTGGTATTCTATATATGCAATTATTAATAATAATTAATAATAAAGTTATTATATTTCATATATTTATAATATTATATACTGGAATAAATTGGATCAATTGGAGAAAACTTTTTTTAATATATTTTTCCTCCTTTAAAGTTTCATATACTAAAAATATCATATTTAGAAAAAATTTTTTCTATAGTTGTATTATATAAATTACTAAATATAATAATATTTTATTATATTATAAAAATAAGTAAAAAGCAAATAATCTTACAAAGGAAATCAAAATTATATACTTATATTGCATAATATATATTATTCAAATTTATATAAATAAATATATATGTATCATTAATATTTAAATTTTTGAAACTAATAATTCTCAAAACTAATAAACAAAAAATTAATTTATTTTTAGATGTTAAAAACAAAAACATATTTTCTTTCAGTTGTTTTTCAAAATTTATGAAGCTTTAAAATATATTTTGTTTTCATTGTCTTTGTAATCTTCCTAAAAAAGATATTTTAAAAATATTCTCCAGTAGTATAAGAATATCATAAAATAAATTTTATATAGTTAAAAAAATTTTCCAATTTTTAAATTGATATATTTTACTTATCTTGAATTATATATTTATATTTAAAATTGAAAAATATCAACTTTTATATTTGTAAAGTTTAAAAATTTCATTAAAAAATTTGAAATTGAAATTTTTTGCATTCGAATATTGTTAAAAAACAAAGAAATTTTCGTAATTATTGGTACTCTAAAATAACATTTGAACCTAATATTATATAATTTTATAATTGATATATTTCGCTTGAACAAGTACAGAACAAGGATAATAGAAAAGCAGAAAAAAAAGCTAAAAATTATAAAATCGTTTCTAGAATATCATGAATAAAAAAAAATAGCAGAAGCAGATAAGAATAATATCAGATAATATATAAAATAAAATAATAGAGATAAGTAATATAAAAAGCATTATTTTTTTTTAGACCAATTCGAAATATAAAATATATGTTTACCCTATATTGTTTTTGATTTCATATCCTAAATTGTCAAATATAAATCGTAAATCTTATTGTAATTTTTGTTTGATATTTATTTACTTCCACTATTTACTTAAAAAGTGCTCAAAACAAACACCGTTAATATAAAAAATGTTAGTTATTAAGTTATAGTAACTTAAATTTTATTATTATATTGCGGAAATATTAACTGATATCTAGTGGAATTTCCTAAACTTAAAACTAATAAAATCTATGAAGTTAATTCTTCGAAAATAAATAAATCATGAATAAACATAAATCACAAAATATTACAAATAATTATTAGATAATATGATACCAAAATTACTTATATTGTTACATAAAATTAACTTCTACTATTGATTTGGTATTTTCAGAAAATGAGCTATTTATTAATTTTTTTAATATTTAAATATATATATAATATTCATTTGTTATTATATTTTTTCTTTTAATTCGTTTTAACAACGAATAATTTCATGAATTAATTAAATATGAGAAAAAAAATAATATTTTTTATTTCAAGATCATATATTAAATTATTTTTTTTTCACTTTTTGATCATATTTCTTTACACGGTACAGAATATGTAAATATAGATATAATTAAATAGTATAGGATATATAAAATAATTAAATTTCAACTTGTACCAACATTAAAGTTGGTAATTCTATTTATAATTTTGATTCATATAATCATGATTCATCTTTTAAATTATTAACTAGGGAAATACCCGTTATAAAAAGTAAGTATATAAGAACAAATCATTTTATCTTTTTAATTTATAAAGAATAAATCATTTTTATTCGTACATTTTTTTATATTTAATTTCACCAGGTATGTAATAATTATAAAACGATATAATATATTTATATCTATGATCTATTTAGAAGAAATTAGTTTTTATTAAGTAAATAAATATTCATAAATTTTATGTTAAAAAATAATATATCGATAAAATAATTAATTAATATCTATATAATATTATCTATATTTCTTTATATAATATATATATATCTTTTTGTAAAAATTGTAGTAAAATATTACAATAATATTTTTTTTTCAGCTTATTTTACATTGCTAGAATATAAATCTGATAATAAAATGAATATATATGTAAGACCTCCTGATCCCTTATCTGATAATGGAGATATTACTCAAAATTGGAAGCAGTGGAAAAAAGATTTTATGATATTTATGAATGTAAGTAATTTAATGGATAAACCAAAAGAAGAACAAGCTTATCTTTTAAGAAGTTATATAGGAAAAATTGGTCAAAATGCTATAGAAAAAATTGTTTCAATCAAAGAAAGAGATGATATGAATATATTATTAGCAAAACTTGATAAATATTTTTGTCCCTCTAAAAATGAAGTTGTTGAAAGATATAATTTCTTTAATTTAAAAAAAAAAAAGGATGAATCTATTGAAACTTATATCACTCAGTTGAAGGTAAATATTGAAATAATTTCTATACTTTTAAATATATATTTTTTAAATATACATTTATTTTTAGAGTAAAGCAAAAACTTGTAATTTTGGAAAAATGGCAGACAGTTTAATTAGAGATAAAATAATTATGGAAATCCATGATAAACATTTGAAAACAAAAATTTTTAATACAGAAAATCTCAATTTATCAACATTAATACAAATTTTTAATGAGCATCAAATTTTGCAAAATAAAAAAAAAGAAGAAAACAGGACAAAAAATGATTCAAAATGTGATAATGCATCTGTTAAAAATACATCTAAAATTGTTAAAAATTTTGATGAAAAGACTAATAATTCAAACAATAATGAAAAATCAATAAACGTGCAAAATAAAAGGAATTGTAGAAAATGTAACCAAAGACATCCTATAAGAGCTTGTCCTGCTTGGGGTTTGAAATGTGGAAAATGTGGCATAAATAATCATTATACTAATTGTTGTCCAATTCAATTTAATGAAAAAAAAGAAGTAAATATATTTTATTTAGTATAAAATTTTTATCAAAATTTTTTTTCTTTTATTAATTGTATTTTTGTTATGATAAATTTTAGCAAAAATCAAATATTACTGGTAATATGAATTTACAAACGGAAAATTTACAGGTAAAATATTGAGAAATTTAATTTATTAAATTTTAAATTATTTATATCTAAATTATTAAATAAAAAAATAAAAAATTTTGTTGTAGTTTCCTAGTGCTCCACCACTTTTGGATGTTGAACCCAGATTGTATCCAAATTTAGATCATGCAAAAATGTCTCAAGAAATGGTATAATCAAAAAAAAGAAAAAAAATAAAATATATATAATAATAGCAATTTTTTCACTTCTTTTTTTTTTTTTAAGAACAAATATAATCATCAGCATGCAATTTTATTGACACAGCCAAATCAATGGTCATGGATAGAGAATAAAAATAAAATCACTAATGAAAATTTACAAAATAATAATGTTTCATTGGTAAGTTTTTTTTAAATCTTTGTACATATAGTTTATTAAATTATTAAAGTATTTTATTTTTATATAAGCCTCCAGTATCGAATATGAATACAGGATATGAGTATAACATGCAAGTTACTGAAATAAAAAAAGAAAGCACAAGTAATATTGATAAAAATGATATTTCTAAGACATCTAAAAATGAATGTCGAATATCATAGAAAAATATGTAAGATATTTTAATTATATTATTGTACAACTTAATATTTCTTATATAATATGATATCTTTAATTAAAATAATAAAAATATTTTATTCTAAAAATAATAAAAAAATTATGATAATAATATGATATGATAATAATTAAATAGAAAAATATATTATATGTAACAGTAAATAAATTTTAATTTTGATTTATTACATTGGTCCCTAATTAAAAGTTAAATTATTGCTATGAATATTAAAAAAAAATGGCACATTAAATATGAATTATAATAGATTAATTTTTTAATTACCAGTATTTAAATATCAAGAAATCAATTACAACAAATATGTATAATTTGTTATTCGTTTTCAATTTAAAAAATATCATATTTATTTGATTTCCGAATAATATGAGATATAACATTAAACGATATAACTTGTTAACAAAAATAAATAAAGCACAAATTTCTTTGGTATGAAACTTACATAATAATTGTAATTAAAAATCTTGTATAATATTTTGTAATTAAAAATAGTAAGCATTCTTGTTATATGTTTACATTTGAAAAATACAGCAATTCTGTCAGATGATATAGTGCTTTACAAATTTATATAATTGTGTGAAGAAATATAAAAATTTGTTACATTATAAATTATAATTGTCATGAAAATTAATAAATAAATATGTGATAAATTCTATATGTACTGATTATATACTGCATGATATAAACTGATGTTTTTTTCTATTTTATGTCTCTTCATTATCTTAAATAATTTAACATTTTACAAGATCTTGTTAATTTTTTGATAAACAAATTATTTAATTATACTAGTAAATCACAATTGATAATGTTTAAGTAGTAGAACAGTTTAGATATTAATAATACTATAGTATAAAATCGAGCTTTTAAAGAAAACAGATATTAAAAAAGTATTTTAAATATAAAAAACAGTTTTTTTTCTAAATTTTATCTATGTTAAAAAATATTAGCAACATTAACAATAAAATTTGTTTAAAAATGTTATTACAGAGAAAATTCGATAAATATGTCTTATAAAAATCTATAAAAATACATTAATTATAATATCTGCTTCTTAATAAACATATTATGCATAATTTATATATATATATATATTATAATGTATATAAAGTCTTTTATAATTGAAAGACTTTGATGTCAATGGCATTAGTAAATATACGAAATATATTAACTAATATTTTAACTAATATTGAATACAAATATATATTAAACTTATACTTTACATAAATATATTTATAAAATATCAAAAAATGAAAAATGTATATAAAAAATGCTTTTATTTAGAAATATAAAAATTGTAAAATTTGTAAACTTTTTTGTAAACTTTTTATATCTTTTTCAAATTTAATAATAATTCAAAATTTTTTTTTCAATTGGATGAAATAAAGATAGATATGTTTGATCTTATTAAAATGTAAAATATAAATCTAATTTTTATTAAATTTGTTGTTACTAAAATTATGTTAAAAAATCATAATTCACTGTTATTTTTAACAGTGATAAATACTTTCTTATGTACATAAAAAGAAAAGGTACATAATAGAATATAAATGGTAACTTTTTAATTTCCTACTATATAACTAAAATCTATATATATAAATATTATGACATAGTTTTCAGTATACTGGCAAGACACACAATCATCAAATAATTTGAATCAAGTTACGGACGGGTCTTGATTAAAATTATCTATATCTGAAGAAAGTATAAGTTTATTTAAATTATAAGGTGGTCTTTTTGGTTTTGGAGGAGGAGTAGGTGGTTTCGTTTGAATATCAAGATCATCAGTAGGAGTCGGTAATTTGTTTTTTGACCATTGCCCTAATGACCGGTTAAAATTATTTAAACTACCTGTTCCATAATGTTGAATAGATAATTCTTCTGGAAGATTACAATAATCAGCTTCGCGAGTTTTCACAGGTAAAGGTGGAGGTGGATCATCTTCAGAGGCTGTACTATCTGTGGTGCCAATACTATCTCTATTTCCTTTTCCTAAGCTATTCAAATCCATTCCATTATTTATATTCTTTAAATAATGTTGAGATTGCCCAGACAAACGATTACTTATCCTTCTTTCCTTTTCGACTTCTGATCTTAAAGGACGTTTAGGTGTTAACTAGAAAAATTTTATTATTATTTTTGTTGTTATTATTATTACTGTTATTATTATCATTATTATTATTATTATTATTATTATAACAATATTAATTATACCGAAACGTTACCTCTTGACGAAGTTCAAATTTCGGAGTAGAAAGAAAACTAGATATTGATGGAGTAGCAGGAATTGATGTAATTTGTGATATATCTGCTGTAGTATACCATTGACTCGTCGGTTGATCACTTTTTGTCGATGCAACTGAATCACTTTTACGTGAACTTCTTCGCTTTGAATCTTTCTTTTTATTTGTTCCTGGACTTGGACTTCCTAGTGCCTTTTGTAAAGATGCCGATGACAATATATGTGAACGTATTGAAGAATTCCTGTACAATAATAACTTTTATTACTATTTAATTATAAAAATATATATTTATATTAATAATTAAAATTTTAATATTATACTAATATATTAGCACACTATTTACCTATTTAGCATAATAGTCGGTTGTGTTATAGAAGTTGTTTTATCCAGGGACAAACATGGTAATATAACAAATAATACAAAAAATATCATGCAAATAAAAAATAGAATAAAAGAAGAGAAAAAGAAATAATATATAAATATTACTTTTAAGACATATATGTATATATGTAATATTTTTTCTTGTTTTTTTTTTTATTTTCAATTTTTAGAAGCATTCCTATAAAATATTTGATTAATTTAAATAATATAAAAATAGTTAAATAAAAAATAAATTTGAAAGAATATGTTAAATGACTTATTAGTCAAAATATATATAAAAAAAATAAGTAAGATATAAATAAAGATTTGTGCACATATATACACATGTGTATATATACAAAAACTGCTAGGTACGGAGAAAGGATAATAGGATATTGTGTTTATCAGGCCCAACGGCAAAATTCCTGAAATTATAGATAAATTATTCTAATATCTATTCGAAATATGAAAATGATATGAAATTAGAAAAATGTTTTTGGATTAACATTTAACCAATTCTTTTCTCAAAATAATCTATTATTAAATAATTTATTTAAAAATAAATTTTTAATCAAATTATCAAAAAACAAATATTATAATGACATAAACAAATAATATGAATATATAAAATAGTACATATAAAAAAAAAATAAAATAATATGTAAACCTGATGATGAATAATATTGACAATAAATTTAAAAAATTATGTATAAAATACAAAATATGAAATAAAAAGAAATTAATTATATTAACAAATTAATTATAGCATGAGTATTTTTATGCATCATCATCATCATTATAATATTTTTACCTTGTCAAACTGACGTTTTGAGTACCAGATGAAGGCGTGCTGTTATTAAAATTGAATGAGGCGAGCGACTTGAATGTTGCAACTTGGGATCTTGTAAGAGAGGATACCCTGGAGTGAGTTCCACAGCTGAACGAGATAATTACAAAGTGACCACATAACATTATAATAAAAGATATGAAAAAATTATGTAGGAAGCATTTTTACATGTTTTTATATGAAATTTGTGAATTTTAGTCAACTTTTTCTTTTTGCATGCATATCAGTTATAATGAATATAAATAATATTTTAAAACAAACGTAGTTATAATCTCATGATAAAAATAATGCAATTTAATAATATAGAAAGAAATGAGCAAAAATGTTAGTACAAATATTTGCAGAAAAATTGCAAAAAATTACACAATATCATACATTAATATATTATTATACAAATATATATTACTTACTCTGTATTTATATTTGATTCAGATAATCGATGAATTTCGCCCCTTGAAGCTTGATGTCGTCGCATCGTAACAGATTGAGTTAGATTTTCAATTTGTAAATCACATGTCTGTAATACGTATATATAATTAATTTTTTTAAAAAATATATATATAATTTTTTCAAAAAATAAATTTCTAATAAAAAACAAATATTTTACTCTTTTTCCGTATTTTGCTTCTACTTGATTTCGCATTGACGCAAAACATTGTTCCAAACGCTGATGAAACGGAGTTAATTCAGGTGGAGCACGCATTTTATGTAATTGAACACCAATATTTAATAATGGAATTTGTTCAGCAATTAATCCTTCCAATTTCAAAAGATCAGAACTTTCTTCTGGATGAGAATTACGATATTCAGAATTGAGAAATGCTTTCTCATAATTATCTATACCACCCATAACTGCTGGATCTAATATACCATTTAATTTCATACTAAGCGGATTTAATGGAAGATTATTATCGGCTTTATGTGCTAAAATCAAATCTCTTAATGCAATATTTGTAGCTTCCATTGTTTCAATTGCATTACGAAGAGGACTAACTAAATAGGTTTCACTGGATGTAACAGGAAAACATCTAAGAATACCCGGCAAAGGATGACTCGTAACGAGTACTGTTCTTTCTAACCATAACGAAGCAAATTCATTATTAATAATAGTATTCATATCTTTTTCTTTATCAGCAGAATTTACAGTAGTCGAAATTATATCTTTCTTTGGTGCTGGCCTTGAAAAGCGGAAACGCTGAACATCGTTTACTCGATGATATCTTAAATATATATAAATTTTTTATTTAAATTTAAAAAGATTTTAAATTTCATGATAAATCTATGTGTTATTAAATCATATGTTACCTCAATACTGCCTCTGCAGTTATAGGTTTTCCACTAAGTCGATGCCTTTTTTCATCCATTAATGGATCTACTCTATTGATTTGTACATATTGATGATTGGATTCTAACATTTCCGAAGTAGGAGGAGACAATTTATTCATTTGTTCTGCATTTGGTAACTGATTTAATGTTCGTGAACAAAAATCACTAAGACGTTCATATTCTTTCCCACGATAAATAAATACCTGATTGATTAATCAGAATTAATAGTAGCGTCAAATAATTAATTATTGATATGGAAATTTCTCATAACATACCTTGTTTTGTAAAAATGCCGGATGACCACGACCATAATATGCAACTCTAAAATATTCAGGCTCAGGTCTCAATTGTTTTACTATAGAATCGTAAAATTTGGCCATCCGCCTTAATAATACAGATAATTGTAAATAATCGAATGTTTCTTCTTCATATTGTGCAACTAATTCTTTACATATTGCAAGCGCACATTCCCACATTTTACCTTTATCAAAATATTCAATCATATCATTATATAATGCTTCTTTTAATTCACGATGCGTTTGACATAGTAAATATCTATGTGATTTTAAAAGTGGTGGTAATGGTTGATCGCTCCAAGCTAGTAATTGACTATGAAGTTTCAAAGAATATGCGGCTTCGGTATAGTTGTCACACTCTAAGTGTAACTCACAAAGTTTGTTTACATATCTACAAGACGAAGACTATAACTTAGAATTTCTAATAATTAAAAATTATATATGACTTTAATAAAAATAATTTAAGTTTTGATAAAATTGATTACATATATACCTAATATACATTTCTTTTCTATTTATTTCCGAATAAAATTCTAATAAATTTACAATACATAACATCCTATGTTCTTGAGATTCAGCGTGAATAATATCACGATACTGTAATAGACGTTCCATAAGTTTAGCTACTGTATCAACGAAACGTAATCCTTGTTCTCGCATAGTTGAGTGTTTTTCACAAAGATTACCCATTACTTGAATCCAAAGCAAACGAAATTGTTCATCCCCTCTGCCTCCCTCAACCTATAGAAATGTATATGCAATTGATAAATCAACAAATATGTAAAAGATATATATTATAACTTACTAATATATCTAATTTTGCAATCATTTCATTTTCATATTCTGTGAAATTAGCTTTTATGTGTGCAGGATCACGTTTTGTATCACCATATCCTTCAACAATACGTGAACTGTAAAATTCACATTGCATCATATCAAAAAATATAGGTATTGTTGCTTTTCTTAGTTCACTTTCTGGAATTAATGCCATTTCTAATATTGCTCCAACTAAAGCCGGAACAAACAATATTTTATGTTGTCCTAAATTAAACCACATGGATCGTATTTCGAATGCTGTTTCTCTATAAAAAAAATTTATTTTAATATATATTGATATTTAAAAAAATAAAATAATTTGATAATTCAGCATACCTCCGCATATCATTATAACGCGAAACAATGCGATTGCGTTTTGATGGTGTAAATATTTCCAATTGTAGAGCTGGTTGAGTTAGAAACGCAATTGCACAATGGAAAAAATTAGACCAAGCTTGTTGTTCAAAATCAATAAAGAAATAATCCCTAATAGTACCCGAAAAATAACGCAATGATTTTAAGATTATACTATTTTGAAGCATAATCATTTCACACCAATCTCCTGGAAATACACTTTTTGATACTAAGTCTTTAAATACAAGTAATATTTCCATAAGAAAATCAAGCAAATCAAATTTGGTTCCAAAATGATTTATATAAATTTCATAATGATGTTGTGTCATTTGTCTGAAATATATTAAACTTAGATTATGTGCATATTTCTTTAATAAAAAAGATTTTTATTCCAATTTTCTACCTGAATATTGCTAACATGACTGAAACTAAATTACCCACTAATGGGTTTTCTCTATCCATTGATATAACTGTTTGGATAATAGTCCGTAAGGCAGTAAGCATAATTTCTTTTACATCCTGTATAGTGCTTCCTATATCTTTTCTAAATGTTAAATCCAAGATATCAGATAAAATCTTGACACACAATTCAACCTACATGAACATAAAATAAGAAATATTTTGCATCACCATTGTGAATTATCAATATTATTGTAAAAATAATTATAAAAAAAAAAAAAGAAAAAAAATTTTTAACACAATAATAAATAGCTTTCCTGTAAATCTAATATAAAATACTTATTATAAGTATAAAAATAAGAGCAATGTATCTTTCATAACATCAGCAATTACCGTGCCAATAATTCAAAATTTACTTGTAACATTCGAAATCACGATGTATTTCAACAATTACCTCTTCAGAATAGCCACGGTGCTGGTTGAGTCGATGTCGATTTTCGCCGAGCAGCCTGGCTACCTTCGCCACGCTATTTCCAGGCGTACTTGACAGCCCCTTTTATAGGCCAATAACCAAAACCAAACCAAACACAAAAATGAAATAGCCCTATGTTAGTAAGAATATTATGCCAATTTATGCGTAAAAAAATATAGTTATATCCTTAATATCGTCCATCACCTAAGAGAAATTGTATTACAAGACTGCATGCATAAACAATGCAGTGCCTCAAGCAATAGGATAGTTATAAAAAAGTTGAAAAACTACATTAAATATAAGAATTCCTATAAAAATTTTTTATTGACTATTTCTTAAAGAGATTTTTTTATTTTAAAGATAGTGTGTTTTTATAATACACATCTAATCTGTATAAAGTGAAAAGATAGACACACAATGAATAATTTATATTTTAATGAAAATTGGATATTTTATGATTACATGCTATCAGGAAGCAAAAATGAATTCAATTCTCATGCTACAGTAAAAATTTATAGAGGATGTCTTTGATTTCATTACATTTCTTTATATCATTTCTATTTCAAATTTACTATTTAGATTAATAGAATATTATTTTATGAATATCTATGTTAATAGAATATTATTACATCTAGAAACATCACAAAAAAATAAGACAATCTGATTTAGAAACATATCACAAAAAATAAAGACATCCTAATTTACAGAATAATAAGATTAATGAAATTCATAGAAAGATGCGTGGCGGAAGGATGTCAGGCTGCACGGAAAGCACAAATAATGACACTATTCACAAGTTGTATAACGAAATTTTAAATGCAAATCAAAAGCTTCATTCACATTTTAACTATATTAAATATGCAAATATATTTGCTTTTTTAAGTTTCATTATGACAA
The DNA here is from genome assembly GCF_048593485.1 of Apis florea. Taxonomy (NCBI): domain Eukaryota; kingdom Metazoa; phylum Arthropoda; class Insecta; order Hymenoptera; family Apidae; genus Apis; species Apis florea. The sequence goes on along the minus strand of NW_028256549.1, from coordinate 4,913,062 downwards.
CATTAATATGAATGAAGCTTCAACAAAAATTTCGTCACTCAAAAACAATTTATATTTGAGAAATTCCCAATATATAAGTGTAATAGCAATTTTTAATTATTTCATATGCACTTCAATAATAATTCCCTTTCTTGACATTAAAGTTAATAAATTAATACATTTTTAATAGCTAATATACATTACCTCTTCTTTAGCTTCCAATAAATCGCGAACCAAAATAGCAATTCTAGGTAATAGAATTGCTCTACATTCTGCATTTAAAAAAAGAGGACTGTGAACAATATCATTTACAGTCATCATTTTTTGTTTAGTTAATCTTCTCATTGGTAAAGTAATTAATAAATCAGTTAAAATTGTGCTCAATTGTTTGCCACTATATACCCGTAGCAAATGAGGTATAGTAGTTGGTAAATATTTTAAACATGCTCCTTGAACTAATAATGTACTATCTGTTTCATGTCTCATAAGTTCAACAATAGATTTCAATAATTCTGTTAAAGTTTGAGAAAATTCCTCTTCATCTTGATTTAATCTATATATAATAATATATAAATAAATAAAGATACTTTAATTACATATAATAATTTTTTAAATGATATAAAAAAAATAAAACATACGCAGTGAATAAAAGACGGGATTCTACAACAAATCTCATACAATATTGAAGACTTTTCATTGTTTTAAGCAATATATCGCGTTCTTGTCCATCATTATTAGTTGCATTATCTATACGTTTACGTAATACTGCAATCAATTTTTTATATGCAAGCGTTGCAGAGAAACTCTCAGAAATATACAAATCCATTACTGGTTGAAAGTGTTGATATTTTCTATCAGATACAAGACCAATAATATATAATAAACATTCAAATACCATATCATCATAAATATCACTATCTGAATTACTCATTAATATGTTAAATAAAGCATCTAAAACATCCTAAAAAATAAATCTTATATAATGAAATTGTGAAATGTTTTATGTTTATTATGTATCTTTATATTTATATCATATAATATAAAAAAATTTACTAACCTGTAAAAACTTTACTACTTCTTCACCATCAACTTTCATTAAAGCAATCAGAGATTCTTTCAAATCTGTATTGTGTGATGCCCAATTCAATAAACCCAATAAATCTACATTTTGTGTTAATTTTGTTGAACAAATATTAGTTGCTATTAAAAAACTATCTTTACTACTTAAAGTAAGTGCTCCTAATGTTGGCTTTTTTTCAACATTTAATTCAACCTAAAAAAAAAAAAAAAAAAAAAAAAAAAATACTTAAATTTTGCAATATTTATATACAAAAATAATTTAATGTTGATATTAGTTTTACCAATTCACCCCTTGTTGATGGCAATTTCAAATATGAAATGTCAGTTTCTTCATATTTCTTTTGATCTAATTTGTAAACTAATAATTCATGTTGTATATCTTGCAAAGTTGTTCCATTACGTTGCATCAATTTAACATAACTTAAAGCAAAAGGTTTCTCAGACTTATCTTTTGCTTCATTTGAACTACGATGTTTAAATGTAAATTTCAAATGAGCTTGTTTAAATTCTTCAATAGGTACAGCAATTTTAAATGTTTCACACCATCTAGGCTTATCTTCATGATAATAAATAACACTATGATATTCATCAATTAATAGAGCCCCACCACCCAATGTAATAACTCCTGGTATTGGTACACCAAATTCATTGCATACTTTAACCTATTAAAAGATACAATGATATATTAAAAAATTAAATCATAAACATATTTAGAAATATCAATGTCTAAATATTACTGACTGTAACTTCAACATTTTTGTCTGTAGATTTTGATCCTTTATTAAATTCACCACTAATCAATGTGAGATACAAATCATTTCTCACATCACCTGGTAAAATAACTTCTGGAAATCCCATTTTTCTTGCAATAGCAACATTACCAAGTACTAAATGTGGATTCTCATCCCGTACCTAAATATCAAATTCTTCATTAAAATATATTCATAAATTAATTTTTTTAAAATTAATTTTTTGCTTACTTGCTTTGGATCTCCCCCAAGCAACTTTAAGCTAGTCCATAAACCCTGACCACCAGCAAAGCTGCCACTATTTCCATTACTATTTTTTTGAATATTTGTTTCTTTTTGGGAAAGAATTCTACGTAATGTACCATCCAAACTTTCTTTCTCACAACATCTGAAACAATGAAAAAGAGCCAAACAAAACAGATCTATCTTATATATAATTATATTCATAACAGGTTTTTTATGAATATATTTAAAATATAAATTAAAATAAAATTTTATACTTACTGTACAAATGGAATAAAGTGATGATGATCTGAATCACCTTCAAGTTTACCATTAATATATGAGGTAATATCCATTGCTGCTACACCAAATGGTCTTCTCATATTTTCAGTATTTTTTATTTTTTGATTAGTTTGTGCTACACTTGAACGTCTGTGATCAGTATCTTTAGCTTCCATGCCTCCTACTCTAATTACATAACAAACTAAATAAACTTTATCTTTGGCTAAATCTCTAGAGCCAAGATCTGTGAATAAAACTCTAAGGTTGTGAAGTTGATCTATATCTCTTGCAAGTCCTTCCTTACTCCATGATACTACATAATTTTCAGTAATTGCTTTCATTTCTCTACCATCATATAAAGTCAATAATAATTCTACATCTTCTGCCATTTTACATACAAAATTTCTTACACTAACAAAAAAGATATGTGAGTATACTGATGTTTGTAGTTTTAAAGGTTTTTGTTTAGTATCATTAGTTGCTTTTTTTATTCTTTCTGCAGCTGTTTCATGATGATAATATAATTGAATTGTACTTGTTTCTTCAGGATTAAGAACATTTCCTTGATCATCACGGACAACCATATCCATACCTAACAACTGATTACCAGTATCAATTTTAGCTGTTGCTAATCTTTTCATATCCTTTAATTCATCCACTGTTAATGTGCCACTTAAAATTTTGCTTCTATATCCTATTAACTCTAAAATTTGTTGTTGCATTGTCCTAAAGTGCACAGAATGAATCTGTCCATAATAAAAATTATATTAATTTCTTAATCATTAAATATAATTTTATTAATAAAATTTTATTAAATTAATAAAAATTTTATTAATAAAATTATATTATACAAACCACATATAGATGCTTCCAATGATGTCCCCATTCTCTTAAAACATTAGTAATTTCATGTATTAAACAATCCATATTTTTTGATTGTTGTAATATATATATATAAGATTTTGGAAAAATTCCAAATGTCCCTTTAAATTTACTATGTCCATAATACCAATCTCCACATTCTTCTAATATTTGTACAATTTCTCCAACAGTTAATCGCATTGTATAAGGAGTTCCATGTACAAAATTATGAATAGCTATATATAATAGTAAACAATTAACAATAAAAATAATTTTTAAAAAATTATATTATATTAAAATTATATATTTCAACAATTTAATTAATTAAAATATAAAATATAAAAAATAAAATAATAATTAAATAATTACTCATTTAATTATTTTATTAATTAATTATTTTTAACATTATTAATTAAATGTTTATATATATTCATATTCATAATTATTAAAGATAATATAGATACTATATCATGCGATTATTATATAAATGATAATGTCATGAACAATTATAGATCATTTTGATAGCATCCGTTAATTAAATATTTTTGAATAATAGAAGTAAAATTATTATTTATTTAACTACTTATAATTAAAATAACGAGCAAAATTATTTATATGTCATAAATTAATGTTTCGCGCGCAAAACAAAAATTAAAATTTTATCTGGTTGGGGCACCTCCCAGGATGTTGGATCTTTACAAAGACTAAATTAGTAATATTCTGTAATTTATTTCTTACCTACTCCTAAATGTTCTTTAACTTGTTTCCATGCCATTTTAATTAACAACTTATTATAATAAATTATATACACTAATTACATTTCGATTCGCACATTTGTTGTGCGAACAAAATACGACTCTTTTATCTTGACATCTAACACAACTACAATGTGAAACAGGATGCTTAGTGCTTCAATATTATCACGATGATGGGAACACGAAGCAAATACACCATGAAATATCCTAACTTATAGATATTCCAATGTACTGCGTATTTTCTTATATTAGAAACCGCGAAAAGTAGAATTTCTTAAAATAACGTATACATTCGTAAGTTTTGAATAAATTTGTTTATATAAAATTTATAATTGATTATTCTATATTTATAAAATAGTATTTCATGAATAAATAAAAATATATTAATAAATTAAAATAAATATGTGCACAATTATAAATTATGTTTTATTTAAGATTAATTCAACACGTGTTAGTTTAAAATATAATAAAAATAGAATTGAAAATAAATTCTACTTATTTCATTATTTTATTATCACAAATTGAAAATTGCAGGTTTATTATTTTCAATTAAAATATTAAAAATATTTTTAATTTAACAATTTTTCTATATTTAATTTATTTATTTAAATTATCGGTTATATTCTAATCAATAAAGTATAATATATATGCTAATGTATATGCCGAAAGCATAGTCAGTTTAAAATCTTGTCGTGGCAAATTTTTTTTATGTGCTGTATTTATCTTTTCTAAATTTAATATTTGACTATTTTTCATTCAATTTATAAAATTGATATATATATATATATATATACGTATAAATTTTTATAAATTTTCATAATTGATCAAACAGTATTAATAATAAAATGATGCCGTTTTATGAATCTGATAAATTGACAGAGGATAAATCATTTAATGAGTAAGATCAAAATGTTTTTCAATTTTGTTTAAATACAAAAATTATTTAAAATCAATTTCTAGATATTTACTTAAATATTCTATTATATTTTGTTATTTTATGATATATTTTTTCTAATATGACAATTGCACATCACGTGTATACTTTTTAAAACAATTGTATATTATTAAAAATTAAATAGCTTTTAATATTTTATATATATATTTATATTTATGTAAATATTTATTGATTTTATAAATTTATAAAATATATTCATGTATTTTAATATAAATAAATATTAAAATAAATGAAAAAATGAATAAATATATTTATATATTTTTTTTATAAAAATGTTGAAATTTTATTTTTAGTGGGGAATTTACATTATATGTAAATAATTTACCTACAGAATTAAATAAGGTATGTATATGTGTTTAATTAATTTTTTGTATTTAATTATTTTTTAAATTATATTATTTTTATCATATTATTAATATATTTGATTATTTATAAATTATTTAAATCATTAACAATTGTTTTTTATTTATTAATGTATTTTATTTTTTTAATATAAAATATGTAATAAATAATTATATAATAATATTTAACATCTTTTAACATTGTATTTAAAAATAATAAATATAGAAGGTTATATCTTATATTTATGATTTTTTAGCATGGATTATTACAAATTTTCAATCACTATGGACAAATCAAAGAATATTTTTATCGTCCAAATACTAATTGGGCTTATATTAGTTATAATACATATCGAGAAGCAGAAAATGCTATAAAAGATTTACATAATATACCACCATTACATTTAAAAGTATCATTTGCCAAAGAAAAAGATTTTAATGGAATTCAATCTATAAAAACATCTACTTCTAAAAACATTGAAGAAGAAAGTGAAAATGTTAGTTCAATACCTATTACATTAATAGATAAGGAATTGTAAGTGAATATTTATATATATTCATATTATATACATATGTTCAATAATATAAGAGATGAATATTTATGAATATATATAGGATACAAACAAGAGGACGAGGCAAACCCTTAGATATATTTAAAAAAGTTCAACCAAATCCAGGATTACCAAAGTACAGTTATACACCAGATAATGATTTATTGTATCCATATCCTTCTGAACCATATACATATAATCCATATGAAAATGCAGAACCTTATACAAATACAAATACATTATGGACAAGGTATTATTCAATAAAAAATATATATATACAAATTTAATAATAAATTTAAATTACATATAAAATATACAAATACAAATTTTTATTAAAAACATTTTAGAGGACAATTAACCATTACTCCAGATGGTAAGAGACATGTTTCACTTGGTCGAGGCTATACATTATATGAAATTCCAGAGTCTAATCCTGAAATTCATAATCATATTAACAAAGTATATGAAAAACGTAACTCTGTAAGTGAATAATATTAAAAAAATAAAATAAAATACTTTTTAATAACAATTTAATAATATATATTTAATAGGGTTTATATGAATATGGAAAAGATATGTTACAAAATGCAATTGGAACATGTAAAATATGTTTGAAAAAGACAAAATATACTTGTGAAAAATGCCACACATTTTATTGTAGTAGAAATTGTCAAGTAGCTGATTGGTCACAACATAAAATAGAATGTCAAGCTATACCGTATGTATTTTTTCATAATATCATATAATAACTAAAAAATATAAAAATTTTTTATTTTTTTTGCTTTTTAAAATTTTATATTTTTCATACTTTATTTTTAGAGCTTTAGTAACATCTATACATTCTATGTCTACTTTTCAATCAAATAATGAAGAACAAATATCTACTAGAAATATTTCTCATATTCAAATACCTCTACGACGACCAAAAAAATTAATAAAGACAATAACAAATTCGAATGAAATTTCTAATACTGTTTCAGAAAATAAAGATATGAGTAATATATCTGGTACAATTAATAACAATAATGAAAGTAATAATGATTCAAAACATTTAAATACAAAAACTATTAATCAACAAAAGACATATAAGAAAAATGAAATAATCATTGAAGAAAATAATTCTTTTTTATGTAAACAATCAATTAATGAAATTTTTAACAATAATATTAAAAACATAGAAGAAATAGATAGTCAAGAAAATGTTAGAAAATGGCAAAAATTTAATGAAAACGATGTAACAATGATGGAAAATGAAATATCTTTTTATAACAATACATTTCTATCCAAAACAAAATTTACTGATGTAACAATAATAATGAAGGAAGCTTGTGAATATTGGGTCCAAAAAGTAGAAGATCAGAATTCTATTTCTCAATTAATGACTGAATTACAAAAAGAAGCACAAAATGCACAAAAAGTAGAACCAGTAATCGGAAATATTTGTGCTATAGAATATGAAGGTGTATGGCATAGAGCTGTAGTTACATGTTTAAATCCCGTAAAAGTACATTATATAGATTATGGTAATGAAGAAATTGCTCAAACAAATGATTTTCGTAAAATTGATAAATATAGGAACATTCCAAAATTTTGTACTAAAATTCGATTATCACAAAAAGCATATGAAAAATATAAAAATCTCAAATTTGAGGATGTAATAAGTGTGAAAATGATATCTATTGATGCTAATAAAATTATTAATGTCGAAGTTCAAAATGAAAACGATATTTCAAGTTTAGAAATAATTAAAAAAAACAGCAATCCAAAAATGGACATTTCAACCAATGTAAAAATTGATAAAAATGTGGTTTCTTCAAAAATAGTAACTGATAATAAACTATCAAGTTCTTTGAACAAAGTAAAAAGTATAGTAAATGCAGTATCTGTTGGAGAAAATGGTATTCTAGAAATTCATGCAGAAATAAAAAATGATACTTATAGTATTACATTACTGCCTAATAATGCAATACCTGATTATGAAAAATTATTAACAGAATTACCTATAATGTGTGCAAAAGCAGAATATTCAAATCATAAGTATATATTAATAGTATATTATGCTATTAGAGATTTTTTTATTTATAAGATTTATAAAATTTTTAATTTTTCTAGACCAAATGTGGGAGATTTAATATGTGGTCAAAGATTTGATGGTGATTGGCTTAGAGGTTATATTTTATCTCTTATACCACCTTTAAAAATGGTTATAATAGATGAAGCTAGAATAATGCCAATTAATAAAACTGTAACATGTGATAAAACTTTTTCAAATATTTATGCATTTGGTGCAATATGTGAAATAATTGATACTAAACATAAATTTAAGGTCTAAAATATTTATTATGTAATATATATATAATATTTATTTCTAATTATAATTATAATTTATAGGAAGGTGATCATTATGAATTTAAAGTGATAGCACAAAACATTAATGAACAACATGAAATTGAAATAGAAATTTCGAATATTTCGAAAAGTCAAGATAAATTAAAAGCTATTGTAAAACCTTGGATACCAATGCCTGAACAAAAAGGATTACAATATGCTGAATTGAAGAGTGGATCTGAGGTATATAATTTTTAGTTTTAATTTTAATAAAAAAATAGTTATTATTAGTTATATTTAATATCTATTTTTAACTTAAATACAGAAGATTTTTATGGATAATAGGAAAATAGTTCTTTATAAAAGATGAATTTTTTAGGTATGCCTTACTTCTTATCGAAGTCACAATGTTTTATATGCTCGTTCTTTAGATACTGCAGAATTAGAACATTATAATTATGTTATGCAAAATATTGCAAAATGCGCTCAAACATGTATGTATGATACTGAATAATATGATAGAAAGTAAATATTTAATATAAAATTATTTTTTTTTTTTATAATAGCTCCATTTTTTAAAAAACCGCCAGTTGTAGGAGAAATGGTAATTGCTAAATTTGCCGATGAAAATTATTATCGTGCAATTGTTACTAAAGTACAGGACAATGAAATTGTAATTTCATATATTGATTTTGGTAATACAGAAGTTACCAATATAAAAAAACTTAAAATTTTATCTGACAATTTAAAACAGGTATGTCATTATATTATAGTTATAATTATGATAGAATATAATAAAGAATTCTAATATCTAATATTTTTAAAGCTTCGATCTTGTACAACAAAGATTGTCTTAAAAGATGTTCCTATAGATATTCCTATGACAAAAGAAGTAAGTGATTATCTAAATTATTTAACAGGAACTGAAGTTCCTTTATTATGTACATTTGATGGTATACCTTCCAAAGATGGTGTATATCTTAAACTTCATAATGGAGAAAATGTTAATAAAGTAATAAGTGAATTACTTGTACCTACATTAAAAAAAATTGAAGAAGGTAATTATTAAAAATTAAATGTTTTCATCAAATAACAATATTAATAATATTGATTTTTTTTTTATAGACAAAACATGTTATATGGCGGGTGATTTAAGTACTATTGACTTGGGAAATATTGGTGATACTGTTGAAGCACTTGTATTATATCCTATTGATGACAGTTATAAATATGCAATGTGTCCTTTAGATTATGATCTAATGACTCATGTTTTTGATATAATGCCAAAAAAGGTAACTTTTCAATAAGATTTTATTACGAACGTATAACATATTTTTGTTATTTAATATTTTTAAAGATGACTGAATATTGTGAAGCAAATGATTACTATATTCCTCGTGATACTGAACTTTGTCTTGCTTTTTATGATGGTGGATGGTATCGTGCCATATGTATAAGTCGTAGCTATACTCCTACAACAAGTGCTGTATTTTTTGTTGATTTTGGAAATACTGAATTTATTGATCATAAAGATATACGACTTATGCCAAAGGATTTTATGAGTCCTCATGCACTTGCAAATATTTGTAATATTATTAGTAAGTAATATATTATTTTATTATAATATATTTGAATCAATATGGGCATTATAAATTGTAATATGATTTTATAGATGTTGCAGCTATTAATGACAATGGACAATATTCTACCGAAATAGAAGAAAGAATCAAAGAATTAGTTGTTCCTGATAATTGTATTAAAATAAAAATTATTGATCATGATTTGGAATCTGGAATATACAATGTGGAATTACCATTTATTCGAGATAAATTAATTGAAGAGAATTTGATATCAGCTTAAAAAAAGATTAGCTCTAAAATGTTTAAAATTAAAATTATTAAAATATTTTTAAATATAATAGTTTATTAAATATTTTTGTAAAAATATTTTTATATCTTTATATGCTGTTCTACATTTTATTATTACTAAACTAAGTTTCATTTAATATTCCAAAAATTTATTAATCAGTAATTATAGCTTGTTATTTAATTGCTGTATAAGATTGAAAGATTTTTTTGAATATTATTTTATATTTTGTTATCTTTTATTTTATTTCAATAGACTATTGTCAATGAGAGAATTTCTTCAAAAAATGATTTTTGCGACTTGAAAGATGTTAAAAAATATATTTTATATTTTGTATACAATTTATAATAAATATAAAATAAAAATTTTTTTTCTTAATTAATTATAATAATTAATATTAGTAAAATTAAATTTATTATTAATCATTATTTTTTTTTAATAAAAATTGTATATTATTATTTTAATTGTCATTTCTAATGAGTTTAATGGTCTATTTAAATTATTATTATTATATCGATTTTTTGAACATTAACATTTCTAACCTCTCTTACAATCATTTGACTAACCTTCCTTGATGTATCTATTCAGATGACAGATCGCTATAAGCAACTCTGATTTAAATAATACGAGGCTTCCATACAATAGAAATAATAAATAATGAATGTTCAAATAAGACATCCATATGAAGGTTTATTACATAAATATACTAATGCCATGAAAGGATGGCAATATCGTTGGTTTATACTTAGACCAGAAACTGGTGAATTACATTATTTTCTTAGTGAATCTGAAAAAAATCAACGACCACGATGTTCAATATATTTAGCTGGTGCAGTGATTGCACCAAGTGATGAAGATTCTAATACCTTCACTGTCAATTCTGCTACAGGTATTTGAAATATATCAAGTAATATTATTAGGTTACAAATTCAAATGATATAGCATTTATATTTTAATATAGGTGATATGATAAAATTAAGAGCAACAGATGCACGAGCTCGTCAAGAATGGGTTGACAAACTGCGAGCTGTTACAGAAATGTATACTAGAGCAATAGCTAGTAGTCATCCTCCTTTACCTCCAAGAGAACATTCTACCAATTCCAATAGAAATCCAGTTGCTAAACTAGAAGTTTTAGATGCATTTGCTAATTGTCAAGAACAATTACGCAAAGTAGAAAAACATAATCTTGCATTAGCACAAACTATTGAGAACTCAAGTTTAAACTTAGATCCTGATTTATTAGTTCTTAAAGCAACTGCACATACTACTTTACACACATTAAATCAATGTCTCAATATCTTATACCAATAATTTATTAGAAGTTTTAATACCATTGATCAAAGACAGACAAAAATTTTTTTATCTTTCATTATTAAAATGTATTTAATGCATTTTAATTAATTTTTATAGGATATATTTTAAATTTGTTACTGACAATCCAGCTATATGATCTTCCAATCAGTGCTAAAAAACAATTTGCCTTCTTATTAAATATTAAATATTAATTAATAATTAAAAATAAAAAAAGATTACTATGTTTATAAGACTTTTAAATATAAGATCTTTTTATGTTAAAGATTGTTTCAAATCTTTAAATAAAAAGGAATTGCAATATATATATATATATATATATATATATATATATATATATATACACATAAATATAAATTGAAAATGAGGCTAGATTCGGATAAATATTTGTGATTATTAACATATTAATAAAAATATAAATATATATGTATAATATAATTATTACTATTAAAGCATTTATTATTAAACATAAATGCTTCAATAAAGATAATGTTTATGAAGTTTAAGATATTTTTTCAATTCAAATTTATATTAACGTTGACGAGATAAAAGAAAAAGTTGAAGCTACAATTTCCTTAAAAAAATAAATGTCAAGGATACGAAATTAGGTGAAGGTAAACAAGCAAGTATTTTATCTTAGAGACAGGCTCGATCAGTTTCGTTATTACGTGGTTCTCGTAAGGATCATAATATTTATATATTTGATATACAAATTTTATTTAATGTAGTTAATAAAATAACTATGATAACAAATCGAAATTTACAAAATAATAATAAGTTTTAGATTTCTCTTTAAAAAATTATTTTTGTGCTTTAAATTTATAATCATATTTAATGATCATTCAAAAGTGAGTTGAAATTAAAAAAATTTGAAAAAAAAATAAAATAATCCTGAAAGAACTATGTCTGTTGCGTATACCTCAAAATTTTTAACTGAAGCTGCAGGTGTTAAGATTTATATGACAGAAGAACGTACATCAATTGATACAATTACAGGAAAAATTTGTATAATATTAGAAAATATAAAAGAAGCTAAAGCACTTGGTAAATCTTGCGGATTTCATTTAACGAAATCAAAGTGGGATCCTTATCCGTGGATAAATCATATCGAAGTTAATAGTCTTGCCGATATAGCAGGGCTTAGGTAAGAATAAAAAAAATGGTAAAATAAATATATAAAATTTAAAAATTTAAAATTGTTTATTGCCGCGTTTTTTAGAGTTGGCGATTGTTTAATTAGTATTGATGGAAAAGATTTATTAGGATTAAAAATAAAACAAATAGCGGGATTGGTCCATCATTATCAAGAATGTAATTTAAAATTGTCTATTTGGAGATTTATTGAAGAAGAAAAAGAAAAAGAGACAGGTATAGCTATAAAAGGACCATTACCAGAAGTAGCTTGCAAACTTGCAAATGCAGTAGCTGGAGTGGTGTGTAATTTAATATTGAAAATTTTTAAAAATATTTTTAAATATATATTACAATATTTTATAAAAATAATTATTATATTTGTTTAGATACGAGTTTTAGAATGTCCAATTTGTCTGGAAAGTTCATTATCTCCAGTCTCTCAATGCGTTTACGGTCATATCATTTGTGTTGAATGTAGATCAAGGACATCTCGTTGTCCAATTTGTAGAGTTAAATTAGGTCAAGGGAGATGTTTGCTTGCGGACAAACTTAATAAAATATTTCGGGATATTTTTGATATTAAAGATAATTTATGTAATAAAGCAGAATGTCATACAAAAAATCTTCGAGATCGTCTTTTTGGAAAAAATAAAAAGAAAGAATTAACGCAAGTAGTAGAAAAAACTAATAGTATAAATTCGAAAACATGTCAACTATTGTTAACTAAATTATTTCGTGGTGGATTGGAAAAAGCTGCTTCAGCAGATAATTTAACAGTAGTTTCTAATGAAAAATCAAATGCAATCGTTGCATCTATAAATCTAAATATTGACGAACGTTTAAATTTATATGATCGAACGAAATCTGCAAGTACTGGAGAATTATCAAAAGAAACAATAAAGAACGTTGATAATAATCATTTGCAAATGAATGCACCAAGTATATCAGTATCAAGTAGTAATAGTTTAATGTCCAATATATCTCCTACACTAGTTTGGGGAGGTTCTATAAATTCTATATCCTGTACTCAAATAATTTGTCCGCTTTTAAAGCAAAGTGGATGTAAAAATATTATTACATCTGATGCAGTATTAGAACATTTGAGTGAAATTCATGAAGTACCACAAGTTCATTTTTATTCTATTTGTGCAAAACTTCCAATACCTCTTCCATTTGGTTCAGAAGCTGTTTATATATTACATTATGGTGAAGATCTTTTTTTCTTTCAGGTATATTTACTGATTTTATTAAATTTATTTATTATTATTTATTTATTATATATTAAAAATGTTTTGAATATATAGTGTGAAGACGAAATTGTTTGGATTACTAGTACAATAGGAAGAAAAACATCATGGGAATGGATCTTATATGGTCAAGGAGAAAATGGTACTGAAATAAAAATACGCAGAAATGTTGCTAGTCTTATAAATCCTTTAGTATTATCATCACAGCATACTGCACCATTGCCAAATGCTTTGTTATTACACACATTAAACATTCAATTAATAGAATGTCTCTCACATGAGCAATTAGAGATATAAAAAATATAAATTTTAAAAAAGTAATAAAATTGTTCATTTTTATTGATAAAAATTAACAAGTACATTATATTCTAGTATAAAAATTTGACATAATATCACAATGTTAATATAAGAATATTTATGTAAATAATATTAACATTTATATGTAATAAAAGAGTATATATAGTCTTGTATTAAGATCAATATTTAGTAAAATGAAGTTAGTAAAATATGTATTATTATTATAACATATACAAATAGATAATATATGAATTTTTTGATTTTTAAAATATATATGCGAAAGAATTTAAAATTTATATAAATATATACTATGGTGTTTTATGTAATATATCATCCATATATGGTTTGAAAAATTCAAGTTGTCCAGTTTTGATTGCTTGACCTGCCATAATATCATATGCATATTTTAATACAGCCAAATAGTTTTCTTTCCCAACAATACTTAATTGAACATTGAATACATGAGTATCACAGGAAGGCATTATTTTCTTTGTAACTGGCATACAAAGCATTCTTTTTTTTATATCAGGTTGTACATCTGTCACTTCAGCTTCTTCTTTTTTTTTATCTCTTTTGGGACAACTACAAACTCTAACAGGAAGTCTTCTTCGACCTAAAATTCTTTTATTACGATCTTCCAAAGTAAAAATTAATTCTGTTGGTCTACGATTCATGCCAGATGGACAACTGTTTTTACATAAAAATTTAAAACATACTGGAACATATTGTGATCCAGGTTGTGGCCTATTAAGAGGTATTATTATAGATAAATGTTCATTTCTTTCTTCATACATGGTAAGATGATGTGTACATCTAACAACATGTTTAATTACTCTGGGATCCACATCTCTATTACTTGGATTATTTGGTGCCATGTGATTATGACATCTTCTAACTGGATCACTAGCATATTGATCTAAACTAAAAACCATGGCAGTACGTAAAAGAAAACCATCCTCAGGTGGTTCCCATTTAACGCGTAGTGGCAGTGTTTCTTCCATGACAATAAACACTTTTTTTAATGTTTGAGAATACTAGATAAAATAAATAGAATTAAATATACATTACATATTAAATTTTTACATACATGATTAATAATATTTCAATTATATACTTACAATCCAATGTTTACTAGAATCTTGATTAACTAATAAAATCTGAAAATTATGACGACCTGGAAATTCTTCTCTTACTGGAATAGGAGGATCAAGTTCTTGAAAATATTCTTCTTCCTCTTCATCTTTCATTTGTTTTTCTTCTTCTATATATTGTTGTGTTAAATCATATTTTTCTTCCATTTTATCTTCCGTTATACTTTGAAACCAAAATGTGGGTACAAATCCACTAAATCAAATAATATATAATGATATATATAATATTTAATATAAAGAAAACTAAACTAGTGAAGCGCATAAGAATGTTGTAATAATTATTATATATCAACATTTCTTACATATCCTTCACAATTATTTTGTAATCTTCTTCACCTAATATATCAGACTCTTGTGAGTCTGAAAATCCATTCGTACTCGTCATATTCCATAAAATATTTATCTATGTAACAACAAATCATTAAACTTAAATCACGTTGCTCTAAAAAGATGCCATTTATATTCGCGGGAATATCCTTTGTTAAAATAATAGTTGATTTTCAATCAAATTGTAAAATCGTTCTTAATATAGATTTTCATGAAACGATAATATTTTTTTTAACTGAGTTTTTTAGTTAATTAAATAAAATGATATTTAGTACAATAATTAGGAAAAATAAAAAAATTCTATTTATTTTAAATATTAAATATTAAATAATTAATAATAACGAATATATTATTTAGTATAATAGTAATTATATATTATATATATATTATTTTATTGTGTATTATATGTATTTAGTTATAGTATATTATATTGTGTAGTATTTAATAATTTTATATATATATTATAATAATTAAAAAAATTTTTTTAATATGTTTTTAATTAAATTTTTTTTTGTGTTTACATACATATCTATAATTTATATATTATATGGATACATGTCACGTTATTTTATGGCGGGAATAACATGTGGCGCACCACGGTAATGTACGTCAAATGTATGAAACAAACGACTCCAATATGGCGAATGTAAGGGACAGTGATACTTCGTTGTGGCTTCATAACAAGCTTGGAACGTCAAATGATAGCTGGACTGGAAGTTCAATTTGTTCACAACTTAACGCAGAAGTATTGCGAAATATTAAAGATTGTTTTCCAGATCTTCAAACGCAAGTTAAACTTAAATTACTTCTTTCGTTTTTTCACATACCAAGACGGAATGTCGAGGAGGTAGGACAAATTTTGTTTATTGCGTATATTTAAAGTATGAAAAATCAAAGATTTTTTTTGTAAAATACATATAAAAAGATTTATAATTATTACTTGAATGCATTTAATAATTATTACATACATAAGTCTTAAGACTCCATTGTTATTTATATTCATTAGATACTGAATGTTTTTGAAATGTTTAGTAACTAATCACATTTTAATATTGTTTAATATTGTTTAATATTGTTCATAAAATTAAATATAATTAATTTCTTTTTATTTATTATTTATATTTATATTTTATATTTATACTTTATTATTTATATTTATATTTTTTAAATATATTTAAAAAATATATATTTTTTCATTTTTAATATAATTTATATTTTAAATATCTTTTGTTATGCATATTTATAATTTGTAATTTATTAAATTATGCAGTGGCGTGTTGAATTGGAAGAAATCATTGAAGTGGCATCATTGGATAGTGAATTATGGGTATCAATGTTATCCGAAGCGATGAAAACATTTCCATCAACAGGTTCTTTGAATACAGATATTACAGATTTAGATGAACATAGGCCTATTTTTGGAGAACTAGTCAATGATCTTCGAAAACTTTTGAAAAAACAAAATGACCCAGCTATGCTTCCATTAGAATGTCATTATCTTAATAAGACTGCTCTTACTTCTGTGGTTGGTCAACAACCTGCACCAGTTAAGCATTTTACTTTGAAGAGAAAACCAAAAAGTGCTGCATTAAGAGCAGAGCTACTTCAAAAGAGTACAGATGCTGCAAGTAATTTAAAAAAAAGCACTGCTCCTACAGTACCTGTAAGAAGTAGAGGAATGCCTAGGAAAATGACTGACACAAGTAAATTTATATATATATATATATATACTTTTAATTAATACTATTTAAAAAAACAAAAGTAATATGTAATATGTAAATATATAAAATAATATACTACTTTTAGCACCTTTGAAAGGCATTCCCAGTAGAGTCCCTACAAGTGGTTTTCGTTCTCCCTCGCTTACAAGTTCTTCAATGTCTAACAGGACACCTCTTAGCAATAGAATGCGCAAAGATGGTGGTATTAAGTTATTGGATATTAATGAACAACCACTTGGTTATGCTCAAGCAAAAAAACGAAAGAGAATGATGGAATTGGAAGAACAACAAAAGAAAGTTGCAGAAGCTCAAGCTGTAGCAGCTGCTACAACATCACCGGTTACAACTACGACAGAAACATCAACAACTCCAGAATATGCCCAAGGATTAACTTCGATTAATCCACCTGCTACTCCAATTACTCCTGTAGCATCTGTACAATCTTATACACCTACTACTCCAAGTGGAGTAGTGTCAGTAACAACACCACAAACTCGTATGTTTTTATATATAATTATACTAGAATAAGAAATTAAATGAATAAAAAAATAATTAATTTTCTCTTTTCTACAGCTACAACACCAAGTACACCTACAACTCCAAGTACAGTTATACCTGTTGCGACACCGACAGTTATTACACCTGTTGAAAGTGCACCTGTTGGAGTGCAAACAGTTAGACCAGCTCAAACAGTTACACAAATTCGTATACAAACTACTGCACAACCTGCTAATGCGGCAGCAAATACGAGAAAAGGCTTATCTCTTACGGTATGAAAAATATTTATGCTATATATATAAAAATTATAATTGTTACATTATTAATTTATCTCGTTATATTTAGCGAGAACAAATGTTGGAAGCACAAGAAATGTTTAGAACAGCTAATAAAGTAACTCGACCAGAGAAAGCTCTTATTCTAGGTTTCATGGCTGGTTCAAGAGGTATATATCTTTTTAAGATATTTTAAAATATTTTTTAATATCAAATATCTTTTAATAAAAAAAAATATATATACATTTATATATTTATATATTCATATATTTAGATAATCCTTGTCCAAAGTTGGGTAATATAGTCACAGTAATGCTCTCGGAAAATATAGAAGAAGTGACTCAACCGGATGGTACAACAGTTCCCATGTTAGTTGAGACACATTTCCAAATGAATTATACAAATGGCGAATGGAAGAGGATAAAGAAAAATCGTCGAATTATTACAGAAGAATCAACGTCCACTACGACTCCTACTCCCAGTGTGACGGCAACAGCTTCCAATTGAAAAAAAATGAAAGAAATTTTTATCAAGTTGCAATTATATAGGCCAATAATTCTGTCATTTTTGACAATGACAGTATTTTGAAACTAGAACTCTGTTCTATAGATAGCAAAAGAATTTGAGTGCAGAAGACAACTGGTCTCTGTGTTCCATATGGTGTAAGCAGACTTGTGTATCATGTTTTAATAGTAAAACTTTAATGTATGATGTACATGTTACATCAAAAAACTTGTGTTATTCGAAAAAATACAATGTAATAATGAAGATATTCTTGTTTCCATTTTTTTTCAAAAATGGAAGAATGGTTTAACGGACACATTTTTTAATTGAAAATAACGCTTAGACGTCATTTTCAACAGATTTTAAATATTATCAGAAATCAAAATTTCTATTTCTATGCGCGCGTGTGGTTTCATCGACAATGAATAAAAATCATTGGTTAATTAAAAAATTAAATGCTATTTATTAATAGATAGTATGATATTTTTCATTGTAGAGGAAACCGGATGTTATTAATTTAAATGCGATAGTTCGTAATTTGAGAAATATATGCATAAAAACATGTTTCTTCATTCAGTAGAAACGAATATAAAACTTATAATATTGTTATTTGAATAAAATATGATTATATTGATTAAATTTGATTTGATTAAAAAATTATATTTTTTATTATTATAATGCAATTAATGCAATATATATTCGAGAATGATTTGAAATGTTGAGATGTTAATATATTGATATATTGATAATTCCAAAGATCAATTTTACTTTGACAATTGTCGCCCTCTAACATTTCACTAGAAGGTTATTTCAGTTTTTCGAAACAATATTTTATAAGAATCTAAACAATTATTTTCTCGATAGTAATTAATATTTAAACAAAATTAATCAAAATTAAAATATATTTAATAAGTTCTGAGATATTTTCTATTATTTTTTATTAAAATGTGTCATTCATAAGAAAAGTGAATTATATAACCTCTTTGAAAAGTTCAAGATAAACTTTCGAAAATAAGTTTTAAATTTAATTATTGTTTCATAAAGTAATTTTGTATTTCTCTGATTATAAGATTGTTATCGTTGCTTATTGTTCTTGCATTGAGAATAATTTATATATTAATAATGCTTCGATTCTTAGCATCTTTACATTCTCAGACTTGCAAAGCGGTAAGTCATTTGATCTAATAGAAATATTAAATATTTAATTTATTTATATCATTTGAAAATTATTTTAATATAATAATATTTTAATATGTATTTAATTAATTTTATTATTCAATATCATGTTTGTAATATATGAATAATACATTTACAGGTATATGTAGCAACATCAAATTTGGTGAAAACTAAACAACCGACGTTAGTAGAACATGCTCGTAATTTTTGTGTTAGTTCAAAACTTTTTTCTTGCCAACTTCAAATTCAAAAACCTGCTCCTGAATTTTCCGGAACTGCTGTGGTTGATGGCGATTTCAAAGAAATCAAATTAAGCGATTACAAAGGAAAATATGTTGTTCTCTTCTTTTATCCATTAGACTTGTAAGTTATTAAGAATTATATATTCAGGGAAAATCAAATATTTTATTTGAAAATATATATAATTTTATTTTTAGCACATTTGTCTGCCCTACTGAGTTGATAGCATTTAGTGAAAAAATTTCAGAATTTAAAGCTTTGAATACGCAAGTAATTGGAGTTTCTACAGATTCCCATTTTAGTCATTTAGCATGGACTAACACGCCAAGAAAACAGGGTGGATTAGGTGGTAATTTAGGTTATCCTCTTCTTAGTGATTTTAACAAGGAAATATCAATCAAATACAATGTACTTCTCCAAGAATCTGGAATTGCTTTACGAGGTCTCTTCATTATTGACAAAGAAGGAATATTAAGACAGCTGAGCATAAATGATTTACCAGTAGGTAGAAGCGTAGATGAAACATTGAGACTTATCAAAGCATTCCAATTTGTTGAAAAACATGGAGAAGTTTGTCCTGCTAATTGGCAACCAGATTCTAAAACTATTAAACCAAATCCAAAGGATAGTAAACAATATTTTGAATCAGTTAATTAAATATTGAAAATAAATATTTTCTATAAGTATAATTAAAGTATAATAAATTGTAATAAAAATTATGTAATACCAAAAATATTAACATATGTTTAAAAATATGAAAAAACGATAATTTACTTTTTACCTTTTACTATTTAATTTCATTAAAAATATTTCTCATGTAATTATTTTTTTCTTTTTTTAAATAACATATATTGAAAAATATAAAATTTATTAAGTGCATATTATAATCGGTTTCTTCGTAAACACAACTTGTCCAACAATAAAGTTGAAAGTGCTTTTAATCAGAAGCAAAGGATATGAATATTTATACTA
Source organism: Apis florea (assembly GCF_048593485.1). NCBI lineage: Eukaryota > Metazoa > Arthropoda > Insecta > Hymenoptera > Apidae > Apis > Apis florea. The sequence goes on along the minus strand of NW_028256549.1, from coordinate 4,892,237 downwards.
TTTATAAATGATCTCATATGCGTATAATACAGAGAATTCAAGAATCAAATTTGAAGTATCACTGTAAAAGGAAAATAGCAATATTGTATTGATTAATTTAATTTTTTAGCGTGATGGAAATAATAGTGATGGATCAAATTTTTTTTTTTTTTCTATACAAAATACAAAATTCATTTGTAAGCGATATTGATCAATATCAAAAAAAATGTGAAATCCATGAGACCGCATTTACGATGAATTCATAAGAGAGAGCTTATTATTTCGCAAAGAAGATACCGACGCCGGTAACGCCCCTAAAAGAAGGGATAAAGTAACTAGAGAAGAGGGTCGGAAAACGGTCGACGTATAAGAGCGGAAGACTGAAAAACTGAAAAGCGACGCCGGAGACAAACGGCTCATCCTTTCTCGCCCTATAAAATCCAATCCTGTCCTTTACAAGCCGAAATTTCAAGATTAAACGTACTCTATCTTCTCGCGAGATCGAGAGCACAAATTAACTTTTCAAGACTTCTTATATCTTATGTGGTAAATATATAAATACTATTTATTCATTGAATAAAATATCGTTTGAACGATTTAAAAATTAAAATTAGCTATTTCTTTTTTTTTATTTATTTTAAAAAAGAAAGAAAAAGATTTTTATCTTCTATTCGAAAATTTACACCAATCGTTGAAACATGGAAAATCAAAGAATTTTATTTTTCATCTGTTTGTGTGTATTATTGTTATAATGTAATTTGTAATATGAAAATGGAAACATATAGAAAATAAGCGATGAGATCTATCAAATGCTAAAGAATAACCCGTTTGATATTATTAGTCTAAAAGTATCAGAAAGAAATTTATAGATTGAATCGACGCCACAACACGGGATAAATTTTTCTATCGATTTTCGCGTTGATCTCTTGGAAAGTTTGCGAAATTGAATTACATTTCATTTTCTATCTTTTTCCACCTTTCTCTTCTCTCTTTTTCCAATTTTCATCGCGATTCTTGCGACGATTATCGATTAATTTCTTTATATAAGGCTTGTCAATTCCATCATAATGTCTGTTCGATTAAGAGTGAGCGTGGATTATGTCGTCGTCAGATGTACGTGTATTTTCTTCTTTTAATCGACTTTCTAACTATCGTCGCCGGTTTGTTCCGCCCCCGCGGTTGTTGGGGCTGCGATCGTACGGCTTCTCGTTCTAATTGCTTCTCTTGTTGTCCGTAACTAACGCTTAACAGATCTTACCATTTATCTTCGATATCGTCGCTTGCTTCTAGAGCGATCGTTGAGCTTTGATATTGAATTTATGTAACGATTTTGAAATAATACAAAACAATATAATTTATAATAGTCAGAAAAAACATATTTACAAAGACGCGATTATTAAAAAATTAGTAAAAAAGAAAAAAAAATACGTATTATACGTGTTATTATTTCGCGTGAATATGAAATCAAAAAAGCATAAAAAAGAGAGAGAGAGAGAGAGAGAAAGAGAACTAAATAAATATTTTTTTCTTTTAACATATAACAGAAAATAATACGTGCATTTTGTTTTCTCTTAAACCAACATAAGAGCATAAAATTGTTTTTCATTATATCATTTACGGAATAATAGTTGAAGTAAAAAGTAGAGGAATAAAGACAAATCTTTCCCAACCAATTCTTTATCGTGATAGTACGATTTTTTTTAGTTCGTTAAATAAATAAATAAACAATCGTATCGATATCAAATGGCTCGATGCCATAAAATATCCTTATAATCCCGATAAATCCATCGGTTGCAAAGATCCTACGTACACACACACACACACACACACACACCTCTGCTCGAGAATATCTCGAATATCAGAATATCAGGCGGATAACAATAAGCGGCAAATCGTTTTAACTTCGTTAGCCTCGCCTCGAACCGCGACCATAAGTCTCTCGGTTCTGCTGCTAGTTGTAGGCGGAACGAGCAGAATAAAATGAAGAATAAGAAAGGAAAGGCGGTCGACTATCCAACCGGCCCGTTATTGTCGTCCGAGCGATCGAAGCGAGCGAACGCGCGCGTCAAAGGGGGCCCACGACGTCCCCCTATCGTTTCTCGCTGAAAGATAGAGCTCGCTCCGTCGTTTGAACGCATCCTCCTTTTTCTCGCCCTTCCTCTCCTCCTCCTCCCCTCTCTCTTAGCCGAGCCACTCGTTTTTTCCCCGCCGGGGGTAGGAGCCGTCTAATAACCTCCCAGCTGAAGGACTGCCTCGCGAAAAAGGAACATTTTCTTAAAGGAGCATTCAGAGCGCGGCTTGATAGGTGGATATTATAGTAGCCGGGGGAGGAGGGTTACCCTCTGCTGCCTAGGAGAGAGGAAGGAAGGAGGAAGGAAGGAAGGAGGGAAAACGTGGCGCGGCCACGAAACGAGGAGAGAAAGGGAAAGAGGGAAAAAGAGCGAGAGCGAGAGAGAGAGAGTGACAGGGAGGGAGAGAGTGGGGTTGTACCCACCACCAGAGGGATGCATCCATCCATATCCATCCCGGGGTGGCTACTGGGGCTTTGATTACTTGTTTTAATCTTCCGACTGCCGACTGGGCGAGCATCTGTCACTCAAAATCCGTAATTGCGCCCGGTACCGCGGCGGTGCTCTCCTTCCACCCCCTCCAAACCCCCTTCCCCCCCCCCGCTCTCTCTCTCTCTCCCTAGACCGTTGATTCGCGGCACAGCGGCCGCCCATGATGCCTCTCGAAAAAGGGGAAGGGGAGGGATGGGAAGGGTGCCTCTACTTATGCCTTCTCTCTACGCTTTGACCGCTCTCCCATTTACCTTCTTATTGCTCGTTTAGCACTTTCACACTGGTCTTCTCCACCGGGCCCATTCGGAGGCGATCGGCTAATCGGATTACCCGATTGCACGATTCGAATTCCTTCTCGGAACCATTTCCATCGGCCAGCCACGAAACCGGGTCTCCTTCCTTTTTTAGGACGTGTCGAGGTATTGCACAAGGGACGGATACGGTTTTCGAAACGAATTCGTGGGAAGAGGAAAGGAATCGTGAAAGGGATCCTTGCCCCCTCCCTCCCCTCGGTTGGAGCAAGCCCAGGAATTGGGAAAAAGAATCGACCGCGTACGTGGAGCATGGAGAGATTTCGCCAGGGCTCGCGGTTAACACTCGAATAAATCTGGCCAGCTTCCCTCCCCACGGTTCCCTTCGTCTCTGCGAAACGTCGCGTGGGACGTCAAAGAAACAAAAGGCGAGGAAGAGAGGTAAAAAGAAGCGGGGGGAGGGAAAGAGAGAATTATCTATTCTCCGTCCACTTGCACCGCGAATGGACGAGGTGGTCATCGGATCGATGGGGGAGAAAAAAAAAAAAAAAAAAAAAAGAAAAAGAAGATTCACGACAGCCGGTGCGGGCTAAATGGTGGCCCGGTATCGGCGTTGCCCTACAACGAAGCCAATCTCGGGGGCGCCGATAGGGGGATCGAAAATACTACTACAACACCCCCGGCAGCGTGATCTAATTGTACCCACTCAAACCGGATGAAAACAATGCGGGGACACGGGCTCGCGCGTTGCATTTAGCTAAATGTGTCTTTTGTCACGGCCATTGCCCGTCCACCGTGTCGTTTCGCGAATTAGACGACAAAGCCCGGTCTCCTCCGTTGTTTACGTCCACCGGCCATTGTGCCAGGGTTAACTCTCCGCGCACGTCAAAGCCCACTTAATGCCGCCTTTAATTACAAGTGTCCCGGCCAACAACGCATCACCGACTCCAACATACGTATCCAACCCTTGAGCGATGATAGAGAGAATCGATAGCGAGTTTCCCTTCTTTGGGAAACTGTTGCCAAAGATACCGTTCCTTTCTTTCTTTTCTTAGGATAGAGTAATAGTTTAATTCAATAAATAATTGTTGTAATACAGAAATAAAATATCTGTATGTAAAACATCACGTGTTACGATTCATCATCGATTCGTTGGAAAACGGAATTTTAAGAATCGGAACGTATCGTGGAATCGTAAGAATATTCGTTATTTGTTCTAACGCGTGGACAAATTTTTTTTGTTCCAGATGAATCCACGTACGTAATTTCTCATCCCCGTTGGTTCGTATTGATCTCGAGGAGGGATCCAAGCTTCGCTCAATCGAGAAGGAAAATTCAAAAGAGAATCGGATTCTTTGGTTCCCGGGGGGGGGGAGGGGAGGAGGGGAGAGCCGGCCCCCCCCGCGCATTATTTCCGTCCAGACGCGACGTAATCGTTCCTCCGACCGATTTAATCTGCCCGATTCCGCCCCACGCTCGCAGCAGAGGCGGCGCAATCTCGGCGATCGCGTGAGCAAGAAAAGAGGAAGGCTCGCAAAAGCGGCTCGGCCGGGATTCTCTAATTGTCGGAGTCGTTCGTTCCTTTCACGGAACAACGGAACAGATGCACCGACTTTGTCCACGGGAGGAGAGCCGAGGGGAATCAGCAGGGAAGGGGGTCCCCCGTGTCTCTTGGGGTTATTTTCAGTCGATTATCCGGCCGAGCGTGGGGTCAACACCACCGTGATAGTTTGCCCCGACAAGGAAAAGAGCGCGCCACGACGGATCTATTAGTGGCCGGGATGGGTTGGATATCGAGGGGGGGTTGGTTGGAAGGAAGAATGGTCGGATCGACGACTTAATTTTCGTCTTTTCTACGCATCGTCAACCTTCTGCGGATCATCCACGCTTCCCAACCATGCGATTCGATCCGTGACACGCGCCCGATCCTTTGTGACCGCGAGAGCGCGAACTTTTTGACCGGAGCAAATGATTTCGCTCGGTGTGCTGGTAAGGGATGATAATCAAGCGAGCTCGAAATGAAATTGTTCGAGAAACTCGATCACGGAGGTTGGACGGAGTTTAATTTGGTTCTTTTTTTTTTTTTTTTTTTTTTACGTAGATTTGAGACAAGAGTCAGAAATTGGAAGGAATTGGAATAAAATATTCGAGTCATCTGAAGGTGGGTAAGGTAGCTCGACATTTAACATTAAGCAAGAACAATATATATAAATCTGAAAAGTTAATCCTTTAAGAAAATATCCTATCACGATAAAGAATGTGGATCAAATAATAAGACTTAAAACAAATTACGTGTATTAAGAGACAGATAAAGAATTTTGGACGTACACGTATATAAATTTTCATTTTATTATTTTTTCCATACGAAAAGAAATCGACTCTTTTCAATAATTCTGGGTAAAAATTTCGAATTAAGGGGAGGGTTAAATAATAATAATAATAATAATAATAATAATAAAAAACCTACCCTCGCTGATGACAAAGAGTCGGTGGTTCCAAGTGTCAACACGTGCTCGTGGATCTCCTTTTTCTATAACTATAATTATCTGCCGCGGCTCGTTGTCCCCGGCCGTGTTCCGCGGTGAAACGCGTCGGGAAAGAGATCGCACGCAGCAAGTAAATGGATGGATGAACCGGGGCGAAAAAGGGTGCCTTTGAGCCGGGCGAGTCCGTTGCTGCCAGATTAATTAACGAAGCGCTCGCCCGGGGTCCGGAAAAGGATCAACAACTCCGATACCGGGATACCGGGGAGCTAATAGACAGGTGGCCCTATCTGCTTAACCATCGTTTCGCTCCTGGATCGATCGTTCGATGGTGTGCGGTAATCGCGAATCAATCGTCTCCACCCCTTCCCTCGTTCTCTCGCCGCTTCTCTCCATCGAGGGTGGATTAGAATCTGTCTTTTAACTTGTGCGAAGCGCGAAGAGAGAAAATGACTTTTGACTTTTGTAAAATAAAATCGCCGAGATGGATTCTTCCTTTTCCTTATCAGAGTGAATTATTAATTGTTATTAATATTTTCTTATCACTCTTAACGAAGACAATTGACGAAGATTAATTGATCGATCAAAATTAATTTTATATTTTATTTTTTTAAATTGCCTTTTAAAAAGCCAATGCAGCAATGGTTTTAACGACTTTATGAATTATCGATCGAAATTTTTAATTTTTAATTGTTATCAATTACCAGTTATGAAAAAAAAATATATACATATATATATATGTAACTTTAATGTTTCTTTTTTTTTAATGTCGAATAATTTTATAATTTCAGATAAAAATGGATCTTCGCTTCTTTTCCTGTAGAATCTCTCAACTGAGAAAATCATTTTGCGCAGCCCATCTTATACGGTGAGTCGAAATTAAAAACTGAAAAAGATATTCCACTTATATATTTACTTGCATTCGATATTTCTGCGATATAAAAATTATCATCATCGACTTGATTTTTGCTTGTTTTGATTTATATTTTAATTTATTTCGACAAATTTCCTCCCTGAAAATTTCGCTCCAATCTTCTCTTATCTCAAAAGGGATACGTAAAATTTTACGCAGAAAGTGTTTTCGGAATTTATCGACAATCCATCGGCAATTTCGAAAACGCTTATTCTGGATTGCAATTAATTACACGGAGAATTGAACGATGTAATTAGAGAAAGAGAGAGGAAGACGAGAGGAATTAAGAGATATTTTAATTTGCCTATACATACATATACAGGTTGCAACTGAAACTTCGATTACCCCGCTCTCGTACAATATTAATTATACGCTCGTTCCTCGATTTCGTATTATTTCCTTTCTCGCCGAGTTTCGACGCGCCAATCGTTCGGCTAATTGCTCAATCCGTGCCAATCGGCTAATTACCCATTCCGTCCTCCGTATATACGTGGACTGCGACTTTTCATCTCGTGTGTAAAAGTAGCGTCGTTGTCGTCGTCGCGACCGACGATCGATCAATGAAAAATTCATCGAACGGAAATAAATGATCGACTCCTATCCATTGCGAACCGCCCTGATGGGAAAAGAAATAACGGATGAAAATATTCGAAGATAAATTCGAAGATAATTAACTCGACGGATGAAATTGAACGAATTCTTTCTCCTGAAAAAAAAAAAAAAAAAACCTTTGCGATACGTGTTTTATTTCCTCCCATCCCTCTGTTGAAACGGGGGCTCGTGTCAAAGGTCCGTCCATCTAAGTAATTACCGGAGCTTAGGAGCGTCACAGTTGGGCTCAACGATGTCGATTAAACGCGAGATAAGATACAACTGCTCCACCTTTGCACGGTTTATGCGTTGCAGAGCGGTAGTACATTTCCTTTTTCACAATTCTCTTTTAAACAGGATGGCCGATGTGTTTACACACGAAATGCTTTAAAATTATCTCTCTCGATGATCATCCCGTTTTAAAAATTATCGACTGCAAAATTTTTCGACGCTTTTAAAAATTTCTTTTTTCGACGGATCATCTTCTCCCCTCCCTTTTTTCTTTTCTAAAAAAAAAAAAAAAAAAGAAATACACACATTTTCGATTCGAAAATCGAAGAGTTTCGATTAAAGGGAAATTAATCTCGTCATCTTGGAAAGAAACGATTCGAAACGGGTCGATTTAATTAGATCGATGGCGATTCGAAGGGTGGTGGGCGGGTGTCGCGGGGATGGACAAAATACAGCGGCGATATTTAGTCGAATCGGGTGAAGCCGCAAGTATGTCGATTGAAATTTCATCAAAAGGGTTGATTAGCGCCGTGATAGTCTCTGCTCGTTGTATTGTGAATGGTAATACGATCACGCGGTATTGTACCGTGGCCAACATATGCGGAGTTGAGCGGATCGTAGTAGGCAACATATCGGTGTGTATGGAAGCGAAAAACCAACGGTGAACGGGGAGAGCGATGTACTTTTCGGAGTAGGAAAGGGAGAGAAAGCGTGCCGCGTGTTATTTCGAACAATGCCTCGGGCCGATTTAGCCTCTGCATCGCGACGACACGCTCGAGGAATGGAACGAAGGAACCGCTTTGAAATTCACTCCTCTGCTTTAAATACCGTTTGTTCAATAGACGGATCAAATCAGAAGAATTTGACACGGACGATTTTTCGAAAACTTTTTTGAACGAATTATAAGAATTTTTCGAACCCTCTTTTCGAAACTTCCAAATTAGATCCTCATCGTCAGAGATTTGTCCATTGTCGATTTCTTTTTTCTTTAACCAGCAACAAGAGAGACGACAATGAACGATCCAAGAAAAAAGAAAAGAAAAAAGGAAACAAAAGTACATAATACGAATCGAGAAGGCAAGTAGTATAATCGCGGTTCGACGCGACGTATAAAGTCCGAGGAATGGGAAACGATAGTAGCAGCGGGTTCCGGGCCCTCGGTCGCGCGGAGGAAAGGCGGGCTGACACGGTGACAAAGCGTGGTAAGAGAAACGATGACGGGCAGGCCGGGCAAGAGGGTAAAGAGAGGGAGTCAATGGGTATAAGCACTAAGCACGTAACTATAAAAGGAGCAGGGGGTTGCGAATCGTCGCTAGATTAAAAAGAGGCTCCCTTTTTCGCTTGCTCTCTTTTATGCCCGTGCGCCGCGCCCCACACGCATCATGCGCCTTCGATGTTCATACGTGTAACGCGTGTACGTGTGTGCACACAATCAGCATCATACACGCAAACACCGTCTTCTTATGTATATACACGCGAGCGTTCGATATCTCGCGACCGTCCGTTGTAAAAAGCAATTCGATCTGGCAGCGCGGTCTATAAGCCCTCCCTCTGCCCCACTCCCCGCCCCCCTTCACCCCTCTTATCCTTTTTGGTGGCAGCCTCGCGAGCGCGTCAATCTTCCTGCGGGATTCGAACTCTCGACTCTCGTCGTCTCGCCTGCGTGGAACGAAGATCGGCCTCGATTCACGGAGGCAACGAACGGAAGGCGAAGGACCGTTTTAAAATTGAACGGTCGAAACCTCTCGCGTTTTAAATCTCATCGAGGTTTACGAGCCTCTCCCCTGATATCTCTTCCTTGAATATCCATCTATCCTCTCGTTGTTCGAGGCGACAACAATCGAATAGGCTCGTTGAACGAGCTTACCATCCCCCACCGATCGAGGGTTTGGAACGAAGGCATGCGAGGAACGAAGGGTGTGGCCGCGGAACGTGGCGGTGTGGATGGAGGCGAGGTCTCGATAGTTTTTCCAAAAAATTATTCCATTAGAGTAATTGTCGGGAGCTGCTGCTGCTGGAGGCAGGTAATAATAAGTCACGAAAGGATAATAACTGCGCGATAATGGCACCCGCCATAAATTGGTGCCGCGTTGCTCACACGTGTGAAGACGTGTGCGGGAGGGGCAGGAGGGACAGCAGGGATCGTCATCTGCCTTTTTTTTTTCTCCCCTCCCTTCCTTCCTTCTTTCTTTCTTTCTTTCTTTTTTTTTATTATTACATCGCAGCTGTCGCGAAGTCGTTTGCGCTTTATCAGCTTGGTAATTAACTCGATTAGCCGAACGATGAAATTCCATACAAATGAGGCGGCCGCCTTCTGCGGCCACGGCAATTAAGCCGCTCTCTCTATCGATTGTGTTTCATCGCGAATCACGTGAATTACCGCGCACTTGCGTGAACGCTCGGCCGTGTGCGTGTGCTTAAAACAAGAGTCACGCGATGATGATACATCCTCCCCTCCCCCTCCGTTTCGGCTCGTCGTCAACCCGATCCCTGGATTAATTTACTAAACGAACGACGAATCGCGATCGTTCCCTTGTCCACTCTACACGCCATTAGGAATTACTGATTTTTTTCTTCTTCTCTCTCTCTCTCTCTCTCTCTCTCTCTCTCTCTCTCTGTTTCTTTTCTCCCTAGACGAGCGTTAGTTAGGGAGCAACGCTCGTCTAGATGGCGCGGCGGTATTCAGGCACCGTGGGAGGCCTAGGGATCCCCACGAGTTACCCGAAAACTCGTGTATTCTCAGGAGAAACGGGTCTCGTTGGTGTTTCGATGGCGCACGGTCGAATCGATCACGAGATTTGTCGGCGACAGGAATGGCTTCCAGAGAGGGATAAACTGTGGTTAGGGGAGGCTGGAATCGGTAATGGTATATCCACGCGTGTATCGTGGCTTCGTGGAATTTATGGGACATCCTGCGTATAATCCTATTCGTGGCTATTTTCGAGCAGGTTATGCTCTGCTCGGGAAATTGCGAAATTATTCGAAGTCATTTCGTTCGGGCTAAATTTGGTTTAAACGTTATTTGCGCAACGTACGCGACAATCCTCTCGACAATCTGCGAATGTTCGACAGAAATTTACCATTTACGATACTTGATTTCGTTTTTTCTTTTTTCTTTTTTTGGATCGATCCTCCAAAGGAAAAAAACTCTGAAAAACCAAAGGATAAAACTTCGATCAACGCCTCCAATAATCGCGATAGCCACTCCTTCGAGTTGGAAAATTCGAAAAAAAAAAAAAAAGAAAGAAAAAAAAGATGGGGGGGGGGGGGCCGACACCCAGGGCAGGATGATAATAAGACCAATCACAAGTTCGAATAGATTCTTTCGAAGATTTCGTGAGTTTGCCGGTGTAACACGATCGTCACTTATACGAGGCCCCGAAGAACACGGGCTTCGAGACCGTTGTCATCCCCTTACGTGTTAAATTACCCCGGGACGGGTCGTATAGAGCACGGTATAGTGACGGAGGGGTGCAATTCGACTCTAGATTGGTGCCGACAATGAGCCGGTGAATTTTCGTTCCCGGGGACAAACAGGATCTTAACGCGATTTCTTTCTTTCTTCTTTTTTTTTTTCTTTTTTTTGAATCGGATCAGGAGGGGGGCGGGGAGGAGGAAGGGGAGGGCTAATTGACGGGGCGGAGGAGAGGATGTTTCGAAAGGTGTGAAGATCCAGGTTGCAGCGTGGATCGGTTCTAAATTTCGGAGCGGAGAGCTTAGTCGAGTGAAATGTGCAGAGTGTGTTGTTTAACAGGCAGCTAGTTTGTGAAACATATATTCGGTACGCGAATATTGTTTTGTTTTAAAAAATCCAGGATTTTTTTCCCGCCCTCCCCCCCCTCCTCCTCCCAATTTTTCTTTTTTCTTTTTTTTTTTTTTTTTCACATAGATTCGTCGGTAAAATTATATGGAAGCTTCTCTGGTTTCTTGATTTTTTTTTTTTTTTTTTTTTTTTTCACTGTATCTCCCATTACTACAGACTGCGGATTTTTATCCGGCTAAAACATGCACAAATATTCGACTAATATGTGGAAAAAAAAAAGAGAGAGAAAATAGTATATACTGTGCAAAACACATGTAAATATCAATATAATATGTTAAGATATTCAAGATTTTCGTAAATCCTTCAAATAGAAATAATTTGTTCGGAAAGGGATGTTATTTAAATTTGTCCCAATATCATCGTATCCACGCACTCTCTAAATTGCCGCGTTGCTGCATAATTCTCTTGCAAGTTTTATTTAGCTTTTTATTCGCAATCTATCATCCATTCGAATTTATTTTTACCACTTATCTTTACCATCCCCATTATCGAGCATTGCGAATTCGATCATCCGAAACAGGTTTTCCCATTAAATCGAGAAAAATTTTCTCGTTCGTTTGACGAGAAATGCGGACTCGAAATGGGAAAGAAATATACTTTTCCCTTCTTTTTTTCCATTTTATCTCCTCTTTTTCCTCTCTCGCTCTCTCTCTCATCCGTTGCACCAGAGGAATGATATCGACGAACGGCTGAATTTTCCGATCGGCTTGTTAGCGATAGGGAAACGTTGTTCCGCAACGAAGGCTAACGTCCGGGACAAAAAGGAAGAGAAAATTGGAATCGATCGATCAACGCGCTCCTCGCGGGCAGCGCCGTTTCATCGCAATTACCGAGTTAATGAGTCGCTTTAAATATTCAATGCCATCGCTTATTAACGCCAATATAAATCGTGTTTAATCAGTCGAACCGCGTTTAATCCACCCGGCGACTGGTTTCAGCCCGGTGCAGAGAGTAATATCTTCGACGTATCTCGCTGCACCAACGAGCACCGTTTCTCAACCGTTCAGCTTCCTCCTCCACCATTTTTCCTCGACTCGCGTGGCAAATGGATACGCGATTTTTTCCTCCCTCTCTCTCTTTCTCCCTAATTATCTTCTCCTCTGCTCTCCGTTATTTTGTTCGATTGATCGAAATATTTCGAGCTTACGTGCGATAAGTTTTTCTGAATCATTATCTTTTTATCGATATAAAACGAATTTTGAAATCTATCAAATTTAATATAAATAGTTTGGTTAACGCACGACTCAAGGTTCGTTCAATTATACGTAACTCTATCGAAGAAACTTCCGAGAGGAATTACTACCCAAACAATCGCTTTGTATATCGGCCAATTTACATCGAGACACAACACCGAAAGGACACTTGGCGAACAGCTTGGTAACCGTAAACTCGAACGAGACCGCAGACAAGCCTTCGTATTCGTATAAGCCTCAGTTTCGATCCTCCGCTCCTTCCTTCAACGTGTTGCTCCTAATCGAATATACGCAACATAAATTTCTATCGAACAAAATTTCCTCACGAGCCCTTAAATATCACCATCATCATCGAAGAGTGGACCATTTCTTCTCCAAAAAAAGAAAAAGGAAACGATATAAAACACGATATAAAATTCAATAATATCCCCGATAGCGTGATAGGGACACGACTAGGCCTCGAGAAAGATAAACGGCGGGGCGCAAAGGGCATCGCGTGCAAGCGGAATAAAACTAAAACGAGGGACGTAGGCCGTTTCCAGGCCCTAGGTTGCACGGGGGGTGTGTTGCACGGAATGGAATCGCTCGGCGGATGAAAGGTTCTCGCCGGAGAAAAAGCGAGAGATCAGAGGCGAGAGAAAAGAGAGAGAGAAAGGAGAAAGAGGCGAAGGCGCGATGGCGCGCGACGGCCTGTGAGAACGATGATTGAAGTGCACGTTACTTACGTGCGCGTACTTACTCGGCGATGCTGATGCTCCCTGTGCCCCCGTGTGTTTTGCAAGAGATGCGGAGAGAGAGAAAGCGCGGGCTGGAACGGGCTTCATTGTCGTCCCTGCTCCCTCGTGGTCGACACCCACCAACGCCGCCTCTCCACGTTTTTCTCCTCGAAAGCGACGATGAATCGGCTTGAACGTGCCTGTGAACCCACCTGACACACCGCGCCACCTCCTCCATTCCACGCCCCGTAGCTAAAACTGTGTCGCGGGTGTATGATGTGTCCTCTCTCCTCCACCTTTGCCCTCCTTTGATCGAGTTCGCACAGCCCTTTCCCAGCCGATTGTGAGGATAAGGGAGGATCGATCGGGAGGAATTGTCGCCGATATCTGACAGGGTTGTCCTTGCGTTAACCACCTCTTCTTTCCATTCTCTTTTCGCTTCGAGATTGTTCTCGATGTACGTATTTAGGGGATTTTCGAAGGGAGGAGGAATTAAATTTGGGGAAATTTTTGGTCGAAAACTCTAACACTTTTCTCGGTCATAGAAATTTGCCAAGTCAAGAAGTCATCGATCGAGAAAATAAAAAGATCCTTCGTTGACTTGAAAATATCTTGAGATAACGTTACGGATACGAGGGATAAAAGAAGAACGGGGGCCGAGGGGGGCTCGCTCTGCTTCTTGTTTCTTCTTTCTCCTCCCTTTTAATCGACGTCTATTTAGATTTTGAGGGGTGAGGAGGATAGAGAGCCGGTAATTTCGTAACTCTACCGTTCGTTTAATAAAATCAATCGTTTAAATACTTATCACAACAGGTAGAATAATGTGTCGTAGGAACCCTGCCTGTTTTCTTACTTGCGTGTGTTACCTTAACGATTAGTTACAATCTCTTACAACGGGTTTACATTTACACACTCTCTTGTCGCTTCTTCGCTTCGTTTCGCTTTTGCAACGTTCCCGATTGGAGAAGGAGGAAATTAAAATTTCCGAAAAGGAAAAAAAAAAAAGAAAAGAAAGATGGCGAGAGGAGACCGATTAAAAAATAATCGTAGAAACGATTATTCGCTCGATTATTCGTAACAATTTTACGACTAACGATTTTGCAACGAGAGATGAGAACGAGAACGAAAGAAAGAAAGAAAGAAAGAAAGACAGAGAGAGAGGTAGAGACAGAGAGAATATAGAAATGTGTGTGTATGTGTGTATATGTATATGCGTTTGCATGTGTTTGTCCCGCGCTCATCGACAAAATATTCTTAATAATCGTTCCACGAGCAGTTTTCTTATCGACATTGTTGACAGACTAGATACAATACTTATATTACAATTTTTCGACTTGCCGGAAGTCGCCAGCCGTTCGATCACGGCGATTGTGTGTGTGTATATATATATATATATATATTTATGTCCGATCCTCGAGCCAACGAGCGACGAGAATCCTCCACCTTCATCGCGTTTCGATGCATCCATACTTTCGAATGGAATACGCGAGAGGAGGGGGGGGGGGACGGGGCGGAAGGGGGAGGGCTTGTTGTTGTATTACGTGGTTTTGGAACGTGCGATTGAAAGACGTGGCGCGACGAACGTGGATAAAACGAGATCGTTTCGTGCTCGGGGAACGGAGACTCGGGGGAGGGAAGGGGCCATCGATCGTGCCGAAACTTTGCGAGCCAGTCCCGCGATTGGAAGCTCGGTTTGGAACGTGCCAGATTTATTACGACTTTGATTAAGCCATTATTTAAATTTTTTTCCACCAATATTCCTTCGTTTCTTTCGAAATATTTTTTTTCTTTTTCTTCTCTTTCTTTCTTTTTTAAGGAAAAAATTTATAAGATCTTACAAATCGGGAGATTTTTCCGACTTTAGGAAAAATCCTGTATCCTATCTTCATTTCACGCGAAACCAACCAATTTTTCGTAATTGAGAAATGGATAAATACGAAAGCACAAATCGTTCGTCGCTTGAAAAATCTAAAATTCCTCCCAATTCTTCGCAATCTTGCCCCCAAAAAAGTCGAAGCGAAAAATTGGACTTGAAAATTTTACCAATTCTTTTTATCTACCAAGCGGGAGAAAGCGGTGATACATTAACCCATTTCGCGAGCACGGCCCCGATCAAAGTGGTGAAAAAAAAAAAAAAAGAAAAGAATCGACGAAAGACAGGCACGATCGAGGATTCGAGGTGGAGGATGATCGAGCAGCGGCGCGAGCGAGGCGAGTCCTTTCTTCTATCCGGACAAGGCGATCGAGGCGAGTCGCTTGAGGGAGATCGCGGTGTCGGCGTTGGTTGGTTGCAGGGGGCCGACGGTCTCGTGTGCCGGACGGTGTTATTGCGAGGAGGATTGGGGTGGTTGGCCGTTAGGCGGGGGCGGGGGCGGCGGCGGGGGCTGCGGGTGCACCTGGTGGGGGAGGAGGGTGTGCGCCTGCACGTGAGCCGGGTGGTGATGGTGGTGCTGGTGGTGATGGGAGTAGAAGATGGGCTGCGCGGTGGTGGGGGGGCAGGAGGTGCCGACGCCGACACCGACGCCGACTCCTACGCCGACCGAGTGGGAGAGCGCCGACGTGGCGACCGACGCTGGCGCAGCGGCGGCCGGCGGCGCGGTCACCGAAACCGAGACGCTCGCGGACGTTCCGCTCCCGGCCGACGCCTCGTGGTACAGTATCGGCACCCTGACCAGTCTCTGGGCGGCGTGGGCCATGTTCGCCGCCTCCAGCTCGGCGGCAAGCTGCCTCTTCCACTTGTTACGACGATTCTGGAACCAGATCTTCACCTGGGTCTCGGTCAGCCGCAACGAGGCGGCGAGGCCCGCCCGCTCCGACGAGGAGAGGTAACGCTTCATGTCGAACGTGCTCTCCAATTGGAACACCTGGGAACGGGAGAACACCGTCCTCGTCTTCTTCTTCCGCTTCATGCTGCTCGAGTCGCGACCGTCCACCCCGACCTGCACGCTGTTCTGGCCTCCGCCGCCTCCGCCGCCGCCTCCGCCACCGCCTCCGCCGCCCGCCCCTGCGCTCCCGCCGCCGTGGAGGCCCGCCGAGTTCGTCGATTCACCCTCGCCGTCCGCCTCCGGGCAGTCGTCCTGCTCGCCGAGGTCGTCGTGTCCCTCGTCGCCCGTGGACGGGCTCCGTGTCCGGTGCAGACGCTCCTCCCCGTTCTCGTCGTCCAGGTCGTCTGCGAAGGGAAAAAAAAAAAAACGATACCGCTCGCTTCAGAAATCCAAATTGCTCACTCGCCTTCTTTTTTTCTTTTTTTCTTTTTCTCCCTTCGATTCGAGAGGTTCAAGTTTTCGAGCGAGAGAAATTTATATATTCGATATATAAATCGTCATATTTTACAAGATTTCGAGTTGTTTTTCTCGATTAAACAGATTTTGAGGAATTGGAAAAGGAAGAAGCCTCGATTCCATCAGAAGCCTCCCCCCTTCTTCTTCCTCGCCGAAAAAAGGAAAAATTGGCAATGCAAAAATTTATCAAGTTTCTATTCCCCTCGATCGTATTCCACAACACAAATGGAAAACGTAGCGTTAAATCTAGAAATTCTTCGTCCGAGTATAATATGAAAACTGTAATAACATTTGAATATCGTCAGTTTGAATATCGAGAATCGATCCCTCCGAGCAAAAGGAGAAGCTATAAAAGGGTATCTGGTCGTCTAGAATCGGACGACAATCGATGCAAAGTAACCGGGGGGATAAGATAATGCCTCGGTTGTTGGTCGATACACGAGGCCGCTCATCGATAATGATTAACGCCCCGATTTTCCGGATAGGCTGCCGCGCACGTGGTAATGGAAACATATGCTTCGAGTGGTCGCGATGATCGGTAGTTCGTTGTCGTTGCGGCGACAACGGACGGCGGTCAAATGTACGCTATCACGTGCGTAGCCCGTGTTATAAATCGTCGTGCATCGAAAGCAACTCTCGTTCGCCGCGTAAATCTAACGTAAATCTTCGATTCGAATCCGATTAATTTAAGAACAATGGACGTCCAAATTTTCAATAAGCATGAGATAAACAATATGAAATTAGAACGTAATCAGTGTATATTACCTTCCTTTCTTCAGACTACGAATTTGATTGACTGATTTGATTCAATTTTTTTCGTTTAATTGTAAAAAAAAAAAGAAAAGGAGAAATTTGTTGTAAATATTTGCAAAATTTTCACGAATATTTAGATGTTTGTAAAAACAAGATTCGAAGATTTGTTCAATTTTAAATCCCTTACGAATAATAAGAATCTAAAGAAAACGGGATAGAATCAATCGTCTTTAAAATTCGAGATTAATTATGAAACGTTTTCTTCAAAACAATCTTCAAAAAATTGTTTGATATTACGAGAACGATTTCGATTGGATAATTATATAACGTATATTTACGACAAGTGACGAGTCGGTACGATTTTCACAAATCGCTCTATTTACTCGGCCGATCGTTGAATGTATTGGGGGAAAATCGTTTGGAATATGCTAAACGCGTTAATTAACTGGTCCCTTTAAAGCGTTTTCCTCGACGAGGAAACAGAAACACGAGGATGATATCTTTTTCGGTATCATTGACGATCATCGTGAATATTGCTATCTATAAATTCTCTTCTCGCTCGGTGAATTGGATAATTCATCTCGGCCGGCCGTTTGCATTTAATATTTAGTCGATTGATAGTCGGCTAATTAATATTCTATTTATCCATTTTGGTATAATTGCCTCAGATATCGCGACGTAGCCATCATGTTTCCCATCCTCGTGTAATGAAATATTTGTCGTTTCCCCATCGATTCTTCGCGCCTTTCATGCAAAACTTCGCTCTTTGTTTCGCGCTCCCGTTAATTGTCCTATTTTATCTCCAATTTAATTATCGAACGATTTTCTAGTAGAAAATTGCAATTCACCTTCGTGAATCCGTTTTCACGCAAAATTTGTACAGATTTGTTAATTTCGATCTCGATTTGCTTCATCGTATGAGGACGATGTTTTGAGAGGGATGCTTCAACTTATTATATATCGTGTAAAATTTCAATCGTGAGTATTATTTTCTTTTGAACAGTTTAATTTCGATCTAATCGTTCTTTTCCTTTCCTCGCATGTTTCCAAAATGCTATGGAATAAACGGAAAGAAACTTTATACGGATTCTGAAATTTTAAAAATCTTAATAACATCCAAATCGAAGTTAAGAGAAGGAGAATTACCTACGGCGCAAACAGTGAGTCGTGACCAGGCTGCCAAGTATTTTGGCGAAGTGGCCAGGAGTAAAACGATCGGCGGGTAAGGCGATCGACGTTGGTTTGTCGTGGTGGAAGCCGTGGAAGCCGTACTCGTCCACGACGTCCACGCTCGCGTTTATATATACTTACGTAGAACGTATACGAGCCCTCGCCTTGCCCTTTTCTCTTTATTCCGCTTCCCATTTCTTTTCACGAATTCCCATCTTCCCAGACTGTTTGTGTTTCACTCCGATACGTGTTTCAACCGATTATTTCTCGCGGAATTTTCTTCTTTCAATCAGAAAATTGGCCGAAAGTGAGCGAGAGATTTTTTAAAAAAGAATCGTCGAAGAAAGGATCATCTTCGAAAGGAAGATGTTTTTCTTTTCTTTTTTTTTTTTTTTTTTATAAGAATCGTTGGAATTGAATTATGAACGGAGCCGAGAACGGGGAAGAAATTACAGGAATCAATCGATCATGATATCTCTCCGCGATTCGGAATTGATGCGGAGCGATAGATGCATCGTTCGATGTCCTCGTTCATTGAACGGTTCTATTTACAGATAGCTGAATCGAGCTGAAACAGGCCGAAACGGTGGCACGATTTTCAATCAACGAGTTGTTCCCCACGAGAATGTTTACAAGCCGGTATTACGCACGACTAGCCTAAATTTATGATCAAACTCGTAACGATTTCACGCATAATCATACTCGTAGAATATATATATATATATGTCTGTATATATAGGTTGTTTATGTACGCGAGCAGTTAACAGAGCAAATCATTTCTAATCGAATCGTTCGATACGGAAATTGAACGTGAAATATCGACGGAATTTGAATTTATATTTTTTAAATTTTAAGTGGACGACAGTTTTCTTAATACTATTACATTCAATGTTATTAATCCGATTTCACGACTTTAAAAAATTTCACCGATGTAGATTCAAGTTGCTTGGTTTTTGCAGGAAAAAATTCTAAAAACAATATCTCTTCTCGGACAATAATCGTTTTTTAAAATCGACCAAGTTCTCGATCAATTTGATTCGATGAAAATTAAGGGATTAATCCTAATTTGTCGAACGCTTATTCCTCCCTTACAACAATTTTCAAACTGATCGCTCGATCATTTCATCAGGCATCCATCTCGGACTCACCCCTTTGCGGGAAGGACGCGGAAGCGGGGCTGACGCGGCTCAGGGTGCCGACCACGTCGCTCGGCGACGGATGCTCCAGCGTCTGCAGGCCGTGCGTCGGCCTCCATGGAAACGGCCAACCGGCGCCACCGGGCAGGACGCCGCGGATGCCGTCGGCGTCCACGATGTCCGATTGGCCGGTGACCTGGACGGCGTTGCTCAACGCCGACGAGGCGGCAGCCAGCCTCGAGTGGTGCTGGTGCTGCTGCTGTTGGTGGAGGTGCTGCAACGTCGACGGGAAGAAAACACCGCCGACACCGATCCCGACCGGGTATCGGCCCGCGATCAGCGACGACATCAACCCCAATCTGGAAATTCGAACGTCACGTTTCAATTTTCTCGTCGATTTGGAAGAGAGAGAGAGAGAAAAAAAAGAAAAGTATCGTCTATCTTTACTCTTCATTCGATAGAAGTAAGAAAGTAAGAGGAAACGCGTGAGGATTCTTTTTAATTTTTTTTTTTAGGATTATTTTTCTGTTTCTACTTACTTTCGAATAAGTTTTCCTAATTTCTTTTTTATTTTCTATCTAAGAATCGATCGATCTCCCTCTTTCCCTTTTTCTCTCAAGAAGAAAATTTTCAATTCTCGTTCGCTCTTCTTAAACGACACGTCAAATCGACTCGATCAAACCACCACCGTTTAACGAACTCCCTCGAACAATTGGTCCATTTTACACGCAGGAACCAAGATCTAAATCCTCGAATCCCTGTTTATCCATCGAAACGGCGAAAAAATTCACGGAAGGACGGGGTTAAAGAGCAACGACGAAGAGGAGAGGCTTCGATTAACCCGGAAGCATCCAGGATCGGTCGCCGATTTTCAAGAGCCGAGCCCCTGCTGGATCATTGCGGGGCGCGGCGGCGTAAAAGTGAAACCGTTAGCGAAAATGTTTGCGAGCCGTTTAAAGCCGCGCTCTAAATAAAACAGCGCTAAAAATAACGGGGGAAAAAAGGAGAAAAAAAAAGAAACGAGGAGAGAGAGAGAGAAGAAGGAAAAAAACGAGGAAGAAGAAAAAAGAGAAGGAGGGGGGAAAAAACGAGAGGAGGAGGAGGAAAAACAGCTGGATTAAAAACACAGCGCGGCCGCGTTTTCCAAGCGTTGGCTGAATGCGAGCGTTGCGAGCGTTGCTTTGCACAGCCCCGTGTCCGAGGCGTCGGGCACGATTCACCCTGGCCTCGCTGTCTTCTTCCCTCTCCCTCCCCTATCTCGCCCCCGAAAAAACCGGCAAAACGTTTCCAAACCTATTTATCCGGTCCACGAGACTCGCCTCGCCTCGCCTCGTTGGCGAACTCGCGAGAAAATGCGAGCCAATCCTCCTCCCCCCGATCCTCCTTCGCGATCTTCCTTCGCGGAAGCCATTAACATCCGCTCGAGCATCCACCAGGGTTGCGAGGAAAGACTCGCCTCAAAGGAATTTTCGCCTCTTTCGCCTAGAGTTGTATGCCTATTAAAAGGGGGACGCGAGATCGGCAACAATGACATTACTCGTTATTAACATTGAAAGGGGGGGAGGAGGAGGAGGGATGGGATTTCTGACATACATACATAGTGTATATTCGATTCGATTCGATTCTTGTCTCGGTGGGATCGATCGTAACGCGAGGTGACGATAAAATATGGAAGAGAAATAAATGGACCGTTCTCGACCGGTTAATTGGCGGTCTACGGTTTCGTGGAAAGTAGTTTCTGGTAAATAGACTGCTCTTTGTCGAGCAGTTTCCTTAAGAGGTGGTTCTTAATTGTCAGATCAGGATGAATGGAGGTGATACCTAAACCTGGGCCAAAATCCCCAAATCCGGATACTTGTAAATGGAAGCTCTGGAGAGGTTGCGTTTTACTAATCGCTGATCTCGGCTCGGGCCTGGCCGTGATCCCTGTCAGCTTTTCAATGGCCACGGATCGCGCACGCAACGCAAACTGGATCGCTTCTTGCGAGAATCGCAACTCGACGCCGCCTATCCGAGGCCTTAACTGCAATTAGAAACTCTCTCTCTCTCTCTCTCTCTCTCTCTCTCTCTCTGTTTCATAGATTGGGGCGATTAGACTTCACAATGAAAATAAATAAAATTTTGGATAAATTGAATTCAACGTATGCAAAAGAAACTATTTCTAAGAACGAACGAAGAATCTTCGACTCTGTTGATATGCATTAAAACAAGAATTAATTAAAAATTAAGACCAATATCAATCTTATGAAAATTATTCACACATCTCTACAGATCCTTCCATCGCCTCCTTTCGAATCGTTCGTCAAATTAGTATACGAAATGAAAGAAAATTTGCAACAAACCTAACCTCCAAAAAGAACCTCCTTTCGCGATTCAACATTTCGATGCAACATAAATCCTTCCGCAGCAGCACAACGACATTTCTTCTCGACAGGGCTGCCAATATCTGGGCTGCAACCCCCCAGGGCGGCTCTCTCTGCCCCCGAGCCAGAGTTCTCTCAATTATACCGGCCATTTTGCCGGGTCGCGTGTAACAGCCTCGCGATCGTTATTCCTGATCAACGTTAAGTGCAGCTGCGAAACAGCTCTCGGCTCGAAACAGAGGGAGGGAGAAACGCTCTACCGGCGATTTGCGGCGGCGATTTAGTTGGTCATCAAGAAATGTAGGTTCGAACACATCGTCGAGAGCCGGTAAGGCGAGAAGCCCACCGATTCGGAAGCCATACCAGCTCCCCTCGTGTTCCTTCGCTCGTTCCCTCGCAGTTGGGCTTACTCGATCCTCCCTGATCGACGCTCGATGCACTTCTCCATAGGCTGCCTTTTTCATGCCTTGTCGGCGATCGCGCCAGGCCGATTCGCCTCGCCGATCGAAGTTTGTCCGAGAGCTGCTTGCGGTGGGATTCCTTAATCGTTCCAAGTTGTCGAGCGCTGTTCACCGGACACCGGTTTCGATGACACTTCGATTGACACTTGAGGGTGTGTATAGATTCGTTGGAGTCAAGATCGATGATGCGCTCGAAGAGTTTTCGAGGATCGAACTTTGGCCGCCCAATAACGCATTAATTCGACAGATCAAATGGACGATAGCGTGTCCACGAAGTCTTACGATTGATGAATTAGTTAGCTGTTATGTTAACCGGACAAGCGTTTAGACGAGCGTCGAGATTCTACTTTGAAGATGCTTTAAAATAAATGCAAAATTATATCACGCATCCCACCATTGATTCCGATATTCAATAGATATCATCGTCTCGTTCATTGTGATTAATAGACGTACCAACGTAACGAAGAAAATTCCCCGGAAGAGAATTTCGATTACCCTTCGCCGTTTACAAATAATTACCACGCACACCTTCCCTCTTCCCGAGGAGTTCTCATCGGAACAAGAGGAGGAAGAAGAAGAAGAAGAAGAAGAAGAAGAAGAAGAAGAAAAAAAAGGGAAGAAAGAAAAAAAAGCACGCAATCCCAGTTTTCTCGCATCGATAACGGATAGAGGAGGGTGGCTGGTCTTGGGGGGGATAAGAAAAGAGGAAAACGCAAAGGAGGAGCGGTATCTGCCGGGGGCATCGGGCGTACAGATGCCCGGGGAAAGATAAAAGAAATCTGACAACCGCCTGTTTGTAAGCATCCACCGGTAGGGTGGCCGTTTTCTAAGGAGGCCAGGTATAAACACCAAACACTCTCCGAGAAGCTCGTGCTCCACCTTTTTCTGCCTAATTCTTGCGCGGCTTACGTACTCCTCTTGGGTAGCCAGCCACCCAGCCAGTGGATGAATGGCCGTGAGGAGAGAGGGTCTTTCTTCTCTCCTTTCTTGCGGGGCGCGACTCCTCTTCTCGCTCCTCCGGCTTCTTCCTTCGCTCGATCGATTTCCACGAGGGTCCTCGACTTCCTCCTTCGATTCTCCCTCTCTCCTCTCTCTCTCTCTCTCTCTCTCTCACTCGCCAACACCACTTCCAAACAAGAAGAGATACACCGTTCCCTTCCTCCCTTCGCTCATTCATCGTCCACTTCGTTCCTCGACTCTCTCGATCTCTCCCCCCCTTGTTCGTTGATCGATCAGCGGCGATCTTATTGGCCCCATCTCTCGGAAACTCGTTGATTACGAGCCGCCCAATCTCCTCATAATCGGATACAGACGGCTTTGCCGGAGCGCGACGATGAATATACTCATTGATCGAATACCATGGCGATATACCATCCCTATATATATATATATATATCTATGGTCAAGCCTAGGATTCTTTCAACCCAAATGCGGATCCTCCGGACCAATTTGTCCGTTAAACTTGGCCCATACAGTCCGTGCAGTCATAGTTCAATGGGGGGATATATTATCCCTTTTCCCGTATTGATCATTATTCTACCTTTTTACCGGGCGCGCTCCCGCTTCTCGTCGATCACGGGCGAAACGTGCGCCGGGTAAGTGGCATTCTCGAATATAAACTCTTTATGCCGTGGTTAACGATCGCTCGTAACACGATACGTTTTTGTCGTGTACCGTTACACCCAGGGGTGGTAGTGGCTCGACACGCGTTGGACAGAAGAAGGAGAAGTCGATTTACGCACCGATGGCGGCGGCCAATCGCCTCGAGACTTCGCCGATTTCCGCGGCGCAAGGGTTTCGCCGCCTTTCCTCGGTGATTAAGGGCTGTGCCCGTGGATCGTTGACGCTTTTTCTCTTTTCTTCTTCTTCTTCTTCTTCTTCTTCTCCTCGTCTGTTTCGACGCTTTGGTGGCTAATTCGAGGCCGGTGAACGAGAGCGTTGAAGGGGCGATGAAAGAAATAAAATCACACCAATTTTCTTCTTTTGATCGCGCCTTCGCTCCTTAATGGTTTAAAGGAATAGCTGTTACGTTTCTTTTTTTTTATGTTAATCTAAGTGATTGGGTATCGTCGTGCTGTTTCTGTGATTGTGCTATTTAAATGTTTAATTTCTTTTTTTTCTTTGAAACACTTTTAGATCGGTTTCGCTTTCATTGTTGTCAAATATCAGGGCACTGAGTATTTACATCACTTACATCATTTTGATGTTTTAACCCGATGACATCGTATTTAAACACCATATACGAGCATGATAGTTTTTAAAAAAAATCATATAAAATCAACCAGTGGAGATAAAATTCCAAAATTTTGCATGCATAATACTAAATTGAGATGGAATTCACAAACACGTATCAGCCAGTACGAATATTGTGTATGGTAGAGATGGCATAGCAAGTTCGTGCGATTGGATAAAATCTCGAATGAATATTTAGAGAGAAGGGGAATAAAACGGGATAAAATAACCCTCTTATTAACGAGCGTTGAGGAAGAAACAAGCGTGCACGAGCGCGCAAGATTGTTATTGGCGAAAGATGAAAAACCGGAGTTCTGTTTTTATCGATTCGCGTTCTAACGGCCCGCGTTCACGGTTACGTACTGACTTATAAAGTGTCATTACGATGACCCAACAATGAGTTATTGGCTTTCAAAGTACCCCGTTAAATCCTCTACTTGGCTTCGTTCCGCTCGCTGCCTGTTACAGGCCAAGTGGAGGATTTATGCTTGTGCTTACACAGGAGACAACTTCATTTCACTGGATTTCAAGGAAACAACTTAATTGCTTTAGTGCGACGCTTGCAGGCTTTAGAAACCCAGACCAGGATACACTCGCGGATTAAACCCTCCGCCACGGGAGGAAGGGAATTAATTACGCGAGACGACTCCAAGATTTCTTCCCCCGTTAAAGAAAAAAAAAACTTGCACGGTTTAAAACCGTTTAAAACCGTGGACGTGTCTCGATATATCCAAAATTGGGAAAAATTATTCGTCGAAGACGACGAAGACGACGCGGGGCGAAGGATTGAAAAATAAAAAATTGTTTGATTCTAAACAACTGGCTTTATTCGCCGCGCACAAACGGAATAAATAACGGTAGACCGATCGTTTAAATAGCATTTTATACTAGACTGGCCGCGACTACCCGCGTTGTTTCGAAATCAATTTCCCGCGGAACGTGGGAAATGGAATCGACAGCTCCACGCGTTTTTTCCGTTTGTTTTTCCCTCCCCCCGCCGATTGAAAATTCATCTTAAACGATTAATATCCTCGTGTACAAAAACTCGTGTAAAATAGAAGTTAAAATAGAGAAGATTTTTCAGAAAGGAAAGCATATCGAATCGATTGTTTAATCAATCTCTTCAATTGCCGCGATCTCTTGAAGAAATATTCGCGATCGACATAAATATACCAAAGTATTCCTTCTTCCACGCCTGTGTTTCCAGGATTTTCGATTTCGAACGAGAAGAACGGAGGCGTCATCACCGTCAACGGGAGAATAAAAGGGGACGAGGAAGGAGGGAAAAGAGTGGAAAACATAGAGAGAGAGAGAGAGAGAGAGAGAGAGAGAGAGAGAGAGAGAGAGAAACACGAGTCGAAACGACACACGTACACACAGAGGAGGAGAAACGGAGGAAGAGAAAGAGGTGGAAAGGAAAGAAAAAGCGAGAGAGAGAGAGAGAGAGAGAGAAACTGTGTTTCGACGCGATTATTATTCGTGGTCTATTCCCAGCTACCGTTCATTCCACATTTGTTTCCGACGTTGAACATCCATATCGCCCTCGAACGGGCGATCATACACAATGGGCTTTATCGTACCTTCCTTTGAAACTTGGAGCGCGATCCCACGCTAATTAACGAATCATTCATCGGCGCTGTAATTAACGAGGCCGACTCTGTCGCGGATTATCCCGGCCAGATCTTTTGCGCATAGACGTCATGTGCCTGCGGTCACGTTACTCAATATTGTTGCCCCCCTTGCAAAACACGGCGGGGCCCGCGCCACACTTTTGCACCGTTGCAAAAAGGGAACGGAGAGGATCTGAAGAGAGAGAGAGAGAGAGAGAGAGAGAGAGAGAGAGAGAGAGAGAGAGAGAGAGAGAGAGAGAGATAAAAATATATATATATATATATTTACACGAAGATATATCCTCCTTACGACGTTTCCTCCTGCGTCCTCCGGTTATTTCAACGGCGTATGTCCGCGCTACATTCTTGTCTCTTGTCCCTCCTTTCTCCCCTCTTTTTTCTTTCTTTGTTTCCTTGTTTTTCTTTTTTTTTAAACGGAACGCCGTTACATTTGTCGCCGCGCGTGTTAATTAGATTGGACCGAGGCGAGAGGAGAAATGTTGGATGCGATAAAGACGGGGGTCGTTGTTCTCCCGATTAATTTATATCAAAAAGCTACGAGTTTCTCACCTGGTTTCTTGCCTGACTAATTCGATATCGTCGTCAATTTTAATACGATTATTTGGCTGGTGTGAAGGAGTCACCCACTTTGATCTTATTTTACCTTTTACTCGAAGATCTGTCGGGGACAGAAGAGACGAAAATCTTGGAAATTTTGCATCCATTTTAATCTCCTCGAACGAACGTAGAAAATAACGAATACGAACGATTTGGTTCGCGATCATCTTGGATAGCTGCTCGTCAAGCAGCCGCAAGATCATCTTCGCTTCGCTCGAGACGCTTCGTTCCTCCCCCTGAAAACGTTTTATAATATCGGAAAAAGTTAAGTTTCCCTTTGAATAAAACGCGTACCTGTGCATAAAAGGTGGAGATAAATTCGCGGGGAGCGTCTAATTCAGGTAATATTCTACACGGGAATCCTTTCTGCTGAAATCTCTTCCTCACCCTGCTGGTGAAATGCTATTACCGTATCAGTTCAGCGAGGCGGGGAGGGGGGCACGTTAAGCGGCGAGACGGTCGGGGGGAAGATTGCGAGCTTTTCGTCTACTTAGCCGACCTTGGCGGGGCCAAGATGCCTGCCTCGGATGCCGTAGGCAACGATTTAATAATAAATCAAACCGAGAGGTGTATAGCGCGCGCGTGTGTTGCTCGCTCGCTTCCTCCGCGCGCGGAAGGCGCTCACTCGTTGGGGTGGCCGAGAGCAAGACGTGCGCAGGAGGGAGTCGTGGTCCTCACGGGAGACTCCTTCCTTCGGCCTTCTTACAACTCGGCGGCCGTTTCATCCGCTGATGCATTATGCACCCCGTTGCCTAATCGATTCTTTCCTGGTCACGTTTCGCATCGTAACGAGGATTCTCGACGATTTTTGGAATTCATTCATCATAATCTGGATTCGAGGTTTGAACTGTGGTAATAAAAGGAGGAAAAAAACGTTTTCGAAAAAATTTTAAAATCCTCCCCCTTGTTTACGGGGAAAAAATAAAAATTTAAAAATCCGATTTGAAGGAAGAGATACGCCCTCGAAGTATTCGACCCATGATCTCTCTCCACCGTCGAATAATCTTTTCCTTCCCTCGAAGTGGTTTGCGTCCCGATGCACCCGGGAGTGGGACTTAATCAAATGGTAAACGGGTGGAAAACAAGCAATTGGAGGCATCGAACCGGCGAGAAGAGCGAGTAAGCAAGGCAGCCACCCGGTTTTATATATATATATATATCTACAGTGGGGTGCCGTCGTCAATCGGGGAAGAGGAGAAGGA
Source organism: Apis florea (assembly GCF_048593485.1). Taxonomy (NCBI): domain Eukaryota; kingdom Metazoa; phylum Arthropoda; class Insecta; order Hymenoptera; family Apidae; genus Apis; species Apis florea. The sequence continues at coordinate 4,864,670 of NW_028256549.1, read as the reverse complement.
GGGGGGGTGTAAATCTGATAAAATCATCTCGAACCCTCCCTCGGCAGCCCCTTGTGGCGCGGCTCGGCCCGGGCTCGAGTTCCTCGCCGAGATATATCCGATACAGAGAGCCGGACGGCCCTAAGTAACGTAAGTAATGTAAGAGGGTGGTTGTTGCTACGGTTGTTATTAAATGAGACAGCCTAATAGGCCCATTACGGGACCGACCCCTCCTCCTCGGTCCATTCCCACATAATATAATCCGAGGCAGCCAGCCAACCTACTCTGTTCGTTCCTATTTCTCTCCTCTAATCTTTATCACTCTCTCTCTCACCTCGAAAATGAAAAGGAAAAAAAAGAAAAAAAGAAAGGAGAGATCCACTCACGCGCCAAGAATCCGTAAACGCGAGATATGCGCGAGGAAACGATCTCCTCGCCTTTGAACTCTATCCCAATATTCGCCTTCTAATTTTGGATCGAGGGAATAACACGACGGAGGAAGAGGAGTCTCCTCTTCACACTTGCATCGCATTCGCGAAGGGACAGTGGATAGATGATACGTTTTCGATGGCGTTGTTATTATTATTACTCGAGAGGCGGTTGCTTTGATTCGATCCTCTTCCCTTGGTTGTTGATGCTCGATCCGAGTGATGAAGTTTGGGGAAAATAAGGAAGGATGGGAAAATAATTCGCAGAAGTTATAAAGTTGAACCGATGATCGTTGTTAATCCGCGCGCGGCGGAATGAAATAGTTATCGCGTCGTGGTCGCGGCACATATATATAAAATTGATGGCGCGCGCGTTAATTCCTTATTAGTAAACATTCGTCGAACGCTAGCGTTGCATCGAATCGCTCGATCAACGGAATTCCGTGTGATATTATCTGCTCGAAGACGTAACGTAAAATCGATCGAAATTTATGCGATCCAGAAGAATCTCCAAATCAAAATCTCTGGAAATCGGCGTATCGATTCGACCGTCCGACTCGGCACCGCAAACAACACGACGCGAAATCGTAAAGCACCGACCAAACCGCGAGCGCAACGAGTTCAGTGGAGCACGGGGATGGAGGGGGCGAGATTGGTACACCAGAAACTATCGCGCGCCGCAACCGCACAATATTCGCGTTCGAAGGCACGAAGTTCCATCAAACGCGCCCGTGTACAAACACGGTGAAAAGCGGATCGATACAGAGAGAAAGAGAATAGCGAGAAACGTACCTCGACAACATCGCCAAGTCGGCCGACGCTTGATGACCGAGCAAAGGGTTCGCCGCTGCGTCGCTGGGCGGCGAGAAAGTGGACGCCGGGCTGGTGGTGCTGGTAGCGCATCCGATCCCCATGCTGCCCGCGTTGTTCCTGTTGTTCTCGGCCGCGTGGCCGAGCGTCGAGGCGCCCCTCTGGTTGCTCGAGAATCTCAACGGCGTCGGGGACGAGAGGCCGCCCCTTGCAGGGCTCTCGCCGCAGGACGAGCCGATCCTCTGCGAGTTCTGCGCGTTGTGGGGCAACGGCGAGCCCCTGTCCACGTCCGACGATTGCCTCTCGGCCGACACGGTGGACGTGGAGTCGATCGGCGGCGACTCGGGCCTACCGAGGATGCTGGATATGCTGAACGACGTGTACTGGGGGTTGCAGGCAGGCCTCAGCGCGGGTTTGCCCACGTCGAAGCTGAACGAGTGGTGGTTGTTCAACCCGCAACCGGGCTTCCCGTTCTTCTCCTCGCGGAGGAGAAGCTCGGCCGGTGTCGAGCTGCTCCTCGACCCTTCCAGCTCCAGATCCTCCTCGGACACCACCGACACCTCGATCTCCGTCTCGCCGGACATGATTGACGACTCGAACAGTCCGCGGCGCTCGGATGCGGCCGTGTCCTCGAGTTGCGTGTCCACAATGATACAAGAACGGTGGTCGTCACCTGTCCCACACCTGAGCACGAACGCGGCGCGGTCTCGTTGCACTGGCCCGTCCCGTCAGAAGGGCGGCTCGGTCGTCGACGACGACGAGGACGAGGAGGACGACGACGACGGTGCGACGGCGGGGCGACACAGTCTATCCGACACGCGGAGCGGCTCGAAGCGCGGCTCGCGTCGCATATCAAGCGTGGACGTTGGCGCGGCGCGAATGGCGAGCACGAGCCGGAGGAAAGGAGCGTGGTCGGAGGCTAGCGGGCACGTCGCGTCGCCTCCGACGGCAGGACGTCGCGGCTGCTGGATCGGGGACGGATCGCTCGATCGCGCGACATTCGTAAGCGATACCCTGGACGACAGGATGACGAGGAGACGAGACACTTGGAGGGCTCACCCTTTCGAGAGCCACCCTCTTTCGGGGCCTCCCCCTCGTCCTTCAACCGCCTCTCTATCCACCACCTCCACCACCACCACTACCACCACCACCACCACCACCACCACCACCGCTTTTCTGTCTTTATTTCTACCCGTGTGTGTGTGTGTGTGTTTGTGTAGATAAGCGTGTATGTCACACCGCGTGCGAGTGTCTCTCTGTGCGTGAGCGAGTGCGTGCGTGTGTATACTCGTTCCTCCTCCTATCACCACCGCCCACCACCCTGACACGTAGCCGTTTCTCCTCTCTTCCTCGTCCGATCTCCTCTTCCCCTCCTCGCCGCTAGTCCATTCGCGAGACGTTCCCGTGCGTGTAAAACCGCGAAGAGTAACACACGAAGTCACTTCCTCGAGTCACTTTCTCTACCACTGATCGTTAATCACACTTCGTTCGCCGGTGCGTTTTCCCTTTCCCTCCTTTTTCTTCTTTCCTTCCTTCCTTCCTTCCTTCTTTTCTTCCTCGTTCCCCTCTCGCGGATCGATGTCGAACGATCGTTCCCGGTGTTGTTTAATTATAAAAAACATTTACTCCACTCCGCTTTTACTCGACTCACAACGATTCGCGGCGCGAGCAAACACGGCGGTGATATTATACCACGTTGGTGAATGAAGGTACAGCCACCGACCACGACGACGACGAGCAGGAGAGACGTGTCCGGCGGATAGCGCTCGCGGAATCGAGCGCGTGGATCGTGGTGAATCCGTCAAGTATCGGAGTATGACGGACTGCGGATGGCCACTGTGCTCGCACTAAGGGTAGGAAAACGGCAGAGAAACCGCACAGGTCACACGAACGAAACGGCCTTACCCGAACATTCGCGCACGCAGCGGCACGGAGCGCGCGGGCCGACGTAGTGAGAGCGGTGGAGTGCGAGCGAGACGGGTGGAGAGATCCAACTAGGCGAGCGAGAGACAGCGAGAGTGAGGAGAAGGAGAAAGGAGACGAGGGTAGCAGTAGTAGGCAGGGTATAGAGAGAGAGAGAGAGAGAGAGAGAGAAGGTGAAGATGGAGACGGAGAAGAAGAGGGACAGAGTGTGGAGTCACGCTTCGAGAGAGTCACGGGGTGGTAGTGTTGCGCGTCGGATGGATAGGCGACTGGCGTGGCAAGGACGGACGTAACGGGGATGGTTGGAACGAGAGGGATGAACGAGAGCGCGGTGGCGGTGGTGGGGTGGGCCGGAGAGGAGGACGGCTGAGCTGCGACGACTTGGCGGGAGGGGGGAGAGGAACGGCAGGGGGCGGAGCGAACGGGCCGCCGTGGGGGATGGATGTCGCGATTTCTCATAGGGTGGAGGCGCGATCGATGACTCGTGGCCGAGTGTATCAGGCACGGGGGTAGCCGCGGGTGCGGGCCAATCGCGTGAGCCGCACGGTCCTTAACTCGAAGGATACTCGGCCCTCCGACGGAACCCGCGGAACGGCCGACTGGGGTGGAGGAGGGGGCAGAAGGGGTGGGGAGGGGAGGCCGGTGGTGGTTGCCTCGAACCGTTCCCACCCTCCGCCACCCCGGTCGCCCGAGAGCGGAGGGAGCAAGAGGGTGGGGATAACACACAACTCCGCCGGCTCTGCCTCGGTGGCCGTGCCTCGCCGTGTTACTTATCCATTATAACACTCCAAGATCTTGATTTAAGCCTGCAGCCAGCGGTGAGCTTTTAACCAATTAGCCTTTATAGCCTACCCCCCCCTCCTCCTCCCCCTTCCCATTCCCCCTGTCCTCTCCTCTCCCCCTCGACACCCCCTCGACTACACTCTCCCACCCCCCTCCCCCTTCCTTTCCGTTCCGCGCCACCCTCTCCCCCCCTCCCTCGTCCGTTTCCTCGCGAGCGTCAGCCATACCCCCTCCTCTCTCTCTCTCTCTCTCTCTCTCCGTCTCTCTCTTCGCCCGCCCATTTCAGCTTCACCTCTCCTCCTCCCTCTTGCTCGCTCTCCCCCGTGTCCCCTAGTAGTACTAGTACCGATAGTAGTGTGGTCGCCGTGCACCTATATTCTCCTGGCTATTCTATACCAACAACGGGGTCCTCGCCGCAGTCGCGCGATGTACCCACCTAATCTACTGCTTTCTCTCCCCTCCACCTCGGCCTCCAACCCTCTAGTTACCTCTATCCGTTAACTCCCTCTTTTTCTTCGCCGTGTCTCCCTCCCTCTCCTCTCCTCTCTCGCTCTCTCGTTCCCTATAACCACATGCATTATGCGCGTCGGTGTATATGTATCAGAGCGGCGTATTCGCGCGTGCAAATAACCCGAGGAGAGCACGGTACCAGGAGGGGGAGGGGTGAGTCGGTCGGTTCTCCTCCTCGTGTTCTCCTCGTCGTCGTCGGTTCAAAATACGCTCCGGTGACGGAAATTAAGAGTGGATACCAGCAGCGATACCGCGCGCGCTTTATCAACCGATTTCTCTCCTCTCCTCGATCCCTTGGAGAGGATACCCTTTGAGAGGGGGGAGTGATTTCGAATTCGTTTAATCGAATCGTCGGTACATATGAGTTATATGACTCTGATGGTCAAACAGAGAGAGAGAGAGAAAGAGAGAGAGACCAATTTTTTTTTTGACGTTTATAAACGTTTAACAAAAATATGTAATAAAAATAAATACGAGTCTTGGCGTAGCGTACACAACGTATCTTTGCTTCACCTTTACGAATAATACGTTATTCGTAGAGGATGATCGAGATTTCCTCGCAAGTGAAAAAAAAAAAAAAAAAAAAAGAAAAAAATAGATATCCCTAATTGGCGAGGAAAATGGATGGAAATCGTTTCGAATCTGCCACCACCCCTTTCGCGAAGGAATCGGCACGAAGGCAGGGCCGGCTAACGAGTCCGGAGGGCTCCTTTAACGACCCTTTCATCCCCGACGTTAACAAAACGCGCGCGTTGCGTGGCATAATGGGCCGGTCCTCGCCGCGGATCCACCCGGAAGGGCAGAGAAACGATTCGGGGAGGGCCGGCCGCGTGAAAGGGCGCCAAGTTTCCCGGCGAAAGTAGGAGAGAGTGATTGCACGGCCAGCGGCTGAAGGAAAGCGGTCCCCTGTAGGAAGAAAAAAGAAAAAAAAAAAGAAAGAAGAAAAAAAGGGTCAAACGCGTACGCGTTCCGCGTCTCCTTCCTTCACGCGTGGAAAGAGTTTGCGAGCCGGGTGACGGGCAAAGCGACAAAGCGAACGTCGTGCGACGTTCACGTGTCTCTCTGCTCACCCTTCCTCCCCCTCCCCCTCCCCCTCCCCTCTTCCGCGCCTCGAAGTAACGAGAAACCGTTGACCAACCCCCGGAGAAACGAGCGGAAACAGTCAGAGACGAGGTGTCCAGTTTCAGTGTAACGAGGTTATATCGAGACGTTGCATTCATACGTTCTAATCGTAAACTCGGCCCGCAATAACGGGGGAGGGGGGATACGTGTTTTGGATCGATGATCAGATCAGGGTGTGGATATATGGGATTGGATATATCCGTTGCGCTATAAGTAGGCTAGGCTCTCTTTCTTCTTCCAATAACCACGAATAATTGGTATTAATAGAAAAAAGGAAAAGAAAGTTGTCGATCAGATCTCGTGAACGTCTCGATGAGCGCGTAATTGAATCGTTCAAAGGAGAGTAGTTGAGGAAAGAAAGAAAGAAAGAAAGAAAGAAAGAAAGAAAGAAAAAGAAAAATCACTCTTTCTACGCGGAAACATCGGTACCGAAACACGGGCCGGGCGGTCCTTGTGTTGTCCGCATTTTACTTTGTGCCCGATGCGTAAGAGGATTATACGTATCCTCTCTTCCTCCTTCCTTTCGAGAGGGACAGACGCACTTCGAAACGAGAAGAGAGAGAGAGAGAGAGAAAACGAAAGAGCGAAACGAAACACGCGAATAAGACGCGACGGAGGAGGACAGAGACGGATGACCGTGGAGCAGGGCGAGGTAAGTGGTGGATATGCTTCACTTTTCACGGGGGCGCCATTGTTCCCTATTATCCGGCGTGATTAGTCGATGATGCAGGTAAGCTACCACGGGGGGTCCCCATTATACCGCAGCACAACTCGCTCATCCGCGAACTGCGTGAATCTCTCTCTCTCTCTCTCTCGAATGTTGCGGCCATCCTCTTGCAACGTGCCCTACATCCCTCCTTTTTTTTTTTCCTTCTTTTTTCTTTTTCCCCTCCATCCTTGTACCCGACGCAGCACACGTTGCAAGTCTCTTTATAGGCGCGGGCTCTTTCTACGCGATGGACACACCGGAATCGGTCGCCGACCTGCTGTGAAATTTATACTCTTAACGTGGGCCGCAACAATGATCGCAGCCTCCTTTCCCGTTTTTCCACGGCCGATTTGTATTATCGTTCAGGGGCAGGCCTTTATTCGCCTCGAAACGCGAATCTGCTTTGCCGAGTAATTAGACCGTGCGCCGACCGGTCTCTCTCTCTCTCTCTCTCTCTCTCTCGCTCGCTCGCTCGTTCGGTTCTGAACCGAACGCGCACCTGGAAGCGATCGATCGTTCGAATCGATCGTCGAGGATCGATCCCGGCGCGCTCGTCGTCCGATGTTTTTAGCCCGTGGTTTGTAAAACGTGTAATTGCGCTTATCCCGGGGAATTGCTGAAATCGTAATTGATGAAGCTCGTTCCTGAATTTATCGGAGATTATTGTGTCCCGCTCGAATCTCGTTGTAAACAATTTTGTTGCAAACACGTATTCGCGTAATACGCAGAGAAATGTTTCCAATGTTCCATGATGTAAGGAAAGGAATGTTCGTTTATTCACCGCTGATCGAACAGGAGAGGCAAAGATCGATCGTGTTGGAAGCGTGACACGATGCCTGTTTAACCCGAAGGACAAGGAAAGGAAAAAAGAAAGGAACGACGAAAGGTATCCTCCTCCTCCTCCTCCTCCCCGTAGGAGGGAGGAGGGCGAGGTTAGATAACAAGCGATTAACGACGGTCGCACAGCTTAAAACCTGCGGTGGATGGGATAAGGGCGGGATATAATGGAGAAAGGTCGTGGAGGAACGAGGCGGCCGCCCCGTGGAAGAAAAGCCCCGTGCCGGGTTGTAATACCTTGCATTAAATCTCGAGAGGTAAGCTCGACTAATTACTTGACGCCGTTCACAGTGAACGCGAATTAAAGAAGGAAGCTGGCGGCGGCTCATTTTCGAGACTCCTCCTCCCACCTTTTGTCTCGTCGTCCGGGACGAGAGCGCGCTACTTTTCGCCCTGGCTAATCTTCGCGCGAAGACCTTCGATCGGGGCGGACGTTCGGATCCGGCGGAAGAGGGAGCTCTGCCTCGACCCTGTGCTCGATCTCTCGTGAAAAGAAGCGATTCCTAGCTCTTCTCCTCTTCCTCGCCACGAAGTTGATCGACTCGGTTAAGTTCGCCAAGTTTATTAAAACGGGAGGCAACTTTCGAATTTTTCCTATCCCGAGGCGAAATTGGTCGGCGAGTTGAGTCGATTTTTTCCACTTTGAAATTGCGGCGTGTATCGTGGACGATTTTACTTGGTGAAATGAAACGACGATTTGGATCGTCTTACTTTTTTTTACCTCTCGACTATATGACGATCGTTTTCGAGACCACTTATATATATTGGACTTGATATTATTGGAGCGATTGTAACGATGAACAAAAAAATGAAATAATAACAAATTTGTTTAGGGGAAGGAAGAACATGCACGATACATTCGTTCATATTCATTTCCCATCTTTATACAATTCTTACATATGATAAGAAATTCGTGACAAATATTCGAGTTAAAAAAATCACCACTTTCCAATATTATCCTGCAACAATAGTTTTTCACAAACTGTCGAAGCAATCCTTCCAATTAATCCTAATCCAATATCGATGATTATCCCTTATCGCCCTACGAAAATCATAGTGGAGAGATCACGAGAGAGCGATCACGGAGGGGGATATGACTAACAGATAAGAGATAATTTTTAATCCTCGTGGTCACGGTCCCGTGGATCTAAATTAAAATCGTCAGGGCGATATAACCGGGGGGGGAAGGGGGCCGAGTGACGAGATGTTGCGGTCAATAATGGCGTTTTCACGTTTTGACTGTCGGCGCGAGGGGGGACGCGATCTAAATTTCGGGGACAGAGAATTAGGGGAAGAGGGAGGGAGGGGTAGTGTTAATGGACGAGGGCTAGTGTATTCCCTAAGGACAATCGTGCCGGTCAAATTAGGTAACTTTCCGTAAATAGCCAGGGTGGGTATATATGGTGGCTCTCTATAGCCGGGGGCGGCACGCCAAGAATTAAGGGTTGCTCATCCCTCTTTGCTTTTTCTCCCCGAAAACCGCCTACGTGGAATCCGAATAATTACAATACAATAGAGTGGATAGTAAAGCGTAAAGATCGAGCTCGATAATCTTTCCATTTCGAATTTTTTTATATTTCATAACTTTTTAATAATCCAATCGAGTTTCCGTTTAATTTAAACCTTTTAACCAAAATTTTCGTACTTTTTCCTCTTCTCCTTTTTTCATTTCCCTTCGAAGATATCCAAGGTATCGAAGGGATATTTTTTTCACTTTGCACGTTTTAACCAAAATTTTCATGCTTAATCTTTTTCCTCCTCTCCTCTCCTTTTAGGAAATTTTTCATTTCCCTTCGAAGTTATCCAAGGTATCGAAGAGATATCTTTTCACTTTGCAACACGCACGTTGATTAGATGTATCCGGCCAATAATCGGCTCGGACACGCGGAGCTATAAATATCGTATCGAAGGGGGGAGGGCTTCATTACCTCCCTCCACGGGCAAAAATTAATGGGATAAATGAGCGATCAGGTGAAAAAGAGAGGCATCGTTATTTCGTTCTGGAGGGGAGGAGGGAGGGGGGAGGGGGTGGTGGTGAACAATGCAAATGGAGTTGTTTGCCGGCCTGGGTGCATTATGATTATTTTAATAATGGGAACATTCGCCGTGCGTTCGATGAAAAAAGCGAATTTAACGAAAAATTCACGGACGGAGCCGCGATTATGACGGTACAATTACATAAACAATACAGAAGCGAAATAGGGGCCGTCGGTCCGTTGCCGTACCACCCCCCCCCTGCCCTCCCCCTCCCCCGCATAAATATAATATTAATACAAAAGGAGCAAAAATTGCCGGACATTTTACGGGAACAGGGGATATCATTTTGTACAAAAGCGAGTCGATCCATCAAAATGTTCGATTTCATTTAAAAACGGCAACACGCATCCTCCTTATCCAACATTATAAATGAACAACAATTATTCGCGATCTCGCTGGTGAATACATCTCGCGATTAATTAAAAAAGTTTCGACGTTCGAGCGTGCGTGCGTGCGTGCGCGTGTGCGCGTGTGGGGAGAGAAAAATCCTTCCTATGCGGGGACTCGAACGAAATATATATATATAAAAAAAGGAAAAAAAAGAAAGAAGGAAAAATAGGAAGGAGAAAGGAACGAAAAAAAAAAAAAAAAACGAGCGGAGGGGAAAAGAGCGGAAGAAACGAATACATAGCGGAGCGTCGGTTTTTCGAAAAACTCAATCTTTGATATTCGTTTCGCGAGAAGAGGAAACATTACGGTGTATCCATAATAGAACGCGTGCATTTCACAAAACCAATAAAAACGCGGGGAATAAAAGCAACGCGAAGAATTCTCGCGGTATTTCGAATCGTATCCGATTCGAACGCGAAATTTCCTTTTAACTCTTTGTGTAGCTGTGAGTGTATTACCTTTCTCTCTCTCTCTCTCTCTCTCTCTTCTTCCGATTCGACATCGAATATTATTCGAATAAATTAGCGAGAAGAATAATAATTATCTACGGATCTTGGATATAGTGAAGTTTCTTTTTTTTTTTTTTTATCGGTGATCAAATATATTTTTAACGATTTTTAAACCGGGATTTCGAATAATGAAATTAGGAGGATAACGTTTTAGATTTGCTTTAATTAGGGGGATTCAGATGAGGTTGATCGATGAAAGATTAATTCTCAATGAATAAAAGAGATTGCAGAGGCACAATGGAAGGAGAAAGAGTTAAATTACCACCGAAAATTATTCCCACCGACTTAACTCCCTTCAGAGTCGCAGAGGACCGTGAAGTTCCTATACACATCCTCGGCCGCCATTGTCTTTTTCCGCGCACATTTTCCAGATGTGTTTCCCTACGGTTCTTCGACCGGGCCGGAAGGAAGCCGGAAAAATTCCTCGGACCGACCGTTTGCCCATCAGAGCCCACGAAAAGTCGTAGTTTCGACCCTCGAGACTTAAAGCTTACACGCACACCCCTGTCGAAATGCGTGTCTCCTCCATGTACAAACTGTGCGACAAATTTTTAGCCCAGGTTTGTTGCAATTTTCGTCAAATTCACGCGTATTTCCATTTTTTTTTCGAGATTACGTTTTTTTCTTTTTAAAAAAATGTTAAACGATTTCGAATATTTTAGAGATTTATTATTAATTCGTGCGAGTTTCTTTTCCAACGTATGTGTGTGTAAAGAGAGAAATAAAATTTTATATATTTTATACATGTATATATATATATTTATAGAGGAGGAAGTAGAGGAGCAGAGAGATCGACGACGATTGTGATGATTAAATCGCGTGTTTAATGGAAATGTGTTTAATCACGTGTCGGAAGTGGAGGTCGGTAAATAAGTTTGGGCCGATACGGTTTATCGATCGGATCTGCACGTAATGCGGCGTGAAAAACTAGCGGAGTCCTAAGAGGTCTCGGGGGGACATTAAAGTTAATTGATCTCTTAATTTGAGAAATTTCTACCAGTCCATAAACTCTCAACAGCCATGTCGACTTTAATGTAACTTTCTACTTAACTAATATTGGATGTATAGTGAAAATTTTACGAGTTTAAAGTAAGACGAAAACCGTGAACTTTCTTCTAGACAAACGATCGCATATCGTTGAATTTCAAATTATTCGAGTCAAGTAACGGTAAAAGGTAAAAGTTTTTTACCTTTAACGTAGAAAGGTAAACGAGACAAAAAGTATCGATAGAAATATATTTCGATTTATATCGCCTTTCGTTTAACGAAAAATTGAAACCAGGATATCTGTTCTTTTTCATCCCTCATCTTTCAAACATCGCTCTATACGATCATATATATATATATAAACTTTCTCTATATTAATACAATTCTTCGTCCTTTCTCGTACCAGGCCATCAGCAAGAATCGCGTAATTCGAATCGAAACCGCCTCGATATTCCTCGAAAACCAAAAAAAACAAAACAAAAGAAGAAAAAATCACTTCGACCATATATATATATATATATATAAAATAAGCACGGACGTCCAGCGATTCATCGACGCGACAACTCCCCCAAGTATCGTTTCCATTTCGGTCAAGCCATTCCCGTCTCTCCCTTTATCCCGCGTCGGCTCAAGCGATGGCGCCCGCTCTCCGCATTAATCCCGCGAACCGCTCGCGTAAAACTTTTGAACGCGGCGTGTACATAAGCGCGCGCGCTCGGCTTACGTGCACACGCAAAGGAAAGAAAGGAAAAAAAAAAAAAAGAAAAAAAAGGGAGAGGAGGAGAGGGAGGTTTTGGCGTATATTCGCGTTTCGGCCCGTTCCCTGGCAAACCGAGCGCGCTCGCGACGAAACCGAGGCGAGATAGAGGGTTGAAAGGATGGGGGGGGGATGCAAGTTTCTTTGCTAGGAAGGCTGGAAATGGGAGTCTTGCGCGCGCTCGCGATGATTACGCGCGCGAAAGAAAGAAGGAAAGAAGGAAAGAGGGTGGGGACAAAGAGGGTGCGGGGGAAGAAGGTTGGCGAGGAGAGAGAGAGAGAGAGAGAGAGGATAGGCTGAGGCAGTACGACCCGGGTCTCCGTGATATTGCCGCCCGGCTAAATGAAACCGCACGTGAAAAAACGCGGAGGAGAAAGGTGCAAGAGCGCTCCGGCGAATCGTCATCCCGACGCCTACTCGTTCGATTTTCTCTGCAGCAACCCATCCCCTCCTCTGCCCCCTCCCCCTCTCCCCCTCGCCTTCCCTATTCGGGAAATTCCAACGTCGCGCTGCCGGCGACGGTAAATCGAGCTCGACTCTCGAGCGGTGGTCCGTCGTCCATCGATCGCCAAGATTAATCAGGATCTCGCCTCGAGATCAAGAGGCGTTCGAGATGTTTTTCTTAAGGAATCTTCGATTTTTGAACATTCGATGATTCGTTTCTTCTCTTACTAGATTATTAGATTTCGGAGAGAAATTTCTATTCTTTTTGCGTTTTCGTTATCATCATATTTCGATATTTCGTTGTGTTTCGAATCGGGTTGGAAAGAGTTGGAAAGATTGGAGGAAATTTTCGAAAGTGGCGAAACGTTTTGCTCGACAACAGTTTAATAGGATAAATAAGATGGTAATTAATGGAGAGGAGGGGGGTTGAATAGATCGATTCAATGCATTGAAGCCACTCTGGCATGAAAAGAATATTCTGACGAAGTTAGAACCGCCTCCCTTCCGGTGTCCCTCCGCACAATACCCCTTCGAGCTTCCCTTGATCGTATCTCCGAAAGGGGTGGTTTATGACTGCGTTATTTGTCGCATGGTTGAGTTCACGCGAATGTTATCTGGCCTTCTTGTTGTGAAAAGTAAGTCGACTTTCATTCTCCCGTACACGAAAAAAAAAAAAAAAAAAAAAGAGATAATCTCGAAAGCTGGGAACCCGTACCGACACAAAGAGAGCCTGTATTACACAGACGAATTAGCTAAGTGATCTCACCCTTACGAAACTCCTCGTAGCAAAAAAGAAAAGAAAAAAAAAATTTTTCCAAATCTACCCCCTTCCGGAGAGAAACTGGAGAGAATGAAGGGAAACATGGAGGGGTGAGAGAAGTATAACGAAAGAGACGAAATTTAACTCTTATTGTTAAATTGAGAACAAATAAACGTATCTCTTCTGATTATTACAAAACAAAAAAAAAAAAAAAAAAAGAAAGAAAAATTTCAAATCTCAACGTTCGGAAAATAGAAGTACGAAAGAGAAACTGCGAACGCATTCTCATCATCATCAGCTTTTCTTTTTCTCTCTTTTTTCCACTTACTTTTACTCCACGATCTTAAAAGGCTGGATCTTTTGAACGATCCCGCCCACCCCGTTCAAAAGAAAAGCAAAAGGTAGAAAAAAAAAAAAAGGAAAATATAACGCTATATAAAAGAGCGAGCATAAACGCATCTTGTCGTCGCGCGGTCCGTTAAAAGGCCGGGCGATCAAATTTTCCTTCTTTTCCCGGGGAAAACAGAAAGAGAGAGAGAGAGAGAGAGAAAGGCGGGCGCGGCGTCGGGCTGCCGCGCGAGATAAAGAAATCGGTGGAAAGGCCAGGCTGGCGAACAGGCGGCCGTTCTCTCCATTCTCTGTCCGTTGGAGCGCGGTTGACCGTTGCCAAAGGATCGTTTCATTGCGGGAACGAAAACGCGAATCGTTGAACGCGCGCGCTCGCAAAAACCGCTCCGCACACACGCCTCCTCTCCGCGCGTGATACGGGGAGTAGAGGGAATAAAGAGAGAGGGCCGGCGGAGAGGGAGAGAGAGAGAGAGACTCGAGATGGATAGAGCGAAAGAAGGAGACGGGGAAGGGGTGAGTGGTTGGCGGGGTGGCGTTGGCGCGAGCGAGGGGGTGGCGCGATCGATCGGATGGGCTCTGGTTGCCTCCGGTTCAAAGAAAAGCCGGCGCGCGGAATCGGGTGCGGTGGCGGGTAAAGCGTGTATGCGCGCGACATCCGGCTAATCAGAAAATGTAGGAGCGCGCGGGAGACTAATAGAGAGTGAAAAGGCATCGAATAAACAAACGGTCGAGGGAGGGTGGGTGGGTCGAGAGGAGGAAGGAGGATGGAGATAGAGGAAGGAATGGAAAAGAGGAGCGGGACCGTTTACGCTCGTTCGTAAAGGATATCGGGAAGAATATCTATCACGGTTCCTGAGAGGAGGGAGCAATCGCGAATGATGGAAGTCAAGAGGACGAGGAAGAAGAAGAAGAAAAGGAAGAGGAAGGAGAAAGGCGATAGACGAGGACGCTCGAGGAGGAAGCGAAGCGAGAGAGACGAGAGGGCGAGATAGGGCTATTAGGGTTGGGTATAGGCGCCGCCCCGGCTATTAGAGGGTTGTTTCACCCCTACCTCGACGATGAAACGCCGCGGTACACGCAGACATCCTTACCTACACCTACCTACGAGCACACGTACGCGTGTTTCGAATCACACATGGCATCATCGTCACTCGTGTGCGATACTCGCCTCGTCCTCCTCCCTCTCCTCTCTTTCCTCGTTCCTCCTCCTCGATCACACACACACACACGCACACACGGTAGGCCGCCTCCACGTGTCTCTAGGCACACGGTCGCGTCATATCGTGCGCGCACGTTCGCGCGGGGGCGTTTTGTACACGTACACAACACGCGTGGTCGAGTCAGGTTTCCACGGCAACCGGCCTCTCGCTGCTTGCGGGGAGAGATGCCTCTAATAAGTATCTTCCGTAGAGTGGAGATGGACCCACCGGATTTCCACTACCCTCCCCCCCCCCCTATAGTGTGCGCCCCGTTATAAGTGCGCGCGCGTTGTTGTACGCGCGCGGACCCGAGTCGCCACTGTAACGCAGCGACCACCTTTCAGCGAAGGGTGAAGGGTGGTCGCTGCGTTAAACCATCTCTCCTCACCGTGGCCGGACTTCTCTTCCCTTTCTCCCTCTCTTTCTACCATTTACCATCTACCACCACGATCCACGCTAATAGAAGGTGGTGGAGTCACCACCCGCCACCGGTGGTGCTGGTTCTTCGCTGGTATGCGGGTCCTATTCCACCGTCCGTGCCGTGGCGCACGGGAAGCGAGGCGAAGGAGGGGCGGCGGAGGAAGAAAGGGAGGAGGAGGAGGAGGAGGAGGAGGAGGTCGAAGTCGTGGCAAAGAGAGGCGCAGAGGCAGGCAGTGGTTCGCGTGTCTGTGCACAGTGTGCAAATTTCGAGGGTGGAATGCGCGAAGGTGGTGGGACGGTGATACATCGGTATGCATTTCAGCGGCGGGAGCTTCCCAACCACGGTTGGAAAGAGGAAGGAAGGGAAGGAGGAGGAGGAGGAGGAGGACGACGACGCGGAAAAAAGGGCGGAGAAGCGCACGGGAAAAGTAGGGGGGCGAACGCGCGGAGGAGGAGGCGGGCGAGGATGAGGGAGTGGAAGGAGGAGGGGGAGGTTGGTGGAGCGGAGCGGCTGGTGAACGACGCCGGCGACAGCTCGTCTAAATGCTAATAGCTTTATCGACTGGATCTCAAAGTCCCCGAGTTTCGATTCTTGCTCCACCTTCTCTCGCGCGCGTCGCACAATCCGCATTCCCATCTGCGCCGCATTTCCACGCTCTTTACACCGGCCGACAAAGAGAGAAAGAGAGAGAGCAGGGACGGAGGGAAAAGAGAACGACGCAGAGAGAGAGAGAGGGAGGGAGAGGACCTCTCTCCCGTCGCTTCCCTTTTTCCTCTTTCTTCCTTTTTTCCTTTTATTTTCTTCTTCTTTTTTTTTTTTTTTTTTTCTTTTACCACACTCATCGTTCCTTCCCACCTTTTTCCACCCTTTGCCTCCTTTTGTACGGCCGGCGTTACCCGTGGTATCCGCGATTTTTTGGATGAACATCCATGGCCCACCTCCTCCCTTCCCCCTGCTTGTTCTTCCAGGGCGTACGCCTTCCGGGTCACCACCCTGTGTGCATCATCCTCTCTTTTCTTCATCAAATCCCTCCCTATCGAACGTATCCCTCGGACAAACGATTTCTCTCTCGACCGGGCCGGTGGGTGAAAAGAAAAGGGCGAGGAGAAAGAAAGAAGAAGAAGAAAAAGAAGAGGGAGAGTGAGAGAGAGAGAGAGAGAGAGAGAAAAAATATCGACCGGAAGCATGCGGTATCCGCGCGATGCTGCAACCGTTGCAACGCAATCGCGATAAGTGCATCCGAGACGGCTATTAGGAGCAGGCCTATTAAGGGTGCAGCAGAGGGCAGAGAAGATGGGGAGGAGGGAGGGAGGGAGGGAACACTTTGGAATTTTTTCCCGCTTTGACTTGTCGTCTCGCGTCGACAAGGGGGCCGGGGCGGGGGTGAAGGAGGAGGAGGAGGAGGGGAGAGTCGAAAGTCGGCGGGTAGGGGCACTCGGCCCGCGGCTTTTCTGCCTTAAACCTCGCGGCCCCGATAACTAGTTAGCCTGATATCGGATCGGCGGTGTGTGTGCGAGCGAGCGAGAGAGAGAGAGAGAGAGAGAGAAGGTTCCTCCTAGCTACTATCAGAGAGATTGGCTGGCGCATTGTGACCGGGCCGCTGCATCCCGCGGAACGTTAATATTCGTAGCCAGGGAAACGCGTTTCTGATCGCAATGGCAAGTAATACCGATGCGGAACGCGGGCCACAATGGAGCAACCAATCCTTTTGATAGATCCTGATCAAAGACTCGGGCGCCGCTGCTCAAAGTATATTCCTCCCTTTTTGCGCCCCGTCCTCCCCGCCGCCCCTCCGCCACCCGCTATCCCGATAACATAACACATCGAGCGTATCCCCGCCCGATGGAAGAGCGAAGAGTGGCGTAATGCGATTCGCGACTCGGACCCGCGAGATCCCGAAAAATCTCGCTCGTGTTTTCTCGAATATTGCGCATTCCTCTTTGAAAATGATAAAATCTTGGGGGGGGGGGAGGAGAGGCGAAAGAATATAGCTTCGAAGAAAGATATATTTCGTCTTGGAACAAAGGATCGGAAGGATCGGAGAGTTGTGTTTGAACGAAGGATATTTTCGTTTCTTTTTTGTTTTTTCTTTTTGGGGGAGGGGGGGGGAAAGATTTTGTCCTCGTATCGAATTATTATATCCGATAATCCGTACTTTGTCGAGGATAAATATAAATATAAATTCTTTTCTCGGGAGAGAGAAATCTTACGTTGATTTTTGGAGCTAAAAGGGATAAAAATATTGTTTCTGTTTAAGGGAGGATTGAGAAAGATTTGGAATGAAGAGATTGGAGGGAAGTTGTCTTCGTTTTTCGAGGCGAATCGACGACTACCCCCCTAATCTGGGGGGTAATTCTGAAAGAATTCGCGAGGGGAGGAATATTATCGGCCTAATTTTCCGAGACAAGGAGATCGAAACGATATATATATATATTCGTTACACGCGTTACGAGCAGGACGAGAAAGCGTTTGCGCAAACTTGAGACAATCAAGAATTCCCGCTATTCCTTTCGAAAAGCTTTAATCTCAAATATTAACTCGTTCCCTTTTGAAAACAAAATTTCATATATACATGTATATAACCTATCTACTCAGTTCCTTCGATCCTTTGTCCAACCAAATCCTTTCGAGCGCAAAGAATCACATCGGTTTATCAAATATTCAAAAAAGGCCGGCCCACAAACGAGGCTCTTTGTAAAAATCGATCGATTCGAGCAATTTCATCCTTCTCCGACCGCGAGGATCGGAAAAAAAGAAGAGGAACAATTCGCATCGACTCGATACATCCAACGACCGAAACATCGCGTCAACTTCTTCGAACAAACTTTTGTTCAAAATCAATAAAAATCGATTTTTCACCCGAGAAAGGAACGCAATCGCCTCTCTCTCTCTCTCTCTCTCTCTCTCTCACCTCCAATTAACGGGCTCGATCTCGGATCCGTCCACCCAGAATCTCCCAGAGAAATTTCTCCCTCCGCCTCGTATTCGAATTAGCGAAGTAGTTACCGATCGCGTGGCGGCTCGTGAAATGGTCGCGTGGCCCAAGAAGAGAAGAGGGGGCCACTTCTAATTACCGATAATAGCGGGTAAAGAGAGCGCGGTCGAAGTGGCGGGGGAGAGACAAAGACAAGGAGGATCACGGTTTTCGATCGGCGGAGGGGGAGTATTATAGGAGGTGGTCTCGATGGGGCCCATCGAGAGGAACCCTTCGGTTATTCGAAACAACAAAGGCCCGCCGGCACCCTCCCTCCACCTCGTATCCGCTTCCCTGGCAATCATTTACTCTTGCTGGAGGCCATCGCTCGTCACAATGGCCAAGTTATCCATCCACTCCGGCTACTTGCCCGGGAAACGGCCACCGCCCGCGGCAACCACTCGTCTTCCCAACCATCGCCTCCTCCTCCACCCGGCGGAGGAAAACAAACGCACGCCTACAAACAACCGTACGCCGCCGGATACACCCCCACCCTGCACACGGGAACACAGGCACGGCGTGTAGGCCGCGAGTTACCTTGCGCCGAGAGAGATTGTTCCCCGTTCCTCTTCGTAAATCGTCCTCCACAACAGCCGTCGCACGCCTCCTAACGATCGTTGTCGTTCCTCTTCGACCGAGAGGATCCCGCTCCTTGCCAACCGCGATCGACTCGACCGCCCCTCCTCTCCACCCTCGACGCTCTTTCTCGGTTTGTCGCTTGGATCGCCGCTTGGATTCGATTCAAGCTGGATATTCCTCGTCGAGGAGATTTAGAATCAAGATTCTAACCTTTATTAATTCTTGGATTATAAGAGAAACGACGGGGATATTTCGAGGAGGGATGCGTTGAACGGGAATCGTTTTTCTTTTTTTTTTTTTTTTTTTTTTTTTTAGGAAAGATAGGGATAAGGCGTTATACATATATACAAGTATCCGTCGATTTTTCCATCTTCATTAATCTTTGATCCGTGTTTAGACGTGCTCTCGCAAGGTAATTTGTCTACCTAATGAGATACGATGTTCTATCCGAGGCGTAGCGCGTTTATAATGTTTCACTTCCACAACTTTCTCTCCTTCCCTCCCTCTTGGAGAAAGATGAAATTGCTACTTCGCTCGGAGGGGTGAATTCTTCTTCCGAGCTAACTATCGCGCTATCAAGATTTTAAAGGTAGCTACGTCGAATCTCCTCCTCCTTTCGTTAATAATCGAGGATGATCCTCGAGTATCAACAGCTCAACATCAATTTCGGAAAATTCATTATTTCTCGATTCTTATCGGCAAAAGTTAAATTTTTATCGAGAAAGAATTCGAGTAGGCAGGTTAAGCCTATTGGAGAAAGTGTCCACGAGCCCATAGAAAGAGAAACGTTCCAAGGCGGTTCGTGGAACAATGGGCGCGGCGCGGGGGAATGAAAAATGAAACGTCGCCTCGTAGCAACGCGAACTGATTACCCCGCAAACGGCCGACCCGTTACACGCATTTTCGCGTGCGCGTTTGCGCGGATTATTTATTCCACGGGATTGTGGATGTGTTCGTTAAACGCGGGGGTGGATCCGCGAAACCCGACGCCGACACCGGCGTCCTCAGGCTCGCGATAACTGTTTAAACACAGCCGCGAGCCAGCTTCCCTCCCATTCTCCTCGAAACCTTACACGATGCCAAAGCTTCTTGCGAATCGCGCCTCCTGACGGTCGGTCCTTGCCTCCCTCGAACGGAGAAGAAGAAGAAGAAACGTGATGAATATTTGGAGATTGCTGTAGAAATCTCGATAATTATTTTACAATATCACTTTAACCGGTCAAATAAGAAACAAATTCGTTCAAAATGAAGATGAAGGGAGAATATCCGTATTTTCACGCATTTACACGCATAAAAAACATTTTTTAATTCCTACTAAAAAAAAAAAAAAAAAAAAAAAAGAAATGTAACATAACATCTTTCGATTGTTTAAAAAATTTCATCTCCTCATCGAATCACGTCCGTTAACAGAGGCGAACAACAGACGAACAAGGAAAGAGGATCCGGCAAAAGGAAGAATACAACGGATATATATATATATATAAACGGATGGGATAAAAACGTTGCGTGCATTTGGAGGAACGTTTTATCCAAACTATCCTATCCCTTCCCCTCCCCCCCTCCCTCCTCCACCTCCCGCAAAAAGCGGCCACTACCCTTTTCACTCCTTTTACACAGGGGGATGCACTTATTAGACGGTATATAAAGCTTGAAACGCAGTTTACGGGCGGTGGTGGGGGCCATCCGGGGGTTTTAGTTGGCAACAAGAACGAAAACCACACGTACACAACTCCGGGCGAGCGGCGATATAGCGGAGCAGAGAGAGAGTGGTTAGCTCCAGCGTGAAACTGACCTCTCTCTGTGCAACGGGTTGCAGCGGTAAACTGCACTTTAGTACTATGGGCCGGCTTAAGCGATATTGAAGCGAAACCCTTTATACACTTAAAATACATTTACCATTTCATTATGAGGCGATCGTTCACGCGCGATAATTCACAACAGGAACAACGAATTTCCCGTGAAAATCGTTGGATTCGAGGAGGAGAGGGAGGAGGGGGAGGAGGAGGAGGAATCGCGCGAATTTTTTTCTTTTTTTTTTTTTCTTTTTTGAGGAGGTGGATAAATATGAGACGCCTCGTGGCAAGAGAGGTTAGGTCCGAGGAGAAAATTCGGAGGTGATGCGACGAATGCTTCAAAAAATATCATACGTGTGCATTCCCTAAAGCGAGTAATTCAATTAAATTTCAAGAGGGAAGTCGAAAGGAAAAAAAATTGAATTAAGATATTTGATTCAATGTTGGATATAGATATTTTGGAATTTTTTCCATTCTTCTTTTTTAAAACGATCAATTGTTTTAACAGGATGTGACGTGTGATTTTTTTTTTTTTTTTTAATTGAAAAATGTATAGATGGATTTATTTATTTTCGTTCATAAATGTTGAACGTTGTCGATGAGTGTTGATACGAATCGATATTTCAGTATTAGGTGAATTCTTTTATTAGCTGTTTATGCAGAAATTATTATGAAGGGATATCCGATCCAAAAAAAAAAAAAAAAAAAAAAAAAAAAGAAAAATAGAATTTAAACATAGAGAATCTGAGAGAGATTTTGCGCAAAATGCATAAACACTTGCACCCTATTTATCATCGTTAAATTAAATTATATACACATTTTGGAAAATACACGATTTATTCGCAGATTAAAATTCGTAAATTACAATTGATCCAACACGGAGGGAGACTGTTGCAAAGAGACTGCCAGAGATTCGCTATCCTCCGTTTACATAAACATACACAAACACACGCACATTTTTAAATACGTACGTATATACATACAAACTATAAATAATAAACTATACAACGCCAAAATATTAAGATTCTATATATACATATATAATTATACGATATACAATACGATGTGATCAAAAAGTTTCGATGACTCGTACAAAATAATCTCCATACCCAACTTCGTCATCAAACCTAACTTCCCAAAACTAAAAAAACACGATCCTTCTTCGACTAACTACGATCCTCCACTTTTTTTTATCTCTCGTCCTTTCTTCGAATCGAATCACCTTTCTCCCTCCCTCCCCCTCCCTCCCCCCTTCCCCCAGAAATCCCCATCCCTGAAAATTGGATCGATCGCACCACGCACCGCTCACACCGGGAGCATCGCTCGGTGCTTGACGTTCATCGTGTCATAACATCGACGGTACGGAATCGGCGATACGAGGGGGCGGAGGGGATATATCGAAAGGATAGCCACGGGTGTGCCGTTAAAAGGAGCGAAAGAAGTCCCAGAAGGGATATTGTCCCGACCTGTGGGCTTTGCACACAGATGGATGGATGGATGGATGGATGGATGGAAGGTGTCGCACCTAGGGCTTGCTCACCGGTTTTGCTTCGGTGAGCCCACATGTCGAGTAGAGTCTCGTCCTCCGGCCGGATTTGGTCGCGCCCCAAATGGGCCGTGTGCGTGCAAAGTGAGTGCAGAGTGGCCCCGCACACTCTAATAGGAAGCAACCGAGCGCCAAGTGGTTTTACCCGGCGGTAAGCACGAGGGAGGGGGAGGGCGCGGCCCCGATCCGCGTCGGCATTTATCATCGATTAAATTGTGTAAACGCCGCTATCCATCTCGGGTCAGGAGGGGAGGGGGGGGGGGATCGCCGTCTATGCGCCCAGGAACGGACGCATTTTCGGGCAAATGAAAAAAGGGGGAGAAAGAGAGGGACGATGGTCTGCAAATCGGCCGCGAAATCGTTCACGTTGACGCGTCGATCGAGCGATCTCGATTCGGGACACGGAGGGGGAGGGGGTGGGCTCGATGATTCGTCGAGAGTTTGGAAAGTTTGCGGGCAAAAGTGTAATTTAAATCGTGATTTGTCGTTAACGGATCTCTTACGGATTAAACGTAATTAAATCGTACATTTATTATCGAATATTCGAATATTATTTCGGGATGAGATTTCGCGAAAGAAAGATTCTTCGAGGAAAAGATCTTTCTCTGTCTTGATTTCGCGATCAAGAAATTCGAGAAAGAGCCATCGAGAGTTTGCCGATGTTTTGTAATGCAAAAAAAAAAAAAAAAAAAAAAAAAAAAGAAACTAAAATTTTAAAAATAAAATTTATTTATCGTAAAGTATCCGCCGACAAATTCCAATTTTTCGGCCATTAACGAAATCCCCTTCTCTCTCTTTCTCCCCCCATCCCCCTCCCCCTCCCATCCCTGTATCGACGGACGATCAACGGGCGAGCGCGAGTGTTGTAATTAAGAATCAGGTGGCATTAGCGAAATTTTCATGGAAAATTCGCGTTAATTGTCGCGTGACAGACAGCAATAGCAAAACTCGAAACGCCATTTCGGTGTTTGGGGATCGGTGGACGTTTCGCCTCTCGCGAAATATTTTACCGTGCGCAATAACGGCGCGATAATTGCCGGGCCGTGGCCAGTTTAACGTTTGTAACCAATCGTCAATAACATGATCACTCTACAATATTTCACGATTGGTGGGGATTGGATAAAAAAAAAAAAAAAAAAAAAAAAATAAAAAAAGAAAAAAAAAGAAACAGTAGCGGAGTAACGCAGTAGCAGTTACATGATCACTCGTTTGACGGTTTGTAAATCGTTGTGCGTTCAGCAGAGTGGTCGTGTTTGAAAAAAAAAAAAAAAGAAAAAAGATACATATATATATATTTTTTATATATATATGTGTGTGTGTGTGTGTGTGTGTGTGTATATATATATACACTATATATGCATATACACGTACGATAGATGGACGTAGAGTACATAACAACGCGGATAGCGATTTTCGAATGCGCGAAATGAAACATCCATCGTAAAGTCTCGCGAGAAACTAATAATAAAAAGTTTGAAATATCATTGTTCGGAAATTGCCGGTTAAACGTTTCGGCTCTCGATTGCAATCGAAACTCGATTACTCGAATTACCATCCGCGAAGAATTTTTAAATAAACCAAAAAAAAAAAAAAAAAAAAAACAAAATAAAATATATACGGGAGAGAGATTAAAAAAAAGAGGGGAAAAAAGAGGAGATACGCGCAAAACGAAACGAGTACAAAACGAAACAGCAGCAGCAACAACAACAACAAAAAAGAAAAAAAAGTAGTATAGAAAACGAACTAGCAATCAAGAGGCCACGACTCGAATGCTACGAGTCTACGAATGGCGCTCGATGTACGCCTCATGATGACTTCCGGTCAAACTCCGCCCGGACACACTCCTTGCACAACCATCAATTGCAATTTTTATTTAGTGCGTGCTTTCGAGCCTCCTCCTCTTTATTTACCGCTCGAAGCTACGTCGAAAATGCGAAACAGGCCACCCGTAGGAGTCGTGTAGTAGACGCGCGGTAACGGTGGATATCCATCCATCGGCTGGTTGATTTTCAAGGGGGCTTGGAGGGATATAAAGCAGAGAAAGATATCGGTTGGTGGGTGGGATATATAGAGCGCAGAGGGGTATCTCCGCGTCGTATCGACTCTATTTATGGCGCTACTTGTCACC
Source organism: Apis florea (assembly GCF_048593485.1). NCBI lineage: Eukaryota > Metazoa > Arthropoda > Insecta > Hymenoptera > Apidae > Apis > Apis florea. Next base: position 4,840,697 of record NW_028256549.1, on the reverse strand, counting down.
GAGGCCGGGGCTTTTGGTCGCTGAAATTTCCCTGGGAATGTTTCCCCGCGCGCGGAATGGAAAAGTCGAGAGGGGATCGAGGGTTCGATAGATTGGAGGAACTGCGGCCGGAAACGAGCAGCGAGAGGCTACATTGTACCTGTATCGACGTAAACAGCCCACCGCTCCCCCTCTTTGAGATGGGGTTCGTCGCCTCGGTTTTTAGAGAAAGAGTATTATTCCTCTTTTCTCTCTCTCTCTCTCTCTCTTTTGCAAGTGGAAATACGAGTTGGAAAATTCGAGGAGACGAAAAGGGATATAAATTTCTTAATTTACACTCCCGCACGGACGTGGATTTATCGCGTATTGCTCGTATTCTATTCGTTCCGTCCGTCGATGATTCTTTATCGAGATCTAGCGTAAAGTAGCCTTTCGTAGAAACTGTCTTAATATCATGGATCGGTTAATAATTTGTAAAATATTGAAAATCGCGTACGTAAAAAATCTCCATTATCTACGATTGAGAACGATCCACGTTATATTTAGATCGCTTCGATTTTCGAAATCTCGAGTTTCGTCGTGACAAAAAAAAAGTTTAATTCACGTCGTTTTACGACACGGACGTGCACACGGACGTATAAAATAATCATTTTATATTTTTTTCTCGAACGCAGCATTGCGAACATTAATCTTAATAATCGAGAGAAGACCGGTCCGAGAGTGAACGTTCACGTCGTGGTTGTACACGTCGTAGCGTCGTCGATGAGAGCAAGCGTGGTTCGTTCCCCGGCCAGAAATCCTCATTCGCGGCCAGCCTAATAAAAGCGACAACGGCGCTACCAATTTGTCAAGTCGGCAAAGTCCGTGGGCCGTGTCGCCGCCGCGGCGGCAACTATTATCGCCGTGCACGGAAATTTCCTGAAAAATATTCCCTCCCCGAAGGGCGAGAAGTCAACGCGGGCGTTGCGGAGACGAGACAGAGGAGGACAGGATGGAAGAGCGAGGGGGAGAGGGAGAGGGAGAGGGGGAGAATTCAACAAGAGTCGAAAGGAGAAAGATGTGACGAGGAGAAAGGAGGGACGCAGAGGGGAGCGAGGGAAGGAGAGGTGGGTGGAGGGAACGGAGCGGAGAGTACACCGGCCACATTGGCAGCAACAGTGGCATCCACCTAGCCACCCCACTACAGATACTACAGAGCTGTTGGACAAGCTGTAGCCTTCACAACCGAATTAGAATGAATCGACCCTTGCCTCCTTCTCCCTCTTCCCCCTCCCCCTCCCCCTCCTCCTCCTCCTCCTCCCCTCATCCCACGGTTTTATTCTCTTTACGCGCCGCTTTTACCCTGCCCTGCCCTCACCGCACAACACCGTCCAACGCACACACCACGGCTCTCTCCACCCCCAACCCCCGATAATCTTCGTCTCTCCTTCCCGAAATCAGCCCCTCTCGCTCCTCATCTCTCACCCTCCCTCCCCCCCCCTGAAACGCTTCACCTACACCACCACCCTCGGATTCAACAAACTCCACCGGCTGGTAACTGTCTTTCCTTCCTTCCTTCCTTCCTTCCTTCCTTCTTCGCCCACGCCACCGCCAGGAAAATCCAACCTCCTCGCAATCCCCTCCCTCCTCCCCTCAACATCTCGCTTTCCTTCGCCCTTCGAGTTATATAAAGTTTTTACGATTTTTCGAGGTTCTCTCCGCCTCGAAACCGACCACCACCACCACCACCACCACCATCACCACGAAACCACCACCACCACCCCTCCGCGGAAAGGGCGGGCGCGCGACCCGGGGGATAATCCCGTGTATCTTTCGGATAAGAGAGCTATAAATTTGTTTGCCGCTGTCAGCCGGTGGCGGCATTAAGGCAAGAGGCAAGGCTCCAATCTGTTGGTTTACCGGCGATATGGCTGCCGCGGATTCCGGGGGGCCTCTTTCCATTTCAGAGAGGCTGCGTGGAGGAGGAGTGAAGGAAGGGGGAATCGCGGCCGATGAAGCTGAAGATGAAGGAGGGAAGAAGCGCGACTCTCCTTGCGGCCGTTCTATCCCAGGGATTTGCCCGGATTCTTATGAATTTCCGACCGACCCCGCCATTTTGTCGCGGCCTCCTCCGTGCACATCCACCGTTGCCTCGAATCGGGGAGGGTGGCAACAGGGACTCGATTACGTGCGGTGGATATTTTCTCCGCGCCACGTGGTGGAATGGAAATGTAGTTTGCTCTTATTTTTTTTTTTTTTTTCTTTTTTTTGGAAGGGAAGGAGTTCGTTCGATCGTGTTTCGAATCGAATCTTTTCTTTTCTCTTTTTTTCCTCCTCCTTCTCTCTCGTTTGGAAAAATTTAGGAATATAAGTGGAGATTTCTATCGTAGATAGGTCGTATCGGAAATTGTTTAAAATAAGAATTGCATTTTTATGGAATGGAGGAGAGAGTAGTTGATTAGATGCAATTTTGATAATAAAATAAATCGTATATCATTATATTTATCTCTCTTTCTAATTTTACTCTCGATAGTAGTATAGTATAGTATAGTATACGTATGTATGTATGTATGTATAAAGTTGAAAATGTTCTAATAAAAATTGAATGGTCTCGAGAGTGGCGCGTATTGATATTGTTTAATCATTTGTACGTAATAAATTAATACTCTTTTATAGGAAATATATATATATGCGATTAGCGCATCAAAAATTGATCTTCCCCGCGTTCTTCGTTCGATCAGGTATATAAAAATATAACAACGTTATAATGTGCCTTTTTTCGAGATCATTCAACTTTTATTTGGAAAGAATTTTTTTAAATTATTTGGATCAATGACGCAGACCAAGACGATAGAAAACTTTTTTTATTTTTTAATTTTCTCAACGACTGTTCACATCGTAGTTTGTGCAAATAATTAGTACAATGCTTCACAACTCTATTCATATCAATAGTTCTGCATTTCATTTCCAGATGGAATGAAGATTCTTCTTTCTCAATAAAAATGAATCCTACAATCTTTCGTTCTCGTGATAAAATTTTTTTAAAATCAAAGGATATCTCGGAATAGAAAAAAAAAAAAAAAAAAGAAAAATTGTTCTCTCTCCTCAAAAAGTGAAAAGAAATTTAAACGACAAAAATCTTCTCGAAAGTCACAAGATATTGAGAGAATGGAGGATTACTTCTTTCCCCGATAGACCGATAGATAATATACAAAAACTTGTCATTTCTCTGGTCACAAAGCCGCTCAAAGATTAAGCAGAAACAACATCTCTTGCCACAATACCTTCATTCCATCGCATTCCAGACAGCCAACCGTTCAAAACCGTTCTCCATTGAAACTCAATCGCGGCTCGGTCGCGCGCGAAACTCCACCTTTTCACGCGAATTATTTGTCTGTTTGGCTGGGGTTCTCTCGGTTCTTCAATCGTGGAAGAACAGAAACACGAACCTTCTCCCCCTTCGAAACAGAGTTTTCCTTTCCTCGTGGCATCGATCGCGCCACCGATGAGGAAGGCTAATTGCACGTGAAAACGGCGCGCCTTTAATGCTCTCTCACTTTGCCAATCTGCCCGCGTGTATATACACACGCGTATATACGCGTCTCTCTCTCTCTCTCTCTCTTCTCTCTGCGTACGCTTGCACGCGTGTACATACAAGCGTGTTGCGCTAGTGATGGGATCAAGTCCAATCCGTACTCGTTAATTCAAGTCGAAACGAGAAATGTTTCGTAAGAATCGAATGTTATATGCGTCGAGAAATTTCTTACAACTCTTAGTAAAAAGTTCTTCCGACTTCAAACTTTAAAATAGAAAATAAAATAGACGAAATCAAGTTTCAAAAATTTAGAAGTCGCTTGTTTATCAGTACCGAATGTATCAGAATGATATCGAAACGAAATTCCTACCATTATTTTATTTTAATTTCTCTACCAATATTATATAAGATTCAAGTTTTTCAAAGTACCGCCTCCCCTCTCCAATTTAATTTAAACCACGAAAATTTTTTTCGAAATTTCTTTTCCAAATCGCGCCATTTCATTCCAAAAATTTAAAAACCGCTTCACCTCGTTCTCCAGCATTGTCGCTTTATAATACGTCGTAAAATCCCCATCGATCGTAAATCTTGGGAATGTCGAAAGCCGGCTCGCGACACGGTCGGCCCCATCGCTACGCGCCACTGCGCCAATTCGAATCATCCACCGGCCGATTCATTAATACGGTCCTCGGGAGACCGGGGGGGTCCTCCGCGGAGCCCGCGCGCGCGCGCGCTAAACGACCTCATTAGGAGGCACGCCAAACGCATTTGTCGTCCCCGCCCGTGATTTTCCGCGATACCACGGGCGCTCGCCTCTTGTTATGCAACTCTATACGCTTTCCCGTTGTCCCGTTTCATTCTTTTATTATCGGAGACATCGCCTATTCACCGCGGTATCGCGCGGAACGAGAAAATTCTCGGTATAATAGAAACTTTTTCAATGATAAAGAAAAGAATGGCGGGGCCAATTTGCGACCAAGGAGCGAGAACCGGGGACGGCGACGAGGGTGGGTTGAGGGGGGGATGGGTTGGAGAGAGAGGGGGAGTGACGGAGGGAAAAAGGAAACGGGGCGCGTCTCAAACGGACGCATTAGAATAAAGCGGAAGATTAAAGTTAACGCGTTCCGTCGGCTGCTCTGTCGTCGGCCGGTCGGATGAATGGATATCCCGATCATTAAGCTGTGCCTTCTTCACCACCGTCTATCGAATGGTGATAGGCTGCAGCGTGTCTAGTCTTTTCCTTAGTCTCGAGCGGGGTTTTGTTCGAGGTGGATTCATCGGTGATTGGATTTAAGAAAAAATGATTTTTATGGTTTTTTCTTGTGTTGATGCAGGGGATATCTGATGGATGGATATTTTCCAGGGTTTTGGATTTGGGGAAAATTTTGATCGAGGCTTATTTATTTCCGAGCGATTTTAATCTTGTAATTAGATAAGGCGAGGCCGATGATAGGTGTGATTAGGGCAAAATTAAATTAGGGGAAAAAAAGAGAGGGGAAGTTATACGGTTTATTATTAATTTTGTGATCACAAAAATGGGTATTAACGAGTCAATGTATTAATTACTATAATTGGAGAGAGAGTTGAGTTAGGTAGGGTATGTCTTCCAATTTTGGACATGGTTCCTCGAAACGTTTTGCGCGGAAAAATTTTAACATTTTTCTCTCATCGATTTCCTTCGCTTTTTTTTTCTTCTTTTCGTTGTTTACAACGACCGTTTTTTTTTTTTTTATTTTTACTCGTTTCATAGGGATGGCATTACAACGACGCTTTTTCGAGGAATTTTAACGGGGAGTAATTTATCGACGAGAAACGCGAATAAATCATGACGGTCGCGCGAAAAGTTCGCGGAAAATTTATTCCTGTGACAAACGTTCGAAATTTAACGCTCTGCGAAAAATTTCTCTTTGGAAGGATATCTCTTTGTACGAGGATATCGAAAGAATGACGGTATCTAACGCCACGAAGTTGTAAATTTTGTAAATTTCCTCGTGGAAGGACTCGGTGGATAAGCTTGAGATACTTCTTGTTTTTGATGGATTATTGAGTAAGGATAAGAATCCTTCTTCTAGAGTAGTTATCATGAGAGTAAATTCATCCTTTGATGGCAGCACCAATACAAAAGTATATACAACAGATTTAGCATTTCGTACATTTCTTGTCTCTTTACCATTTTAGTGTCATTTTCAACGTTATCGATTTAATTCGGAATAAGATACAATATTCGTAATTCAGGAATACTATATTTGGCGTAGAGATCGTAGAGATTGTAAAGTTGAAAAATCAAAAAATAATATATTTTTTATATTGAAAATTAGGACGCATTGAAGTTTTAAAAGAGAAATTATAAAAATATATTATATGGATATTTTACGTGTATATTTTACGGCAAGTGTAGACAAAAAGAGCAAATAATTGAAGAAGAACAGCAATATGGTAAAAATTTAAGAATCAGTGCCATCTTCAGGGTATTATAAATGAAACAAAGAAGGTAAAGATAGCGAATAGTAAAAGAAAGATACGTAAGAATTGACCATCGGTACCATTTCTAAAATATTAAGAGTTTTGAGTAGATAAGCTATGATAGAATTAAAGAATAGAAATAATAGACAAATAGAATAAAATAGAATGGACAATAGTAAAATAGTAAAATAGAATAGACAAGGATAAGGGAAGATAGGAATTAAAGACAAGCGCCATCTCTTAATTATTTTTAGAGATATTTTTGAAAACGAAAGATGGCACAAATTTACAATTCTCACTCTAAAATTCCATCTTGTTTTTGGAAAGATGTCTTTTGTACTCAAGAGATGATGCTGATAATCTATTCTTATTGTATCTTTCTATCTATCCTTTTCCTACTATAAGCTGTCTTTATTCATATTTAGTTTCATTTGTGAGAATCTAGAGATGGCGCTGAATTCCTCATTTTTATATTATCTATGTCTTTTTTTCACTATTTATTTTCCTTGTCCATATTTGTCCTACAAAATTATACCTCAACATGTGATATGATCCTATTATTAATTAACTTTATTGATCTTATTTGCTTAATTTATTAGTTAAAAATCTTACTTCTACTTCATTTAATTATTATATTTTGTAAGTATCATAGATATTATAGATATTTATTTTTGTATACTTATATATCATATACATATTTTATATTTATATCCTTATATTTGCAGGAATTCCACACATTTTTCTAAATATTATACAATTTATATAATTTCTTATGTATTATAAAAAAATACAATAATATGTAATGTATATATTTTATATATAAAATTTATTATATATTATAAATAGATATGTATTTGTATTTTTATATTTAATAAATATATTTATGTAATGTTTTAAATTTTGAATGTATTTCCATTTTATATTAGGAGAACATAAGTTGATAGAAGGTTATACAAGAAATTTTCCCAAGAATTTTCACCAATTCTTGGAAATGACGTTAAATTCTTGAAAATTTCAAAATTTTTGAAAATGACGTCAAATTCTTGGAATCTTCGAAATTCTTCGACGAACGAAATTTTGCGCAATTTTTCCACTTTGTATTAGGAGAACATAAGTTGACAGGAGGTCGTTCGAGAAATCTTTCCAAGAATTTTGCCAATTTTTGAAAATTCCAGGAATTTTCGAAGTTCTTGAATGAACGAAGATATTTAATTCTAACACACTTATTTTTTATAATGAAAGCTGTCATTTTTTGAGATTTTAACCATTTTTTTTTTTTATTTTTAAAGAATTCAAGAATATAATGATCATTACTTTTCTATTATATGGAATATCTCGTTTATTTTTAATAATATCAGAAGATATTTTAGATGAAAGTTAAATGGTTTCGATAGAGATACACTTTGTTATTATTAATTTCTTCATTTCTTGAAGCGTGGAGAATTTACGAAAGTCAGTAACGATTTTTTAAATAAAATCTTATGTTTTTTAACCTGCCAGTACATGCATTTCACTGTTCTTTATAAAAATATTAAGTCAATATAGTAAGAAACGTATAATTTAAAAGATAATTAAATATAATTAAATATCTTTTAAACTAATGGTTTTTCACTATAATTGGCTTAATATTTCTTTATAAAGAATACTTAGTTGCATTTACTAGAGTATTGAAAAAATATATCATTTTATTTATAAAAATTAAATTAAATTCCATAAGTCCTTGACGCGTCCACTTATGAAAAAATTAATTATATCAGAATATTCCCGTCTCGAAACTATACAACCTTTGTCTGAAACATTTTTTAATGCCATAAAAAATTAACGAGATAAAATAAGCCCATCCTATATTCCTTTATCCCTTAGAATTAAGTAAACTGTTAAAAAATGATTAATTAGCTGAAAATATGACTAAAGTGAAAGGTAAGTACAGGACGGTAAGTATAAAAGGTAAGTATAAAAGGTAAGTATATCATTATGCTAATAAAAAAAGATTAAAAACCTCCTGTTAAACTATATTCTTTCAATACAATGTTAAAGTATCGGCTAAAAATTTTCACTTCTTGAAAAATTGGAATTTGTATTAGGAGAACATCAGTTGATAGGAGGTCGTTCGAGAAATTTTTCCGAGAATTTTGCCAGTTCTTGGAAATGACGTCAAATTCTGGGAATTTCTAAAATTCTTGGAAATGACGTCAAATTCTGAGAATTTCTAAAATTCTTGGAAATGACGTCAAATTCCTGGAATTTCCGAAATTCTTGGACGAACGAAATTTTGCTCAATTTTTACACTTTGTATTAGGAGAACATAAGTTGATAGGAGGTCATTCGAGAAATTTTTCCGAGAATTTTGCCAGTTCTTGGAAATGACGTCAAATTCTGAGAATTTCTAAAATTCTTGGAAATGACGACAAATTCTGAGAATATCTAAAATTCTTGGAAATGACGTCAAATTCCTGGAATTTCCGAAATTCTTGGACGAACGAAATTTTGCTCAATTTTTACACTTTGTATTAGGAGAACATAAGTTGATAGGAGGTCGTTCGAGAAATTTTTCCGAGAATTTTGCCAGTTCTTGGAAATGACGTCAAATTCTGAGAATTTCTAAAATTCTTGGAAATGACGTCAAATTCTGAGAATTTCTAAAATTCTTGGAAATGACGTCAAATTCCTGGAATTTCCGAAATTCTTGGACGAACGAAATTTTGCTCAATTTTTACACTTTGTATTAGGAGAACATAAGTTGATAGGAGGTCGTTCGAGAAATTTTTCCGAGAATTTTGCCAGTTCTTGGAAATGACGTCAAATTCTGAGAATTTCTAAAATTCTTGGAAATGACGTCAAATTCTGAGAATTTCTAAAATTCTTGGAAATGACGTCAAATTCCTGGAATTTCCGAAATTCTTGGACGAACGAAATTTTGCTCAATTTTTACACTTTGTATTAGGAGAACATAAGTTGATAGGAGGTCGTTCGAGAAATTTTTCCGAGAATTTTGCCAGTTCTTGGAAATGACGTCAAATTCTGAGAATTTCTAAAATTCTTGGAAATGACGTCATATTCTGAGAATTTCTAAAATTCTTGGAAATGACGTCAAATTCCTGGAATTTCCGAAATTCTTGGACGAACGAAATTTTGCTCAATTTTTACACTTTGTATTAGGAGAACATAAGTTGATAGGAGGTCGTTCGAGAAATTTTTCCGAGAATTTTGCCAGTTCTTGGAAATGACGTCAAATTCTGAGAATTTCTAAAATTCTTGGAAATGACGTCAAATTCTGAGAATTTCTAAAATTCTTGGAAATGACGTCAAATTCCTGGAATTTCCGAAATTCTTGGACGAACGAAATTTTGCTCAATTTTTACACTTTGTATTAGGAGAACATAAGTTGATAGGAGGTCGTTCGAGAAATTTTTCCGAGAATTTTGCCAGTTCTTGGAAATGACGTCAAATTCTGAGAATTTCTAAAATTCTTGGAAATGACGTCAAATTCTGAGAATTTCTAAAATTCTTGGAAATGACGTCAAATTCCTGGAATTTCCGAAATTCTTGGACGAACGAAATTTTGCTGAATTTTTACACTTTGTATTAGGAGAACATAAGTTGATAGGAGGTCGTTCGAGAAATTTTTCCGAGAATTTTGCCAGTTCTTGGAAATGACGTCAAATTCTGAGAATTTCTAAAATTCTTGGAAATGACGTCAAATTCTGAGAATTTCTAAAATTCTTGGAAATGACGTCAAATTCCTGGAATTTCCGAAATTCTTGGACGAACGAAATTTTGCTCAATTTTTACACTTTGTATTAGGAGAACATAAGTTGATAGGAGGTCGTTCGAGAAATTTTTCCGAGAATTTTGCCAGTTCTTGGAAATGACGTCAAATTCTGAGAATTTCTAAAATTCTTGGAAATGACGTCAAATTCTGAGAATTTCTAAAATTCTTGGAAATGACGTCAAATTCCTGGAATTTCCGAAATTCTTGGACGAACGAAATTTTGCTCAATTTTTACACTTTGTATTAGGAGAACATAAGTTGATAGGAGGTCGTTCGAGAAATTTTTCCGAGAATTTTGCCAGTTCTTGGAAATGACGTCAAATTCTGGGAATTTCTAAAATTCTTGGAAATGACGTCAAATTCTGAGAATTTCTAAAATTCTTGGAAATGACGTCAAATTCCTGGAATTTCCGAAATTCTTGGACGAACGAAATTTTGCTCAATTTTTACACTTTGTATTAGGAGAACATAAGTTGATAGGAGGTCGTTTGAGAAATTTTTCCGAGAATTTTGCCAGTTCTTGGAAATGACGTCAAATTCTGGGAATTTCTAAAATTCTTGGAAATGACGTCAAATTCTGAGAATTTCTAAAATTCTTGGAAATGACGTCAAATTCCTGGAATTTCCGAAATTCTTGGACGAACGAAATTTTGCTCAATTTTTACACTTTGTATTAGGAGAACATAAGTTGATAGGAGGTCGTTCGAGAAATTTTTCCGAGAATTTTGCCAGTTCTTGGAAATGACGTCAAATTCTGGGAATTTCTAAAATTCTTGGAAATGACGTCAAATTCTGAGAATTTCTAAAATTCTTGGAAATGACGTCAAATTCCTGGAATTTCCGAAATTCTTGTACGAACGAAATTTTGCTCAATTTTTACACTTTGTATTAGGAGAACATAAGTTGATAGGAGGTCGTTCGAGAAATTTTTCCGAGAATTTTGCCAGTTCTTGGAAATGACGTCAAATTCTGGGAATTTCTAAAATTCTTGGAAATGACGTCAAATTCTGAGAATTTCTAAAATTCTTGGAAATGACGTCAAATTCCTGGAATTTCCGAAATTCTTGGACGAACGAAATTTTGCTCAATTTTTCCACTTTGTATTAGGAGAACATAAGTTGATAGGAGGTCGTTCGAGAAATTTTTCCGAGAATTTTGCCAGTTCTTGGAAATGACGTCAAATTCTGGGAATTTCTAAAATTCTTGGAAATGACGTCAAATTCTGAGAATTTCTAAAATTCTTGGAAATGACGTCAAATTCCTGGAATTTTCGAAATTCTTGGACGAACGAAATTTTGCTCAATTTTTCCACTTTGTATTAGGAGAACATAAGTTGACAGGAGGTCGTTCGAGAAATCTTTCCAAGAATTTTGCCAATTTTTGGAAAGTCCTGGAATTTTTGATGTTCTTGAATGAACGAAGATATTTAATTCTAACACACTTATTTTTTATAATGAAAGCTGCCATTTTTTGAGATTTTAACCATTTTTTTTTTTTTTTTAAGAATTCGAGAATATAATGATCATTAGTTTTCTATTATATGAAATATCTCGTTTATTTTTAATAATATCAGAAAATATTTTAGATGAGAGTTTAATAGTTTCGATAGAGATACATTTTGTTATTATTAATTTCTTCATTTCTTGACGCGTGGATAATTTAAGAAAGTCAGTGATGATTTTTTTAAATAAAATCTTATGTTTTTTAACCTGCCAGTACATGCATTTCACCGTTTTCTATAAAAATATTAAGTTTATATAGTAAGAAACGTATAATTTAAAAGATAATTAAATTTAATTAAATATCTTTTAAACTAATGGTTTTTCACTATAATCGGCTTAATACTTTTTTATAAAGAATACACAGTTGCATTTACTAGAGTATTGAAAAAATATATCATTTTATTTATAAAAATTTAATTAAATTCCAGAAGTCCTTGACGCGTCCACTTATGAAAAAATTAATTATATCAGAATATTCCCGTCTCGAAACTATACAACTTTTGTCTGAAACATTTTTTAATACCATAAAAAATTAACGAGTTAAAATAAGCCAATCCTATATTCCTTTATCCCTTAGAATTAAGTAAACTGTTAAAAAATGATTAATTAGCTGAAAATATGACTAAAGTGAAAGGTAAGTACAGGAAGGTAAGTATAAAAGGTAAGTATAAAAGGTAAGTATATATCATTATGCTAATAAAAAAAGATTAAAAACCTCCTGTTAAACTATATTCTCTCAATACAATGTTAAAGTATCGGCTAAAAATTTTCACTTCTTGAAAAATTGGAATTTGTATTAGGAGAACATAAGTTGATAGCAGGTCGCTCGAGAAATTTTTCCGAGAATTTTGCCAGTTCTTGGAAATGACGTCAAATTCTGAGAATTTCTAAAATTCTTGGAAATGACGTCAAATTCTGAGAATTTCTAAAATTCTTGGAAATGACGTCAAATTCCTGGAATTTCCGAAATTCTTGGGCGAACGAAATTTTGCTCAATTTTTACACTTTGTATTAGGAGAACATAAGTTGATAGGAGGTCGTTCGAGAAATTTTTCTGAGAATTTTGCCAGTTCTTGGAAATGACGTCAAATTCTGAGAATTTCTAAAATTCTTGGAAATGACGTCAAATTCTGAGAATTTCTAAAATTCTTAGAAATGACGTCAAATTCCTGGAATTTCCGAAATTCTTGGACGAACGAAATTTTGCTCAATTTTTCCCCTTTGTATTAGGAGAACATAAGTTGACAGGAGGTCGCTCGAGAAATTTTTCCGAGAATTTTGCCAGTTCTTGGAAATGACGTCAAATTCTGAGAATTTCTAAAATTCTTGGAAGTGACGTCAAATTCCTGGAATTTTCGAAATGTTTTCAATGAACGAATCTTTTGACCAAAAATTCGATTTTGTATTAGGAGAACATAAGTTGATAGGAGTTCGCTCGCGAATTTTTTCTCGAAATTTTAGCAGTTCTTGGAAATGACGTCACGTTCTTGGAATTATCGAAATTTTTGCAATTGATTGGACAAATAGGAAATGGCATATGAAATTTTTTTTGATAATTTTATATATAAAATACTTACTTGTATAATACTTACCTTTTGCATACTTACCTCGCACCTGCTGTTTTTTTTTCTTTTTTATTGTTTTTTCAACAGTTTTCTTAAATCTAATTATACTTACCGTTTGTATATTGATCTGCTGTAGCTGTCATTCTTTGAGAAGGTTTTTAATCATTTTTTAAATTGTTTTTTTTAAATTTATTTATTTATTTATCTTTTACATATTTATCTCTTACAATAATTATTTTTTTGTTGTGTATCGAATGTATTTTGGCAATTTTTTACATTTATAGAATCCAAAAATATGTGTACCAAGTTTCTCACATTATGTTTTAAGTGGAACATTTGATTTATTTTTAGTGACAATGAATAATGTTTCGAATAAAAATTAAATTATTTCAAAGAGACTATATTTTTGTGTTATTGAATATTTTTTTATTATAAGTTATTGTAAATGGCGTGTGAAGGTTAATTTTATTTTTTAAATAAAATCCTATATTTTTTAATGCATATATATATTTCAGCATTCTCTATTGAAAAGATTATGAAAGTCGAAGAATTATTAATTAATTTAGAAGATAATTGTTTAAATGAAATAAATATTATAAATATTTTGCAAAAGTAATGATTTTTATCTAAAATCGTTTAATTTTTATTCGAAACATTTTTTTTTTACGGATAAAAGTAGTAGAATTATCAAATATTAATATTAATAAGTGTGATCTACATATAAAATATATATAATTATACTCTAAAAATATAATATAGAAATATAGAAATGCAACGTACGTAGAATACAAGAAACAATCTGTTTTTCAGAAGTCGATATTTCAGAACACAAACTTTTTTAAAATACCGTGTCCATCTTCCATGTCCTTATCTGCAGCAATTGGTTTCTCATCCCTTATATCGATAACCAAATACCATTTGTTGGTAACGGTCGTCTATTTGTAAAATAGTATTCCTCTTTATCTACGGACAATAAAAGAAGGGACTTTTATTTCCAACGCAAGATATCGAATTTATTTATTTCTTTTGAACTTATCATTTGCAGAAAAATATGTTTCCAATATTACCTTGTTTAACATTCTTCGAAAACATCATTTGCAAAAATTATCATATTAATCCTCTATCATAATCGTTCATCCTATTCCACCATCAATCGAAACAATAAACATAGACAATTATCCCAATCATTATACGTTATATTATTATATAAAAATATATTTACTATCTAGTAAACAAATAATTATTTCTAAACTCTCCAGATACATCTAAAAAAAGAAAAAAAAATATCCAAATGTAATAAAAAATATTAACCGTTGACCACACCGCCAAGAATCGCGGCAACATCTCGTTACGCAAACTTTTCTTACCACCAGAAAGCACGTCACGCTCGATTGGAACCCCCTCGACTGCGAGAACAGGCCGGGCATAATTCCGTCCGAGTTCAAGTAAGAAAACTAGGAGATCGGGAGGCCGGGAGAGGATATTCTCCAGAATCTTCTCCCTCCACCAATGTTCCATCCCTTTCTCAATCTTTCGCTCAACGGTATATTCGAAAGGGTTCTCCGGTGTAAAGCCGAGAATCCCCGATATAAATGTCAAGTTCGCCTTTCGGCTTTGCCACTCGAGCCTCTCTCTCTCTCTCTCTCCCCCCCCCTCTCTCCCTCCCCGATTCTCTTTCGTCACCGAGGGTGGTTTCGGCTCTCGTTGCCCTTGACGTGCCTCCTATCTCTTCTCTCACCCCCTTTCTGTCGTTACCTTACCACCCCCGAAATATTTTCTCCATCTCCTTCAAAATCCTCGCCCCCTTTCGAGTACACGCTTACATTTTACATTCCCCCTCTCGTTGTAAACTCCAACCCTCCTCCGCGATCTTCCTTTCCACCCGGTTTCTCGTTTATTCTCCGCTTCCTCCTCCACTTTTGTCCGTCCCCTTTCCTCCGCTCCACGTCGAGGGATTCACGTCGGCAACAAACAACAAACAGGAGGAGCGAGGAGGAGAAAAGGGAAGAGGAGTACGTAATCGTAGCGATCTTCGCCCGGCAAGTGAGAAAGGCAATTTGGGCGAACCGCACACCGCCAACACGGGGGGAGAGGGAGGAGAAGGTCCGGTGGATAACGAACGGCCCGCTGGGAGGTAATTAACGGTGTTTTCCAAGCCCCGGAGTAATGCTCGTCGTTACGACGGTTTCTGCCCGTGGTGGAGGCAGAGCAGAGAAATCGGCATGGACGAGCTTTCTTCGACCGCGACGAGGAAAGGTGAGGAGCTCGTCTCGGCCTTCCGTCCGAATGTTGGATGAGTCTGACTCAGGAGGGATGAAAGGGAATTTTTTTTTTTTTTTTCGTTGAGATTAAGTGGTTAACATCGGTGAAATGGGAGAGAGAGAGAGAGAATGTGGAAGAACGGAACTTTTTTTTATTATTATTTACGATGTAAGGAAAATTTGGACAATTGAATTAAAGATATTTAACGATTGCATCAATTTTTTAATTCGTCCTCAATTATTATTAAATCCATTTACAATCTGTTAAGACATCTGCTTAAAGATTAAGCAAATTCTTGAAGATAAATTCACTTTTGAGAGTGGTGACTTCACTCCGTGTGGATAATTTTCAGAATTTCCTTCGCGCTAAAATTAAAACAAATATTTCTAATTACTTTTTTACACCAAATGCGAATATCACACACGCGCAATGAAAACAATTTTAACGATCTAACACAACCACTTAACGAAACGAACGATTTCACTTTCTTTCCAACGCACTTCCACAAAATTACAAGCTCGATCAATCCTCCAGAAGTGACTGAAAAAAAAGGAAAAACTCTGGACAGATTTTCATTCCTTTCCAAATAACAAATTAAGTACAATCACCTTACCATCCTCTACTTTACCCTTTATCTGTACTGTACACACACACACACACACACACACACACACACACACACACGCACGCACGCACGCACCTTTTATTCCTTTCCCCCGCGAAAGGAAGCGTTCCATCCCCATCCAAAAATGTTCACCACCCACCCATATAATCATCGCGAGAAAAATCAACGATCTCGCGCGGCCACCGATCGCCCCCATTCTTCCATGTAACCAAGACGACGGGTGGATGAAGCAGGTACACATGCATCGAGTCGAACACACACACACACACACACACACACACACACTTGGACAACGACACGCCTACCTAACGCCGCGACTGCGGCGGAACGCGGCCAGAGAGTTGCCTCGCACCGGTAAATAATGCAAGCCGGGGTAATGGCGCTATCTCTGCGCATCTTTTATTAAACGTTCGCTTCGCCGCCCCTTCCCAACCCTCCCTGCGGCCCACGCCACCCACTCCACCCACCCGCAACGCCGCTCAACTATCCGAGCCGGAACCCACACCCTCAACACCACCCACAGCCGGGTTATTGCCACCCTGACTGCTCTCTTCTTCTGCGGGAAGGTGAGGAGGCGAGGGGTTTCCACGAGTTTCCACTACTACTATTATCCGTAGTCTCATTGTCGCGGCTTGTCCACTTGTTCTCCTCGATGCACGACGACAGATTTTGCCCCGGTTTTCGTTCTTTTCGAAAGAGAGGGGGGGGGAGGGAGGGGTGAGTTCTTTTTGCATTGGATCGAGCTCGCATCGTTGTAAGATGTTGTAAGATGGTAATTAATACAATGCCGCAAATTTGGAGAAGAGAGATGTAACCCGTGTAAACGATGAATCCCCGAAAGAAGTTCATCCGAACGTTCTGAATCTTATTTCATCGTAAAAATGGAATAATCTCGAAAGGAAAAACGGTATTCGAATTTCTGTTCTTCTTCGCCGCTCGACAACTACTCAGATAAGTTTCGTAATTCGTCGTTTATGCAATATTTCACGATATTCTCGAATAGGGGAGGAAGAATTTAGAAAAGATCGACTCGAATCGATCCCCTCTAGAATTCTTCTTCTTCTTTTCCTTCTTTCCCCGCGCACGATCGAAAAGACGAGGTCGCAATTGCGAGGCGTTGGCAATTCGAGCGTGGAAACCCGAAGGGCTGTCGATTTTCGCCGCGGTGCTGATTTCAATTAGCATTATTATTAGAACCGCATCGGCGACAAGGAGAGAGATAGAGAGAGAGAGAGAGAGAGAGAGAGAGAGGAGCGGCGCCGATCGTCCTTCTCCCCTCCTTGCGCCCTCCCCCCTCGCGCGCACGCACGCACACCCACCTCCTCCGTGCGAAGCGCGCAGGTCCCTCACGTACACGCGGCCTGGGGACCACCCCGAGCGACTGACGCTTTGCTAGGGGGTGTTTGAAAGCGGTGAAATCAATGCTTCTGTTTGCACTGTTGAGGTCGAACCGAATTCCGTTCTCCCGCCTGCGTGTTCGTCAGCCTTTCTATGTATATATATATATGTGTGTGTGTGTATATATGCGTGTGTGTGTGTGTATATATGCGTGTGTGTGTGTGTATGCGTGCGCGTGCAGTCAGATACGAGCGTCACGTTTCACCACGACACACTCGGCCGATCGCTAAGGTGAAAGTGCATGTGGATGAATGTGCATATAGGCGACGCCAATTTTCGTCGGAGGCGGCTCTCTCTTTCTCTCTCTCTCTCTCTCTCTCTCTCTCTCTCTCTCCTTTTCCCTCCCCTCTTTCTTTCGTTCTCTTTTTTTTTTAATCGAAACTACGACCGCCATACCTCTCCTTTTTTTTTGTTCTTCTTTTTTTTTTTTTTGAGGGCTTCGATCCGTGGCCGCTTCCTTCCTTCCTGTTCGGCTGCAAAATCAATCCTCGACTGCCGAGGATTAGACTGGTAGATGTCGAACTGGTGATCGAAA
The DNA here is from genome assembly GCF_048593485.1 of Apis florea. Classification (NCBI taxonomy): domain Eukaryota; kingdom Metazoa; phylum Arthropoda; class Insecta; order Hymenoptera; family Apidae; genus Apis; species Apis florea. The sequence continues at coordinate 4,823,082 of NW_028256549.1, read as the reverse complement.
CCCTGGCTTCGATATTTTAAGCGGATATTTTGATAATAAATCGACGAGGGGGAAGGGTTTGAGATCAATCAAAAATCATTACGACTTCTCTCGATCTTTCGCTCGAAAGGATTCCGATCATCGATACGATAATTTCAAATGAATTATAATTAAAAATTGGAGGCGAATCGGATGAAAATTTGCCAAACGAGAGAGAGAGAGAGAATTTCATCCCCCTTATCCTCCCTCCCTCTGAGTAACTGAGATAACCGAGTCGGCTCGAAGCTTCGGTGGCTTCCACTTAATTCGCGTCAAATGGAGCACCAAAGAGTGTTGGTCGATGGAATCGTTGGTCCCCAAGAAGAAAGGGAAGGAGGGGGCTGGCGCCGTCATAATCCCCGGTTGATCTGGTTCCGCTCGCGAGACAAGCGGGAGGAAGCGTCCGCATCGCGGCGGGAAACAGCGGCCGCGGGTTGGACGAGGAAAGAGAGTGGCGCGGACGCGAAAGATAACGCAGCCAATCGATCGATCCGCGGAGCCTTTTGTTCGTCTACGCTTCGTCCCGCTATCCGATTTAACTACGACTGGCCGGATCGGCACCGTAAGAACCGACTTTGTCTCCCCCCTTCTCTCTCGAAGGGGATGATGCTGCGAAAATATTGCTCGATCGCGCCACTTGCAAATCCCCCTCTCCTCTTCGATGAAGATATCGTTCATCGAGAAATTTTAGAAAAAGAGTAGAGAAGATACGTAAAGATTTTGCTTGCACGTGATGTTTCGGGAATACCTCGTTTCGATGGACAATTATTAATTCACTTCTTAATTGCACTTACTTCTCTTAATTGCATTCGCGAGAAATTTCTTTAATTAAGATAAATTGCACACTTACGTAATAATAAAGCTGGATATTTTATTTTCTTCTTCTTTCCTCTTCGAATATAAATTACGAGACGTTCGAGAACTCTTGTTTACAATTTAAAATGTAGAGAGAAAGAAAGAAAAAAATAAATTACACGTGTTCAATTAGTTGAACGAGTGATTTTGGACCGAGTGACAATTTTTTTCTATCTTTTCCAAATAAAAATACCGAGACTGAGAAATCCTTCCCAATTTCCCAAACAAACAAAACCGATATATAACACCTCCTATATATAATTTCCCATTTCGATCGAACACCCAATTAACAGATTCCAATCAGAGTGTCGTCCAATTTCGCCAAGTCGAAATCGTTGCGCGTTCCACGAGGCGGGATAGCGTCTCGTTAACCACGGCTGGACCAATTACCTGTTCCGCGAAACGTCGCTCAAGATACAAGTCTTTTTCCTTCCTTCCTTCCTTTCCTTTTTTTTCTCGAGCTCTGTATTTCAAGCTCCGTGCCCTATAAATAGCACGCGCGCGCTCGTATTCGCGCGGCAGACAGGACGAAACGAACGGGGAACGACAGCTATTGAGCTATTACACGCTTAAGTGGAACAGGGTTGACTGCAGTGGCAACAGTGTGTGCCTTGCTGGATGCGTGCGCGACTCGGCGACCTCAAACTGCTAATCCGTAACACGGATCCGGGAGGATCGGTGTGCACAACCGACACGCAGGAGTGTCGTCCCGCTCGTTGGAAACCGGCCGAAGGCTGGGCGGGTGGGGGGAGGCGAAAGGACAAAGGGGTATGGCGGCGGTTGACCGTGGATAATTGGTAACTCTAGACCACGACCGACTTCCTAACCGGTCGCGCGCTATACGCGCCTTTTCACGCCAATTTCTCGCGGCTGATAACGAGCCCCCCCCACTCTCCGACCAACGTTTTAAAGCCGCGCCACGGGAGAACTTAGCCGGCCTTGCCTTGCCTTGCCAACGAGACTATAGGGAGAATTTATAACGCGGAGCTTTTCTTCTTTTTCCATCCCCGTCTGCTGATTTAAATTGGGAATAAATATTGCGTTTAATTAAGGGCGGCGTGAATGGGGTTGGAAAATTGTTTCTGGTTAACGATGGTGTTTGATAATGTCTCGCGATTCGAAATCGCGTGTATCGAACAATTTTCCGTTCGACAAAATAATGGATTTAAAATATTCAATACGCCAAAATACGCGATTGTTTCATTATTTATTTCGCTACCGCGTAGTATTTTTCTCGATAAAGGTAAAGAAACTTTAAAAAAAAGTCCCAAGCTGCAATGTTGAACAACGAAAAGGAGAGATATATTAGATTTTTCCAGAAGATTTGAAAATTGTCTATCTCCGAACGAACGGTTTCGAAATGAAATTAAAGTCACGATCGATCGTTGATTTTCGACTTGATTGGCTAATGAGCCAATCATATCCCCGAGACGCTAAGAGTAGCCGAGACGGATCGTTAATTAGCGCCTCCCTCCCTCCATGTTTGCACCCGCGTTCCTTTCTCCTAGGTTAAGCGTCCTCGAGCAAGAATTCTTCTTTCTTCCTTTCTTCCTATACACTCGGCGCCCATCGAGGTTACGCCACTGTGTGCAGGGAGCGTGGGGTGCGCGAGTGTCGCGCGGGGTTGGTTATTTCACGGTCCACTCGGTCGACTCACACCCCTTACAGGCGGTGGCGGAGCCCCTTTCCAAATCCACCCCTAAGAATTAATTCGAGAGAATCGTCCGGCGGCCGAGCGACAGCCGCCTCTTCCTCTCCTCTTCCTCCACCTACCCCCTCGGATCATCTCTCCTTGCCGTAGAGGCCACTTTCTCCTCCTCCTCCTCCTCCTCCTCCTCCTTCTTCTTCTTCTTCTTCACTCTCTCGCGTCTTTCGCATTACCGTTCGCGTCGATCTAACTTCCTCCCCCGAGCTGGCTTGATAACGCCGTCGTCTCGACGTAGGGTCGAGATAAAAAGGGAAAGGGCCTGAAAGAAACGCGAGGAGGCCAGGGACAGGAACACGAGCAGATCTTTTTCATTGTCTACGACGGTCGAATGGATCGGTGAGACTGATAAGGCTAATTTTCGCTACCCTCCCGTGATTTTTCACCGATTCCTCTTGTCTTGGACGAATTTTGTGTAATTTCTTCTTCTTCTTCTTCTTCTCTGGAATAGAAAAATAAAGAGGAATCTTCGTTCGCTTCCTCCCCTCGTGATTCGTTCGTGAAAATTTCGATAAATGATCGATTTCCAATATAAACCAAAGCAATGAGAAATTTTTGGCGAATATTATATGGCGATTCGAGGAAACTTTAGTGAACTTCCTTTAATTCGAATTATTTGTCTTCGTTCGATACTATCTTCTTTCTTTCCATCTTTCGAGAATTCGATTCTTCTTCGATTGGAAAAACTGTATAGTTTAAAGTCGTACGAATTTTTCTTCGAGCATATCTTTATTATAATTGGAAAAAATAATCTATCTATATTACTTTTCTTACTTCTCACTTTTAGATCGTTTTTTCGTGATTCGACGTGGTGCAGAATCGATCGATTTGTACATCCAATGATTCCTCTGCGAACGACGTGTAGTGTTTCATCTGGACTGATTTGCACGCATATGTTCGCATGGACACGAACGACGGGTAAAAATATTTCACGCTGTCGGATGTCGGACGAAAAATTCCATTGGGACTGGGTTACAACGATCAGTCGAAATATCTTTCTCATTAATGACGATGAGTGATAGCGCCAATGTGTCGCCAAATGAACGTTTCGAGCGATACGTTATTCTCGACTCATCGACCGCCATTTTTCAGGGGCTACGTTGTTGTTGTTGTTGTTGTCGTTGTACAGGACAGATCGAAAACTTTACAAAACATCGATTCGCGATCTCATCCTTTAAATTTTAATCTTTGTTCGTGCCAAAATACTCTCTCTTTCCTTTCATCCTAATTCGTATATTTATTCCGTTTTCGTGTTCCTTCCTAACGTTTAACGAGTTCGTTTCAAGATTTGTGAAACGCAAATTTTGTGCAAACGCGTTTGCAAAAAAAAAAAAAAAAGAAAAACAAAAAAGAGAACAAGAGGAAAGAAGGAGGAAAGAGGCGAGGAGAGAAGGGAGGGAAGCGAATTATCAACGCGTTCAAGCGTTGGAAAAAAATCTCTGCTCGTCAAACGTCCATCATTGTCCCAGAGGAGGCCTTTGTCAGCGGCTCGGACGCCTGCCTCGGATCGCCAGGCCTGCCTCGCCTCGCGCTTTCTAATTTCGGCATCAAAGCAAGGCGCGAGCGATTTTCCGTCAATTGAACGTGGCTGCCTTTGGGACGGGTTGACAACAAGCCGCCACTGTATATCACGAACCGTGCGTGGAAGGCCGGACGAGTTTGGCCGTTCAAAGCGCGTAATATTCCTCCGCCATCCGGCCGTCTAATGGCTCGACTCGTTTAACGCTCTTCCCGTGCTCTTCCACTGCCTTCGCTTCTGCGAAAATTTCCACTCCGTGTGCACACGGGAAACCGATCGTAGCTGGAACGAGGAGGGTTGATTATGAAAAAGCGGGCGACAAGTCGAAGAGTTGAAGGGAGAGGTAATTAGAATTCCAGGCCCGTGAAGTTTCGTGTCGGATTTCTTAGAAACGTTTACACTGCAGTGTTTATTTATTTACTCGTTATATAATGCTCGATAGATAATTCTATTCTCGATATTTAAGTGAGATTTGAAAGATCGAGATCGATACGCTTTCGATCGATTAAATTTTTCGTATTGCATCGAAAAACGAAACTCGAGCGAGGTATATAACGAAGATAAACGCACACTGCGTTTAATCGCTTCTTCTTTCTGAAAATGGATTGTTCAAGGTAAGGGGATGGTGGTGTTCGAGACGAACGATGAACACCGGAGCGGAATGAATAAGGAATAATAAAAGCTGGGGCCACGCGATGACTCGAAGCGGGAATAATACGCATAATACGCAAAGTATGCTCGATTTGCAGCGGCACCTGCATCGGGTGCACAGGGCTGATCGATCTTCGTTGAGGCCGGCGCGTATGCTGTATGGGATAATCTGCGTGTATTTACTGGCAAAGGCTTACGAGTGTAACGTACGGTATTTTATTTTACACAGGAACGTTCCACTGCGTTCCGACGTGGTTCAGTTTTTCGCAGTTTTTGCAGCACAAAAAATTTGCTCGCTAAATCCTTTCTCTCTCTCTCTCGCTCATCCACTCGCGACAGACACACCCCCGCTCCGCTAACCCTTTCTCTCACGCACACCTTACCACCTCTTACGCCTTCCTTCTTCCGTTTTTACACCGTTTTTTACACAGACGGTCCATCCTCCATCTTTCAACGGGCAGAAAGTGGAGTCAAATATGTTACAATGGAGAGATAAAAGATTTCGATTTAACTTTCACTGTAAAATCATATCATTGTGTCAAATGATACGAAAATTCTATCTCTTGATCTTATCGAACAATTTCTCGAAGCGGATAAAGAAAAAGATATCTCACAATCGGTGACCGATCGTATGGATGGATACCCACCCCGCAGATTTTTCCACTCTCTCTCCTCCCCCTCCGCTCGTTTTCCCTGTGTGGGCGCATAATCGCGAATATCGCATCGGAATAAACCGTCGTCGCCGGTTCGTTTAATTTTTCCATCGATGTATATATGTATACCCATCCAGATTTTATCCAGCGGCCAGCTGTAATCGACCGCCTGTTGTTATTCCTCGGCCGCGTATCACCGCGTATTTATCTTTCCGCTCCCCTTCTCCTCCCGTGTTTGGCGAATTTTAAACGAGCCGACAATATCCTCCAAGAGATACCCTCGTTTTCCGCGCCTTCCTCCCCCGCGTAAACCGATTACTCCATCCCTCGTGCGCGACGATCAAACAAAGTGGATGGACGAAACGGATCCGGTCGACGGAGATTATTCGAGATGTCCAATGGATGGCTCGAGATGCGCCGCTCGCTTTCCTTCCTTCGAGATGGAAGTGCATGCTCGTGAAGAACGGAATAGTGTTACTGCCGCTATTTACAATTACAAGGAGGTAATTCCTTACGTGGATCTCGACGTATTGATATTCGACATTGAGGAGGACAACGTAAGTGTATGTGTGCGTGTGTGTGTGTGTGTGTATCTACAAATAACGAAGCTATACGCGATATCGGGGTCCACGGAAAGACACCTTGACGCTTGATCGCTTAACGATCAAGCCTATTGTACATCATCTTACATACTTGGTTTCCTTTTTTTACTTTTTCTTCTTCTTTCTTTTTTTTTACGCGCCTGTCCTCCCCCCCCCCCCCCTCGATCGAAGCGTTCGACCAGGATTTTCTTTTATTCACGAATATCGAACGTCGAACGTTCAATCCCAAGTCTCGTTACGTTACAACAACTTTTTCCCTTATTTATACCGAGTAACAAAAAATGTTATTACAAAAAAGTGTTACATATCGCCAATAATCGAAATAATCATCCCTAATATCATTTCCTTCCGTTCACCGCTTTACGGACGAGTAGCGGCTCACCGTCACTCGAAGTTGAACCACTTTTTCACCCTCGCTTCGAAGACTTCGAAGACGGGGACAGGGACAGGAGTTTGAAAAAAAAAAAAAAAAGAAAAAAAAAACCACCCGATTCCTTCCTCCGACCCGATTCCATCCACCCACCCCTCACACGCACATCATCGCCTCGAACAATCATATGATAAAACTCACTCACGCGGAACGCTCTCATTCTCGAAAGTAGCAGCACACTGTACAACAATATAACATCCACCCGATATGATTGATGCGCGAGATCGCCGCCCGCCGCACCTGCCGCTCGCTCGATCGGTTCACTTCTCCTCGCTTCTCGGCCTGGCTCGAGGGGGGCGATGAGGGAAGGGGGAGGAGGAGGTCCGCGCGACCGATCGTCGAGTTCGCTACGCGTGCGGATGCGTGTGCGGGTGCGGGTGGGTGGGGAGGGCAAGGCCCGTGGAGGATGGCGTGGAGGTGGGCGGTGGGCCGGACGCGGTGGCGGGGGTTGCGGGCAGGTGATGGCCGAAGAAGGTCGGCCCCGTAGGCGGATAAGGCGGCGCTGCCGGGTGATAATAGCCGGGGGGTGGCGGCGGCGGCACGGGGGCCGGATGGTGGACGTGGGTGTGTGGGTGGGGGTGCGTGTGCGAGTGGGGGAGGGGGTGCTGGTGAGGATGGGCGGCGAAGAGGAAGGCGGGCGCGTAAGGCGGCGGATGCGGCGGGGTGGTCGGGACGGTCGGGCTGTTCACGTCCAGGCCCGGGTTCTGCTTCTTCCACTTGGTGCGCCTGTTCTGGAACCAGATCTTCACCTGGGTCTCGGTCAACGAGAGGGAGAGGGCAAGGTTCAGCCGCTCGCACACGGAGAGGTACCTCGTCGTCTTGAACTTGTTCTCGAGGGCGACCAGTTGCTCGTAGGTGAACGCCGTCCTGGCCCTCCTCGGCTTGCCGCCCGTCCCACCGCTCCCCCCGCCGGTCCCGTTCTGGCTGCCCTGGTTCCCCTGACCCTGGCAACCTTGAGCCTGGACGCCGCTCGACGAGGAGGAGGAGGAGGAGGAGGATTGCCTCTTCTTGCAGCTGGGCGAGGACGCGTTGTTGCTCGCCGCCGCCGCCGCCCCGCTCCCGTCCCGGCCGGCGTTCGAGGACTCTTGATCGGCCACCCTCATCTCCACGTCCTCGTCCTCCTCCTCCTCGTCCGCCTCCTCGTCCATCTCCTCCATCCCCGCCTCGGGCGTGCCCTCCTCGTCCTCCTGGCCGCTCCCGCAGGCGAACTCGCCCCGCGAGTCACCATCTGAAAACAGCAATCGCGCGAGTGGATTAGACGCGGGGAAAGAAGAAGAAGAAGTCGAGGTTGAGAAGACGGTGGGGGAGGGTGGTGGGCAAGGAAAGCGATACGGTGTTGCGCGAGGAAAATTGATTACACCGGTGGGGCGAGATTGGCAGCCGGGTGTCGGTTTACCCTGGTGACAAAGCGGTAACGCGATCCCGCCCGTTGTTCCACGCCCGATCCTCCGCGCGGAAGACCAGGCGCGAACTCGATACCGCATTACACCAGGGAAAATGAAAAAGAGATCATCTCCATTTATCGGGGCGGAAAATAGGCGAGGAACGGGACTCCGCCGACTCGACCCTCTTATCCCATCAACAACGGCGCACTCGAAAAACGCGCTTGTCGGCGGTTCCACGGGGGCAATCAGTTTTAACGAGGGGCCGCGTCGAAAAGTTCGTTTCGCGAGCCACGTTTAATTTCATTTCTCTCCGTTTTGGTGTGAAAAGAAAAAAAAGAATATATTTCTCGAACCAACTTAATACTTGACGACTATGCTCCAACCTAGGTAGATTCGTCTACCATCTGTTTATCTACGATTCTATCTAATTATAATTCCCCCCCTCGTTGTTCCTCGTCGATCCGACGATTGGATGCACCCGACGACGTCGCAACGTATCCATTCGCGAAAATCTCTCTCGCATCTATCTCGACGTGGAAGACGTATTCCTGGGATTCCGGATCTCCGGGATCCGACAAACGCGCGGTTGAAACGCGCGAATCAGATGGAAAAGGAGAGAGTAATAAGCGGGCAGCCGGTCGGCCGGAATCAGAGGGAAAGAGAAAGAGAGCGGCCAATCGTTCGCTCAATGAGAGAGGAGATTGGAGATTCAATCAGCACGCAGATGTCCCGGGGACAGATATTCCCTGGCTCTGGTCCGTGGAGGCTGGGGGCGCCCCTGTGGGAGGGGGTGGGGATAGGTTTCCGGATAAAACCAGAGAGACGGAAAGAGAGAGAGAGAGAGAGAGAGAGAGAGAGAGAGAGAGAGAGAGAGAGAGAGATTGAAAGAGACGGACGGGCGGTTGAAGAGAGAGGAGAAGACAGCTGGAGAGGAAAGGAGAAAGAGGAGGGGGGGAATGGAGAAATGGAGAGATGGAGAGAGACGGTGGAACGGCTCATCCGAATTGGCGTGGCTCGTGGCCCATAGCCCGTAGCCTAGCACCGTGCCTGGGGGTTGGAAGTCCGTAGGGGGCGACGGATCGAGAAGGTTTACGTCGTAATGGGATTTGTATCTCGTTAACGCGCGATCGTTCTTGCAGGCCGTCGTACAGGCCGCCGCCGACCGCCTCTCTCTCTCTCTCTCTCTCTCTGCCCCCCTCTTCCACAGCTTCCTCTTTCTTTGCCTATTTTCCGCCACCGGCCCTCGTATCTTTCAACTCCACACCGTGGCCCGCAGGCTACATCCTTCCTCCCTTCACCTCTCCACCCCCCTCCTTCTTTTTTGCCATCGTACAGGCGTTGCGCCGATTGATCGGCCTCTAATTGAATCGCGTAATTTATATTGTTCCTCCGGTTCTCCATTTTCCAACCGGAGCCGTTGCCGCCCGTTTCTTTTTTTTTTTTTTTTTTTCTTTCACGAATATCGGAGATATTCCCACCCCCGAAATCCTTTAATCGTTTCTAATTAAACGATATCTTCTTCTATCTTCTTCCATCATCGTTTCGTTTTCGACCTCGTTCGACGCGGATCGCTTTTCGATCATTCGACACGCTGTGACGAGAATCGGATCGCGCAACAATTTTCCAATCGAATTTCGATGATTCGGGATAAATTTTTGGGAACAGTTGGGAAGGATCGCGAGGCGTTTTTGGGCAATTAGGCTCGACGATGCAACCCTGTTATCGCGTTTATCTCGTTTAAATCTTCTTCATTAGGCACGATCGCTGGGGAGAATCGATATATACGGCGGTAAGGGGGGTAAGGTCCCCAGGGGGTAGTGTAAGAGGGCACGAGGGGGATGGGAGCACACAGTCAGGAACACTTATTTCGGTTTTCCTCATTAAGCACAATGAGAACGGGTATCGCGACTTGGGAATAGGCAGATCACCTCTTTACCCTTCGCTCCCCCTCCCCCTCTCACCCGATGATGACGTTGACGAAGCGTCGCGAGACGGCGACGTTGGATCGAAGCCTAGAAACGTTAATGGGCGGCGGGAATATTAGGAACAGTGTGAAATTTCGCGTGCCAGAGCAATAACGGAAGGAAGATAAACGGCGAGGCGAGGTTGATCACGATCGATCAGAGAGATTTAACAGCGGTCCGTTTGTTTTACGAGCGGGCGGCCAATTATAGATATTATAGGCAAGTGTCGAATAATCAGGTTCTTAGCCTGACCAGGTTCTCCGCTCCTCTTCATAAAGGATAAACCCATAGGTTTACAGGAACACATATGGCCACGTGTCTAAAATCTGTGGGGAGGAAATATCGGTGGGACGATGATTGATCCAATAAACTAGGGTTCAAAATTGCTTTTACCATCGGCCGATCTAAACACAGTTTAATCATCCGGCTTGTTGCACCAGTACAAACAATTAAATCCTTCCTAATTTCGAAACTCTTCCTCTTATCTATTATAACATATATTCCTGTCCTGCGGTACGATTATTATTCGTCGAGTAAAAGATCTCGTTCGAACAAATTTTAATTCCTCTCTTTTCCACTCAACTGCTTCTCTCGCAAAGAATCGTCCCTCGCGCGCGTTTTCCACAAATTTTCTCGCGTTCTCCAGAAGATCGCGTTTTCGAAACCCGAATGAGGGGTCGGTCCACGTCGCATAGAATCGTTCCCTCGAAACGATACGATCGGGGCAACCCCGCCCCCCCCACCCCGATAAGAAAAACACAGCCAGCAGGAAAAGGAGCTCGTTCGACTGATACTTGGACGTCCAACGTCCGAGCGGTGATTACGGATATTTTTCCAGAAAATCTAGCGGAAAATCCGGAGATCGAGATTTCGAGTCGCGAAGGGGGGGGAGGAGAAGGGGGAGGGGGTGAACGTTCGGAGAATCGGTGGCGTGTGCAAAAAGGGGGAGAGAAGCGGGGTAGAAGGGGAAGCGCGGCGACGAGGGAGAAGTCATTATGATGCAGAAGAGCCAATTTTCTGGGCGGCTTGGCGCGATGCGACGCGATACGCCGCGATGCTGCGCGATTATCATAACAACCGGCGATATTATTCCGTCGCCGGATTTGCAGCGGGGGTGCCGGGGATGAGAGGGCCGAGGTCGAAACGGATTTCAACCGATCGGCCGGCTGCCTCTGATGCACTTTTAATGGGTATTCCTGACCACCCTGCAAGATGGATGGGCCGAGAATCGTCGTAATCCCGATTTCATCGCCTCTCCATCGATCCTCCGCCGCTCTTCTCTCCGCGCTTACTTTCACTCCATCCATCTATCCAAACTTTCACTTTTCTATTAATAATTTTGCAAACCACACCATCTCTATGTTGCGATCTCGCCTCTCTTCTTTCGCTTCGACAAGTTTCGCCCCCCCCCCACCCCCAATATTTCTCTCGTTCCCAAGAATGGAATTCGTCCATCCGTCCGTTATTATAGGCCGTAATAAGTGTCTTTTTTCTCCGAGTGATTTCGCGCAAGATGGAGGACGGACGGATATCTATCCATCCATCGGTTGACAGCGTCGGTTGATTTCGTTTGCAGCCAGCGTCCCGTACCGGGATAAAGGGACGATAATGATGGGGTTCAAGGACTGGTTAACGCAGATTAGCGGAGCAATTTGTCACGCTCCGACAGGCCGCCCTCGCGAGCTGCCCCCCCCTCTCTCTGCGTCCCCCTACACCACCCCCTACAACCTTGGTCTCTTTTCCTCTTGGCCCGTTTCACCCCCTTCGTCGGACTCGATTCCTCCGCCCACGCTCCGTTATCGGAGCCAGGGATTCTCTTCCTTCTTATCTGTCCGCCAGACTCCATTAAATTCGAAAGTCAACTGTGAAATTGGGATCCTCGTGAGCGCGCGCGCGCGCGGAGGATTCGATCATCGACATTATCGGGAGCGGATAAGCTTTCCACGCCAGACGACTCGTTCGATTATTACCAGGCTGCTCGCGAACGAAGAATTTAATAAACGGGTTGAATCTTCTCGCTCGAAATGTCGGGTGAGGTATTCGTAACGAATAATAATTTTCGATTTTCGATTTTCTTCAAAAAACTTTATATATATAATCAAAGAGTGGATGTTTCAACTTTGTTACTTGAAATCGTTAATCCGTAAAATTGAAAAGGATCACATCGAATCAGAGGGGAATCAGGGGCGATGTTTTTGTTTTTCTTTCCGAATCATCTTCGTCGAATGAATCGTTAATCCTTTTCACCCCTTAATTGTATAAATTCAGTCAAATGTGTTCGAGTAAATAACTCGAAGGAGTCTTAACCTAAGAGAGAATCTGTCGAGCATCGTCATCGTTGTCGTTGCGTCGGGCGTCGGGAAACGTCGATTAAAACGTGAGACGCGGTTTAAACGGATCACGACGGAACGAATGGCGTTGGAAGAGAGCAGCATTAACGGCGACATTTTCGACCGTTCTTCTGCTTCAACCCTTGTTCCCGGTAAAGCGTCTACATCATCACTTTTGTCGGAATCCCCGGCAACACGCAAATAACTCTGAAACGGTCGAAATTGCACGACGCGCGGGGAACAGGGCCATCCTTCCATCTTGTCTAAACTTAGAAACGAGGAAGAGGCGTCGAATAAGGGGGGGAGGAGATGAGATGCGCTGCATGGGGACGGGAGAAAAAAATCCACGTTCAAGATCACGGAGTGGGATCTGGGGAGGGAGGGGAGACGAGGACCATATGTTTCCTCGATGGAAAAAAAAAAAAAAAAAAAGAAGAAAAGAAAAGAAAAGAAAAAGAAAAAGATGTTGACGTACGATGTTGTGTTTCGGTGGAGGACGATTACGAGGACGAAGCGCGAGCAAGGAGGAAGCAATAAACATGCGAGCTGATGTTTCGTGTGGGGAAACGAAACGTCGGTGGAGATTAGGAGGAGGCTTTGCGCGAATTCGCTCCTCAATGCGAATACGATCCTTAACCGCGGATTAATCGGCCACGTTCGTTCCATCGAATTTATAACCGAGGATGATGTAGCGAAACCGTGTTTCTAACTGAGCGACGCTCGGATCCCGTCTGTCGAAAATGTAAATATTCGTAAATTTATCGCGGTCGTCCGTTCACCAGCAAGGTAAATATACACTCGTTGCTCAATTATAATAATACCGATCGTCAATGTATACAAGTATATCGAGATTCTATATATCTCTTCTATCAAAAATTATTGCTCGCCGTTCGAAAAATTAAACGCGTTAAAAATAAATAATATTCTCCTTCGTGAAATATCGTAAAAATTTTTTGGGATCAACGTTTCTTCTCCGTAAGAAAACGATAAGGATCCCGTATACATCCCGTGTATAAAAAACGATCGTTTCCAGCACAGTGTATCGATCCAAGTCCACTATCGAGACAGAATGGAAACTTGAGGTAATAGTAATCACCTTCGTGCACGCTGTCGGCCCGCCGATGTCGCCGATGCTGGACGCGGCTGTGAACCACCCTTCCGCCGGTGAACTTGTTCGGATCCAATATATTCTCGACCGAGAACGCGAGACACCGTTTGTTCGCTTGCACAGTGCTCGCGGTCGTAGTGATGCCGCCGCCGGTCGAGGTGCCGGTCGTGCGTGCCGCGTTCCCGGAAGTGCAGACGGTCATCACGGTCGACGCGGCTGCGGCGGCGGCGGCGGCGGCGGCTGCGGCGGCGGCTTGCGCGGATATGTACACAGGTGTGCCGTGGGCAGTAGCGGTCTGTTCACCGCTTTGAACACACGAGAAAGGGTGCACGCCCCGAGCGGCGAACGGGTTAAGGAACTGATCGGGCCCGCCGCCGCCGCCCCTCGACGAAGGGGCGGTCAAGTCGACGGGGCTGCTCGGGTTGCTCTCGTCCACCTCGTCCCGACAAACGTCCACCTCGACCTCCTCGTCCTCCTGGTAACCTCCGTCCTCCCGATCTCCCGGATGCACCTCCTCCTCCTCCTCCTCCTCCTGCTCCTCCTCGTCCTCTTCGTCCTCGGCCACGTTCCTGCTCCTCCTCGCGCTCCTCTCCTCCCGGTCCCCGTCCTCCTCCTCCTCCTCCTCGTCCTCCTGCTCCTCCTCCTCCTCCTCCTCCTCGGCCTCCTCGGTGTCCTCTATCCTCTTCGAGGAGCGCACCGAACTTTCCATCGAGTCGTGGAAAGCTGCCTCGTTGTCGACCGGGCGAAGGATCGGCGAGGTCGGCGAGGGCGAGCGCTGGCGCCCGTTCTCGTAGCGGACAAAAGGATCGGCGGCCCGTACGTGGAGCAACACGTGCCTCCTTTCTTGAGGCGGCAGCGACAACCCCGCACGCATATCCGCTTCCTCCCGCGGTAGAACGACCGGCCCTAGAGGCGACACGGTCCTGCCCTCCTGCATCCTCCACATAACCCTTCCAGGTTATTCCTTCCCTCCTTTACCTCCTCGCCTCTCGATCCTCCATCCTCCTTTCTCTTCTTCCACGACGAGGACGAGCTACTGCTAACGTTACTGTTACGTCGCTGCTCTCTTTGCTCGCGAGACGGCGAGACTTACCACCGAGAGACCTATCCTCGCTCCGTGCGTGGGATCCTCGAACAAACAACGGGAAACAACGATCGGCGCACCTCGACTCACCGGCGAGACATCACTCACATTCCCCTCCCCCCGATCACATCAATTTCACCACTGAATTTCCCTCCCATGCCGCACTATTCTTCTATCCTCTTCTATCCTCTTCCCGAAGAACAAGAGGAGGCGAAAAGAACACCGCAATGTTCCTTCTACTACGAGACTACGAGATTTCGATCTTCAATTTCTTCGATCTCTCGAACCGAACCGTACCGAACGTCGAATCACCACCGAACCGCGGGACGAGGAAGAATCGCAGGGAATCGCCTCGGTTGGCGATCAGAGCGTGGTCGGGCGCGCGATTAGCAGTGTCTTTGGCGAGTGAGAAGCGGCGCGCGTCCCGTGAAAGCTGGCCTCGTAGGGACCTCCACGTAGAGCCATGGTGGCTTGAATAGGTGGTATATCGGCGTATTATTAGTAGCCGAGGAGCCGTCGTAGGAGACGTGGTCGGGCGTACCGGCGTACCCCGTCTTGGTGGGGTGGTTGTTCCGCCCCGGATGGGCGTGTCCAACCCCTGCCTGCTCGCCACAGTGTTCCGTGACCGGCGAGGGGGCGTGCACAGTGCAGGGGGTTGCGCGCACACACGTGCTCTACCCCCGACGTCCGTGCCGCGATCGTGTCCACCGCGTCCGTGTTGGCCGACGCCCGCGCCAACGATCACTCACACGATCGCCAAGGCACGCGCGCGATCCACCCAGACAGCCGGAGAGTGAATGGACGAGAGCACGAACACGAAATCGGGGAGCACCGCGTGCAGACGTTTCGCGGCCCCACGAGCGAGCTTTCGCCAGATACTCGGGTATGTACACACAGCGGAGTCCTACCTTTCCTCCCTCTCCCTCTCTCTCTCTCTCTCTCTCTCCGCGCCAGCTTTCTATCCGGCCCCACTCTCTCACCCCACTCCCTCGGATCCGGACCGGCTAAAGTGGTTTGTCTTTGATTTAACCACCACCGCCACCGTTCCTCGCTTTTCCCTCCACGCACGTTGCCATCGTTCAACGAGGATGTGTGGAGGAGTTGCACGCTAGATATGTATATATATATATATTGACGATCGTGAAACGTTGCTGGGTTTTTCGATCGACGATCTTGGCAAGCTCGATAGGCGCCTTATAAAAGTTAAGATGTTTCGACGCGTCTTCGAGGGCGAAAGAGGAACGGATACGGTTGGGTCCTCGTCGACGACCGATGGACGACACGAAGGAAGGGGGGGGGGGGGCGATGTTCACGGTAGTGGCGGCCGCTCTATTGCCGCCGCTCTTAACTCGGCGCACGGATATTGTTTACCCGACCATTTAGGTAATTGCTGGCCTACCGCCCTGCCGGCCAATCGAACGTAACGCAGGCGGATGAGCCTGCAATACCGAGGCCCTCCCCTTCTCCTCCGATCAACCCTCTCCCGCTCGTATACACCCGTCTCTTTCCATCTCGCCACCATTTTTCCTCCCTTTGCACCGGCTTCATCGCCGATGGATGTGCGCCGTCCACAGAGATCTTTCGCTTTGTTTGTCGTTCGATCGTCCTCCACCCTTCCCTCCTCTCCTTCCCTTGTCGATCATCGTCGAATTAGCTCGAGATTGACGCTCTCCGATCGATTCTTTCCACGAAATTGGAGACAAAACTACTCGACGAGCCTTCTCATCAAGGGAAGCGAGTTTTTTCGATACCTTTTTCGATGTCAATCCCATAACGTAAGGAGGAATTGGAACGAGAAGCGTGCTTTCCTTACTTTAAGGAGTAACAGTTCGATCGAGGAGAATGGAGAGATTACGCGCAAACGTTTCCAAAGAAAGAAACGGGAGAAATAAGTTTCGAAACTGCGCGCGCGATGATATCGTGTATCGAAAGATCTGATCGTCAACTATCGATCCTTTCGTCCTGTCCTATAAAGAATCCTATAAAGAAGGGATAAAAAAAAAAAAAAAAACTAACCAATCTCACACCCCTTCAAAAAACGTTCTCCTAATTAACGCAAACACGACCGGTTTAACACACGGCCGACCATAATCACGTGCTCCGTTAAAAGGGTTAAACGATCGAAACGATATTTCCCAAGTCCAAGTTGGGAATGCTCGGCTTTGCCCTCTCTTTATCCGCCCGCTAATAAGCTGTGATAATAGGCGGCCCCCCAACCCCCTCCAACCATCCCATCGGGTCGCTCGAATCGATAAGCATAATGAAGCAGATCAAATATTTATAATCCTTACGCGGCCGCTTTATTCGAGTTTTACTTGAACGGTACAGATGTTCCCGAATCGCGTAATCGCATCCAGCGCGTGCAAAGAGGGCGAGGGGGAGGAGGGTAGGGGGAGACGGGAGGAGGAGGGGAGGAGGAGGGGAGGCAGGAATACCGCGCGGCGGAGCAACTGGAAACCGGCCTGTGCAAAGCCCTCTCTCTGGTTTTCCATTCCATCCGGAGGTAGAGAGGGGAGGGGAGGAGAGGAGAGAGAGAGAGAGAGAGAGAGAGAGAGAGAGAGAGGCAGCTGGTAGTTGGCCAGCTACTAATTTTCGTCCGCTCGCCGCCCCGGCTAATGAGCATTATCGTAAATTTATTTCGGGGGTTATATAGCCCGGCACCCGGCCACCGCATAAGAACTAACAAATTAATTTAATTCGTAAATGACACGTACGGCTTGCACGGTGCATTTACTGCATTGAATGCCGGCGCGCCGGGCGCGGCTCAATTTGCAGGCCGGCCACCGAAGCTTAATTAAAAATTTACACCGACAATGCGCCGCCACGTTCCGCACGTGCCCGGATTGTTGTTGTTGTTGTTGTTGTCGTCGTTGCTGCTTCTGTCGTCGCTCGTCGGTTCACCAACAACTAACTCTCGGCCACTCGAAGACGCGAATCGCGAAAACGGCGAGAGCGAAAGAGTAAACGGCGAATTAACGAGCGGAAAACTCTTTCATCATCGTAGGGTTCGATCGGACGGAACGAAGAAAGGAGGAAACAGGTTGTTAACCTGTTGTGGAAGATCGGTTCGAAGGGGTCGCAGGTGAGCTCGGATTATCCTATACCTGGCGAAGCGATGTGGGTTTAGGCGAGCGTCCCTAATAGTTCTGAAACGGAGTGCAAGCGGAGTCGAGGAGGCGAGCTAGGCGGCTGGATAGGATGTAGGGCGGTAGGATGTAGGGGTTGCGCTGCTGCTAGAGCAGGATAGATCGATACGGCGGCGGCCGAGCCAACTGGACAAGGACGGGGCGATGCGGGGAGGCGATCGGGCGGAGAAAGACGCGAGACGGGGGGCGAGGGGCGGGAAAGGAGGCGAAGGTGGAAGCGGGGAGGGGAGGTAGTTTGGAACGAAGATCGAACAGACCAGCCGTGACCAATTTGCGCCCGTTCCCGCTCTCGATTCCGATCCCGACACACGCACATATGTGTCCAACACTATCCGACAGTGCGACGTGCACGCACTGTGTGTGTATACACGCACAGGGATCTTCCACGAGATAGTAGGCAGCCCCCCTACAGCTAGTGGCAAAAGATAGCCGGCCAGAGAGAGGAAAGTCGCGCGTTGTGTTGCCGCTCGCCGTTGTGTACCTCGGCGGCCACCCCAAAAGTTTCACGCCTATCTGGACCGACGCGGCATCCACTTCTATCCGCGCCACGATAATTGGCCAATTAAAACCGGCCGAGAGCGTTCGAGTTACCTGGCATCCGATAATTATACGGTATCCTCGCGGTGGTTCGACCACCGCGTATCCACGCGGCGCCGGAGGAAGGGGTGGTGGTGATGGTGGCCTCCCTCCCCGGCGGCCCGAGGGGTGGAGGAACCGGATGGATCTGACGTGGAGGAGGCGGTGGATGGAAGGAAGGAAGGAAGGAAGGAAGGAAGGAGAGGAATCGACTGTATTCCGATTACGTGGGATTCTGCGACTCTCCCCCTCTTCCTCGCGGCTTGTCCCACCACACCACCCCCTCCCCTCGACGTCCTCCTGTCCTCTTCTACGTAAATCAATGCGGCCAGCACGCCCTCTCCTTAACCCCGTGACGCATGACTGGAATATTCCCCGCGTTCATCCGCGGTCTGTTTACCGGGACTCGTTTCAACGAGTCCCTCCCCCCTTCCCATCGAGTCGATATCGATGTATAACGGCGGTTCGATCTCTTGGCACGGTGTCCGCCAGGTGACTCGATAAGAAGGGTGGCCGCCCGGGCGGAGGAACCGCGGTGGCCGGCCGGCTTGATCGACAGCTCGTTAGCCGGCATGTTAATTGATTCGATCCTTCGGGAGGGGGAGGAGGGAGGGAGGGAGGGATGGGGAGTGAATGATGATTTCAAGTGAGGGGTGGAGGATGTTTCGTGGATTCGTTTGGACGAGGTCCAACGCAAAATTGTAATCAATTTATTAGCTCGCAAGCTCGTCTTAGAGGAACGATGACGATTGTTTCGTAGCGATTGCCTTTTTTGAAATTATCCCTTACAGGAGAAATAGTTACTCGATTCACTCGCTTTCGATACATCGCTTGCGAATTAAATAAGATCTCGATTTTGCGTGAATTGAATTTTACGTGTAATTTGTTCTTCCCCGTTTTTTCACGTTGGAACGAATGGATTTTCGAGTAAAGAAAGGAAAAAAAAGAAAAAAATCCACGCTTTTCTCAATTTTGCATCTCGGAAATAAACGTATATATATATGTATAGAATTTTCATAATAATAACAGTCGATTTATATAATCGCGGTATTACAATAACACGTGATTTACCTTATCCAGCGTAATTTCATGCATAATATTGCCGCTCGAAAACGCAAATAGAAAACGCGTTGTGCCCGGCCGACGCAAGAGTTCCTTCCTCGATAATCGAATATCCGATCCGGTGGAAATAAATATTTGAAATTTTTATTCAAATAACACACACGCACACACACGCGCGTGCGAGCGAGCGAGGCGAAAATGGAATTTGTATCGGGATACGTGATGCATGTCTCATTAAGAATGAGTTTCCCAGTTTGATTAATCCCGTGGCCGAGTGATTGATCGTTTACCCCTAATTAGAGATCGGATAAGTCGTGAAAAAGTGGATGAAATTACGCGTGACACGGGAGGAAATTAGGTCCTCGGCGAACAGAATGATGTATGATCGTTATACTTCAGTAACCTTAGCGACAACCGCGTTAAGATACTCGTGGATACGAGGCTGCTCTATTTCCGATGGAACTTCTTCCAACGAGGTAATTATCCTCTTAATTAGAAGCATAATTCCTCGTTGACGTCTCGTTTTCCTTTTGAAGAGACTCGAAAAATGAAAAATAAAAGAAGGGGAGGGGGGAGGGGGGGGAGAGAAAAAAAGAAGAGAGAAAAGAAAAAAAAAAGAAGAGAAGAGGAGAGGAGAGGGAAATGGAAAAGTGGATGAGAAGATTTATGAAGATCTTTTTCTCTCTCTCTCTCTCTCTCTCTCTCTTTTTTCTTTTTTTGGTACATCGTTTTCCACGTGGTTGCAATCGACTGGATGCAACAATGGCGGATGACTTTTAATGCGTAATCGCGTAAACGTTAATTGTTGGCGATTATCGATTCATACAATTAACATTTTCTATAGACTATTGAACACCGATTGATGTTAATTACTAAGCCCCCCTTTGTTTAATAAAGCTCGTTTTCAAACGATTATTGCTCGCCCGCGTATTGAAGCTCACGTTATTAGCGGATAGAAACGTAATTGAAAACGCGCCACCAAGAATCTGATATTCGAATTCGTGACGCTTTCATCTTGCTGCGCACGTCAAATATCAAAATTATCAATCAACGAAAAAAGAAAAAAAAAAAAAAAAAAAAAAAGAATGTCTCGCGAGCTTGAGAATATTTCCCCATTTTCCTCCTGAAAAAAGGAAACAAAAAATAAAAATAATATTTCGTCGTGTGCCAACCATTCCGTCCACTGTTAAAAATAACCTTTAAATCGTCGCGTTCCCAAATTCATTCTGCCAATAGAAATAACTCTCTTTTCTTTTTTCAAAAGGGAAAAGAAAAAGTCAACACAATCCACTTTCTCCAAATCAAAATTCCTCCGAAAAATCCAAAACTCGATAAGATCCTCGTCTCCCCAAAATCCTCCAAATCGAGCCAATTTCCTCAAGGAAAGGACAAATTCGTCGAGGCGTGGAGGAGTTGGTTCTCCTCCAATTTACGCAGACCGAGTCACGAGAGCAAAGACATCGACGACGTAACGGGGAACAATGGCCGTAACGGGTATCATAATGGATCTAATGACGGCACAGCTTTCCGGATAATTCGATGTCAAGGCGGCGATCTCCGCCACGATTTCCAAGTGACGCGCGTGCGAGAATGGGGCCCAAAGGAGGTGATTATACGCGCTCGTGCTCCAACGATGAACGGTTGGCAAAAGGGTCGTTTCGTATATATATATATATATATATCTATATATAATATATCGCATTAGGCGCGGGGGTGAACCGAGGCCGGGTATCGCTTACGCGTTATTATTGCAGCGATACGACACGCTACGGTGTCACCCGTGACCTCCCATGGGGGGTTTGCCACCGTATCATATACAATGTAGGTACCAACTGTCACACCATAGGCGAGAGGCGGCATCCCCCCTGTGGAAACCGGCTAGGCGTGCTTTATGGTGCGTCAAATTAAAAGATTCCCTCCTTTGCGTACCCTAACTGCGATCCGATCCACTTTGGCCCCGGTTTACGATCGGAGAGATTCCGCGGAATCTTGGCCGCCGGCTCGATCGAGCCTTAATTCGCGGCCAATGGACCGTCGTCACGGGTGAAACGTGGCGAAAAAATTTTCTAATTCGTCGGCACTGGGATTTCTTAATCGGTCGGGAGGAAACGAGGGGGCTATATATAAGATGTGGAGCGGGTCGTAATCGTTTTTTAAGAATAATATATGATACATATTTTTTTATTCAACACGTTTCGCAACAACGTTTGTAAATATCGTCCGCTTTGCTTCAAATTTTTATGTATATATGCGTATATTGTGTACATGCAACTTGTCGTTCTTTGTAACAAAGAACTTAGACGCTTAACCATTTTTGAGAACTTTTATCCTCCCCACGAAAAAAAGTATATATATCCCTCGAACTTTGCAAGCTACGTCGACTTTTATTATTTAACATTTCCAGTAAGCGAAGCTTCACGCATATAGATAAAACATGAATTATTAAACCCATTCTTCCCCCGATCCCCAACCTTCCCCGTTCAATCATCCATGAGATTCGACGATATTTCCAAACCTTCGAACAGGTCGTTACCACAATTCATCTAGAAGCCACCCACGAATAGAGTTTCGCGTCTCCCTCTCTCTCTCTCGTTCGCATAAATATCCTTCGCCTGGTATAACGAATCGGTTCGATAATGGGCCCGATTAGCCAGGAATCGTGGCCAAAATTCGAACGGCGGTCGATTAACCACCACCGGCCTCTTTGCACGTTCTCCTCTCGTCCAAGAAAATCATGCACACGCTTGAAGTCGCGTGCTTCGAAACACAGGGCGACAGCTATGAATTTCCGGGCGATGTGCCACGATTTCGCCGTGAATTACACGCCTCGATCCTCCTTAGCGGACCCCTCCTCTCCTCCACGAGATCGTGTACCGAGAATTATGCGCATCAAACGGCGAATATTTGCATATTTCGAACGAGGAGCTGAAGGAGGAAGGTGACGAGGACGAACCTCGAGCAGAGAGAGAGAGAGAGAGAGAGACGTTTGATAGAGGATAATTCGCGGATGCGCTATAACTCGTCGGCCCAAGATGCTCCACGTCCGTTTGCGCCGGGTTATTTTTGCGGTGCTCCCCGCTTTGTAAATAGAGGAAACTGTTTCGCCCCGTTTCAAACGGCGGAAAATGATCCGGAGTTTATAACGGCCATTGCCGTGACGCGGGGGGAGGGCCATTATTTAATGGCGCAAACTATGATCCTACTCCGTGGAACATCTTGTTTCAAGCTAGTTTCCATTAGACTTGGCCACGATCTTGCTCCGTTTGATGAACAAATGGTTTGTTGCTACCAAGTCGCGCGCAAATAATAATCGGCCGGTTTGCGTAATCCCATCCCCCTCTTCTCGGGCTTAATTTGCCGGGCCCGTTTTGTCAAGTTGACAACAAGGGGATAAAAACAGGAAAAGATGAGGAGGGAGAGAGAGAGAGAGAGAGAGAGAGGGAGAGAGATAGAAGGAGAAAATAAACAAGAGGAGCGGAGGAATGAAATTTTGTTTAAGTGTGGACACAATTGTCAAAGGAGGTTTGATCCTTTCCTCGGAATTTGTTCAAAACATTTTATATAACCTTCTATCCTTAAATTATTCTTATCTCTCCAATTGAAATTTACTTTCAAACCGTTTCATTACACACATTATCGCGCATTTATCACACGATAAAATCCCTGAAATCCTCCTTTTATATTTTAATTCATCCTTTCTCTCTCTCTCTCTCTCTCTCGAAAAAACAACAGCACAGAATCCATTCCTGGTGAGGAAAGCGTCGGACGTCGGGGCGTACACAAAGGGAGATCCGAGACTTTTCGTCTCGTAACTCGGCTCCTGAAGGCGCGCCTCAGAAGGGATCCTCGAACGTGGGCGACGTTTCGAATTCTTAACGACTGTACGCGTATTAACGACGGTGGTCGGTGGCAATTTCGCGCGAGACTTACGGCCGTGGCCCATCGCGGCTCGTTAGTAAAAATAATCCTCCGGTGGGACGCGAGAGGAGAAAGAAACGCGGCGTTACACGCGGCTGGCAATGTAAACGAACGAGTCTATAAGTCCGTGTCGCGAATAAACCCGGACAGCTCTTGTCTCTCTCTCTCTCTCTCTCTCTCTCTGCCGATCCCCACCATCGACGAGGACGTGGCATCTCGACGACGACGACGAGGTTCGATCCTCCTCCCCCGTTAGACGTTCGCCTCTTCAAAGTGTCAAGTGACAAACGGTCCCGCTACCGAGTAGGCGTAGTCGTCGGGGTGGATATAATTTGTCAGGAAATCACCCAATTAGCCTCCCAGTTATGCGGCCCAACAGATTTAACCAATTAGTTTAGCTATGCGAGCCCTAATACATTTCCACGCCGCCGCCGGCTACCACCAGCCGCACCTCTCTCGCCCTTCACCCTCCCCTCCCCCTCCTCCCACTTTCGCCCTTCTTTCGTCTCGCTCCCTCCTCGGATTTTCGCCAATGGTGGATGCATACGAGCGTACTCCGCTTCTCAAGAGCGATGAGTAGAGTAAGGGAAGATCGAAGATTATCAGGTTGGTTTGTACTAGTCTCATGAATGTCTGAGAAGCGAAGGAAATTCGTTCGAATTTCAATATACGATCGATCGTGAAGCTCGGTCGATTAATCTCGTCGATTATTCTCCGAGGAAGAAGAAGAAAGATCTCGTGCGCCACACGTTCTGCACATTCTGAACGCGTTCCACGCGCGCACACACACACACACACACACACAGCCGGAGGGGAAAGTGGTTAGTATCTATTTATAGAGGAGAGGATCGTCGAGCGGAGTGTTCTCTCGGATAGGGCGGATAGAGGGAGAGAGAGAGAGAGAGAGAGAGAGAGAGAGAGGGAGGGGAAGGGGAGAAAGTGGGGCTGGTACGTACAGAGAGTCGAGAGGTGAAGCAATTTGTCTCCCTAATGAGATGTCACCCCATCCGCGCGCGTGCAGCCGCGGCCAGTAAGGAGACGGACCGGGACACACGGTGAAACCGATCGAGCAGAAATTCCTCCTTCCGCTTTTTTTCCACCCGGCAAGGAGACGAGTTGTCCTTCGCGGCGACCCTTGGTGCTGATTTTTTTTGACAGTGACCGATGCATCTCGCCCCGCCTCCCCCGTGAGAAGAGAAGATGACGAGAGACGTTTCGGATTCCATTCGAGTTAACGAGTTTGAATGAGGGTGGGATCGTGGTGCGGTGTTTGTTTTTCTTCTCTTCTTTATATGCGAATAGGTATATATATATTATATCGGTGTGAATCGTATTGTTTTCGAGAGTCGTTAAGTTTATGAGGAGGAAGCTTAACTTCCTAAGCTTAGGGATGATTATGAATCAACAGAGAATAGAGAGTTATATGCAAGAATATAATTATCAAATTTCTTCTTCAATTTCATCTCCATCCTCGAATCCATCATCGAGTGAAAAAAATTTTAAGGAAATGAAAAGTTGTTCGACCAAAAATACCAAGTTAAATAATAGGAAAGTAATAAATACGATGACGGTAAGCGTCATCCAAATTGATTAACCGTCATAAATTTCCTGACGAAAATTGCTTCAAATTAACGTACTTCAAATTAACCGTCTGCGAAACGCCGAAAGACATCTGGTCTTAAAAAATGATTCAATCTTCCAATCCAGAACCCACGTTTACGAACCGAGGGGGAAAAAAAAAAGAAAAAAAAGAAGAAAAAAAAAAAGACGATTAATACCACGGTATACAAAGTCTAGCACGTCTATATAAAGCTTAAGCCATCCTGAGCAAACAGTACACCGGGTAATAACGTTAATGACTGCTCGGTTGGCTGTCCCTTGCACCGAATAAACCATTCCTCTCTGGAAACCGCCCATGTCGCGGCCGCAAACGAATATACGCTACGAAGCGATAAAACGAAGGCAATGATTTTGTCAACGGGCTTAAGGCGTTCCGGAAATAAGCGTTTCGATCGCGTGATAGAAAAACAACGAGACTCGACGAATGGTCGGTTAGAAAACCTTCGTTTTTATCTCGCAAGCAACCGACCCTTTCGTTTCGTTCGGCTTTGCTCCCTTTGCTTCGAATTTCGTTTTCCTTTTTTTTTTTTTTTTTTTTTTATAAGTGATCGATATTTTTTAGAACAACGGAAATATTTCGTTTATTCCCACGTAGGTCGCCATAATGTTATTAATCTAGATAGGTAAGATTATAAGGAACATTTCTATTAACAACAAATACAGGGAAATGGTTGTTCGATTTTATTTAACAGGTCGTGACGTAGTTCAAACGTATACGTAATAAGAAACAGGAAGGGAGATTTTTATTGATGCACGGTCATCGCGAAACGAGGGGTCCTTACTCCTCGATTTTACGCTCTTTTACGCGGTAATCGACACGCAACTGCGGACTTTTCAAACGTTTAGGGGCATGAAATCGTGAAATAGTTGTGAAACATTCACCGGATCAATGGTGGACGGAAAAAAAAAAAAAAAAAGAAAAAAAATACGTCCAAGCGTTATAAAAATGCGATTAGTAAAAAAACATTGCAACTGGATTTCAATCAAGAAATTAACTCGTTTCTTTGCCTTCAATTCAATTAACGTACTACCGTTCTTCGAACCGTGATCGAGACTCAATTCCGATAAAAATTATCTGCCCAAAACTAAAATAATAATAATAACAATAATAATAATAATAAATTAATCATTTGCCACACACCCACGCAGTCATATCGTGCATCGGCGAGTTCATAAAGAACGCAGAAATGTCATGTGCAAGCCTCCCGTATTTCCATCATTATCCAGCTAACTCCCTCTTTTTCCTCTGGAATAAAATCTCCGGCCCGTGCTTTAATCGCGGCCAAGAGAGGTCGATCGAATGGAGTAACACGGAAAGAGAGAGAGAGAGAGAGAGAGAGAGAGAGAGAGAGAGAGAGAGAGAGAGTATATGTGTGTGTTTGTGCGTGCGTGCGTGTACGGTCAATGGGAGCAGTCGGAGTACAGGATTGCTCTGGTCGATTCTAATTGAATCGTCCTTTGGCCTCTAAGCGATCACCGTTCCGCCCACTGTTAGAACGGGCGACCCTCTCCGCTTCTATTACGCGTTTCCAACCGAAGAGATTCCACGCGACTCGTCTTATTTTAGACGAGCGATCGAGCTTTTTCCCGAAACCTCGGCGCGCGGACCAGACGCTCGGCTACGCACGGCCGCGATAATTGTTCGAAAATTAATTTCCTCCCCCGGATCTGGAATTGGCGTGAAACGAGGTTTCAATCGAATCGGAGAACGAAACGGAGAAGAATTTCAAAAGGGAATTGGAAAACATCCGTTCTTATCCGTTATACAAGACAAGAATAGTTCAGGAATAAAAATATATTCTTATTACGGTCTTGATTGAAACAACACGCGCCCTTTAACTTTAAATTTCCCAAATTTAATCCCCAATTCCTTCTCAAAGACAAAGACACCAATGAGGAACAATGAACAGGAACAGGTTAAACCGATTAACAGACTCTCGCGTCTCTTACGTCTCGACGTCACCCACGCATTAATCCACGCACACGGCGCCCACCAGCGTTATTTTTAAAAACCGTCCTCGGAATTTCTCCTCCTTCGACCAAGCTTAATTCCGTCTCTCGATAAAACTTCCCCCCACCCTTTCCTCTCGCACGCCTTCCCACGCTTCGCCCCCCCCTCCCCGCAAAAAGAACCGAGAAAGAATCGTGTCGTGAGCAAGGTGGATTCGACGAGATCCGCAGGTGATCGCTCGAGAGAGAGAGAGAAAGAAAGAGAGAAAAAACGCCTCCAGCCAATATTAATACAACCCCCTCCCCTCGCCGTAAGACGATCCCCCCACACCTCTCCCCCCATCCGAAAAGGGAGAGCGCGCACGCGTGGGGTATTAAATTAATGTAGTCGACTCCTAGGTCGGCGATTAAACAAAGGGTGAAAATTGAGCACCGCGTGCCCCCTTCCCCACCTCTGGCCCCCGCGGCGGCGGCAGCGTGCTCGGCCACGAAACGGCGCATCGTCGGCTACACCCACCCTCGGCTCGATTTCGTCGCTCGATCGCTCGTAACGCGTGGACAGCGTGGCCAGAACGTGTATATATATATGTATGTATATATCGCGCTATTGGGTCGCGTTCGTGAGCTCCAATATACATACATACATATATATATATATACATACACACACCGCCTTCACGGACGAGTAATCGTCCCCGCGACACAATCGTGTCCGCCCGTTTTCACGGATACCATCGAAGAGGGGAGGGTGGTGTCGTGGTGTTCACGGACGCCACGGGTTTTCACGGGTTATATCGAAATTTCGGTTGTCTGCGAGTCGAGGAGGAGGAGGAGGAGGAGGGAGCGCGCACACGCGTTTAATATATGTAAACTGGTGGCGGTGGTACGCGCTCGCGCGCGCGCGTGTGTGTGTGTGTGTATACGTTATACCTATGTACACATCGGCCGACCGCCGTGGGGCGGGCTTCGTTCGTTGAATGCGGTTTAATATTAATGGGAACTGATGATAAGCAGCGCAAACAAGCGTCGAGTCTCCCGGGAGAGATCTGCCTTCTGTTACCCCGGGTGCAGTGGGACCTGTGCGCTACACAACGTATATATATATATACGTTCGCGGGAGCGGAGTATACCGTGGTGGAGGAGGAGGAGGAGGAGGAGGAGGATGGTTACGCCGCCGACACAAAGACGTTGGAAGGGAAAAACGGTGTGGCAGCGTAGGGCACGCGGCACAGGGTGCCCGCTACAATATCGGTGAAGATCGTTCTTTTGTAAAGATAAATATTTTCGAACGAGATAAAATCGGATGAATCTTGAACGAAGGAAAAAAAATTAAAAAGTTGTATTTCCGTTTGATCGATGAGAAGGAAGAAGACGCGCCTCTTGTTCCCTGGAAGAGAAGAAATTATCTCGGAACAGATCATCGATCCTTTACACGTCGTCCATGTTTCTTTTTTTTTTTTTTTTTTCTTACAATTCTTGTGAAAGAATCATCGAAATCAGGGGCACTTGGGTAATTGGTGGATATAAATACACGTTTTACAACGGTCCCATACAAACACAAACACAAACGGGGGGGGGGGGGACGGTGACTCGTACACGCACAGATGCGTACAAATGAGGGGGAGAACTCGGGGAGGGGCTCGTTTGCCGGTACTTACTTTGCTCGCCTCGTCCTTTTCTCTTCCGCCCGCGTGTGTGCCAGCGCTCTCTGTGGACACGGGACCCCTCCCCCCCCTTCCTGCGGCCTCTCTCTTCCCGTGGCTCGACGATTGTGCCCCGGCTAACCTATTCGGTTTCGGCGCGAGTGTTTGCTCGGCAAATTAGAAAACGATCGGCGATCGACTATTCTCGGCCGAATAGGGAGACGAACAACTGGGTTGGGGTCTCGTTCGAACGAAACGATGGGGAGAACTTAATGCGCCGCTACGAATCGCTTCGCTAATACGTTATAAATTCCCGGGGCGTTCGTTAACGGGTTCGTTTGTGGTTCCGCTTCCACTTTGTCCGTGTTTGCAAATATTGAGAAAGAAAGAAAGAAAGAAAGAGGAAGAAAAAAAGGAAGAGAAGGAAAAATATCTAGCAATGGATGATCCGTGACATCGACTGTTCAAGGGAAAGAAGGAAACGCTTGTAACGCGGACGGATCCTTGTTTCGAGGAATTTCGAGGCCCATTGCCTGCCAAATTTAGGGCGTATTCCCGCCCCGTGTATCCTGGCCCTGGCCAGGTTTCTCGTATTCAACATCCCCGTCATCACGCCGCTCCACGCTATCCGTGCTTGATTAAATGGCTCCACGCTCGCTTACAACGTTTATTAGAACGCTCCATTGAGAATCTCCTCCTCGCGGCCTGTGCTCCTCCAAATACCATCACTTATGAATACCAAAAATTGGTGGTAAAATTCTCGAATCAGGAGATTTCAATCGAGATCGAGTCGAGGAACGATAGGGAGACAGAGATCCATCTTTTTTCCAATTATCCTCTCACGCGTCGCTCACATCCAAGTCTAAATAATGGATCGAAGAAACATCGCCGGCATGTAATAACGCCACGAAGCCAAGATTCATGGGAACAATATGAAACCGAGATACCACTCGAGCGGGGAATTCATCCGTGGCGAATAATCGAGCATTGGCAACTAATTTGGCCGACGATCATCGTCGAGAGACGATGGTGGTGTACACCGATATCTCGGTGGTGCACGGATATTCTCGCCGCCGCGGCGGAAGCCGCAACGAGAAGTACAAAGCACCACTTCCCTTCCCTCCCCCCTGTCGTCGTCGTCGTAGTAGTAGTAGTAGTTTCCGTGCTACTAGGTGAGGAGGGAATAACCGTGGATAGACGGAGACGGGCGGATATAACAAGATAGATGGATAGAGAGAGAGGGAGAGGGAAATTGCAGAGGCAGAAGAGGAGGCGATGGAGGTGGGAATAGGGATTCCATTATTTAACCGAGGTAGTTTAGGCGAGTATTAGGGGTTTGAGTTTATGACACCCCCTCTGCTGCCCGGATTGCCTATTAATACGATATGAGGCTGGCCCGCCTCTATTCCGCATCATCGCGCCTGGCGAGGCGCCTGCCACCCCGAATTTTTTTTTTTTTTTTTTTTTTTGTTTATTATCATGCAACGACGTTCCGTATGAATGCGAAAATTCCTTCTCCCCGCGGCAACGCCACCCCCGCGATATCTTTATTGCCCGTTTTCATTCCACGCAATCTCGCCCGGTAATTTATCCGTTCGCTTTCTCGCCACGAGTTTTCACCGAGTATCTCTCTACTATCTCTGCTTCTCCTCTTTTTTTCTCTTTTCACCACCCCTCCTCCCTTCTCTTTCCTCTTTTTGTTTTGAATCGATATCCAGCCGCTCGAATCCGCGTTCCTTTCGAAATTTTCAACCGGAGAAACATCCTTTTTCTTTTGTTGCGAGTTTCATCGGGGGGGGGGGGGGCACGATTGATGGGGAATCTCTGATTCAAATGTTTTGCAATCTCGAGCATTTAAATCCTTCGAATGATCGGAAGAATTCGACTTCGTTTCTTTTAGATCGATTGTGAGCCAAACTCTCAATTAAGAGATCCGTCCGCGAACTTGCTCCCTTTCAAAGGCACGCCACGCTAGCGCGCTGCGTGTGTTCCGCAACAAAGAAGAAGAATCCCTCTTGTGGAACAACAAGTTCCAAGTAACTGGATCGGGGAGTATTACTTAGATTCTCTTACGCGGTAACGATCTTTCGCCCGGTGCCGCGGTCGCGATTCAAACTTTGCGTAAACGCTTGCGAAACACCGAAGAGGAAACTAGAGAGAGAGAGAGAGAGAGCAAGATACAATTGGAAGAAAGGAGAAAGCGAGAGAGAGAGTTTGTACTTGGGCTTATATCCGCGTACAAATTGCCTTTCGCTTAAGAGCTAATTAAGAGGCAGTCGTATCCCCCGTCGGGGAAAGGTTCCGCTGGAAAATGTATCCTCTAAACTGGCGAACCTATATATCCTATGACCTCCCTTGGACTCTCGAGAACTCGAGCACAAGAGGACCCTTCCTTTTCGTGCACCTATACATATATACAGGGACCGAGGAGGCGAGGTAATCGTTACGACGTATCCGTAGACAGATAAGAGCATCGACTGCTCTTCCGAGTCTCTCTCTCTCTCTCTCTCTCTCTCTCTCTCTCTCTCTCTCTCTCTCTTCCGTCCGTATTTCGCCCCCTCCTCCCCTCGACGGGGTCCATCCAGGTTCCAGGAAGCGTAGAATCCTCTTGGATTCCCCGGAGCCGACTTATCCGCGTATACTCCTAAAGTGGCGGGTGATCCTCGATGAACCGTGACTGGTCAGGATTTCGAGCGATTGAGGGGGCGAGGGGAGGGGTGGAGGAGGATCATCGAGAACCGTGTTACGTTCGATTTAAAAGTTACGTGCGGACCTGGCGTGTTTAGGGGACGGCGAACGATTCTCCCTCTACGGAGAATCCCATGGAGAGTTCCGGTTTTTACATTTTTATCTTGGTGATTTTTCTCTTTTTTTTTTTTTTTTTTTTTTTTCATAGAGATTTTTCCCATCCTTCTGTTTCCCCGATCTGATTCTGCGATGCAAGGTGTCTATCGTTTCGAGTCGTTGTTGAAATTGAAGAAGTAAAGTTCTACCTGATCGGAATTTTTGTGTTCGAAATTCGGTTTTCGAAGCTTTTCTTTTTTTTTAAGAGTTTGGCAAGTAAGATTGGTAAACGGTAGGCAAAAAAAGGGAGGCCAGCGAACTGTGAGAAACTCTCAGCTGATCTGTGGTGTACAAGTGGATGCGCCAGGGAGATTTCAGGAGGGGCACTTACTGATTGAGAATGAAACGAGCGATCGAAAAGCTGCGATAAAAGTTAAATGTGTTTGAAAATATTATCGAGGAATCCCTTTTCGATCGAAAACCGATTACCCAATTGGTAATTCGATCAATTATATCCAATTGTCCTTCCAAAAATTGTCCTCTCCGCCCCGCCCCGCTCGAAAAAACGAAAACGAGCGCGCAACCAAGTCTTGGAAACAGATGTGTACAATATTTCCCCGGTTGTCTCACGGTTTACCGACGCAATTAAAATTCGCCTCGCAAGCTCAAGCACGTTCATTGCCACGCCATTAATCCCCCCGAACATCCGACTAAAACCAACACGCCACCTCCCTCCCCTCCCTCTAATTCCACCTCTAAATACCCTCCTAAATATTCGCCTCGCCTCGCCTCGCCTCGCCTCACCTCGCCTCGTGTATAATATACACGCGTTAAAGGAGCAACTCGATCCTCTCCCGGATCGAAAGCGAGGAGGAGCGGACGAGGCGGGAGAAAGAAACGGGTATGGAAAAGTAAAGTCGGAAATCGTAAAGTGCTCGACACCTCGGCCCTCCTGGACAAATAAGACGGCGAGTGGAAGAAGACGAAGCGGCGACGACAACCGCGGCGACGAGTGGGATCCGGCCGCTGTACGCTTTCGTAGCGATACCGAGACTCCGCTCTACGCGGCATTCAAAAACTCTCCTCACCGTTGGAGACGCTCGCCTCTCCTCCATTCAGCCCGTCCAAGAGGACGACGTGGACGCGAAGAAGGGGGCGGGGGGCGGGATGGAGGATGAGTGGTGTCACGGATGAGGCAGGAGGCCGGGACAGGGACGGCTAAATAATAATTCTCACTTAACTAACTCGGTTAACTAGCTTCGCCGCGGCTAATAATAAAGGCGTCGTCGTGAGCGCGACGAGAGAGAGGGAGGGAGGATCGTTTTCAGAGGGTGCCACGACGTCGTCGAGCGGCGGAGAGAGGGGAGGGAAGACCGTGGACCGCGTCGAGGTCTGAAGTCAATTTGTCGGAGAATGCGTTGGCAACACGTGCGTTGAGATTCTCCCGTTTCAGCCTGGCCGTACGTACGGGAAGAGAAGAGAAGAGAAGAGAAGAGAAGAGCTTACGTGGTTGAAAAACTTTGGCAGACGAGATTCTCTTCGAGAGAGAGAGAGAGAGAGAGAGAGAGAGAGAGAGAGAGAACAATTAGCCCGCCGACGAATTTCGGAACAGCAGTCCTAGACCAGCAGTCTGCCGCGGAGGAGACGCCCTAGGGATTTCCGGAAGGATCACATGCTAGGATGCTACACGTGCTGTGAAAAAGTTGAAACTCTGACGTCGATCCGTTGCCCTTATTATTATAGCACGCGTAAAAAGTAGAGCAAAGTAAATTGGCAGAATATCGACTGTCGTTTATCTACTCGTGTAACGATTAATTATACGATTAATTTTCTTCCTCGTTGTCGAATTAGTTCAAGATTTCTTTTCAAAGAACAAGCTGAACGGAACGAAACACAAGAAACCAAGAAAGATCGGACCAACGATCGGGGCAAAGAACAACGATCCAAGAACTATTTTTTATCGTCAGGCTGTACACACGAACGAGGTGTGTGCATCGTACCCTCTCCTCTCCCTGGCCCCCCCTTCTCCTATCCCGGATGGGAAGGGGGGATGTTGGTAGATCCGGGCCGACCTTTCGGTCTTTCGGGGTGGTCCGCAGCCCGCCACTACGTAGGTATCCACTTATAAACACGACCCTACTTACTCTTTCCGTAGTCTCTGGCCTCGTAGGACTCGCGTCAGGGCGGTAAAAGGGTAGATAGATACACGGCACGGTATTAGTAGGTATTAGGTGTTGGCCTGGGAAAGGCTGCACGTGCTTGCGAGGAATCCCATCCCTCCTGCGAGTTCGGATAATTCTTTAAGTGCTTCCTTTCACCCTTCACGCCGCCTCCGATCTCGCCACTCTTACCCCGGGGGGGCCGATCCTCCACCGGTCCCGACTCACCACCACCACCACCACCGCCGCCGCCACCCCCTTTCCTCGACACCAACACCCCCTCCTCAGACCGATGCGCTCGCGGTGCCAAGCTCCGGATCTTTTTCCGCGTATCTACGTGTGTCTATGTGTGTGTATGTATGCAACGGTCGATCCTCTCTTTCCATCCTTTTTCTCCGTTTTCGTCCTAGATAGGATCCTCCCGAGGAGGATCCTTGCTCCTCCGCAGGCAGACGGCTTTTAGCAATTTTACCGTGTGCGCGACTCCGATTCGGCTTTCACGCCGCCTCTCTTTGTACACCTTGACGGAGAGGGGGCGGCCCCTTAATCTTCTTAACGCGAAGTTAAGCGTTCGGAGGAGGCTGGATGCGTCGACTTTAATGCATTCGATAATCGGATAGGGCGACGAACGCTGTTGTGGATTAATTATCCGGTACGGCGTTGAGGGGAGGGGGGAGGATCGCGCGCGTGCCACGCTTGAAATTGAACCGAGTCGAGAGGACTTTTGGAAGATTACGATTACGTGGAAGAAGAGTATGAAAATTGGGAGATTATCGACGCCTCGACTCGGTTCTCGGATACAAATGAAAATTTAAAACCTTTTTTTTTTTCCTTCGAAAGGAGCAATTTTCTTAATCGGCGCGATTATTAATTACGCATAAAACGCGAGAAGATACGCGAGAGATGAAATTCATAACCGTCACGTATGCATGTATGGTTTCCACTTGAAATCTCGCCGGCAAACTACCCGGCCGATTTACGTATTCCCATTCCGGGGCGGTGGTGCGTCGCGCGATGCCGGCATAAATAGAGCGTTACTTTCGCAATTTGAAACGGCGGCCTCCATAATTAGAATAATATTGCCGCACGCGAGACTCGTAATTTCCGTAACGCGGCGCACTCGAGCGGCGGAGTACTCGGTAAATGACATAATTATCGCTGAATGAGCGCCGCGACCCCCTCCCCGTTCTCTCTCCACGCTCCCAGCGAAATTACTTCGTGACACCTAGTTTTCCTTCCACTCCTCCGCGCCGAGCAAAATAATCCGCGTGCAATCGTTCCATTCCATTGTTTGTCCTTCGAACGGACAAGGACGTCCTCCCTCCGAGGATCTCTCGTCTCTCTGTGAAAGAGGAGACGCGAGGAAAAGCGAACGGATCGTTCTTCGAGCTCCTCGAACATCTGGATGAAATTAACTCGGCCGGTTCTTCTTCCGCAGACAGACTGTCTGCCGCGTCCTGCGATATATTTTTTTCCGAGGAAAGGGAGGATCTTCTCCTCCGATCCCAAGCGCGACTCGAGATATGGAATCGAGCTAAAACTATTTCACCATTCGCGAGAAATCTTCCCTTCCTGATCGTTTTTTAAAACGAGAATAAAATCCAGCGCGCGACGAAGCTGGAAAAGGAGAAGGACAAAATTGATAAAATTTATTCCGTGGGTGATGGAAGGGGGGGGAGGGGAGGTAAAAAAAGGGAAAAAACTTGTCTTGCTCGGTCCGCCGATCAAAGACAATCGAGCGTGGAAAAATACGCGGCGGACAATGGGGGTGGCGCGGCGGCGAAAAAAAAGCCACCACGCTGGGATGAAAAGCATCGAATTCGTCGCGGTGGATTTATAGGTAATTATTTTTCTCGGAAAACGGTGTCCGCCGCCGTCTCCCTCCCCATTGGGGAGGAGGCGTAGGCGGAGGACCCTCCTCGCCGCGGACGTGTTTCGTCAAGCGAATATCTCCGGCGAACGAGCCTTCCACCACCGCTGGGCGTGGAAACTAAAGCCTGATCATGTCGCGGATGTACATTTTCTACGGGGGATCGTATTCAGGGAACGGCGGCGAGATTCGACGAGAGGGTGAGGGGGAGGAGGACGAGGCGAGGTGGTTGCAGCCAAAAGGGAGGCGCGAGGATGTATATAACCGGCGACAATTGCCGGATACTGCGATTCGCGCGAATCGCACAAGGACTTAGCTAGCTCGTATACACACACACACACACACACACACACACGTGAATACACCGTGAATCCTCGCCACGAGGCCGAGTGGAACAGGCGGATCGGAATAGGAGGAGGAGGATGAGGAAGCGTTGGAAGATAGTGGAGGCAAGAATGGGACAGATGGAGGGGACGAGAGAAAGAGGGATGGCGGACGGCGGTGAGGGCGAGGGGTTGTATAGATACATCCCTGCGGCGGTGGTTTGTAATATTATGATAACCCTCCCTGGCTGCCTGGCTGCCTCACCCCTACCCTTGTCTCCCTCCTACGCGGCCCAGGCTGCGCGGCCACCCTCTTTCAGCGGCCATGTTGCCGGGAAATATGATTATTGTTATTATTTGCACCCTCCTTCGACCGCATCCTCCTGACTCCTCACCTCCTCGTGGCAATCCTCTCATCCTACCGCTGTCCCCTTCCCTCCCCCTCCCGTCTTTCTTTCGCCAGCTCGTCCCGTTTCATCGTCAGCCGTCGTCTCCGATGCTCTTGTTGCCATTCTCTCCCTCCTATATCTATATCTCTCCTTCGTCCCTCTGATCTCTATCTGATTTTCTCCTTCTCTTCTCCCTCCTCCTCCTCCTCTCCAGTCTCTGCTCATCCCCTTCGAATCAAACTTGATTCTCTTCTCTCGAAGGCGAGCGAGCCTCTAGATCCTGCTACAACCACGACTCTTCGCTCTCCGATGAATTAAGAGGAAACGAGCGGAGATAAGTCAAAAGGAGAAGAAGAGAGGGGAAAAAAAAAAAAAAAAAAAAAAAGAAAGGAAAAAATCAACGACGATTCTTTCTTTTCTATCTCGCCTTCCATTCTATTCCCGTGTTTCTTTGTTCTTCCATTCCATTTTTTGCTTCTCCGTTCTCCACGATGGCCGTTTGCGAAACTTTACGATGCAAAATGCCATCCCTGTGTCGCGCGTTTCTTTCCATCGGTTCTTCTTCTACTCTTTTTTTTTTTTTTTTTATCCCAGAGTATTTTGCTCTTCCTCGTCCCCTTCTTTTTATTTTTATCTAACGCTTCTATCCCCGTCTCCGTCGTTTACCCCGACACCTCTTTTTCCCTCTCGACGCGCAGTTCATCCGCAACTCGTCCCTGCGGAAACGTTTCATCGACCGAGACCATCGTCCTCCTACCGCCTTTCCTTTCGTTTTTTTCGCAGCTTTCCTCCGGGCTTCTCTCTCCCTCTCTCTCTCTCTCTCTCCCTCTTTTCCAACATCCACCACCGAAACTTTCCTCGCGTGACTAATATTGAGAAGTATCTCTCCACCCGTGTTGGAGGAGCGGGACGGTTATCTCGAATCAGACTGATAACCGGAAACTTAAAAGAAAAAAAAAAAAAGAGAGAGAAAAAAAGAAGGGAGATCTTTTTAAACGCAATATTCGTGTTTTAACGCTCGAACGCTGTCTCCAAACTTTCTCGAATAATAATAATAATAATCGTGCAAGGGGGGAGAAAAGGAAAAAAATAAAAAATAAGACGGGAGTATAATATTCTTCCAAAGAAATCTCTTCTTAGCTAGCCGGTCCTCTGGAAAAGTCTTCATCGCGTCGAGAATCGCGTCGACGTGCAGGCCATTTCCCGCGAATTCGACTAATCGTGTTACTCCTCTCCGTATATACGTTGCAGAACGCCGACAGTAGAAGCGTTAAACGTAACGAGAATCACGAGGTGTGATAGGTAAGAAGGGAACGAGAGAAATAAACGAATCCAGCCATCGGGTCGGAAGAGAGTCATCGGGATGGATGGTTAGAATGGACGAAGAAACGAACGAACGTCGCGAGAAGAGAGAGGAAAGGAAAAGAGGAAAGAAAAGGAAAAAGAGAAGGAGAAGGAAAAAGAAGAAAAAAGAAAGAGAAAACGAAGAAGGGGAGCGAGGAAGGTGGTGGTCTCGTACCAGTCGCGAGAGTCGTGGTAATAAATGGGCAACACGAGCGCTTATAAGGGGTAGGTAATCTAAAGCTTTCGAGGCGGTAGCGGGGGACGTGGAGAGGAAGCGAGCAGGAAGATGGAGAGTGGGGCGGGGGAGGAGGTAGAGGAGGGAGGGTGGATGGGGGGTGAACCTGTGTGTAGGATGAGAGAAGAACCGGCTGGAGGAGGAGACCACGGAGGAAGGGGGATAAGGGTGGTTACGGTGAGGGTGTGAGATAAGGTATAAGGTGGGTAAGATGGCGGACAATTTGCCGCTCGACTACTCTTGCCCGCACCCCCTCTCCCTCCTCCCTCTCCTCCCTCCACGCGATTCCACCCCTCCCCCTCCGGCCCATGTACCGGGTAATAGATGTTCCTCCTTCGCGACCAACAGAGAAACGTTGAACGCGCGCGCAAGCACCGGTTTCCACCCTCCTCAACCCCTCACCCCATTCCCTTTCTCGCCGTCTCTCTCTCCTTCTTTTCCTATCCGAACCAACCGCCTCTCCTCTTTCTCCGCACGGAAAGACCTCTTCTCGCGGCTTTTCCATCCCTTTCTCGGCGCGTGTGGAACCGCGCATGAACGCATATATATTTTATACATATATGCCGCGCGCGCGTGTGCGTGTGTGTACATGTATATATGTATACAAGCGACGATGAGAGGAGAATCACGCGTGCACGCGAACAGCGGAGACACGTACATGGCGGAAAGTTGCGGCCGCGTTCGCATATACACCGACTGGCTCCGCGGTATTCACTACGCTCGTGGTACGTAGGTATTTTAAACGCTCTCCACACCGTCACCTGCCGCCGCCACTGCTCGCTCCACCCTTCGCGCCTCCACCTCCCGCCCCTCCGCCCGCCCGCCACCCCTGACAGTCTACCCGCCAGACCGCACCAGCATGCTCTCTCTTAGCATTCCATCCGCCATCTTCTCACTTAATAAAATAATTACCCCAGGCCAATTAAGCGTTCCCCATCCCCCTTTCAACCCTTCGTCCCCCCACCGACCACTCGTCCCACCAATACCTAACCCCTGTTCCTCGCCGAGGCGGAGGAGGGGGAGGGGGAGGAGGAGGGGGAGTACAAGGCTCGCGTATAACTCGCGCTCTTCTTGCTCCTTTGAGCGAAGAGGCTTTCTTCTTCGGGAGAGAGGCAGCTATTCCGCACGGTCGTTACACGACCGTTTACTCGGTATTATTATTTCAAAATGCCCGCCAAACGGGGCACACGATTAAACCTGGCGAGAATTATTCAGACACGATTACGCTTGCCTCGATGTGTGATTTATAAACGCGATTTCGATCGTAGCTTGACAGTTTTTCATCGCGAGAATGATATTTTTTGGGGAAGGGGTGTTCTTTTTTTTTTTTTTTTTTTTTTTTTTAAAGAGGTTACGATCGGTCGTTATGTACGTACATATATGTACATATGTGTGTATATGGGGCCCGCGAGGGCGCGCTCGCGCTGTTCCCGCGTATTTTATACGCGTATCGTTATTTAACGGCTCACCACTCGCACTTTTTCCCGTGTACGGGAGAGATTTAACGTGCACCGGCGATAATGCATTTTATATTTATGCACCGGTGAAAATTTAGCATGAAACGGCGATGCATTGCTCGTCAGCACGGAAAATCATTTATTGATTTCCAATAACGGTGTTTTATCTTTCGTATAAATATAATGGCCTCGGTAACGTACCTGATGAATCCGGCACGCCCTATTTTTCATCGTTGTAGATACTCTCGTCTTGCTTTCTTTCCATTTTCGATCGTTGGCTAATTGCGTTGTCCTTGACAGGAAGCATCGACGACCGTATTTCTTCGAGTGATTCTCGATTTGTAATATCTCACACTACATTCTAACTTCATTCCACTTTCGTAACACTGGCGTATCAACCCACGTTAAAGCAAATTTGTTAATAATAATGTATTAACGCAAAAATTTAAAATTCATTCGACACAGAACATTATCGCACTGTTCGTTTAACTAGTCAAATCGGAAACTAACTAATTAGAGTCCGTTTGAAACATTGGTAGCGACATCTATTGACAACTGGTCGATTTAAACTCGGTCTTAAAACCAGAGATGATGGCGCTGTGCTCAATTCGTATACAAGATGTCTACCATGTCTTTGATGAGTCGTGTTTTCGGTAAATACAGTGCAGAAATTTGTCATAAAGCTGCTTCGGTATCGTATCAAGTACAACCAAAGAGAAACAAATGGGATCTAGTGAAAGTTCCAGAACCTGGAATGAAAGGGAAGACCTATCGAAGAATTATACATTTCAAAAATGAATACACAGTCGAACCTTTACAGGTTACGAATTTAGGAGGCAGAGATCCTGTTACAGGTGTGTATTTTAATTAAATTTTTTATCCATTTTATATCCGTGAGATATAATAAATGATATTGATTTTGACGAGAATTAAATTAATTTTCAAAGCGAGTAAGTATTTAGATTCTTTCATTTCGTAATAAAATCATCAGTTGATAAAATAGTTTTCTATTTTGGCGGGAATTTCGATTAACACGCATAACCGGTTTATTAATTATTATTAAATTATTCATCCATTGTATTATTCGTGTTTAAAAACAGGAAGACTAGTAGTCAAAGGAATCGGTGGAGGTATTAAACACAAATATCATTGGGTTAGGTGGATCAGAGATGGACCCACTGATCTCAATGAACCTCCAAAGAAAAACAAAGTTTTGGCAATAATAAAAGATGGTTGCAGAACGTCAAATGTGGCTTTGATCGGAAGTGGTAGTCACATGCAATATATCCTCGCTACTAAAAACATGAAAGTTGGAGACATACTTCATACTCATAAAGGTATCCCTCCGAATCCAGTCAGAGCTTATGAGGGAGATTCTTATCCGCTTGGTGCATTACCCAAAG
The DNA here is from genome assembly GCF_048593485.1 of Apis florea. NCBI lineage: Eukaryota > Metazoa > Arthropoda > Insecta > Hymenoptera > Apidae > Apis > Apis florea. The sequence continues at coordinate 4,782,899 of NW_028256549.1, read as the reverse complement.
GTACAATCGTCCATTGCGTGGAAAAGTATCCAGGTTTAGGTGGTTCTCTTATTCATTCCGCCGGAACGTACGGTACGATATTAAGAAAAGATGGAGATGATCGTATAGTTGTTAAAATGCCAAGCAAGAGGGAATTCAGCTTACACGAGAGTTGTATGGCAACAGTCGGTAGACTGTCGAACATCGAACATGAGTCGATACCGATTGGTAGCGCCCAGAAAAATAGAGAGCTCGGAAATCGACCGAGAAGCGGTCTGTGGCAGAGAAAAACAGGCCGATACGGGCGGAAAATTAAATCTACACCTCCGTTACAAAAGATTGGGCCAAATATGACTGGTTTAAAATGGGAAAAGCTCGAATTAAATTTATCGCGTTTGAACGTTGTCTCAAATTAAATTGCAGCATTCAATAAATATTATTGTACTGTTTTATTGTCTTCGTTACTTAACTTTGCTAGCCTTTTTTTATTAATAGTTGCGACGATACACGTAATTGTAATATATACCAGAGAATAAAACTGGATATGTTTACATCTTGTATCTCGATTATGATAGAAATCGTTATCGAATCTTTAACGATTCTATTTCTATTGGAAATATTACAATTAATAATTCGCTTCTTTTTGCGATGTATTGTTTTTTTTTTTTTTTTCAATCGTGCACGCTTTCTTTGGCAGTATTTCGATATTTAAATCCGTTCAAAGACCTTTATTGTAATACACTGTTTGAAGATTAGGATACTTGGAGACTATTTGTTCCCGTACTTCTGGTTCCAGATCGTCTACCGAAATAGCTACTCGTTGCTCGAATAACGCACAACAAAGAGGCGTGGCAAATGTTAAGCAAATCCCGCAAAGTAAAACTTGTATAGGTACGACAGCCCATTTCATCTCGCACAACAATTTTCGCCGTTCTATTATATTCATTATGAAGGGCACCAATGCTAAAAATACACACAAAATATTGTATTATTCCAATATAGAAGTAGATGAAAGTTTCATAATATATAATTCCAACGTAACGTTTGATTAAAACTTACTCATGCTCGGTACGGCCATAAGGATACGAGACAGAGTAACAGCGGCAATCGCCCTTTTAGCGGCACGTTTACTGTTCCCAACCTTCACTCCTTTCTCTGTTTGTAATTCAATACCATTTTGGAGCTCCAACATCCTCATGAAGGGAATATTTACGCAGTTGGCAGCGGCCACTGCCGCGAACGGTACCAATCGACACACCATAGGTGGTGCATTCCGGAATAGTCGATTCAGGCTGAGGGCTGTTATTACAGCTCCTCCAGTTGCGATACCGTAACTTTGCAAGAGCGTGTGTATGGGAATCGGACTCGATCCACTACGGTTCGTATAATTGACGATAGCGTTGAACGACTGGTTCACCCATTGCCAGAAGATGACGTGCGTTGTTGTTCTGGATCAAAAATCAAAAAAATTAAATATTTTAACTATTAAGAATTGTGATAAAAATTCTTATTATCTCCGTGTGCAAATCTACGTTGCAACGTTGATAAATTTGAATTAAATTTTTTTCGCATATTGATTAGTCATGTTTATGTATCTCTCTCTCTCTCTCTCTCTCTTGTAACACGATTACAACAAATAAATATAAGCGTGATTCGATAGTTGGCAAAAGGTGAAAGGTCCGACGAATGTTTATCGGTTCAATGCCACCGATATAAACCGATACAAAATCGTCCCAATTTTCCCAATCGAATTTTCATATCACAATCTTCGCGAAGATTAACGTAAAAATTCAGCACGCACTTGTAGAACGTTAACATACAGCCGGTGATCATCATGTTCATCGGTACTTGAGCGCTCATCCGTCCTATGAGAAACATTTTCTCTCCCGTGTCGGGATGGAACGCGCTGTCGTACAAGTATTTGCATCTCCACAACTCGTCCTCCGTGATTTTCAAATCCGCCAGACTATCCCCTTTCCTGTATAACAATTGTCTCGTCAATATTCGAACAAAACTCAATCGTGGGTGGGTAATTACCTGTATTTGGTGACCACGTCTCGTGCATTCTCCAGCTGTCTGCCAGTGGCAAACAGATTCAAAGGGTTCGTCACAGCGAGGAAGTGAAGCGCCCTACCCCTGTACGTGCTCTGATCCCAATACGGTTTCTCGATGTCGATTCTATCCTTCGACATCTTGCCAACTCCTGCGACTCCTCGTTCCTTCTCCCACCGGCTCCTCTCTCTCACACCTGTTCCTTCGTTCCCTCTGCCACACGCACACACGGCCACGCAACCCCACCACGCGGCCCTACCAGGTTCTTTGCCTGCGGCAGTCTCCTCCGCTCGCCTCGATTCTAAGACGTGAGGACGATTTCATACGGGCTGATCCTCGAGAGAGGACGCTCAAGCGTCTCGCACGCCCGCGACTGAATCGAACCGTTGCACAACGCGATATCGCCCCATCGCCAGCTTGCTCGACCTTTCGATCCCGATACTTCTCTCTCTATCTACCCCGCTTCTCACCCCCTTCGATGCTGTTATCGATAACGCCTGCACGCCTGCGCGACCACCACGACGCCCAGCTTACCTCCTCCGCCAAGAGATGGTGACACTTTATCAGTTTGGAATTTGGAATTTTTTGTTCGTTCGTCCGGTTTCGAAAGATATAACAAACACGGTTGTGTTGTACGTAAAGTGTGTTGTAAATTTTGTTATCTCTTTTTAGGGTGGTGGCAGTTCAGTCCAAAATTTGATATTTTATTTTTGTTTCGAAAGTTGAAGGATTGTGTACCCTTAATTTCTGTTTCTTCAACCCTTCAACAGATGGAGCAACGCGTCATTTCCATAAAAATACAAGTTTCGAGTAATGATATTACGAGATTGTTTGAAATTTGTCTCGAAATATCGTATTGTTCTTTTGTTTCGTTTAAACCCCCCCCCCCCTCCCCGCTCCTGTTCCCATTACATTTCATGGCACGATAATATAATAAACGCTAGATGCAGTCAGATGATATGTTATGCTACTAACCTTTAAATCACGATCTATCAAATTTTATTGCTTATTTTATTTGAATTTTTTTTTTTAGTAACGCCACGTTACAAATGAAAATCGATCGCAGTAAATTGAAATCAATTATTCGATAAACTTTATATATATAATATATATATATATATACGTATACGTCCAGTTTTTGATGCCTTTTTACGATGGATTGACAGTATCTTATCGTTTTTTCTTGATAATTAAAAAAATGAACGAAGACGCGGCCTTCTTAGGGAATGAATTGAAACGTTACTCTCGATTTTATAATGTCAATTTATTAATTAATCAAAATTGCGATACGATCAATCGGAAAACTTTCTAAACATTGATCCAATTCGAGGCAATAAAGTTTAAAGCCAATATTTATTTGTCCATCGGAAATAAAAAATCTCATAACACCAAATGCCTCCGTTTTTCATCGTTTCATCTCGCTCCATTTCTCTTTTACCTTTTCTCTCCACCGTCCTTCTTACTCTATTTTCTCTATTCACAGATGATTTACCGATTCGTAAAAATTCGTGTCGTGAATTTCATTTCGCTCACGAAATGACACGTTATTCGATTCTTCCTTGTATCTGCGCAACAAAGATATAAAATAGCAAAGAAAAATAGTTAAAAATTAACAGAGATTAATAACCGAAAGGGAGCGACGTGGCTCGGCACGTGCTCTTTCCAGGCCAGAAATGTCTTATCTTACACATTTATTGCGCTGTCCTGTTGCAGTCCAGTTTCAGTTACACGCAGCATATTTTTCCTTCAATCGAGAGAATCGAGGCCGTACGCCGTTGCATATCGCCGTTCGGAATTTATAATTAAACGTTTTCGTCTTTTTGATTGTGTCAAAACGCGTCGGCTCTCAGGCTTTTCGATCATCACCACGTTGCCCCACTTGTTCATCGCACGTTCACCGCGCAATTGAAATCGAAAACGAAAGGCAAGAAAATTGTAATTTGCAACATTATGAGCGGCGTCCGCCACCATTGTCTAAACGTGATTGTTAATTCTACCGGCAAAACTTTGGCCGATTAGATTGATGAAGCTTAAATAGGGTATTCATTATAAGAACCGTATTAACCGTGCTCTTGGCTTTCCAAGTTTTTGTTAAAATAATAAAAAATATACACGTATTAAGTCTCTGTATTTAATTTAACGTTTTCCTTAACAATAGAAATTTTTACTCGCAAATGATTTGGACGATTAGAAAAATCAATTAGTTGATCACCAAACCAGTTGGTTACGTCAATGTCTTATCGAATATCCTGCCCTGGATACTATATAATACCTCGTTGGATTGCTCGTTGCACAAAGTGAAATTATGCCAATTCGATAAAGCCATATCGACGTTTGAAAAATTTGATCATTTATCATCATCGAACAGAAGTGAGTCTAGGGGAATGAAAAATTGTTTCAGAAAACTTGTTTTAAAATAATTCGATTTAATTTAAAGAAAAAAGAAAAAAACCCAGCAACGCGATAAAAGGAAAAAATACTCCAACGTAGCCACTCTAGTTTCTAAAGTTAAAAATTATCGATAATCACTCTAGGTTCTCGAGGTTCTGTTTTTTCAATAATCCGGATCCATATTTTTTCTTTTTTTTTTTTTTTACAGGAGACAAGTTTTTTACGACGCAGTATTCAGGCCGTGAAATTTTCACACGTGTCTCCAAGTTCAACGGAGGGACGAACCCGATCGGTTTCACCATATTTACGAGCATTTATTTATTTTTTTCTTTCGCCACGAGTTTAACCACGATTCCCCCATAATTTCATAATGATCGCCTCGAATGGGAATAAAAATGAAACGATCCTTCTTATTCCGGAAGGATTCAACGATTATCGATACTTTCACCAGCAGGATTATCGTGTTTATGGATCGCGTATGCAATCGATGCATACCAGATCTATCTATGGCGCATCGTTGCCGCGAAATGGAGGCCATTCGAAGACGTAACACGTGAACCGTGAATGACGACGAACCTTCTCCTCCTTTTCTTTCCACGATATTTTCTAACGACTTGGCTCGACTTTATTCGAAACAATGAAATTATTCGCAAATTATACGCAAAGCAGGAGGACTTGTTATTTTTATTCTTCTTTTTTTTTTTTTATGATTATTTCCAATTCGTTGATTCGTTTTGATTGAACGTTTCCGTGAAATGTGGCGCGGTCTCGTTTGACGTCAATTCTTTCTTCTTTTTTTTTTTTCTTTACGTTTCTTCGTGGGAGGAAATCGTCGTGACATTGTTTCTTCGGGGAAAGAAGAAAAGAAGAAAGGCATCCACTAAGGCTTCGTTAATGTTTATTTATTTATCGGATTTCTACGAAAGAGGCGATTTGTTTTTAGTTTGCCTATTTATCTCATCTTCTTTGTTGTTGTTGTCCAAGATTTATCGATGGCATAATTCTTTAAATAATTCTCGCTTATCGTCTCGCTTATGTTATGGTAATATTATCTCGTAATATTATTTCACTCGTATCGTGTTTAACGTGTTATGATCGTTATATCAACTTGAACACATCCGATTGATATATGTTTGCCCGCGTTAATAATAATATATTAATAGAAATGGCCGAGTCGTTATTACAAAACCAATGTGAACACGGCATAAGCTTCGGTTACAAGCTTATCACGATTTAAGAGATTAGATACGATCATTAATTTTATTACTTATTATACGATTACGGATTATTTGTAATTTGTGTTTGATCTTGCCTTTATTCCATTCTCTAATTTTTCTAATTTTTATAGAAACTTGTTTGTTTACGTTTGATTGATGACACACACATAAAAAAAGAATCTGAATTTTATAAAGACGAATTTATATATATTAATCGATTCGGTTTAATTTTTGCAATTAACACAATCGATCGAACAATCTCATTCACAATTTTCTCTTCTCGTTAACCGAATAGAAATCATTTATCAATCGGGTCCAAGAGAAGAGAATGAAATATTCATTCTTTTTCCATCCTTGCAGGATGGGTATCAGTGATGGTCAAACTGGATTATCGTCGTATCCTGTGGACAATTACAAAAGTGGGTCGATAAAAAAAAAAAACATAATTGTAAAGCAGGTTACATACATAGTTGCGGACATGGCGCGTCCAAGGATTCTTGCCTTCCAGACATCAGACGAGGCTTGATTTTTATATCTAAAGTCAAACTCGTGCTCGTTCTGCTTCCACTTTTTCCTTGATTTATCGATGAATTCCATAAACCTGTTTATTTATCAATTCTTCGTACCAATAGTTATTTATTTTTATTCACATCCGGCTCGTTTGATCCCATCAAACATTTTTCTTTCTAGAAACGACATTGTTCTGAGTTTCTAAAAAAAAAAAAAAAAAAAAAAGGAATATTCATTCAATTTTTGATTGATTGTATAATGAATAATAATAAATTAATAATTAATAATTTGCAACGTTTAAATAAATTATAAATGTCTGTCGTCTATAAATTATTAGTTTAAAAGAATACTACAAATATCACGCACTTATATACTTAAATAAAAGAAACGTGAAATATTACGAACTATTAACATTGTTTAATAAAGATTGTCGACGAGTGGAGCAATTGAACATTTTATTCGTAAGAAGTCGAAGCAGGATACAAAAAATAGAGAATATACATTAGCCGAGAAATCCAAATAAAACTCGAAATACGATATATTTCTTTCGATTTGCAGCGTAGTCAATGGCGTAGAAAATAGAGAAGCGGAGAATTAATTAATCCCGATTTATCCCGTAGAGGCCGAAAGAACGTAAGAAAGTGTTTAAGAGTAATAGCTCGATACGCGTGAAAATAAAATTCATCGTTCCAGTCTCTTCGAATTTTTCTCAGCTTCACAATTTATGTGTTCTTTTATCTAATGATTCTTTTTTCAAGAAGAATTTTACTTCTATATATATATAGAACGTTTGGAATATTTTGAATAAAAAATTCGATTAATAAAAAAAATCTTTGAAAAGAGAAGAGATTAACAGCGATTAAGATTGAATAGATTAATCTCGAGAGTGAAGATTCGATTAATCGTTAACACTATTTGATTTCCTTCCCTTTCTGATTAGAATTTTCGAGTGGTTAAATTGATGGACGAAAAATAAAATTGTCTCCCTCCCTCCACAAAAGACGAAGAATTTCGAGTCTTGGAAAAGTAAGAGGGAATACTCGTTTGGTACTCGAGTATTGATGGAAGTGGACGGAATAAAGAAAAATATTACACGTAATTACGATTATTTTGCGAGGATAGCAAGATTTGATCGACGATCACTAAACTAGTTTGTTTCTTTTTTCTTTTTTTTTTCTTTTAACTGAATCTTATAATGCTCGTTTACAGAAACCGTATCGTAAAAATGTTCGAGATCTCAAAGATGTTACGGGTCATTAAGAAAATCTATGCCACTGATTACGACCAGTTAGATAAGCAAAAGTAAAGATTCAGAAGGAACGAGAAAGCTTGCAGCAAAACCTCTTCCTGCTCTCCTCGCGTCCAATATAATCGTCAACAATCGTGATCGTTTCTTTTCTTTCCTTCCTCGAATCGACACGAAATTTGAATCTTTTTACTCTCTGACCTCGAGTTTACCGTGTCGTTAACACTTTTATTACGATTTTCATATTCAAGGCATAATTCCTTTCCTTGTGTAGTTGTAGTTGCAATTTTCTTCGAATCGTTAAATATAAATTTTTTTTTTTTAATTTTCACAGATTTTCAAATCTCTCCTTTCTTTTTCTTTCTTTTTTTTTTTTTTCTTTCTTCTTCTTTCATATGGAAAACAAAATAATATATTATTTTCTTCGATTTCTAAATAAAAAATAATCTCGAAATTATTAAACGCCATCTTTCAATTATATGCAATACAACTTAATTATTTTAATTCGATTGAAAGTAGTTTAGAAAAACAGGTATAGGGGTATAAACCGGTCGCGGAAAGAGGCTGATTGAATTCCATTTTCTTGCACGTTGGATCCTAGACGAGTTGCTCCACATTATCTTGTCAATCATACACAATTTAAATGAAATATCGATACAGTCTTTTACGAACGATTATTAAATTAAAAATAATCAAAACTCTTTCCAAATTCCAATTTCAACTTCCAACAATAATAATCTCCATACGATTTTTTTCCACCCCGTTCAATTGCGCAAAAAAGCAGATTCAATTCACCCGAAAAGCAACGAATCGCACGCAGTTTTTTCAGAAACTTGCGAATTCATCCTCATCCTCAGAAGTTTATCTTATCCTGTCGTGATCGTTCGCCTTTTCACAAAGTGTGCGAGCAGAATCAAGCTCTCCAGTCTCTGTGCAAGATTATCTAAGCCATGGACCGGTACCCCCACCGACCTAAATGCACCAGATATAAATGGTCAACACACCTTCTTCGCTGAAGCAGATAGCGAGTGGACTTAATCTCGATCATCCTGCTTGTGTTTGCTTGGCGAGTGCGTCTCAAAATCTCAAAATCCTTTCGAAAGAAACGGACAAACGATTTGCTCGGAGATAATTCGAGTGGAAAGGGAAATCCGTCGAGAAAAATTGGTGTACAAAAAAAAAAAAAAAAACGAAGAAAACAATCGTGAACAATGGTGTTGTTCGTTTCGCTCTTCGATCGAGGAGTCATCAAGTGTCAAGTTTCGAATCGAATCCATCGAATTGGCTGCGCTTTATTCGTGATCATCCTTTGTCTCTCGTCGAGCGCGTCCTCTCACATTTTCAATTCGAGCAGCGGTAATTCGACGTACGTCGAGAGATGCCGAGCTGATTGCGCGGTGCACAAGGATCTTATAAGTTGCGGCAAGTTCAGGGTCGTCAGGTGGTTGAACGACATCGCGAGGGAGAAGGTAGGATCACAAATTGGGACACAAATTTTTTATTCAATTCGAAATAATCGCGTGGCGTTAAATAAGCGACTGTTAAAAAAAAAAAAAAAAAAAAAAAAGGAGAGAGGAATTTTCGGAGGAAATTTCATGCACCAGTTCCGGATGAAAAAAGTCGTGTGTACGTTCATTATTCATCATTCGAAAACGAAGCAATCTTTTCCACAAGATTCCATTATTTTCGTGTAAAATTAACGACAGTTGATCGTGACACTATGCATCGCGATTTCGCTACTACAAACCGTTATTATAATCCAGCGTTCGTGCAGCGGCGAGAGTATCGGACACACGATCCCCCTGTCTTACTTTTCCTCAGACTTTTACTTTTTAATACCATGTCACAACAATCGAATCGACACGCCAATCTTTCATTTCGCGCCATTTATTTCGAAAAAATTTACCGATCATTCCTTCCTTTTCAACAATTTTAAAACACCATCCAACGATTATTTATTCGTTGATTTTTAACGTTCGTTTTTATCGTACGCAATAATAATAATTTGATTCGAACCAGGAATTCAAGTATGGCGCGATCCGCATCGTCAGGATCCCGTCACTGTCGCAGCAACCGGTTATCCCGAAATTGCCCGAGTCCCGCGTGTTCAAGAGCGGCATAATGGAGGCCTTGAACTTCGCCAGGGACACGGCCGAGGATCTCATTGCGAAACGAGCCTTCGTTTACACGATCGACGACACGGCCTCCTCGGCAAGGAGTTTCGCCGCGATGCCCATGATCGTGGACGAGGATCAACTCGTCCAGATGCAGACCAGGGGCATATCCGACGGTAATTTGCTTGAACGAACAACTGTAAACAAATGGACAACGAATTGAATGAAGAGTTTATGGAAATTGAGAATTTTAAAAATTCTTTTATCGACTTTAAAAATAAAATCGTCGAGAATTAGATAAATAATAAATTAAATAAAATTCTATAGGGTCTTATCGTCCCAGTGATTAAATTTTAGAATTTTAACTAAAAATTTAAATAATTTAGAGACAGTAATTATTTCATTAATTCGTTCATTCAATTAAAAGACAATTTATTATGCTACCTTTCTACAATCTATATATACTGCAGCTAATTAAATATTTATTCATGGATAATTCATGGAGCAGATCGACTTAAAATTACAATCAATGTTTTCGATAAACAGGTGAATAATATATTTGCCGAGTTCCTTTTTCTATGTTTTTAAAATTTTAATATATACTTTTATAATATTATTTCTCAATTTTTCCATACAGCTGCTTGGAGAGGGATCAAGCACAAGAAGGCACTGATCCTCCCCCTCTTGATCCTGTTCAAATTGATGAAGCTGAAACTTTGGATCGTGCCCATCTTCCTCGCCGTTCACTTCATCAAAAAGATTCTAGTGATCGCGTCGATCCTCCTCCCGATACTGTTCACGCGTCTCAAGATCTGCAAAATGTCGCAGCCCTATCATCAAGCTTACCCCCACCACTTGTGGAGCACAGCCGCTGAAGCGCCGGTCGATTATCCGTCAGGTAAATGGAAATCCACGCATTTTTCTTCACCTTCCTCACGGTTCGTTGTTTTGGAACGATCGTAAAATCGTAAATCACGATTTTATTACGTGGCACGATTACGCGGGCCGTTTTGTTACACGACCGTGACGATTGGTCGAAATAAATCGCGATGACACAATACTTCTCTCGATCGTAAACTACAGTTATATAACACTCGATGATCCCTCGGCGTGGAATTGATGGGCGAGAAACGATTCCAGTGATATTCCGATCGCAGTGATTTCCGCGCGTAATTGCACGTCTTTTCTTTTCTGGAATATGGAAAAAAAAAAAAAAAAAGAAGAGAGATTAGTCGAGCGTAACGTTCTCTAGGAATAATCTGTCCTCCTTAAAATAAGCTTGCCTCTTTAAAATATTACTTTTCTCGTAACAATAATAACCACGTGCATGCACGCCACAAAATTAATATAAAATATTTCCGTATTTATTCAACTCGATCAAAATTCTTGTCCACAGGATACGGGGAGGAAATGTGGCCGTCTCACAGGAACGACTATCAACAAGGTCCTCCCTATCTAGCCTACCGTAACCCGTACGGATGAAGCTGGGAAAAAAGTGCAACGATCATCCAATTCGTGCCGAATCTCGCTTCGACAAACTCTTCCCTCCTTTCTCTTCGCCAACTTTCCTCTCCGCTCGCTCCTTCTTCTTCTTCTTCTTCTTCTTCTTCTTCTTCCTCTTCTTCCTCTTAAACGATAATAGGTTCGTAATTGTATTTAGCGATGATTATCGATCGCTTTCCACCCGGCGAGAAAATGACTTTCACACGTTGCCAAGTACCGTTACCGTTATTTGTGACGAGCGCGTTGTTCTTCTCGCGGATTTCGCGTCGTCGTAGCGAGCGTGTTGTACACGTCACGCGAGTATCGTTCTCGAATTGATTAGGTGTACCGTAAATCCAAAGGAATTCGCCAACGACCTCGCGTGACGCCCACTTCCGGGACGTAACGTAACGAGGATGCACACCACGTGGCGAGACACGCACTTTTGTGTGAATCGTAGCGGTGAATACTTTGCTCCCACGGATTTGGATGAAGAAACTTTGTCAATCGAGTTGAAGGAATAGAAAAATTATTCGTTAAAATTGTTTTACCGTGGATTTATTTCTTTGAAACGATTGTAATTCTAGTATATCTAGTTTTGACTAAAAATAAAAATTGGATATCCGCAAGTAGTTGAGGTTCCACGATCGATAGAATTGGACTATGGAGAAATTTTATAAAATTGTTTTACGTAGATTTATTGTACGTCGAAACGATTGTAACTCCAACATATGTATCTTTTATTTTCACAAAATAAAATTGGATATTTGCAAGTGGATAGATTTGGACGTAGAAATTTTACAAAATTGTTTTATGCAGATAGTACTACATATATATATATATATATATATATATATTCAAATAAAATTGGATAGACAAGATTACTTGCAAATAATCGTATATCAATTAACATATACACGTATATCTTTATTCAAATTGAGAGAGGAACGAGATAAACTTGTACCATAAAGTACAAGTTGACTCTTCCTCTTCGTTGCGACCGATTCGAAGAGAAGCAGCAACGACATCTCAGATGCATCTTAAGAATTAAAAAAAAAAAAAAAATTCGCGCCACGATCTCTTCTTTTAAAGGTGTTTCGATCGTTTCACCAATCCTCCCTCCCCTCCTCTCTCCGCCCATTTTCCAAATGCATCGAGTGTTACGGCCACGATGGCGGTCAAGGTCGGCTCCGTTGGAAACTCGCGCGAGGAGCGGCGCACGAACGATGGTGACCCACTGACAGATTTGGACGCGGTGGCTGCCCGCGTACGATCGACGAGGAAAGGGGGGACCGTTATAGAGCTCAGATGCGGCGACGATCGTTCCACGCGATAATACACGGGCCGGCACGTTTAATAACAATGATCGCAGCCGATCGGGTGGCCGACACGCAGCGTTGCACTCGCCGTTACCTCTGCCAGCTAGGGAAGTATTAACATAACGGCACAAAGCGCTCGATCCAGGCTTTTTCGAAGTTTGCAAGTTCGTTACCTTTAGGGGAGGAGATAGGAAGTTTTGCGGGTTAATAAGAAGGATTTTTCTTAAAAACGGACGCCTTGTAAGCGAATTGAAATTAGAAAGGGTTTGGACACGGAAAGATCTGTTGTCTCTGAGCGGACGTAACGGATTGATATTTTTTTTTTTTGGAATCTCTTCCTCCACGATAAACACGAAACGTTTCATCTTTTCGATCGCTTTTAAAAATCGATGAATTATTCATCAACAGATTCGGCTACCTCATCTATCAGGTGTACAAGGTATTAGTACGTTAATTAATACGATTCATTATGAATCTCTGGAGACCATCCCATCCCCTTAAGTCTCGTGCCAACTTTGCCCAAAATCTCTTTTCATCTCTTTTCATTTTCCACGCACGATTTCGATTTATTATAATTCAGATAATCGTGTCACGATGAGTCGCCTGATCTATCGTATTTCGTAGCCTAATCATCGATCCTATCGAAAACAACTACAAACATTCGTCGATAAATTATTCCAAACACGACCCAATTCCCAAAGCAAACAAAATTTTTAACCTCGGCCAGCGTACGCACTTCAACCATACCATTTTTGATCAATCGAATTACGAAAACTTGTATAATGGATCTTGTCTGCTTAATGTCGAAAACCAATTTTCACGAATTATTCCCAATCGATCCTTCAACAAATCCTCCTCCCGACCCGAATTCAACAGGTATCAGAGATCGAGGGGAAATTGAAATTCTTATCGGATCGAATTTTCCCTGCCACGATCGCGCTCACGATCTCAACGGAGTGGTCGACGCAGTGAAATCGCGCAGCGAGAGCGCGACAACAAACTTTGCTCGAGACACCCTTTTCTATTGATCAACGCGGTTAACGTATAGTCCACGTTTTCTTTCTCACCTTCCTTCCCCAGATTATACACGGGAAATGGAAAGACTCGTTCGCGAGTGAAAAATTTTCAAAGACCATCATCATCGGGGGGGAGGGGGGGGGGAGGGGAGAAAAAAAAAATAAATTGAAAACCGGATTAGCGGCCTACTTGAATTTAATAAAAATCCACGATTATTCGTGTCGATGGTGCAACGACACTTGACAGAGGACGCTTTGCGCCGGGAATTTTCCACGACGAGCTTTCCGCGCGAGCTTCGAGCGTCACGTGAGATTCACGTGAGAATTTCTCCTCGAGCAAGGCTGGTGGTCTTCCTCCTCGCGGCGAGAGCGATCGTGAATTTCTTTCTACGTTTCTTCGTGGAGGAAAATTGGATCGACGAGAAAGGAAGAAAAAAAAAAAATAATTTCATATCTCGTCGTAATTCCAAAAATTGAAAAAAAAAAAAAAAAAAGAAAGAAAGAAAAGCAAGTTAATCAAAGAGCGAAGAGCAAAGGGCACGGAAGAAAACGAAGGCAGAAAAGGAGGAAGGAAAAGTTGGGACGCCGAAATTCCAAGCGGTGAAATCGGTCGGGCGATCGTTAGACCCGCGTCGAGAATTCGATTTGAATGAGAGGAGGACGGGAAGCGTTGCGCGCGGTGGATGAAAGGAGACGGGAGAAGTATGGCGGGAGTTGGGCCGGCGAATGACGACGAGGAGAAGAAGGTGGAAAGGAAAGAACAGAGGGACGGGCAGACGAATGGCCGGGTAACCCAGATCGGATCTGCCCAACCGATCCAACTGGAGAGAGAGACTCGCCAGTTGTGCCCGAGTCGACCATCGTGCACGAAGGCTCCGTCTTCGACGTTGCTTCTTCGATAACAAATCTGGGGAATTCATTTTTCGAACGATCGTTAAATGCGAATCGATCGGAGATACGCTTCGATGGCTGATCGGATTCGTTCGTGTCGTTTCGTACGTGTCGCGACGTAAAAGTGTACAACGAAGAGTCTCTCTCGTGAATTCTTTCAATTTTGCTTATCTTACGAGACAAACATCTCCCTACATTCACAAGCAGATAGAAAGGTAAACACACGATGGATACACGGAATGTTTAGAATGTATATATATATATATATATATATTGCCACAGTTCAATGATCCGTTGCACGGGATCGCGTTGTTTTTATTCACGATCGATACTGTTACACTGTTTACCTGTATCTTTGCGCAACTGTAAAAGCCACGATTCCTCTGCACTTCTCTTATCCCTTCTACGAAATCCAATAAGCAAACAAGCATTCGTAAACTGTAATTATCGAACGATCCAAATACTGTTCTTCAATCTCTGGCTCACGATTGAAACGAAACGAAATTATTATTGCAGGTAGGGGAGCCACGGACCGAGATGCAGTTACGTCTTGCCAGTAAAAGTAGCTAGCCGAGAGGAGAGCAAGATAGAGAGAGAGAGACAGGGACAGAGAGACAGGGAAAGAGAGTCAGAGAACGATGGACGCGACGAGAATCTTCGCGGTGTTGGCGATCGCGTGGCTGGCGGCGGCCGGGTTCAAGGACCACGTGGCGGCCTTGAACGAGACCAGCCACCGAGAACTCGACGCCATCGAGAACGAGGTTTCGCTGGCCAGCGACGAGCGTGATAGCCACCCGCACCAATCGGTGCCCGGCAAACCAACGAAACTGGACGCGAACGTGAACGAAATCGTGCGAACCGACCACGTATCTCGAGGGGCGGTGGCCGAGAACTCGACCACGTCGTCGCCCCAGGATCGGCGGGAGGAGGACGCGGCCGGCAACGCGACGTTGAGCACAGGGAGCGGATGGCAGGACGGCAGGGAGAAGGGCGAAAAAGGTAAAAAGGAGCGGCGGCGGGGCGGCGGAGAGAGAGAGCACGTGGTAAAGATACGTCTGAGGCAGGAGTTGGTAGCCGGTAGAAAAGCTAGAAACTTCTTGAACGGTGAGTCCGCGTGAACGTGTCACGCTTTCGTAATCCTCGCACTCGGGGAGCCCTCGTCTTCACGGCATCGTGTGCTCTTTGTTTATGGACGCTGCAAAATCGCTTCCTTCCACTCCGAATTTTCTCCAATTCCACGAAATTTCGTTTCAAACGGATCCTCCTAACTTCTCCTCCGATTTTCTCGCTATTATTTATTTTTCTCTTCCGTTTTCGTTTCGTGTTTGAAAGGAAGGAAGGATCGAAGTTTGCTTCCCTCGAGAAAGTAGGCGAGTTCCTCGACCCTTTCCGAAACGTAACGCGCGAGCAAAAGTAAACGTTTTCAATCTCTCGTTGGAGAAGCCTACTTTCCACTATTTCGTTCGCGCGAAATTCTTCGTGCTCGACGATGATCGAGGCCCGCAAGCGAGCGAGATAAACAGATTACTCGTTGCAAGTGAGGTGCACGCACAAAGCTCGAACGAACGGATCGCCGTCCATTCTCAAAGATAATCCGCTTTTCACGCGAACGCACCCCACCGATCCTTTTAGCTTTCTCGCTGAAACATGCTGAACAAAAAAAAAAAAAGAAAAAAAGAAAAAAAGAAGGATGTAATTGCAGCTTGACCACACCTGCTGAAAGAATTAATTGTCACACAGATGTTCGGTTCGATTAAAATTACAATTTTTTTTCACGTCGAGTGATTTTCAGAGAGAGAGAGAGAGAGAGAGAGAGAGGGAGGGAGAGAGAGAGGGAGAGAGATATAGGACGCGACGGGCGCAGCAGCAGCATGGCTTGCAGGACTAACCGCAGTGCTTTAATACCGCTGGTACTTTTGCTTTCAGCCATCTTTCAGGGAAAGAGTTCCTTTTTAACAGGATTCGGACTTGGTTTTCTAGCATTCGGCCTGAAGAAGCTGCTGCTACCTCTCATTTTCGGTGTACAGATCATTAAGAGCGTCCTGCTCGCACTTTTCCTGCCAAGTATCATAGGGAGTATCGGTAATATCGTTGGAAAAGGTGAGCACAATTTTCTTCGATCCTTCCGTTCCAACGAATCGGTCGACGAAACGAATGAACGAATTCCTCTTCCCGTTTCAGGTGTCTCCTCGTTCGCGCAATCGTCTCACACCACGGCCCAGCCCGAAGAGAGTTTCGAGTTCAAGGATAACTCCGATCTGTACAACGATGACTACTTGACCAGGCAGCCGGTAGGCACTCTGCCAGCCTCCGCCATGTACGACGAAGGAATGATGCAGCCTCAAAAGGCCCCAGCAGAAATCGCCTCCAGATATTCCTTCACCGATCACAGAATGACGCACGCTAACGCAGTCGCTGATCGTTACTACACCAGGCACGTCGCTGCTAATGGACTTTCTAAAAAGCAAGATTTCAAGGTAAAAGCTACTACTACTACTACTACTATTATTACGAGCAGCAGTATACCATATAATCTTCGATTTTCCTCTTTCAAATTCGACGCAACGCCGATATATATTGAATTTTGGATCTAGATTACTTTCAAATATCGCTCCAAAGTGTGATTCTTCCATTTCTTTAACAATTAACACAATTAACAGTTATTCGATCGACTTTCGTCTCAGGTGTTCCACGAGATTCCTACGAGCTCGTTGCTGTTGACCAACTACGATCCCTTCTACTCGCCCCTGCTGTCCCGCCTGGACGCGGTGTTTTCGCGCCTCGGCCACACGAGCGAGGGTTGCAGGGAGTACGCCGTGTGCGCCATGTATCGAAGCCCGGCCAGATACGCGCCCTACTCGAACCTGGTCTCGGCGCAATTGTCCAGGGAGTTGAACGAGCTGAGGAGGCCGAGCAGCGACAATCCGGACGTGCTCAGGTTCTTCCGGTACATGAAGGCGGCCAAGGACGGACAGGATGGGGTCAAGTGCGAGGCAGCCTACTCCAGTTGCGCGATCGCGCGGGACGATCAAAATCTGAGGCAGAATCAGGCGATGCTCGCCACCTATCAGGACATCGACAAACTGGTGCACGCGAGGAAGTTGTAAGATATTCGGATTCTCTGGATCGACGAGTTATTTCACTCTTACGATCTTACGATCGAACAAATATTTCTCTGCGTTCAATCAAGGATCAAGTGGAGCTCGATTCTCGAGAATGGGACGAGTTTTATTTTCGAAATATGATTCTTTTACAATATCTGCCTCGATAGCCACGACAGTCCATATTCTCATATGCGGGCATTGAAATCTCCGCTCGGTTGTGTTGTTCACAAGGATTATTATTCTGTAGAGAGATTCGAGAAGTCTCGAGCTCGGTGTTTGTCCACGTACTGTACACCATGACGGATCGTTTCGTAGAAGGTGTCGAAGAGACAGTTAAACCGAAGCGATTAAACGAAAGAACGTGGATAATTACGTCGATAACGGTACACGAAACGGCTGGAAACGCGTGTATCGTTACTTGCGCAATAGGGGACTCATCGGGGAGGGGGGAGTCCGATGAATAATTGCATCTGGATCAGAGACACGCACGATACAAGGCGTGTCTTTGTTCTTCGATCGATTTCGAGTTATCTTTGAATCGCTGACAATTAGTCGAGATAAGAAACAAAGTGATTCTTAAAATAATCTTTCTCTCTCTCGACGAATGTAACGTCGATGATTCAAAGGTAACTGGATCATATAGAGTCAACGACGTGGAAAATTATGGTATCTGATGTATACAACGTCACCACGATTTTCCGGCAAAGGGAAACGAGCAATTCGATTTAGCGTAGTTTAATTAATCGGCAAAGTATCACACGGAGTGGAGTTCGAGATCGCGATGAACACCTTTTTCTCTTTTTTTTTTTATTAATTCAATCGTATTCAATTATTAACGCCGGATCCAAACTCCACGAATTTAGTTATTTATTTATTACGGCCAAGGGTGAGACTGTTTGGCTGTTAATTTATTAATATAATATTTCCATCAGGAAAGTCGGAGAGAGTCGGGCCGAGTTCTGGGTCAACCGAAGTCTTTCTTTGTACAGTGCGTCAATAAAATTGTGTGTGAATGCGCTATCGATTTCTTCTTTCTTTTTTTTTTCTTCTTCTTCTTCTTCTTCTTCTTCTTCGTCCACGCGCGCGGCTACGAAACATATCGGCAGTAACTGTATTCATTTAGGTAATTCGTTAATTCGAATTTAATTCGTTTAATTTAATTGTACATTATACAAGGTGTTGATACATTTATTCATAGTTTTGGAGGATAGGAAAGGATAGGATTACAAACGAACGTACTCGTTCCAGAGATTGCAACGGATTTTAGAATTGGACAAGGAAATCTTTGTTTGTAAAATTTTTTCAAAGCTATCTCACGCTGCGTAAAAGACCGACTCTGTTGAAAGAATAAAAATTCTTTTTCTTTTTGCGTTCGAAAATTCGAACACGAACAGGTCGACTATCTACTAGTCGATCACGGTTTAACGAAACGAATATGCTGGAGACGGGAGAGAAAACGAAAGGAGCAGCTCGATGACGCACGCTCGATCGTGGATTACGAAGGAAAGTCCAACGACTTCTTCTCGTCACTCCTCCCTGCTCGCTCGAAACCGAACCGCTTGTTCCGGTCCCACATCCGGGGGACCGCTTTCACTCTCGATTTTTACGTGCTCCCGCTTTTCTGCCCCCGCATCACAATCCTTCCTTCTCCTCTCACTACACGCGGATCTCCTCTCCGTATAAATAAAGAGGAACAGACGCGAGCCGATCGCTCCAAGTCCATCCTCCCCGTTGTATTTTCCTCCATCGAGAAGGTGAGACCATTTCTTTCTCTCTTTTCTTCGACTCGAAACCGATCGATTTTCAAATTTTTATAAGTAAAATAGTGAAAAGAAAGATGGTGAGATTTTTGATAATTCCAAACAGTTATTGTATCGTACCAGTTTAGTATAATAGTGTACCACAACTAATTCCATTTCTCAAACTCGATGATTGATTAAGTCGAGTGAAACATTCCCCAGGCAATTAGAAACGTTACGATTAGAAAAGGATATTATAGTCGCGCGCGATGAATTCGGTTAAGGAGGATGCGTGATCGGCGTAACGAACGCGATGGACGCGCGACCGGAATACAAGGTTACGGACCCGGTTCCTTTGAACCAGGACTCGCGATTGGTCCGCCGAGAATAACGGAACTTGGAGATCCGCCGCGTGGTTAACGATCCAACTTGAACGTCTCCAGACAGACGTTCGACCGCGGTTCGTGAATCACGATCGCCGTGATTCTCTCTCTTTTCTTTTCTTTTCTTCTCTTTCTTTTCCCCCTCCCCCCCCCTTTTTTTTTTTACCCTGGAACGATGTCGTTCGACCCGATCCAGTCGCCACTCGACGTGATTCGGAGAGGAAGATAGATCTTCTCGTTGTTCAAACTCATTTTCCTTCCTCGCTCGAGTCGAAAAAAGGGTGTGCGGCTTCTTTTCTTAACCGGAATGGTGTCCGGCTAAGGGTTTCGTTCGCGAGGATATTTTCGCGAGAGGATGTTGCCGCGAGTGTGTCGATAAAGAAACGTGATTGCAGGATTGTGTACGGCTGAGAAGCATGCGACCGGTGCAATTGTTGGTAACGAAAGGTTGCCTGGTGTTGTTGGCCGTGCTGTTGGCACCGTGTCTGTCGGTCACTTTCGAGGATGGAACTTCCGGTGGACGCGATACCTCCGAGGAGCCACGCGGTGAGTCATTTGAAATTCCAAACTGTAAAATTTTTCGACTCGAAAAATCGAAGGCAACACGCGTGTCGAAGCGGAAGAGAAATTTATTCGCTTGATTCGATTTTTAGAGAATCACGTGCCGGAAGAATCGCGGGGAAATTTCAACAAGACGCGGCAAGGAAAGGGACTTCTCGATTGGATAGGGCTAGGAACAGGACGAGACGCACAGGATCCTTACGTGGCCAAGACGAATCGAGCATGTTTAAACGGCGATCTGGCCGAGTGTTTCAAATCTCAGGCTTTGGCTCACTTCTCCGATTTCTTCGACCAGCCTCGCTACGATATGAACGATCGCGTGAAGGTGGTCAGGATGTCAAATGACATTGTGCAGGAAGTCAATCGTCAACCGTATGAATACTCCAGCGAAGCGAGGTATAGCTTCAAAAAAATATCTACGCATAGTTTCGTTTTATTAGTCGAAGCAAATATTTTAATTTCTCAATTTTTTTCTCAGGTCTACCGACTCTGAGTGGGATCAGTTGATCAAGTTCGCTCTGAGAAAAATTGAAAAGTTCGTGAAAACCGTGGCTATCGAGTTGCACGTGCCTGCCGAAGAAACTGGAGAGAACGAAGTGTACGCGCCACGATTCTTGGATGAAATCGCCGACGAGATCGATACTCTTGAGAACAAAAAGGATACCCTTTTCTGTGAGCAAAAAATAACCAGCCTTAAGATTCACGACGTACAACACGAACGATTCTTTTCAAATCAAAAACAAATACTCTTTTTCTAATAAAATTTCTCCACGTTGAAGTTTTAAGATCGAACTTCGAACGTGGATTTACTGGATCTGTTTCCAATATTACACTTTGTTAATCTCGTTTCTTCTCCCAACAGCTCGTAATCAATTCAAGAGACTTCTCATCCCCATGCTGCTAGTGTTGAAGCTGTTCAAACTCAAGCTACTCTTGTTCCTGCCTCTGATCCTGGGCCTGGCCTCTTTCAAGAAGTTCCTAGGCTTCCTGGCGATCGTGATACCCGGTTTAATCGGCTTCTTCAAACTGTACAAACCGTTCACACAGACTTACCACCCGCCCGTCTACACTCAAAGTGGCATAGCTTACCACCCGTATTACAAGGAAAACAGTTATCCTTACGGGGAGCATCCACACGGCCCCGAATATCCAGCCGGATATCACAGAGACACCTATGGACAGGATCTTGCTTATCGAGGCTACCAGAGGGATTACCAGTCATAAGAGAATTGAATTTCGAAAATTTTTGACCCACGCTCTCTTCTTCGTTTCTTCACCTGATAGTATTATTTGTTTCTGATAATGCAACGGTACAATTTTTATTACATCATTATCATACGTTTGGAATGGAATTTTTTTTTGCAAAAAATTTCATCCTCGACAATTCATGCAAGGAATAACGAGCTCTCTTTTTAGATTATAAATCCATGCCATCCATCGTTGAACGCGATAATCGAATTTTTATCGATACAAGTGATCAGTTATGTCCACTTTTCGTTTATAAATTTATGAATAAGTATGTGTGTGTGTGTGTGTGTGTGTGTGTATGTACGAAAATTATAAGATGTGATAATTTTATTTCGTATACATTTAGATAGGATTTTAAGATTTTAGATTTATTATCGTTTTTCGGATAATTAATACAATTCATAAATTTAATTACTAGCTATGATTCGATTCACGTATTATATAGATATTTATTAATATCACGAAATAAAAGGAATAATAACGGAAATTTTCACAAAATTTAAATAACAATCGATCGCCTTTACTTCTTTGCTTTTCTCGTTAATAATAATTAATCTTACGTGGCATTTCTTACGATAATTAAAATTAATAATTAAGTAGTAAAAAAAGGATTATAACAAAAAAAATATTGCGGAATTAAAAGACATTGTTGTTGTTGTTGTTGTTGTTGTTGTTGTTGTTGTTGTTGTTGTTGTTTCATTGAAATATCTTCCTGAATGGAAAGTTGCTCGAGCGGAGTGTCGTATAAAATTTCAATTAATATCGCATTACCTGTTTTCGTGTTTCTCCGCATTCCTTCCACCACGTTCACGTTTTCTCAACCCATGCAAAGCCGTCAAAAAATGGGGACGAAAAGAAGGACCATCGCACACTCGTGCGTATCTTTATATATTTTATATAGATGTGTCGTATACGCTGACAAAACATTATCCCAACAATGTAAACATTAATTTAAAAATACGTTAATCTTTGTACTTTCCTTCCTTCTGAGATATTTCTGAGCTACTTTTAATTCTAAAATTCCTACAACAACTTCGATACTCGCGAGAGACAAGTCTTGTATCTTGACCCTCTGCCTAACAATGAAAATTTATCGTTCGCAAATTTCAAGATTAGATTAGATCGAAAGACAAATTAAAAGCTTTGTTTTTCGCAAAATTTCTATATTCGAAATCTTTTGTAAAAGATATAGTGTAAAGATTTTAACTTTTCGCAAAATAACGTGTCATTATATATTGACCGTTTCCATTTTCTCGCCACCCTTCAAACCCCATTTTCTCTCGTCAAACATTTCCACTCGTGCAAACACGGGAAAACCAGTCGTCCTCCAAATAATAGCCTCGATCGAACAACGAGCAGCACTTCACATTCTTTCGCTCCTCTCCTCTTTCTTCTTCTTCTTCTTCTTCTTCTTTTTTCGTCGTCGTGAAACGATAAGCGTGGTTCGAAGTCGCGTGAAAATCTTCTCTCTGTCTCTGTTTCTCTCTCGTGGTGAGAAAAGACGGAACGAGAGTGCACGAGGCAACCGGTTCGACGCGATTCTCACTCGCGATCCAGAGAATCGGATGGAGCGGACCTGTTGACCAAGTGGCCTCGTTCGAGCACACACAGAGAAGACCGGAAGCGGCCGATACACGGAAAACACGGAAAAAACAATCGATTTTGCGAACCAGTTTTTACGTATCATCCAGTCTCACAATGGAATCGTGCGCTTTTTATCGTGCGCGTGTGTCCGCCACGATCTCTCGATCTTTCTCGAGATCGGAAGGATTGGAATTGATCGAGTCTGGATTTAAGAGAGCCGGATTCCATGGATCGAATTCTTAAAGTATCGATTGTTCATTCATTGTTCATCACGAGCGACACTAAGATTAAGATTCCTTCGTAAAATTTGCCTCCTTCTTCCCCTTCTTGCCTCGAGCTTGAATAGAGCTGGAACGGAACGTGCTCTATAATTCCATTGAATTGTATTCAAAGGAAAAGAAATTTCTAAAACAGGACGTAAACTCGTTCCACCATCTTTTTTCTTCTTTCGTCCAACACACGTCTTCTTTGATCCACAATCGCGATCTGAACGGCCGGAAACGCTAAATGATTTCACTTTTAAATGGCCTGCCATTGATAATCAATCGTGTCTTCCCATCTCCGTTAACAAATTTAAAAATTAATAACAATTCGTCCAATTTCGTCCACGATGCACACGAAGGGAAACGAAATTTCCCGCGTGCGTGTGTCGACCATATCGCCGAACCACGAATGGTGGAATCGCGCGAGGAGAGAGAGAGAGAGAGAGAGAGAGAGAGAGAGAGAGAGAGAGAGAGAGAAAAGAAAAAAATGAGGGAACAAGGTTACCGAGGAGAAAGTTAACGAAACAGGTAGATATCAAAGGCACTCGAGCAATGCAAATCGACCAAAGATCGCACGTGACTCGTTCGCGATCCCTTTTTTTTTTTTTTTTTTTTCGAGATTCAAGAGAATCTTTGCACGATTCTTCGTAATTTCGAGAAGAAAGTAATTTTGAAATTATAGACAACGAATAATTTAATCCGATAATTTGATCGAGAATTTATTATCGATCGTTATATTATTTCGACAAGAATTATTTTTCGAATTCAATCGAAAATACGATACGAAGAGAAAGAGGAGAAACGATTACGACCACGGAATGATTCCTCGCAATTGTAACGGATCGAATATGATGAAACGCTTAGGAGGCCGAATATTTCTTTTTTCTTTTTCTTTTCTTTTCTTTTTTTTTTTTTTTTTACCGTGCGTAAATACGTCGAGTTGGATGAACGAGAGTTTGGCACGAAAGTATGCCTGCTTTTACCTGGATGAATGTGACCGAACGATGTACATGCCTGCGGTTTTCCTGGTCAGTTAGGCGTGTTTACTCAGATAAGATGCGATTCGACGAGTGGATATTCAACCAGAAGACAGATGTCTTCTACGTCTCGGACGAAGCGAAGGCAAGCAAGGTGGCTAAGAGTGTTTAATGCAACGATTTGCACTTCGATCGTATGTGAACAACCGAGCTCTTGTTGAGAAAAACGAAAATTCCAATTTTCTAATTGAAATTACCAACGATCGAACATATTCCATCACCTCCATCACGAGGAGGGGCGTCGAAAAAAACTGATGACGAATTGGAAATTTCGATGGAGATAGGTAACGGTCCTCGGACCGTTTAACCAAAACACCTTCCGGGGATTGGAAGATCGAGTCGAATAATCGTTTACCATATACACGAATCCGCGGCTGGCACACTTCTCCTTCCTTTTTCTTCCTTTTCTTTTCTTCTTCTTCCTCTCTTTCATTCAACATTCAACACTTTGCCGATCGAAGAGCCAAGGTGTTCGGAGATCCATGCTCGCCACCCATGATGATGGACCGAGTTTGGATCCATCCGCGATCGGATACGGACGCAAAGCGATCGATTTGCTCGACTCGACAAATGGAAATTCTAGCGTAGCGCGAAATCCTCGACTTCGAATACGATGACGATGACGACGTTCGCGTTTCAGGTCATGCGGATTAGCGGTTTCGTTTCGGTATCGAATTTTAATCTCACCGACGGAACGAATTAGATTTCACCGGGTGATTTATCGAGCGGTTGACCGATTATCCTTGGAAATTTGAATATTTGAAAGTTTCGAGGGATAAGTCGACGAGTCGAAAGTCGGATAAAATTTTAAATTGAAAGGGGGCGAGAATTCAAACTTTTCAACGACAAGTTCGATTTCGTGAGATACGATCTCGTAATTCGATTAAAAGATTAAATCTTTTTTCTTCCCGCCATCCCGGGAAAGCAGGTAGCAAGCTAGCTAGCTACCCGATTCGAAGAATGGGAAGCGGATATCGGTGTTTTTCTACACGTCTTTCCACCACTTCACGCCTAGTTTTAACCGGCGTATCTCGACGACACGCGATGCCGTGGATCCGATCCTTGATGATTTCGCCAATAACTTCGCTCCTCCGCCACGAAGCCGCGTATCATTCGGTACGCAAACACGGCACCGTGTCATTCCAACTTTCTACCATTCAATATCCCAATGATTCTTCCAAGATCCTCGAGAAAATCCGTTTATTTACGCTCAATCTCAACTCTTTTCACCGCGTTGATCAAATATTTGATTTTCGAACGAATCATTCTCCTTCGTTCATCTCGATCGTTCGTTTCGTATTACTTGTTCCGTCCGATTTTTTCCTACTTTTTTACTTTTATCCGGGTTAACAACAGTTTTCCCAACGACCAAAAAGGAAAAGAGATCGCGCGCGTGTTATTTTTCTTTTTTTGCCTTCTCAAACTGCTCGACGAAACCAGGCAAAAGAAATCTCGCGAGAAGTTCGCGAGCAGCGGTCCTGCAAGGAGGAAGTGTGCTCCGAGCACACGCTTGGCACACTTCGTCTCGCGCACACGCCCTCCCCCTGCCCCACCCCTAATTTGTTTCTTATTACGGCACGCGATATTTACTTTCTTTACGAGCGTAACATAACGAGCCCCCCCTCCCTCCCCCCGAGAATAATGCTTTCCAGAATATTTTTCACCTCGATTCCATTTCCTTCTCGACCCGTTTCGAGATCCTCCTCCCTCGAAACGAATCAAAAACGGAAACGTCTTGGAAAAACGACTCTTGTATCCGCCTCGATTCTCTCGATTGAATCGGGGGAAAAAAAAACAAAACATCGTCGTTCTACGCGAATCTTTAAATCTTTAAATCTTCCTCCTCTCCCAAAAAGCTCACCAAACTCGAAGGCTAACCAAAAAAAAAAAAAAAAAAAAGAAAAACGTTCGAGAAGATCTCTCGGATCTCTGGCAAACACAGACCCTTGAGAAATGTTGGATTCGATCGATCGATCGATCGATCGATCGGGATCGGCGGCCGAGTGTCGAGGTCTGACAAAGTGGCCACTTGGCGCACCGTGTTCCACATCCGTGACACGGTTCTCGCGATGGGTCGTGTGTGGACAACACCACCAGGAGAGTCCAGGAATCGGTCACGTGTGTGTTGGCCGACCTCCACTCTACTCCACGCGCGCTGCTCTACACTCTGCTCCACGGCACTCTGTTCCCAAGGTGTCCGGCAAAGGTGGAACCAGTTTCAGCGGGCCTCCTCGTCGGATCTCTCTCGGGGGTCGCCGCTCTTTTCCGCAGAGGCGAGATCAGCGCGCGGGTAGAGGGAGGCAGGCCACACGATGGATCCCACCAGTCGACCAGCCAACCTCGTATCAAAGGCAAAAGTGGGCACCACCCGCCGCCCCCGTGCACCACGCGGCGTTTTCGCGTGCAACCTATTCGACCCATCGTATATAAAAGCGGCCGGGGCGAGACGACGGGTTCAGAATACTCGCTACGCTCGATCCACGCATCGGGTGGTGGACCCGCCACGTCGACCAGCCGAGCAAAGGGACAGAGAAGAGGCGCGGCACCACCCAGCTTCCTTCGAAACGCATCGAAACCTTTCTTTTTTCTCGCCGAGTGAGTAATCTCTCGAGTACTTATCTATCTCTCCTCGATTTCATCTTAAAATCGGCAGATTCGATTGAAAAGTTCGCAGAGAGGCAAAAAAAAAAAAAAAAAAAGAGAGAAAGATGAAGGCCACGTTAGTGTTGCTGTTGTCGATCTCGTCGTCGTTGCTGGCCGCTTGCCTGGCAACCCCGTTGGAGAAGCTGAGCGACAAGATGAGCGTCCTCGAGCAGCAGTCCGTGACGCTCACGGATCGGGCAAAGTACGAGGAGGAGCTGCTACGGAAGCTGAACTCCAAGTGCTCGCAAAACGACATGAGCAGCTGCGTGATGCTCAAGCTGGTCACGTACATGAACAAGCTGCTTAAGAAGGCGTCCATCAAGCTGACCGACGACATCGAGATCAGAAAAACGAGCCAAGCGTCCGAGGAGGTGATCACGTTCGAGGCCGGGAGGAGCAAAGACGACGAGTCCGAGGTCCTCGACCTTGTCGCAAACAAGGTGTACGCGTTCGTCAAGTCGAGGAGCATCAAGTGGAGGATCCTGCCCGAGGACGATGTCGTCGTCTCCGCATCCGAGGACGGCAACGGATCGTTCAACCTCGGATTGTCCATCGAGAGGGCGGACAACGTCCCTGCCCAAGATGGTAAAGTATATTTCCCACAGTTACAGCAACAAGAAATTCCAACGAGACTTCGTTATTTCGTTCGTCCAAAAGAGATCTATCAAGAGATTCTTCTACGGATCTCTAATCCATCGATGAAACATCCTCGATTACGATCTCGCCCCACTTTTACTCTCCTCCTCCCCGATCCAACCACGGATCCCGGTGGAATCGTTTCGAAAGAAAGCGATAACAAATATTTTTTCGCACAGGTCGTGGGAAGAAGAACAACAACATGGGTCCGTTGATCGCCGCGGCCGTGTTGAAGATCGGCCTGATCGGCGGCCTCGCGTTCAAAGCGCTCGCTCTATTGGTCGGGAAAGCGTTGCTCCTCTCCAAGATCGCCCTCTTGCTGGCCGGTATAATAGGCCTGAAGAAGCTCTTCTCCCAGCAGAAGCACGTGACGTACGAGGTGGTGGCCCATCCTCATCACAGCTCGAGCCACACGTTCAGCTCGGACCACGGCCACGGCGACAGCTACTCGAGCGGTTGGGCGAGAAGTTTCCAGGAGCCGGTTTCCGGTGTTCAGAGCGACGCCCACGAGCTGGCCTACTCGGCTCACGCCAAGTAAGAAGAGGAAAAGGAAGGAGAGTAATCCGTGGATACGTGATGGATTGATTTGAACCGGGCGCTATTCACGCCATTTCTCGTTCGCCACAATTAATTCTTGCCAACACCACGCGCTCTTCTTGCCTTTTCTCTTCGTATTCTCTTTTTTCTTCACTCCTCTCTGTTTTCTTCTTCGTCTCGAAACGAGACAACTCTTTGCTACTCTCGACTGTATTCGACTGTGTAGACTGATAGACTTGGACAGAGTTTGGACAGATCTTGGGAGGGATTCGTAGAGTTAACGATGAATGGATTCGATATATATATAGCGTTGCCATCGATATTTTAATGCAATTTTTATTCGTGCCAAAAAATCGATATGCTCCTCATTTGTTCTTTTTTTTATTTGAACGCGTTTCAATTCGATCGCGATTCGGTTGGGAAGACTCGCATATATCGCGAATATAATTCGATCGAGGAATCGCGTTCCCACGAGTTCATCGAGCGGTCGGATCACGTTTATAGGTAGACGGACGAACGAGACGCACCCATCGACACGGAATACTACTACTATTACTACCACTACTATTACTACTGCTACTGCATCGACGAGTGGACTGTTCCATAACAACTGTAACTATATACTCTATTTATCGACTAATTTATGATTTAACTTATTCGCCAACCGAGGCGCAGAACTGTAAAAATAATGTTGTTTAATTTACGTTGTTACTTACTTGTATAAATAAATATTTATTTTGTTGTTATTTATATATATATATATATGTTTGCATATAATCTTGTATAAAAAAAAAAAGAGGAAAAAACTAGTCCAATATTTGGAAGAAACTTTTGTCTTTTTAATCCTCGTCCCATATTTTATCTAATAGTTTTATTGGAATTATATATATAGAAAAAGAAAGGAGACTGTGTGTTATCAAATTATCGAAGAATGCAATAAAAGAACGAATAATTGTTTTACGGAAAGGTAGGTGCGAATCAATCACTCGATCATTATCACTGTTTAATCGTTCATTCTGTCGTGATTAAATTCGAACGAGAAACTCTCTCGCACAATTTTTCATCAAACGAGGCCACATTTTGCAAAAGAGGAGGAAGAATGATAGACGTAACATAAAAAAAAAAAAAAAAAAAAAATGTTCCAGATTTTTTAATTTTAGATCCAGAAATTATTAGCGGTTCATACGTTACGAAATGAATGCAATCAATAAAGATTGACGGAAAATTTAATTATACCGCCAAAAATTCCATCTCGACTGGTAGAAGAATTGGCCGATTGTGCACGGAACGAAAATTCGATAAATTATTTTCTAACTGTTGGATAGAAAAAAATATGTATGCAATATATTCGTGGTATTCGTCACGTCGTGCTTCGCTTTGCGGAACTTAGCGGGACTTCAACAACACCACCAGATGGCGATTCGAGCTAGGAATTTGACTCGACTTACAACATCTAATCTTTATCCTCGAGCGTACGTTTATTCCAACTTCTAACTCAACTAACAAAACTCGTAACGTTTCCAGTTTCCAAAATTTTGCGGTATTCTTACAAAAAAAAAAAGAAAAAAAAAAGAATTACACAAAGACGAACTCACACGTTTCAACGAATTCGGATCGAATTTCTTCTTTGCACTCGTGGAATCTTCGAGACGAAAGTTCGAGGCTGTCGGAAGCCTCGTCGATTTTCGGAGGCGATTTTCAAATCGAGGGACGAAGGGAAAACGAAAAAGTAGCGGCGAAGCGCATCTCTCATTCAAATAAACCGTCCCCGTTTCGCCGCTTTCTCCGCCTCGATTGGGAAGAATCGAAAAGAAGAAGAAGGAGAAGATGACGACGACGATGATGATGGCTCGATAAGGGACACCCGGGAGAAAGAATCTCTTTCTCTCCCTTCCCTCTTCCCTACTCCTCCTCTTCGCGCGATCAACTTTCGGTTTCGGGTATCGGAGAGAGGCGGACGTCATCGTTGACCCAGTTCTCGATATATTCTCGATAAATTGGAGAGAAGAAAAAAAAAAAAAGAATATCGACACGTGGATCACACAAAGACGAGAAAAAGGAATACACTTTGTGTATAATAATTAATAGCGAGCGAAGAATTTGAAATTATTTTTCGACGATCTTTCGAAATTCGTAAACAGGTACGAAATCGAATTCGTAGAAAATCGTTCAAAAGTTATAATAAAATTATAGATCGAAAGGATCGAGATTATTATTTTCGATAATAAAAATATAATCGAATTCTTCGAATGATCTTCAAAATTGGGAGGAAATTCGAAAAGATCCACTTCGCGTGGAATGGAATTTCAATTTCATTTTTTTTTTTTTTTTCATTTTCTCGATCGTTTATCATCGAATTTACGCGCTCGATCGAGAAAATTAGTGGCCTGGTTTCGTTTCGTTTCGAACGCGCGCGCGTTTTCGCCCGATTCGGAGAAATTCGTCGCGAGAGGAGAAAGTATCTCTGGACGTATCGATCGTATCTTTTCTTATTATCGTCGTAGAAGGATGTTGGACGCGCGTAAATGGTGTCGACCAGTCTGTGTCTGAATGATCGGCCGCTTGTTGTTGCCGACACACATTTCCTCGTCTATCGAAAGGAGAAAACGTCCGCAACGATAGATTCTCCAACCGATTCTCCGGTTCCAAATTGTCCTCCTCCCTCGCTTATTAGCAGGAAGAATTATCCCGGGGAGAAACCCGATGCCTGATTAAATTCTCCTCTCTCTCTCTCTTCCTCTCCTCTCTCGTCTTTTTAACACGGAAAAACAAGGACACTCGAGTCCAGTCGTTTGAAAAACTTGATGATCATTACACAGGATATTAAAAGGCGTCGTTAAGGGGAAATTTACGATCGTAAAATATTAAATTGAAGGTGTTGGATAATTAAAGACAGCTACTTTGACGGGGAAAGAAAGATAATTGAATTCTAAATATAGAAGTGTTGACTAAGTACAGTTAAATACAGCTGTAACCAAGTTTGTAAATGAGAAATAATTAAGAAACTTACCCACCTTGTTGAAGGAAAGGAACATGAAAAATTTCAAGACTTTTCAGACGTTTGTTCTTTCCAATCGTAATAAACACCACCTCGCGAATACCTCATAATTCAATATAAGAATATATACCACGATATATACCTTCGAAAACTTTTTTTCCAAAACTTTTTCCCAACAACGACCCCCTCCCCTCCCCGAAAAAATTTCCACAACTCGTCCAAACAAGGAGAAAAAGAATTTCGATCCAAAACCAAACCCACCCCGGGGATCTCGATCATCATCTTCTCTCCTCCAATCGAAACGAAAAGAAAGAAGTAAAGAAAGAACGAAAGAAAGAAAGAAAGAAAGGTTGTCCATCCAAGCCTCATCCCGTCGATCGGGTTTCACAGGATCGCACGTTCACGTTCCGTGTGGCGTGGCGTCGTGGCAAGGAACGAGGCGAACGGTATCAAACCGGGCCTAGTTATACCTACCATCCAGCATTACGTATATATACACACGTATACGATACCGCGTGTATCGTTCGAGCGGCACGCGAAGGGAAGTGGAACAGAAGAGAAAGGTATGCGGCAAGATGAACTAGTTTCGATCCCGGCCTGGTGTCTCGATCGAGCCGGACCGCCGATCCTTCCTCCCTCTGCTCCCGTCCTCTCCTATCACCCGCTTATCACCCGGACCCGGACAACAACAACAACAACGACAACGACTCGTCCACATTCCTCTCCTTGGAATAAAATTAATTCGATCCAAGGAGAATCCTCCACGACGATCCGTGTTGACGACGTCTCTCGATGAAAATTTTCTCTCTGAAAAAAAAAAAAAAAAAGAAAAAAAGAAGGAAAAGAGGAAAAATTTGTGAATCGAGTCGTTAAAAATCGTGGCTAATATGTGGCGCGGATCTCGCGTGCCGTTAATTGCGGATAAGACGAGGCGCGCGCGCGCGCGCGCCGAGATTCGAAATCGGTTACGTTCTCTTCTGCTCCACTAAATCGCGGAAAGAGGGAAAGGAAGCCGAGGTTCGTTCCGTTTGGGCGGGGTGTTGCGCGATATCCAGTGATCTAGAATAAGGGGAGCGCGAGACGATGTGTGTGAGAGAGAGAGAGAGAGAGAGAGACGGGAGGAGAGGAAGGCGGAGGCGTAAAGGCTCGCGCGTTGCAGCCAACCGCGGCGTAACGCTCTGAAACTTTTCGCTTCGGAAAAATGAGAATTGAAAGAGAGAAAGAAGAAAAAAAAGAACGTAAGGGGAGTAGGAGATAAAGACGGAGAGGAGAGGAGGGAGAAGAGAAAAAAATCTCGCGGGAGGAGGATGATGATGGCGATGATGATGCAGGCGCGCAACGAGCGAGCAACGCGAGAACGAGAGGAGAACGGATGGTCGAGGCGGCCCCCGATCCTCTCCTCTTCCTTTTTTTCTTCCCTTCTTTTTCCTTTTCCTTCTTCCTCCTCTTCTTCTTCCTTCTCTCTCTCTCTCTTTTTTTTGTTCTTTCTTCTCTTCTTCATAGTTACAATCACCGACCGGCACGTAACAACTACGTATATATAAACGAGACTACGAATCGGCCGAGATGCACCACTCGGACCTCCGCCGTAGGTTCCACACAGGTTCCCGACAATTTTCCAACCGCGTGTTTCTAAACCGCCGCAGCAGTCGTCGCGATATACAGTCGGAAGAGAGCATCGTCCGAGTGCGCGGAGAGCATGGATTGGGCAAGGATCGCGCTCGTCCTGTCGCGCCACGGGGATCGGCGCGGCCGTTGCCTGGCCATCTGCCTGTCCGTCGTCTGCGTGTTTTGCATCGCGAGTCAGGCTAGCGCGACGGACGTCAACGGGACGAGGGACGAGGCCTCGGCGTTCCCGCCCGATTGCTCGGGCGCGGACGCGTCTAAGAATATTTCTGTGTCTTGTTACGGGATCAGGATCGTGAGGAGGATCGTGCAACAGTTTCTGGAGAGGTCGAGCCAGCAGCCCGACCTCGAGATCTTCGACGGGGTCAGCCTGGTCGAGGTGGAGCCAACCTTGTCGAGGAAGGGCAAGCTGATGAAGGGATTCGGCAGCGTGGGAAGCCTGATGCAGTTTCTGGAGGGGAGGGAGCTGAGGATCAAACTGCCCGCCTTGTTGCCCCAAAATCTCGAGGCCGCTCTCCAAGAGAGTTTGCCGGTCGATCAAGGTTCGATAGATTCGATGTATTGGGCGGGGGATGAATAATATTCGTTCCTTCATTCGTTTCTCTCGTCTCGGTTTCAGCAAGACGAGGAAGCGGCGGAGGTTTCGGGGGCGGCGGCGGCGGCGGCGGCGGCGGGAAGAAAGGCGGCGGTGGCGGGATGATGATGCTCGCTCTCATGATGGGTAAGACGATTTTTCCTAATAACGATAATCTCGTCCTGAAAACTGAAGAAAATTATCATAATACCTTAAGATGAGATGTTATAAAAATTTCTCTCTTCTGTTCTCTGTCTGAATGTTCGAACGATCACAATTGGTTGGTTGCAATTTTCAGGCAAGATGATGGCGGCGCTGGGATTCGGCGCGCTCGGCCTGCTGGCAATGAAGGCGTTGATGGTGTCCGCGCTGGCCTTGATGCTCTCCTTGATCGTGGCCGTGAAGAAGCTGGCGAGCGGGCACGAGAGCGGCGGCGGCCACCACGTGGTGTACGCGCAGGACGTGGGCCACCACCATTACCGGAAGAAGCGGTCCGAGGAGGTGGATCTCCCTTACAGGGGATACGCTCACCTGTTCGCCGACTCGAGGGTGTCCTGATCCTCCGTCCTCCTCACCCGCCATCGTTCGTCGCCTCTTCTTCGAGACGAGACAGCACCGATACATTTGTCGATCCATTTCAATTAATTGAAAGGAGAGAGGGGAGAAGGAGAGAGAGAGAGAGAGAGAGAGCATGAGCACGAGACGAGACAAGGACGACGGTGACAATGACACGATGGGACGATGGGAGTAGCGAAGACAGTTCGGACGCACACTTGACGCACGCACAGGCTCCGTTAGAAAGTGACGGTTTTAAAGAATTCGCACGTGACACGTAGAGGTGTTGAAAACGTAACGATTGAACGCGGTTGCGATGGATCGGGAGGAACGACGAAACGACGGGCGCTGGACACGGTGGAGAGAAATCGAACGTTCGATCATCGAGCTTCGTTCACCGCACACAAGAATTTTTATTTATTACTGATCCCTTTCTTTCGTTCTCTCATTCTGACTCATTCCATTTCTTCCATTTCTTTTGTATTATTTATTTATTTATTTATTTATTTATTTCAATTGTTTGTTTATCGCAACCGAATAAAAATTTTTATCCAATTTTGTTTGGCTCAAAACACAACAATCGTCGTCTGTGCGTCTGCTCCATTCTTCCGTCGCTTTCCGTCCGATCGAGAAAAGAGAATAAGATACTTTGCAATCGGTTCCGAATAACGCTGGAAAATTTGAATAAAATTTCAGAAAAAAAAAAAAAACATTTCTGAAATTTCAAAGATATCTAGTTAGTAATCCGTCGCTCGATCGAAAATAATGAAAAGGAAGAAAGGCTTCGACTCGTGATTGGGAACGTTGGACCAGTTATTCCGCTCCATTTTGTCGCTCGAGCAAAGAAATGAAAGAAAATTTCCGATACGCGTCGAAATAACCGTTCTAAGATTTAGGAAAGAAGAGAAGAGAGGAGTGGAGAGAAGAAGAAAATTTTAAACTCGTATTGGAAACAAAATTGATAATCGAGAATCGAGGCTTGGACCGTAATAATATCCGATAGAATACACACACACACACGCATATATATATGTATATATATATAGGAAAATCGGATCGAAGCCGATCGAGGAAAGTGTGCCAACGAGTCGCCACTCGCCGTGCGTTGCATATTTCAGTTCTCCGCGCTCGCGATTAAACTCTCCCTCCGCCCGTCTATTCCTAATCGATCGGATTAACGAGCATAAAAGTGGCAAAAAGCTACCACTTATGACGGCGCCTCCTCCCCCCCCCCCTCCCTCGCGTGATCCGGATGTCCGCGTTGGCGGGACGCTGGTTGTGGGTAAGCGTGTCTCGCAAGTGGCACAAACCGATTGTGTAAGAAATCGTGCAAAGTGAAACGTTCGACCGGTCGGTTTTCGACCAACCGTCTCGCGGAGTTGTGCGTTTCGTGATCGCAATCGCCCAATGAAAAAGTGAGGAAAAGTCTAGAAAAGTCAAGCTACGCGAGTTAATTAATAACTCGATGCATAATAAATACATTATACAACGTTTCCTCGTTTCGGCTACAACCGATTTACATATATTTTATTCTAAGTTGAACGAAGAAATATCGTTCAAGATCCGATTCTTCTCTGCGAAAAAAAAAAAAAAAAAAGAATCAAATTTCGAAATCGAGGCCTCGTCGTGCCCTCGAACAATTTTCAAATCTCGTTTCTCGGAGAAGCCGCGGAGCGGTCGAGCGGCAGAGTCGGGCTCAGCTTTCCAGAGGCTTCCTCTTTCTATGCACCTTCCCAACCCCCCACCACTCGAGCCGCCGCTTCCCCCACCCTCGGCCCCGTTTCTTCGCCGAGTTGCTCGCCTCGAACGAAGGCGCCTCTGGTGGGAGGATGAAGCGAGGAGAAGACCGAGACCCACTGGCACAGATTCCGCGCCACTTCCTTTTTTTTACGTTTGAAAAATATCATAAAACGGGGGAAACGCGGTGGTAATCGGCTCAGATCATCCAGTGAATGCCGCGCACTCGTAATGCCACGAACGGACGATGAACCGATTCTATCTATCTATCTATGCTCGGAAATTCCGGAATCGATTCTAACTGTTTCTCAACAAGTTGTAAACAGAGTTTAATAATATTTTTATCGATCTTATTTTTGTGACTTGTTTTTCCTCCCTTTCTATCCTTCGTCTCTCTTTCTCGCTTACTTTCTTCGTCTAAATATACAAGTTTCTTCGACGATACGTATTTCTGATGATACGTCAACTTTCTCGATTGAATAAAAAAAAAATAAAAAAAAAGTTTCTTCGTTATCGATACGTGTTTCATTCGAATTCCTCGAGGCGATTCCTTTGTACGTTTCTTTTTTTTCTTTTTTTTTTTTTTTTTTTTTTTAAATATTAACATTGTAATTTATACATTCATTGTTCTTTTACTTTTTACTTCCATCAACTTTCACGCTTTGTTTTCTGTTTCCTTGATTGGTAAACAAGTTTCCAACTTGGATTTTTTTTCTTTCTCTCTCTCATTTAAAATTTGCATAAATATACTTTCCTTCTCGAACTTCATACTTCGCAATTGCTGCTGCTTTTCGCTTTCGTTCTAAAAAAGAAATTTCTTTCCTTCCTTCCTCCTTTTCCATCATCTCGATGGGGGCAGCAACCTTATCAAAATCGGCACGTAATCCCGATTGCTCTGCTTTCCATTTCTCTCTCTCTCTCAGCGAACAACGAACGACACGTGACGACACGACACGACACGACACGACACGACACGAAACGGCGATTAAAGTTTTACAGCGCCGTAAACTCGAGCGCGACGAAGCTTCCCCGCATCGCCAAGGGAAAACGAAAGTTGGAACGTTTTCGTGAATGGAGCGGCAAAAATCGCGACGATCGATTGCCAAGCAAAAGTTCGAATCTATTTCCAGACACCTCCGCCTCTCGTTTCTCGTTCTCTTTTTTCTTCTAAATTAATAAAGATAGATCCGCTTGAAAGACAAATCGACAATATCTGAAAATATTTCCTCGATCGAGATCTTTCATTGAAAGGAATTCGAAAAATCTTTCGAAAGTAAGACATTCTAACGATAAACTCGTCTAAAATCGAAACGACGAATCGAACGACGATCGCCGTAATATTTCATGCCGTGAAAGAGTAGCCCGTTACATTCCACGGTTATTATCCGTTCGACGAAAAGGAAATTTAAAATTCAAATGCGCCGATCGTGCCGACCGATTTTACGAATGTACGCGCGCGTGTGTGTCAAAGGCGATTCATGCCTCGGACGCACACTGTAGTAGACAACTGTTACTGAATAATCAGAAATTTCTATGCAAACAGGCTGGAGGGTATTAGAGGATCGACAACGAATGGATGGAAGCTGTCTAATTTAAAAAATCGTTTATGCAAATGGATTCGCGCCGAGATTATTCGGGTCGAACGATATTTATGAAAAGGCCGGAGGATTTTTCAAATTCCTTCCTTCCTACCCGACCCAAGAATTTTCTCGAACGAATGGAAAATGAGACGAGATTATCGAGAACACTATCGAGAAAATCGTCCTTATCTATTTTCCTCTTTCGTTCGTTCAACTCGATTCGATATAAATACTTTTCTTTTTTTCCTTCTCTAGTCTCTAAAATCGATACTTTTAAAAGTGTTCCACGAATCCGTTAACGATCCATCCACCCATAAATGGAATTGTATCGTTTTTAAAAAAATTTTATTCGATCGTTTTAGAACAGATAAAATGTATAAATATATACGTGTCAAATTCGTGAGAGAGAAGAAGAAAAGAAAAGAAAAAAAAAAGAAAAAAATCACTCCTTCCATTAATTTCACAACACAAGAAGAAATACGGTAGTCTTTACACGTTCCTCGACCGATTTACAGTCAAACTCGTCACTTTACACGACGACTCGTTACAACCAATTCGTGGAACGATAAAACGACACTTTGACAAATCTCATTGAACTCTTTCCATCGTCTCGAATGTACGGGATAATAAAGGATTCGTCGCGCGTTGAATGGGCGACGAGTCCAAAAAAAAAAAAAAAAAAAAACCATGGATTTTGGAGAAAGCGGAGCGAAATATTCCACCCTTGTCGAAAAATTGGTAAAAACTCGCTCGAAAAAAAAAAAAAAGAAAAAACGCTTCAAGTTGAACCGACGACCGTGGAAAAACTCGACTCGATCACGATTTCCCCCCGTTTCCTGTTGACCGACTTGGCGCAATGTATGATATTTTCGTTCGAAAAGTTTGCAATTTCGAAGTTCAATCAGTTAGAAGAAGCTCGAGGCAAATTATAAGGAATTTGCGAGGAAAATGTTGCGTGTGTTGCATTTCTGGGTTAACACTGGATCGGCCAATCAAGGGATCGACCGATGGTCGTCGTCGTCGTCGTCGTCGTCGTCGTCGTCGTTTCTCTGGTCCGAGTGAAATTCTCGGGCGAACCGTGTGCATGCGAAGCGAGTCGAGGCGGAGAGAAACGTCAACTTGGAGGCTAACGTGCGTGCACGACGATGACATTTATTCTCACAACTTCTCTTCTTCTCTTTTCTTTTCTCTCGGAATCTCGTTTCGCGATACGATACGATTTCTGAAAGAAATTCGTGAAAGAAATCGGTGAAATTCGAAAACTCGTTCCACAATTGTCAAACAATAAATCAGAGCAGTTCGTGTTTCAAACGGGCAAGGAAGCGGACGGGGGAATTGGAATTCCATCGCAAATGTATTATTACACGTTATTATATGATGATATAACTCGAGGATGCACGCGTGGAATTATCCTATGGAACAAACAACAATGTGTCAAAGCACGCCGCTAAAAAGTATCATTGTAATAAAGTAGTATGATAGATACGATAGATATTTATACGAAGTCGGTTTATGCCGGCTATTTACTCTCTCTCTCTCTCTCTCTCTCTCTCTCTTTCCGCTACATTACATTTTCATTGCATCAAACGGATGAAATGAATAATATTCCTTCGATTCGTAAATTATTGCGGCATAGAAATAATAACGATTACTTTCAACGATTAGCCTCGACAAACCTCGGTTAATAAACACGGATTCTTCGCATAAATTGCACGCTCATCACCGTACCATTAATCTCTTCTTTATTCCAAACATAATTCTCCCATTATCTCCGATATACACTCAAATATACAGCGGATAAAATGAAATTTTTCCTACATCTATATTTTAGAAAAAAACAAACTTTTAAACAACGATCAATTTGATAAAATTTACTCTCAACTCTCGTCGGAATATTCTCGATTCTATTATTCTGCGATACGACAACACAGCGTGTTGAATAAATTCGAGGCGAAAAACACGCGCGTACAAACACACGTACACAAAGAGAAAAGAAGAAGTAGTTGGCTCGGTGAAAGTTTACATAATCCGTTCAACGAGCGTATATCAAGCGTACCTAATTTCGCGATCAAGCTCTTCAAGATCGTTCTCCTCCTATACACGATTCCACCTGGAAGAAGGCTGGGCGTGTCTGTTCCTCTCTGCTCCTCTCCACGGAAGGAGAAACCGTGATTTTACTTTTGAACGAAGTCTCTCTCTCTCTCTCTTTCTCTCCTACTCCTTGCCAACGAGGGGGCGGAGAAGGATCGAAACGAAAGGATGATCCACGAGAAAGGATGAATGAATGGGGCACTGACGTCAACAACAGGAGAAGAGAAACAGGAGAAGAGAAAGAAGGAAGAGAATTTCGCGGTAATATTATTAACGGAGATCGTGCGAAAACACGACGCGTCCTCTTACGTGCGCGAACATTTCGCTTCTGACCTTACATCGCTCGTCTAACAACCCTCGGCTCCGATTTCGTGGGGGGAGGGGAGAATTCGAACCTGCGCCGTGGAACGTGAGATTACGGACGGAATCAATTCGAAATTTAAAAAATAACTTAAATCTTCCTCGCAAGATTACTCTCGAATAAAAATCTGAATTTTTCATCTCTCTCTCTCTCTCTCTCTCTCTCTCTCTCTCTCTCTCTCTCTCTCGAGAAAACTCGAATCGATTCAAAATCGAAAAGTTGGTGATCTACTCCTCCAAGATCGATTTTCGAGATTCCTTCCAACGTATATAAATATCGTTGCACGAGCTCGGAATTTCGGGCGAGGAGGAAATTCCACGGTGGGTTTGTTTCGCAACCGAAATTCCTCGCGGTCGAAAGGAAGCGAAACGAAAACGACAAGAGGCGTTTCGTGTCATTATCAACGAGGGGCCCCTTCGTGAGAGCCAGCCGCGGCCGGGGTCAGAGTAGAAAGTGGTGTCCGCGCGCGATCAAGGTCGGATCCGGGATGTTTGAACCTGATCTATACCAGTTTTCTTTCATTCACGCGAGGAGAGAGAGAGAGAGAGAGAGAGAGAAGAGAGAGAGTTCGCACGCGTCAATTTTCTCGTCCTCCGGAAATCACGATTCAACCAGACTCTCCACTTTACTTTGCTATCTCGCGAGATAGAGATAGAATGACGAAGTCGTCCCCTCGAGAATTGGACGACTCGTGTTGGAGGAGACTAGATCTCCCTCTCTCTCTCTCCATTCTTTCCCAATCGGATCTTGTCCACCGTGCGTTTAGCGCCGTTAAGCTCTCTAACAACAGCCTTTGTTAATTGGAGGATCCCCGTTAATTGCTCCGCGTGACTTCATCCGACGCTTCTTGCCGAGGAGAAAACCTCGGCAGAGGTATTGAAATCTGAATAATATTTTCACCCGAGGTTTGCAACTTAATACTTTTCGTCTTGTCAATTCGATCTCTTCTTTAATACCGTTCGTAACAATTTAATCTGTTTGATATTCACGCTCGATATTTCACAATTCAATCCGTTACCGATACCTTGGCCTCTTATTATTACCCGATCGCTAACTGTAAAACCTGTTGAATAATGGTTCGTCGAAACCGGGTCATCTTCGTACGACGAATTACTTGCCCAAACGATCCAAATCGAATTTTCCCTTCGAAACGTTCGCCGAGTGGCCACGACGAGTGGAGATGAAAGGGAACGGTTTTCCTCGTTCTCTCACGGGGTCCCGCTTCTCTCCGTTATCCGTTATCCGTGGGCAGGTCGCAGGTCGTGGTGGATGGATGGATGGGCGGCTGTGGACGCCGTGGTGGAACACCTATCCGCGCCCGCCTCGCTCGAGTACTTTCCTCGGTTGGGCCCCTCGGTTAAACGGCCCGTACGCCGCCCGTCCGAGCATTGTGACGACACGTCCCACGGCAAATAGGAAGAAAAAAGAGACAGGGTGGGGCGGTGACGCGCGAGAGGAGGGGCCCGCCAAATATATAAGGTAAAGAGATTGCACGGATGGACCACACGAAATTTCACTACGGACGGGACGGGTTTCGGGAAAATTCGGCCGCCGTTTCGTGATTCGAAATACGCGTACATATATTCTCTCCTCTCTCTCTCTCTCTATATATATATATATATACATACATACACATCTCGACTTTCCGTTTCGTCGAAGGAGAAGATGACGAAGATATTACCGTTGTTGGCATCGATCGCTGTTCTGACGGTCGTCGTGGCCGGTGGCCAGAGTTTGGACGATTGTCTGCAGAGCGACAGCATCTCCTGCGTGCAGAAGAGCCTGTACAGGAAGGCGAAGGAGTTCTTCGACAAGGACAGCTTGGAGCTGTTCACCGGTGTCAGCCTGGTGAAGAACGAGCAGGGGAGAGGGTCGAGGAGTGGGAAGGAGCTGATGTACGAGCAGGAAATCGACGCGGCGAACAGTGTGACGGACAGGCAGAACGCTCTCGAGAACTTCGTGAGCGAGGAGGCTGGCCAATTGTTGACCGGTCGCAGCCTTAGGGTAAATAACAACAGTAGTCAGTCTTCCACGACACAGTATCCTCTCCGCTAATCTCGACGATCCGATTCATTCCAGATCAACTTTGCCCCCGCCTTCGAGAAGATCGGAGAGTCCGCGCGTGCCATCAGCGACTCGGCGCCGGAAGAGGTCCGCCAGGCGGTCGACGAAGTCGTCGAGGGTACGTGTTTGATAAAAAAAACTTTTTAGATGCAATTTTAGACGACAATCCGTCCTCTTCTGACTCAATTCAAC
Source organism: Apis florea (assembly GCF_048593485.1). Classification (NCBI taxonomy): domain Eukaryota; kingdom Metazoa; phylum Arthropoda; class Insecta; order Hymenoptera; family Apidae; genus Apis; species Apis florea. The sequence continues at coordinate 4,741,169 of NW_028256549.1, read as the reverse complement.
TTTTCCAGGCCGAGGTAGGAAGAAGATACTCAAATCGATCCTGCCCCTCCTGATCGCAGCGAAAGTGAAGATCGGCGCGTTGGCAACCCTCGCCTACTTCGCCATCGGCCTGATAGCCAAGAAGGCCATCTTCGCCTCTCTCATCTCGCTCGCCATTTCCGCCTTCTTCGGCCTCAAGGCGCTCTGGTCCAAGAATTCTCACGACATCACCCCGTACAACGGTTGGGCGGGCGGCAACAACGGCGGATGGGTCGCCCCCGTGGCGAGCGGATGGTCTTCCTCGGCCAACTCGTGGGACGATTCTCACGGCTACGCGCAGAGCCAGGCGTACTCTGGATATCATCATTGATCATAAGTTTTAGTTTCCTGTTCGCGTAAACTGTCTTTCCTTCTCACTCATCTTCCTCTTCTTCTTCCTTTCATCCTCGTTTCTATCCTCTCTCACCTTCCCTCCCTCGATCCAAGAATTATGTAGAAAGCGAAATCATCCTGTTTCCTTTCTTTTTTTTTTTCTTTTTTTTTTTATAGTTCCTGAATCGATCTATTTATTGCTATCTTATTATTTATCCGATACGTCTGTAACGATAGTTTAGACATCCCCGACCAGGGAGTCGAAGTGTAAATAATGTTTTATATATATATATATATAAAGAAATTGACAGGACTTGGGAATCAAACATAGAGGCTAGTCGTATAACAAACGCGTTTCTCCCTCGATTCCATCGTATCGATATCCTCCCCGCATCGATCGCAGTTTGAAAATCAACACCATCTAGTCCACGTACGATTTAGATCAACTCTGTCAACCCCCTACTACCTGATCATCTGTGTGTAACTATGCGTGACCATGCCTGTGAAAATACAGTTTAATAGAGAGAGAAAAAAAAAAAAAATAGTGAAAACAACACGGAGAGAAAAGTGATTCATTTTCCCTTCCCACCACGATATCATCATCTTCGACTGCGCTTGGTCGTCAGATTCGGTCGAAAATTCTGCCGGATCCGAAAAGAGAAATCACTCGTCGACTTTCCAACCTTTCCAGGAACCTTCGAAACCGTCTCTCTCTCTCTCTCTCGGCGAAATTTCGATCGGCCTCGAAACCGGCCCCGCGAAATCGATCCTCGGACGGCAGCGAATGGCGGATACGGCAGAGCGACGAGGGGAAAGTGCAAGAAGCGCGTACACATCCGGTCGATGGGGTCGCGGCGTACATCGATTCGTAATCGGGTCGGTGGATTCCAGTAAATCTTGCCGATGTCCTTAAGTCCCAGATAGAGGGAAATGAGCGGCTGGAAAGGAGGTTGGCGCAAAATTGCCGTTTCTTCCGACGCTTGGCCAGGCCGGCGGTAAAAATCCTTTTTTGCCCGTTTCTGTTTCTGGGCCAGCCAACGAACCATTTCGTTCGATCGATCGCCGTGAAAATTTTGATACAAATTTCGACGACGAGATGAGATATAAAGATAAAGAAAATAAGGTTCGTTCGATCGAGAACGAAGGTGAAACGAGGAACGAGGGGTGGCACGGACGGGTGTCACGGCTCGTTACATCCAGCAGGATCCCGAGGAAAAACAGGTGCGGAATTATTCCGAAAGGAAGAGGAGAACTTTCGTTAGTGGGTACGCGGGGAGGGGGCATTAATCATTCATCTCTCCAGCGGAATTCTCTCTTCGAGGAATCTTAATCTGGAATTAATTTACCGTACATTTTTCCCTCGAATCATTTCATTTTGATAATAAACCAATCTCTGATCAATCGACCTTATGAATCGTTCGATTTCTTCCGTAACCGTGGAGCGGCAGAAACGCGGGCAGAAAAATCGGAACGCGATGTCCATTGGAAAGGGAGGAATAATTCTTTCCGACATTTGGTCAGGAAAAGAAGGAGGGGAAAAAAAAAAAAAAAAAAAAAGCAACGAGCAACGAGGCTTTCTTCTGGATGTCAGAAAAGCGGGATTTCACCTGGTGAACGCGAGAGGAGGCCTTCTATCTCGTTTATTAGAGAGTCGTAAAGTCACGGCTCGCTATCTGAATCTCGGCACGGTTCCTCCTCGAGCCTCCTCGATTAGCCAAGTCGAGTTTCTCACGCGTCACCGGTTCGGCATTGGACGGATTCTCGCCACGGCACACGGCGTTTAGCGCCTTATTAGTGCCCCCGTATGGACGATAGATGCACGACAGGTGTTCGGCGTGATTCGAATCGCGGTGGTGGTCCTTGGTAAAAATGTGGTAAAAGCGCGACACGGATTCCGTCCGTGTGGAACGACAGAGCAAGAGGAAATTGGAAAGTTTCGACGCACGATTTTCGAAGGAGCCTTCTTCTCTCAAATTCGGGTTACCCATCGAAAATAATTTATTCCCGTTTTTAAACCGAGTCGGTAAGCTCGCTTCGTACGTTGCCTAGAAATAGGTCGATGACGGATCTCCCCTGAGTAAAATTTGTATTCCCAATTGTCGAGGATAATTTCTAAAAGGGAGGGGAAAAAACCGGTGGAATTATCTTTAAAAAGCGGGAACAATTTTTACTTTGCACAGTATAGTTAAGGCGCTTCTTACGTTTCGCCTAAAGGCAGTAATAAAATTTTCGATTCTCTCGAGGAATTCATATTATTACGATTCAGATCGTATTGTTCGATCGTTCACGTTTAAAATTGCAATTAAAAGAAATTCTCTCCAATAATTACCTCCAACTCTTTCTTTTACATACATGTTAATGTAACATATCTTGTACATCGTGATTTAAATAAAGGGGAAAAAAAAAAAAAAAATAAGACCTCGATGTAGGACTTCGTTCATCCGGAAGCGAGAGAAACAAAAAAAAAAAAAAGAAAGAAACAGAAAAGAAAAACTGAAATTCCAACTTTCGAGAGAGGAAGCCGGGATCGATACACGCGAGCGGCGTCGTCACGCAACCACCTTGAACTTCACCGTGAATTTCGAAACAACAATCGCCAGCTGACCCGTTACTCTTTCCCGCGGCATCGTTCCGCTCCTCTCGAGGTTCGCTCTCTTTCAGACTGCTCGTCTCCATTCACGTCCAAATCTAATTACAACGCAACATCTTCTTTTTCGAGCGCGCAAAACGAAATATCGGATCAACGGTTTTCATCGATCTCGTCATTTTCGATCGACTTACTTCCAAACACACGTACACACACACATATATGCACATATACTTTCGATAACGTTTCAACAGCTTTCCGATCGGTTGAAAGTGTGCTGTCCTCTCCACTACTCTCTCACGCGGGCTCTTAACCTTTGATTCCCGCGTTCTCTAACCATAATGTCCTCGATACTCGAATGGTTTCTGCCACTAGAAGCCAGCGATGGGCTCGAGTTCTATTTATACATATATATATATATATCTTTCGTTTTGTCGCTGAATTCGAGAAGAAGGATTATCATTAATATTGAAAATTTTTCACGAATCGATCTCGTTTCCTCGGCCACGGTGACAGTTCAATATATATACTCGAGCAAGAAAATCGATCAAAATCCAATTCTGCTTCTCTTTCGAAACGCTTGTTCTGCTCGCGACGCGTTCGCTCCCATCGCTACTAGAAACCGTTCCCCATTCCGCTAAAGCGATTACATTAAGCGTTCCATCCTTTTCCACGTATTCGAGTGCACGCATTCCACACGGCTATTCTCCGCTATTCTCCGCTATTCTTTCGACGTTCGAAATCGAGGCGTCGTTTTGCGTTCGAGGGTGGCCTCTTCCCTTTTGTTCACACGCGTTCACGTCGGCACGTAACAGTCGGTGCGTCAGGTGGATGATTCCTGCCTCGGGCGACACTCGTTCTCGGCCGCCCGATCTTGATCCCCGAAACCGGCCCCCCTCTCTCTCTCTCTCTCTCTCTCTCTGGAAGGGATCGAGGAGAGATGAAGACAGGTGTGCTCGTGAAGAGGAGGAGAAGAAGAAGAAGAAGAAGAAGAAGAAAGAGGCAGCCGAAACGAACGTCGGGCTCTCGACCCAGTTGTAAATGGGTGAGCGACCCCGTTCTCGAGATAATATCTCGCGTCCATCATACGACGATGAATTTTTCGATCCATGTCAACTTCTCCGGCAATTAACGATCCACTAGATGTTTGTCTCCATGTTCTCCCTCGCGGAGAACGTTGGGGAATCGTGGGAAACGACGAGTTCGTTTCAGAGAAGCCGATCAGAGGAAATAATTTTTAAATCTTTGAGAAACAAATGAGCGACACTTTTTGCTCCTTTAATAATAAGAGATCGGATTTACTTAGTATCTTTTTCGAATAAGAATAATTACTATCTCTATATGGAGATAGTAATTTCGTAATTCAATATCTTAATTCGTGGCCTCGAATATCTCCCTCCTCGGAAGGAACGGATTTAACGACATTAAATCTCGGCTAACTGTGACTGCGCTAAATAAGGACCGGTCTAAAACTAGCTTCCTACAATTTGGAAACAGTGTCAAGTACACTTTCCAACAGATTGTAACAACAATTGAACAAACATTGAAAAGAAATCAACGGTTCGCCATTTTCTTCTCAAAAATCTTCGAAAGCAATCTCCGTTTAAGATACGATGGAAAAGTATCGCGCTCGAATTCCATCCGGGATGGACGATCTTCTTTTGCACCTCGTCGCGTGTAAAAAAAAAAAAAAAAAAAAAAAAAGAACGTGCACGCTCCTCCTATAATAACAGAGAATCGGCGAAGAAGAAGAAGAAGAGGAGGAGGAGGAGGAGGAGGAGAGACACGTGAAGTCGTGCGAGAAATCACAAGGGGAGTCCACGTATCCCCACGACGACTTGCGCGGACATAGTAGATTTCCCTCGTTCGAATCGAACGAGGCTCCCTTCTACCACTCGGAGAACCTTAATGGAGTAACCGAAGTAGGTCTGCTGCAGGCGGTGAAGAAGAGGAAGAAGAGAGGAAGAAAGGAATGGTATCGAGAGCCCATCGACAACCACAACAACATCGTTAGAAAAAAAAGAAAGAAAAAGACAATCGACGAGAAAAGAAAATGCAAGTGCGTCCATCCTCTTTGTCCAATAATCCTCTAATGTGCTAATCCTCGCCTTGTATTATTTGTTGCACGCTCTCTCTGTGTGTGTGTGTGTGTGTGTGTGTGTGTATACAAGTTGTGTGCGTATCCTGTTCCTCCTCCTCCTCCTCCTCCTCCTCCTCCTCCTCCGAGTTTACGAGTCTTTTTTTTCTTTTTTTTCTTCTTTTTCTTGCCGAAATAACAAGGATCGGGGAAAAGGAGAGGGATGCAACGAGGGAAGGAGAGGCTCGTGGAGAGGCCTTGGAGGATTCGAAGAGTAGAGGGGTACGAGAGAGAGAGAGAGAGAGAGAGAGAGAAACGAGGGGGAGTAGAGAGGGGATTGCAACGCGGGGAATAGAGAGAGACGGAATGGTAAGCGAACGCGAACTCTCGATGGCCTGTGCCCACGAGGTCTCCCCTCGTGCGATACTTCGGTATAAAAGCAAAGCAACCTCTTTTGGATGTAACACACGAGGTTCGATCGACGCTCATCCTGGCGTCCTCTCCGTGGCTCGACACGTTACTCGCGCGATCGTATCGAGGATAATAATAATAATAATAATAATAATAATAACGAGCGACTTTTCTTCAATTTTTTTTTTTTTTTTCGAATCGGTGGTGATCCTTTCTTCTTCTTCTTCTCCCGATTTCTTCTTCTCGTAACTTCTTACGTCGAGGATCTTGATCTTGAGGAGGAAGATGACCAAGTACTTTGTGACCGTTCTGTGGCTGCTTCCGATACTGGCCGCGGCGCTGCCTGCCAATGACAAGCCCGGGACCGAGAACGACCTCATGGCGACCATATACACCGATTGTTTGAAGAAGGAATCGATCAATTGCATCAAGTACAAAGTATTCTCGTACGTGGACAAGATGCTCGCCGACAAGGAGGATTTCACGCTCACGGACGGAATCACTGTGGTCAAAACGTCCAATGCAAACGAGGAAGGTGCACCTAGGTCGGTCTCTCTTTCTTCTTTCTTTTTGGTCTTGAGCAATCTTATCGGTTATAGATCGATTATAGATTAATAAGATTTTTTTTTTTTTTTTAATACGCACGATTTCGATGGCTTCTTTCCTTTTCGCGCGTGACATTTAATTTTTTTTTATTTTCGTTTCGTCGCGATTATTGCAGATCGATAGAGTCGAGCGACTTGGACACGCTTCTGTTCGACCGTCTGGGCAGGTTCTTGAGGACGTATTCGATCAAGGTCGATCTCAAGGGAACCGATATCCTAGGCGCCATCGAGTCTGCCGGTCGAAGTTTCGAGGATTTCACCTCCGACAACGCCGTGGAGAGTCGTGGCAAGAAAAGTAATTAACGATTCAAATTACTCTAACGTAATCACCACTATAACTCCAAGACTGTATACTTTCCTCTCGGCTCATCCATCATCACTTATCGGGATACCACTTTGTACGAGGAGACGCGATTAGTTCGATGCCGGTTTTCCCAAGGCTCGTCGTCGACGCTTTTCAACCGCGACGTCGGCTATGCCGAGGAAGCTGGCCGCGAGACGTTGACCCACTGAGGAACTGGTTCCGCTTCCCCTCGAAGCGGACCCACAAACGGAGACGCGATCACCCGCGAGCGAGGAGAGAGAAAAAGACAGACCTCCTCTCGAGATCTCGTCGCGCGAGATTTTTGACATACTTTCTTCCGTTCACGGGGTACGTCGCCTTGACCTTCGCCTATTCCACTTAAACGGATCTCTCCGCGCGTATCATTCTGAGAAAGGTCGGGCCCTCCTTCCTTTGCCCGTTTCGTGGGAAGTTCCAGATAAGTTCTCGCACGAGATCTCGCGTGTATACGTTGCATAAACATTAGCAACGACCAACTATTCCTTGTCACACGAATTTTTCTCACCTCTTAATCTTGATCTTATTTCGTTCCGATAAAATGAGACAAATTCCGTACAAACAAACGTGTCCCGATCGTAACGAAAATTGTTACAACGTTATCGTTGTTCGTTTAACGAGCTCCGTCGAATTGTTTCGCAGAGAAAGCCCAGAAGATTCTCGGCCCCCTGATGATGGCTCTGGCCCTCAAGGCTGCAGCCCTGTTGCCGTTGGCGCTGGGCGCGATCGCCGCCATCGCTGGCAAAGCTCTCCTCGTCGGTAAAATAGCTCTGGTTATCTCCGCCATCATTGGATTGAAGAAGTTGCTCAGCTCGAGCGGAAAACACGTGACGTACGAGGTCGTGTCGCATCCCCATCACAGCAGCAGCAGCCACATAGTCAGTCACGACGACGGGGGCCACGGCGGTTACGGCGGAGGTGGCGCCGACTATGGCGGCGGTTATTCCGGCGGAAGCAGTGGCCACGGTTGGGCCAGAAGTCTGCCTCAAGACGCCCACGAGCTGGCTTATCGCGCTCACCAACCTCAACCGCAAGCATAAAGAATCTCATAGAAAGTCACTTTCCTCTTTACCTCGTCCTTTGATTCACTACTTTCCTTTCCACTCTTTCCTTCCTTCCTTCCTTCCTTCCTTCCTTCTTCCTCGTTCATCCTTGCGCTCTCTATTTTATATTTATTTATTTGTTGTTCCTGTATCCTCGAACGACGTATCATCTCAACGTTTTTCTCCACTTCTTCTTCCCTCCCGTCTTCTTCCTCGAACTCTCCTCGAAATTCTTTCTTTCGTTCCGTTTCCACGAGGAACCAGTACCTTCGCGAGATACTCGTTCCATGTATAGCGTATATATTATGTCGAGCATTGTTTATTTATTCAACTGCGCCTAACATGATCTAGTATTTATTTAATTTAATTCTATCCATTCGATCGCGCGTTATTTGTTTACCGCCTGCACATTTCTGTTCTTTGTAATAAAGAGATGACGAACGGCGCGGATGCGTCTCTTGTCCCAAAGAAAAGAGGAAAAAAAAAAAAAAGAGAGAAAAAAAGAAAAGAAGAAAACGAAGCGTACGCGAGCGTGAGAATCCGTTTGCTGCTCTATTTATTCACACTTGCACTTCGAGGAAATTATTTTTGTATTTGTAGGATGGCACCACTGTCATGGCAACCATTGAATCCCCGTGAATCACGCGCGTTTGAGCTTCTTTTTTTTTTTTTTTTTTTTTCTCTTTTAATACCGTTCAATATTATTATGAAAACGAGCGAAAGTAGTATGTAGGAACGCGTCGTCGGTGCATCCATTGATACCTGAACCAGATACGAGTTAATGAGTTATAGGGGATTCCGGCTAGTAGAAAGTAATTCGCTTGCATGCAATTCAATTGTACTGTTTTTTTTCTCCAAACGAAAAAAAAAAAAAAAAAGAAAAAGAAAAAAAAAAGGGAACAAACTCAGAAATTTTCTCCACAGTGAGTTATCTTTCCTGCAACGACGCGAAATTCCTCCCGTCTTAATAAAAACCGTAGCAACGTCGTAAACAATGTAAAGTATCGAATAACCAACGTCCACTCGACCGTGTCGCTACTGACCCAGCTTCGTCGATCCACCGGTCGTTTAATGGCTCGTAAACCGTAATGGCTCTTTTTCGCCAAGCACTCTCATTACTAAGCCGCTTGGATTACAGGCGTCGGCGTAGCGAAACCGGATGCGCCGTGAACTTCCAACCGGTAACCTGCATACCTGCAACTGTATAATACCAGATAAAACGTTACTTACTTACTTACTTACTTACACGTCGTGTTGTGCTCGGCGCAAGGACGACAATAGAATGTGACGCGTGGCATCGGGTTTCGTCGAAAACGTATCATCAACGAGGATCCGCCAAGCGGAAAATGATTAGGTCGGGATGGGATCTCTGTCGAGCAGGAAATCGTTGTGGTTCTTGTGCAAGAGGTTGGTGGCGCTAGCGAGATCTAGCGGTTGCTTTCGGTCTGCCTGTGTGCACAGAGTACAGTACAGTATCTAAAAGATATACAGTGTGTTTAATTACTGTTACGTATAAATAGTATTATAATATTTCTTCATCAAATCATTGCGCGATTATTTCTATGATAAATACTATCTAATAATTCCATTATTACATACTGTTTTATCGTTCCGTTTTCATTCAATCAACAACAATATTGTAATATTACTGTACAGAGTGTTAAATAAACACGAACATCGATCGACGTAAAAATATCGAGGCTTATTTTTTAATAAATTTTAGATTCTTTACATAGATAGTACGATAATTGCGTGAAATAAAACAAATCTTTGTCTCTTCAATTATGCCAATAAAAATTTTATTATTTTGCACGTAAAAAATTTCTATTTCCTTCCTGTTATTCAGTTCAAGATTTCAAGATTGAACGAGACATTTCTATCTCTGTTATCACACTCGATCGTTTCACCCAAATTTCGATACGACTTGTAATTTTAATAATTTTCAATTTCAATTTTCGCCTCATTCAAACTCGAATACGAATAGGCCAACAATACTTGTAAATAATTTTTATTCAAACGATAACGGAGAATAAAAATTCGATCCAATTTTTCAAATTCAATCGAATGCAAAGGAAAAATGAAATTCAATCGATCCGGAAGAATTCCCTTTTCGACGTCGAAGCGTGGGAGAGAGACAGAAGTAGCGAAAAGAAATCGAGGCGGAATCGAGGAGGTCCCCGATCGAAATTTCAAATTTCTTGCCTCGCCGCCTTCCTTCGGCGTTTGGCTTCACTGCGCCCACCAACGTGAATCCAAACATCAAGAGGAACGATGCCCCCTTCGAGAGGGAGGGGGCCCACGCGTCTATCTACGCGTTTTCACTTGGCGTGACCCAGTTACCCCGACCCCCCTATACCCCTTCCCCCTCCTCGCTCGGCCAGGACGAAAATGGCGAGGATACGATGGCAAAACGCAGGATAAGAGGGAAAAGCGTCCACACTGAGCGAACTCTAACCAGGACGGTTGATACATATATATATATATATATTTATACACATACGATGACTAACGGTCCCCGTTAATTAACACAGCTTCGTTTCTACTTTTATTCGTGTCATAAATGTAGAATACGTTTATCCAACGAGCGTTACATTTACACTTTGTCGTCAAAACAATCGTTACATTCCTCTCTGTTTAATCCATTCACGTTATCATCAACGTGAACCCCCCTCCTCTCTCTCTCTCCTCGTCGTGGAGGAAGAAGATGCTTTCGATTTCAGGCTTATCGAGATACGACGATAACGCGGGAGAAAATGAAAATCGTGTTTTTTTTCTCTTTTTCTTTCTCTTTTTTCTTTCCAGACGAAAGATGCGCCGAAAGATTTCAGTTGGATACTCTCGAAACATCGAGAACGAGGATGATGGTACGACGAGGAACGATGCGACGGAGCGAAAGATGTCGAGCGACAAGGGCGTTCCGCTTCAGAGTAGCGAAACGATTCGACTGAATCCGACGTTTTATCGATGGATGGACGGTAGAGGGGGGGGTTGGGATGGCCGTGGCTCTTCCCCTCCTGTGGAAAGGAGAGGGGAAACGCGAAATTCCGAGGGGATCTCTCGCTGCTCTCCATCTCACGGATGCAACAACCCTGGCGAGACGCGCGATCTCTCAAGTGATCCTTGGCAATGAAAATGCTCCCACAATGCCGGTATTCGTACGCGGCGCGGCCACGCGCCACGGTGGGGAGAATATCGCCAGCAACGGAGGTACACCTGACCAGATATATAGAGCTAGGGCAGGGCTTCCGTCACGGACAGTCCAGTTACAGTGCTCTGCGCAAGCACGCACTCATCTCGGCGGCCCAAAGTGTCAAACCGATCGAGGAAGGACCGAGGCTGTCATCGAGAGAGAAGATCGTAGGATTCGTAGCCTGGAATAATCGGTGGGTATCGCCTGTGCGTGTCACAACATACGGATGCGAGGAATGGAAGAATTTTGGGAATTTTTTTCTTCGAGACGGTACATCTGTATATATATATATAGATTTTCGTGGGTTTCAGGTGGATTCGTACGAGATGGGACGCTTGGCGCATAAACTTTCCGTTTATCTGCTGGCCCTCCTGTTCGCCCTGGTTTACGCGAGATCGGCCGAGACCAATCCCACGAGCAATTCGATCGACGAGGAGGCGGGCAGATCGACGGGGAACAGCAACGTGTTTGGGGATCTTCGGCAGATGTATCAGATCTACAAGGAATGCGCGGACGAGGATCTGAGCTCCTGTTTGAAAGTGAGGCTGCTGTCGGTTATAGACAGGGTGTCGAGGAGCGTCCAGTTGAACGTCGCGGATGGCGTCACCTTCGTCCAGGACGATCCAATTTCGAGCGTGGCGGAGGAGGAAGCGCCGAAATCCCTTCAGGAAATCGAGGCTAGCCTGCCGAGAAGTTTGGAGGACAAGGAGGACGCGTTGAACACGATGATCTTCGACAAGGTGGTCAAGTTCTTCCAGAGCCACACCTTGAAGTTGAAGCTGCCCAATGTGGAGGAACTTCAACGAAGTCTCGTCGAGGAAGGTGAGAATCGTGATTTGCAATGATCCGAAAAAAAGAAAGTTTCCAGATCCGGTTTCCCGGCTCAGTGGACCGCGTGGCCCACTCTTTTTCACCTCCCCGCGTGATCTCCTCCATCGATTTTCCCAAGCCTAACCTCGTCGAATTCGTTCAATTCGTTCGATTATCTCTCGACAGGTCGCAAGAAGAAGAAGAACATGAGCGGCCTTCTCGCCATACCCTTGCTGATCGGTGGTACCTTGGTGCCACTCGCGTTGGGAGCGTTGGCCCTCCTTGCTGGGAAAGCTCTGATCGTGAGCAAGCTCGCTCTCGTGTTGGCCTCCATCATCGGTTTGAAGAAGCTGGTGTCGGGAAGTGGGGACCACGGCCACGAAGTGGTTCAAGTAGCGGGTGGCCACGGGTCGAGCGGTTGGGCGAGATCGAGTCACGACCTCGCCTACTCCGCCTACAAGCCATCGTCCACCTAGGAGCCGAAAACAACGGGAGAGCAACGACGAAGAGAGAGAGACCAAGACCCTCCTCTTCGCCTTTTCAATCTCGTTATTACACTTCGCTTTCACGAGGGCATCCTCGACAAAGTCCGGATGTCGCTTTTCACCATCTCTCCCATCTTCTTCGCCACCAATCTCTTCTCCAACTCTCCTCCATCTTCCCTTCTCTCTCTTTCTCGCGCACACACGAGTCACGCTTCCCCATTTATCCTCAAACGAAACGCGAAACACCGAAAGCATCGGTGGCCATTCGACCACTCGTATTCCCATCCACACCACACGTATTTATTGTTCTGCGCGAAACTGCTGCTAGCCAGCCTATGTATATTTATAGATATGCAAATATATTAAGAACTTTGTTTGTATCCATCGATCGACTTGTTGTCTTGCTCTCTGCGATCCTCGATCCCAAATTACACACTCTCTCTCTCTCTCTCTCTCTCTCAATTTTAAAGAGCGGAGAAATTTTTTCTTTTTTTTTTTTTGCCAAAAATAATTCGACGAGTCGAGAATAATATAATCATCGAAGGTTCGAGGCGTGGGATTGATCGGGGAGGGAGGGAGGAGGAGGGGGTTCGTTGAAAGTAACGCTCGAGACGAGGCGTTTTTCGATACGGTCGCGCGTTTTCTGCGCGATGCAGGGCAGGAGAGCGCTTCCGTCTTTTCCCTCTTCCTGCGGAGTTGGAAAGGAGACGGAGGAGAGCAGAGCGTCGTTACCTAGATACTAGAGACGAGCCACACTACCGCACACTACCTTACGCACCTGGCCGGGACCTGGCGAGGTCCGCGCACGCGCTCGACGAGCAGCCAGACGCACGGACGAGAAGTAAACCAGGCCACCAGCCAGCATCCGCGCCGCCGAGAGTCTCTTCGAGCCTGCCTAACACTCTCTTCACCATCCGGAAGAAAAAGCTGTGTCTCTCTTACTCGCTCCTCCCCCCCTCCCTCCTCCTCCTCCTCGACATCTGTCGATCGATCCGTCCCTCGTCCCGCCGCGTGACGACGATCGAGGTTCATCGATCCTCGAGCACAATCTCGGGTCAGGTGGTCCCGTTCCGGAGAGAAGAAGGCTCGGCCCTTTTCGACACCGCCGAAAGTAGCCGAAGTTGCGCCTCGCCTCGTTTTCCACGCGTTGCTTTTCAGAATCTTCCTCTCCTCGTCGTGTTTCTCGCGATCTCGTCGAGCAGAAATTTCGAGGTGATTATGATCTACGAAGTTGTTGAGACGTTAAGGTGTGGAGTATTCGAGTGGTTCAATTTCTCAATTTCTCTTTTTCGAATTTTTGGAAATCATCTTCCCTATTTCGATTCGAGCGAACGTTTGAAAATTACGCGTTCGTCGATCAATTCCTATTTTTTTTTTTTTTTTTTTTTTAAGCGAAATTATGGAAAGTGGAACGTCTCTCGTTCCCTTGTTTTCGTTCCCTTCTTACTTCCATGTTTTAATTCGCACGATGGTAATAAGGGGAGGTTAAAAGTTAAGTTAATGCGAAGAGGGGAGGGAACGAGGACTCGTTCATTCATGTGATATATGCGCATGGAAAGTTTTCTGTTTCTCTCTCGTCTCTTGCTTCTTTTTTTTTTTTTCGCTGGTGGCGAGTTTTTTGGGGAACCGATAAAAAAGAAAAAAAAGGAATCGAGAAGGCGAGAGAGAATCGAATACGCGTGAATCGCGTTCATTCATCCGTGCGCCCGACGACTCTCCTTTTGCGTGCTACTTTTTCTTCCCTGGAATAGTTCATTCATAGATCGAAATCAAGCTAATTCCCACGAGATACCCATAATTCGGGAATAATTATATGCAAAGATATTTAAAATCAAACTCAAGAAAAACTTTCTCACCGTTCCTTGAAATTTTTATAAAAAGGCGAGTTTATAAAATTTCCTCGCCGAATATTAAAATTCAATTTCGTGAAATCTAATAGGTTTGATCGACAATTTCATCAATTACCACCGATTACAATATTAAAAACCGTTATTAAAAGTTTCTGCAACAAGCGAGTTTATTCAAATTTATAAAATTTGAATCACGACGAGTCGAGTCTCTGTCGAGAGGAGAATTTTCTTTTCCCGATTCGCAGAAGAGTCGGCGAAAGAGAATAAGAAGAAGAAGAAGAGGAAGAAGAAAAAGAGGAGGAGGAGAGGAGGGGCTTTGCTTCGTGGGGGCCTTGACCTGACCTCGATCCTCGGCCGAGTTCACTCTCGCCGGCGTCGTCGAGAGGAAAGTGTTCCATTATCACGCTCAACTCGCAGCCGTCTCGTTCTGCCATCAGGATTAGCGCGTTTTGGCGCTCGACAATTTGGCGACTCTCCGAGCGACTCTCGTCTTCTCTGAACGACTTTATCGAGTTGTTACGTGCACGATCGTTCATCACGTCGAGCTCGAGGAAGAAGAGGCTCGTCTTCCACTTTGCTAAAGAAAAAGAAAAGAAAAAAGAAAAAGAAAAAAAAAAGAGAATCATCGATATTGATCGATGAAGTGAAAGTTCTTCTTAACGAGATGCGATGGCGATCGGCAACGCATTTCTTCTTTTATTTCTTTCTCCTATCGACTTTCCTCCTCGTCTTTTCGCCTCTTTCTTCGCGTAGAAGATACTCGTTTGCTCGTAATTTTATACGCGTTAAAGAAATTTTCTTTTCTTCCTCTTCTAATTAAGTATTACTTATTTACCGCGAAACGTGAGAATACAAAGATTCTCTTCTTTCCGGAAGAACAGTTTAAACGTTCGTTTCTCGACGAAAAAATTGTTCACATTCCACTAATTCTAAAAAAAAAAAAAAAAAAAAAAAAAAAAAACTATCTAACCTTCTCTTCAGGAAAATAAAAAAGTTAAAAAAGACCTCCTGTAACTGTAATTACTTTCATCCACCAACATTCCACCTTCTAAATTCTAAAAATAAGATAAAAAAAAAAAAAAAAAGAAGAATTTATCCCCAATCGAGAAGGGAACGCGATAACAAAGTTCCGTCCACTCGGAATTAAGTTATGAAAGAAAGAAAGAAAGAAAGAAAGAAAAGAAAAGAAAAGAAAAACGTCGAATTCGCAGGCAGCAGGCGGAGAAAGTCGCGGGGATCGGAAACGAGGCTCGCGCCTGCCTCGCGTCCTCTCATCTTTTTCCTTCCTTGTCCGCGCGCACTTTTCTAGGCGAGACGTCTTCGGGGTCACGGCGAGGCGCGGCCGGCCGGCTGTTCTCCTTGAGGAGGTCTGGCGCGGACCCAACTCGTCCACGGACATTCCACGGGAAAACCGTTAAACGCGTTATACGCGTTATACCGGCCCCGCTCGCACGAATACATTAATTTCCAACAACATTTTAAAACCCATCCGTCCCGCTCGTATCGAATATTTTTCACAACGGTGATATCGTTATCGTTATATGCGTGGCAGCATATTTATTCCATCCGAATCGCATCAACGGTTGACAGGGAAATGGCGCGAGACGTATAGGCGCGAGGAATTTTGAGAAATTTTGTTGTTATATATTGTTGTGTCGATCGACGTCGAATTCGTGTTACGAGGAATCGTGGAAACGAATTTACGAGAATGAGAATTACGGATGGATGATGAAATTTCGAGTTGGGTGAGCAGAGGAAGAAGGAAAGGAAGGGGAGAGGAAGGATTGGCGAATGGAGAACGCACGTTCCGCTCGATAGGAGGTCGTTGCGGACGAGGAAAGTTGCGGAGGCGTGAGATTTCAAGTATCTTGTACATAATGCGAGAGGTATTATACACGGCTTGTTGAAAGGGAAATTGCGCCGGTTATCGCTCGATCCTCCTCCTCCTTCTTCGAGTCCTCGAGAGGATAATGGATGTTACCCCTCTCCCCTCCGTTTGGAAAAATTTTTCCAGGCCGAGCACAAAAAGCAACGCGAATTCGATTGAAATATATATATATATATATATATATATATTTCGGAGATGGAAATAGATAGAAAACAGTTGGAAGGAAGAAAAATATAGTTTTTTTTTTTTTTTTTTTTTTTCCTTCTCAAAGCGTTTCCTATTTATTATTTTATGATGTTTTCTTACAGTTACTTTTAATGAATTTGGAACTTAACTATTTTCAAGAATAAATTCTTGGAGAATATAGAAAGTAATTTTATGGATTACCGCGGAACCGGTAATTAAATTTGGATACTTGTTCTCCCAGAGATGCGTGCAAACAAAGGAAAAACTCGATTTTATGGTGTATTTACAGAACAATTTTGAAGAGCACGCCGTGAGAAGACTTATTACAAACCGAAACGATTCCCTGTGAATATCATTGACCCTGAATATTCGATTTCTAAATACACCTTTCTGGCCTCTCTTCGGAAACAAGGTACGGCAGAACGAGAAAGTAACCAAATTCTACGAACTTTCCTTCTACAACTTTACAAAAAATATTATCACCTCGCAATAGTATCGACTCCTTCGAACATTCGTCCAGACTAATGTGCCAAACTAATTATTACTTATTAATCCAACGATCCCAAGATCCATCGTTTCAGCTTCGAATATCAGCTACGAATATTCGAATCAAACGAATATTCATTTATACGAGATAATCGATCCCGTGAATGAGAGATACCAGTTCACGTGTTCAAAAATAAATGCAACAGTTTGAAACAACTTCCTACCGCATATACACACACATACATCGTGTATATATTTTACCCGTTTTAATAAAAACCTGTTACCTAAGTATATACACGAAGAAGTATATACACGAATACACACACTCGTCACGAAGAATGTCATTTAGTTACAACTTAATTCTATCTTGCATACGTCCATCACTCTTGCAATTTATATATATTTCAAACAAGAGGGAACTCAACTCAACGACATTACGATTCCGCATTCCCTTCTTCGAGAAAAAGAAGCCACACCAAGTCGTCTCTAAACGCAAAAATAAAAAAACACACATCATTCGTACCTTCGATTCTCTTTCCTCGAAACGACGCGTATTCCATTTCCCAATTGGACCCTCCACGCCAGGAAGGGCTGGAAGCGCGTGGCTTCCAAGCATCTTCCAACAATTTCCTCTCCCTCTCTCTCTCTCTCTCTCTCTCTCTCTCTCCCCCCCCCGTCCGTGACCAATCGTCCGACGAGCACTCACTCACCTGTGCGCGGTCAGGGCTGGTTCAAACAGAGGAACAGAGAGGAGAGAAGCGAGAAGGAGCGAGCGCGGAGGCGCGTCAACGGGAGAGACGCGCGCGACAGGGAAACACGGGACGCGACGACCGCCTGGAGGAGAACCAATAGCTCGTATGGGTTGTAACCCAGGCGGGGACCAAGCCGGTGGGGGCCATCAAAATTTCAAAAACGTACGCGGGCCCCTTTCGCGACGAGGATAAAAGGCAGCAATCGTGATTCTTTCGGTCAGTTTCGATACGATCGCCGCAGTAGTGCTTCTCTTCTTCTCGAACCGTGCCGCGCGTTGTTGCCCACAACAACGTCTGTGAACAACCTCCAACACACGCGTCCAAAACTTTTCCTCGTTCTTGTGATCCCAACACTTCTCGTGCGTGTAAAGTATCTCGGCGTATCGTAAGTGCGAAGATCAAGGTCAATAGAGGAAGATGATGATCAAGTTGTCGGTAATCGCCATGCTCCTCGCCGCGGCGGCGAGCGCAGCCCCGGCTGCCCAACAGGCCTCCTCGGCCGTCCATCAACCGTCATCCGTGCTCGAACAAGCTCTCGACGTGTACGCGTCCTGCTCGGGGGAGGAGGACATCTCCGTCTGCCTGAAACTGAAGGCGCTCAGATTCGTGGACAGGGTGGCCAGGTCGGCCGAGGACATCGAGCTCGCGGATGGGTTCAAGATCGTGCAGACGAAGGAGGCCGAGGGCAGGTAAGGGAGACGAGTAGGCGGGAAAATGAACGGGAGGAGGGAGGGAAGGGGGGGAGGGAGAGAGAGAGAGAGAGAGAGAGAGAGGTTCACGCGAGGATCGTGTAACTTTTTAGCCGGGCGGACAACGGCAGGTCTCTGAACGACATCGAAAGTAGCCTGCCCGCCGAGGCGGAGGCCAAAGAGGCCGCCATCGATCAGGCCATCCTCGACAGGACCGCCAAGTTCCTCTCCACCCACACCGTCGAGTTGAGCCTGCCCGAGGAAGTGTCCCGCTCCTTCGACGAAGGTAACGTACGTCTTATCCTCGAAAGATTCGCTCGTCTCGTTATTTATTTCCCGCTCGTGCGATCGTTATTCCCATTCAAGAAGAAAAAAAAAAAAAAAAAGAAAAACCGATTCCAGCTCGAGGAAAGAAGAAGAAGATCGTGAAATCTCTGCTGCCGATCCTGTTGCTCCTCAAACTGAAGGCCGCTGCTCTCATACCGATCGCGTTGGGCGGGCTGGCCCTGCTCGCCCTCAAGGCGCTCGCGATCGGCAAGATCGCGTTGATCATCAGCGCCATCATCGCCCTCCAGAAGCTGTTCGCCAACAAGCATCAGAGCTACGAAGTGGTCGCTCACCCGGTGCACTCGTACGGGCAGGAGGACCACCACGGATGGGCGAGATCGTCGGACGGCGCCGATCTCGCGTACAACGCGTACAAACCCTCCCAATAAGCTTAAGTCGCTCGTGGTTTTCCCAGCGATTTCCTTCATTCTCAACTCGCTACCTTCGCTCGCCAAAGTGATCGTTCTCATTCGCCGCTGGCCATCACCCGAGGACCGCTGCGCGATCTCGATCCCTCGAGGACTAAAAAAAAAAAAAAAAAAAAGAAAAAAAAAAACTCTCGCCTGAAACTCGTGTTGGCGATCGGACGTATCCATCCGATCCGTCACCTGGACACGATCGATCCTCGTCGTAGTATATGTATCGTCCACTTCGTATTGTTAC
This sequence comes from Apis florea, assembly GCF_048593485.1. NCBI lineage: Eukaryota > Metazoa > Arthropoda > Insecta > Hymenoptera > Apidae > Apis > Apis florea. The sequence continues at coordinate 4,722,429 of NW_028256549.1, read as the reverse complement.
AGTGACTGAGAACGCATACGCACACAGACGTACCGTGACTGCCGACTGCCATTTTTTTTCACAGACTTGGACACGTTGTTACGCAAATACAATACCGGATGATAAATCGAACGATTTATCACAAGGATTACGATTGTCGTTCGATCGTCGTGACGTGAGCAGTATGAAAAAGAGCAGCTCTCGATGACGGAATCTCGGATTATGGACGTGGTGAACGGTGGTGGTGGTCGTAGCATATTTTTCAACGATTCAGCCACAGTGCCGATACGATGTTATATGTCCCCTTCGAACGGGGGAGGGTCGAACGCGCTCGGACTCAGTACCTGTACAGGGCTACCAGATTTCATCCAATGATTATTTATATTCTCATCCCGCGCCCGGATCGCCATGTAACTTATATCGAACTATTTATAAATAAATGTTAATTTTATACGAAGATCTCTCTCTCTCTATCTCTCCTTTCTAAATCGATGTGTTTCTTTTTCTTTTTAAAAGTTAAGAGCGAGTATTGGAACTCTTGTTGATTAATCAATTTTTAATAATAAAGTTTTATTACTCGCCATTACTTTCGATCGTTTCGTTCCATTTCTCGATATTTTCTTTGGAAAAAAAAAAGGAAAACAGTTTTACATATATATATATGCTCGAACGTAATCGACTCGACGTTCGAAAGTGTATATTTGTCAAATAAACGTTGAAACAGGCCGAATGGACACGACAGTTAAATAAAAGCAAAGAGTAATTTGCATTCAAGGAGGATCTCTTTCCACTTGGTCTTAGGAGGGAAACGATGTCGCGCGCGATCCAACAACTTTTCCCTTCTCAATTTCATCACTTTCATGAATCGATGACTGGATACCGGTTTACATCGATGATAATCCCAAGATTTGAACGAATTCTTCGGGAAACGCATATCGAATCGAGAAAAACATATGAATCGATTAAATTCAATCATCGTCAAAATAGTTTTTTTCTTTTTCCCTTTCATCCAAAATCACGTTCGCGTCAGAGTTTCTCCCAAACCGACAATTCTTGACAGTTCTAACGAGGCACTCCTCGCTTCTCGAACTCTCGGGAAATTGGCCTGCTCGAGTGCATCCGGTGTATCGAGGGATCCTCCATCTCTCGTACGAAATGAATGAAAAGAACCGGTACTTTCGCTGCTCGCCAGAGATTCACCGAGTGAAACCAATTGTGCTCCGTTGCGTGTGAACGTCCTTTGCCGCCTATATAGGGGGCCGATCGTGGGCGTTGGATCAACAGTATTGTTCCAGAGAGCCCAGTTACCACAATTCTTCTTCCTCTCTCTCTCTCTCTCTCTATATTCTTCTTTCTAAGCGAAATTTTCCATCTTTCCTTTGTTATTTTCTTTTCTTTCTTTCTTTTTTTTTTTTTCGAAGGAAAGAAAGAATGAAGGAGAACGCGTTCGTGATTAGATGAGGAAGCAAAATCGATCGATCCTCGAAGCGATTGATCTAATATACACCGAGGAGAAACGTTCTCGAGGGAAAAAACTTCATCATCGCGTAAACTTTCTCCGCGAGATCTTTCCTTCTTTCGTTGCACGCGATGAACCACGGATCGAGAACCTTGTGCCTTTACCTAATCTACATATCTACCGGGATCGCGGCGATCGTGGAGGAATCGACCGAGGAGGAGCGAATTTTGACGAACGAGGAGGAGGACCGTCAGGCGAGTTTCGGCGAGGCCCTCGGCTCCTGTCTGGCCGGGAAAGAGCACGCCGCTTTGGAATGCGTGAATCGCGGCGCTCTGACCGCTCTTCGATCGATCGATCGCAAGCACGTTTTGGATTTTGGGGATGCACACTTGGAGAGGGCGGACGGCCTCCACGGTAGACAACTTTTGGACTGGGATTACGATCCCAAGGATTTTGGGAACGTGGTGAGGGCGGCGACCAAATTGATGGAACGACGAAGCTTAAGGTGGAATCTGGATAACGTGTACCCTGGACTGGAACTGAGGGCTGGACCAATGTTGAACGGGAACGGGATACTCGAGTTCGTCGTTAACGAGAAATCGACGATTTTCGGGGACAGGCAAGCTTTGGGCCCAGGTAAGCTCTCCTTTATATCGCCTTCTTGTCGAGTATAATAATCCTACAATTTCTGTAATTCGTGCAACGTTGAATTTCAAAAACGAATTTCGATACGAATTTTATTTTTCTCGATCGACAACCACATGTTGTATCGATTTGCTATAATCCTGATATGGCGATACGTAGTAGGTCTCGTAGATCTTGGAACAGCATGGAAGCGAACCCATGCCGTTCTTCATGGTTCGTATCTAGGCTGAGTCGGCGTTCGCCATAAGTTGGTTTCAGGAAGCACCTCCAGCAGGCAGCACGGTCAAGGCCACCCGCCTCTTCCTATATAGCTTCTATATACCCTCTCGTTTCATTTCTATAATAGCTCTAGAATTTATCAGAGCATCTAAAACACACGCGCATACACACACACACATATATATATATAAAACTAGGTCTATCTTCCATTAATAAACCTGTACAGTTCAGACCGAATGTTCCTATTTCCAATGGAACAAGGTTAAATCAAATGACGGACGTCTAAAGCCTGCCCCGCAACTTTCTCCTTTCCAGGAAGGCAAATGATGAGACACCTGTTGATACCATTCCTGCTAGGTTTTAAGTTCAACCTGGCCTCCCTGATTCCCCTGCTGTTCGGCTTTTTGCTACTGCTCACGAAGAAGGCACTGCTGTTGACCAAGGTGGCGCTGGTCATCACCGGCCTGCTCGGTTGGAATTCCTTGCTCTCCGCCTACCCAAGCGGGGGAGGAGGAGGGGTTCACTCTTACGAGGCGCACGGTGCGTTTCCACCGCATTACGAGCATTATTATAATTTCCACCACAGGCCGCCGTACAGGGGATTCCAGGGCAACGACTTCGTTGAGCCGTACGCCCAACACGTGATCAGAGAGGTGGTCGACGTTTACGATAACGCGGACCAGGTTGGCAAGAACAAGGGACGGAAGAATTTCGTTTGGGCCAAGAGTAATTGAGCGTGACTCGAATCGATTTAATTCATCAGAGATCGAGTATTCGTCCGTATGTTTTGTGTATTTTTAATATCTCGTTGCTCCAATAAAATGAGATAAATTGAACAAACGTTTCTCACTCACACTTCGTAATTACAATCGTCATCGATTAAGAAGGTTAGTGGCCGATATATACAAACAATGAGAAAGGATTTCCAGGTTGAGTCGGTGCAACAATTCGTCACAATCGAACAACCGTGAAATTGGCAGAAAGCCAGATATCCGAGTAACCTGGATAAAGGAGGCCTTCCTGTAACGCGATACCCATCATCTTCCCGTCCGTCCATTCCATTGATCCCGATACCTGGAAAAGAAACAACTTCACTGTCGTTTTCGCGCGTTTCCACTTCCCCCGAGAGATTCCAACGTTCCAAAAAAAGAGAGAAAAAGAGGAACAGCCTGACTGGAGTTTTCACTCCACGACAGATCCATTAGAGCCGCGCCATTATCGTAACTGTACTGTATCCACGATTATCTCGAACGAAGGAAGGAGCACCGACGTCCGGGAGACACGGTTTGCTCGCAACAGTGTTCACGATCCCGTGAACGTGATGGTGCTGCTGCTGCGTTCCTCCTCGTGGGTCCACGCGGGGGAGCTTACGTCTCTCCTTATGTCAAGTGTGACGACGAACGCGGCATACATTATCGTGGATGACACGTCGACCGTAAAAGTTTGCTCGTTTTCCGCCACCGTTTCACGGCCGCATGAACGTTTCTCCTATCTATTCTCCATCTAAGCCTGTTCTTAAGCCGTTTCTGCACTCGGCTGCCCTGGTCGAACGTGCGTGACGTCCGATTCGTTACCATGTAACGGTTCGCTGTTTCAACGTCGTTATAGAATTCGAATACGAGCTCGATGTTGCTCGAAATTACGATATATTTCATGGAAAGTTGCTCGATCGGAAACGATCCGTTTTTTTTTTTTTTCTTTTCTTTTATTCTTCTCCTCGGTAATTGGAAATCGGCGTTTTTTTATCGTTATTTACTCGATAATAATAGAGCCTAATAGAGTTATTTCTTATTTAATCTAGATTTTTTCCTCCTTTTTTTATTCTCATTTAATTAATTCGAAGCGTTATTTATTCGAATCACTAACCCGTTTCACGATAGCCTGTTCTTTTCCTCTTTTTTCTTTTATCTTTTTCCTTGGAGATCGATGCCCTTTTATCGTTATTCGAACAGAGTTATTATATTAATAAAATTATTTAATTAATTCCAAGTTTTTATCATTTTCAACGGGATGCAATTTGCCGCGTTATTTATTATTCCTTTTCCTCCTTCTTTCTTCTCTTCTAAACAATTCCAACTCGTCGTCCTTTAGATTCCCCGTAATCTTTAAACTCGTGTTTACGGAAAATTCCACGTCATCATCGCGTGAAATTCGTCTCCCTCGTACTTCGCGAAATTGCTTATTAATCCCCCTTCCTTCTTCTCCCCTTCACTTCACCGATTCAAAGTTCGAAGTAGGGTAATGACGGCAATCATCCGAAAGAAGAAACACGAAATCCGCGCGGGTAATAACGAGTCGCGGCAAACTTGCAACCAGATTTTTTTCGAGAAGATGTCGGAAATTTCTTCTTCTTTTTTTTTTTTTTTTTGTTCATAACATTGTTAAACGTTTCTTCTTCTTCTCTTTCTCTCTCTCTCTCTGTCTGTCAAGTAGGGTAATTGAGTTCGCTCATGGCGGAGAAGAAACGGCCATCGTGGAAAGCGTAGGGAATGATAAATAAGAGGAGAAGAGTGTCCTGAATTTTTCAACCCGGACCACCGTTGCTCGCGCGCGTGGACATTTTTAAATATAAAAATTTCGTGCGCGCGTAATTTTGCCCACAATTTGACGGATGTGGCGCGTCACGGTCTGTAATCCGTGTCGGATTAACAGTATCTCGGCGAGGCGTGTTAATTAATTCCGCGTAATTAAGGATCATTTGGACGGGACCTGCGCGAGCCGTTTAACGAAAATGTAAATAAAGCAAACTTTCGCTGCTTATAAATAATAAAAAGCAGCCTCCATTCTCTTTCTATACATTCCATATTTTCGATTCGAAAATCCTCTCTCCTCTCCTTCTTTCTTCCACAAATTTTTAAAATGATCGAATAATAATATAAACAAATTTCTGCTTCGTTGTTGAAATTCGTTACGCTCGGATTCTTCTCGTTCTCGTAAATTCCAATTTCACTGTAAAACGTGATCATCCACCCTCATATACCCTCTTCGATTTTTATCTAGCGAGATTTTTAGTTCGACAATCATACGTGATTACGTGTATATATAAGAAAAGCTACAGCCTGGATTCGCAATTCTCGTTAAAACTTGCCTTTAAACTCGATTCGCGGGCTGTTGCGCGAGGGTTCAAGCTTCGCTTGGCAACCGGGTCACAGGGATACTTACTTACGGGGCTGTACGACATTGTTTTGAAAGAGGGAGTCCCTCCCTCCTCGGATGGAGGAGGCGTTAAACAGCGCGTGGATCAGGTGTGAGCCGGTAGTAGTATCGTAAGGTAGGAGGAAACGCGGGAAACACCCTTATAAAAGAGCGGCCATCCGGCAATTTCAATTAGTCCGCGATATTTTTCCAAACTGTCCACAACCTCGTCCGCTCCGAAGCCTCGATATTGCGCGAATCATCGTCTCGTTTGACATGAGAGGAACGATTTGTCACGTTGTCGCGTTGCTCGCTTGCCTCCTACTGTTCGACCGGGCGCAGGCCAGGAACGAGTACACGAGATTGTTCGACAAATGCGCCGCCGAGAGGAACGCGTTCGACTGTTTGAAGAGGAGAGCGCTCGAGATCCTGGATTCGGCGATCAAGGACGACACGGTGTACGTGTTGAACGAGTACGTGTCGATCGGCAGGGATCCCGCGGCCCCCAAGAATATCGATAGATCGTTCAAGGAGAACGGGACCGAGCCGAGTCTGGACCAGATGCTGGACAACAAGTTTCACGAGTATATTTCCTCAAGAAACGTCAAGTTGACTATTCCTGGGGATGCGTTTCAAGGTGAGAGAGATAATTTCATTTGGAATTATATCGATTCGATGCAAGGTTCCTCGTTTGGATAAAATTAAAAATTCAACCTTGTTCTCAGGTCGAAAGAAAAAGGACAAGGGATACGGTGCACTGATAATGGGCGCAATGGCGGTGGGTGGTAAGACGATTGAATCGATCAAGAATAAGAATACGAAATTGTTTCACACGTTTTTGAAATATTAACGGAAAATCGTTACTTTTCCAGCTATGATGGCGCAACTGGCCTACGGTAAAATCGCCTTTATCGCTGGAACTGCTTTGCTCACAGCCAAGATAGCCCTGGTTTTGAGCGCAATAATCGGATTGAAGAAGCTGGTGTCCAGCCACGGCGGAGGCGGGCACGAGGTGATTTACGCTACAGGCTCTGAACACCATGGAAGTTACGGTGGAGGATACGGAGGTGGCTGGCAAAGGGCTATGGAGGGCGTTCCTACAACTTGAATGAAACAAATAAACTTAATTTATTCCCTGTACGATATTTGCTAAGCGAGTAAAAAAAAGGATAGAGATACTTTCCACTATTTGTATATATAAATAAAATTAGACGTTGATTGTAGCCTCGTTTCGTGTACGATGATTATAATAATCGAGGAGGTTTATAGAACAGACGATTGCATCGTTTTTATTAAGGATTCGTGTATATTTCGTAGTTAGAATAGTTGATGAATTACCAAAAAATTATATTGTATTGCATTGTTGTATTTATTTATTTTTTGCACATGCAAATATATTGCAACGTGCGTTCGTGTGTAAAAATGACATCAATAAAAAGTTATTACTATCAAAATATTTTCAGTCCTGGAAATTTGAAGAATTGTAAATAACTTTTTAATTAATTCCAAAGAAATGTTTTTCTATTCATATAATTCTAAGTTGAAAAAAACAAACATACTTTTTGAAGAAGTATCCAAAATTTTCTTTATAAATAATATAAGAATCAATAATCCGATTTATTCATTTATTTTACACATTATTTACTTTTATTTCATTCGAAATAATTATATATATTCTTCATCGATATAAAACATTTATTTCTTCTACCCTTCAACGAACTAATTTTCTATTCACTCTTTGTCTCTGATATCCAAAATCACGTTCCCACGATCCACCATGATGATCGTAATCGAAACTTGTACTGTGCGTATTCTCGTAGCTGTGATACGGATATTTGATTATCTCGTACGATATTCTCTCCTTGTGTTCTGAAAGTAAAGACAAAGATTTATTAACAACAAATTGTGATTTGTAACGCGCGTTGTAGAAATAAAAATTTCAAAAAAAAGAAAAAAAAAAACCAACCAAGAATTTTCCTCAATGCGATCGCGGTCGCAATCGCTAGAGCAACTTTGGCGACGATCAGAGCCTTTCCAGCGATTGCAGCAACGGCATTCATTATTACGTAAAGCATAGTCATTTTGGACGCGCCTAGAAAATAGAGCAACATCTGCCCGTATCCCTTGTTCTTCTTTCTTCGTCCAGTGACTGAAAAAAAGAAAAAAATCAAACTTTCCGTTATATTACAATAATAAACGAAGATATAATACTCGTAATACGCGTTCATTTTTAACGCAGAAAGTAATTTAACTTGTGTCACGCTGTGTGCAAGATCGTACGCGATGATAGTTATGAAAGGAAACAAAAATGGCGGTGCCTTAATTGAATAATTAACAGGTAACAGGCAACATGAATAACTGGAAAGAATCGTTTTCGCGGAAACGGTACTTTATATATATATATATATGCATCGTCATAAGAAGAACAAAAAAAAAAAAAAAAATATCGTCTACTACTGAAGTTACTCGAGCAGTTGTCTGACCGAAACGTTCCCATTTTATGCAAGGTAGAGTAACTACAGACCACATAATATCAACTTTCAACGACGATACTTTTATTCAATTTTATTCTACTCTTACCGGAATAATTTTCCTTTTTTCCATCAACCATCTTTCCTTACGTAAACATTGTATACATTAGAATTCTATTATCTGCTTATCCAATGACACTTGTATGATTACGTATACAAGTAACCATCCTCAATTTTTCAATCACTCACCCTGTTCAACGATCGCGCCATCTTCGCTCTTCGACTCTTCGATCCTCGATTGCCCGACAGTCAACGACTGATCCTTCCCCCTTCTTCTTGATCCCATCTCTTTCATCCCCGTCGCGCATTCGGTGGAATTCTTTTCGTGGTCGCAATCGATCGATCTCGACACTGTGTCGTCGCTACGGGCAGCGTTTGAACGATGGAGAACGGTGCAACAGCATACGGCCAACAGGGCGCAACACAACGTCGGGACAACGAGGAGGCTCGTACGTTGACTAGGCATGTTCGACGCGGACTGAACGGCCAAACGAATGACCATTTTTATAGAAACAGAGTATAATTAACAGTTACGGCATACAGAGCGTGAATCCAGCTCTGGATCGTTCTTCTGTGTAACTTGTTTTGTCGATTCTAATGCGATTACCTATATGTACCATAATTGTATTATGGCCCGTTGATAATTGCGCGCCGTGGCCATACGGTGTGAAAGAACGATTCCAAATGAAAAGGAATCGGGCTAATTGCGAGGGCGTTCGGGAAAAACTGCTCGATCCGAGGAACGAGCGAGTTAGAATCATAGGTTGGAAGCATAGGATTATCGCGATGGTCGAGGGTAATGTTCTGTGAGATAACGAGTAGAGAGATTATTCGATGTTTTCTCCCCTCCTTTTTTTTTTTTTTCCTTCGAAACTTTTTATTCGAGAATTCGTCGAAACGTAACGATTCGTTACGTGGAAGAATAATCGAAAATGCATTCTTTTTTTTCCTTTCTTAAATTTCAACGAGGATTTTTAAATAACCTCGATAATTCAATGGAAGAGTAACGCCGTAATACTTAGCTATCTGATTGGAAAGTCATCGTTAGGAAGCTGAAATCGTAGATCTAGGGAAACATTGTCGCCAAATTGAGACTGTTCCCCCTAGCTCCGCCTCCCGTGCTGCTTACACGCGAGGAAGTGGAGAACAAGGTCTAAAAGGTAGGCTTTTTTTCTTCGCTTTGTGTGCCACTGGGCCGATTGCGCATCCTCGATTCACTTGCTCCCATAGATAAAACTATAGGGAAGGTCGCGCGTTTACACGCGGCGTGAAAACGGCGGGAACACGATTTCTGTTCACGGTATCATGGTAAAATACCCGTGCGTTTTCCCTGCGAGAACATCACGTAGTTGGCTTGTAAAATATATCGTAATTTTCAAGACAAAATGTCAGTAATAATTGTAATGATCCATTATCTAAATTTTGTTATTATTTAAAACAGTATAAGTATATATACGTGTATATATACCATTTAATATTCTAACAAAAGGAATTCTCTGTCTAGAAATCTCGCGCATGGTGGCGAAAAATCAAATATTTTTGTTACATCATCAAATGTGTGTAACCTGTCTCTTCGGGACTCCCCTGTTAACAAGGAAAAGTAGATCGTTACATAATAGTCGGTAATAAAATTGTTAAAACTAGCAATACAATGTTTCAAGAAAGTAATAACCGCGTAATAAATATTTTACAATCGTTGGATAATTAAACGCTTACAAGTTCGCACAAAGCCTTTCTTGACCTTTATTCAATTTGCCAAAACTTTGCGTCCATAAAGAATTTTGCGCATCATCAGTAAATTTTAAAGATCCCTCCTCCTCTCTAGATAACATCTAGAGAAGGATGGTAGAAGGCCCAGAATCCCATCGGTGATGAGAACACGCTCGAGGCGAAATCGAACAGTAGCTGAACGATGAACATAAATTCCAGAGGAAGCTAATGAGCCGGGTCAGAAGTTACAGCCATCTGTTGTTGTGGATTGCTGGCCTGAATCCAGCAACAAGGATATTATAATAATAATAATAATAATAATCTAAAATTAGGATTAAAAAAGTATCGGGATAAATTGCGATAGATGCAATATTTATAATATTTTAATAATAATATTAAAAAAGAGAATTTTACTTTTCTTCTTTTCTAACGTTTATTCCGTTTATATTAAATATTTAAAAATAATCAAAAATAAAAATTTAGAAATACTTTACTTTAAAATATTATTCGAATAATTTTCAAAGTATTATCTCAATTAATAATTTCAATTTTATTTAAATAACAAAACTATTTCGATATATTTTTTACTTTAAATATAATTAACATTGTCTATTTACCTGTTCAAAGAATTTTCTATTGACTATTCGATTAATTTGTAAAAGTTGTTCGAAGCTTCGAAGAAAATCAGAAGAAAAATATTTTTTCCTCCGACTCATTGCTCTTCGTATCACGTTGCATCGTGTAAACATTGGTGAAGAGAAAAGAGAAGAAATTCTTCTTGGAAACGAGACTACTTCGACGATTTCTTCGTATAAGTCTTTGTTTTGAAAGTCGAGGACGATGTTTTCGGAAAGATTTTTGAACATTCTTTTTCGGACCGAATCTTTGTCCTCGAAGACTCTTTGTCCTCTTTGTGAATAGAAGTGAATTTTCGGATTGGTTTGACAAGAATCGTCGGGATCTGTTCACGTTGCGACAATAACGTATTCGCTCGTATTAATTCCGCGCGTCCCCGTTTACCAGTAAACCGAGAACTTTCCTTCGTAACAATGGAGAATGAACCAATGTCACGTTTACTATTTCATTGTGGTGAAATAAAAGTAGAGTAAGTAGCACTGCTATAACATAGAGATCCAAATTTCTCAGTTTCCAAGCGGTAAATAATATGTAATGACTCATGGACAAAATGGAATGCAATATTGCAAAATAAAAAGAAGTTGAAAAGTGTACAGTGTCCCAAAATGGAAAAAGTGGCACGATGTAATGTGAATGATTACAGTAGAGGAGAAGACGAAGAAGAATATGGATTGCAGTGTCAAAAAAGTGACCTTTCTACTAATACTACCTTGTCGTCCCTTCACCTGATATAATATCTGTGCCACGGTCAAAATATTCTCTAAAAAGAATCGCTACGATGGATATATTTACAAATGAAAACTACTCTAAGAAACGTAATTGAGACGTGGCACAGAATTTTTATATAATAATCTCTAAGTGGTTAATTTTAAAACAGAAACCCAATTTGGTATCAATGGAAAAAATTATTGAAAAATTTCACAACTCCAAATATTGGACAAAAATTGGCACAGCAGAAGAGGTTCGAAAGATAAAGATTTTTAGAAACTAGTTCACGATCAAAACATCACAATTTCGTAACACAAAGTTGATTAGACACGTTTCTCACAAACTCACCTGGAATCAAATCAGCCGAATATATATGTATACCTTCGCACGTTTAAAAAAGAAAAAGAAAAAAAGAAGAATCACGATGAACGAGCATCGAAGCTTCGGAAGAATCGGTTTCGAATCTTTCCAACTTGTTTACGTTTACTTCAGAGTTTCGTTCTTTGAACAATTTCCATTGTTTGCCGTGGAATCCAGCAGATCCGTCCGCGCGCGAATTCACCTGCGTGTTGTGAATGTGGCACGCGCGTTAACACTGTTCACCTCGGTTCCTCGCGAGGTTCCTACCTTGTTGACGCATTAGAGATGCGTTAACCTCAATCCACCGTGTATTCGTATTATACAACAAGATCATGGCACAGTGACACGTTCCATTTGACCATTTTTCATTTTTTCTCCACGATGAATCGCGAATCAAGATCAATCTCGATCAATGTCACACCATTTTCAATCCAATGCTCGCCTCAAGATTTTACGATAAATTATCGATCGACTCACTGATTATTCATTACCATATGAAGTTGAGAAGTTACATACATTCATTATCCTAGAACTATCAATCAATAACAGATGATACGAACTAATATAAAATACCGATCGATCCTAGCGTTAACGATTTTTTTTTTCAAGAACAAAAATTCATTTTACCCCGCCACTCGTCTTTTCGATCGTCGCAAAATCCAAACTTGACAGACGATTGCCGAGTTCGAATGGTTTCAGACGGGAGAGTGAAGGTTGGAAAAGGAAGGTGAGAGATCACCCTGTCGGCGTCAGCGTTTGTTTTCCCCGCCGCGGACACGCCTAGTTAGCCGCCAGAGAAAAAAAGAGGAGGGCCGCGAGTGAAGGTGAGGGGCGAAACTGGCGCGGCGAGGCGAGAAAAAGATGCGAGCAACAAGATGCTACTCTCCAACCTGGCCGACCGCTCTCGTTGTTACGCGATCCACGCCTCGAGAGATCGCCACCACGCCGAAACAATAACGTCACAGTCCCCGTCTTCCTTAATTACAATTGTGCCGAGCGACAACATTAATTTCGTCATTCCGCGGGTGGAACGAACCGGTGGAGAGACACAGTTGCATAAATTTTTTCCCTTTAAATCGAATAATGAAATTCGAACGAAATTATCCAGATTATCGTCGACGTTTTTCATCCTTCGTCACATTTCACATAACACTCCCGGCGGAAGAATCTTGGAATCTTTTAATATTCGAAGAGAAAGATTGAAGAAAAGACGCTCGAGAATCTGGACCAAAGAAGACACGATGCAACAACCGAGAGAGAAAGAGGTGGAAAGGGATACGATGCGAGAGTTAAGGCCACGGATCGTCCGCGACCTAAAACTACTTCCATCTATCACGGGGGGTCAACAAGGTCACGGTACCAGGCACCTCGGAAGAAGAGAGGTAACGATCCTCTACGTCTACGTTCAGCCTCCTCCCCCCCCTCCCTCCCCCTCCCCTGTGCTAGAGACGCGAGGGAAATTTTAAGACGCGTTGGATCCGATCGCGTCCTACCTTCTTCCTCTATCTCGATCTCGGCGGATTCAGTGGGTCTGTGTGTCAGAATGGGTCACGTACTGTGAGAGAATCGTACGCGGGGGGAAGAAGAGAGCGAGTGGAATAGCGTGTAAGGTGATAGGACGAAGAAGCTCGGCCCGTTGAACGAGGACGAGGGGCAAGGCGAGTTAGTTGTTTAGAGGCCTTTCGCAGGGGAGTCTGAAGGAAGCGAGGGGGACGTGGCCGTCACGTGTACCATTGGTACGTACTGTCGGGCCGTTGGCACAGCTCCTTACGTGGGAGACAACTCAGCCCGATTCGCGAGGGATGGCGGATCGCCGGATCGTATATATATTTGTCCGGCCTTGTTCTCCTGTCGTCAGTCTCCTGTCGTTGGATCTCCTTGGCCCCGCGGAAGTGCGCTCGCTCCTCTTGTCCTCTCTCTCTCTCTCTCTCTCCCCCTCTCTTTGCCTCTGTCTCTCTCTATCTCTCTCTGCGCGAATCTCATCCAATCTCGCGTCTCCTCTTTTTTCGCGTCCGTTGATCGATCTGCACGAAAATAAAATAAAAGTAGTTCATCGGTTCGGGGATCGATTCGATTGTTCGGAAAGGAGAAGAGATGTCGATCGTCCATCTATTCAAGTGTGTGACGCTCTTGTTGGCGTGCTGTGCGCTCTGCGAGGGGGTGTCGGAGGTTAAGGAGGAGGAGGGCCTCGTCGACAGGGGGTTCAGGATGATGTACAGGGTGTACGAGGATTGCCAGCAACGGAACATAGCCGTGTCACCGTGTCTCAAGAAGAAGGCGATAGCGTTCTTCGAGAGGTTGGGCAGGATACGCACCCTTCCCCTCACGGAGAACTTCGAGCTGGTCAGGAACACGGATACGGAGACACCGACGAGGAGCTCGTTGGCCGAGTTGGAGACCACTTTGGGGAGGACCGCGTCGAGCAAGGACGAGATACTGAACGAGATCCTGTTCGACAGAGTGGCTTCGTTGTTGAACAGTTTCAACGTTCAGATCAGGTTGCCAAGAACCAGCCCCGGCGAATTGAAACGGGGTATGGAGGAGGGACGTGGCAAGATGAAGAAGATGATGGGAATGATGATGATGGGCATGGCCATGAAGATGGCCGCTATGATCCCGATCGCCCTCGGGGTGCTGTTCCTGCTGGCAGGGAAGGCACTCATCATCAGCAAAATAGCCCTCGTCTTGTCTCTGATCATCGGTTTGAAGAAATTGCTGAGCTCCAAGCAGAGCAACGATCATGGCGGTTGGCAGCATGGCGGCGGAGGTTGGGACAGGAGTTTGAAGAACGTTCTCAGCACGACGGATGCCACCACGACGGAACTGGCGCGGGAATACGCGCAGAACTTGGCCTACTCGGCGCGGCATCAGCACTGATGTCGTGATGGCGGAAGAAGGGAAAGAAGGGAGATCTCTTCCGGTTCCGTTTCACGGCGTGCACGGGCGCTCGAATGACGTCTATTCCACACAGACGTTTGCCCCTCGCGTTTATTGGATTATTCTCATCACAGTGAACCTCGCTACATTTTCTTTAACATAAAGAAATTATCGATAAAGAAAGAAGTTCGTTTGTCGTTGTTGTTGTTACGTAGTTGTTACGAATACGTAAATGAATATTCGTGGATAAGTATAAGATAATCGAAGAGAAAACTTACATTTGAGACACGAGTCTTTCTTCCGAGAAACATTGGTGTTCAATGTATAACGTCGAATAATCATATATCATGTAAGAGACATAGAAATTATTAAATTCTGTTAGTTACTTTTTTTTTTTTTTTTCGTAGACGTGCCCTATTCTGAAAAATAACAAAGAAAAAATGGATAAGAATATTCGCATAATTTATAACGAAAACGAATCAATTTTCCTCCCTTTCTACGAAAAACAAAAAATTCTTTAACGTCTCTTGCTTGTAACTTTTTACAAAAATATTCACGATTCTATGATACATATTTATTCTAAATTGTTAGTTTCAATTTATTCAGGCTTCGCGATTCTCCCACATCTTTCACTTGCATCTTCTTTTTTTTTTTTATATCAAAATATTGCTCCACAAATAAAATTGAACAATCGTAATATTGGACGAGGATTCTATTTGTTAAAAATAATTAAAGCCGAAATTTTTTTCCAACACGAGAAACGAGAGCAATTATATATCGGATAGATACATATACGTTAACGCGACACTTATCAAGAAATACCGTCACGCGATAATCAAGTGCATCGCGTATTACAACTGCCACTCATTTTCGTTCCTCGTCAACCAAGAATCCATTCGGCACGATAACAGCCGCACAACTATCTTCACGCATGCGAATTTCTAACGGAACCGAGTCGAGGCACTTTTGTGTTCGAAACGAATTACAAACAGAGAAAATTACTTCTACGTATTATTTGCAATTGTTTTCTCCCAATTGCAAACAAGGCGAACTCTCTCATATTCGTTTCCCTAATAGTTTAATTAACCTACGGAGACCCAGAGGCCCAATAACGATCGATAATAATATTGTTAAAGATACTTTTTACGTTTATGGATTTATGAAAAAGTGTACCTGACAAAAAGAGCATACGGAATTTCAATTTAATTCCCCCACTACGAGGGGATAAAAACAATTCTTACTTCTATTTATCGTCGTTAACAATATTATCTCTCATGTCTGGGCGGCCTCCTTATCCTAATAAGAAGATTATTTATTCCTGAACGCCATTTATCGTATTTATCGTTATGTATTACGTATATTAATCCTTCTTTGACTTTTGTAACAGACTCCTCCATGGATGGATCGAGCCTGAGATCGAATAAAGAGACGCGAATAATCGACGTGAATAAGGAAGACACAACGGTTTCTTTTTTTAAATCATTTCCAACGCTTATTCTTCAACTACACCAGATAACGAGATACATATATGATATGTTACAATTCTTACGCCTAAATCTTCGATCTAAGATCACGTGGGTCGCCGCACAGTTGTACATTGCGCATGCGCGTGCGGCGCATCCACGTGATCATAACCTCGAAATAGCCGCGACAGTCGGCGATCAGTTTTACCGAAATCAGTATTATATCGGCCCACACTTTTGTAATAAATCACGCTGTGAGATAGGTTCGTTCACTTCACTTTCAGACCGAGAACCGCGGCGAACAGCGCGAAGAAGAAGCCTGCGAGTAGCGCGGTAGCTTTTAACAAGATCAGCCCTCCGACCAGCGTTGGAATCAGAGCGACGAATTTCAATTTGTACGCCATCAGCAACGCCATCATCGTGCGGTCCATCTTTCGCTTCTTTCGGCGAGGACGGTCTGAAAGGACGGAAGGGGGACAATTATTATTCGTCGTATATGTTCTGTCGATTATCTTCCTTTTTATATCGATCTATCTATCATATAGATATAAGGAAATTATGACAGATATTATTTTATTTTCTTGTATAACGATCGCGTATTTATCGAGAAATTTTCTGTAACGTTTTAACATAGATGGTAAGAGAGATTAATAAATGAGAATGAAAATTACATTACGATTAAATATACGTTGTTATTTGATCATATAAAAATATTATGATCTGTAGTACGTAAATAATAACAATTATTTTCTAACGTGTTCTCTTCAGAGAGAACATTACCTGATTCACGAGAGTAATCTTTCGACAAACCGAAACCGGTATTCTTGCTCTTCACAATTTTAGTTTTATCTTCTACCCGCAGAAGAGCCGCGCTTTGAGATGACGCGACTTTGTTATGAACCTCCTTCACGATCTTCCTCCCAAGTGGATACTCCTTCTGACTCGCATGCTTCTCGTCACTCTTCAATCCTTCCAATACGCGCGCCACGCAGCCCAAAGTCAACAGAATCGCGACTAGATTCACTCTCGATTTCATCGTCCCGAGTTCATTCCACGTCCTCCACGATTTACAAACACGCCGCCTCTCAATTCACATCCTCGAAACGTTCAAAAATACCTCCGGTTGCACGATCTTCTTGATCACGACCGTCGTTGACCGGCCACACCATCACTCTTCTCCTTAATCATCCATTATTCCGAATTGTTTCTGAAAAAGCGTGACAAAGCGTGAACGACAACCAAATTTAAAACACTTCATCAAATTTCAACGTATCACGACGAAGTGATCTCGCTCAAAATTCGAAAATTAGAATATTTTTTAAACGTACATTGAATCCTCGAAGAAACTACTACCCCAATTCAACCCTATCCATCCAAGCTTCCTTACCTTAAAAAACCTTCTTATGTATTATTACGTTCCTCTTGTTAACATCCACCGATCGTTCAAGCTCGTTTAATCTAATCTATTCCCAACGGGGCTTCAAAACTTTAAACACTGGAAGAAGAAAAAGGGTGGACAAAAAAATAAAGCACTCACTTGGAAATGCAAATTATCGTTGGCAGGTGACGGAGTGCAACAGCGAGCAACCGCGACCGCGAGCTAACTGATGCGCTCTTGATTCCTCGGCAACGATCTGTCGGAGGGGCTGTGGCCGGCCAGGGCACGCTTCAGTTACCAGGAGGATCGACAGTCCGTGAAAAATGAGCACCGCGCGACGTGGCGGCAATATATGAGCGCGGTACAAGCTCTATGATCCGAATTGTCGGCGATATATGTGTCAGGTTACATCGTCCAACGGTACAGGGGATTGCAAGCCGCGTTCCAAGAAAGCAAGGAAGGAAGGAAGGAAGGACAATGAGGGGGTGGAGCGCTGGATCCCGCGTAATCACATACCGCGACGTGGACGATGCGATCTTTTTTCAGTTACGCTACGCTGTTTAACCGGGCCGATGACAAGTGGAGTGACGAAGGCCCGACGAACGAATCGCGGCGCTGGGTGGATCGATCCTACGAACGTATCATCTTGGGTATTTATACCAAGGGGGATTGGAGGAGAGGGGATGTCGAGGAAAGAAAGTGGAAAGGTTGAAAATCTTTAATCGTTTAAGATTTAAGAAACGATGGTTTTAATTTTTTCGAACGTGGAAAAAGTTGAACATCTTTGAACGCGCCAGATGATTTGAACCCTTCGTTCGAATTAATTAAGAGTAAAGCTCGATGGAAATTGGAAAATGTTAAAGTGTACAATGATTTCAGGGTTAAAGTAATTGAATTGGGTCGAAACGAGATGAAAGTTTTTTTTTTTTTTCTCATCGAAACCTATTTACGATCCATGAAAATAGATAATGATTCTATATTTAAATAAGGATGCGGTGTATTATTCGCTTCCCTTTGGTTGAAAATTATTTACGTGTACGAATAACCATTACCATAAAATGATCGATAATTAGAAAAAAATGTAAGGATCGAGTTTGGGGAAGGTGTTACGGCGTTCCACTTTTAAACTTGAAAATAATCGAGACTAAGAGGAGAGGTTTCTAGCGCGGAGTTCTTGGAATCGTGAAAATCGATGCACCGCACGCGATACAGTTTATCGCGTTCCGGAATACCTGCATGGAATTCTTTCTGTCAATCGCTTTAAACACAGATAAACGATTGTTAGAAAGCCGCCTCTCAATGCTTCGGCAAACTCAATATCGCGCGTTATATTGGTACGCAGATTGTTAAATTGGATCGGATCGCGTGTTATCGTCGGTAAAAATACTTTCCAAGTATATTTTCCACTACGTACACCTCTCGGCGATATTCAAATTTGTGAAAATTCGATCGTGTCGTTATCACGCGGCGTACCGTTAGAAAAAGTAACTGGAAATAACATACTACCTATGGGGCGATGCGAATTTCACTTCAACGGTGAAAAGAACTTTCGTAAAAATTCAATTTCAAAAGTTTGATAATTCCGCTGAGCGATAAAACTGAACGAGTGAAAAAAGAGGATATAACGGAGTCGGAGTCAATAATTAGAGCGACCCGAATATTTCGATCGAGAACTTGGCGAGAGAGGATTAAAAATTTAAAAAATTGGACGGCTCGATCGAGGTAATCTCCGCTATTTACGAGGATGATGAAAAAAGGGCCATTAAATCGGAGATGCCGTGTCACACGAAATCTTCCTCGAGTCGAGGCGAAGTCAGAGCTTGTCCAGTTTCCTATTCAAGTGGCAGGTGAAAGAGCGTTGCAACGTTCCACGAGGAAGGCAAGGGTAATTTCGTAGCTTCCTGCGTGAACACGGTGACGCGAATAATTGCACGAGAAACGGGACACGGAATAAAAAGTAGGGGAAGGAGTATAAAGGAAAAATGGGAGGACGAAAACTCTACTCCACTACTACTATGCCTGCCTGCAAAATCACTGTCATCATTGCGGTGTCCCTCTCCTCTTTCCGCGTTCTTTGTCTCGTTCGTTGCGTGTCGCCGTAACGATCGATATCAAAGCAGTTTTATTTCCAAAGAAATGTAACGGTCGGGTGTTGCCCACTACACAAAAAGCGTCGAAAGCGGTCGCGATAACCAGAACGATCAGAGATTTTTCTTTTCAAAGAACTCAAAATTAAATAGGATGCCGGTCTTGTGCTCCTTTTTTCGCCGATCTCGATCCAATTCATTTCAACTTCACGGTGAAGTTGTGAATAAATTGATTGAAAGGTTTGCAACGAAAAACGATCCAACTTTCATTATGCAATATATTTTTTTAAATTGTAATTTGAATAACGTAAAATCTTAACGAGAATCTTAAAAAGACACGCAATCACGAGTAAAAAAAAAAAAAAATTAAACGCGTGCACTTTAAAATAAAATTTACTTAGTTTTGCTCCAACGACTCGCACGATAAACAGATCCGTGTTGCTTGTATAATCCAAATTACGAAAGCTTTCGTATCCTAAAATCGTTCACCGACTCGACATCGTAAAAATTGACGCCTCGTTGCGTGATCTCGTGCGTTATTAAACAACTAATTCATACGTCTTAATCAAAGGATCGAGCAAAAACACGCGAGAGATTCGTGAGTATCTGGCATAAATTTTCGCAATAAATCTCCATAATATTAATAATAATAATAATCTCCAAATCATTCAAACCTTCAGAATAAATAAAACCTCAACTTGTAGGAAAATAGATGAAACCTTTCCAAACTTCCAAACTTTATCGAAACGAAGGAAAAGGATCCTTCGTTCCGCCATATTGGACGTATATCGAAGCGATCCCTTCAAGATCGATTAATTAACTCGACTGTGAAATTGGCCAATAATTAACGGATCGAAATCGCGCACGGTGTTTTTTTCACGGGAGCGTGTCGCGTCCCATTGTCGCCGATCGAAATGTTCCGGGGACCAATGGTGGCCAATGATCGAAGAGAAGAGAAGACGGAGGTGGAATGGACAGTGTATTTTTCGTCACGCGTCAAGTACCAAGTTAGATGGCGGTCTCCTTCTTCTGGCCTTTTCACGTCCCACCTATATATAAACTAATGGTCCGGCCTAGGGCGAATGTCAGTTAACATTTGATTTGCCGATCGGACGGTTGCTCTTACACTTCCTTCTCGAGAATCTGTAGATAAAAATATTCGACATTGAAACAATATTGTTCGATGGTCAGATATATATATATAATTATAATATACATAACTCTATAGTCTTTTCTTTTTTGTGATCGATCTCACAATTCTTCTTTTGGAGGATGACGCATTTCTTTTCTCTCCCGTGGTGATTCAAGTGATAAATTGAATTTCTTGAGAACCGCTCCATCCATCGTCAAGTTCCTGTTACATAGAATATATCACGTATTTGTCGACAGCGTGCCTATAGCGATTAGAGGAATGCTGCTGCTCTATCCGTTGCTGTTCCTGCCTCTGTTATTAACGATGGCGGAGAGCACACAGGCCACCATGATACAGGAAAGGTGGAAGCCCCAGCTGGAAAATTGGAGAAGGCCCGCGGATTGGATCGGTGATGGAATTTTGAACGTTGCTGGCACCGTTCTTCCCGTGACTCGATCACCGTTCGACGGAATACGAGGTAATTCGAGTCGAGTCGAAAAATATATATATATATTTTTTAAAATAAAAATATAAAATCTTATAATAGAATAATTTTAGAAATATTTACCGTTCTTACGAATGATGAAACCGCGTCACGATAACGTGTTAATTGCACGGTTGCGCGGCAATGTTGTTAGACGAGCTCATTAGTGACGTCTAATATGCATCATAACGCGAAAGCACGGCCGTTCACACAGCACACAGTTGGTCAACGCAATAACCATAAATGCTTTCCACTCCAGTTATTACCTTATTACCTTGTTCATTTCGCGAACGTGACTAATCAGCTTCTTTTTTGCCTCCAATGACTTGCGTTATTTGGTGCATCTCCGATGACATAGAAACGGTATCCGATTTTGTAGTTCGATCGATAATCGAAAATGGATTAATCATTAAATTTACATCGTGTCGTTCGGTTTAATTTAATTTATTCGTTCAAAAATTGTCGTATTTTTTGCTGTCCATCTGAAATTTATCCACGGAAAGAATTAAAATTAAAAATTTAGGTAATATATATACACATAACAAATAATCCATGCTCTTCTCCAGTTTTTGGTATCGTTATCAATTTGTTGCAGCTCGTAGGAAGAAGAAACACAAGTTGAACAAATACGTCATTCCCCTGATCGTAGGATTCATGTTGATAAAATCGATTCTCTTGCCTATTGCCTTGAAGACGTTGGCCATTTTAAGCGGGAAGGCGGTCGTTCTGAGCTTGATGAGCTTGATTTTGGCGGCCATCGTGGGGCTGAAGAGGGTCGCACAGGGCCACACGGGAGGGAGCTACGAGGTTCTAACCGTGCCCCACAACAAATACAAAAGGCAAGATTATCTCGACACGGGGGACGACTTGATGGACACCGAGCCTTACAAGTTTTATAGGGAACGGCGCAGGAGAAAGTAAAGATTTATATCGAGAGAAACTTGATGACGTCTCGTTCATTTTATCCCTTCAACTTCTTTAAACCTTTCAGGATGAAATTTGTTCAGGAAACATTTTCTCTCTGAAAAGCAACAAACTGCAAATTCGATTAACATATAGGAAGATGAATTTGAATAAAGAATAAAGAATCTCAAGGATCTTGAAGATCTCACTTCCAACAATTGAGAAAGATAATTATGTCGAAGCAAAGAGTGAACGTTATCGATATTTTTTTTTTTGCAATCAAAAGAATCTTGACATTTTTAATTATTTAATTAATATTTAATAACTGATTGAAGTTGTTAACACTGTTTTTAATATTGATAATTGATCGAAAGTTGCTTCGCACTCGAGAATACTTCGTTTATCAAACAAGCTTCGTGGTTTATAAAACTTTCTTTGTTCGTTCACAAATATGAACGAGACTCGCTAATTATTCCGTTACGCAAAAGGAACGAAGCAAGAACGAGGTAAGAAGTTAGCGAATGAAAAGTGAAGCGAATCATAGAAAGTGTTTTTCGAATAACTGTCAATATTCCTCGATTATACGGGGGAGAAAATTTCCATGATTAATCGCTACGAATTTGATTCTTGGCGTCGATTCTTCGCGTAAAAAAGAAAGCTCGTATCTTTTCTAACTTTTGAGAATTACCAAGTAAACGATCTCATTGAATGTGTGAATAACTTTTGTTTTCCTAAAGTTAAAGTAAAATTGTTGTTTCGAGAAATTGATTTGGATCTCGTAAATGTTCCATCATCTATTTTTTCTAGATTACAAGAGTTGCTTATCATAATTAAATAGTGATGATATTGTACTAAATATACGATAGAATTGAAAGTAATTAAATATAGCTGTAGTATTAATTCTTGTTTTTTGAAAGTAAGATAAATTTAAAATTTGTCAAAATTTGATCGATTTGGTGATTTCTACTTCTTTGGTGTTACTACTTCGAGATGGTAACAAATAACAAAAGTTATAAAAATATAGAACAAGATTTACCTCATTCACGATCGTTCACAAGTAAATGAAAAAAAAATAAAAATAATAAAACTATAGAACGAGCTAGCTGTATTAAATAGGGCAACAAGTCTCCATCCCACCAAGTCTCGTTATAAAATTCGTGGAAGAATAATAACTCGCCTTTCCAATTCCAATGTCTCTTATTTTTCAATCACTCTTACTCTATTCAAAAATTTCAATTTGCAAAACATTGTCTTTCCAACTAACAACCTATTGAGAATGAAATCACGTCGATTGAAAGTCGAAATACAAGAAGAAGATGACAATGGGAAGAAAGTAATATAGACGCAATCGAAATTGAATCATCGTCGAAAGCAAGATGAGTAAGAAATTTCTCCATTTATTGTATATTAACATTCTCGATCTCCGTTCCGCCAACCGATTCTTTACGATTTTCTCTCTCTCTCTCTCTCTCTCTCTCTCTCTCTCTCTCTCTCTCTCTCTCTCTCTCTCTCCCACGTATATCCGATTCTAATAAATCGAAAAATTCGAAAACAACACGAAACACGGGTCTCGAAATTTTTCTCTCCTCGCGACGACTTTTCTCTCTTTTTTCAACCAAACATCGAAAATTCGAAACGAAGAATTAGAAAATGATCGCTGATGATTGTTACAGATGATGTAGTGGCCGACTTCGAGGCGTAACCTAGAAAATTAATCGCGAAAATCCATCGAACGTTATACCGTTAAACGCACGAGATGACGAAGTTTCGCGCGGCTGTTAAATATTTAAAGAGACCCGGAACGAGACAATGGAGCGGCGCCCGCGAATAAGGCAGTTGCCATTCCGAGGCACGCGCCATTCCAAAGAAAGAATGAAAAAAAGAGGAAGAGGACGACGAAGAAGAGTGTGTATACGATGTACGCATCATTGGACATTGTTTGCCGGGCGAACGACAAGCTCTGGCTGAGCTACTTACCGCCCATTGTCATCATGGATCAGGAATTCGCGATAAATCCTTATTATTTAAAATAATGAGCACGTTCGAATATTTTGTTTGC
This sequence comes from Apis florea, assembly GCF_048593485.1. Taxonomy (NCBI): domain Eukaryota; kingdom Metazoa; phylum Arthropoda; class Insecta; order Hymenoptera; family Apidae; genus Apis; species Apis florea. The sequence continues at coordinate 4,698,664 of NW_028256549.1, read as the reverse complement.
GCGGTTAATTGGGGATCGGTGTTTACTTTGAAAAGAAAAACACACACGGAGAGAAATGGATAGAGGTGAACTGCGATTAATTAAGTATCGACGAGTATTATCGATTCAATTCATTCACTTCGTATACCTAAACGCTGTTGACAGAGCAAATAGCCAGTCGGTGAAAGTTTATCTCTTTCTCTCTTTCTCTCTCTCTCTCTCCGATGGAGAAAAAATGGTAAAATACGCGCGAAAAATTTCGTACCTTTTGCCCATTATCTTGATACGTTCTTATTAGGAGTTTTAGAGAACTCTTTTCTAGAAAAGAGATATCGAAATTAGACGAAGCGAGACGAGGAAAGAGAGAGCGAGATCTATTCTTCGTTCGTCCTTAAACGAGCTTTAATCGATGCGTGTATCCGTTTTAATCTGTGAAAGCAGACGCGTTTATATTATATAACAATATATTAATGAAGAAAAGGAGTGATAATGCGAAACTAAACTCGATAATCATATCATCAAGCGTCGTATCAGGAAATCCATCAATGCAATGGCTTTGTACGAGCACGTCTGTGGGTCAAGGTGAACTGCTTGCTCGTTGCACGTGGACGCACAAGACACCTATATACGCGCATTCGTCCCAATTATCTCAACACTTTTCAATCCTAGAATTTAGGGGAGACGAATATGATCTCTGATGATGAGGTGGATCGAATCGAATGGATAGAACGATCCGTTCTATCTCCATCTCACATGACCACGAATCATAAATATATTCGATTCGAAATGAAAATTTTGAACGATTTCTTTTCTTTTCTTTTTTTTTTTCCAAACTCCCCACCCAATAAAACATTTCCTTGAAATTAATTCCAATAATTCGAAAATGGTTTCTCGGATCATCGAAAGATATCATCATCCTATGTCTGTCCCCCTACTGACCCAAATCTGGCAACTTGGGTGATCGGTATTGCCCGCGCTAGGGTCCGCCCAGCTTCCGCGCCACAACTCGGGTTGAGAGTCGGCCGTTTGTTTAAAAAATTATTGAAGAAAGTTCGGCGTGACGGGGAGGTGGGCAAGAACCGACGGTGTACCGGCGATGACGCCTTGTGTGTGCCTTAGTCGTTCGTCGTCGTCACACGCGTCATCCGCCGCATCCGGAGTGGGGATATTGGGGAGGGTCCCAGCTGGCGAACACCTATAAAGATAGAAGCTACGGAGGGTCAGATCACACTTTGCTCCGAAAATTTTCCGAGGATCGATCCTCCTCGAACCAGTGAGAGAGAGAGAGAGAGAGGGACATTGGTCGCGAGATCGTTTGGTGATGAAGATGAACAACAAGCTGGTGATCCTGGCATTTATCGCCGCGTCCGCGACGGCTGTGCCCACGTCGAACGTCGACAACGCTCCACTGAACAGGGATCTCGATTGCTTCGAGCAAGAGAACGCGCTGTTCAGCTGTGTATCCGTCAAGACTGTCAGCATGCTGGACAGAGCCGCGAGGTCCAGCGATATCGAGATCGTCGACGGAGTCAAGTTCGTGAGGGAAACGCCGAGTGAGTTCGACCATTCGTCTTTATTAATTTTTTCTTTATTCGTAATCGTGAATAATATTACCATTTTATCGATCGTGCGGATCTATTATTATTACTCGTAACTTGTCTCTTCTTGATTGATTGAAAATGTAAAAACTCGATGTAAAGTTTGCGTTGGTTTACATATCGAATAACTGGAAATAAATGGAAAATGATATCGTTTCCCAGTGGAGCGCAATGGAAAAGATCTGAGGAGCGAGGTCGACATAATGAACGAGCTGCCGAGGGACGCGTCGGATAGAGCCATCAAGCTGATGGGCATGATGTTCGACTCGGCCATGTCCTTCGTCAAATCCCACAGTTTGAAGCTGAGCATGCCCGAGGAGGGCTCCATATCCCGCGCTCTGGACCAAGGTAAACTTTCTATCCTATGATAGAGAGACGGGCGCATCCCATTACGTAATCCATCCCACCCTGATGACCGCACGTCACACACATATGAACGAATAAACTGTTCGACCAAGCCTTTCACCTTCGTGATATCTTCGCGCCGCGGCAACCTGTTCCGGATAAACTCGTTCCTCGCGCGTTCCACCTCCTACGTTCGCTTTCCTTCTCAAATTATACGCTGTGCACGGTAAGAACAGAGAGAGAGAGAGAGAGAGAAAATGCTTGGAATCGGAAGTTAATAACATTAATTAGCAACCGTTCAGGATCGGTTAAGCGTATTGAGAGTAAAACTTATGTATCTCGAAAGGATGTTATTTCTGACGAGATTCAAGTTCGAGATTCAATTATTTTTAATCGTTCAATTCTTTTGGAAAGAAGATGAACCAGCACTTGATAATTTTTTCTAATACACGTTGCTCTGAAAGAGCAGAAAATGAATATTTCAATACTTGAAATATTCTCTTGAAAAGATTTGGAAATCCCCAAATTCAGTCTCTTTTCTCGAATTAATCCTGCGCCTTTTCCCAATTTTTCATTTCCCCGAAACGTTGGTGGTTCGTTCTTTCAGGTCGTGCCAAGATAAAGAAAATCGCGTTGCCGCTGATCGCCGCGGCGGGAGTAAAATTATTCGCCCTGATCCCGATCGTGCTGGGAAGTCTGGGCCTCCTGGTGATGAAAGCCCTCTTCGTGGGCAAGATCGCCCTCCTCCTGGCCGGGGTATTGGCATTCCAGAGGCTGTTCGGAAGCGGCAACGGGGCGACGAGCCTCTTCAACAAGAACAATCAACCGTCGACCGTCGGGTGGGTGGACAACAGCGGTGGGCAAGGTTGGTCGAGCAACATCGGGACAAACGTCCAGCCTCAGGGCTACTACAGAAGCTTCAACGATCGGGATGGACGAGTGGATGCCCACTCGATGGCGTACTCGGCCCAGGCGCCGATCACCAACGAAACCAATTGAAATCCGGGCAATGTTCGAGCGAAAGAAGACGAAGGATGACGCGAGTCTGGTGCGTTTAAGATGCTATCTAGATCAATTCTCGACTGCTAGATTAATATTTATGGAGCAAGTAAATTATTAACAATCCTTTTGTACTAATAAATTATTCGTATTCAACGTTTCATATAAAAATACCTCTTATTTATTGATTCGTCGATCGATCAATTGATCGAATCGATCCGATTCGTTTTCATTCTCGTATACGAAGACGTATACATATCCCTTTTTCTTAATCTTGGAAAGATTTATATTCGAAAAAGAAAAAAAAAAAAAAGAAAAATCTTGAAGCAAACTTTTTATATTTGTAAATCCGATAAGTCGAAAGCCGATTTCTAATTTAAAATAAGAGGAAATAATTTGTTACGCAAAAAACGATGTGCAGCGCCCGAAGGTGCATAGAAAAGCGGCCGATACGTGATTAGTGTGTTCGCCGCGAAATATCGACGAGAGCCGACAGACGATCGCGGTCTCTCGCGCGGCTCATATTCGATTCAGACATCGAACAGTTTCGTTCGCACTCCCACCGCTCTTGTACCCCATTTTCTCACCTTCTTCCTCGTTCCTTCCATTTCCTTCTCTCCTTTCCTCCTCCTCCTCCTCCTCCTCCTCCGACCGAAAACAGATTCGGGACACGGCGGCAGCAGCACAGGTCGGCGTCGTCGGTTTTGCATGCCGCGTGTTCCGTGTCACACGCGGCAACAGGCACGGAAATCTAATTTTCACCGAGAGACTTATTACCTGCCGTCTCGCGTATCGCGTCGGGGAACGGGCCATTATCGCGAGCCACGATTCAGGAACACGTCGTGGAAACTCCGCTGCCATTGTGAGAGAGATTGACAAAAGGCGCCACACATCCTTTTTATTATTCTTACGATTTCGAGAGACGAGAAATATTTTATTGTTGAAGTTGACGATATTGTTCTCTCTCCTCTCCGTTCGAGGCCCCGGCTCCCGTTGAATAGAAGAATTTGGATAGAAAGTGCGGCGGGCATCTCTCGCCCCATGCCTTTCCTCGAATAAACTGCGATTCTTATTTTCAACTTCTGCTGGCAAATGGACGTCGCTTGAAAAGAGATGCGCCTCTTCCTACTTTTCTCTAAAACAAATTATCCGCACCTCAAAATGGCCTATCAACTTTCACGCTTTTCAATCATCGTTAAGATGCTCCTTCCATTCCAGAAAATTGTGTATCCTCGCTCCAAGTTTCTACAAATCTACGTATTTCTCCGTCTATACGCCTCTCTTTCGCGTTCTCAAGCAAATAGTTGCTCGTCGAACTTTTTCCTCCCCCTCTCTCTTTCTCTCTACTTTATCGAGTAAAAAAATACGTTATCCGATCTTGCAATGTTAAACGATTTCGTATTTTTTTTTTTTTTTTTTTTGGGACAATTATTAAGAATGTGCAGTAAAATCGTTAGCTTACTTTGCCAGAATTACGCACAAAAGTATTCATATATTTCTATGATACATCGTTAAAAACTAAACTTTGATATATATTTTAGAACGAAATTTTCAGAATTGAAAGATAAGTTAGATGAATAAAAGATTAATAAGAATACGATACGTTTGATGGATAAAAATTGGATAGACGCGTTGTTCGACGGTAATTTTAATGTCAAAATCTGATTGGAAAGCATAGGGGATCGCTCGAAAGTGATCACACGCTGAAAAGGAAAATTAAGTTTCTATCGGTTTAAACGCGCAACAACGTCACTTACTTACTTACTTACTTACTTACTTACTTACTTACGAGGGCTCTTAAGCGTGGGCCGAGCGTATAGCCGGTGGAAATTAAAATTCTTGACACCGCGGTCCTTGCACGTCGCTTGCCAAATGGTTCAGACCGCCCCCACCATCCATCACGGGCCCAAGTATAAAAGAAAAATTGCCCCCGGGGCAAACAGTCAAAATCCTCGTGCGTTCGTCGATATCGAACAGACACCAACAACCACCGCGATGAAGCCATTTATCGCGATTTCGTTCGCGCTTTTGTCGCTCGCCTGCGCCGCCATCGCGCAAGATCCATCGAGAGATCAGGCGGAGATCAGGCTGACGAGGGCGATGGACGAGTTGAATAAGAGGGATACCATCGAGATATACGGTGACATGATCACTTTGGAGAAGGTTGACGTTGCGAGGGAGGAAGGGAGATCATCGACGAGCGAGGATCCACTGGTCGGACAGATTGAACGATTCTTCAACAGCAGGAGGATTCGTGTTCATCTGCCCAACGATGGATCTTCCGCGGATATGTTTGGCAGAGCCTTGGGACGGAAGGATATGGCCGTTGAACTCAGAGCCTTGACCACGGGGGCCTCTGAAGGTGAGAATTATTCTTTAGGGCGAGCAGGAGATCGTAGAAATTGAAATTGAATTTTTTAAATGTCGTTTTTTAAAAATATATATATATTTATCACGTGCGAACTCGAGTCGAGCAAAGATGTCGATACTTTCGTTCGAGTCGTTGGTTTATCTGTCAATTGAACGTTTTTAAACTGATCGATCATATTTTTTGAATTAGCAATTTTTTTTTTTAAGAAATGAAATCGATCAATTCTAGCTCAATTGTAGCTCGAGTTTTGACCTCGCATGTTTTCGTTATCGAGGTCTCCAAGCTTTTAAAAAGATCGAGAATAGAAAGTGAAATTCGATAGGAAATGGAAGAGAATCTTTTATCCTCGAAAAGAAAAGAAAGACTGACCAAAGCGCGAACGGGAGAATTCATAATCATGGAGGAAAGCTCGAAGGAACTTTCTATTAAAAAACCCATTCCTTCGATCTCTCCTTTGGCCTACATATCGATCATCTTAAGCATTCGAGACTCACTCTTCCGAATACGTGAGAGACGTATTCTTGGAATGGAAAGAAGTATTCGTGCGGCTCCACCATCTTGGTGGATTCGCGAGGATGGCGATCTCTAATTTAAACCAACTTAAATTCCACGCGTCTCCTCCATCTTCGAGGCGTCTGCGAACGGATCGCGCCACGTCCGCCAACTTATAGCCCCTCGCCTTTCTAAACTCTCTCTAATACGATCGAAGTAAGCCACCGAGGCGAGAAACGATTGGCTGTTGAAAGTGGGACTTCCGGTGGCGAGGCTTCCGATTGGCGAGGATTTCGACCCGCCACCACCTCGCCGCGCCATCCGCTCTCCTCTTTTCCTCGGCCTCTTTTCCTCGCCACCAAAAATTTCCACCAATTTTTCTTCCCCTCCCCTCCTCACTCTCTCTCTCTTTTTTTTTTTTTTTTTTTTAATTCTCCTCTCCCGCGTTCCTCTCTCCTTCTCCACAGGAAAGGAGCAAACATCGAGAAGGCGAGAGAAGAGGAGGGGGCAGACAGGAAAGTGGCCGGGCGTAGAAAGCCACGCGTCCCACTTCCTCCGCATCCGCGAAACGAACGGTGGGGATGGGGGGAGCAAAGTGGGCCGCCGATGGGATTCCGGGTTTCTGGGACGGCAGCCGACGAACGAGGACCTTGAACGAGAGTGCCACATGTCGAAGAAAGTAGATAGCTGGCCGATAAAGATTCCAAGATTCTTAGATATCACCTTCCTCCCTCCCTTCCAGGGGACCCTCCCTGGGCCTCATTCATCGTTTCGATAAATTTCATCTTTGATTGATCAAGGGTGCAGAGTAAATTTGCAAAGTGGCAAGGCTCTTCTCTATGTAATAACGCATTGTTGATCGTTAAAAAAAAAAAAAGAAAAAAGAAGAAGAGGAAGAAATTGATCGAAGAGCCTTGTACAGAAGGTGGAAAGAAAGAAACGGTGCGAAAGAGTATATTGTAGCCTTCGTGGTCGATTCGAGCGATCGCATTAGTGTTAAAAAAGAAAAAAAAAGAAAAAAAAAAAAAAAAAAAAAGAATCGCAAAAGTGAAATTTCAAATTTTACAATCGTTTCGCTTTCGTTCCAGCCCGTACCAAACTGAAGAAGATCGTATTGCCGCTTCTGCTGGCCCTGAAACTCAAAGCCATGATCGTGCTGCCCATCATCATCACTCTGATCGGTCTGATAGGGATCAAGGGACTGGGCGCTGGTCTGCTGTCACTTCTCCTCTCGGGAGCGGTGGCCCTCAAGGCGTTGCTCACGCCGCCACCACCCCCCGCCAGGGTGACCTACGGGGTCGTGAAACCCGAGATCCATCACGAGCATTGGCACAGGTCGCAGGAGGAGCTGAATCAACCCTACAGAGGTTGGGCCCCTGAATTTGGCCCCGAACAGTACCCCTATCAAGATATCCCTTGAATCCCTTAATCTTTAGAAACATTGCCAATTCATCCTCCTCTCATCCTCTCCCCCCCCACCCTCATTTTATTTATTATCCCCTCTGTTACTCTCTGCATTATTTTATAAAATAAATGGCATCGTATTCCTCTCTCATTTTTCTTCTTCTTCTTTTTTTTTTTTTTTTTTTACAAACACTTTGCATTCAATTTTGCAACGTGTCTTCTTGTCATCCTCTCCTCGATAATAAATTCTCTTCGATAATAATTTCCATTCCGCATCCTTCATTCCTAAAATTCCTCTCCTCGTCCAATCTCCTCGTCCATCATCAAAGCGTTTATCCACTTTCCTTTCGAACCATTCTTCCTTCGAATCGAACGATGGCACGACTATTAAAATAATTAAATAAATAATTAAAAATCTATAATCGCTAAGGTAAGCAGGTTATCCTCGTCGAGGGGGAAGGCTAACGACCCAAATAGAAGCTGTTCGAAGAGAGAGAGAGAGAGAGAGAGAGAGAGAGAGAGAGAGAGAGAGAGAGAGAGAGAAGGACGGCAGGTGGGGAAGAAGGAACAGGTGGGAAGGGGAAGGAATCGAGGTCACTGTGACGCGAAAGGTGGGAAAAGTGGCCGAGGCAACGATTGGCCGTTTGCCCTTCCCTCTTGGAGAATCCTCAGGATCAAGGGCACTGGGTCATTGCCTCCACGTGGACCCCTACCCCTTTGCGCTCTCCTCCCCCCACAATTCTCCTCCAAGTGGGGAGGTAACGGTATCGGTTGTGATCGAGTCGCGAGTGGAGAGGGCGAGAACCTCGGATATATTACGAGCCGATCGAGAGGACAGCACTGTCAAGAGATTGGAGAAACTCGAGGCGAGAAGTTGATGAGTCGAATGATGGGTTTTGGGTTTGGATTTGGATTTGAATTTTGGCTTCTGTTCATGTACCAAGTTCGTTGTCGAGTTGTTTGAAAGATTTTTCTTGAAACTATAAACATATAAACAGTCTTCTTAAACAGGATTGATTTACGATTTTCGCGAAGAATCGTGCAAATGATTAGATTTATCATGTCTCTTCACGCGATGATGATTTTAGAAGTTCGTTTAATACCTTTTTATCGAAAATAGATTCCCTCAAATTTTCTGTCCCTCTTCATTTAAAAGAATGATTAAATTTTATTATTTGCGTGCTCCTGTTTGAAAAATATTCGCATCTTGAACGAACAATCTGATCGTTCGTTCATGAACGATGAACGAAACGAGGAATTCGTTTCAATCTATTAAAATTTCCTCTGCAAACGGAGGATCTAGTAATCAAAATAATTTTATCACATTCCCTCTATAAAAAATCATTTCAAATTGAATCATTGCACAATTAACTTTAAATTAAGATAATTTTACAGTAGAATCTAACATGATTGATTTTTCTTTTCAAAGAATTATTAATAATAACAGTTGAACCCGAACGAGGAATTCGTAGCCTCGAGAAGAGAAAGAATGCAAAAGTATGATCGCGCACGAAGAATTTTGAGCGCATAACGGATGCTCGTTCTCGAATTAACGAGGTCTACGCAGCCATTCGGCCGGTAATCGGGATCACTCGACGTCGACTGCACCCCAATTTTTTTTTTTTTTTTTTTTTTTTCCTTTTTTCCTTCCACACAACTCGATAACGCGTGCATTCGCTCGGCATGCCTGAGAACATTAGACGCGTGAACTAAACGGATACTTAGATGGAATAGAAAAAGGCTTTAGAGAAATTTTACGCGTTTGCTGTGAAATTGCTGTGAAACTATTCCTTTTCGAATTGTACTGGATTAGAATAAAGCTTCAATTACATTCATAATTCAACGCATTTTCTTATCGAAAATTTGCAATGTCATTAATTATTATTAGAATTCTAGCTAATCTCGTTACACCGTGATATATTAAAATGAAATTCCAATGAATATTTTGTTGTCGAAAGCTTTCACAATATCATAATTCATTATTAGAATTCTAGTTAACTCGTTGCACTAGAAGATCTATTAAAATGAAATTCCGAAGTTATCTTTTAAAAACTCGATATTTCGGACAGGCAACCGTGTAAAATTCTTATATTATGCAAAAAGCCGGAATCGAGTCGAAATTATCGAAATTCTACGCGGAGAACGCGGTGATATGATCGTCGAGCGACACGGTTTTCCAAATAACATCGCCATTCACCGAGGAAACGATCTCGTTCGAGGATTACCGATAGATCTTCGGGGAATTCTCGCGATCCACGCGACTTTCTCGACACGTTCTACGTCTCGATTTTCGAAACGAAAACGGGCTGACCGTGCGCACGATAGATTACCCTCGCCTCTTCCAATATACAGGGTGTCAGGTTATATTCGATTCGATCGATGTATACGTTTCTGGAGAATGATCAGCGTTTATAAAGCATATATTCGATATACAACACCCTGTATATAAATCGAATCGACCAAGAATAGAATCGTCGAAGAGAAGAAACAGAGATTGACCCGATTGCGGATTAGACAGGGACAGTCTTATAAAATCGAACTTCACCGCCGATTGAACGAGTAATTCGATCCAGTTTTCTCCAGTTTCGATTGCTAATTGCCGCAAAGTCGACCACTTAACCCAAATAGATAGATCTGCGGTTCGGTCGATTCACAGCTTTTATTTCCACGCAAGTCTTTTTTATCAGTTTGCAAGGTTTTTCAAAAGTGGAAGGACACGGAAATCTGGTCGATTTTCTTATATCGCTCGTGGACGGATGAATCAAGGACACTTATGAAATTGCGGATCGGTCGTGAAACAAGCGTTGATCGTCGTCGATCGATTTTAATTTTCGCTTTCGCGCCGTCTCGAAAGTGGAGTGGTAAATAGCGTTTTCCATCTTTTCTGCCTTTCGAACAAGGAATCATCATTTAATTGCGCGCGTAGAGGATTAACGATCGGCCGATGAAATTCAGACGAGATCGGCATATTCGTTCCCGTGTCAAATGTGCCAGAAGGATAGTAGTATACGAGGAACAGTTATGGGGAACAACAGAGCGCCCATTCACGTTTCACCACTTTGCGGCACAGTTCGAGTGCTTCGATCGATTGGAAAGGTGTGATCGATCGATGAAAATCGAGTCTACGGAATCCAAACTGTAACGCTATAACGTTTTCTAATAACTCTATCCAATCTATGCCGATCGGTAATCTCAAATTTTCATCCAAAATGTGAAATTTCACTTTTTACAAAGTTTAAGTAACGAAAGTTCGGTCGAGAATTTTGATATCAGAGGAAGAAGCTGTACGATGATCCCATGATCCATTAAAACATTTCCTTTGCTACGAGTTGAAACGATCGTTCTGCAGATTCAAGATGTCGGTTTCTTTGTCAAAATTTTATCAAAAAATTCGAAAGAGAATTTTCCAAAGATTCGATGAATCTTAATGAGAGTTTTTTCACATTTTTGGTAAATTTTTAAATCTGGAAGAAAATTTACACAAAATCCGATTGGATTACGATTGGCCGATTCCGGCATCGCGAGAAACAAGAGCAGCTGAGCTGATTATTAACGAAAGGAAGGCGTTGCGGTAAAAGGAAGTGGCGAAAGATGGATAGCTGGAGAAAAGAAGGCTAATTCTCTCTCCTTTCCGACACACCTGTTGGCCGAGCAGCGCGCCGAGGAGCGCATCGTCCTGCCCGGCTACGAAATACCTGGCAAACGCCACACGCGGCGAATTTATCACGCCCCAAACTCCACGCCCTATTGACGGTGGATCGTTTCTGCGGAATGCAGAACTGCAATTTTTCACGCAGTTCGCGCGTTTTGTTTCGAGAAGCTCTAAATATTTAGTGAAATACGACCGAGTATCTCTTCCCCAATCTTATCCAACCAGGTTTTCCTTAATTCCGATTTAATTTTCGTTACACAGGCTGGATGGATCTGTTGCTTCCATGTAACAAGTGTCCCTTTTTTACTTGCCAAATTTTGTCCTCCAATGGTTCAAATTTCAAGCGAATAAATTCTTCTTAATTAAACGGTTTTTAAGAATAATAATAATATTTACATAAGAACAAATAAATGGCCTCTCTTCTAAATGTTAATTATTGGGGAGGGAGGGGGGGAGGTCTCTCTCTCCAGGCAAAAACGATCGAATTATTTTTCCTCGATCGTCGCGCAAAAATTTAAGGATCATCGAAGGTTGCCGAGTCAGGCAATTTCCGCGGACGCGTAAAATCACGATTTCCACGATTCACGCGATTTCCAATGGACAACTCTTCAAAGATGCACCTCCGGATCCTGTGGAAATTGGCCACTTTCTCGCCGTCAGATCCGTCTGTAGCGCGCTTGTCGTCGTTGGAGCGTGGCGCGCGAAAATCCAATCTCCGCCGAGTTAACCGGTCTAATTTAAAGTAGGCCTTCTCCGTCTCGTTTCGCTCAGCCGATGTAAATATAACGATGTGCAACAACGCTCGCCATTTCCCCCTCTCTCTTTCTCTCTCTCCCCGCGTCGTTTTCCGTTAAAGTGCAATACCGATTTTCCGCCTATAACCGGATGTAAACCAGCCCCCATTTCGTCGGATCGATCGACGATCGACGCCAGCCTCGATTTCGTCGTCGAGATCGAAAGTGGTTCACGCCGGGTTCGTTACTGTCGTCGTCCATCGATCCGCCACACTTCGATCGACCGATCTTCTTCCTTCTCCTCTTCGCGCCCAAGAAGAGGAAAATCGACGACGAGAGTAAAGAAGACTAAAGAAACGATTTACAGAAAAATCGTGGATAAAGATTATTTTCCATAACGAAACGAATTCGTCATCCTTCCCATCCTTTAAAACGGATAATTTAATTCTCGATTCACGATTTATATTAATCGCGTAGAAACTTTCCGTACGATTTTAATTATTATTAGAGTATCGAAGAAAAAAGCTGAAGTTGGAATAATCCCGATTCACTCCGCGAGAAGGTGTGAATGGGTGATCCGAGGTGATCATCAACGAGGCTTCGCTCTCATTAGAGCGTCTCCGGTGTATCCTTTTTCCCCCGCGAATTCGACAGAGATTCGAATTCTCCGCTCTATTTGACGCTCCCTCTCGCCGCGAGCCAAGACGGCGGCGGCGGCGGCGGCGGTGGCGATGGTGGACCCCTCGCCTCCTCTTGGACGAGCCAAGAGAGGAGAGCCGTCGTCTCTCCGTTGCCTCTCGACTTAGGAGAATGTATGGAACGGGCCGAAAGGCAAAAAGGAAAAAGGACTACCCGGTGATTCGCTCTATATATAGTGCAACTATCCGAGGGTATGTCCAGTGCACGGTACGCGTCTCGTCCGTCAGCTTCGGCCAAGCAACAGTCCTGACTCGCGCCGGATCCGTTCACCAGCAGGATCGCGTCAATATCTCGGGGGCCTCCTCCTCCTCCTCCTCCTCCTCCAGCGTTGAAACGAGACAAAAGCTCGAAAGGGACAATGAAGGGACTACTCGAACGAAGTAAGCAGCAGGTCCTGTTCGCGGTGATGCTGCTTCCAATCCTTCTCGTCGGTCCCGCGATCGGCGAGATCGAGAGACGCACCTCGAAGCAGATGGTCGAGGAGTCGCCCGAGAGCTTGGCCTCGAGCTTGAGCAAGGATTGCGGCAAGTCGTACAGCGCCACCTGCCTGAAATTGGACGTGGTTTCGTTCCTCGACAGGCTGTCCGAGCAGGAGGACATCAGCATCCTGCCGGGTGTTTCGGTGATCAAGGAGAACGGTTCGGCCAACGTGCCGGCCTCCGAGGTGGTCGCCAACCTTGCCAGAGATTTCCCTAACGACGTGGAGAAGAGGCTGGACGCGTACCTCGTTCACAAGGTGGGAAGTTACCTCAACAGCCACTCCATCTCCATCAAACTGTTCGATCCGAGGACGTTCGAGGCAGCGAGAAATTTTAACGAGGAGACCCTGGCACAACTCGGGCTTGGCGGTGGTGGGCAAAGCGTCGGAACTGGTAAGAAATTTTTCTCAACCTCTTTAACTCATCAACTCCTCTCTCTCTCTCTCTCTCTCTCTCTCTCTCAGGATTAAGACTTTGAATGATTCGATTCGATTGATTCGCGCAGGACGCAAGAAGGAGAAGGGCGGCATGGGAGGCATGATGGCCGGGCTGATGATGATGAAGGGCACGTTGGGCGCTATAGGCTTCGGCGCCCTGGCATTGCTCGCCGGTAAAGCACTGATGACAGGCCTGATGGCCCTCATGTTATCGGCCATCGTCGGCCTGAAATCTCTGGCCAGCGGCGGCGAGAAGAAGACCACGTACGAGATCGTGAGCAAACCGGTGTACTCGAGTTCTCACACCCACAGCTCGGAGGAGCACCATGGCCACGGGTACGGGCATTCCGGGTACGGAAGATCCTTGGACGCGATCCACGACGAGGTGGAGCAGGCCGTTCTCAAGTACGGCAACGTGCGGGATCGTCGATCGCTGCTTCGACAAAATTAACATTAACTCGTGATCGGAGGAGCCGCCGGTGACGAACAGCCGGTGGCAGAGATCTAGCAGCACGTCTCTACCTCACCGAGTCACTTCCGTTTCCTCTTCTATCCGTCTTCTTTTCATCTTTCCATTCGTATTCTTGCTCCCTTTCTTCGTCACCCTCTCCACCGGTGTTATCTCTCTCTTCCTTTTCATCTCTCTTTGTCACTCATTCATCGCTCTTCTTCCCCTGCTCATTCCATCCGTCTCGTCTAACTGGTTCTCTCGTTTCATTGTACCGTCTCTCTGTAATCTCGATCACCGTCACCGAGCTATAAACTCGTTATAGATTATTCGTAGGTATTTATTTTACTGGAACCATTGCTATCGGTATCACCTCCATACACGGTCACACAAGGCTCGAGAAGAGAAGCTGGTCGTCGTTGCACCATGGACCATCCTCGAATCATGTACATGATTTTCTCTTTGTTATTTATATTGTATTTATACGCATTGTAAAGTTTTAAATAAAAATCATGTTTTTAAGAAACCGCTTCCTATCTCTTATTTTTGTATTCTAACATTTGGAATCCATCTCGTTCAATGATCATCCTTAGATTCGTTGGTAGCGGAAGAAACGAGAAATCGAACGGAATCATAGAGCTCGCGAGAATTGAAGACTGCTCTCTGCCAAGTAAATTATAGACACCGGATTGTAATAGCGAGATGAATGTAGCATTCAATTAGATCGATGCGAAATAAGGTCGTTCCTTTCTTCGCGCGCATGTCTGAAGCTATCCAGATGTTATCCATAATCAATTATCGAACATTTCCTATTCGACGCTTTCTATGAATACATATTTCGCATATTTTGTAAAAAAAATGTACGTACACCTATCATGCTTTTATCCATTTCGACATAATTCGACATCCCAAAATAATTTTTTTCAAAGATTATTACTTTTGTTACAATTTTTCTTACCAATCCTGTTGCGTACACGAGATTTGCACGTTCCTCTACTTTAAAAATTATAATTTCTTCAATTATAATCCAAGAAACGCTAAATAACGAACGGCGGAGGATTTCATCATCGCAGACCGGATTAAATTCTATTAATCTTTTCGCAATACAACTTGTCCCCGAATTCTCGAAAGGCAGCAGCATCCTGCTTTGCAATCTAGGAGATCAAACACCAAGTAAACGTATCATTATGTTGTTTACTTACTGGCTAATGATAAATGGTAATCGTGACAAAGTTTGGAAAAAATCGGACGGATGACATAAATCTTATTGTATATAAACGATTACGATCCGACGGAAGCCAGTCTTTGGAAATCATTTGGGGATCGAGCAATGACAAGTTGGAGGATCGTGCGCGAAGTGCAAGGATCGATGTTGATCGTAATTTTATTGGTGATCCCGATCGTTTCGATTCGAGGCCAAGCCAACGACGCGACCATCAAGAAGAATCAAGTGGATCCTCATAGGATCGTCGAGGCCAGCGATCGTCAATAGTACTTGATTTTCTTCACACGATTGTTATTGTCCCTTTGTTATTCTTTGAAAATGTGCCCGTTTTCCAATTTGTTCGTTTCTGACAAGTGATTTTATTTCCTCTTGGAAAATTTTTAAAATCTTCTAATATCTATGTCGCTTCTCGCTTTCTTTTGAAACTGTATGAATTTTTAGTAACAACGGGCGAAGAGTGTTCGATTTCCGGAAGAACGGGATCAGAGTGGATATCAGAGTGGTGCCGTCGTTGAGAAATGACTCGATCAAGGACGACGGCTTCCCGGAGTTTCCTGCAATGGATATAAACCGCTGTGTTATCGATCTCTCGTTGATCTGCGCGAAGAACCGTCTCGGCCGGTTCCTAGAGTCCATTAGGAGCATGAACGAGATTCACTTAATCGGGCAAGACATTAAACTGGTGAAGACAAGAACGAGGAGCAGTCGTGGCAGATTCGTAAACGAGAGTAATGACAATATAGAGCGCAGTGTAAACGATTTCTTCGACACGTTCGCCTTGAGAATTACGTTACCCGGGTGGAAGGGGAATCGAGAAAAGAATCAGATCGACGTTATGTTCGACGAAACCGACGTTGTGGAAGGTTTGTCAAATTTTAAAGTGTAATAAATAATTAACGGAATAATATATATTAATACTTCCAAGTACGTATTACATTCTAGGAAGAGGGAAAAAAGGAGGTGGTGGTGGTGGTGGTAAAGGAGGTGGCAAAGGCAAAGGGTGTCAAATGATGATGATGGCAGGTCTCATGATGCTCAAAATGAAATTTATGGGTAAACGGCATAAAATATTATCTTCCATTCCGAAGAATAGGAATAGAATTCGAATACAATGCAATTTTAATTATCGAATTAAAATTTTTAATCAACAAATTTTGTAAATCAGGAATGGCAACGATGAAAGGGATGATGATGGCAGGTATGTCCCTAATGATATCGATGGCAATGTTGATGAACAAATACATGAAGGGTTATGGTGGCGGAGGCGGAGGCGGTGGTGGAGGTAATACATCACGAATATTCATCATCGTCGATTATTACGAATATAGAATGAACACTAGTATTATACACTTGGTCACTTGCAGGTCAATACAAAGAAATTGTCCTCTTAACGAAAGCTAATGGCGGAGGAGGAGGTGGAGGAGGCTACGGTGGAGGAGGCGGAGGAGGTTATGGAGGCGGAGGAGGTTATGGTGGCGGAGGTGGTGGTGGTGGTGGTGGTGGTGGCGGAGGAGGAGATTATTACGGTGCTCCACCGTCTATGAGCTATGGTGTACCCTCGGGTGGTGGTTGGGGTCGCAGTTTTGGAAGACGATTTATAACTGCCAACAATCTCGAGAAAATGAATTGTACAAATAATTCGACGAATTCACTTTTCAAAAGTGAAGGAAAACCTGGTCTAAATACAAATTTTATCAGTTACAAGAATTATGGATTATACCCTTTTGTTAATTCCAATTTTACGTATTCGAATTGGAATTACAGCAATCACGAGCAACCACAGAAATACCAGTATTTAATTAAAAATGTCAGTAACGTGGAGAATAATAAAGGAATGGAGCCATTATTGCGTTCTTCTGATAAATATGCTATTGATACGAATACTTATCAAGTGAATGAGGGTACAAGGGATCACGTGACCGATACAAGACCGATCGTTGATTACGCGAATAATGTCGCTTTGACGAATCATATAGGTAGCAATTACGATACAAATTTAACACAACCGATTTACAGCGACGAATGGCAATCAACGGAAGAGAAATTACATCTTAAATTTCAATAGAAGAATTTCGAGAAAAAAATTCGAATATTTCATTATGCGATCAATTTGATATAACTCTCGAAAAAATGAAAAACTTCGTGTACTATTTGAAAATAAAATTAATATTAAAAACTACTTTTTTCAAGAAATTGATTTAAAACCCATCAATCGAATGCGATCGCGATTTTAAATCAAGTGCCATTACGTGCAAAACAGTGGTGCAATCTTTCGAATAACTACGTAAGACAATGCAGAAGTGTGTTTTACCTGTCTTCAAGTGTAATTCCTTATTCGTACATTCCATGAATTACGGATGAAATATAGGATAGATCTATCATCAGAACGATAAAAATAAAAAAAAATAAATAAAAAAAGAGAAAAGAACTCAATAAATTTAATAATTTATCGGTAGAATACTGAAATTATAAGATTTCAAATAAAAACAATCGTTTGTATCGATACAGCGCGTGACTTTACCCGTCGAGCTGTTTATATAAAGTTTCAGTTTCGTTTCGACTTGCGATATTAACACATCGTTTCGAAATACGATGCGCGTTTAATTTCGTATAAAATTTAAAATCTTGCTTTAATGTATTTTATAATTTAAAATTACATTCAGTGTCGGTACATTTTTTTATTAATACAATGAACGATCTAGAAGCTAATGATTTAAGTCACGATTTTATCTGCGAACGGTAAAACTTATGGAACTTTTTGTTCTGAAATACCGACTTCAAAAAATACCAAAAGTATTTTTTACGCTGTCCAACAAACTGTAATAAGTAAAGTTAAGTAGACAAAATTGAATGATTCCAAAATACAAAATAAAAATGATTTTAGCAAACTGTTATTTATTTTTTTAATAAAATTCCTATCTATGAAAAATATAATCGCGATCGCAGCCAATTAGCTCATATTATTTCTTATAAAATGTATAATTATACCACTACACGATATTGGCTACACGGTATGATATGATTATATATTGTATATTAAATAATAATGATTTCCCAGGTCTCACCGCTTGGAGGTTGCTGCGAATTGGAGACCCACCCTGGCCACGACATCCCATCCACCCTCCTTTTGCGTGTGAAAATTTACTTTCAAATAAATTCTCCTTTTGGCGTACGTTTGCA
The DNA here is from genome assembly GCF_048593485.1 of Apis florea. Lineage (NCBI taxonomy): Eukaryota > Metazoa > Arthropoda > Insecta > Hymenoptera > Apidae > Apis > Apis florea. Next base: position 4,680,622 of record NW_028256549.1, on the reverse strand, counting down.
AAACGTTCAAGCTTTTTACACGTTGCGCAATACGAACAACAAAAGGAGCTATGAAAAGAAAACCGGCGCGGAAGACTAAATCTGAAAATGAAATTTTAATTAATCTATCGATATTTTACATTTCCATCATTATGAAAATGGAAAATAATTGATAGTTAGAAGCTTAAAAAAAAAGAAGAAAAAAAAAAGAAGCAAAGCAAACAATTCTACAAAGCACTACTACTTTGGCCATTATCTACTTGTCTACAAAGTAACACCCCTACTTGCATGCATTTAATTACATTTTTAAATACATTTTAATCAATATTCTTCCATGATGTAATCTTCTATTCTTCTGTGAAGGAATCCTGAAACAAACTTAAATATAGGATTAAAACATTTTCCTACCTATTCTAAGAGCTCTCTTCATATCCCTATATACACAAATAATGAAATATTTTATTTATGAAGCCTGTCTATTAAAAATCAAAAGGATCCTTCTCACAACCAAACATTCATACCAACAACATCACAATTTTCAAAAATTCACAATACGAATATGAACCACATGTGGTCAAAGAAAAAGCGAATGATAGCTAGTGAACGAAGTCACGTAGTTATCAAGTATCAAGGATTTGATTGTTTAAAATAAGGAAGTTTAGGGATGGCAATTTCATGATCATGTTGCCTTGAAAAGGAATATTCTTTCGGAAAACTATGAATCGTAGGAGTAGGAAAGGCAAAGATGCCTTTTAAGAAGAGGAAGAAAAGAATATTAAATATATCATTTATAAATCCTATCTATCAAAAAAGCTAACTTTATTCGATCCTACCTAATATAAAAATTGAAATGAAAAAAGAATGAGATGATCCCTCTATTGAAGAATTTGAAGACTGAAGAGTTCCTGAAACAAATTATACAACAGAATTAGTGAAATTTAATAGCACAGATAATTAGATTCTAACAAATGAAAATCGAATCATTATTTCTTAATTACTTCTTCTCTTCTATTTATTTTCTTCAATCCGTACCTGTAACAAACTCAATCACTGGACTAGTAAAAAAGAAATATTAATTTTTAAAATAAAATCAAATTATCAAAATATTGTTAAGTAACTCATAATTTTAAACGAAAGATATTTGTGTATTTAAAGGAATACATTTTTTAAAGGAAAACAGTATTTAATATTTTTTAAAGGTATTTTCAATAGCAAATGCTCTTAATAAGGGGATGCTGAAAAGAAAAAAGAGGTAACCAGAAGGGTTACCAAAAAAAAAAAAAATATCCACTCAATGTAAACCCGAACAAACCGTGAGCGGAATCTTTTCTATTTCGCAACACTAATATACTAAAAAATCTCCAAAAATACGCGAAGAGTGCTTTATTATAATGCAATTCTTGAATAAAAAAGAAAAAGCTAAAAAGAAAAGAATAAATAAATAAATAAAAAAAACTCGCGAAAACATATAACGAAATATTTTAAATATTTATGAAACTCTCTAAATCAATTAATTTATGCACTCGTATTTATTAATACGCAACACTAACAGCGGAAGATTGCAGCCATATCAGAGGCTGCCGTCGTATAAAACCACCTTTGCAACTCTTTTGGTCGCAATAGGTGATCCAAGAGCTGGAACATGTTTCCACAATCCAAGTGGAAGAAATACGGGCAATTCGTAAACGAAATACTATTTAACAAAACGCGATTCATTCGTCATCGCAACGCTAATTCTTAAAGTGAATGCAATACAAAATTATTTACATTTCTCTATAGAATTAATGATATCATACGATAGCAAAAGTAAAAAATAAATTCAAATAAAAAAAAAAAATAAAAAAAAATAGGCTAATTCATCAAAATAATTAAAAACAATCGCGATATCGTTTTCAACGCAACACTAATTCAAAACGCGAGTTTCGTAAACGCAACTCTAATGCAACCCGTTATTTATCAATCGCAACACTAATAAAAAACCGCGATGCCCACGATGACTGGAACTGGATGATGATGGGCCGGCATGCAATCGGCCAGACAACACAAACAATAACTACGTATCATGTAAAACGAGCACAGTGACAAAATAGTAACAATGAGTTCCCATTCTTTGGGCCCAAAGAGGACCCAAAAGATGAGAAGCCATTCGTTGCAGCCCTCTTCGTGACAGTTTGTCGGGCCTCTTCGGTCTTCCTCCTTCGGGCGCGATGCCCGCTGAAACTTAAATCTAGGCTCGAGATTCGCTAATCGGAAATCAAAGAAAAAAAGAGAAAAAAAAAAGGACTAAATCGCGGAAGCTAAATGCACATGGACGACCAACGACCGCAACGATCGTTCTCCGTGCATGCGCAGAATCTCGAGCGCAACGTTCGTTTCGAAAGCAAATCACGACCGCGACCGCGAAATTCGAAAAATCGATGAGCAAAGCCAGAGACGAATGGCATTGGCCTCCACTCGTCTCAGCTTCACCCTCGATTTCTCAAATTTTATTCCCTGAAACAGATTGCCACGCGAAAACGCGCCTACCCGATCAGAGACTGTGACAATCTGCCCGGCCCTACCTACTTACAATTAACAGGCACACCAGAAGCATACTACCTATCCTACCTAGCCCTATATTTAAAAAATGAGCAAAGCAGGCACACCAACACACTCATTCCACGATATTCTCACGCATAATACTCGGGCGCAAAAGCCTACACTAGGGAAAACGTCCCGGGACGCCTCCGACACCCGAGCTTGGCACACTACCACGCATACTCTAACTTTACGTACCATTTTCCTGAAATCGACTGATGATGGCTAGCGATCATTGCGTGAGACAATAAACTTTCGTATATATAAATTTTTATAGTAGATATACTGTACAATTGAAAAAATGTATGTCCTCTAATTAACAAAATTAAACATTGGAATGGATGGAAGTAATGTATCATTATTACAATTTGATAAGTAAGATTATATTTTACTACTTTTAATGTGTAATATATAATAACGGATTATGTTAATATTACAAATTTTGATTGAATTAATAATTGTTAATGGACTAATAACGTTAAAACGACGCAATTCCACAGCCTAACCACACATACACATGTGAAAAATACGTCGTGCACGATACACTAACGCATCATCAATCGCTGAGAAATTTTTATGAGCTTATGAGCTAAGATCATCATGCCCATTGCCTCTCTCTCACCCAAGTAGCACCTGGGCACGTGAGTGAGTTCCTGGCAATGACATGGAAAGGGTTAAATCTGAAAATCCTGAGCTAAAAGGATAGATTAAAATATACATATTTAACGGGCTAATGATTTTTATATATGTATATATTTGTGTCATATTTCAAATTTTAATGAATCTACTTTACTTTTACTTTACTTTTTATCAATATAATGAATTATTGAAATTTTAACATTAATATTCTATAAAATTATTAATCAAATAGGAATATATCTATTTAAAAAATAAATTGAAATATAATGTATAATAATATAATAATTAAAATTTAATAATTGAAAGTTAAATATCAATGAAAATATCCTCAGACGATTCCTTCATCAAAGCACATTTTTGAAAGTACAAAATAAATATTCAAAACTTATAGCTTTGATTTCAAAATCTATCTGTCGCGAAGTGTCTTCTTGCACATAATATTTGATATATTTTTAAACGAAAGAAATAAAACTATTATCTTTATTATCTTGAAAATGTTTAGAATTAATTATTTTGAAAAATTAATGGTATTTAAAAACGCGATGTACAAGAAGACCTAGCCTGAACTAATAAATAAAATACAAGAAAAATGTTACTATTCACGAGTATAATAAACACCCGTGGTCACTGTGCTCGTGCAAAATTCTACGTATACAACCAGTTACCCGTGTCGATTTGGATCTTTCATCCTACGACATGATTGAGTAACCAGAGGAAACAAAATGCATGCGACTCACCAGTCGATGCGAAGAATCTGCATTGCCATCGATGATCCATGGGAAATCCTCATCAGCTATATCAAAAAATAAAATATAATTTAAAATACATATATATCATTATTTTAAAAAATAGAAACTTTAATTTGATAAAAAGATATAATAAGAAGATAATTACCTCTTCACGTGATGGATGATCGCCTTATATTCTTGAAATCACTGATTTTACCCTGTACCGAAAACGAAAATTTGTAAGAAAAAAAAAAATAAATAAATGAACTACTGACGCGTCCGTATTTAATATTCGGCGAACAAAAACTGACTCTAATTTCGCGAATAATTAATATAATTAAATTAAATTAGAGCAGCTGTGCTCTAAAAAATATTTAAGATACTATTACGAAAATAACACTGACTCTATCAACCGCATTGCGCGCGGTTCCAAATTTGTTAAGATTCAAGTCCAAGAAAAAACAGCAAAACTATCAGCACCTTTAAAAAATGTAAAATATCATAATATACTCATAATATTTTTCTTAAAAATTAAAAATAAAAATTTAATGAAAATTATGATAAAAATAATTACCTCTTCGAATGATGGATGAACGCCTTATTTTCTTGAATCACTGACTCTAATATGTATCCGAAACGAATATTTAAAAAAATAAAAAAATAAATTATTAACGCGCCCGTTTAAATTTCAATCGACGAACAAACACTGACTCTAACTTCGCGAATAATTAATATAATTAAATTAAATTAGAGCAGCTGTGCTCTAAAAAATATTTTAAATACTATTACGAGACTAACACTGACTCTATCAACCGCATTGCGCGCGGTCATAATTTTTTCTGAAAGAAAAGTTGGATTAGCAGGGAGGGAATAAATTAAGAAAAGAAACAAAATAATCTTTCGATCTTTTCTTATTTTTTATCGAGCATTATTAAAGAAAATACTTTTCTGAAGCTAGGAATTAAGAATTAGATGATGAAAAAATAAATTTAATTTATTTGAAATAAAAATTATAATTTATGAAAATAAAAATGTAATTTATTTAATCTAATTTCATTAAAGTCATTAAAGTATTCTTAATAATTCATGTATTATGAGTTACTTAACAAATATAGATATATTAGTATATTATAATTCAATGAAAAAAACATAAAAATGAATCTGTTTTTGATATGAAAATATCAAATGTTACCACTTTTCCGATTTCCTTAATCATTGTCGAAAATTACTATAGCATCCATATTGAAATTCCTTTATTCTATCTTGATATCCCAATAGTTAATCTGCATAAAAAATAATCAAATTTTTAGAATAAATATATAAATTATATGAAAATTAAAAGATTGCATTAAAACGAGGCAATAATTGATATAATTTGATAATAAAGAAAATTGAATAAATTAATATCCTCGAAGAATTATAATAATATTTAATAATAAATTATTGAATAAATGTATTAATTAAATAATAATGAAAAATAAAAAAATAATTGAAAAAATAGCATATTACGTAATAAATTGGCCATACTTAGGGAAGAGAAGCGTTTAAACACTATAATTTCGATACTCCATATAACAATTTCAAACTGATGGGGAGGAGGGAGAGGGGGAAAAGCAATTAAACAAGTCGAAACCTGTCGAACGTTGGTATGAACGCGAATTGAAATTTTCTCGAAAGATTGAATTACGTTGAAAAATGTTTTTGCAACTTTGAACATTGTTCAATAATATAATTCAATGGATAGTTAGATAAAACTAATAGTAATATAAGCGATATAACTTAATAAGAATAGAAATTGCGACGAAATATGTATTTACGTACCTCAGGCCGGTGATGCGTCCTTCAAGAAGATTTCGGAAAGACGAATAACGCAATATATCACATAATCACTCACAAAACTATTTGATTTTCTTATCACAATGTACAATGAACACTTAGATAAACGAAATTAATAACAATATTAATAAAATATCTTAATAAAAGTAAAAATTGCGACGTACGAACCGGCGACACGTCCTGTCCCAAGGATTTTCGAGAGACGAATGACGCAACGTATCACATGACTTCCTAGCAGCTTTCCTATTGGTTGGAGCAGTCCCCCCCTCAACAACGTTTGCGCGGTAAATCTTTCTTCGAACGAAGAACTACGAAACATTCCGAATTATGTATCACGTGACCAGCTAGCGGCTCGACTATTGGCCGAAACGATCTGCTCCTTCTAAGTTCGCCAGATAAATTTTCTCTCGTATAAAAATCTACGAAATATTCGCAGTAGTTATTAGAAAGAATTTTATAATTATTATATTTAATTTTATTTTCAAGTTAGTCAGTAATATTATCATCTAATATTAGAAATAATTTTATATTTCTTATAATCATATATAAGCATTTGTTGAGCACATAAATTTTACAGAACAAATATAACAAATATAAATAAAAAGAGCAAATAGAATATGAAAGACAAAGAATAAAAATGAGTGCCATCTCCAAAATATAACAAATGAAACACATAAATAAAGAAGAAAATAAAGAGCGAAAAAATAGAAAAAGGATAAGAATTGCAATTATTTTTTAAGTAAAGCATCTTTTTAAAAGTATGCAAGAGATGGCACTGATGATCAATTCTTACTCTATTTTTATTTTCTTTCTTTTCTTTATATGTTTTATTTACAGCACTCTGAAGATGGCGCTGATTTTAATATTCTTATCCTATCTCTATCCTTTTCTCACTATATTTTCCTTTACTTTTAGCGCGTGACCACAAATAAAATATGAGATGTCAAATGAACATACTTTCGTCGTTTCTCTTTCAAAACTGCGATGTATATTAATTTAATATAAAATATATGCATTCTCGATTTTGTATAGAACAACTCAGATCTCGTAAAATATAAATAAAAATTTGATAAAAATATAAAATCAGAAATAATCTACAAGATATCGATTGAATTATCGATTGAAAAGTTTCAAATTGAAGAGCATTGTTACTATGTCTTTTAAATCTATCAACCAATTAATTTCCATTATGAAGAATCGTACGAAAAATTAGCTTCCGAGTAATTCATATTTCGTACGATGATGCATAATTATCGACGAAATGCAAAGTATGAAATAGAATTTTTATTTTTGAATAATTTTAATAAAATCTTTTACATTTTATAAAAGAAATAAAATTTGCAACCTAATATTAGATTTTCTTTTATTAATTCAATCACATTTTAAAATATCTGTAAGTTTTTTGTCATTCAATTTTAAATAACAATTACAATTTATATATACACTACACATTCAAACCTCGCTTTTAATCATAATTGACTATACTTATGTGTAACGACTCGTTACTAACGACCATCTAAAGCAATATAAAAGAATGAGATAAACCATAATATAATTCCATACCATAAAAAGCTACAACATAGACAAATGTAAAAAGATGCACACGCTTTAATTATATGATAATTGTATACCAAGAAGCATTAAGTTGCATATAAAAATGCGTGTTTTAATACTACATATAAGAAGAATATACAACTCAACGTACGATTCGTCTTAGAATCGTCTCTGTACAATAACTGACCCACATCGATTTGCGAGCTTAACACGTACATTTCATATTCGTACCACGTATTTTTTTTCGAAGACAGCACGATTCGATTTGAAAGTGTATAACGGCAATCAGATTTTTTTACCACAACGATTTCGCCTGTTCCTTCCTCATAGATGGATATAAAAAAATAATCTGTTCCTGTAAAATTTGTCTGCATAGAATTCAAATATCTTAAATCTATTAAGAGTTTAACATAATTTTAACATTTAACTCGAAACGTTGAACACAAAATTGCTCCATATTTTAAGGATTCTCTAAACTACTTTCACTTGGGCCAAAAGTATGTTAGATTAAATCTAAAACGCGTTCGACAACCTCATCATAGAATTCTCTATACGTACAATGGTTGCATAAAAATAATTAATTTCAGGAAAAACTCGTAAGAATAATGGGCAACGGGACAATTGGGAAAATCGGTGAAAGTTCTTGCGTAGACTCGTTTATCAGTGCCAGAAATAGGTGGAATGTGTCACGTCACGAGTTCGTGGATCGGTTCACTTTCCTACGAGCGTATGCACGCTTCGTGACGGATCTTTATTCAATTGCTCGTTGATGTAACAGGGGCATTATCGACACGAGAAACCGGCCGGACAGGAAAAAGAGTGGAAATGTGATCGCATTGTTTTCATTTCCTAGAAATGACGCGATAATTAACAAATTAAGGAGCGCAGAAATCGTATCTTTCTTCGCGTGCACGCTATGTGTCAAAGTAAACGACGATGATTTCCAAAGAAAATCCTGGTAAAAGTCTGGCTTCTCGCTCGTTTTCTATATCAAAAATCTATGTCAATCTATGTCCATCCGTCTCTATCTTAAACTTTCTTGGTCAAGGACATTTTTAATTACTTGTAGATAACATCATTAATCGTTATGTAAGTCGAACAGAAATCGCTTTAGTTCATTGACCATTTTAATCATCCGTTTATACAACGTGTCTCGTTATACGATGATACGATGACCAGATAAAAGATTCTTCGCGAAGAAAGAAAGGATTTTTTTTCATTTCGAAGCTTCGTTTTCGAGCTAATAAATAAAATTTGAAAAATTTTTAAATACAAGTAAAATCTCTGGATTCATTTCTTTTTCTTCTCCTCTTTTACTTCTAACTTTCTTTCGTATCATTCCAGGCTAGTGAATCTACCGTTCCAAATATTCGAAGCTACCAGGAAGCGCGAATAATATCACGTAGCAAATCGTCGATCTTGATCGCGTACGTGATATCGAACAAGGGAGTAGGCTTAAAATTTTTACGCACACCCAATATATGCAATGTGTCCCAGTTCCTTGGTTCACTTAGAGCACGTGCAAACCAGTTTCGATGCAGTATGTCTTGTACAAATACTTTCTGCCGGCGTTTCTCAGTTAATGACACGCATAGACTTCCGATTTAATGTTGTTGTCCGTTCAACAACACAATGCTCGATCAGTATCGATAAACGTGATTACATATTAAAATATATATATAAGATTATATTTATGATATATAATTTTTAATTTTATGTAAATTTGCAACAATTTTGTATTTCGTATCGGCTTATCATCAAAATTTCAGAAGTGAATATTCCCGAATTATTAATTTTTCACGATCTATTCACGTTTGTCATAAAAACAGCTTTAATCATCGTCTACAAGAAGACAAATAAAAATGGATCTGGTGGACGATTAGAAACGAATACGAATATATTACGAAAAAAGGAAGAATTTTTTTTGGAAATATTCTTCCACGACACGGTTCATTCAGCCTACTTCGGCATTCGAGTTTCTCCTTTTTGTTTCCTCGCCACGACATTCGTCTAATCTCTTCTTACACGCTATCGCTCTTCGAAATCTCTCGGAAATTAATAAAATTTCCATAAAACCAGCCAGCCAACACACACACATATATATATATATGTTTCAAGTATTAATCGAAAGGATTTCGAAGAGTGTTATTATTATGGAAATTCTTCTAGGTCGACGAGTGGTATCGTGTGTACGTAGCGGCTAGGAATTCTACGTACTGGTACTAATATCTAGGCTGTCTGGAGCGTGGCCGTTCTTCCTCCATGGGTATCGAGGGCCATGACGAAAAAGAAGGAGGAAAAAGACGAGGCCGTTTCTATGAACGAGCACGATCGTTTTCGGTGGTCGTCGAGCGACTAAGCCGGTCGTCGCTCTACCTGCCCAGTGGTCAGATCGATAGTAGGTCAATGGAATTCGTTCGATCATCGTGTTCATCTCCATTGACCCGTCCGATGTGATCATCAAATTTAGAGGATGATCACGCGTTTCCTATTGTATTTCCTATATCTTGACCATTTAATCTCGAGATCACGTTTTCCCATTCAGGAAGAAGTGACATCGAAACCGTTTCTCCCATTGAGGAAACGCCGATTGTTGAAAACAGTGGCTGAGATCATACGACGACGTTGCTTATCGTACGTTCCTCATGAATGTAGGTTATTGGCATGGAACCGGCTGTTTCCAATAATGGGAACACCTTCACCAACGATCCATTAGTGAAAACTCCAAGGTGGAGCTGGTTAAGAATTCGTAACAATGTTTATGAGATGGCTACTTGATCCATGACGTCTGTAAATAACTTCGAAAAAAAAAAAAAGGAGTGGAATAATTAATTGGGAATTGGAGTAGAAATAACTTTTGTCCAAGAGGAGGTATAATTTATATCTACTCCTTGGAAATAGAAGAATAGAAGGGAGCGGAGTAATCGTTTAGAATAATTAACAGAAGAATCAAGATGATAAAAATTCAGAATAGAAATTACATGTGCGAAAGGATGTAAATGAAATTTCAGGCACTCATTGGAAATCGTTGACTTACACTTCGTTCCAGATCACTGTGCCATCGCTTCCTAGTCGAATCTAAAACTTTGCTACGTCTTTCACAACAGTTAACCTCGATACGAAAAATAAGGAGAGGACAGAGTTACTTAATATTCCGCTCCATGATATTCTTCATTTCTCGTTTTGTTTTTCACGGTACACGATCCGAATTTCACTCTCGCGTTCCACTTATTTGCATTTGTTCCATGGATACATTCGGATACATGGGCCGATCGCTCAAATAGCGGTGCAAAAAGCGATCCTGGATCTCGTGGCTGCAATCAAGCGATAATCGAAATGAGATCACTCGCGTCATCTCGCGTCAGACCGGTCTGATGGCACATAAACAGGGAGCCGCAACGGTTCACTGATTTGCAGTTTCCATTGAATCCGATGGAAGAAAAGTTTTTCACGAGAAATTACTTGGTTCTTTTTTCAACCTCGTCGAACGTTGTTACGATTAAAATCTTGTTAAATCTTTATTTATTTGATGAATCTATTTCCTGTTTCACAATGTGGAAGAGGAAATGAAACGAAGATGGAACGATAAATGGAAAAGAAAAATATAATATTGAGTCCAAAATATAAGATACGATACAGCGATCTGAGAATATTCGTCTGATCTTTGAACAATTTTCGACAACTCGTAGTATTATACGTTATGTCATACGTTAATTAAAAGATCAGCTTTAATTCCTAGTTTCTACACTTTCTAAACATCTTAACTATTTTTCATCCGCAACAAGATAAACCAAAGGATTCACAATAAATTCATGTACAGTTATATCATGAATAACCGTGTTATGGAATGTATAATTAAACGAGTATTCGATACTTAAAGAGCTATGAAATTTCACCTAACTAAACCTAACCAAAAATAAAGAAAGATCCTCCATAATAACCGGCACACAATCCATATATATATAAATAACTCGTGTCTCGTGTTTAAAAAACGAAAAACTGGTAACATAAAAAAAGAAAAAAAAAGAAAAAAATTTTCTCGACAGAGAATTTTCCATCCGCTTTCACCGGCGGCCGGTGCCAAGAGGTCCAAGCTCGTGGCGCATACGAAATCCGAAATCCTCCTCGACGCCTCTCGACACGAGCGTGCGTGTACCGTGGCGCGTGGCCGGTTGCAGCCGGAGAGGAGACGATAATGACCTTCCACGGAGCGGGCATGGACGGAGTAGGAGGGCCTTTGACACACTTGACGCTCAAGTGAATTGTAGCCGGGAACCGAGGAGGTTGCGGTTAGTTTTGAGCGGGAGATCGTGGTGAACGCGTCTCGCGAGAGAGGACGGAGAGGAACGAGAAACGAGAGGACGGAGCGTGACATGCCGGGTGCCAGGTGACACGGGCATGTCGACGGAATCGATGTGTTCGCGACATGAATTGCGTGGAACCCAACAACAACCTGTGAAAGGGTAGTCGAGCATCGTTGAAGAAAAAAAGAAAAGGGGAGCAACGCCGTTCGGATCGATATCGAGGTCGAGGCTGCTGGTGGGGGCGGCGGAAGTGATAAAAGGTGCACGTGGATATCTGTTGGAAGAAATCAAAAGTGTATCGATCAACACCTCGATCGAACTGTTATGGCAAATGTCGGATGAATTACAGCAGACTGGTTGGAGATAGGACGGAGTAATAAGACGGTCTATTTCGTAGCTGTGATTCATAGTTTGAACATGTAAAAAAGTATTATTATTGGAAATATATATCAGAGACGAGTTATTTGAGTTTATTTGAAACTCGTACGAGTTTTTAAATTTTTGTTTCGGTTGAAGTAGTTGGATCTAGTCCAAAGACGAGGATGCATCTGAGGTACGTGGTCGTGATCGTGTGTTGTTTCTTCGTGGCGCGTGCAAATTCTCGGCTCTTCGTCTTGAAGAACTTGGAGAAGTATTCGAGGATCTTTAATTTTGGTGGTTTATGGGTGAACGAGACCGGGAACGAATTGTGGAACGGGTTAATCAGGGACTGCGATCGGTCGGTTACGTTCTCCTGCATACAGAAGAACGCATACGCTTATCTGGACAATGTTTTCGAGGAACGGGACAACATCACGGTGTTCGATGGTTTAACCATGACCAAGAACAAACTGGATTATGGTACTTGCAGGGGGAATTTGAAGGAGAATTATCAGGATTCCATGGACGAGAATCTCGTGGACGGGTCTATCAAGGATGACTGCAACGAAGAGGAAAACGAGGACGAAAGAGATCGACAGTTTGACGAAAAGCAATCACCTTTGGAGGAAGTGACTGACGCGTTGAGGAAGAAGACGGTGAAATTTCTCGCTACTAGAGATTACGAGATCCAATTGCCCGATTTTTTCTTCGAGGGTGCCACGATTAAACTCAGCCCTCGCGAGGTTGACGAAAATGGGGCCCTGGTCAGAGTGGACTTTGGTCAGAGTGGAGAAGTGGAGAACCAACAACAAGGGCGACTCTTTTTCAAAAAAATTAGTACGATCCTTTGTAAATATCCTTTTGCAATACTAGATTACGAATGTTTATGCAAATTTTTTATGTATAATTATAGAAACGAAATTGATACATATACGTATATAAATTCAACGGTACGAAACGTGCATAAACACTTTTTGAACGAAAGAAAAATTTGCTTAAAATTTTCCACAATTTGATCGATGTTCGTTGATTGATTTTTAGAGAAGTTCATACAGAACAAACTGTTGACGAGCTTCCTGGCCCTGCTGCTGCTCATCAAATTGATCAAATTGAAGTTCATGTTCGTGATACCATTTTTATTCGGCGTTGGTACCGCGAAGAAATTGTTCCTCAAGCTGCTGCTCTTCTTCATACCGGCATTCGCGCATGTGTTCAAATTGTGCTCGAGCTATTACTCGACCCATGGCACCAAGTATCACCATCATCATCACCAGGTTAATCGTTAAATCCATTTCGATGTCATCTGGCGAACGCCAGCTTCTCCAGCCACGTTAAATTATTATTATTATTATTATTATTATTTTTTAGATATCGCATCATCATCACCATGTCCCGGTTCCGGTACCGGTTCCAACCTACTACAACCACCACCATCACAACGAATTCGACGGTTACGATTACGCCCATCCTCACATCCAATATCGAAAAGATATCGAGGAGCTGAAGGAATGGGGCATAGAGCCTTACGAGGAGCCGTACGAGGTTCAAACCGAGTCAATAGGAGGTGGCACGGGTCCAGTCCATCCTCCCGGTGTGGTTCCAGCGCCGTTTCCAGCGCCCACCTATTCTGGAACGTACAGCGTCTCTCAATACGCGTCCAACGTTCAACCGATCCAAGCGTCTCCGTACCTGGAGAAGCATCCACAAGTGTCGGCCCACAATTTGGCTTATTCAGCGTACGCCGACAACGTACGTCGAACCAATTCCGCCAACGGGAATCCCTTGAATCCTGCCAACTTGCCCTCCACTTTGCTGCCAACCGTGACGAATGTGAAGGCGTACACATTTGGACAGATGCAGAACGCCAATAGGCAAGGATCCGCGAAAAGCAATCAGGCAGAGGCGAAGATAACAACAGCTGGCACTCGGCGATCTGAGTACGACGATGAGTTTTATGGGCCGATAATTAACAGGCTGGAGGACATATTCAAGCAATTGAGATTCGCCGACGAGCCTTGCAGAGAGAGGCTCGTGTGCAGCATGTACAAGAACCCGGCTGTTTATTCGCCGCACAGCAACCTCGTCTCGAACGAGTTGTCCAGGTAGGAGAGGATGAGAAATGAAGATTAACCGATAATTATTAACGTTTAGAAGAACGTTGGCTCAACGTTGGAAAGCGTGGAAACGGGGACGTGGTTATTTGGTTTTTGTCCGTCCTTGGTCAAATAATTTCACGAACGTTATCGAGACGATATTGATGTCTTTTGTCCTCTTCTTCCCTCTGTTGATCTTCGGATATTAATTACGTATTCATCGATCCGCGTCGCGTTCGAATCCGATCGGTTAATTGCTTACGAGGAGAAAGGTAGCCATCGTTCTCGAATCGCTCGAATCAGAACGTTGAATCACATTCCTCTCGTACTTGATTCCTTTTCTTTTTATTCTCTCTTCCCATTAAAAACGATAAACGTTGTTCGCGAAACAAGAAGCATTCATTCTACAAGAATCATTAATTCTAGTAATAAGTTATTATATATATATATATAAATCGAGGTTAAATATTCTCTCTAAGTATTCTCTTTTATTAATTATTAGCTATGAATAATAAAATGTTATGAAAAGAGATCGATTTTTAGAAAAAAGAAAGAGGCGTTCTTATTTACGAAATTTCAAATTCTCGAATTCGAAATTCTCCGAAATTACGAAGAAGAAGAATTAAATTAAAAGAAAAGTCGTTTATTATACACGCGTACATAATTATCAATGTATTATTAAGAGAGAGATTAATTCGTTAGTGTGTGCATCCGCTAAATGGCGAAAGTATTACACACCTCGACTCTCCTGCAAATATTGGCAGGAGAAAGAGGGTCAGGATTTAATATGATTGTCGCCTGATTTCTATGTCGAGAGATTATTAACGGAGACAATTTTTTTTTTTTTTCTTTTCAGAGATCCGCAAGAGTTGAAGCAAACCGGGACCGGAAGCTTGTCCAGCCAGAAATTTCACAGATATCTCGAGGCGGCCAGACTCGGGCAAGATGGTGGAGATTGTTTAAGAACGTATCCATGCCATATAAACACCGAATAAATCGGGATGTAAATTTTGTAAAACGATTTCGCAAATAGGCTATGCAACGGCGCCAAACTAGGCGTCGAAGTTTCCGCCGCCATACATCGCCAGGCATCGAAGTCTCCACGTGAGATTGACTGGTCTGGTTCCGCTAGATGTTATTTAGGTGGCTGCGAGTGTAGGTTATTTATTTGTGTCAGGGTCACGATTCTTCGAGGAAGAAAGTATGACGTCGAATGATTTTGTACACTTAAATATTTTTAGAAAGATAAAGATTTTACTTTTTGATCGTTTCTTCGAAGCAAGGTTTGTTTTTACTCGCAAAATTAGTATTTAGAATTTTCGATAAATAATATTATTTTTAATATACGAACGGGGCTTTGAAGTATCTAGTGGTAATATTAAATGGAATTTAATGTGATGGATATCGAGTCGAATGGAATGGGCTTCCTGTTCGAACACATTATAAATGTAAATATCTACAAGATTTTTTTCTCGGAGTTACAAGAATATATTTTTTAGCGTTTTTATGTCCAGTCTTCGGTGTACCTCGTCCGGAGCTGGATAATATTTTTTCTGATGAAATGTCAAATTTCGTACCTTTGACACTTTGTCAGAAAAGGAACTCCTAGTGATAACTTGTAACTACTATCCTTTGTACGAATTGTAGATTTTTCCCGGATATTAAATTAAATAAACGATAACTTCTTCTAAGATATTGTTAAATCCACACGATGTCGTTGTGTAATACACAAAATGTAATTTATATTTTAACGTATGTAAGTAACTTATTGCAATGAGTATATTTTTAAAAAATAAACTCTTAACGTTTATTCATTGTTACGTTCTCGGGTGCCATACCCAGTTATTACTGTACTTATATATGTATTAATAATTTGATTACGTTTAGATTGTAAGTTATTTATTGTACAAAAACGATTCACACTTCGATGATGATTACCTCGAAGTTGTATTGTTCGTAATAAATAATGTAAAAAAAAAACAAAACAAAACAACTATCACTGTTTCATACCTCATCATATCATTAAAATAAAATTGCCGAAAGAATTATATATACTTACGAAGTTTTACAAAATTACATTTCGAAGAAAGATAAAAATTGCATAATCGTGAAGCTTAAATTACCATGAAAAGTTCAATTCACACTCTCGATTGAATCTCGTTCAAGAAAAACGAGCGATCCATCACTTCCATTCACGAAACTTGAGCCAAGCCTCCATATATAAAATCACTTTCCATCCAATCTCTATCTTCGTTCATTCTTCCCTCATAAATCAATTTTTACTTTCATTCTCTTCTCTTCTCACCTCGAGCAATTTCACTTCGTCGTTCGTTAATTCTTCCCCGCCGATGGACGATCAATCGCGTCAATAATCTCTTCTTTCTTTTCTTCTTTTTTCTCGAAAACTAGTTACCACTTCGAATCATCCAAATCGAACGAAGGAAAATCTTCTGGCCTGGATTTTTTGGGCGAACGGCCGGAAATCGTGGGTGTCGAAACGAAAATCGTATCGCGGAACGAGGGGCCCGTGAAAACATCGTCACCCTAGATAACGAGGCTTTCTTCTTTCCTTTCAGCCGGGCACACGTCCCTGATCAAAATTCATCGGCCGTACGTGGCTTCCATCGGCTATAAAACCGCGTTGTCTTCGTTCGAGCCGGCATTCGGTGTTTAGCCTCGCAAATCGATGGGTACCGTCATGAAGTTCACAACGATCCTCGCGTCTCTCGCCCTTGTGGCCGCCCTCGCCAACGCGCAGAGGACCGAGACCACTGTCGACGCCCTTCGACACATTTATTACAGGTGAGTGAACGAGGAAAATTCGTTGATTAAAAAGAAAAAAAAAAAACGAGATTACGATTTATAAAAATAACTTTCTTCCAGATGCATAGACAACGAGTCCATGTTGTCCTGCGCGAAGCCCAAAGTGTTGGCCTACCTCAGCCAAGCGGCGAAACAAGACAGGCTGGCCATCACGGAAGACTTGGCACTGGTGAAGTCCAGAGACCTGGCCGAGGACAACAGCGAGGATTACTACCCTGTTCAATACGAATCCGTGGACCCTGCCAGGAAGGAGCTGTTGAGGTCCTTGATGTTGGAGAAACTGGACGCTTACTTGTCGAGCCATCAGCTGGAGGCTAAGCTGCCCGAAGCCGTCGTTGGGTCCAACATCGTGCCGAGATCCTTGGTGGACAGCATGCCGAGAAGCTTGACCGTACCTCTTTCCGACTCCTCGGACAACGGTCAAGGTGAACAACGATTTCAATTATCTCAATTGGATTTTAACCCAATTATGTATAAAATTGTGAAACAATTTTTTTTACACGATTTTATTTTATATCGAAACGACAGGTCGTGGCTTCGTGAAGAAGGTGATGATACCGTTCCTGTTGGGTCTGAAGTTCAAGGCCACCGCTTTGGTCCCCCTAGCCCTCGCCCTGATCGCCCTGAAAACGTGGAAAGCCCTCACCTTGGGCCTCCTCTCGTTGGTGCTCAGCGGTGCAATGATGATCTTCAAGCTGACGAAGCCCAAGGTCGCCTACGAGGTCGTGCATTACGGACACCCGCCCGTCGAGCATCCGCCTCACTGGGAGACCTCGGCCCACGGACCCTACAGGGCGTACAGGAAATAGATTAATAGAAACACTCGAACATTCCATAACCTCACCTCTTCCCACCTCCCCCCCACCCTTTTTTTTAGAACAACTTCGTTTTATTTATAATATTTATTGACGCGCGACGATTCTGACTTTTATTTATAATAAATAAAAAAAATCTCTTTCATGGTCTCGTCAAAAATCTTTGTCTCCATATCTCTCCGTATCTTTCGCTCCTTCGCACTTGGTCGAGGAGAAAAAAAAGAGAAAGAAAAAGAAAGACAAGCGAATCCACCCTCGCGTCCATCGAAGAAAGAAGGAAAAAAGGAAGGAAGGAAGGAAGGAAGGAAACTAACGGGTACATTTGGTGCTCACTTTCCTTTTTATTATTTGCCTACGCGAGGAGAATCGGTCGGCAAGGATCGACCGTTCGTTCGAAAGACCGAGAAAGTGGAAAGGGTCGATTGAGCATTCAGCGATAGTTCGAGCGACGTAAGAATAATTGGGTCGATCGATCGGTCTTGTTTCAGATCGTTCTTTCCTTTTTTTTTTTTTTTTCGTAAAATCGAACGATTTTGATCTCCTCGATCGATTTCCAACAAACTCGCCGATCATTTCGTTATCGAGGGAGAACACTTTTTCGTTCGAGAATCATCACGCACTTGGAAGCGTGGGCAGAGAAGGGGAATGGCAAATGAAGGAAAATGCGGGTCGTGGAAACTCGCGAAGGGAGAATTAGATTGGAAGGTGACATCGATTGGACGTTACCACGTCCTGAATGCTTATGCAAACTCGACCCAAAATTCCAATTACCGGTTCATTGTTACGGGCGGTAGGAAGTCGGGCAAATGTGTCTCGTAGCAACCCCGCGCGCGCATTCTCGCACGAGAAACTCGCACGCAACGTGCATTTCTGATGCGTTAGAGAAGAATCTTTGTGGAATCCGTTGGAATCCGCATCGTGGTTCAATTGAGATGTGAATTTACGAATCGCTTTTCGAACACGTATTTATCCGCCGCCTTTAATCGTGAATTTTAACCGAGAGAATCGTTATTTCTCCACAGACAGATAACTCTCAGATTTCTCTTTAAACGAAACGAGGAATAAGTTTCTTTTTCAGAGAAACAAGGGCGAAAGGGTGAAAATTTTCTTTGCTGTTGGGAAGAGGGGGGGGTGGGGAGCG
The DNA here is from genome assembly GCF_048593485.1 of Apis florea. Classification (NCBI taxonomy): domain Eukaryota; kingdom Metazoa; phylum Arthropoda; class Insecta; order Hymenoptera; family Apidae; genus Apis; species Apis florea. The sequence goes on along the minus strand of NW_028256549.1, from coordinate 4,661,773 downwards.
CACGAGCCATCGAAGCAAGCGTGTGGAAAGTGTCGTGTTCGTGGAGCGAATGAACGATCGGTTCAATGCCAATGTTACGGTGCCATTGGTGCCAAGGATGAAGGGTCTTTCTTACTCTTCGTCGCCGTGCGCACGCTACTTCCGCTTTGCTACCTGAAACGATGCTGCGTACGATAGGGGGCCAAATATTCGAAAGTTTCGCCCGTTTTATTGCGTGAGCGGATTTTTTTATCGATCGATCCAGGTTAATGAAATGATAGATATTTCGATCACTTTGGAATTTCGATCCTTCCTCCTCCACGCGCAGATTGAAAAGTTTCAACAAAATATTTTCATTAATCTCACAATTCTCTTACGTTTTATTACATTACTACTACTAATCTTGGAAAGAAAATAACGAGACTGTCGTCTTCGAGTATAATCCTTAAATCGCAACAATTATCAAATCTGCAGATCCGTTTCTTTAACTTCTTTAACTTCGATTAATCAGCTTAAAGATTTAAAAAGCCGATTTAACAAGCCTTACCTCAAGATTATAAATTGCTGCACACAAACCCATACCCCCTGAGAAAGGCGAAGGTGAAACGATTCGATCGAATCTAAATATCCACGAAGCCTAATGGTAGAAAGTAAATGCTAGCATCGAAATCATTGATAGAAATCAACTTAGCAATCGGCACGACGGAAGAATAATCCGTCACGCGAGCCTCCCGCGTTCGACACCGTTCACGAGGTGCTTTCTTTCGGCTTTGCGCGACTCCCCCTTCGGATTCCCGTCACGCGCGAGGCGCGAGGCCTCGATAATCGAACACCATACTGAACGAAAAGAAAATTGGTGGCCGGATGGAAGTGGGAGGCGCGGTACTCGGGTGCTCCGCTACTCGACGAACGTCCGACGGAACGACGGCCGGGGTCTCCGTATAAATAGCCTGGTGCCCAACCCATTGGCAACAGTCGTCGTGCAATCGTCGTCGTTCCCATCCTCCACAAGGATACAATTGAAACTCGATTAACTCTGTAGGAGTTGAACCATGAAGCTGTTGCTCGCGTTGTGCTCCCTCCTGGCCCTTGCGGCGGCCCAGCCCGCGAAGAACGAGCTCTGGAAGGGCAGCAGCATGGATCAGATGGTCGACCAGACGAAGATCGAGTGCGCGCAGAAGAACGACGAGGTCTCTTGCATGAAGTTCAAGGTCCTCAACCTCCTCGACCAGATCTTCCGCAAGGACAGCTTCAAGGCAAGTGTCTCTCCTTCGAGGCTGTCAAGGATCGATCGAAAGTTGGGCACCGAGAGCTTGTTCTCGAGCAAAATTTATCACTTTCGTTTCACAGTAATCTTTTACAATCACGCAGGTATCCGAAACCGTGGAGGTGACTCGCAACTCGTATCCGGCCGAGGAGGTGTCCGGTCGTGGCGAGGGCTCCTTCCTGGACAACGTGCACACCTACTTGACCTCTCACGACGTGACCTTCAAACTGCCGATGGACTCGTCGGTGAAGGTGAGCGCGAGGAACATCGACGACGACCAGCTCACTTTCGACGTGAAGTTCGGCCAGGGCCGCGCCGTCGAGGAGGCCCGCAAGTCCAAGCTGAAGAAGGTGGTCATCCCGATTCTGGTGTTCGTCCTTCTCAAGGCGATGACGCTGATCCCGCTGGCGATCGGCGTCCTCGGGCTGAAGGCTTGGAACGCTCTTCAACTCTCCTTCTTCAGCTTCATCGTCTCGGTCGGAATGGCGATCTTCCAGCTGTGCAAAAAGATCGCGGCCGACAGCCACGGCGCATCGTTGACGGCGCACGGGCCGTGGGAGTACCAGGCTCAGTACAGATCCTTCGACGAGCAGCCATTGTCGCATGATTTCGCGCAGGATCTCGCTTACTCGGCGCACGCGCAATCGTAAACGCACCCCTCGTGTATTCATCGCCGCGACTTTTGTAAAATATCTGCCTTCCTCCTCTCCTCCACTGTATACTCTTTATTTAATAAATTATTGTTGCAAATTCAAATCCATCGTTTTCCTTCTTTCGTGTACAGGGATCCACGATTTAGATGATGCATATTTGATTCTATTATATTTATCACGAGAGGAATCTTTAATGGGATAATTCAGGAGAGATTCGTGTGTTATTGGGTGTGGGGATATTTGGGAACGAAAAGAAAAAGAAGAAATTGAATTCTTCTCGAGGAGATGATACTTGAGATATAGTTTAGAAGTGTGTCAATGGACCGATTAGAAAAATTGATATATAAATTACGTGCGAAGAGAAGAAATTATTTGTGAGAGATTTAAAAAGAGATTTTAATTAAAGGAATAGGAAGAAACTGTAGCGAGGATAGCCTTAAGTTTCACGTTACGTTACAATTACGTCTTCATTTCTGCGATCTGATGTAATACGAAACCGTGTTATCACTATCGAAATGACTTATTCGCTAATAAAAAAAAAAGGATCTCAACTTCAAATCACGTTTCCCATTCGTTTCCCATTCACAAAACGTAAACTTACTTTGAGAGATTTGATGATGAAAAATGGACAAATGTGCCGGATCTAACAGGAGCGGTTTGTTTTTACAGGCGAATCGTAAGCGGAAAAGAATGTCCGTGTAAAATTGTCCACGAGTGGATTGTTCAAGTTTCTGAAACTGAACGTAATCCGGTTTTGCAAGGAGATTATGCCCGATAATGATCAGACGCGGCTACTTCGCGCAACAAGTCCTTCCGTAAAATGGAAATCCAGTTTTCGTCCCCGCAAAGGGATTCTCGCAGTTTCTGCTTTCCTTTGGCGTGTCTTATTTTGACTATGTTTCACGCTTGTTTCCGTTGAAATAGAAACTATAAATACAACTTCGTAATTTTTGCAAGATACAATTACGGATGAAAAATTTCCTCCCGTTTCTTTATCTATACAAAAAGATCATGAATATTATTTATGGAAAATTTAATATACTTGAAAAAAAATATCTTCTATTACTTTATCCGTCTGCTCACAAAAATATATATATCGTAAGAAAGAAAGAAAGAAAGAAAGAAAGAAAAAAAATCTACCCTGCGAATTGCTATATTCAAATATATTATAGAAAATGTTTTACATTTATCCTTAAAGAACGAATAACTTTCAACGTAATAAATAAGATTTCCTTTTTTAGTTTTCATTCAAAAGATCCAACAAATACGTTGTATTGAAACCCAGTCGACGTTCCACCACCCGCCATATACGGACCACCATCTACCAAAAATCGTGGCGAGGAGGAAACTCTCCCGTCGGATCGAACGGTGCTCCCCCTCGAGGATCGTAGAAGGGCGTGGAAGCGTCGTTAGAAACGTCGAGGGGGGCACGGCGGCGGCAAGTTCCGTTTCCCGTGCATGCCATCGTGTACGCGTCGGGACGCGCGCGTGCACGCACGTACCGAGGAGGAGGAGGAGGAGAGGTGCCGCTCTATGTGCCAGTGAAATTTGAATAATTTTCCTTCGATCGTCGATTCCCGGCATGCGCGACCGAATAACATAGATTCGCGGGGGGCAAATTAAATAAAAGGGGCGGGCCACTCCTCCGTCAGTCGCAGTTCGATCGGCGATCGCAAGCACGCGACGGCAATCGGGATCGTTTCTGTTTTTTTACTTTTTTTTTTTTTCCCTTCCGATCCACACACGTGAGAAGGAGAGAGAGTTGTTCCCTTCTTTACTTCATTCGTCGAGAGGATGAGGCAGTTGGTAGCAATCGTGACGATCGTGTCCACGGTGGGAGGATGTCTGGCCGGTGGGCAGGATTTCCTCTCGAAATCCTTGAACGAGTGCGTCGCAGCCGACTCGTGGCTGTCCTGCCTGAAGCAAGAGGTGCTCGGATACTTGGACGGGAAGCTTGGGACCAGCACCGAGGCGAGGTCCCTGGACACCGTGGACGAGGCTATCGTCGCGAGGACGTTCAAGTATCTGAAGGGTTTCGACTACGGTGTGGATCTGCCTTTGCTCGACGCGAGCCTCAAGTACAGGCCGAGCAGAAGTTTGGCGGATCTGGATATCGAGTTCAAGGGTGACCAAGTTGCCACCAGCCAGGCGAGAGGAATGCTGAAGAAGAAGCTGCTCCTGCCTTTCCTCCTCCTGTTGAAATTGAAACTGAAGGCCCTTATGCCGATCCTCGTCGCAGTAGTCGGTCTGAAGGCGTTGAAGGCTCTGATCCTCTCGAAACTCGCGGTCCTCCTAGTCGTTGGATTCATCGCCGTGCAACTGTTCAAGAAGGGTGGAATGATGATGCCAATGGGTACGTCTTGTTATCACTAATTGAAATTTGATTATAATCGAGACGGGGAAAAGAATTAACGAAGTGCCTCTGTTTCGCAGGAATGTCGATGGAACCGGCTGCGCAGGCGTACGGAGCTCCACCCTTGCCCTCGACCACGTCGAGCTACGACCCGGCCAACACGTGGGACGGAAACGGGCCTTATTCCCGCGTGTGGACGCCGACCAACGGTGTGGAAGCGCAGAATCTCGCCTACTCTTACTACTCTCCGAGCACCGGCTCCAACTCGTACAGCGGCTCCTCCTCGTCCTCCTCGTCCTCCTCGTCGTCGTCGATCAATTCCGCCAGCTCGACCAACTACTAGTCGATTCGTTTTCCCGATTGACTTGATCATTCTCCTTTTTTTCATCAACGATCGCACGATCGAGAGACCAAAGAGACGCGCGCCAAATAATCGTCGATCGAACGCATTCATCGATCATTGTCCAAAGTTCCGTACTCTCGTCGAACGAATTTACGCCTGTCTGAGCGTAAATTCTTTTCTTCTTTGTTCAGAATCAGGCGACGACGTGAACTCGACGAGAGAACGGAAGATTTTAAGATCGTTCAGCTGTTTAATAGGAATTTGACAATCGGTTTTGCAAAAAAGGAAATTGTTAGGAGACGATAGAGAGACGTCTGGATCGAGGAGAATCTCGAATCTCGCGGCTGGATGGAATACACTTTCTTTCTTCTTTTTGTAACAAACTTCGAAACTTCGTTGTTGTTTCATTTATTTATTATTACTCGCGCGGCACGATTATTTATTGTTATTGCCTCTCCTCGCATTTGTTAATAAAAGCATTACGAATAACAATGGATTATTCCTTGTCTGCTCCTTCGTCTACCACTGGAACGGAGTTAATGAAATCTCCGTTGGAAATTTTTCACTTGGAGGGCCGAGGACAAATGTACTTTCTCCTGATCGAATACCCGTTGAATGGAAATAAAATAATTCCGATCGCCATCGAAAGTGTAAGCGCCACAATGCATGTCGTACTCCTTGCACTGCTGCACGCCCGATAGTTTTCGAGCAACGTAGTTAATTTAAAAAACTTGAATTGAATACGTAAGCATAGTTCAATCTACTCTTCTTCTCGTTAAATTTACATCGATTAATTACGATAATTATATAATTATTATATTTATATATTTTTTTCGAATCTATAAGAAGGATATAAAATATATAAATATATCTTGTATCAGTGAAAAGAAATAATGTTTTACCATCGGATGATAAAAATTATAATTTATAATTGATAGAAATATCTTTACATCGATATGTATCGGTAACAGAATTAAAAATCCATGATGGATCTGAAAGTAGTTTCAGATGTTTGCCGGTAACTCGAATTCATCTTGGATAACCTCTTCAAGTTGCAGGACACTGGCTGAAGATGGCGCCAGTTCCACTTCTCTGAAGTTTCAAGTGTTACCTACCGGTCTATGAAATATAAAACGTGACATTGAACTCGACGTTTGTTCCTTATCGATTCAATAAAATTGTTTCAATCAATATCGACGACATAATTTCAACAATCTTAAAACACGCAACAAATAATGAATGAAACATGATTGTAGGGAAATAGAAGAATATCAAAACGATCAAATGGACGAGAATTGAGATCGAACCTGCTTCTCTCAAGGAAAATCCACGAAATTCGAAGTTGCTTCGACAAAAAGATCGCACGAAGAGGAAATATGATCCGTCACGATCCGTATAATCCTTGTTAATCTTCTAAATTTACAGGATTAACCCTTTCCTCCACTCTTGTCGTCCTTAACAAGCGACAAAAGACAACCTTTTCACCTTTCTCCCGCACTGAAAAAAACCGCACTGACCAGAGAACGCAGCAAAAGTTTACGATCCGAAAGGTGGTGGCCCAGGTAAATTCTCTGTTCTCGAGTGTCGAAGCGAAAGGGTTTCGCTTCTCGAGGAGCATCCTTCTTCACAATGGTGCAAGCCTCCTCGAGTTGTGAGTTCCAATCGACGTAATCCTCTTCTTTGACCGCAGGATTTCCTCGCCTGGTGTAAACGTAGCAGGAAAAGGGTGGATAATTAATGGAGAAAATTGGCAGATATCTCGACTTCATGGGTGTTGTTTCAAATTGGCGAAGGAGAATAAATTTATAAGACTCGTATGCTCGTAGTTTTCTTGGTCAAAGAACGATGATGGAAATGCAATAGAAATTGAATTTTGAAGAATTTCCTGTTTTCGAGGTTTGTTGATTATTGCATATATATCCATCGATTCGTTTCCTAAGAATGTTTAATTATATAAGTTTTTATCTCTTAATAATATAAGGGAATATAAATGTTCGGTGAGTTCGACGAAGGGATAAGCGCGATCGATCGAACAATTTCTAAAAAAACAAAATTAAATAATATTGTTTCAACAAATATTAGAAAATTGAAAGATCATTATGACATTAGTCTATTCCCTTTATTATAAAAATTTTTTATAATAACTTAATAGCTCTTTGAAGATACAGATTAAGAGAATAACTTTTTCGTTTACACGAAGTGGATTATCTCATTTTTTGACAAGTTTTAATCAATCTCGAAAGAAAGACCGGTTCGAGGTGGAAGCAAGGCGCAACCCTTTTTCCAGAAAACCTTCTCCCTTCAACGGTTCGGCCTCGTTTGTGCCCAAATCATCGTCATCATCCTGAATGCCTTGTGGTTTTTTTCAAACCATCCATTCTCACGGTCTACCGAAACCATCGTCATCTCCCCTCTCCAATACTACACTCATAAATTCGTTGTCGTACAGAGTGTTATTAGCGTTATCTTTGACTAATAGTAATTGCCTCGTGGAAAAAGTCATTAGCGAGGCAACGATAACCGAGGAATGAGTTATTAATTCTGATCCAATAGAAAAACTGTTTTCTGATAAAAGTAACGAGAAAGCGTGTCCAATTTCCCAATATATTCTCTTCGATATTCTTTTCCACAAATATGACACTCCTCTAATAATCGAATAATAGAAATAAAATCAAAATTTATTTACAAATCTAATTTAATTTTTGATCCGAAAACGATATAACGCAATAACATTTTTCGTTACAACAATTGGCAGCGGAAAATTTGCCATAAAATTTTCGAGAAAAATAAAAAAAAAAGAAGGAAAAGTCGTAATCGATGCGATACGATGACCGGGGTACAAACACACAGATGGAAAGTAAATCGAAGATGAAAGTTCTCGAGTGTCCAGGACCGATCGAATAAAGGCACGATCCTGCGAGCGATAGATCGATCGCACAGGATGCGTAACTTCCTGCATTTGTATTCCCTCGTGTGCATGGACACACGAGGGATCGAAAAACTGTCTGCGTTTCTCGGCCGACCGACCGCTGCACCGGTTCCTTCCTTTTTTTTTTCTCCCCGTTCCTTTTTTTTCCTCTTCTCCTCCTCCTCCTCCTCCTCCTCGATCTGGAACTATTAAAAAACGCTCGTCGAAAACTGCGGATCCTTTTGTAAAATGCAACGAGAGGGTGGCAGCCGACGAGAGGACGGGGTGCAGCCTGTTACACAACCGGAAGGAAATCTGTAACACAAGGATTTTTCAACGAGGCATCCATCTCTCTTGAAAAAAAGAAGAAGAAAAAAAAGGAGAGAAAAGGAAAAAACGTAGACAGCCTCTTCGTTTGCGTAATTCCTTCCGCCTTCTTACGCATCTGTCGCTATTTACACAATCGAATGAAAGAATGTATTTCGTAATAATAATGTCCATTGTACGAGTGATGATGAGATTGGAGGAAAGCGTGTATTTTTCCCTTTCCCCCCTCTTTTCTTTAATTACAATCGAAACAAAGGTAACCACCAAGCAAAATTTTAATTAACTTATTATATAGAATATCGTGGATCGTTACATCGGTAGAAATTCACGGAGGAAATTGTTGTACACGAGGCATCGTAAAATGAATTCCATTAAAGCGATCGTACAGCAAATGAGTAACAAGGAACTGGATTTAATTTAATTGGAAATATTTCGACATTTACTATCCAAGGATATATCAATATCCAAATCAACAATCGCGAGCTTCTCCTCCAATTATTCCATGCCTATATAAAAATTAAACATAATTTTAACCTTGCTCGCAATCGGGGAAAAAACCGAATCAAGCATCGTCCGTTAAAAATGGTGTCCAGAAAGGAAGAGGAGAAAACTCGTGTTCTCGCGTTTCGATGCAAGAAAGTTTCCGAACGCTGCCCGGCAAATAGTTCGTCGCCACTTTCTTTCCTTCTCTCCTTATCTCCCTCTCTCTCTCTCTCTCGCCTCTCGATTGCGTAACCGAGAAATCGATCTTCGTTGCATCGATACGATATAGCGGGACACACGCACACGCACACGCACGGCTTGCGGTGGATTGCGTAATTTCGTTTCGTCGAGCGATCTTTTCCACGGCTGGGCTTCCCTCCAATTTAATTTCAACAAGGACAAGCGGCCGCCGCCGCCGTGTCGCGCTCGTGCCCCGCCGACATTTAATCGAGTCGAGTCGAGTCGTGCGTGTATATGTATATATATGTGACATTTGACTCGTCCAATTTCCCTCGCTCCCTTGCAAAATCGTCTTCGAGCCGAGTCGAGCTTACTTTTTCCCTTTTTCTCTCTCTCTCTCTCTCTCTCTCTCTCTTTCCTTTTCCACTCTTCCTTCCCTAAGGCTGCGTTTTCCCCCCTTGCCATCGGTTGACATTTGCGACCGACACGGATCGCCGAGCGGAGCCTCGAGTATGGGTATATATGCATCATGGGATTGTGAATATTTAGATAAATATAGGGGAATAATTGCAACGATATCTGACGTAACGTAGTTTATTAATTTCTCCTCGAGTTTATCGTCTCTCTCTGAATTTCTGCTCGTATCGTTGGAAACAGGTGCGAGAAAGCGGCGGTGGTTTCCATTGTTTTCCGACACGGGATTTCGGGATTTCGAAGAAAGTAGCCGATGGAGCACAAAAAAAAAGAAGAAGAAGAAGAAGGAGAGCGAGGAGGCGGACTATATTTCAGAAGAAAGGAAGCAAAAAAAAAGAGAAAGAAATAATAGGAGAAAGGTGCATGCTCTCCTCGGGAGAGACACAGGTAAAGGCGAAATGATGCAAGATATCCGCGCTTCGACAGTCGCTAACGACTCCATTCTCTTGGTCGAAGGGTTGCTCGTAAACCACCACCGCTCGTGAATCTCTTCGAGCCCTCTCTTCTTCGCATTACGAATATGCCGATACTCGTCCACCTTCCACGAAAACGTAGCCCTCGGTCGTGCCTATCGCCCGCTCATTATCTTCATCGAAGATCGTGCATTCCTCCTCCATTCTCGAGACTGTTGCGACATTGTTCTTTCGTTCTCCAATTGTTTACCTGTCCGACAGGGGCGTCGATGATCCCGGCCTTGCTTGCGGAACGACAAATTTAATTTATTTCGTCCCTCACCTTGTCCTCAAATTGTGAAATGTCTTCGAACGAATCTAACTTAATTTCTCTCTTTTTTTTTTTTTTTTACAGGAAAGAAGAAAGATTGTGAGAGCTGCCATCAAATTTCTATCCGATCCCTAATCATCCCTTCTCGGCATACATTTAAATACAATGATCGACAAACGAGAGAAAGAAGTCAAGGGATCCTTTTCAGGTGTGATTCGATGACTCCAATGATTCCAAAAATTTATAATTTTCAATCCACCTCTGCGTGCACAGTTTAATCAACGTGGCTTTCGTTCCGTTGGCGCCGGAATTCATCGAAAATAAATAAAAATCGGCGGTGATATCGGATGGGTGGTCGGTTTTTCACACTGTCCTCGATCATCGCCCGTAAGAGAAGCCGATAAAGCGTAAAGAAAAAAAAAAGGGGGAAAAGAACGCGATTAAGAAGCCGCTCGCATTGTGAGAAGTGTATCGAGAAGTCGGCTCGATAATTTAGCGATCGTATCGAGCGCGTGGTGAAAAGTAGGCTCATTCAGATTCGTGCATACTTGGCCCATTCATCGGCGGTCTCGCGATCGAGATGGGTCGAATCGCGTCTAGACGAGGCCGACACGGATGATTTGCAATCACCGCTCCGGACGGATCAATGGGCGGTGTGTTCGGTAAATGGAGCGGTGTCGGTGAACAGCTACTGGACTTCGTGGACCACCGGCCATCATACCTGAAAAATTGAGTTGAAAGCAGCGAGATAATTAAAGCAATTTTCATCTTTCAAAATAGCGCGTAGATTTCGAAAAAATGCAATCGTTCGTTCCTCCAAGGTTTTTCTTTCTCTCCCCTCCATCCATCGCGTGGGAACGAAACGAGGAGGAGAGATTTCGCAAAATATTGGCTCATCGGTTACCCTCTCTCTCTCTCTCTCTCTCTCTGATTGAAATATTTCCCTGGGCAAATCGTTGATCGCGAATTAAGATATCAATCATGCACGCTTGTAAACTCGAATAATTATCATCGTGTTAAGCGTCATCTCTTCGAGGCAGAGTCGTCTCTAGCGGAGACGACTCTCTTCTAGCAACCAAGGCGGCAACCCTCCTCCCTCCCCGTCCTCGGGGCTCGTTTCGACAGCGCAGGTAAGTGGCGGCGATTAGCGGTGGAACAGGACAGCGTGTAATTAAGGCGCCTGTGTTAAAGCCCACAGTTCCACACTCGGCCATCTCCTCCCCCCCTCCCCCTCGCTTTAACCTCAACGTACAACGAGGCACCGAGCATCGATGCGTCACGAAACGTTGAGCCGCCTCGAATACCGAAGAATTCCTATCGCTTATCCGCATATTTTCAAGGGTCACCGAGTCGGCCCTGGAACGTGCTTCTCTCTCTCTCTGCCTCGTGTCGAGGGTGGAAACCACGCTTCGAGCCTCTGCTCACCTCTTTTCGACTCGAAAAGAAAAAGGAGGGAAGAAATTGACGATTATAATATTCAGATTTGCCCAAAAATTGTGCGTCGAATCGTTGCCAACAATCTTATCACGCGACCGTCATAGAAAACAACCATGGCTGGCCGTTCGATCGTGGGGAGAGAGGAAAGGGAGAGATAAGAGGGATGAAAGGGTGTAGTGGCTGAGAATCGTTCGGTTCGAGCGTATCTTTCTTCTTTTTTCCTTCTTCTCGTTTCGGGGGCAAGCATCTTATCACCGTGAAAGGCGTCCACGTCGATTCGAAAGGGAGATTCCTTCGTGGTGCCGTCACGGATTTCATGCATTCCTGCGCGGACGCCGCGGGAGGCTTCCTTAAAAACCGAAAGTGATACCGGCCGAGGTGGACGTGAAAAGACGGGCGGAGAGGATCAGAGGCGACTCTCTCGTACGCTCTCTCTCTCTCTCGCGTGACACGGCTCCATGCAAGCAGAGGCAGGACGTGGAGAAACGGCGAGAGATGAAGGGGAGGATAAAAGGTGTACGCGGCGGTTTTCTTTCTTTCCTTTTTTTTTTTTTTTTTTTTTTTTTTTACTTTTTTTATTTTTTTCCTCTTCGCCACGGTGGACGAACGGAGGTGCCTAAGGACCCTGCACCTGTGTCACGGCAACCCGGACGGTCGAGTCGATCGGATACAGATAACTCGGACACGGAGGGGGAACAGGTGTAAATAGGCCGATGGATGTGATATTCGAATCAGACAAATTCCCTTTACTCCCGATCTCTAATCTGATTTAAACATGTTTTGTTATATCATGAGACCAGCGAGGCCCGGTTGATGCAATTGCTTACGAATATTTTTGAGAATCGAGCGAAACTGAACGAGAAAAATTAAAGATTTCGAAGTAACAATTCGATGTAGCAGGAAACGGACACTGTTTCGGGTCGGCGGTAAGGTAAGGTAATTATCGTAGGCAACAGAAGCCATTTTCTATAAGGTCGTTCTCTTCTTTTTTGCCCGGCTTCTAGGTCGTCGATTTCTTCAACGCTACGGTTTTTGCTTTATGCAACGTTGCGGTGACGCGCAACGAGACCTTCGACGATCTCGGGAGAACGATCATTCTTGTTTTATTAGTGCTCCTTTGCTCTCCCGCATTAGGCAATAATAAGAATATTTCTTCGATGAACCGCGGTGTTTCAACTTTTCCTTTTTTCTTTTTTTTTTTTTTTCCTTCCTTTAAGATTTCTCCTCGATGCGTGTCTTCGTTAATTCGATTTCAAAGATGATGGGAAGAACGTTACACGTTCACGATTTACATTCGAGATCAACAAGAAAAAGCGAAAGAAAGGGGGGGAAAAAAGGAGATGGAATCGACCACGTTCTCACGATAATTTCGCCTCGATTAATTTCCTTCTCTTAGGTAATAATTCCTTATCGAGATCAATCACACAAACCGCTGCTCTTTTAACACGTCCTGCTGTCGGTTCCACGTATGCCGCAGGAAACAGGGGTAACCACAGCTGGCGAATTTCCAGGCACCTGGCTGGAAAGAAGCTGGAATCGAGTGGTGATCTGGAAAAGAGCCTGATGCAAGAGGTGCAGGAGAAAGGGAGAGAGAAAGGCATCGAAATCTGGCGGAAGAAAGACGCTCGAGAGAAATCGAGGAAGGGGTTGGTGAGGTAAGAATCTCTCCGCTTTCTAAACGGCATGCGGAAGGGTTGAGGCTAACCTGGACTCCTTTTCTCTCTCTCTCTCTCTCTCTCTCTCTCGTCTCGATTTTTTTCTCTTCTATTTTTTTTTGATCCCCTACCCCCTCGACGATAGGGCGGTTACCGAGGTACCGTTAGGTCAGCTCGCCACCAGGCTGCCCCTTGTGGCGGATGATTGCAGCGTTTCCTCCTCCTCTTCACCATTTTTCCCTTTTTCTTCCCCCTTTGTTGACGCTTCTTCGTCCGCTTCCTTGAAACCCTCGTCTAACTGTGATCCGTGTAATCCACGCGCTGCTTCCGCGTTTCGAGGGGCTGCCCTTTTCTCACGAACACCCCGTTTGGGAAACGCTCTGGTTCTTTTTTTTCCCTTCCTTCTTTCTTTTTTTTTTTTTTTTTTTTAGATTCTGATGGGAGTGGACCCTCGTTTTTTGGGAGAGAATTAATTTGGACGCGATGTTTTTTGGAATAGAAAAATATGGACGAGCGTGTGAAGAGAAGAAGAAAGAAAATTATGACGAGAAGAGAAGAGAGGGAATAATGGATGGAGAAGAATGATTATAAGAAAAGAAGAGGAAGATTATGAAGGATGACAATATAGAAAGGAAGAATGATAAAGGTGGGGTGAATGAGGATTTCAAAGGAAAGGTGGAGAAAGAGAAAAAGGGAAAAGGAGAATGTGAAAGAAGGATGATAACAAAAAAGGGGAAGGAGAAGCAGAGAAGAGGTGGCAATATATTGGAAAATATTATTTAAATGGCTTTTCTATTTTTGAAAATCGATGTTAATTATTTATTCGTAAAATTATTTTATGCTCAAATTGTTCAATTACAAAATTTTAATTTAAAATGTAACTGATCTTTGAATAGATAAGACTTAATTTATTCAAGGAAATTACAGTGGATACACTGGACTCCAATCGTGGACAACGTGTCTAACCGAGGCAACTACTCCCTGTGAATAGAACCGTCGTAGTCCTTGAACACTGTGCCAAAAAGTGCTGCAACACGCGCAAGATTATGGCAAGATTTATGGCAGGATTGATAAATTCGTGGAAAATTAGCAGTGACCGAAAATTGTTGGAATTTCACGAGATTCGTTTCTTAAAATGAAATGTTTGTCAGAATGACAAATCGAAGAACAAAGAATTGTAAAAATGGCGACACGAAACTGCCGTAAGCTAATTAAATTCTAAGAAAGATTTTAGCATTGTGTAAAGATTTAGCACTGGCTGTCGCAGGTAATTTTCGAGCGTTCTTTATCTCTCTAGGCCAAAAATCCTTGTACTTTCCCCCATTTTTACGGAACGAGCCCTCCCTATCTATCCTCATTTCTTTACTTTTCAAGCAATTATATCAAGGATATCTCTGAAATGATCACTCGAATCAAACACTTTAAAATACCTTCTGATTGTTTAAAAATATTCTTTCGATGAAATATTCTTCGATAAAATTGGACGGAGAAACATTTCGAAGAAACGTTAAAAAAAAAAAAAAATCATTCCTCACGATTCTTCCCCCGAGTTTAGATCTCGTTCCAGCGTCAAAGAGCGAGGAGAACTGGTTCCACATTGCTAACCGCCGAAAGTTCACCGGAATATTCAACATCGGCGAGAAAAACGCACGGAGAGAACACGGAAAGAAGTGACGGTACGTGCCTGGACTAAAAACGAAGAAGGGACGAGGGGATGGGCGAGTCCCGTGGATTTCGAATAGAAATGCAAGGTCGCGAGCCGTAATTTTGCAAATTTCCTTTTTCTCTCGAGATGTTCACGGTGTGCACCTCGCTGCGCCCCTCGAGGTCACGGATTCTTTCTTCTTCCTTTTTTCTTTTTTTTTTTTCCGTTGTCCCATAACGGGATCGCGAAAAATTCGATCCTACCTGAGACCGTTAAAAATAACGCTCCCTTGGCCTTTTTTCTGCCTTTTCTCCGACTGCTCGCATGCGTGCGACGCGCAAAGAGGAAAGCAAGGACAAGTTGGGGGGGAAAAATTAGAAACGGGTTCGGAATCGGAGGCGGAGAAGGAGCGAAGGTTGCTCGATTTTTCTTCCCGCGAGCGAGCACGTAGAAGCAAGAAAATTCACTAGAAACAACTAGTTCCTGATAGATCGTTGATCAGAGAGAGAAAAAAAAAAATAAAAAAATAAAAAGAGCCGTAGCCGGCTGTTTCTTGCCGGAAGTCAAGGACGGGGCCTCGACTTTGCTCGTTAGAATGTCACTCTCTCTCGCTTTTTACATTTTTCTTTAAATTATTTATCTACATCTGATAAATAAAACTGCTGGGATGAATTATGCATACGTTACGATATAAAATATATAAAATCTCGAAATGAACGAGACTATCCTTTTCTATCGTTGATAATTATAAATCGATAAATATCGCCTCTCTGAAAACGTACGAATCCTCGTTATTCCCGTACTTCCCCCACAAACCCGTTCATCAATTCGTACGGAAATAAATGAAAGATCATCCATAAAAATCTTACCTTTAAAAATATTCAATCAAATTCCCTCCTCCTCCGAATAAATTTCTTCCAAGCAAATTATATATAAATACAGAATCGTGGAGGGAGGGAAGGAGGGATCGGGTTCCTCCGTATGGATAGAATAAGAAAAATACGTTACGTCAGCGAAGGTGCACGGTCGCATATCCGGGGTATGCACCTCGGTTCGCCGCGTGGCAGGGTCGAGGGAAAGAGGAGCCGGGTTGAAGGTGGTGGTGGTGGGGAGGGAGCGAGCAGGACGAAGGAGGCGGGGAGCTCGAGAGGAGAGAACCCAGTAACCTAGTGCCGAGTCGCCTGGAGGTCTGCAAAAACAAAAGAGAAGTGCGTGCCACGTGCCCCGCCGCCGATCGCCGATCCCCCGCGATTAGTCGCGGTGCCCGCAAAAATTACCCCCTTTCGCGCCTCGCCGCGATTTTATCGGGCGTCGAGGGTGGTCCGCGCCGCCCAGGCCTGGCCACGTGCCCGAGATTTCGCGATTCTTTTCGCCGATACGCCTTCTCGTATCCCAACCTCGATAACGAGAAACGAAGAGGAACATCCGATTTCCATTGACGAGATTATTTATTTATTTATTTATTCTCTTCTCGGTTTCGTATCCTCTTGGAAATGGAATTAACGTAGCGGTGTTCGAGATATAAGGAATCAGCGAGGAAAGTTGTATCGGTTATAGATTTATTTTTATTCCTTCGTTGGAGAATCGTGTGAAACTGTTGTCCATCGATCGATTGCGAAATACCGATTTTGTTAGGCTTACGAAAAGAAAAAGGGATTGTAGGTTAAAAAGATATCGACGATATATAAAGTATATTTGCTCTGAGAGGAGTATCGAATTTTTCTTTTTTTTTTTTTTTTTTTTTAATCTGATACAAGGTATCAATGGTATGCCCTGTTTAGAAATGACTCAATCGCGATAGTGCGCGGTCAGCGAAAATATTTCCACCTCGAAGGCCAACAAGAGGCGCGCAGGAAGCGGTCTCGAGGAGAAAAAGTCGTGAGAAAGAGGAAAGAGGAAAGCAACAACACGATCGATCGTTTCTTTCTCCTTCTTTTTCCCCCCTCCCCGTCGTCGTTTGATTGTTTGATTGTTGCGAGAGGAAAGGCGAGGAAGAGGAACAAAGTGTAGGGAGAAAATCATATGACGCCGAGATATTTTTTTTTTTTTTTTGCTCACCCACCTCTCTTCTTCTTTCTCCTTGAAGAAGGTTCGATCGCGTTGATCATCGTCGTTCGCTAATTAAACGGAGGATAGATTCGATATTGGCGGAGGAAAGTGGTGAGCACGGTCTTCCCTCGGCGCAACCTCCGGTAACAAACTTATCGATCCATCGATCGTTGCGTTCCACAGAAAGGTCACGAGGATCACGACGGAGGAGAGATATACACGTTGGCACGCGTTCACGTGCGCTCGATGCGGCGACAAAACCACGCGATTTCTGCGCGAAATCATCACGCGTATCGATCGATGATATTCGAGGATATTTGCAACGATATATGCTATCTCTCTCGCCGATTTGTGGATCGTAAAAAAAAAAAAAAAAAAAAAAAAAAAGAAGAAGAAATATCGAAGAATATTTTTTTCTCGCCACGTTTCGATTAATTCGTGCAATTGAATATCGTTCTCGAAATCTATTTGTCCCAACAAATTTGCCTTAATCGTCCGAGCGAATTGATCGATGATAAGTCGGCGGTATTCGCTCCGTGTATTTCACACCCGAGCACCCGGGGAAACTTCAACTTTCCTTTCACTTAACTTTTACTTCAAACTTCACGCCGCCATTATGATACCAATTTACGATCTTATCGCCGTTGCGTGGAAGTGTCGACGAGAGGCCGATCATTAACAGACTTCCGTTCAATTTGCCACGCGATTCGGCCCCGAACGGATAAATACGTAAGAAATATATTTATTTTTAATCTTCCTCTTGTGTGTATATATTATACGTAAAAAAAATTTTGCGCGTCTCTCTTCCTCTCGCTTGAACAACTAATCTTTCTCACTCTTTCACTCTGTCTCTTTTTTACACACGATGCATTCGCCCATCTCTCCTTTCTCTCACCGTAGCCATACACATAGCAAACCTTCCAATCTTCTTCCTCTCTCCGTCTTTCTCTCCTCGCCATCTTCTTCTTCTTCTTCTTCTTCTTCTTCTCTTCTTCTTCTCGCTTCGGTTCTCCTCTTTGCAACGCGCGATCGCGATCTGTGCCGAGAAGGTAAAGGAGGAGGAGGAGGAGGAGCACGTGAAGGAGGAGGACGTCCAGGTGGAACGTCCGAGGAGAGATCGTTAACGCGGGTTGAACAATTCGAATCGCGTAATGTTAATCGCGATGATAACGATCCAGTTTATTTGACGCGCATATTCGTTCGCTGGAATGGATTGCGATCGATGATGGTGTTGGAAAAAGGATCGTGACGCGCATCTACAGTTTTGTAGAAAATTTGAATTTGAATTCTTTTCTTAATTTTTTTATGTATTCGAGTATAAGTTACAAGATGATCCAATTTTTCTTCGATCTGCGTAAAAGAATTTCGTTAGTTTTTTCTCTTTTTCCTTAATTTAATTTAATCAAACTCGTCATACATCGTGTGTTGTAAAAATTTGTACAATTTTATGTGACAATATATATGTGTATATATGCGAGATTGACAGATCGACAAGATTACTGAAAATACTCGTATCTCGATTTTATTCATCTTATTAATCGACAAGACGTTATTTCAACTTTCAATCCTTCGTATTCTTCTTTTCTAAATATTAAGTATATAACGACGAACTTCGAATTTGCAAATATTTTGATGAGGAAAATAAAAAATTCTTATAAATAGTGAATATACTCGGAAGATATTTGGATATTGACATAGGGGATTATAATTAGTATCGTATAGGGATTATTAGATTCAGGAAAAGATACAGTACATGAATGAACGCAATAACAGATTATTCCCCAAATCCCACGATTTCTCGCAACAATTATATCATAAAAAAAAAAAAAAAAGGAACGGGCGGTCTGTATATTTCATCGCATCCAAAAAATCCAATTTGGATTTTAAAGTTTCGACGAATTTTTACACGACGACCGACTTTCCGATTTAATTTTCCCAAGAGCCACCAAACTTATTCTCAAACCGTCGAATAAAATTTCGTTCCACGCATCTCCCCATCTTTATCCTCCACGTCCAACCGACTCGACGTTCATTTCCCCCCTCCTTCCTTCCCCCTGATAAAGGATAAAACCCTCATTCGCGCCATTAAATTACAGACCACCCTACGACGTATCGATATTTCAGAGGAACGCCCGTCCTCGCGTAATAACTTGAACGAAATTAAAAGAGAGAAAAAAGGAGGGGGGGGGAGGGGAATCGTATAACCGACGATAACATCGGGAGCACAGAGCCACGGGACGAGTCCGCGCGAAAAAGCGCGGCGCGTGTGCGCGTGGAATGCGAAAAGCATCGGATCGGCCGCGTTACAACGCCGACGATGGAAAGAAGTTTATGTGTAACAATGCGCGCTGCCACGCGGTAACTGCTTCCTGACGACCACAGGGGCCAGAGGGAGGGAGGGAGGGAGGGAGAGAGAGGAGGGAAGAACGGAGGATGGGCAAAGGGGAGGTGGCGAGAGAGGTGGCAAAAGAGAGAAAACCGCGCTCGTTGGCGCTCGTGTGTGAGCACGGGCGCATTCTCTCTCGCGTGCACAAGGCGAGCACGTAGGCGAGCGAGCAGGAGCGGGTCAACGAACACCAACGTGCACGAGCAGGTTGAAGTCGAAAAATAGGGAATCCTTTTTCTTTTTCCTTTCCTTTTTTCATTCGCTCGTCACGATCCCTCTCACGTCCTCGGCGAAGCTTGGAGAAACACTGGTGACCTTGTGCCGTCGTCATCTTGCCGTGTCACGATACCAGATAGATAGATAGGAATAATCGTTATCCCCAAACGAATCTACCGAGCGAGAATCCGCATCTGTATACACACACACACCATACACACATATATATATATATATATACATATATAGGTAGAGGGGAAAGTGGACAGAGAAGACACACACGAGTTTGCAGTTTGTTTCAAATAAATATATTCCAAAGGTAAGAAATAGAATAAGAATAATTTAAGTGGTAAGTGTAAGGGCGCTGTTATATAAAAAGATTACAAGAAGAGAATTCAGAATCATCATTTCTTTCCTCGTCCGCGCCGTTGTGGAGTCTCTCGTTCACGCGTTCCGACGGTAGTGACCGCCGGGTCACCAGCGATCCATCGATCAAAAGAAAAAAAAAATATATATATATATATATATATATTCGAAAACGAATATCTTGGAGATCGACTCGATCGTTTCATCCAAGGAGGAGGAGGAGGAGGAGGAGGAGCAGGGAAATAATAAGAGGGGATCATGTGTATTTTTCCGATGGCGCCTTGTTCGCGCCTCGTAACGGCTCTATCGTAACCGATAGAGGATAGAGTGTACCGGTAGTAGCCGCGGATAATTGCTGCGTAACAGGCGATATAGCGGCGGGTAAGCAGTATAGGTAATGGCCTGTGCTAAAGCCAATAACGCACGGGGCGGGGGGAGTGGTGGATGGGAGGAGGGAAGGGAGGGGAGGGGAGGGGAACGAAACGAAAAATCTCCCCGTTGAATTTAACTGAAAAGAACCGTCCACCAGCCTGTGTCCACGCATTCGCGTTTTACCTCCTTTTATATTAAATCACCCATTCCGGAATGGGACTGGATACGAGTAACAAGAGGCTGAACGAGGGGCCATAGGCCGAGGAACGTTTAAGTAAATTCAACGTCTGGTGTGCATAGTGTATATACATACGCACACACACACACATCTATATATATATATATATATATATAGAAAGAGAGGGAAGGAAAGAGAGACTCCTAGCGTATCCGTATCCGTGCATACGTGTGTTTAAGTGTGTGCGTCTTTATACAGTAACCAAAGTAACTATCGAAGAGTAATGACAACAATTTTCCAATATACGGGGATGCGGAAGTTTCGCGGCCATCGTGTTTAGGATCCTTCGCCCGCGCCTACGTTTTCATATACATGTATAATATTTATATATATATATATATATATATATATATATATATATATATATCCATACATATATTTATATTTATATATATATATATATATATATTTATAACGGTGCCCCCTTAACGATAAGATTTAAATAATAATAATAATAATAAAATAATAATAATAATAATAGTAATAATAATAATAATAATTATTTATAATTAATAATAATAATAATAATAAAAAAAATAGTAACATCTCGAAATTGGTTCCCTCGAATGCGGCTCGACGGGACCGATGGGTAAAGGTGAAACGAACACGCGTCAAAAAACGGACAGCCCTGCGGATCGATCATCATCATCGAAAGGTGTGGAAAGGTGTGGAGGACGATGACGATGAGATTTCGAACAACGTATATATGTATATCCAATCCTCTCTTTCGCTTTCCTCGACGAGTAATAATGTTGAACGAAGAACAACAGCAAGCTTGGTGACTGATGCTCATGGCAGTGCGAAGCTTCCATTCTCGTGTGTTTCCTTTGCTTTTCTCTTTATATATATATATATATATTGTAAGTATATATACATATACATATATATTTCTCTCTCCTCCCTTTCTAGCTGTTTCTCGAGGGGCGTGGATCGCGGTCGCGAGCTCGGTCCGATCGCGCAACGATCCGGATTCCTCGAACGGCAGTGACGTTGTTGCTGGTCTGTCTGCAAAAGAAGAGAAAAACAAAAAATGCGCTGATGTTATTTTTGCCGTTATACCTCACTGTTTCCAATAAAAGGCTAAAAGAATTACTTAAAGAAACCCTTAAAACTATAAGTATTCGAAGTAGCGCTCTAGCAATCAATCGTTACCTGATTGATCATTTTTAAAATTAATTATCGCAAGAATTCTCGAGAGAGAGCTAAGTAGCAGAGCTTTATCCACTTTACTCTTAACGCTTGACACTTACGATTAACGATCTCGAAACTATTCGTCAATACGATATTAAAACGCGGATTGTGATTATACAAAAAAAAAAAAAGGGAAACGGGATCTATAAAAGTGTCAGGTGAGAGTGGGCACGGGGTGAGGCGAACAGGGAACCGGCAGAGCAGGGAGCATAACAGCGGAATATCCTGATCCTAGCGAAGGTCGTCTGGTGCATTCTAGGCGGGCAAAAAGCGCGCGGAGAAACCACGCCCTGGCTTCGAGCCGCGTGATCCCCGAGCGAAACAGACACCCCCTCCATCCTCCGTTAATAATCTCGATGCATCTTCGACCAAATGGAAGCGAAATCGGCGGAAATCGAGATCGAAAAAACTCTGGCGTGTTGCTACCTACGTGTTCCACCTACTTCACCCACCAACCCAGTTGCCTGCTCTATTCGCCAACGTGTGCCACGGCATTATCGCCGATCGCCGCCATATATCTTCCGCGTTCGAAATGGCCTTCGCGACCACCTCGCCGAGGTCGCGCAGATCCGTCTTTTTCCCGATCCGTGGAAGTTGGACGAGAGAGAGAAAGAGAGAGAGAGAGATTCGGTAATTGGAAGCGGGTTGAATTCTTCGGGTATCAGGAAGGAAAGTATCGAAAGAACACGAACACGAATAGGAATAGAATAAATTGGATAGGAATTACAGGAGCATTGGACGCATCTTCGAGAATCGAAATTGTCTCAATCGTTTGTAAACGAATAATTTACTCGAGCTTGGATACACTTTCATTGCCAATCCTCGAGAACTGTTCTACGCACGACAATACAATGTACACATTGCGAAGGGTTATTTTTGTAAAAATATTTTCAGAAGAATCGTGGATACGTTCACTTGCACTTTCCACCCAAACGTTCCTTCGAAAACGTAATGTTTTCCCCCCTCCCCCCTCGGAGAGAAAGTCGTCTAGGCCAGGATCAAGGAGAAAGAGAAAACGAAGAAAGAGTGGTGATATCACTCTCTCTCTCGACGGCCGCGTGTTTTATACGAGAGGGAGGCGTCAGGGGGATGGAGGACAAGGGAGAGAGAGAGAGAGAGAGAGGGAATGGGCGCACGGAAAATAAAACTAGGCAGAGCAGAGAGAAGTCCGTTAGACCGCCTCCGCCTCCGTCTTCTTGCGCTTCTCCCTCCCCCAGAGGGGAGGTGTGCGTATGCACACGCGCAGAAGGAACGAGAGAGAGAGAGAGAGAGAAGAACCTAACCTAAGCCACCGGGAGAGGCCGTGCGCTCTGGCGCTGCAGTTCGCCCCTGAACTTGCCCACACCGCGTTGACCCACTTCCATGGCCTACCCGATATCTCGACCGCGTTCTATGACTGCGCGCCGATTTTCCTCCTCCTCCTAGCTTTCTAGCTTTATTTCTCTCTTATCCCGTCTCGTTAAAGACGATAATCCGGAATACGATTTCCTTGCAATCATATACGACTATCTTTAATTCATGATATGTGTCGTGAAAATCGAATGAAATAATTATTTCGATGCAGAGAGAGAGAGAGAATGTGAAAGTAATCCATTCGGATGGATATCTATATTGTGGATGCGATATCGCTTCGTAAAATATATATTCTTTCGCATAAGATGCATGAGACGAGAATTTGTGGAAAGAAAGAACGTGGAAGTAATCGTGGCCGAGTCCTTATGTAGACGACTAATGTAGATTTAATAGTAGTACGTGGTTTCGTAACAGTAGTTAATTCGTGCCGGATTGAAAGCTAATAAAATGTCTAGATCGGTAATCGAAAGGTGGCATCCAATCTATCTCTTTAGTTAACGATCGAACCGTTCGACGAACGCCAAGGTCCCTTAACCTTCCACGATTATTTTATCTTTCTTCATTTTTTCTATCAAATCGACAAAGTCGTAAAAAAAAAAAAACTCCTGTACAAATATCAAGACAAACATTTTGATTATTCACAGATATTCCATCGTAAATTCACGTCAACGTGAAAAAAAGATGGAAACAGCCTAGAAACCTAACCTCAAATTCACGCGTCTCCTATCAATTAAAAATATTGAGGATATACTTCGCAAAATTACAAATTCTACTCTTCATTTACTACTTTCAAGTAGTAAAAAAATTCTCATACTTCCCTCTAAAAAGCTTCGACCTCTAACTTCTCGAGAAAGAACTCGTGTTGAATAAGCGAAAATTATCGTAACACCTCAAGTTTCGTGGGAACGACGAGCTTTAGCACGGGATAGCATCGATCAGCGTTTCCATATTAAATAATCGGGCGAGGAAGTTAACCGTGGCGGATGAATCTCGCGTTCCAACGTGACATCTCGATCTCCTTGGGCCTTATCCGTGAATTTCCTGCATATTATTATTAGAGCGGCGTCGCGGGGGCGTTATCCGTTATCTCGCGTGTTATCTCAAGTTGAACGAGGCTGCCTCGATAATGAGGCGAGGTGCACGAGGTCCCGTGCGTAAGGATTTACTTACCGTAGGAAGGGAGCGAGGCAGGTAGATCTGGTCAACCTACGGCGCGGAATACTCATTGGTTCAGGCATCGCGGCAATGCACAAGTACCGGGATAATCATTAGTTTATATAACAAGTCATTTCCCGCGGCCACGTGATTTTCTCGTCAAGGCGAGCCGCTCCACCACCACAACCGCGCCGCTTCTTGCCGACGCACCGCTACTTCTCTGCTGCCATAGGTCAGCACCGCCACGCGATCACCTCGTACGCGATGATGGAAAAGAAGGAGAAGTTCGAAGTTGCGTCTCTTTTTTCCCTTTGCGTGCGCGTGCGTGGAATTGGATCGCGCTTAAGTGTTGAGCGTTCTATTTAAAGCATCGTACGAGTAGAGAGTGATCGATCGAGAGGATAGAAGATTTTTCAACTTTACGTGTAAAACGAGATTCGTAGGTGTTGCATTCCGTGGTAATGGAACGCTAAAAGGAGCTGCTGCTTGTGCTTCTAGTGCCACGATCGAAACGGAGGGAAAGAAGGAAAAAGATCGAGGGAATGACTGCGGGCACGGTGAGCCGCGGGAGGGAAGGGGAGAGAAGAGGGATGGAAAAGAAGGAGCGCAAAAGATAGAGGGAGACCGTTCTCGTTCGCGCGGAAGAGAGACGGAGGAATGGAGAGGACGAGGAAGAGAGAGAGAGAGAGAGAGGAATAGTCGAGGCAAAGGTGGTCTTGCCGGCGTAAATGCCACTGGTTGGCATTATGCCGCCAGACCTTCGATGCACATCGAACACATCCCGATGATGATTGGATATAATCGCGATATCGTTCGTTCTAAGACACGGACGTTCCAAGCGTTGGAGGGAATTTCGTGTTGCGCGACCACACGACCAGCGACAACCACGAGGACGGCCCTGGCCCATTTACCTCTGCCAGAGTCACCGGATACCATCGTGCCGATATTGGCCTTTTCAACCCCCCCCCTCCCTCCCCCCTCGACTCCTTCCCCCGTAGCCTCCTTCACACTCTCAGTTTGCGATTTCTCTCTCTCTCTCTCTCGCTCTCTCTTTCTCTGTCTCGCTCGTGCCACCTACGCGATGCCGCGAAAGGTCGCCACGCGATGCCTGCGAGCTGAAGATTCCACGGCTCGCTTCGTCGAGTTCCGCGAATTTCCATCCGCTCTTATGCGAACGTTTTGGCCCTCGCGCGTCCCGTGCACAAGCGTGGACGTTTAAATTTGTTTGTTTTTTCTTTTTTTTAAATTTTTAATCGTTTCCAGTTCTACGAAAGCTTCGATATTTTCTCTCTCCATCGAATTTACAAATCGTTTTACAAATCGTTGTTGTAAATCTCGAGTAAAGCTCGAATCGGGAGCAACGCAAATTGAATAAGAATAAAATATCGACATCTGATCCGTGTCGTATTTTCATAAAATTATGATCAAGAAAAGAAGAAAAAAAAAAGAAAAGAAAAACTTGATGTTCATGGTTAACGCTGAATCATTCTATTCAATAAAACATTGTGTATATATATATATCGCAACATTTACATGCGATTACACGATTATATATGATTAATTAGTTTACTTTAGTTTAGACTCGTTTTCACCTCACGAATTGTCTTCTCTCTTTTCGAATTATATTTTCGAGTT
Source organism: Apis florea (assembly GCF_048593485.1). Classification (NCBI taxonomy): domain Eukaryota; kingdom Metazoa; phylum Arthropoda; class Insecta; order Hymenoptera; family Apidae; genus Apis; species Apis florea. The sequence continues at coordinate 4,636,385 of NW_028256549.1, read as the reverse complement.
CGATTCCATTCAACGAGAGATCGAGATCCGGATCGATGGGTTTCGAAATTACGGGAAGCAGGAAAAGCCGTAAATCTCACGGCCAACCTCCTCCTCCAACTTCCGCGGAGCTCGGCTGAGCATTCGTGTTTGACGTAATCGGTCCGCGGATCGATCGGCGCAAGGACAGCCGGTCGTGCGACCACGGTCGTCGTGGAAACGAGCGCGATCCGTCTCGAGAAATAGGCAAAGGGAACGAATTTTGGGCCGCGAGTGCAAAGGGTCCAAGGCGGGTGGAAGGATGGGAATGGAATGTCGAATCAAAGATGTTAGGGGATCTTAGGAGAGGCGCGAGGCAACGAGTATAGGGCTGTATAGGAGGGAGAGAGGTGAACGAACCTCCGAAACTTCCCGCGCGAGCGAAGTGGAAAAGGAGAAGGAAGGGAGAGGGGAAAAAAGTGGATGGCTTGGAAGAAAAGGAGAGAAAAGAAGAGCGGAGTGTCTAGGAGGAGCGAGAGGCGGGATCATGAAAAAGAGAAGAGACGACGGAGAGGGATTGTCTTTCTTTCTCTTTGGACTCGAAGAAGAGGAGGAGGAAGAAGGAAAAAAAAATAAAATAAAATAAAATAAAGGAAAGAGAAGTCGAGAAAATAGAGAATGGACGAAGAAGAGGTAAACGAGTTCGTTCCTTTTCGTTCGATCGATAATTAGTCGTATAAATAAACCTGCCGCTTGTCAACCTTTTATCATATCAATTTGTATCACGTTGTAATTGATCGTAATACTAAATTTTTTTCTATCTATTCTGAAGTGGGGGGGGGGGGAAATAGCATGTACACACGTCGCAAGAACACGCGTTTCTCTCTCTCTCTCTCCCTCTCTTCTTTACCTGTTGCTGCAAGCGATGATGACGTTGTTCAAGGCTATATATATATATATTTGTATATATATATATATTTTTCTTTCTTTCTTTTTCTTCTCTTTTTCTTCTATTTACTCCGTTCGTTTCTTTTTTTTTTAAACTTCGTTGTTATTGTTGTTGCCGCTACTTTGTTTGGAACACGAGACACGCATGGACGCGTCGCAAAATGCACTCGATGGCGGAAGAAACGGATCGGCCGTTTAACGCTTATGTAAACTCGCGTACGCGTTTCACCGTTTTTCGCGTTCTCGCGCGATTGCTTGTCGATAAATCATAAAGAGAGCGAGAGAGAGAAAGGAATCGAGACACGAATCGATTAATTTCCGTTTGCAGAATCGAAACCGCCACTAGACAGATCGAAATTAATATCCGTGGATACCGGAAATCTGTTTGCTCGCTCGGCGTACGGTTTCGCAGAAAAATTGCACGCTTTCCCTTTCTAATACGATCGTATTACGATCCGATAACTTTCATCCGAATCGATTAATTAAACCGATAAATATATCTCGCTTTTAACTTTCAACTTTTCAATCAAAAATGCAAAGAGGCTCGGTTCTGAAACCACCCTCTTTGAATCAACCTCTCGTCGGGTTGATCATCGAAACGACACGGCAAAGACACCGACGAGAGGAGAGGAAGGAGAGATGGCGAGGAAGGAGGCAGGGGCCCAGGCCCAAATAAAGTCAAGCCTTAGTTTTTCGTTGTTGTATGCGCGCGCGCCGATACGTGGGCGGGGGAGGGGGCGGGATCGAATCCTACCACGTAACCAAATTCAAATCCGGGGGCGCGATTGTTATGCGAGATGCATCGGCCCGTTTCAGATGCCTCGCTGCCAAAATCCGCGGCCTGCCTGCCTCGGGTTCGATAGCATCGGAGCCGCCTCCTCCACCGAATGCGTCACCAACCACTATTATTATCAACGCGTTCCCGTCAAAAGTTCGTTCCCTTTCTTCGAACGAGCCGCTCTCAATTCCTTTCATTACTTTTTTTAAAGCCAAACTGCGACGATTACAAGTTTTCTAAATCTAAATCTTATCCGCTTGTTATTAGCGAGCTGTGAAAAGAGAACAATTGTTTTGCATAATTTTTTTAAAACGAGAAGAAACGTGTATTCGACGAGTAAGTCGGACAACTATCTCTTTCTTCGAGAAGAAGAAACGATCCGATTATTTGTTAAACAAACGAAGAAACTTAGGAGGATATTTTTTCTCTCTCATCAAGCGTCCCCGCTTTTTCGTTTGTTTCGCAGAATCGAAAGATCGTGTTACGGGCGCATTAACACCCCGCATACGGGAGGAAGGGAGCGAAGACGAATGCGACTAATGCGCGGAAAAGAAGAGGAAGGGAAGAAGGAATGCGCGAATATACGCGGGAGAGCGAGAGAGAGACGATTGGCATGCAGGTCGCGCGGTATGTTGTCCTAGGTCACGCGTAATCCCACTCTCTCTCTCTCTCTCTCTCTCTCTCTCTCTCTCTCCTCTCCTCACTCTTCCTCTCTAGACCTCCGTCTCCGTCCCTCCTCCCCGTCTCATCTCGCGCGGATGGCGCGCGAGGAAAGAGGAAAGAGCGACTCTCCTCTCGGTCCGCCGTCGTTTCGTCTCTCCTCCGCTCGTCTTCTCCTCTCTCTTTCTTCTTTTTTTCTCGAGTAACGAGACCACGAGGTGAGGAAGAGATGAGACGGGGAGACGTGGATCGGCCACATTGTCGCCACGACTAATCGGATCCCCGGCCGATGGAAGTGATTTACGGAGTGATCACGGGATTTTCTATGGGATTTCTGCCTTGTTCGTCCGTCTTTTACCTAAACACGCTCCGTGAATATCGATTAGCGCGCGGGACGGGACGCGCGGGTACGCGGCGATAAAAATAATTGCGCGATCGCGAGGGACACGAGGAGGGATCCGCGTACAGTTGAGGATAAAATTACGCGGCGGACACTTTTCTACAAGATAAAAAAAAAAAAAAAAAGACCCTCTTTATCGATCGTGAATTACTCGTCCTTTCGAGCGAAAGATCAACGTCGAAACCGGGAAATCGCAAGCAGATTTTTCGATAGATCAAACTTTCCTCTCGACGCGTTCCAAAGAAATTGTTCCCTCGCGTGTGTTGTTGGCTGCCGGTCGAGCGGTGCACGACCGGTTCGCGAAATTTTCGCCTGAGTTTCCCGCCGCCACGGGCGAGCGTCGAAAACGATGGGTCTCGAGCGGGCGAGAGCGAGAGAGAGAGAGAGAAAGGATGAGAGAGAGAGAGAGGGGCGAGGCGGGCCAGGCCGGTACGGGCGTACCAAGCGATCGCTTATTCGGTTGACGAGGAGGGCAGGATGGCCGGCGCGCGCGCGCGACCGGGACGGTGAATGCCCAAAACTTAGCTGGTGTCAATGAACTCGGCCATGTGAGGAGTCGGACGAGAGGAGGCCTCCTCGGGCTTATATACTCGCTATCGGGGTCTTGTCTTTCCCATGGAACCAAGACTAATTTCGTGACTTTGCGAAAGCCTCCCGGCGACCAGGAAGTGCACCCGTCCGCTTCCTCAAAACTCGCCCCATCGAGTTTATGGGCCGACGCGATCCGCCCGATCTGCCTTTTATTTTCTCTCTCTCTCTCTCTCTTTTTTAATAACGGCCCGTCCCGTTTAATCCGCGTAATTTCGAGAAGTTGGTTGGGATATATATAGGCAAAAGTAGGAGAAATAAAATAAAATTGCGCGCGAATGGAGGGAGGTTGAGGTCGAGAGGAGGGGAGAGAGATTCTAGCCAGAAGTTCCCCTAATTACGCGCGGCAACGACATATTTGGCTGTGTACCTGTGTGCCGACGAAGAGAAGAAGAGAGAGGTGAACGTTCTAGACCGACTGGCGAGGCACCTGCTCGTAACCGCGACAAGAAAACCGGCGAACGATACTCGTCTCTTTGCTCTCTGCTACTTTTGCCACGTACAAAACGTCCAATTCTTTCTTTCTTTCTTTCTTTCTTTCTTTCTTCCTTCCTTCCTTTCTTTCTTTCTCAGAGTGAAAAAGAAAAAATTTCGAAGCGTGTTATCTCATTAATTTTTCATAATCCCTCGAAACATCTCTGATTCTTTGAAAGTAAAAATGAAAAAATCATAAAAATAGGTCAGAGATTGTCGATCTTCGAACGAGAGAAAGACGCGTGATTTTCTATCCGATGCTCTCTCTACGAATATTTGAACGAGAAGAGAAGAAAAAAAAAGAAGAAGAAGAAGAAGAAGAAAAAAATTCGACCTGGTCAAATTTGGTAGGTCAGGAAGATTCTCTATGCTCCACGACGGATTTACCGTGTATTATTTAAGCGTGAACGTGACGTAACGCGAAGAAATCGGACAGCCGGGCCCTCCCCCCGCTCTTCCTCCCCCCGAAGGCAGCGTGTTCGTTTTTAACCGGCTACCTCTTCTCTTCTCTTTCTCTCTCCCTCCCTCTTTCTCTCTCTCTCTCTCTCCCGTTTTGAGTCGCCGGTCACGCCGCGGGTCAGCGAATCTTCGAACGAGGAATACCTCCCTTCTTTTGCAACTTGTGCAAAGGAGGTAGTCCTCACACGGTTGAACGCAAGGCAGAGGTGGGAGGGTTGACCGCCGAAAGAGAAGTTCAGAAGTTAGTCGCGATTCTGATTGCATCACGATATATCGCGATATATATATATGTATATACATATATATAGATATATATATGCCTCTCTTCGCCTCGTCCTTGTCCAAACCTTGTCGACGGAACAAAGACGAGCGATCGATCGAGGATGAATCGAAGGAAGAAGAAGGAAAGGGGGGCGGGGGGGAAAAGAAAGAAAGAAACAACAACGACGTCCCAAACAACGACTCACCAACGATTCGATGAAAATTGTTCGAAGAATCACGGTCATTGGTTAAACGATGGAGGAGAACACGGCTACCATATGTCAGGGTACGACGGTGTGTTACATAAGCGAGGACTACTACAGGTGGGCTCGTTCGTATCGACGCCGCATCCATCGAGGAGAAAAATCCTCGATCGACGACATTACGTCAGTTACGTTTAATCGCGCTCTCGGAATAAAGAACAAAGAAAGAAAAAAAAAAAATTAGACGCGAGAGAGAAAGGAAAAGGGATGAGTCGCTCTATAAATACGAGGCACGAGGCTTAATTAACGAGACTTAACTAACCTCTCTCTTAGGCGCAGGCAGTGACAGTCTTCGAGCGGGTTCATTGATGAGTCTCATCCAACAAGAACGGCGTACGATGTCTTCCCTTCCGTATGTGGATGCTCCACTCGGTTCTCCTCAGATTCGAGGTCGAGGTCTCCTCTCTACCCCTCACCCGTCCCATCCTCGACGCACCTCAAACTCAAGTTTTCCACCTTCCTCTTCTTCTTCTTCTTCTTCTTCTTCTTCTTCTTCTTCTTCGTCTTCTTCTTCTTCTTCTTCTTCCCCCTTTTCCACCTTCCTCTAATCTCTCCTCGACTCGGTTAATTAGAAGAGAAGGAAGAGAGAGATAGAGAGAGAGAGAGGGAGGGAGGGAGGGAGGGAGGGGTATTCAATACTGGCCGGTTGGATCGAGGCCCGTGCTGGCAGCCATGTCGCGACCTTGAGGTATCTCTTCCTCGACTCCACACGATCGACTTCCTCGCCACTTCCGGAATCCTCCTCCTCGACCTACCTCCACTTCCCCTTCAGTATTGACCGGTCGGATCGAGTCCAGCCATGTTCTTCTCTTCGCAGGATGCGTCCTCTCCCGATGCCCGATGATAAATAATCGAACTCGACACGGAAACTGGCCACGGATATTTTTCGATCGGCTATCTCTCCGGTTTCTTCCCTCTCTGTGCGCGCGCGCGTGTGTGCGTATATGCGTCCGTTTGCGTGTGTGTATATGTGTGTATATATATATATATATATACACGCGCTCGATGTACGTGGTGGGGGGGAAAGCGGCTCTTCTGGTTTCCTCTCTGTGTTCAGTAGAGCCCGGTGGGGTCCAATCCAGTTGCCATGATGTCAACCGATGATGTCGAACTGTCACTCGAATCGAACGAGAATGGTGGTAGATATATGTCTCTCTCTCTCTCTCTCTCGGGACGAATCCAAGCGAAATTCAGTACTGGCCGGTAGGGTCCAACTGACGAGCCATATCTCTCCACCCTCTAGCTATCCTCTCGAGTCTCTCTTCTCCACCACGGAGGGAGGGAGGGAGGAAGGGGGGGAGGGAGGGGGAGGGGCCGGCCTCCAAGGGAGGGGACCTCAAATTCGACGACGACCTCACGTCCCCCTTCGGTGATCTCACTCGCTTGCTCGAACGTAGGCTTCCGAAACCGAAACTTCGATCTCGCGCTCGCGACGGCGGCGAGGAAGCGGAGGGAACGGGAGAGGAGAGGAAAGGAAAAAAAAAAAAAAAAAAAAGAAAAGGATGGACGGATGCACGCCGCGGACTCGGACTTTCGGCGACCACACTCCGCGAGCCGATGATACAATCCACCACGATCGGCCACGATCCACCGCACGGGCCGGTGGACGGAACAGAGCAGCACGGTTGTGAGAAACGTTGCCGAGAGAACAGAATAATACCGAATACCGATACCGAGGGGATCTCGTAGCCGAGAAAGAAACGGGAGGATGATAGGAAGGAGGGAAAAAGAAAGGAGGGGAGGAGAGGGGGGGAGAGATAGATAGATAGATAGATAGAGAGAGAGAGAGAGAAGAGAGAGAGGGAAAGAGAAAGAGAGAAAAGAGAGAAAGAGAGAGAGAGAGAGAGAGAGAAAGAAAAAAAAGGAAGAAATGAATGGAGAAAGTGTCGAAAAAAAAAAAAAGACCAGCTGCTGTGTGCGTGACCGTGCCCCACAGAGCTCTGACAGCTCCACGGCGAGTGGCCTCGCTTAAGTCTTGGCTGACCCCCACTTGCTCGACCGGGGGCGACGCTGATTGGTCGACGCCACCGGCTACACCGGCAATCGGCACTACGATCAAGCTTTCGGAAAATTTCCCCCGATATATCGTCCGGACGAGCCCAACCCCCACGAACGGTGCCGTGCCGGGGCCCAATCCAACGTGGGGAGGAAAGTGGGATTCGTTGGTCACTTGAGGAAGGGAGAGAGAGAGAGAGAGAGAAAGAGAGAGAGAAAGAGAGACACACTTCCGAACGGTGGACGCTCCTCCCGGGGTTCCAGCAGAATATTTTCACGAACGATTGGACGAGGTGGGACTGCTCGTCGCTTCGAGGGATAATTTTCGCGGTCGAAATATTAGAATTTCGTCCCTTAGGGGCGTGCGAAGGTTGAATGAATTATTTCTTAACTTTCGTTCGAACGGTTTATCTCACATCGATCGATCCGGTCGAAGATAAAAAACAATTCGAGAGAGGAGAGAAAAGAATTTTTCGAAATTTTTCATCGCGGTGAATAATGTTTTTTTTAAAAGTTCTAAAAAAAAAAAAAAATTCCCTTCCCCTTCGTTCAAAGATCGTTCGGTTCGAAGAAATCTGTATCTCCTTCTTTCTTTTTTCAAACGAATAGAAGCGAAACTTTATCCTCGAAGAAAAGTTTCCTCTAATAAAGGAATTATTCACGAAAGGACGGAATGGAAAGACGTAATTCTAGCTAGAGTCAGCCATTTTTGGCCGCGTTCGCTGCGAGCGCAAAAGCAGGAAGCGAGAATTGTGCCACTGCGGAAGGACACGTAAACACGGTCGCAGCTTCGCGTGATTCATACGCGAGTCCGTTTCGAAACGGAATTTCGTGGTAATGGATGAACGATCGATGACGACGTTTATCTTTCGGGTGGTGCAACCGAGAGAGGCGTTTCACGTCTCTCGTTCGTTCCACTGGCTTGGTGGTCTCTGCTCGCGGCGCTGCGCGCTCGCCTCGCGCGCTCTGCCAGGGCAAAAAGTTCGTGGAACGTTGGCCTAAGTACGCGAGCCCGTTCTATGGACGATCGTGGACGAATTTTCCACGAGTGACGACGAAATAATTGTGCGAATACTCGATTATTCGATTGCATCGCGTTCACGCGATATTTCTCCCTTTCTTCTTTTTTCTTTTCACACGCGACCAGGAGAATCCACGTTATTCACAGATGGCTCGAGATTAGTTCGAGACTCTACTTTATCAGCAATTTTCAATTCTCTGGAACGAAGAATGGGGAATTCATTGACCTCGTATATGGCGAGAATCGATTCGTTATCGCGAGTATGTAGCGCGCCCCACTGAAGAAAGGTAACGTTATCACAACGAAACTCCACGATTCTTCCTTCTACTTTTTTTTCTTTCGTCATCGTTTCCAATAAAATCACCTTTATTCGCCTTGTGTCGAGATAAATCGAATCGTGATGCGATTTATTTCTTCGTTTTTTTTCTCTTTTTTTTCCAAATACATCGAAGTTCGAACGGAAATCGCGAGATTTTCAACGGGACGAATTCGTTCGAGTCGCATTCGAGACTCGTACGCGATACGAGAATAAACTCGCGCGCGTGCATTAAATCATCGCGTATACCGGCTCTTCCTACGTTCGTCCTACGAGAGCTGGAATTCTGCGACTTCCCTTCGTTCCAACCCTAATACACTCGATAAGGAAGCTCGTTAGCTAATAGGCTCCGCGTCTCGGATCGAACGAGACGAGACGCTTACGTAACCGGTCGTAAATGCCTGGAAATCGGTAAAATTCGTTTCACCGTATCGTCACCTTTGAACTGTACACGTGTATATGTGCTATTAGGTTTACATTATTAAGTAACGCAATTCCTTTTTCCAAAGCTTGATTGAAAGAAAGAGAAAGAAAGAAAGAAAAAACGATACTCCAAGCCGTTGAAGATACTTGAAATTTCGTCGAGAGGATAAGTAATCCTTACTTTTTCTTCTTTTTCTTTTAATAAAACAAATCTGCGATTTCAGATTTCACGAAGGAGATTCGTTTTAAATTATAAAAAACTTTTAGTATATAATTGGAGTATAATTACGCCAATTATATAAATGGTACAGTTCGAACAACAGAATTACAACAGATAAATTTTTTCGAAAAAAAAAAAAAAAAAAAAGAAGGAGAGACCACGAAGCGCATTATCATTTTAATATATCAAATTACACGCTATCGCGTTATTATATTTTACAAGGCAGAAATTTCGATATAAGATAGAAAATATCACAACGGATCGAAATTTTACAAATTTTCAATACTTTTAATAACAAAAACACTTTTTTGTATCTTTGAAAAGAAACGTGGCAAAAAAATTCGAAATTAAAAAAATATCCAAATTCAAAATTGCTCCATCGTAATTATTATCATCATAATATCACGACGATATTATCGAGGTTATTAAAGCACGAGTGTTCCATTATCGTTATTATTAAGGGGGCGATGTCTCGAGAACAGCTTGGAAAAAAAGTGACGCATCACTCGTACGAATAACGAGGCGGCGAACGTCCTCTCGAAGGCTTCCGTTGGCTTGTTCCCCGTGAAATACGAGCCTTCCGCGAACTAACCCCTCGCCTTTAATCCCGCCTCGACACCGCGCCAGTAAAGTCAGTCGTAAATGCGTCACGTTAAAGGGATTTTCGTTTTGCCCGAAAACCTTCCTCTCCTCCTCTGCACCCTACATTTTAACCATTTTAATAAATACGCAGTTTGTTTGAGAAGTATTTATCCAACGAATCGAACGGGAGAAATTGTCCACGGTCGGAGCGTTTATCGCGCGTCTATTCTTAAGTGGCGGCGAGGATTAAGGGTGTGGCCTAACCCAACGCGGTTACCGTTCTGGCCCCATTAAGACAACAGGCTGTGTATACACCTCTCGTTTGCACGGGAGACAATGACCGGTGGCCAATCGTATCGGATAAAAAAAAAAAAAAAAGGGAGCTTCCTCCTTTCCCTCGAAAATGAAGCAATTTTAAAAATCCAGAACGTAATCCAACGCGTGATTTATGGAAAGTTTCGATCGGTTCGATCCCAACTGGAATAGGATGATTCCTCTTTCGAAATATTTCGAGATAAGGATAAAGTTATTTTAAAACGGGTTATAATTAGTGAATGGAACTTTCGGCTCGATATGGGAGGGAGATTCTTTCTTTGATGATTGTCGAGATAAATTTCTGGTTAAAAGACGGGGTAATTTAGGATGTAATTATGGAACTTTCGGCTTGTTCATTCGAGCGGAGGGGAGGGGGGGAGGGAGGAGGACGTCGAATCAAAGGCGAACGAATTTCTAAAATGGGACAAAAAGTGGAGGATAGAGATAAGAATAATTCTTTTATTAAGCTCGATTATTAACAGAGTCGAATAATAGAATTAATGGTCCAAACGTCTTTGTTTACGCGTGATCTCGTGTTGGCTCGTTCGAGCATTGTTCCCCGTTGCAGAAACATCGATGTGTCCGTTCATATCGTACTCGTATTCCGGGAAACAAAACTGAAAGTTTATTGCATCTTTCTTAAGGAAAACGATTTCTTCCAACAACAAGTGACAGATAAACAGGGTGAAATCATCTCACAAATCACCTCTCCTCCGATCCTTAAACCAGCATCCGATCCGAAAAGACAATCAATTTGGTCAATCAGCCGCGAGAAAAAGTCCCTTGCCTCCACAGGGTGGTGGAAAACAAGGGAAGAAGAGAGACGAACGAAACAGCAAAAAGAAGGGAGCGAGACGATCCTACTACTAACGGATCGTCGAGAATGAGAGGGAAGAAGAAGAAGAAGAAGAGAGAGAGAGAGAGAGATACACGGCGATACACGGCGGCATCTGATCGGCCGATACAAATAAAGCACGGTACCGGCATCGCTCGATCGTCGCCGTGCAGATATACCGCGAGAACGTGCAGTTTGTAGTTTGTCGCCCGTCGTCGCTCGCGGCTACGACTTCGTGTTACTGGGATAAAAGGTGAACGACTCGGTGGTACTCTCGGTTTGCTCGTCCGTCCCACCAGCAGCATCCCGCTCTCGACTCTTTGGAGGGGTAGCGTCCTTCTACGAAGTCTAACCGAGAGATACGAACGAGACAGGGGCAGGGGAGGGGAGGAGGAGGAGGAGGAGGAGAGGACGATCGGGCGAGGAGGAGAAGAGGAGCAGAACGCGCGCGAGGGGGGCAGGGGGGCAGGGGGAGGGAGGAGGTGGCGGGCAGGGAGAGAAAGAGAGAGAGGGGAGTCATAAATTACTTGATCATCCTCAAGGTTCGATTCGACGCCGGTCTCCGCGTGCACCTTCAGCGTTGCAACCTGTCATTAAACGAGAATTTTTGCGCGGAAATGTAAATCTCTCGGTCTCCAGCATTTCGAGGCGAAGAGAGAGATTCGATAAGGGTGATAGGATAATTCAATGAACCTAACTCAACGGGGGGTGCACAACGTGGTGCAATTGCATCACGACTCGAGGCCAGTTTTCGAGAAACGCGAGTTTTATTTGCGCCCTTCGATCGAGGCGTCCTTCTTTCACGCCACGTTTCAACGCGATGCTTGAAACGCGCGACACCACGATTGTGCAACGGAACGAGCCTGCCTGCCTGCCTGCCTACTTAGCCACGGAGGTTTACGCAACGGACAGTTTCGAAAAGAACGCTGCATCCTCCGTGTCTGGAGGCCGCAGCACGACGATCGCACAGGTCGGTTACCACGGATTAATTAAGCTGGCCACGATCGAATAGACAGAAGAAGAAGAGGTTTTTGAGGAGCGTTCGGTCGATCGACGGAGGCCTTTAAGAGGCGAGCGTTCGCTCCACATTGACGATGAAACGCCTTTAATTACGGCTTCTCGCTTCCTACCTCCAACCTCGTGCCCCCTTTGTGCGCGCCTCGTTTCCTTAGACGCGCCGGGGTCATTAGGCGGCTAACGATCGAGCTAAACTAGAGGATATTCGTGGATACACGTACGCCACTTAGTTAATGATCGATCGTTATCTACAGGGTAATTTGGTATTTCCGAATCGAGGGAATCGCAATCGTGAATCGATGAATAGATGATCAGAGTTTATCGATCCTTCTTCTTATAATATTGACCCTTTGCAATTACATTCTCTTGTTGATTCGAGCAAAAAATAAAAAGCCGTCTCTGATCGCCTCCGTCGTTTTCCTCCGCGTCACGATCGATCATGATTCACTTTAATCACAAAAATGCTCGGAAATACGACAGTTGCGAAACGTGGAAGGCAGCCTTGGTCCGCCGCACGTGACGCGAGTCGCGTGCCTCCTTCCAAGATCCTGCTGACGATAGAGAGAAAGAGACTCTCTCTCTCTCTCTCTCTCTCTCTCTCCGTCACGGTCATCCAGATCCGGAAGTGGCGCGTCGGGATCGACCAGACGATGTGGATCTCGTCGATCCTACGCGGGAGATGTCGAGAAAAGAGGGAAAAAAAAGGAAAAGGAAGAGAGAGAGAGAGAGAGGCTGGAGTGGAGGAGGAGGAGGAGGAAGCGACAAGGCGATGTTAATCGGGCGGCGCGGACGTGATCCTAGGTCGTCGAAGGACTCGGAAGTCGAGTCGGCTCGATCCCCCGGCTTGCTCCACTAGCGGCTGGGAAAAAGTGAAAGACGCTACGAGAGGAGGATGCGAGGGGGAGAGGGGAGATGGGAGAGGAGGAGGAAGGAATCTCGCGGCGCGAGGGAGAGGGAATGAGGAAGAGGAGACTGCGAGGGGAGGGTGACGTCCTGGTGGAAAGGTGCGAAGGCGAGGGAGGACAGGAGGAAACGAAGCGAGCGTGCGAAGGGAGGGAGGAGGAGGAGGAGGGGGGAGAGAGAGAGAGAGAGAGAGAGAGAGTCGCTCGCTCGAGTTGTCGAGGCGATTGTGCCGATGTGCGTGGCAAAGTTTTGCGCCGGGACTCTCCCTGACCTAACCACTCACTCCGCTTCTCCCCGCCACACCACGATGACTAGCCACCATAATTCAAATAAATCCCTCCCGAATAATTCACCTATCCCTCGAATCGAGTGGATTTAGGTCGCGCGCAATCTCGCACAGTCATCTCTTCTTCCGTCTCTTCTCTCGATCCATCTTCGATCGAAAAGAAATAAAAGAAGGGCGAGCCGCGATAATAATTAACTCAATTGTATGGAAATCTGTTGGAGGAGGAGAATTCTCGTGCTCGAATTTCACGAAAATTTTATCTACCACCATACGGATTTCGGCGAGAGGAGGTATTTAATCGGTTAAACGAAGAGATAGGCGAGAGCGTGTACGAGAGCGTGGATTCCCGCCTCGGTCGAAACTCCCGCGGCCGCTCTCGGCGCAGCCTCTAGGTCGGCCGTTCACCCTGTCCCGAGACGAACAAGCCGAGACTCGCGGCCGGGAATGCTGAAACTCGATCGAATTTCGCTGTTCGCCGCGAGCGGCTCGCGAATCGCCACGGTTGTTCACCGGGAAACACGCTTCCGGGAAAACGGGGCCGGGAGAGAGACAGAGAGAGAGAGAGAGAGAGAGAGAGAGAGAGAGAGAGAGGAGCTGGATCCGTGGGATGGACGAAAGAGAGAAAAAGACGTCGATCGAGTTCCATTGAATCGTGTCGCTTGGACGCGCGGGGCATCGGTTTTTTTTTTATCACTCGATCGATCGTGGCGGATAGATCATCGTGACGAGGGAATTTTCTTTGGTAACAGGGATTGGAAAAAGTGTGAATCATTCGTGAATCGAGAAACGATCCGCCACGTCATGGAATTTCCATCTCTATTCCCAATCCAAAGTTTGTGACGCTCTGGTTGACTCCAGATTCAGAATCCGTGTGACGGAATCTCCGCCCCACAATTTCTAATTTTTAATTGTAATGGAACGATCAAGGGATTGGATAATTTGGATAATCGACAATTCCACCGTGCATAAAATGCTGGCTCGGCAATTTAACGACTACGTTTATGAACACGTATCAGGAACGAGCGGATCCTCGATTACGAGCGGAGAATGAATCCTTGATATCGAAACACTTTCTCTAAAAATAGCTGTTACGGCTTGGAAGGTGAGACAAAAGTGATCGTATAATTTCTCTGTCCTCCGCGGCCGCGATCCTTTCTCGTATAATTGATTCCTCGATATCCCATCGGACGTACTCCAGGCGGTACTTACGGTGCCACCACTCTCTCGCCCGATTCGTCACAGTTCCCACTTCCTGTTTCTGTAGCCTCTCGAGACGCCTCCTCTCGAAACGCCAAACCAATTTAACCACCTTCGATCATCCGAAATCATCCTGTCGTTCCATTCTCGAGTCGCGTCACTCGTCCACCGCCGCTCCATCTTAAAATTAAAATCCATCTCTCTCTCTCTCTCTCTAAAAGAAATATATATACACGGGGAAGAAACTCGTCCAGATTCAACACGAAGTGACCCATTCCCCGTTAATCGAGGGCCGGCCAGCCTCGATGCTCTTTTTCTCGAGCATAAAAAAACGCGACCTCCCCCCACCGCCCCCACCCGCTGTCGATCGAGCGGAGCCCGTTTCTTGCGAATCGATTCAGCTGGATCAGTGACCTGAAGCCGGGGCGCCATGCGCCGTGTTCCATCGATCCGCAACGAATTATCATCCGTCCATATTTCGTACCTCTCCTCGTTTCTTCCTTCTTTCCTTCGCGGTGACCGACCAATAGGACAGATGAATAATAGAATTGGATGGACGTTTGTCTGCGAAGTTTGAACGAGAATATATATAAGCGTGACGTGATCGAAAATCGAAGGTGTTCGTTTATTCATTTTTCCGTACAGATTTTACTCGAAGTTTAGAAGTTTCACCTCTTTGATAAACCGCTTTCCTTTGGAAATTGGAATTCGCCAACCGATGATGAATGAAACGTACCGATGAGATTAATCCAGAGAAAGCTTAACTCGTCGTCGAAAAAGAAGAAGAAGAAAAACAACAGCAACGATCGATGAGAAGAAAAAAGATTCGAAGGACGAAACCGCACCCACCATTATCCCTCCGTTGTCGGAGGTGGCGGGTGGCGCGCGAGTGGTTGAACGGCCGATTCACCAATTCGGGATTCCAAGGAGAGGCGAGTGAATAAGTGGCGATAAGTAGGTAGATGGGTAGGTAGGTAGGCAGAATGGATAGATGGTTGGCTCGGTTGGTCGCTCGTTAGGTGCCTTAGGTGCGTTGACCCGCCTGGCGTGTTCGCTGTTCGCAGCCAAGGAGAGACGGATAGACAGGGGGAGGAGGAGGAAGGTGGAGCGGGACGGAATGGATAGAGAGAGAGAGAGAGAGCGGGACACCGCGATCGGGGGTTGGAGGAGGAAGGGGTGTTGTCCTCCGCGATCCTCTCTTCCTTGGAGCGGCGCTCTCGATCGCTCGAAAACGCTCGAAAACCGAACAAAGAACGTTGAACTCGGCGTTCGAGACGTTGGATCCAACCTCCGCCTCCAGGGGAGGGGGAGGGGACGGTCGTCGTGTCGCGATCCGGGCCACCGTTCCTCGGCACGCGTCTCGATCGCTTCCACGATACGATTTATCATCCGTGGTATACACGCCTTGCCTCTTATTCATGCAACCAAGGAGGAGGACTTCTTTCTTTTTTCCTCTCCTTTCTCCACCGTCGATCGATGGATCGATCGTTTTTATATATATATATATAGGTATATATAGATATCGGCGAAGAAGGGACACGAGTTAAAATGGTTAAATTTCTCACGAGATCTCGAGAGAAGAAGAGAAGTATTTTCCTTTATTCGAAGTAATTATTGGGAGTGAAATGGAACGGTTTCAAAAAATAATTTGAGATTATCGAAGTGAAAAAGGCGGAAAGAGGAAGCCGAGATGGATGAATTTTGGGGGACGGAGAGAGGAGGCCTCCCCCTCTCCTCGGCTGCATATCCGGGGATCCGATTTTTAACACCTTGGTGGCGCTCTCTCCGCCTCTCACGGTTCTCCTTTACTTTCCCCCGCCGTGAAAAAAGCGAGAGAAAGAGAATAGGAGGCGAGGCGGCTTCCTGATCGGGGAAAGTGAAATCGGTCGGCCGCTCGATCGCACGCGTGCCCACCTTCTTCTTCCTACCCGATAAATAAATCAGCCGACGCTTCCATCGATGATGGAACTAATTCGGCGCTAATTCGACCAACGCCCCGTGCAAAAGAAAGAAAGAAAGAAAAAAAAAAAAGAAACGATCGAAGAAATCTCGTAGACGAAGGGAAAATTTATGAAGGATGACAACAACGTCGTCGAACGATTCTCCCGCCATTTTCATTCAAGCAGGAAGTGGAGATTGGAAGTCGATTTTCACTTCGTTCATTCACAGGTAAATGGATGAAGCGGTTTGGGAAATGCGCCTGTCCAAGTCGTGTTTTACGTTCGAGGAATTACTTTGTTCCACCGTTTCATTACCGATTTCAGCATCCCCCGAACAAGTGTTACGTGACGCCCGTCACATCCATCGCACTAAAAGCATCCTCTCTCGGCTCCGTGCCCGAACCATTTATCTCTCCCCATCGGACAACCGTCCGACAGAGAGATTCTACGCTATCCTCGCTAAACCGACACCGGTTGTTTTTCGAAAACAAGGATACGAGACTTTCAACTACCGTTCTCGACGAGGGAACAATCCGTGTATAACCTGACCACCCAAATTACTCGGCCATAATTCATAATAAATTCAATTCCATTCGATTCTTTTTCGATCCCCGTATCTTTTTACTTCTAGCTTACGCTACGTAAATTTTCCTATCCTCTCCTTTCTCCACCGTGGATCGATCGTTTATATGAGAAATCGGCGAAGAAAGGACACGAGTTAAATTTTTCAAATTTGAAAATTTTAAAAAGGTTCCAAAAATTGACGATTAAAATCGAGACGTCCCAGATGGACCCCATCCGATCGTTCGAAAAGGCTGAACGTAACGAGACAGGGGGGTACGGCACAGGATGTCAACCCCCTTCACGAGCGGCGCATGCGAACGCTCGTCACGCGCGCAGAACTGTTGAGCAGAATTGAGCGCGCATTTGCATCCCGCTTGTGTGCGCGTGTGGCTGGTCGCGTGCAACGACGCGCGCGAATCGCGAGTGTGTGCGTGCGATCGGCTCGAACGCGTGATCGGCACGCGAGTCGAATCTCGATCGGGCGGCGCGCGTGCGCTCAGCACGACCACGAAACAGGGTCGAACGATCCACACCGCTAACGATCGCCATTACGCGAGAGTGAAAGAATCGAGAGTACGGCACGCGATCATCCGCGCGCCCGGATTTCTCTCGCTCGAATTTTTCGAGAAAATTCATTCTTCTGGAAAAACGTTGGCCCCCCTAAATCGTAGACATCTGTCTCGCGGATAATAAACATTTTGACGAGGGTAGATTTCTCTGGAGACTTTAATTTTTAATGATGAATTAAATAAATGAATAAAGAAGATTAAAATTTGCACGTCGTGATAAGTGACACGTTATGGGTGTTGAGATGATAGAAGGTGATTGATGAGTAAAATTTCTATGGGGAGGAATCGTTGTTTCCATTTGATTTATTGTGTAAATATATATATATGGTGTAAAAGTGGAATCCCTCGTAGGTAATAATGACTATTACCGCAACATCGTAGAATTCCTTCAGTTTGAGTGATTCATGGTTGAAGGATCGAGGGTGTAGAATTATCTTGCGGGGAATTTATGGTGGAACGTTCGTTGATAGTTTCGATAGCATCGTTTCGCATGCAACTATGTATTGTATGCATGCTACTTTAAAATTCCTGCTATCTACCTAAGTACATTGCATGTAGTAGCAACAAGATTTCTTTGGAACCGTGCTACGTACCCGGTGGCCAAACCCGATCGACGCATACGATATTAACCATATTCGTATAGATCGGTCGAAACGGGACACCGAGTACGTGTGTAGAAATAACAGCACGATCGGCGGCACAATGCGCATATATAGCATTTTAATGTAAATTGCATCTTCATACATGACTATATATATATATATATATTCTTCAACCGTATATTTTATCGAAATAATTCTACGCTTAAATACAATAATCGCAGAAAGTATTTTCGTATGAATTTCATATTATTAATTACACTCGAGTAAATTTTATTTCACATCGTTCGATTATATATTTCCATCTCTCTAAAGCGAATGCGAATTCATTTAAATTCTTTAAAGCAATTAATCAATTCCATTACTTGTAATTTAAAATTCAGTTTCATTTCAAATTACAAAGCATACCTTATAAACTCCTCTTTTCAGGAATTCAACCAATACGATATCTTACACCAAAGTCTTTCGTTGCGGAAAAATTTAACAAAAATTTGGGGAATCTCTTTCGAGTAAATCCGTAGATTGTCCTGTCAACCCTCTCGGATGATCGCGTGACAAAAGAAAGTGGTCGGGTTTCCGACATGAGCGTGGCGAGAAAGAAACCGTGGTGCAGATCGCCGTCCAGTCTAGCGAAACTGGCACAGTGTCAAGGTGCCTCGCGGGCACATTTGCTCCGGCGTGGAAGAGGGGCGTGCAGGAGTGGGGTATACGCCTTCGTGGTCACCTTTCCTCCACGTTTCACCACCAAACACCGTGGCCGGTCGAGTGCACACCGGGATCGTACGGACTTTCACGGAGCTTTCTTCTTTCGCGGCCGAGTTAGGCGTGTGCCACTATTTTCGCGTAAACACACACGGCCGAGATATCAGAATCCGGGGTGAAAGGCAAAAGGAAGAAACGAAGAGCACGTGGGCAGAGAGCCGATTTTCCGTGGAAATGAAAAGCCTACGAGACGCCTTTCACCGATACATTTGCCCGTCTCCGTCGCTTAACTTTCCTACTTTCGTTTTGCGATTACTCGTTGCGCTGCTTTGGACGGCAACCTAGCTTTACAGGATTTGATTCTGATCAAGAAATCTGTGTTTCAACGATAATTTATTTACGTATTAATTTCAAGAATTTTTATCATACTTATAGCCAGTCTCCTCCTCTTGGTGCAAAGGATCAAGTATGGAGACTTATGTAATTTATTTTAGATAGGAGTTGGTTGCAGAGAGACGAGAAAGAAGGACGAATTATCGTTAAAAAAATTCATATCCAAACATACCGATGGATACGAGACGTGGTTCGTAACGCGAGTCACGTAATGTCCTCGAAAAATTGAAATTCTTCCGTGTACCATGGCTAAAGCATTCTCGTATCCGGTATTCATTCATAAAGAAATTACATCGGCTCATTACTCGAGGATTATTTATAATAGGGACAAGCGTGGGCAAGGGGTTCGTTTGTTTCCTCTGTCTCCGAGACCTAGTTTCGCGATAGGAGTCGAACGTATTTATAGACGTACCTTTAAACTTCCTGTGACACCATTCCGATAAACGTGAGTTCTATCTTAAACAAATTTCAAAAGAACCGAATATTTCGAGAAGATAGAGCTTGCGTGATGTACATTCTGTGGAATAACAATTATTAAAATTAACAGTTTCTCACTCACTTTCACTTTTTTTTCTTCTTGAAATACAAATTTTTGTTCGCAACATTTTTACTTTCTAACAGGTATATAATTTAACGCGTTTCCTATTAGAAATTGTCTGGTAAATGAAATTGAAATAAGAGTGAAACTGAAAAAGAAGTTTATAAATATATATGTATGCGAGTTTCGAGAGACGAAATATACATCGTATTAAATAGATGCGTCTCTTGCGTTTCATATACCGTACGAAGAGGTTATGTTTCACCAAATTAATCAACGTTTCAATCACATCTCTATCTATCTAGATTCAAAATTCCAAATCGAAAGTATAAGAAAAAAAAGAGTACGAGAGGCCTCTCTGTCAAACGCTAACCCGCGGAGCTACGAAATGATATTCAACCGTGTGCGTTTCGACAGGCCGGGTGTCGTTAACCTCCCGCGCGGTTCATTCCTCGCCAGCCGCGAAACAATTGTCCAATCTAGACCTAGTCGGTCTCGCTCCAGACGCCCACCATCCGAGGACTATATCAATTCCGCGAGCCGCGTCCCGTAGGTTGCGAATTGGGCGTTGGCCTCAGTCTGTTTCTTCCCCGATGTGTTAGACCGAACGACGGGCATGATCAACGCGTGGAATGCCACGTGGGATCACGAGAAAACTAATTTTTCCGCCCACCTTTCCGAACGGATTTCGATGGGCCCTACGACGCCTCGAGCGGTGGCGCGAGGAGAAGGGCGGCATCGAGAAAGCACGGAAGGAGGCGCGCAAGAGGAGCGAGCAACTTGCGTGTGCACGCTGGTACACCGAAAGTTTCGTGGGATACACGTGGATGGCCCAAATGGTCGGCCAACAGAGTGTTGCAATCTTGCGCCGGCCCCGTTTCTTTCTATTTTCTTTCTCGGTCCCCCACCGAGTCGACTCTTCTTCTTCGATAAATCTCCTCGTGATTTCTCACGGTGAATCGAACGGTCGTGGGTCGCTTTTGGATACCACTCACATAGACGTGATGTATATACGCGTCGAATCGAGAAAGTGTACACGCATGATGGAATAAACCGATGTGCAAGTTAAGTCGGAGGTTAAGGTAATTGGAGAGATGGGAATTAGTCGGTGGCGACAATGTCAAGAGCGGTGAAGTTTCCTAACCTCTGTCGCGAGTACTTAGTTGTGTTACATGAAACGTTGTATCGCGTGCAATGACGCGTTTCGTAGCTACGAGGCGTACGGACCGAAATCGTTTTCAAAGCGGAAATTTACGACCGCGTTTACTTGGCAGGACGGTAGTTGTGCAGCGTGGTTAAAGGCAAGTACAGTGGAAACGTCACGCGAGACGAGCTCTCAGCTGTCCGCGGTAACGTGCACTAACTCCCAGCTCTGATCTATGGTGTCAGGGTCCGCGGCTACCACGACTGATCGCTCTATTAGAGCTTACGGGGCCCGATCGTTCAACCGACCGGCCTACTTTCTTGAAAATCGTAACTCCACGAGATATCGGAACCCGTTACACGGAACCGCCTCATCCGCCTTGTCGTGTACTTTTAAACATAACCTATATTTCTCTTGTTTCTTCTCTTCAGGTTGTTTCGCCTCGAGTGTAATTCGAGCGAATACAATTTTTTTCTATTTTTTCTTTTTTTTTTTTTTTGACCAAGAATAGGACTAGTGTAAAATTGATCCAATAAATTCAAAAAGTTCACGGGTATGTAACGATATATAACTGTTCTCATCCGGACTATCATCGTGTACTTTTAAACTTAATCTATATCTTTTTCTGATTCCATCACAAATTATTTTACGCTTTTATATATTTGTGAATGAAAAATTAAACTCAACCCATATTCTTTTGGCTTCTTTAGAGATTATTTTAACCTACAATTTTTTCGCACTTGATAAAAGTATTGGAATGCTGATTTGAATAACGCAACAACGAAATTTTGAAACGAGAATACATTTCTCAAAACGCCAAATATTCCGTATATTTGGATTATTCGCCAACCTAAAAAAAAAAAACAAACAAACCCTAAACCTTCCTTCCGCATTCGATCACGAAAACGGAAGAAAAAACGAACGAAGCCTAATCCCGAAGAGGCGGCGAGATAGCCGAGAATCCTCCTAGATCCCATCCGGATAGCAGTTAACCGCAACGATGCACCACGGACGGACACGTATGCAAAATGCTTGTTGACCGAGTGAGAGAGAGGGGGCGAGGACCGCTCGAATCTCGGGCTAAAATCTCGAGAAGTAGGAGGAGGAGGAGGAGGAGGAGGAGGAGGAGGCGAGCAACGGTAATCCATTGTATCGGACAGCCGGTTCCTTTACGACGGGTTTCTCACGATCGGTCAGTCGGCGGATAAGCCAGAGGCGAGCCGAGCTCTGCCCCGATCCTCTACGCGAGGATGCGTGCAAACCCCCGGGTGCGTGCAACTGGGTTTACAGCCGGATGCAGGCGGTGGATCGCGGAGGTCGCGGCCACCGCGCGCGAGAGGAGAGCGGCCGCCCGTCAGTTGGACAAGGGCGAGGAGAGGGCAGGGCGAAGCCGGATTTCTTTTCTCGTCGCGCTCGCACGCGGCTAACTGTATTTTGACTTTGTGGCCTGAATTGCGGTAACACGGTAACTGGCTCCACAGCGCGCGACACCCCGGAGTATAACGGGCCATATCTCGAAGCCACGCTCTTCACACAGGCCTTTACCACGCGCGTCCAACCTACCTACATAAAAGGCGCTCTCACGTAACTCCTCCGAGCCCTCTCTCCCCCCTCCCCCCCCTCTTCTCCAGCGAGGCTTGCGCGAAACGACGCGTTCTACGCGCCACGGTGTAGATACAGCAGGGGCAGATGGCCGATACCATGGCGGGCATAGCGTGGAACGAGGGAAACGCGGATGGACGGCGGAAGAACGGGAGGAGAGGATCGGGGACGGTTTTCACGGTGTGCGTACGGGCCGCGGCGAGCTCTGCCACGTTCGTGCACGCAGCCTGGCGAGCGAGCGCGAGTGTAGGTACAGTTAGGTGGAAGGTGGCCACTCGACTCTGTAGGTCGGTGCCGCGGGACAAGCTGTATCCTTCGCATCCGGTGGATCGAGACGACAGCAGGACCTTGGGCCTTAACCCACTCTTACCGGGAAAGGGACGTATAACGCTTCTTCGTTCCTCGCCTCTTCCGCGTTCGCCGCTTCTCGTTCCAATACTCTGGTGAGGTTTCGAGGTTTGATCGAATCATTTTATATCACTCGATCTTATATATATATATATATATTCGTGAAATATGATTTATTAGGTTAGTTACGTTGGTTTTTCACAAAAGTTTTTGTTCGAGTCGAGAACGATCTGAAATTTCTTGAATCATCCATCTTGTCCCAGAATTAATTAATTATTTAATTAATTAATGGAGAGATTCTTGAAGTGATTTTCGAACGTAATACTCTTGTCGTGTATAATGGCTGTGGCGGCTTTCTCTCCGGAGTATATTAAATGCAGTATATCAATTCGTTTCCAAGATAGAAATCGAGTGGCACGAGGCTCGCCTCGATCTTTCATCAATAACCTTTTCTCGACGCGGCCGATCGACGAACCCGATCGGGATGCTCACGTGCCGCGGCACGCGACGCTCTCCTTCGAGCCCATTATAGAACCCAAAAGCGTAATCACGGGAGAAAGCCATCCGAAACTCGTTCCCGCTCCTTCATCTCGCCCCTTCCTTCCTTGCACAACGGAACAGAAGGTGCAGCAGCTGTTTCCACCAGCGGCTTTCTCGAGAACCCTTTTCCCTTGTGATTGTCCCTCGATCGGGACTCGCAAGAGGAGATCTCCTTCCGGGATCTCGTCTATCTGGCGTCTATCGCATCGAACTGGTTTTCACCTTGGAGGGAAAAAAAAAGGGGTGGATGTGGAAAGTGAAGAAAACAGGGAAAAAGAGAGAGCTAGCTTTGTTGCACGTCCTCCAAGCGATAGATTTCTTCCTGGAAACGTTCAAATTTTGATCTATCGCACGACGAGGAGAAGGAAAATGGAATAATTGTCGTCGATGTTCGATCGAGGCTTTCCTTCATCGATTCCAATCCCTCCTACACGAGAAAATCATCGCGTAGGAGAAAGCAACGCGATCAGAAGTCCTTGATAACTCGTGATGTCGCCATCGATGGATTCTCTCGTTTCCCTTCTCGTTTGCCATTTTCTTTCTTCTTTTTTTCCTTTTTTTTTTTTTTTCTTTAATCTCTCGCAAACATCGCTTTTTATGTCATGTCTTTACGCGATGTCGAGTTTCCTCTCGACAAGCTTTGCACTTTGGCACCGAACCGATAACCGAGCAAAGATACGGTTGTTTGATCGGACAATATCATTTGTAAGTTGTAAATAAAATAAATAAATATACGCATGCGCGTTTAGAATACGTAGTAAAAATTATTCAAATCAAAGATAAAGCGTTCTTCCATCTCTTATCTCTCTTACGTAATACACGAAAATACGAGAATATATCCATTGAATAATATTAATATTGAATAAATATTGAATAATATTAACGAATATTAACGAAGAAACGAAAGATGTCTAATTACGCACACGGGAAAATCACAATGCGTTTCGAGGAGCGCAGTCGGCCGAACGCTTAGCCGAACGCCAACTGCGATGTACTTTAAAATGCCACAATACAATCTTTAAAATGCGAACAATTCACCCCCGCTGATCACGTTGACCGCAAAAATGATCGGACGAACAAGATTCCCGTGACGTCCAGCCGTTCTCCGGGGAATTGTGCCGTATGCAGATGTCCAACGCCGTGGAAAAATGGTCGGCCAGTCTCCGCCACGAAAAATGTCTTTTTAATTGGCAATTAGCCGCGTCACGGACCCTTTCGCATCTGTCACGCGGGTGATCTTTCACCCGGGAGAAGCGCTCGAGAGGAAACGATTGAATGGGGCGGCCAGTTAAAAAGGCCGGACAAAGTGCATTCTCTCTTTAATCCCTCGGAGGGACACGCGTTTCCTCCGTTTTCGGCAAGTGGCCACGCGAAACGAGTGAAAAAGGAAGAAAGGCGGAGTGGACGATGGACATTTTTCATCCCCTAATTTGAAGGACGGGCGTGCGGCCACCGTGCCTCCTCCTCCTTCTCCGCCTCCTCCGTTTCTAAGGACACGCAGTGTCTATATCTGTGAAGAGATAGGAGGGATATTCAAAAGCTTTTCGATCTTTTGGTCGTGTTTTATTCGCAGCCGCCTCGACGCGCAGGTTTTTGGTTACTTTTATATGGAATACATTTTCAATTTCAATGGTTTTCGGATGGAAAGTTTCCACGTGTACACGTGTATTTTTATGATAAATCATATTTAAGCGGCGCACGAGTACAGTTTTTCATTCATTTTCATATCCCTCTTGGGAGATAAATATCCGTGTGGGTAGAACGTATCCACTTCTTCGTTTGCTTGATCTTTAATCGCTCGAGCGCTTTGAAAAAAAAGATGCGTTACATCATTTTTCAAACATCGATCTTTCATCTTCGTTTCGCATTACCCTGCATCGCTATATCTAATAAATTATTAACGATCGTAACTCCACGCCGTGAAAATATTTCCCCACCGTACGTTAAATCACGTTTCAGACAAGCGTGACTCGGTGTGGATGCAACAATTAATAAACACGCGCGAAAAATATTCTAAAAAGTGGAGTGGCAAGTTTTCACGCCCACGCGTCGGCGGCGAAGAAAAGGGACGCGTCCCGGAAAAGCGATATCTCGGCGAAGGGTTCGAGAAATATCACGGGACGAACAATGGAGGAGGAAAGGAACGGTGGTTGAGAAGAAGCGATAACAGAATCGTGGCAGCATATCACGGACCTTGAATTGCGCCGGGCACACCTCCGTGTTTGCGGCCAACTTGGCACCGGCCGCATACATCGCCGATTTTTAACGCCTGTGATCTATGCGCTCTACGATTACGCGACGTTCCTCTCGAAACTCGTGCTCGCTCGACGACTCTCTCTCTCTCTCTCAAAGCCGACTGAACCATTACTAATCTCGCTCCCCTCTAATACGATTGTTGCAGCTGACCGATAAATCGATCGCCGTGGCTGAATTGCGAATTCCGCGTTCTATCCACCGATCTTATATCTTCCATCTTTCTCAGAGATCGGATACGACGTTCCCAAATTTCACGATGCGTTCAACGACGAAGATTAATTAATTAATAACACGTTCAATTTGCGATATTTAATGGAATTTTGTTTATTCGAAGACACGACTCGAATATAACAGGAATCTAATTAACTTTTCCCATCGATTTATAATACGTCTGTCTGTTTCGATTGCTTTTTCTCGAATATAAAACCGAGTATAATAAACGTCTCTGTACGTCTACAGGAATGCGGGACGTTTCGTTTTTTTTTTTTTTTTTTACTGCTGCTCGAAGGAATTTGGAGAACGGGCCCGTTTCGAGGCTTAAAATCGTAAACGCCACGGATGTTTTTTTCGGGAGAGGGCCACCTTCGAAGCGACGACACGAAGCGAGGATGGGGCTCCACGTAGTTGCATCGTAGCGAGTATATATAAACACGCCGGTGTCGACCGGTATGGCGAAGTCTAATTTCAAACACTTGCGCGACTCCCGTCGAGGCGTGATGAGGAATCGATAATACGATCGATGCCCGCCCGTGTCTTCCTCGTCCTTCTGTTCACCGGTCGTTCTCCTCCTTTCTCTCTCTCTCTCTCTCTCTCTCTCCCTCTCTCTCCTCCTCTCCAACCCGCCTTTCTACTTTCTTCCTTCGGCCACAGCCCGGATTCATTCGGACTGCCGATGATGTTTCGAGAACAGTTATGTGGGAGTCTGGGTCACGAGGCGTGGCTTCTATGGGGACACCCGTCCACTGTCCCATAGAACCACAATCCCATTGGCCAAGAAACACCGGCGAGGCACGACCGGAATAATTATGTAACGCTGCGTTTGCTTCGCGAGCCAAAGCGTTTCGAGAAACAGCGAGGGGGGTGCGTTGCGAACGCACCACCGCGAGCCGAGAGTGGAAAAGGAAAGAAAGAAAGAAAGGAAGAGAGAAAGAAAGAAAGGAAAGAAAGGAGAGAAAAAAGAAGATACGAGGAGGGGAGGAGCGGGCAGCGGAGAGGGGGCACGGTGACCCCTGGACGCGAGGAAAATAGGTGCCGGTCTGCCCACGTGCGCCTCGTGTTTTTCCTCTTTTTCCTTTCGTCGCCTTTCGTCGCCACGCTGCGACTGTCTCCATCTCGGATGGAGAGACGGCTGCTCGATCACAGCGTCATCCGTGCAAGTGGGAAACGATGGACGGTGACCTCGGCTAGGATGCCGGGACGCCCGTGCGCGGCTTCTATTTATCCGAGGCCCCCCTTTTATCCGCTCGGATGGACGGATGGATGGGTGGATGGATGGATGGATGGATGGATGGATGGATGGATTCGTGTCAGGGAAAAGGTTAATTGTAGCCAGTCACGAGAGCGAGATAGAGCTTTCGACGAGAGGCTGGGCTGCCTCTCTTTCTCTCTTCGCCTTAGGGGAGGGGGAATTAACCTTTTGAGCGGCGGCTTTTAACGGGAGTCAAGATTGATCTATCTGCGAATCTTTTTTAAATGTTTAACATTGGAATTGAGGTGAAATTTTAACTCGAATTATATTAACTGTCTAAATGTATCGGCAAGCTAGATCGACTCGTCGGTGAGTTTTTCTTATATTTGATATTTGTTCGACGAAGGCTCGTTTCAGCAGGGAACACCGTGTATTTCAAAATCGACGCCCACAGGTTGTTGTTGCTGCATACCATTGATAAACTTCCGCGGTGAGGTTACAATGATCTCGCGTGATATTATATTCTCTTCTCTTACGTTACGCCGGCAAATTGATTCCAACTTTTCGCTCGAGGGAGAGGAGAGTTTCTTCCTCGAGATAACGAAACAACATTTTTAACCGATCCTTGTCTCACGGATCTTACGGATTCTAAAAATTATTCCTCGAATTTTTGTACAAACACGAAACATCTTTCCAAGTTTTTGCCTCTTTTCTTTTATTACGCACGCTTCTTTTATTTTTTTTTTTTCTTTTGAAAAAAGAAAAGAAAGAAATATTATCCTCGGTTTAAGAATTCATTTCGTTTTCGTTAATTACGAAAATTATCCAATCACGAAACAAAGACTTTCAAAATTCTCGAAAACACTCGTCCCAAGACAGCGGAAAAATTAGCACGAGCGTGACTCGTAAGTAACTCTCTCTGCTCTCTGGTGTTCCATGCGTGCGAGGAACCGTGTTCCCAATTATCATGGCCGCGCGAAACGAGGATTTTCGAGGCACGGCCAAGCCTAATGCCCCAGTAACGGGATGACTCTACTCTCTTCACGGCGTTGCGAATTTGCAATTCAAATAATTAGCGAGCCCGTCGAAAGAAGAAAAAAGACAGAGAGAAGAAAAAAAGAGAGAAGAAGAAAAACGACCGATCCTTCCTTCCTTCCTCCTCGCGCGCGTTATTTATCTTTCTCCCCTCCCCCTCCCCTCCCCCTCACCCCACCCCCCCTCTCCTCCTCGCGCATCGTGCATCTCCCGTCGCGCATGTTCGTAAAGCAATCGCAGGATGTTGTCCATTCGCGGTAAAATCGGACATGGGTCGTTCGCTCGCCAAGTTCCGCGATGAATGGCGAACACACAACAGTGACTTTTTGACCTAAATTCTTTAACGACCGGCGAAGCTGACGTCACCGAGTCCTTGACCGTAACCGGCGATCGCCTATACTCAGCCACCTCCACCACGGCCGAGGCATCATGGTGATCGCCGGTGACCCTACCGGGAATTTGATTCGCGCCGACCACGCTTCCTGCTTCTCTTCTCTTCTCTTCTCTTCTCTCTCCCTTCCTTTCTCGCCCACGTCCCCCCCCGACTGTCCCGCTATTCGATTATTTTTGGCAGTGTAACCTGTATTCCTGCCTCGCCTCGGATTCGTTCGGAAGAGTTGGCGAAGAGTTGCGATTCGAGAGTATATTGGTTTGGAAGATTTGTCGCGAACGTGGTCGCCAATTGGGGCTATCCCCGCCTTTGAAAGATTAATTCGCTTTCGCGAATTAGATTATCGTCGGGGGTGATTACTTTGAAGCGGAGAGTTTTTACTTTTCGAGCCAATTCGACGAGATGAGATATGGAGGAATTCGCAAAGGTGTGACGATAGGTGCGGATTGTTGAGAGAGTTGGCGGGAAATTTGAAAAGAAGTTTCGCCCGGTTGCAATTGCAAACGGACGCGACGGATGTTTACTTATTGAAATTGTAGGCCTACGCAAAATCGGTGAGGATTGTGCCGAAACCGGTTTCGATTGTGTAGCTATTTTTGGAGGTACGCAAACTCGTAAAACGCTTTTACGAGGAACGATGGTCTGTCGCATTCGTGAAACACCGCGACGGACGTCCGTCCATCCAGCCAAACTTTCTTTCTCTATCTTCAAGCCGCGATATTCATAGTCATAGTCTTCGATAAAAATTCTTCTACCTCGCGAAAGAGGTATTATTCCTTCGAGGAATTCAATTTTTAATATTAATACCTTTTATATTCTTCTCCTATGTATAGGAATTTCGTAACACGTAACTTCGTATTTCATTTCATTACAATCAAAATAAAACCATCCTATCCCTCTCACTACACACGCACACACACGCACACACGTTTCAGTCAAATATAATTAACAAAAATTTTCGCACTCACTGGCGGAGCGAGTATCCTTTATCACGCCTCTCACGTGATGCGCGATAGCCTTTGTAAAGTGTATCCCGTTACACAATCCTGCCTTAAACACCTTAAGCTTCAATTACAATTCCCTCTACCGGGATTAAAACCGACCCATATATCCATATCCATTACCCGATCCAACCTATATTGCAGCCTAATCTGCTGCAACCTCCCCTCTCCCTTCTGTCTCCCCCCTCCCTCGAACGAAAATTAAAATCGCCTAGGCGGATGCGCCCCCTGCCTGTCATCGTTTCGAGGGATGCAGCAGCTTCGAGGTTGCACGCGCCCGCCGCGTAACACGAGATTCGATCGTAATCGAATACGCGGGTCGAGAAGAGCGCGGGTACAAAAGGGGGAGCGTACGGAAAAAGAGAGGGAGGGAGGGAAGAAAAAAAAGGAGAAAAGAACAAAAAAAAACGAGGAGAAAAGAGGACGGGATAGGATGTACCGTCGTAGTAGGTTCGAGCATATTCGGACTATGGCCGGCCGGATCGATCGGACGTCACTTCTTCATCTCTTCTTAAACAGAGAGAGAGAGAGAGAGAGAGGGAGAGAGGGGGGAAGGAGGAGGGGGAGAGAGGTCAGGCTGCGAGGGGACAGGATGCGTCGATTTTTTGCCCGTTTTTTTCTTCCTCCTCTCCCTTCCCCCGTTTTTTTCCTCTCTTCTTCTGCCTTCCCCCCCTCTCGCTCCTTTTCCACCGTGGAAAAATGCATAACGGGACGGGCGGCCGCCGAAAACGGCGGAGGAACGTGCGCGGCATCGTCGAGCCGCGGAGTTGAACTTGTGTGCCGCGTCCAGCCTGTCCGTCCTTCCAAAAACCGGTGGAAAAACCGGGGGTGGAGAGGAAACGGAAAGAGATTCGGGCGTGATAAGAGGCGGACGGATAGGCGCAGCAGGTATCCGAACGTTTATTACCGTAATACCGTAATCGTGGATTCGAGGCGGCAGCCGAGGGTATCCTCCGATATATCCCTCTCTCCCGAAGAATTAGCCGTTCCAAACCGAAACAAACTCAAATATCACCCATTATACCTTACGTATATATACGATCATCGTCCTGCTGTATTTATTTACGAGAAAACAGGGAGAAAAGGCAAACTGCAGCCGGTAAGGTGAAAAAAAGGAAAAAGAGAGGAAGGAAAAAAAAAAAAAAAAAAAAAGGCTCACGCACAACGCCACATTTCCTTCCCCATCAATCAAGCAGGAACACGTGACAGGGGTGGTCGAAGGATCGGATCTACCGCCCCTAAAAGGGGAAGGTGGAGGGTGTTGGGCGAGAAGGGCCGTAAATGGGGCCCCAGCGTGAATCCAGAATTCGTGGACGAGAAGCATGCACGGTTTCGGTGTTACAATATGCACGAACTGGTCGTTGGTTGCGCACGAGGAAACGTGACGCGAAAGCAGAGAGTCCTTCTCCGTGCATCTCATTAGGACGCTCGAGAGGAACGGAGAGAAGGAAAGGAGGACCTCTTCGTCGGTTCGCTTATCAGGATGGATATATTTTACGATCGGGAAGTTGGCCAGCTTCCGCTGTTCCTAGGCTACCTAATTGGATGGCTCTCTTCCTGGTACCGCTCGCGCAGGAATCCCTCCGCTTTGGAACGGGCCGAGAATAAACGTTGTTTAGAAACGTTGCTGGCCTCTGTTCTTCTCTACTTCTTCTCGAAGTGGTAGTTCTTTGTCTTCCTCTCCTTCGTCCCGTTTCTTTGTCCCGCGTTTGTCGATGCTCTTCTCTCTTCCTTTCTTTTACCTTCCTTACCATCCACACCGTGGACGAGGAAGTTTAACGCCGGCCCATCGTGGCGTGGCTGCTGCGTTCGTTCCTTCGTTTGCCGCGCATCCGTGAAAGTGAAACGGAGAAAATCAGGTTTCGAAGACGAGCCTTCGAACCTTGCTCCGTGGACGTGGCGCGGGATGGCGTTGATGGAACCGAGGCCATCTCGTCCCCTCGAATCTCTCGTTCCGTCGATACGAAATATTGCATTTTTCTTTCGTACGTATGCATTAGAGCTTAAAAATTTTTTTAAATTTAGAATCACTTCGGCTAGTTTAGTTTTCTTCAATTCTAGGAATAACGTAGGAATTTTAGATGCCTCGTTTATATATCTATTTTCTCACAAATATTTCGCTACTTTTTTTTTTTTTTAGGTTAGATCAGATTAGAATCCTAATAATGGGACAAGCGTACAATTTAAATTTCTAGCTTTTAGAGATACGTTCGACGGGGGGTTAAACGACGTATGGTACGTAAATCAGAATCAGAGTCGTCAACTTAAGGAGACACGAGATGATGCGAGATCTCTCTCTCAGCTGAGACGCGGCCAAAGTCAGCTGACTTCGAGTGTTGCCTGGCACGGGTCAAGTCCCCCTTCCACTTCACAAACTACTTCTTTGTCTCTCCTCGCGCTTCCCCCCTCCACGTTATGCCCGAGCGTCATAAAACCATCCCAATCCGCTTCGAGAAAATTTCTTGACGCAATTATTCGACTTTTCCCATCTCTTCCCCAACTCTTCTCCTCTCTTGAGAAAAGAGTATGCCGACCAATGCCACCGTAATCGCTCGTAACAAGAGCACATCGTACAAAGGGGAGGAAATAAGGAAGTTACCGCAACTTGGAGAAATTTAACTTTATATTCATCGTCGATCTTAAAAAAAAAAAAAAGAAAGAAAGAAAGAAAGAAACGGAAGCAAGAGAATCGTCTCATGGGCGAACAAGGGAGGATTCGAAAAGGAATCGATCGTTACCACGGGCCTCGGTTCATAAACCAAGAAACCACAACGCGCCACTTCCCGCGAGGAACGCGGGCAATCGCGATTCCCCTCTTCCGTAAACACAAACCCTATTCATCGTTTCATATTCCATCAATTATACAAACATAATGCAACAAATACAACAACAACAACAACAACAACAATAATAATAATAATAATAATGATAAAAAGTCACGACAGTCAAGTGTTAAGTATCAAGCGAGCGACGGGTCCCGTGTGTTCCGTCCACGCGAAATCGTGCGAATCGATCGGGCCGCTGGCATGGGACAGAGTGCAAGGAGGAAGCGAGCGATCGAAAAAGAGCAGCAAACCGGGAAGAAGACGAACGCGCGGAGGATGGAATACGATAGACCAAGAACAAGAGGAGGAGGAAGGAGGAGAAGAAAAGTGTATGGAAAGGTGTGCGCTTGAGGAGGAGAAGATCGAACGAAGTGGAGAACGAGAGAGAGAGAGAGAGAGAGAGAGGAGGTGAAAGAAGCCGAGGCGGAGGAAGAGGAATTAGAAGGAGAGAGGGATGAGAGGATGAGAAAGGAGGCGGAGGAGGAGGCGGAGGAGACACGAGTCGTCGTCGGTGCAAACCGAACGAGGTATAGAGGAATCGGTAGGCGATACGGGAGCGGGGGAGGTCGAGCGTGCGAGGGAGGGAGGAGGTGGAGGTGCGGGGACGAGGTAAGGTGGGGGCCGGAGGGGCCTTGCGGGGCCAGGGACGAAGGGAAGTTGGTATCGCGGATGGCGATGGCGATGGCAGAGTCAATGTCCTAGCGCTCGCACTGGGTCACGGCGAGTTGCGGCCAACGACCCAAGCCCACAGCTCCTCTTTACTTTGCACACAGCGAGCGAGAGAGCCAGAGAGAGAGAGAGAGAGAGAGTGAGGTGATTACGGAGAGCGACGAGGACGGAGGTGGAGATCGAGCGACAGAGAGAGAGAGAGAGAGAGAGAGAGAGGAGGAAGGAAGATATATACACTGTCTCGGTTGAAGAGAGACACATCGATGTTGGTGTGCTCCATGGTTCCTCGTCTCGCGATGTGTATACTGGGTGCTCGAAGCGAGAAGTCGTTCCTTCTTCTCCGCGAGGAGGATCCTTCTTCCAGTTTTCTGCTTCTCTCCGCCTAGCCTTTGTCCATCGCGTCTGCCTAACCCAGACCTGCTGGCCAGCCGGATCCGCCGCTGACACGGAAACCAGCCTGAGAATCTCGTTTCCTTCGAGCCTACGTGGTTCGCGTTCCGGTGAGGAGAGGGGGCACGCAAGTTCAGTGGCGATTATCGGTGACCTGTCTCCTCTCTCTATATACGCGCACATATATATTTATATATAAAATATATATGTATCCGTGTTGTGGTGTGGTTTCGTTCGAGACCACGATTCGCGGGCAAGGAGGAAACGATCCGGCGAGGATCGGGGAAAAAATTATATACCTTGAACGGCGGCGGCCCTATCCCATCCCCGGCTTTTCCCTTTCTTCTCGTTAATCTTGGCAGAGATTCCCTCTTCCCAAGGTGGTTCCGACCGGTTCCGCGATCTTTCACGATCGCTATGACTACTCTTTGTGCCGGCACTCTTCGACCGAGACTAATAGATTACGTTCTATCCGTCTGTCTCCTCGCTGTCCTCCCTCCCTCCCTTCGACCGATGTCGCGAGGGCTTCTTATATAATTGTACACCGTGTGTCGTCCTTCCTCGAGGAAAAGGCGAGACGCGAAGAAGAGCTCGAGAGCGCGCGCGAGATATAGAATCGATCTCTCTCTCTCTCTCTCTCTCTCTCTCTCTCTCTTGGCACGAAGAGGAATGACATTGGCTCCGACTCGCGAAGAGAGAATTCGAGGAAAGTCCTGTAACGAAACGTTCTCCATCACCGTCTTTAAGGCTGGTGAGAAATAGGGATAAGCCTTGTCGAGGCAGCCTGTTGTCTGGTCGAATGTAAATCATCGGTGACATCGTTCCTCCTCGACTCCTTGGGACCGAAAGTATCGAAGAGGCGCTGCTCCTCTCCCTCGATTATCGTCGCGTATAAGGCGCGAGGTGGGACTAGATTTCGATAGCGGCGAGCTAGATTCGTTCGCGTGCCCCCTTCCTCCAACGGCTGCAACCAGCCGTGAAGAAGTTCATCCGCGTTCGTTGAAAGGCAGCTCGCTTCATCCGAGACCAATCGAGAAACCCGAGTTCCCGACCGACAGACACCGTCTCGAATTCCACTCCTCGTGCATTAGCATGCATAATGAATATTTGTTTTCGTAGCGGCTGTGACCACGTGCTCGAACCTCGAGATTTCCCTTTCTTATTTTTCTTTTTTGCTTTTTCTCTTCTTTTCCTTTTTTCACTCGTTCCTTAAATTAACGCTCCAATGAGCGCAAAGTGGCGCATGGAAATATCGTATTCCTATGGTCGAATTTTCTGCAATTCGAATTTGCAAATAATCATTTTCACGTCGCGATTTTAATTTCGATATTTGTGCTCGTTTCAACGTACAGTGACGATTTCACTGACTCGAGCCAAGCCGAGTTTCTTATAAATCGTGCCTATTATATTACGGGTCGTTCACTTCTCTGGAATCGTTACTGCGTTTCCAATCACTCTACACAGTTTAGACACGTTGCGATGATAAAAATAGTTGCCAGGCATGGGAAACTCGTCGAAGATCCTCTCTTTACCTTACTCGAACCTTTACCCTTCCTACTTCACCCTCGTCCGCGAATAATCGATTTCCTCTTCTCGCTCGTCTCGCCCGATCCGAATTTCTCACAAAGGCGGGCGGGTTTCGCCGGTGAAAATTCGAGGATGACTCGCGTGATATCCGCGATAATTTATTCCGGCCAATTACTTGAGAAACTGACGCGAGCCTATGGCGAATCATTGAGCGTAAAGGTCAATAGCACGTAGCTCTAACTCCGTTGCGCGGCAACAAGTCATCTAACCGCTTGTATCCGTGGAGATCCGAGTTTTCGTGCGATTCGATTATTACGTATATATATATATATATTTTTTTTTTCATTAAACAAAGTATCCTTCCCTTCTTTTCTCGAAAGAAGAGAACAAAATACGCACAAAATATATATATATATTTTTTCTACCATATATACGTACTTAGACACGTGTACATCCGTGGCTAAGTATCAGAGCGAGTGAGTGGGTTCCCTTTGGACTGCCGAGTAATGGCTCCCAGTTGAACATCGCGGAATTAACTTCACCCTGTTATTATCCGGTCCCTTATACGCGCCAAGGGATTAATTAATCGCGCGATTAATAAGCGCGCTACGAATTTCAAATATTTATGAGAATGGAATTCAAGTGTGGTGAGCGAGGAGGTGAGCGCGCGGGGGAAAGCCTAAGTGGGAGAGATGGGCGATAAGCAGACGGAAAATACAAGAGCGAGGCGAGCACTCGGAAGACTCGCGCGCTCGTTCGGCTCGGTTTAACCTGCTCGCGGTGAGAAGTGAACGGTGGCGATTAAAAGCAACGTTGAATTTATATAAATATTACGAAAATTAATTAAACGCACGCACGATCGATTCAATTGATTCGACGGAAAATTAAATTATTTTAAAATTATGCTATATTTTTCCGATCCGAGTCGATTAACAAAAGATCGTTTTTTTTTTTTTTTTTCGTAAGTTATTAATTTCATCATTTTGTAGCAACGAAAGGAATACGGATCAATTTGTATATACCTAATAATTACATCGATCTTGATCCACTCGAGCATCGATGGGAAGCATCAAGCATCGATGCTTGTCGTTTAACGTCCAGGCTGTAACACAGCTAGAATTCCAACACACGGGAATAATATCAGTTAACGCGTTCGAATTGACAAGTGGAACCTGTAACAAGTTAGTTCCTGCCTATATATATATATATATATATATATATATATATATATATATATATATATATATATATATATATCACACACACACACACACACACTCTTTCCTTCTGTGTTCGTGCCTCGATACAGACGGGCGCAGGAATCACGAAACACGCGTGACGGTTCGCAGAGATTCTAATTATAAGTCAGTTTCTAATGGAACCGCCTGGAATTGCCGCTTCAGATACCACGAGAATTATATCCGACCTCTTCCTACGGAATACCAAATGAACAAACGAAAGCCTCGTTAAGCTCATAAATAAACGAACAGCGCCCCCCCACCACCACCGCCACCTGGTGTTCTGCTCTTGTCCGCCGAGGCCTCCTCCTAGAGGAGCGCGCTACCATTTTCGATCTAATCCGGAGGTCGAGCCTCAACCTCGCATGAATTATTCGCCTCCGATTCGCCAACGATTCTTAATCCGCTTAATCCGTAGACATTTTTCTTCCCGTTCTTTTTCTTTGTCCCTCTTCTTCTTTTCTTCTTTTCCTGCGTGTGAGCGATGTGTATTGAA
Source organism: Apis florea (assembly GCF_048593485.1). Classification (NCBI taxonomy): domain Eukaryota; kingdom Metazoa; phylum Arthropoda; class Insecta; order Hymenoptera; family Apidae; genus Apis; species Apis florea. The sequence goes on along the minus strand of NW_028256549.1, from coordinate 4,600,311 downwards.
TTTTTAACTTTTTCGCTGAAATTTATTACAGAACGAGTAGAGAGAAAGGAAACGAGACGATTTCTTACGTATAGAGAAATGATAACTTGTTCATCGATCGTATACGAGTTGTTTCGTGATACGAGTTGTCGCAAAGTCGCAAGAATTTTTAGTGCGTTTCTTTTCGTGTTAAAATTTATGGTGGAAAATTAATTTCTTCTCGCGTTCATTCGATTCCCCTGTTGATTATAACGACGTTCGACGCTTACAATGATTCATACTTCATACGCACGGAAGCGAAAGATCGGACGGGATTCGGATCACGTCTCCTCTTTGGCCCAAGAATTTTCGTCACGCGACGTCTCTCCTAGGTATCTACGATCGGCCAAAGAGAATCGAACCAATTTCTCGGTTGTAGAAGCCGTAGAATCGTATCTCGCTATGAATTATTCAACGAACCACTAATCCGCTAATCTACAAAATTCTTCTTCTTCTTCTTCTTCTTCTTTTTCTTTTCTTTGACGCGACCATCGATTAATTCCTCGATTCCTTATTCTTAATAATAATAATATTAACAACGATCCTTGTCGATTCTACCAGGATGAAATATTATCGCGTCGTATCCCAAAAGAATTTTCAACGACAGACATCGCGATATCTTTTTTTCTTTTTTGCCACGAAGATTGGCCAAAGAAGAGAATCGAGCCGATTCTCTTGCGGCAGGAGTTAAACAGGCGTTCCAGGAATCGATCTGGCCTCCTTTCAGCGCGGTACGAAGGGAGCATGTCGAAAATAAATTCGAGACCCGATGGATCGGCGAACGAGCACGAACACCACTAGCAGATCCAGCAGGGAAATATACCGTTACCGCGTTGCCCACGAATAGTTCACGGCGATCGACCGAGCCCGATTTTTTTTTTGTCAGCCTCGCTGGCTCACCTACTTACTGCCGCGCTCCGCCATTTACGGCCCCATCGTTGGTCCAACACCGGCCCTTTTCTCCCTTTTCGTTCGTCCGACCAAGCTTCGCTTGACCGGTAATTCCGATTTTTGGTGACGTGGCTTTCTTTTCTCCTGTTTTTTTTTTTTTTTTTTGGAACGAACGAGAATAGTGTCTTTCGATATTTAGATTATACTCGAATCTACGCCATTTTAGAGATTAAAATTGATAAATAAAAAAATTCGTCGCGCATCAAATATTTTCAGATATTTTACGAAGTGAGTTTTTCTGTGATTTTTCGCAGAATATATGAATTTTATTAAATTTATTTTTTATCGAAAAAGAGAGAGAGAGAGAGAGAAAAGTAAAAGACATTTCCTTCATAAATAAAACGACATCGCCCCCTAATGAAGATGTCTCGAGCGTTCAAACGTTCTTTGCTCGTTACATCCCCTCGTACATAATAATAATTTGGCCACGGCATGGGTATTAATTTTAATTAAACGATAGTTTTATTGTTTCGAAATGATAATTCCCTCCTCCGTGGGTAATGGTAATGCCGTTTGGGGCATGTGAACCTGTGAACGATGGTAGACCGGAGGGAAGGGAAGAAATATATATATGTATATTCGAATTCGTTACGTGTACTTTGAAAAGTAATAGTATATTTGCTCCGTGGAACAGGGTGGGAAGAGGATCTCTCTTCTGGCGCACACAGGCAACAATGGGGGCCGGGTTTATTCATCACCTTGATGCGTACGATATCCCCCCAATTCACTTTTGCCGCGAACAACCTCAACCGTGACAATTTATTACGAGGAAACTCGGAATAAACCCTGCAACGAACGAGGAATATTAACCCATTGAAAAATATTCCGCCGTTCTACACGGCCGTCTACACTCCCATCCCGTGAGCGTCAGACACCGTAGGTAATTTGAAACGAAGTGCGAAGAGTTCGTTGAATTTAATTCGCGATAACTTTACCTCGCCGATCTTATTTTCGACTGTACACCACTCTTTGACACTCGTCGCAAAGCGTCACGTTACTCTTCGTCGTGCTTTATTTTACATACTTGATGAATTCAAATCGATAAAATGATAAATACGAATCACATTTTTGTACGTAAAATTAATATTATTTGTTTTTCCCCGAAAAAAGAATTTTTCAAGGGGCAAGCTGATTCTTATCGATCGTTCGAGTCGGCCATAAAAATAAAAAAAAGAAAAAGAAAAAAAAAAACACCTATAAAACGGTGAATCCATTCGGTTTCACGATACTACTACTATTACTACTACTACTACTACTACTACTACTACTACTACTACTATTATTCCTCGTTCGCGGGACAGCGGCGATGAATAGGCGATAATTGAAACGGTCGATGTTGCAAGAAGTGGCCGGCCATCGCATCAGGGTCAGCGACGAGGAAGCGGACGAAAAGAGAAGAAAAGGAAAGAGAAGGGAAGGGAAGAGAACGATTCTCCCGGTTGCATAATCCCGATTTCAATCCCCTCGGCCGTCGTTCTTGTCTCGGGGTCAGCGTGCTTCGAAGAAAATCACTTTCCTTCCCATAGAAGCTACGTGTATATAATATACGCGAGCGTGCATACGTGCACGTAAAATACACACGCGCACGCGCACAGACGGACATGCGCGTAACCACTTGGCTAGCGAGCGAGCGAGCGGCGAAGCGCGTGCACCGATTCTTCCTTCCTCCTCTTCTGCCGCTCTTCCTGGTTTCTCAGCTCGTTACGAGGCAACCGACAAATTATCGGTGCTCCCTTGCACGAGCCGGTTCAACGTCGAACGAGCGCGGCCGCACGCCGCGGCAAGGATGAGGAAGGACGGAGAGAGGAACGACACGAGCACGAAATCTCGGATGCGCTAGTAAACGCAGGCCTCCGCGTACTTTCACTTCCTTTCCTTTCCTCGAGCCTCTCTCTCTCCCCATCTTTCTCCCCCTTGCTCGGTTCACCTCTCGCTCCCTCTCGGACATAGAACTACTTTTCCTTTCAAACCCTTGGGCCGAGGGTATTACCATCACGCTATTATCCACCACTTGCGATCACGATACATCATATTTGGTACGTGCACGCAAATCGTGCCACGTTTCATCGATTTCGATCTTTCGTCACGTGGCCCCTTCCTCCCTGCCTGTCATTCGGCGCATCTTGGTTGGCGAACGCGTGGGATAAATAGTCTCGCGTCCACCCGTGGCTATTGCCGTTCGATCACTGAACGAGGACTCGCGCCACGCGGAGGAGGGAGCGGGACGAGGAAGGTGGAGGAAGAATGAAAGAGGGAAACGTGGCGTGACCTTTCCGCGTGGCGAGAGGAGAGGAGAGGAGAGGAGAGGAGAGGAGTCTGGAGGCGCAGTCTGCGTGGAGCGTGGTGGCCAGGCGAGGGAGCAAGGGTGAGAATGGCTCGAGGAATGGCTGTGGAAAATATTACTGTGGCGGAGGGGCAAGAGGGGGGGGGAGGAGGGAGGCGAGGAGGTACGATGTTTTCTCTCGATGGTGGTAGCAGCGGAGGGGGCGAAAGGGAGGCACGAGGTAGCGGCGGAGTTGTTCGTGTGCAGGGAGCAAGGAGAATGCCGAAGAGAGGAGGCGGACCAGGATGTTTCGCGCGTGTCGCTTTCGCGTGATATACGAAGGAGACGAAGAGGACGTTGACGTTAGACCCATAATAACACAACGACAACATAAACCACCGATTCTTTGACTTGACAACTTTCGCTTCGATTGGACAGGTACATAAGCCGAAGGCGAAAAGGAAGAATAAGGAAGGAGGGGAATGGAAGATTGAGGATAGAAGGTGACGAGGAGACGGGAAGAGACGGCAGTCGTCAAGTAACGGCAGAGTTTAAAAAATAGAAAAAAAGAAGAAAGGTGGGCCGGAATGTTTAATGTGCGATCGACGAAGAAAACATTATAGACGAGGAAAAGAATCATCGATAAATAAAATCGGGATAAATGAAAAGACGCGAAGTAGCAACGGAGTAGATCTAGGAAAGGATGTTGAAAAAGAAAAAAAAAAAAAAAAAAGAAATGAAAGAATGTTGATATTAGCAACAATATCGATAACGACGATCATCGATTAATAAGCGAAGTAAGACGAAAAGGTGGAAGAAGAAGAAGAAGAGAAAGAGGAGATGAAAAGAAGGTGTGGACGTGTCGAAGAGAAGGAGACAAGAAGAAACGTGGAAACAAGAAAGCGAGGAGGGCCCCGATGATAGAGACAACTCTCCACCGCGGTGGAACGAGCGCGAAGGAGCATGCAGAGGAAGAGACTGCGAAGGAAGGCTGCAGAAGGCGGGTTGGCGAGTAGTGGAGCGGGCCGGTGGGGCGGAGAGGGGAAGAGGAGGTGAGTCGAGATGATGCAGTTGTGCGTTTGCAAGGAAGGCGGAAGGAGGAACCGCGGAGGGAACCGGTCCCGGTCACTGGGCCACCAGCCGGCCGTCGAACCCGCCACACTGCCCCCTACCACCCCCTACCCCACCTTTTCCTCGCCATCTTTCTGTCCCTCGCTCTTCCTCGCGTCTCGCTCGCGGCCTGTCTCTGTCTCGCTTCCTTCGGTCTCCCTGCGCACGAATCCCTCTGCCGCCTCCTCCTCCCACTCCTCCTCTCCCTCCTCCGCTCCCTTAGGAAAGCGTGCCTCCATCGCGAAACCTTTCTCAATTCGTCGACGAAAATGACGAAGCACAAAATTGACCACGAGGATGAAAATGAAGAAACGAAGACAAAGAGGAGAACAAAGATGAAAGATGGTACGACAAAGAAGATGATTACTCTTAGATACCTTCTTCTTTTTCTTCTTCTTCTTCGAGTTCTTCAAACAATGTCAACCGGCGTGCGCGGCATTGTGTACGCCGATAATGCCACCGGTGGCCACCATGTTTACCGGCCCGAGGCTATATGCTAGAGGAGACGTGTTCCCGCCGTGACCGACGTTTTCGCGTGTCTCCTCGTCCCCTCCGAAGATCGCACGCTTTTAACGGTGAGAATGAACACGGATGCCTGCTCGATCCTGTCCCGGATGAACTTGCTGTTTAAATAGGCGAAGAGTGGAACGCGGGAGCTCGACACGCTGTCAACGATGATAGGTCTTGTAACCAATATAATGGTAAATTTAAAACAGTAATTTTCGTTGGGAATAATCTCTTTTGGGAATAATTTTCCTTTCGAATTCGGGATTTGAAATATATTTTTAAAAATCGTAACTTGCTTGAATTGATCGAGCTTCAGCGAATCTCCATAATCTTGAAAACTTCGAATCGTTTCTTTTTTTATTCATGTACACGATTCGAATCGATAAGGATAATCTCTGTTGATTCAGGTGAAGAAGCGAAACGTCGATGGGCGCGCGCGTGTGCAAACACGGCCGATATATCGAAGCGGTGAAAAGGAACGGAGACACGGGCACGGTCGTTCGCGTGGAAGAATGGAGGAATTAGTTTTGGATCGGGCTTTCGATCGTGAGAGAGCTGGCGAGCAGGTAGCGCAAACGGAAGCTTAGTACTCGTACACGGTAATCTCGCCGAGATACGCCAAACATTTTCTCTTAATTAAGAAAGGACGTGGCCGTAATTAAGTTTCCCTTCCACGTTATTCTCCTGCTCGTTTCAAGCCGTGCCGCGCGTTACGCCGTCAAAACAGAGTGTTCAGTGGCATCGAACGATGACTTCTGCCTTCCATTAATCACTCTAATTCGTCAAAACTGCAATAATTCCCTTATATAATTATTACATGCTCGTATTTTTTCCTTTTCTATCGTTCTAGAAGATCGATTCTGAAACCAAAAACACGAAAGTTTGTATGCAAAAATGTCAGCTCGAGCATTATTTATGAACGATGTAAGTTTGCGTTGAATAAAGCGAGATAGAGAAAGCAAGATGGCCGTACAACGAAGATAGAGTTTTCTCATTCTATTTGTATCTCACTTTGTCTAATTTATCTAAACTTCAATTGCTTATAACTTATATAACTTAATAAATACGCATTGATCGATTCTTTTTTTTTAATTCGCAATCTGCATAAAATTATAGTTGATTTATGTTAATACTGTAATAAGTGACGCGACGCTAGCGCCACGTGACTATTAACTACTAATATATCAATATACTTCGCGTTTTAGTATAACATAAATAGAATTGTCTCATTTCGTGGAAGGTCGATTATTTCACTGAAAATAATATTATATCAAACTGTGGTTCACATTTAAAAAACAAATTCAATATATCATTTTTTTTTAATCAATCTCAGACATTATTCCAAGAAATGTTCAGGATTGGCATCGTATCTTCGAACTTCCTATCCGATAACGCCTAATTTAGCAATCAAGACGAACAATATCGCGATTCCGTTTGTCGACGCGGGGCATGTAGTCCTTGTCCATTTTATCAGGGCCGGCCGATAAACTTCCCGATAGGAGAGGTTCAACAATACCGGCGCGCGTTATCGCTGCCCCGCGCTAGCGTAACTCGCTTTGTCACGAGTCGGCAATCGACAGTCTAGAAAGTTCGATGATTCTTGTCTACTGTCGCGTCTGCCTGGATTGCATTCCGCAGATAGGATTTGCAACGGCCGACAAGAAAGATTGTTGGCATATGTCACGATTTTTCTCTGGAATTGTGCAGAATACACAATTTTCAATTTTTTCGATTGAAATTGCGAAAGAATTGATTATTTTTGAGAAAATCGTAATTAAGAGAAAGTTTCCTCTATTTTTGTTGTTGTTGTGGCTAAATAAAAGAGTACAGATAATTTGTTACGAGAAGAGAGTTACGTTATTGCATCGCTAGGTTCGATACATTATCTATGTAGGTATTGAAGATTTCTACAAGATCTCTGTCGATCAGTATATAACCTATATCTTCGATAGAAGGTATATTTTATTTCTTTACATAAATTAGAATATTTATCATAGAGGATAGATAAGATAAACTTGTTAAAAAGATACATTCTCATTGATTTTGAAGAATTTTCAAAAATACTGAATTACAACAATTATGAATAAAAAAATGAAATAATAAAAGAACAAAAAAAAAAAAAGAATCAATACTTAATATCATCTTTTCAGCTAAGTTTTAAAAAAAAATGTTAATAAATATAATAAAACGATATATAAATTTCAGAGAGCGTACTTTTTCGAGGTTGATATTTTAGTAAATGGTATTTTCATCTATTTGAATCTATATATCTTATACTGGCTGGTAATTTAGAATATGGATATTATCGATTGAAGGGAAAATACGATTGACACAATCAAGTTATCAACAATTGATAAATATTTCCAGATATCCCTTCCGTACCAATCACCAATAAAACACGTCACACTTTTCTTTTAAATCGTATGAAAGATTAAAAAAAAAACATCAATAAAAGAACAATTGAACCACGAATAAAAGAGAGCCCACATATAAATTTTGAAAACTTTATTACAAAATATCCTTACGAAATATCATCTTTAATTGCACACCCCTTTCGGCACGTTCGGTCTGCATACCGGTTGAACAAGGGTCACGGTTTCTCCCCCACACGGTGGACAAGGAGCACAAGGAGCAGGCGGGCAAACCGGAGGGCAATACGGGTCACAAGGTTGAGTACACGGAGGACAACAGGAACAATTAGGAGGTGCACATATCTTCACATCGCACGGAGTACAAGGTGGACAGGGCTGGCACGGTTGAAGGCATACAGGCTTGCAGTCCACTTCGCAAACGTACTGCATCTCGAACGGCAGATCGTTTCGGACAGTGAGACATTTGCCTTGGATTAGGTAGCAATAGGCCAATGCAAGAACCGGATTACCGCTGTAGGGTAGCTCGTGAGGTAGGCTCAGATGCGGGGCCATGTCGATGTTCGTGTATTTTAAAGGAGAGCAGCTACAGGCACCGTGCTGCAATCGATACGAAGGGGATGAGGAAGGGTGGTCGAACCGAGGACGGGCGGAGGGGAGTGTAGGCCGGGGGTAAATGAGTTTTTAAACGTCATTGTAATGGAAAAGCTTTTTAATCTCCCATTAATGCCTTCTCGCGATACTTATGCTAAACTATGATCGCCCATAAAAAATTCATCTTGCCATCTCCAGTAAAGGGAGAAGAGAGTGCTCCGCACTCTTTATTGTATAAAACTGATTCGCTGACGGATTTAAAAACGTACGAAATCTTAACTTAATGGTCTCACACGCACACATATATATAGCATTGGCTACGAAACAAACGAAATTGATTTTACGGAATGGAAGGTCAGGTTTGATCGTCCATGCGCGGGATCGGGATAAGACCGGTAATCTGGGGAAGAAGAATGATTGATTAGATACATCGATCGTTTATTCTCTTGAAAACTCTTGATTGAAGATCTGCTTCTCTGTTATATACGAAATACAAAATTAAAAAAAGAACACGATTGACTCAGGATCCCGACTCAGGAAACCTGAAAACGTAACTTCAAGTATAAATTTCCTCCTAGAAAGAGAAACTGTTTGGCCAATGCCAGAATTGGAGCACCTGTTGGAGGATCGGGAATATCGCCAGCGCTCGGGGCGATATCCAAGTGAGAATATTTCAAAGGTGTCCCCGATCGAGTTAAAGTTTACCACCAGCTCCTCCTTCATACTGGAGAAACGGGACAAATCGTCTACTTATTAACGCATAAACCGTATGTCACCGTACCTTGTCCAGGCCAGAGGCCATGATCAGGAAGGCGGACGGTCCTTGATGGCCCCTGTTCGTGATACTGGAACTATACTTATCCGAATTGAGAATATCGTCCCCTTCCGTTCGACCCTCGTGGAAAGTGAAATCTTCCCTTCGTATCCTGGATATCTCGAAGGGGTCGCCCATTGTCTCGCCCGAAGCTTGCAGCTTTTCCGCGTTGCTCACCAAACGCGCCACGGCGTTGTCCATGGCGATCTTGAGCGAGTTCGATTCGATTATTACACATTCAATTACGGATTTGAAACGACGCAAGGGGTTGATGATATATCCGCGATTAGAAATATTTATCGGAATTTATCCGATCCGATTGGAGAATAAACAATATAACTAGAACTCATGTAATAGGATTCCGCTAATTCCTCTCGTCCAGGCTATGACTCCTCGTTCACGAATAATACAAGTTCGGATAAGTAGGTTTAATCGGATTCTAACTAAAATTTCATTCGAAACTAACTCTGTTTCGATCTATCCTTCGAATTACAAAATTATTTGTACGCAATTATTCATTTGAATAACGCGAACTTTCAGCTAGCTAGCTAGTTAGATAGAAAGTGGAAGAAAGCTGGAAAACTAAAACTGCCTGTACTAATGTAATACTTGTATACCAAAAATACTTTAGATATAAAAGTAAATGGGGTGCCAATTTTGCAGGAAAACAATTCTCGAAACAAAAGATTCGTCATTTCGATGGAAGAAAGAAAGGAGTTACTTACCGAGTATCCTCGACCAGCGGTGAGTACCGCATGATACGTCAACGTTGCAACGGTGAAAATGTGCGGATTGACCGAGCACAGCGCCATTTCTTTGATATGGCAGAGGGCATCGGCCATGACCAAACGGCCTTCCGCATTCGTATTCCCAATACGTACCCTCGTGCCGGATTTTGCGGTGATCACTTCATCCGAGACGTACGAATTTTCACCCACGCTGTTCCTCACCACGCAAAGAGCCGCCACCGCCTTCACAGTCGGTGGTTGCAGCAAATTCACCACCTGCGGCAGAACCCAAAATTCGCAAAATTACAATGTTATCAAAAAATCCATATACACCATAGGATCTATAATCTTCCTTATCTTTCAATGCAAAAATGCAAATTAGATTGCAAGAAATATTTGGCAGAAAGAAGAATTTTCCCCTCCCATAATTCACAAAATTACAATGTCAATCAAAAATTGTCAAATCCATATACACATATAGGATCTTCCTTATCTCTCAATACAAAAATACAAATATCGTCCATTGGATTGCAAGAAATATTTGGCAGAAAGAAGAATTTCCCTCCCCCACCCCCCAAATTTTGCAACACAATAATAATAATAATTCGGAAGAGAGACCTGCATGAATCCAGCGCAGGCCGCCGCCCCGCATTTATCCCTCGACATCCCGAACATATTGCCATTGTTGTTGAGATCGACTCCACCCGTGTCGTAGGTGACACCCTTGCCCACAAACATCACCGTTTCGAGGATGCAGGCGGGATTGGGCGGCTCGTAGGTGAGGAAAATAATCCTTCCAGCGTGGCGCGGGATCATGGAGGCGGCACGGTTCACGCAAGCGAACAACGGATACTCCTGGAGGAGGGTCTCCTGGTCGGACACCACTTGCATAGTCACGTTCGAGCCGCAGAACAGCTCCGCCAGATACTCCTCGATCCTTGGTGGCGCCATTCTTTCGGGGTCCGCGCCGCCTGCGGGGAAATCACGTTGAAATTAGCGTAGGGAAACGAGATTTCGCCGGGGTAAAAGGGGTATTATCGGGGGTAATTCGAACCGGTGCCGGTTTTATGACCGGGGGATGGAGAAGATACAGGAATTACGTGGCTAAATTCGTATTTAAGCGTGTTTGAGAGCGTCTTTGATCATTATTTCGCGATAAATATTTCGAGGAGAGATTAAATGAAATCAATATGATTTTAATCGAACAGTATTTTTGAAGAACTTCAACTTTTTTTTCATACGTAATAAATCTCTATATCCCCGTTGATAATATCATCTTGATATCACTATCCTCGTACATATTTAAAATTTTCCAAACGCGGCGTTAATAAACGTTCGTTCCTATTAACATTTTCTCGTATTGTTGTCTCGCACGAACGAGGTAATCGTTCCTCCGATAATTTAGGTTAACTATGATTTTGCACGAGACGAGAAATAGAAAGGTCCTGACACTCGTGTGAACGTTGACTGAATTAATGCGATTCGGTGTTGACTTAATGGCGCAATTAAGAAGGGAAAGATCGAATTGTTGAGGGGATATAATTGAACAGAATTCTTAACTGCGGATCCTCCGTTATGGAATTTATACGTGATAAACGTGAATTGCAGTTGCCCGCTCACGATCCAGCAATAGAATTAACGATACGTCGGAAAATGCGAAAATCGGCTCGCTGTTCTTACGTACGTTGTACGTGGACATTCACAGTTCTTACGAGCATGCAAAATATATACGCAGGATATGAGTTCTTGCCACCTCCCCACCGAGTGGCACAGTTAAATTGTGCAATGACTACCGAGAATTGTCTCCTCGAGATTTATGCCGGCTCGCCATTTCTGCGCGTCTCTCTTGCCCTCAAAGCTTGTAACCGAGAGGATTTTCATCAAAGTGGAGTAGGGTATACAAAACAGAGATTGGGTGTACAGTGTGTGGAAGTAGAACAAAAAAAAAAAAAAAAAGAAAGAAAAAAGAAAAACGTACATTAGAATTTCTTCTAACGAATAAGTGTTCCTTTTTTCCAGTAAAATGCACAAAGAACGTTGAGTTAAATATAACGAAATCAATGGTCATTAGTTCGATAAGTTTTGTACGTAGGGCGTGTATATCCAACTTTAGAAGAAATTAACAAAAAAAACTGTATGCATAATATTATGGTGAGAGAATCAGTGAGAGATAAGAAAAATGATAAAACGAGGTGGTTAAATAGAGTTTAACGAGGCACAAAATTTCGGTTTAAATTCAAATCTATGGCATGCATAAATGAAATACTCCTCGTTCTTCTTGGTATATTTTAATACACGAAAAAAATTAACGTTTTACGAGAAAAATTAACCTTAATTTAAGGTATAATTCAGTCGTTAAAGATCATCAGAAAATATTACTTTATTTTTTCTTTTCGAACGATCCTTTCCTTTCGAATATATTTTCAGCGTATATATTATTTCAGCCAAAAGGATCGGCGTTTTTTTTATCACCTCTAATATTATTTTACGTGACAGAGAGGCGCGCGAGATACGTGAATGGAAGATTTCCGGGAGTTTTCGTATAAAATTTTCACGCGACACGTTTCTTCCATCGGTTTCCATCGTTTTTCCAACGGAGAAATTAATACGATGCACGTATCTTGAAACGAGTTCAAAGCGACGGATAAAATTGCAGGCAACTAGCAGGGAGGGAAGTTAAAAAAAAAAAAAAAAAAAATGGAATGATCCCACGATTAATAAGAATTAAGAAAGTTGCATATCGCGTGTCTTTTGTCCGATATTTAAAACGATTTAATTTTATAAAGGATAAATGTTATAATACGTGTGTGTCTTAAATATATACATCATTTCAAAGTGAAAGTTATTATTATGAAAATAATTCAATATGCACGATTTTGAATCTATTTGAATGAAAATGAATATTAAACTTCGTCAAAAAAGATTTGCTTGCACATTTTTAATAATTGCAAAGACAAAGAGGAATCTTAAGTTAGTCAATTTGACTTAGCTTTCAAACTTCTTAAATAAGAAGTTTCTTATGAAAAGAGTTGCATAAATATAAAGTTCAAGAAGAAACTTGTGAAATTTCTACACTTTCTAAATTAGGACATAATTGGATAATACAAAATTTAGCCAGTAATACGGGAGGATGGTAACTTTTAAGTGGCAAATTATGAAAGTGCCACGAAGTATAAAGCAAATTTTTAATTTACACTTGCCACGATTCTTCCCTTTTTTTTTTTTTTATTTGAAATATCGTCAAAATATAAATAACCAGAAATATAATATTAATTTTTAATTGTGCACGCGAGAGGCTTGGAATTTTTTAAACGTTCGTCGAGGAAATGCATGGACGACATGTCTCGACGTAATGTCGCGCGGAGACGTATATACACGCAACTTTTTCTCGCTTAATTAAACGCCCGAGATTCTTGCAGGGTACGTGCAAGTGGAACGGCCTGAAATTTACATTCTCTCGACCGCGAGGAACGCGAACAGGACGGTTAAATCGTCGCGTTCTCCGCCTAGAGAAGATATCGGGGTTGATGGACCCTTGCAAAATACTTCCTTCTATAATTCCTGCAATATTCATACACCAGACATTTCAACATTGTCCACGATAAATGCAATAAGCGAATATTCCATATTCACTCGAATCCGCAAAAAAAAAACTCCTCTTGTTATACAATTGAATCGTTCATAATTTATAAATTAAAATGTACTATACTTTCTTTCATAACATGAATTTTTGAACATGTTTGGAACATCTTGTTAGATTTTAGAATTCAATATAAAAGTTGATAGAAATATCCATTGAAACTAAATTGAATAACTATGATAATTTAGTTATAATGAGTAGTTAATTGTCGCATGGCGCTAGTATCGCGTTTCCACAAAAATGGCTTCCAAAGATTTCTTTCTGTTAAAAGACAGGGATACGCGAGGATTTACGGAAATGAAAGGAAAGGAAGTTGGCCATTTTTTAATCCGCTCGAAGACAAGGAAGATTTTGGATCGACTTACCGATATCTCTCGCGACGTATCTTCCACTCTCGAGCGCCGAAGCCAGCTTCACGATACCTTGAAGCTTCTTGCTGCAGATCGGACTCCAGACGCCCAGTTGACACGCCTTGTAGCAACGATCCGGACACGTCTCTCGCACCTCTAGCGGCTGTAACAGGAAGCAGCGGAGATGATTTGTGGTTAAACAATTTTTGATGCGATTAATAATTTATTTTAGTGGCAAATAGAAGAGAGATGAATTGAATTATTGGCAATGACAGGAGCAATTCGTACGATGATCGTGACAGAAAGTGAAAGATTCGAAAGATACAAATGTATATGAAAAAAATATGTTGTAAATATTGTTTTGTTAATTATATCGTGGAAAAAGTATATGCAATTAAATTGTGAAATTGTTGAGAATCGTTTATATTACGAAAACTTCGATTTTTTTTCTTTTTGCTAAAATTAATAATTTATGTCGATGGTGAATGGAAGGGAGGGGTTGATTGAATTATTGGCAGGTTTGTTGGAAAGGTCAGGGACTCGAACGGATCGATGGTCAATCTGGAACTTACGTCAGTCACTGTTCCATGTTATAATTTTGCAGTGGAATGAAGTGAAAAAATAGGTCGTGGACATATTTAATTGATTGACCAATAATTACCTCGTAAGACAATAACTTCGTGAACGATGAATTATCTATCAACCTGACAGAATTGCTTGGAATCACTTTTATGGAAAATTTCTATACAAATCTCATCTTTAATTATAACACACACAAACATACACACACACAAAAAAAACTATTTCATCATGCTATCAACCAATCAAAAAGAAACCAGGCAGAGACCTCCAAAGGAAGCCTGTGAAGAAAAATCGATAAAGAATTAAGCCCGGCAGAGGCAAGACCAATGTCCAAGGGTTGTAACGTTCTTCTGACGTGACTGAAACACGGTTTCCTCAAAAGATACTCATCGTGAATCATTAATAAGAAAAAAAAAAAGAAAGAAAGAAAGAAAAAAATAACCATCTCAATCCCACGATCAACGCACAAATTCTTTCTCGAATGAAAAGAAAGATAAGAAAGAAAGAAAGAAGAAGAAGAAAAAAAAAAAAGAAAATTGATCCTACGAGTCACGTGATACGGATCAAAGGGGTCAACGGTCGCGTTAAAGAAACGTGAGAAGGGAAAAGGAGGAGGAGGAGGGGTAAGGAGAAGAAATTCACAGAGGAAAACTCCAGTTTCCGGCGGAAACTTATACGGAATATTTCAAGAGGCGAGGAAGGGGATAGTTCTCCCGCGCCATTTCTAACGCAGCTCACCCCATCCCCCCGAAAGCTTTGTTCCACGTCACGAAAAAATATCAAAGCAGATAGATAATAATCCTCTTAGCGGATCGTTTCATTCGACGGACGGCCCCCCCTCTTCTCCTCTCTCTCTCTCCGCATTTTTCTTTTCTTTTCTCCTTTCCCCAACCACTCCTCCCCTATTTCTTTCTCTTTCTCCCTTTCCTCCCACCCATTCTCTCTTCTTTAAAAAAATCGCGACATTCAGCGATTTACCCTTAATCCTCCCTTCTCCTGCTTCTCTTTTTTTTCTTTCTTTCTTTCGGCGGGGGGAAGTTTCAGATTCAGAGGCAAGATGGGTTTCTCGTCTTCGTTATCCGAACGCCCCGGCATAGTTCCGCGTTAATGTATTCGCTGCTCGTATAGGAGCCGCGTGTCTGTCTATCCGATACCTATTATTTCCAAGTAGGTGAATAGTTTACGAGTATGTACGTGGCTGGCGATATACTGCGAGATCGAGGCAGCGTTATGTAACAGATTAGACCGCTAATACATCCCTCCTCTCCTCTTCATAACACACCGACGTAATTCGCGCGACTTGTTGTCCGAGGGTGAACGCGAGAGTCAGATTTAAAGTGTGTTCCATCTTGGACAGACTTTCTGTTAAGGAAATTATTGCCAACAGATTTAAAAGTCAAATTGTTTTGCGATATAAATTGCACATATTATGTATTTTTATTATTATTGTTATTGGATAGACGGGGAAAGTTAATTTGAAATCAATTTCGAAACTTCTGTCCTTATTTAATATTCGAATTAATATTCGCCTAGTGTGACACCACGATAATCTCGTAATCGAATCTCGCGATCGGCTACATTCCATCATTCTCGGAGGAAATTTCGTAGCGCGAGGAAAGTTTGGGAATATACCCCAATCAGAACTTTCTTCGTAGTTGCTCGAGACGATATCGGCGTAATAACGGCTGAAATTCCGAATGTTTAAAAGAGCCCGATAATTTCAATCGAAGCAACTGAAATTCCTGGAGCACCGAAAGCGACCGAGTAATATTCGAGGCGGGGTTAAAATACCTGAAGCTACTTCAATCTCGTCGTTGACCACTTTCTTCTTTCGACGAAAAAAACTTTGAAAATTCTTCGAAACATTGATAAAACAGAACTCGAAGGAAAGTTAAAAAAAAAAAAAAAAAAGAAAAAAAACTTTCTTTTTCCAAAAGTGAAGAAAAGAGGAGACAAAATTGAGGACAAAAAAAAGGAAACGAAAAGAAGTATCTCTTTCTAAGGAAATAAAAGAAAATAGAAACATGCCAGAGAAGAGGAAAACGATCATTCTTAGGAAAAAAAAAAAAAAAAAGAAAAAAATCATTATATCATTCCACAGAACTTAAATTAAGGAAGAGATAAAAGGAGGGATGGAAGAAACAGAAAAAAGAGGGAAAAAATTTACTACCAAACTCATGTTTCCAGTTTTATGTTTCCACAAAAAAGGACAAAGGGTAATCGAAAAGGGGAAGGAAAGTTTTCCACAAAAATCGAAAAAAGAAAGAAAAATAATTTCAAGAACGTAGCTATACCAAGAAAAACTCTCTTCTTCGAGAAAAATGAAGAAAGTAGAAGCATCCTAGAAAACAAAAAAAAAAAATTCCCTCTTCCCCCCCCCCCAAAAAAAAGAAAATAAAAAGACTCGTTACTACGAATGTAACCGAAATAAATGCTCCTCCAACAAAGTTGCAAAAATATCCAAGATAGAAGAGGACAGATCCTAGAAAACAACACTCCAAAAACAAAGAAGAAAACTTTCAAAAAAAAACCTCAAAAAAAAAAAAAAAGAAAAACAAAAAGGAGTATTAATCATTTCCTCGAGGGAAGGACGAGACTGTGAAGCATCTGAGGGCACGGAAGAAGAGGACGACGTGCAAGAAGCGGCGTCGGAATTCCTAGGGCGTCTTTAGGTATTTCGAAAATGATGCCCCGTATTCGCGAGGAAGGAGTTGGCTAAACGACGAGGGAGGAAGCGCAAAGAAGGGAAAGCGCGTCGATGGATCCAGACACCAGGCGAAGAGATCCTTCCTGGGCCTCGAGTATTCCGCTAATTAGGTCGGCCAGCCGGCCGCCTGGATTTAGGAACGCGAGGCATCCACTATTCTTGGCAAGACCACTCCTCTTCACTCCCCCCGCGCAACGTCTTACACTGTTCTCCATCGTGGGCGAAGAAGATACCCTCCCCCCTTCCCTCCTTCCCTCGCGTGTTCGCGGTCTGAAGCACGAGGCTGAAGACGAAGGGATGAAGATTCTGGGGATGGAGAACGAACCTGGAGTGTTTCCTGTAAACTCTGGAGGGGTGGATCATCGATAAGAGGCTGATCTTCTCGGGATCGGAGTTGGTTTCAATTCGTTAGGTTGGAATTTGGAAGTGATTGGGTTTTTAATATAAGATCAGAAGATAGTAACGCGACGAAGGAATAGAAATAGATTTTAAGTGGAGGATAAATTATTGATAGTTATTAGAAATATTTCGCGTATTAGAATCAAAGAGATGGAGAAAAGTTTTTTACTTTTTCATTCAAGGAGTCTCCAAAGTATTTAAAACGATGCAGAGATTATAAATGGATTCGAGATTTGATAACCTATGCTATTTCTTGGAAATGCAATCGGGTCGAAAGTTTGAGAGATAGATCAGTGAGATATGTGCGAGAGACAAGAATGAAGAATGGTAAAGGATCAAAAAATTACCCTTTCCTTTACGCGACGATATCTCAGGAACAGGGAGTGCTATCGAGATAAACGAAAAAGTATTTTAAAGCATAAGATTCGCTCGTTTTCCTAAAGTTAGTTAACACTAACTTTGGAGTTGTATCACGATTCAAATTCGTTCTAATTTTAATACTATTCACGTGTAATTTCGAAAGAAATAAAATCCGCGACACGTGATTTCCATATGACAACGAAAGCGACGCGTTAACCTAAATGTCACAACTATCAGCCTTTCCTGCTAATTAATCTTGTCTCCTGCGTGGCGTTATCGATAATTTCGCAGGCAAGATACCATGTAGATACGATTGACCAATGTCAAACAGGCCAATCCTACGGCACAACATGCCTCGTTTCCGATCGTAATTCCGATTGTCAGGTATATCATCGTTGGACAGGAACGAAGCCAGGAATCGATCCCGATTTCGGGAATCTGGGAAGATATCGGTGAACAATGGGGGGGGGACTCGTAAGATATACTTATCCATCATCCACAGCTAATGTTGCAACTGCGCGTGACAAATGTTGTTTAATAGCTCTGTTGACCGCGCGTTTCGCATCTGATACCTGTCACGCGCCGGTGTTTACTCGAAATGTCGACGAACCGAAATCATATACGATTTTATTCGCTCCGGTAACCGAATTTCCATGATTATCCATGGTGAAGATTAATAGGACAGCCTTATCGACATGCAGCCGATCTTCGTGCTGCCTAATCGCTTCTAAGATCGTTATGGTATTTGGTCCCGAGTACGGATCAATGTTTTTATTTTTTTCTAAATTTTAAAACACGTCATCCATCAGCCAACACTGCAACACTTCTTTGCTCAATCTTTTTCTGCAGTGGAAATAGTGGAGAAAGTGGTGGGATAAACGAAAAACCCTTCGACGATGACCATTGCTGTCGACAAATACTTATTTCTATTCGCACGCAGTGATGAATAAAAAGAGATCATCGACGGTATAAGGAATATCAGAGTGGAAGGGGTGCCGAAAGGGGTGATTATTAGGGGAAAGGGGCGACCTTGACCGGCCAATTGATTTTCCAGGGACCACGCGGCTCGGTGGTCGTAAATAAATCAGAGACGAAACTTTTCAGCGAAATTGCTTTCCAGCGAGTAATTAACGTCGACCATCGAGGGGATAACGAGGTAATCTGGAACGTTCACTTGGCCAGGATTCATCGTTTATCCAGAAGCTAACGAAGCAAGCGAGAGACGAGTCCTCGGCCGAAGACTGTCACCGCGCTGCGTCGCCCGCCGATTGTCGATCCGTACAATAACGCTCGAAACGACGTGCTCGGTTATGGATTAAGACGACGAGGGTTTCGAGGGCCCGAAATTCATCCATTCGATCATTTTGGCCGGCGAGTGGATCTAGGTCGGTTTGGCGAGCAAGCCAATCAGAGTTTGGCGAAACACAAGGTCTGAATTCCTTTCAAACACAGGCCACGGGCTTCCTATTCTCCGAACGTAGTCACCACGCCACCCAGAGCACTCCTCCCTGTTGTCTCTGTTTGATTGGTTTAAATGGCGCGGCAGCGACCACAATTCGACCGACTATCTGGGAAACGCTTTAACCACCCGTGTTGCCTACAATTGAGCGGCGCGCGTTTATCAGCGACGTTGACGTTACTAATCTTCGGCTGCTCCACTTTCTTCCGGGCAACTGTTCGATCTGTCGTGTCCCCAGTCAGTTTCCGCCGTTTCCTTTTTACTCCACTCCCTCTTTCACTCGATCCGCTTTAGTTTCCGTACGTCATCCGTACGCCCTTGCGCCAAGCAACAACGTTGGGATCGCAGGATTCGGATGTGTTCGATAATTATTTCGGGTCGAATACTTTTTAAGAGAGGTCTCCTCTTTTGAGAACTCGTTCATGTACCTTATTTACCATTTTTGGACGCGTATGTTGTAGAAATTTTATTTCAATGTGTCTTGAAAAATGAAGAATTGCAAGATGGATGGACTGTTTTTAGCGTTATCACGTTTATTCCGAATAATCTCGAGATCGGTAAAATATTATTTCTGTACTAGAAATGTATTTTCGATTTGTCTCGAAATAACTATTTTCAAATGGTTTCAACACGAGATCGCGGAACGATGATTTTTGACTTTTCGAGCGTTGACATTTCGCGATTCGAATGGATTAACGGGTACTCACCACATAGAAACCTTCGAGGGCTCCAAGAAGAGTGACCAGTTCGACGTTCTCGAAGCGGATATCCGGCAGGAGTGCGAACAGTGGACACCTGACGCCAGCTTTCAACGCTCTGTTCAAACAAGAATTTTCGGTTTAATAGATTCGATCTGTGGAACGGGAAGGGAGCGAAGAGGGGAAGCCGAATAAATCGGTGATCAAACCAGGTAGGTAAAATTAACCCGATTCAATCATCCCCGGATACGAAAAGGGAAATAATACATCAATGTCAATTTTGACCGCGAAATGAGAAAATTAGAATCGAACCTTAATATCCATTGCACCATTGTCGAGATCGATTCTACGAAATGAAATGGGAATAATGAAAATTCGTTCGGAGTCAACATTTTTTTTCCACGTTTCACAAAGCATTTTTTTATCGCATAATAAAAAAAAAAGAAAAAAAAAAAGGAAAAAAGACCAGTTTATTTCACGAGTGTGTAAAACCGTTTAAAATTTAGCGACTAAGCGTTAAATAATCGTTGTACGTTCATTTAAAGGTAACCGAGGATAGAATTTCAATAAAATTTTATTCATTGTTTCATTATAAAATGGCAAATTGTGCGTTACAATGAAATGTGCTTTATACACATACACATTTAAAATTCACATTTAAAAATATTATTGGCAATATTAATAGAACCATCGAAAAAGTTACATATGCCATAAAATTGAAATATAATTTAAATATAAATATAACAATTAAACCAACGAGATAATAATCAATCAAAGATTTTAATTGCGATAAATCCAATTAATTATGCTTTTCAAAAAGTAAAATGTATTTATAAAATGTAATTAAACACATGTTCAATTAAACATGATATAATTGTAACTAAGAATAACCTAATATTTATCATTCAATTAAAAATAAACCGCTGATACTAATCCATACATCTCTTTATAAGAATAAAAATCAATATTAATTTTGTCGAAAGAATTCGCCAAGCAAAAAAAGAAAAATCTAAAAAATTCAACCCAACTTTTATCAATTCCCATTAAAGAACTAAAACGGTAAAGAAAAATCTTCGAGCAACGAATCGAAGATATATCGACGAATAATAATCGTTCCTTACGATGAAAACTTGTCGAATTTCTAAAAATCGTAGGAGCCCAGTTTTCATCCAGAAATTAATCCTTCGCAACAATTTCTCGCTGAAAAAAGTTTATCATCCGGTTTCCGCATCAACGCTTTCAATTTAAAACGCGGAAGATCAAACGCTCCCCTTTAAGACACGGCATAACGTAACCAATATCTCATCTCCCCGCGAGCGTCGCCGCCTCTCGAACGCAATTTCCTTTCCCGAAAACGCCGCGCGTCGCGCGGCTTCAACCTTTGCGCCGCCAGCGTGGCGCGAAATCAAGGAATCGCGCGGACTAATATCGGGCGAAAAGTCGAAAGTCGCTCCTCCCTGTTCCTCCGCCCCTTATTTTCGTCGTCAGTGCGCGGTATTTCGGCTGTCAGTGCGCCACGTATGCGGGGAATCCCTTGCGACGATCCTGGGCCGCGGAATTTCATTTTTCAAGTGAAATTCGAGACAGCGGGGTCGTGCGGATCGCGAGGAATCTCGCTTTATCCCGCGCGTGCACTGGAAACCGACGATTCGCGCGAGAGAAGATGGTGAGAAACTGAGGATTCTTCGTCGCGAGGGAGGCGGTTGATTAATCGCCTCGAATCGGATGGAGAAGAAGGGAGGGACGGATAATGGATAGAATTAGATGTCCCAGTCTTCCAGGTTTCGAGGAGTCTCTGTGGAGACGCTTGATTACTTCGGTCTCTTTGCGCTGGCTACGATTCTTCTATCGTATTTTGCTTTGACGCGCGAATATTGCAATTCGAAACTCTCGGGAGTATCACTCCTCGAGAATATATCCTCTTCGGGTTATAATGTATCGATAGAGACTGTTCGATATCATTCGTCGAGCATTTCGCTTCTCGATGCAATGTTTATGTTTAATGAAGTTTAATGAAGTTGTCATGGAAAAATTAGGAAATATGAATATAAAAGAATAAAAATAAAAATAAATATCCATATCTGTTCAAACGATATCGTTTACTGGTTGTTTATTGTAAAAGAAATCTATCAAAAGGTTCGTCGAACCTCGAACGTTTATTCCGCGCATTAAGCGGTAAAAAGCGCGCGACAGTAAAAGGCGGATCGAGGGGTGGTTACCTTGGGGCGGCCCTCGATCATGAATATTTACCCTCGTCTCACAGCTTCGCTTCATTCCGTATTTATTAAGCGAGAGACACCTCGCGAATCAAACGTGTCGTTGTCATAAATAGACAGGGTCGATCCTTCCGTTAAAAACTGATAGATCCGATGAATCATTCAGCCGATCATGCACACGGACAACCCTTCTTCTTTCTCGGGGGTCTACCTATTCCGTGTATGTTCTTATAAATATTCAAGAGACCCATTTATCTTTCCTCTTGGAGGACATCCATCATACGAAACGGGGAGGGGGGAAAAAACGTTCCAATAGGGAGATAGGAGGTGAACCGAGCCGTGTTCTCGTTCACTTACGCGAGAATTTAACGAGGTAAAGACCTCGCCGTTTATCGCAGAATTTTCAGATATCTTTGCGAGATTTATCGAGCATTATTCGTCACAGTCATCGATAATCGTCGATCGATTGAAAAACAATACGGGCAATGAAGTTTGTATTATTGATTACAAAATCAATTACAAGATAATACGCGTAATAATTGTATTTGAAATTGAAAATCAAAGTCCCTTGAAAATAATGATTATGATGAAATATCGAGGATCAAGGTTACATTTAAAGATTGTAATATAGAAAGTAAAAGATTTTGATAATTTTATCATCGCATTGTGGCCGAGACACTTGAGACAGAGATCGATATTGGATCGATTTCGGGATTTAACGACAAGAATAATGAAACTTTTAAAAAAGTCGAATGATTAAAATTTGGAAGTTTGAAATTCGCTTGGATGTGTCGTCGAACTACTATTTAATCTGATCTGAAAATTTGCGGACGACGATTTGTTTCAATTCGACTAATTTTTCATTTTCTTCGATGATATATCTTTTTTTTTTTTTTTTTGTCACAAAAAACATTTGGATATACTCGTATTCAAAGAGAAGACGAAATTAACCTCGTTATCCAACGCGAAATCTTTGTTATTCAACAAAATTAATCCGTCGAATGTACTTTAATATCTTTAATTATTATTACAGTGCAATTAATATATAATTACGTGGCGATCGGATTTAGATAATCCGCCTGTTCTTGTCTACGTTCTCGGAAAATAAATGATAAATATATACCACGAACTCTCTCATTATTTCTACGATTAATCTTATTTTCAAAAAAAATCAAACATGACGAATTTATGCTTATATAATTCCGTTGAATAACAATAATTTTAAAAAATTATTTTTGACAATTTTTAAATATTTTAGAAAACATTTCCTATTACTTGCATGATTAAAAAACAAATACATTTAATATAACATTAAATTAAAATTAAATAAAAGTGATTGTATTTTTTTCAATCTCTTAGTTCACTAAATCTATTTCACGAATTTCATAAAAAATTACGTTAAAATTTTCTAAAACACGAATATATTATAATTACAATTGTCGATATTTGTTAACATTAATTCTTAATCAATAATAAAGTTAATACAAGATTAAATATATAATTGCAATTGGAAAAGTAATTTCAAAATTTCAAGAGTTAGTATGTATAATGAGACAGAGAGAGAAATAATATTAATTGAATGGTACCTCTTTACGCCCTTAGTGGCCGCCTCGGCGAAGCTCCGCACGTCGTGGTAATCCATGTTGAGCGGGCCGGTCGGACTGTAAATGAGCCTTTTCGCGGGTAAATTGATGGGCAAAACCGCACCGATTACGCCCAGGGCGGAATCGATCTGGGCAGCGCTGAACAGAACCGTTTTGAAAGGCTCGGGCTCGTCGTACCCCGGCGCACATCCTGACACCAGGATTATGCCATCGTAGTCGCAGCTGCAGATGTTGGGCTCGATTTTCAGTTGACATGGCATCCATCTGAAACGAAATCATCATCATCACTTGTTAATCCATTGCCATTGATTGCCCTAGCTCATCCTGATTCATCGATAATTATTCGCCAACGATTACAGTCAGTGCGGAACGTGTATCGCTATCATCCGATCGTTAATCGATTATCCAACAACATTTCGATTGGTTGCTATTACATTAAGATGATATTATCGATACGAATATAAGGAAGATTTAGGTTGGAGAAAAGAAAGAAAAGTTTAAGAAAATCTTTGACAGTTTAGTCGTAATATGAGGCCAAGGTGGCAAGTATCCAGAGCGTTAGATTTAAGAATAGAGATTTATCTAGGATCTTGGATAATCTGAAATGAAATGGATGTGAGAAAGAATGGCGTAGCTTTTCTCTTGGAATTGGTAATTTTTTGGAACACGATTCTCTTGGTTACAAGTCGTTTACAATAATAGGATTTGTTATGATACAAAAATTAACCAATCTTTGATATAAACTAATTATTTTAATGAAGACATCTTATCGAAGAAAACATTTCGTTTCGTTATTTTTGATAAATTATATATAGCAAAGGAAACATCTCTCGAAATGATTGCACTAGGAATTCGATATAAAAACGAGGGTTCCAGAAAGCCAAAGGCAATTCGATACGAATCTCTGAGATCTCACGTGGCTTCGAAATCACTGCGGTTCCGCCCACGAATCCGTGATTTATCGTGAACAACCTCCACTAACTTTCCAGAACCTTTCCGTATTCTGATAAATTTGCCTTGTTTCTCATCGTTTTCCTTCTTCTTCTTCTTATACAAAATCTCAATTTTCTCAAAAACGTTAAACACTCTCACCTTGAGTGTTTTTTAACGAAAAGTTGAATGAGTTTAAAAACTCTGCTTTCAAACTGGTATTACCGTCGAAGGAAATTTCACGAAGAGAGGGTTTTCACCGAGGAATACTCGAATCCTTGCATGGTGCAGTTACACACGTAGAAGAAGAAAGTTTCTGTTGGCTTATTTTCGCGGATTCACGACCATAGGGGCATCTTTTCGCGAGTTGGAAAAGTTCACCCTCCCCTTCTCCCCTGGGGGCGGACATGTTAAATTGCGATACAACTTGTAATTTTTTGGTTCTTTATTTTCGTTATCAATCACCAGACACGCCTCTTGAATTCTATCATGTGCAAATATGCAAAAAATTTGATTGATATATTTGATCTGGGTTGAATTTCAAATATTGTTATCTGAGTGTCAATGTGAAAATTTTTGCTTTCTTATTGTAAAACTCGAAATTATTTTTCAGAGATTCAAATTGATATGACCACTTTATTTTTCACATAATATTTACTTAGTACATTTTTGATTTCTAATTATTTTGCAATATTGATTAAAAAGTGCACATTTATAAAGAAATATATGGGAAATAGTTTTTGATGGATATAAACTTTTCAAAAAACAGATATATTAATTAGAATGGAAAGTTGGAATATTTAATAAGAGACTAAATATATCTAATATACTATATATTAAATATATATTAAATATTTTGGTAAATAATCAAAAAACCAAGAAGAATGCAAAAGCAGATAATGATTACTTTGCTATCCTTATAATATAGTATAATATTGCTATCCTTATAATAAAGTACATTATTATAGTGACATACAGTATGACTACTTTTAAAAGAAGCAAAATAATATGAATCTATTAGTATTCATGAATGAATTCAATTTAATACTAGAACTATCAAGTTTACGAAGTCAACCGGTTTCAAATCTTTTGTTTTTTCAATTATATAAAATGCATAAATATTTTTGACAAAATTAACATATTAACATTAATTCTTATTCAGAGAGAATATATAATCACATATATCCAATTATTTTCATAATAGTTCTTTAACTTTTGTCAATATATAATCAATATATAATACAGATATTTAAATATATACTTATAATTGATAAATCTAATGTTAATATGTATAATAGAAGAATATTTACTTACATTACTTTATCTAATTAAGTCAATCCAAATTTCTTTCAGAAAAATATATATTCTTCACAAGAAATATTCAACAAACACTAAAAGATATCAAACAAATTTAAAGCAACGTTCCTCTTCATAAAATCAACTAAACATGGCGGTTTCTCGAGATGAGCCGAGCTACCCGAATTTACACGAAGTCAGTCGCGCCAACGATTCCACAAGGAAACATGAACCTTTATACACAATTACACAATACATCGTTTCATCGCTTCGCGCGAATTTTACCTCGATTCTACCGCCATGATATACACTGTAGCTGCGACGTATCCTTTCTACAAATTATCCTCTTCTCAAAATTAATAATGATTTTTCTATTGGTCATTGGATCACCTCGAAGGGATTGGATTGAAACTGTGCGTGAATCACGATTAAAAAATCGTGGAGAAGGTGGAGAAAATTGTGACGTTCCTAGACACGTCTCTCGACACGACGCGAGACACCGAAAGGACCGAAATACTGAAGAAGGAAGAACAACGATCGATCGACTATCGCTCTTCGCTGCCTACTTCACACTGGATATCGATTCTCGTTCATACTGCGTCCATCTTCTTTTTGTTCTGGTGTTTCTTGAGTGCTTGTCAATCATTTTGTTTCATAAATGTGATTTTCATTGACACATTTTATTTAACAGTGTATTTTTAATTAACAGTGTATAATGTCATCAATACAGTCACGTGAGTAATTTATCTTTTACCAATTGTTTCCATATATTAATATAATGAGATAGAAATATATAAATCATTACTAAACTGTGGATGATTATGCAAATTTATATTTTTATCAAAACAATAAAGAATTAATCAAATAACAAGTTTTTTTATTTTATATATTTAAATCTCTTTTAAATGCATAAACATTCATAGTATATTTATTATAATAAGAAATGGAATTTTGATAATTCTTGTTTTATGTACAATAAGGATTTGTTTATTGTTTTTATTACAATTTTATTATAACTTTATTATATTTATTACATTTGCGAAGTCATTTTAATTAATAAAATAAGATGTAAATCGATTTATTAGCCTAAACTTTATGATTACTGATATTTACTAAGATTTATGAAAAAATTATACATTAAATAGGTTATATTATTCTTGTCGTTATGACAGATTTTTAATACTTTTTTTTTTCAAGTTTTGATTCATTCTCTAAGAAATATTATATTCACTTTACGAAAAATATTCCTTTTATGCAACATGAGGATGAAAGGAAATTGCTATTATGAAATAAGGTCATGACTCAAAAAAGGATCGGAAAACACTGCTTTAGAAAACGTAACTCTTCGAATCACATTTTCTATAGCACTTTATACCGTATTCATACGATATAACTTCCGTACGACGTGATTTAACTTTTATATTATACATAGGAAAGAATTATAGTAAAATTTTAAGGCATCCAATTTCGATTATATTCTCTGATCTTTACGAAGATATTCTATCGTATGGCCATTCTCTTGGCTCTGGTTTCTAATAAATTTGCAAGTTTATATTTGTCGAAAGTGACACGGTCGATAGATTTCGTAACACGAAATTTCCTAGAAGTTTGACGATGAAGTCGTTCGATTTTTCATCTTCTTTTTCTTTCTTTCTCTTTATATGACGCAAATTGATTTTTAATCCAAGGCGATTTTCGTCACCAATCCACGTTTCATCGTAATTTTTGCATTGAAACGCGATTCGAAGAGTATTGAAGGAAACATCAAAGCAATTTAAACGACAGGTAATAACGCTATCTAATCGATCGATTGACGTCATCGATTAATCTCGAACGCGTCGAGACATGTGAATTTCTGATTGATGAATGCACGTATAGCTACAGATTTTTATTTCGCAAAATGATAGATCTTTCTGCTATAATCGGAACCGGGAATGATTTCGCTGACTGATCGAGGGCATCGTTCCTGAACCATGGGTTATCGACCGAGCGGAACGATGTTATCGATTAAACTAGGGGAAAATTCGGACAGAACGCGTGCAATTTAAAAAATTTCGACAAATTGATGTAACTAACAGAGTAATGGATGGATGAAGAAATGAAACGTCAATTTTCAACACAACACTTAAAAAACGCGATATATTTGTGCAAAAAAAAAAGAAAAAAATAGAAGAAAAAAATAAATATTCACAGATCTATTCGATACTTGATATACATCTAACGCAATTATATTTGTTATATCTATATGTTACAAAAATAATCTATGACATATAAAACTTACAATATCGTAGAGACGATGCTCTGGGAGTAACGGAGGCATACTCAATGTACAATTTACGCGAATAGTACTCGCGCTCTGTCATCAAACGCCTCTTTCATTTGCATAGTGAATCACACTTGTCGCAAAACGTACCTTTAAGAAATCTTGCGCAACGGACGCATTAACATCCGCTTGATATCTCACAATCTTATCACGATTCAATACTTTCGTTATAAACTAATGCAGGAGCGGAATCGGAGAGACGAAAGCCACCGGTGAAAGCGTTTCTATATCAAATGTCAAAGATCACTTTCCCTCGTCTATAATCAAGCGCGAATAAGGAACGTTTCTCGTATTATTGGTACATAATATATTTTGACGAAATGAGAATAGAAAATTTAAAAATAAAAATTAAAAAGAATAATGAAAATTGATATGTAAAAAAAAATTGTAAAATAAATATAATATACAACAAAAAAAGATATTCGTCGCGGTATTTACAGATTGAATCAAAATTTGTTTAAATTCTTTTAAAAAAATCTTGATTACGTCCTAATAATTTTCGTCCAAATATATTTCTCGATAATCGAACTCTCTGAACGAATATCGTCGTCACAAACAATCCACGATTCCGCTCCTGACTTGAGACAATGAGTATTACACGCGTGTGTACGTATAACGTACAGAGTTCTTATGGCAAATTTGCGAATCGAAATTCGCAAATAACTGGCTGTTTCCACGAAGTATTACATATATATATAGTTTTACATGGAACTTTAAATGTACGAAGCTCGCGTGAATCAAAGTGAAACGAGAAACTCGTCAGTCGAAAAACAATGTGAAACGATCAAAATAATCTAAGATAAGGAAAGAACATGATGAGACAATCGAATCAACAAAGTAGCTGCAGTTCTACGTGCACTGATAAATGCCATCGTTTTTTTAATCTGCAATTACAGAAAACTGACTCGTTTGGACGAACCGGATTTCCACTTCTCGATACCGAGACACTCATTCTTCTTGGAATCTCTACTTAATATAATTACTCTGATTAAGTATACGCGTGTACAAGTAATGACGCGCATGCGTCTCAACGCGTGGCTCAGCGAAGCCTACGACTTTGTACTACCTGTCTACCCTGTAAAATCGCTCGCTCGCTCGCCAATTCTGAATACAAGTAAAAATTAAGATGTATATGAAAATTTCTATTCGTGAAATCGATGAAAACTATGACTATTACTAAAAGATACATGCAACATCATCGCCTGTAATATTACCAACCAAAAATAAAATATATTTACCAGCCAGATAGGTTGGGTTAACGCGACACTCGGGAAGGGATGAAATACTTTGGAATCAGTTCTCGGTGATCTCTACTCGGAACGAAGAATGTGTCAGACTCCTCAAAGCCTGGTCCCTTTGTTGACCTCGTTGGTCACGTCGAGCGAGACGTTCTTAAGGGCGTTCAGCTTCTCTATGTAACCGACGTCGATACGAAGCTTCCCGCTATCATCGACGACCCCCTGGAGAGTAGCAGTCTTTTCCGCGCCATTCGCGATCGAGGTCACCGAGGACGAGGAAGTCGCATTCGCCCCGTTCTGTTCGTTCTGCAACCGCGTGCTGCTCGCGTATAATCTCCGCCTGCCTGGGAAGAATCTTGAGATCTTCACCGCGAGAGGGTGGAGTAGATGCTCCTCGTACATGTCTCCTTTCGGGTCGGCTGTCACCAAGCTCACGATAACACCGACGATCACAGTCGACATGCTTCCTATGAACGCGTAATACATATACGTGATGCTGTACAAGAACTCGATCGGACCTATATCTGCCATTTCCTCGGTTCCGTTCGTAAGCAACGGTCCATTTTCGTACGAATTACTGGCCGTGATGTTGGCCGTGAGATAGGGCATGCTGGCTGGCTTCGTGATCCAAGGGGAGAACGTGTCGTTCTGACAGTTCTCGGTCGACAGGGGTAACGTTTCCACGTTGTTGCTGACCGTCAGGTGGCCAAATGTGATCCATAAAGTGGTTACGTGGCTGAAGATCATCCCGGCCGCGGCACCCTTCCAGTTGGCGCAAGGAACAAGCATGGCAAGTAGAAAAACGCCGAGCAGGGGGCCGGAGGTGGCAGACGTCATCAGCATGGACGACTCGATCACTCCTGATAGCATCGCGACGAGGAAGCTCACTCCTATTATCAGTATACCGTAGATAACGCTGATCAGCTTGATCAGGTGCAGCTGTTGCTTATCTTTCAAGTTTTTCATCGAAGGTATTTGACCGAAGAAGTCCTCGAACGTGACCGTGGCGAGTGAGTTCAGATTAGACACCGCCAAGGTGAGGGCGCTGTTGAACAAGGTGGCCATTACTAGGCCCAACAAGCCTGGAAAGTTGAGGAATTTATCTTCCACGTAGAATGGGACGATCTCGTCGAATTTAGAGATGTATCCAAGCGACAGGGGGTCGCAGTCCGCGTAGTTGGCGAAGATCACCATTCCAACCACCCAGGAGAGGGAGTACAGCACGAAGATTATAGGGATGTTGGCCAACATAGTTCTGCAAAATGGATATTATATTTTTTCCCATTGAAATATGCAACACACGCGGGTCAAACGATAGATTTTACTTGGAATCTGTTTCTACAACTCTCGATCGATCTCTCTATTCTCACTTCTCGATCTTAACAACATATGTCTCTTATGTGTGCTCTTAGATACACGTACGATCGACTCGATAGCGTTGACCTTAGCCAGAGGAGGGAGTATCTAAAAGTTTGGCCTGCTGCCATTTGACCCTACCGTGGGTGCCAGCCGAAAGACTCATTGATTATGTGGTAACGGGGAGAGTGCGGAGAGAATTTCGCGAATCGGAAGGTATCTCGGCCAAAGATGGACCGCATGAAAATCTGTTCAGCCGCTAGAGAGACGGTCCATGAATTCGCGAAACTTTTTTAGGACACTTTGAAACTCTTCGATACATTTTTCCATTTCAATCGGGTGGCGAGAGAGATAGAAAGATAAATCGTAAATTTTTAAAACAATTTCGAACGATCATCTGTCTCTGAATTTTTCCGGAATAAGCAGCAACGTCAACGTGCAATTTTTTTCTCTCTCTCTCTCTCTCTCTTTCTTTATTCTCCACGGAAACTTTATCAACGGCCCTCGAAAATGTGTAATAAAACGACAAATCGTCGGTAGTTTTGCTCGCTCGCGCGCGGTTATATACCCTAATAAAAATCCATACGATGAAACATTTTTATCGCGAGAGTGGAGAACGCAACCGCGATTATATTCTAATAAAAGTCCATTTCGGGCCGAGGTTTTTATCGCGGCCGTACCGACACTTCGTTTGTTCGAATTTATGCTCTAATAAAACGGTTCTGTTCTCATCGATGTTACGTTATCCCGAAAGGGGATAAATTGCCTCTGGAATCGGTCGTTAATTTGTTTGTGTATTTTTCTTTTTTTTTTTTTTTTTTTTTTTTCTATCTAGGAACGATGACACGCGAGGGACCAGAGGTTTTCACGTGTCCTACTCGTTTAAACGAGATCTTTTCGCGCTCGAAATTCGCGATCTCTGGTTGTACAAGATTTAATTGGAGATTTCATTCGTAAAATGCGAAGTATACAGAATTATGGATAAAAGTAATATATAGGATTTTTCCCTCTAATTTTTTGTCGAAAATGTAATTCTAAAATTCAAGTGTAAAATATAAAATAAACTATGTCACGATATTATTTATATTGCAAAACAGATTGAAATATTTCGTGGTGAAATTCTAAAAATTTATATATTTTATATAAACAAATTTAGAATTTGCAAATTACTATTGTATATAATGCTTGAATCAAATATTATTTCACGTAAAATATTATTTCCTATTTACATTTGGATTCGAAAATAGGATATAGGATATAGGAAAATAGAGATAGAAATTTATGCACGTTTGAAATACTATTTCGAAACTCTATCTTCTTTATAAAATAGTATATTAATTTCTCTAAAAATTAGCCCTTTATTAAATAACTCTAGAATTACACTTTGACAAAAAGTTAGAGAAAAAAATTCCCCAGAACAGAGATTTACGAAGGAAACGTCACTAGCAGAGTATACGTATATTTTTTTGTTGTGGTACTTTATGAATATTAAACTCGTAAAATTCAATATTTTTTCTGCGGAGAATTATCCATATTTTATTTGTCTAAATCCTTTAAAAATGGCTGAGTTATTATTTTTCCGCGAGAAAGTTTTGTATCTCCCGCGATTTCTAACTAATAACAGTATTTCGAAAGCTGAATAAATAAAGTGTTGGATATTTCTCGTCAATTCGTGCGTCAATTCAATCTTTTCGCGTTTTATGAATGATTTTTCCTTTTTTTTTTCTTTACCAAATCTTGATGGAATCGATTTGGATATATATCTGTATGGTTTCTCCGTTTCGAATCATTCAAAGATTTAACTTTTATCCTCGTGGAAGGACGTAAAAGAAGTTCGCAAATTACTTTCAGTCTGCTTTTCATCGTAGGTGTTCATCGCCCATGAAAAACGGAGTTATTGCGTCACGTGAGTTATGAAAAGGGAGAGAGAGATGTGGTTTTTTTTAAACGACGAACGTCTCGATATACTGTTTAACATTTTTCCAACCGTTCCAATGGTTCTGAAATGAAATGAAAAACACGTTTTGCGTATTTAAATGTCGTGTCGTTAATTGTAAGTCACTAAGTCATTAAAATTTATTTAACTTGTTTCGAGGAGAAATACGAGGAGAAATCGATAATCGAATGGAACGTTATTTTGTTTTTGTTTCTTTTTTTTTTTTTTTTTTGCTTAATTTCGATAAACAAGAATAAATAAACCGATCAATCACGAGTAAAAGAAGATTAGATAAGAATTTATATAATCAAGTGAAATGGTTATCATTGAAATACACGCTACTCATAGTCAGCTTATAATAATAATATTAATAATAATAATATCCAGTAAGATAAACGTCAAACAGGAATAATTTCTAGCAAGCGTGATGATGATTCATAACGAGCACGTGATTGACCTTTTAATTGAAATGCCAGTCGTCAATTGAACCACACCATAAGCTAAACTGCACGATTCCATCAATGTTAATTATTCGGTTTTTATTAAACACTTAACGTATACGTATTTTTCAAGAAATGGATTATTTAATGGATTTAATTAATTCAACTTACGAGAATTAATACCTCAATTGAAAGATTGAGAATCATGAAAATTTTATCCACTATTACTATTCCAATTTAAAATCAATTAAAATATAGAGAATATAAAAATACACAAGGAAAATTATTTCCTAAGCTGTAACTTCATCTAAAACTTCGTATAATTAATTTCTCGAAATGTTTTGATCTGTATCGTAATGTGACCCCGCCAATTGTCTCAATTCGAGGAAAAGAAATAAAAAGAGCAAGCAAAAAAGCGGAAAGAAAAAGTAGACGCGATCAATCGGACAGAGTTTCTTTGAGATCATTCCCGGAAGGATTTCTCTCCTTTCGTCTTTCTAGCTCGGGGGAAAACAGTCGATTTCGTGTACACGTCGACTAAGTGATCCGCAAACTTTCAACTCACACCCCTCTTACTTTATTTCTGGGATACAAGACATATTCTCCCTTCCCGCTTCGTGGAGAGACGTGGTGATAGTTTCGATTGCTTGGCGGAAAGCCGCTCTAAGGGGCCGGCTATGGCGGCAGCAGTGAGAAATTATTCCAATTGATTCTCATCTCGATCATTTTTCCTTTTTTTTAAATGATATCACAGGCAATCTAGGTCAACGAAGTTCAGCAAAAAGTTTTTTCGGTTTTTCTAGAAAAATGTTCGTTTAAATAAAAAAGTTACAAATGATTATTTCAGAAAACTATTAAAAATACTAACATTATTTTTTTATGTATTGTAATAGAATTGTAAAGAAAAGGCTATCTTTTAGTGTATAAATTCGATGTATAGAAGAGGAGAGAAAAATGATTACTCATCTGTGAGAAGATCGAGAATCATTATTCTCGAGAGAGTTTTAAAAGTCTATGCAAACTCTTTGTTATTGAATTTTTAATACAGAAATCGCTTATTGAAAAATCACTTCTACATTTAAATATATCGAATCTCGTAACACGTGACGTTATCTGCACAATACTTATTTACATATCAGTCGCGTAAAATGCTAATATCGTGCATGCCTCCAAGTCGTAGCGTACACAAGCGATTTCTGTATTCCGCAAACTTCCTGGATATACCGTCGTATAATTCCTCCCCCCTCCCTATTTTTTCTCCTTTTTCTCTCGGCCGAAAATTACCGAAACACCAGGCATAGATTTCGAGGAATCAATGGTTCCAGAAATTTCGAAATTTCACCGCGAGCCGTGTAATTTCACCGAGCTTGTTATTCCTCGCTAAATTATTAGCAAAATGCGTGGTAACAACACGGTTAACAATAAAAGTACGTCGAAATACGTCAAAATGACGGGTTTCCAGTTTTTCAACGTTCTCGCAATTACGAGAAATATATTGGATGGTTTACTCGCGAAATTAATTTGATTTTTATCGAGATGCGAAACACGATCGTATGTATATATATATATATATATACCCGTATCATCTATTTCCATTAATAATTCTATCTTATATCTAGCCGCGCAAAATCGATTTTCCAGTTCCATTTATTATTAAATTTTCAATTTGATTTAGGAAGATTTGATAAAAAAAAGTTACACACTCACTTGATCACTTTCCTCTCGCTAGTCATGCTACAATATCTCTGCACGAAGTTCTGCTGACAACCGAAGATGGACAGGCTCATGAATAATTGACCCAGAGTTGCCGACAGAGTCGTCACTCGAAGTGTGGGATCGAAATTCATGCTGAAACCAGAGATCGGTTCGATTAATTTGCGAGGAATTGGTGTATACGTTCTTCTTGTTTTACGAAATTAATGAAAATGCTTGGACAATGCTTGCTTTTTTTTTTTTTTTTTTCTTTATTTTAAATCGAAGATACTTTGTTCTTTTTGTATCGTCTCGTGGCACAAGTGTATCGAATTGGAAGCTACGCGACGATCTTCTTGTTCTGCGTGTATTTGAAATCGGTTGTTCAGAATTATTCTCCCATTCTTAATTAAAGTCTTCTGCATAATAGTTTCTCATTTTTCGAGATGCATTCAATTTCTTTTTTATCTTTTAAATTGGAAGAATTTATATACAGTGGAAAGAGGAAAGTCTTTATATGTACAAATATTCTATAACGTTATATACACACAAATAGGATAGGAGAAATTTTTGATATCAATGCTATTTGCTAGAAATCAATTGAATTAGAAAACAAATATTTTTCTATTTACATTTTTCGCCATTATTCTTTGCAAACAATCTAATGTATTTATTTAAACGAGAACGACACGAGGAAAATCATTAAAAATTTTTTTTAATTATCTCAGATATTTTGAAATGATAAATAAGAATATATTATATAAATAAGAAAGTAATATTAGTGATATAACAGCACGTGAACACTTTCGTTCGAATCTCGCCTAGATTTCACGTGAAACACGGATTGATGCCTCGATTAAGCCAATAAGATTGTCGATATCCAATCTAAACGCGTTATGAGGATTCCACGTCATTCTAATCAAAGCGCTTGGCTACGGTCAATGTTTACACTTACTCGAAGAAATCCAATCGGCCACGCTCGTACGTCACGTTTAAAATTTGACTGGGGCCTATATCGGCTGAGCCTCTCACGATTATCACCAGCGACACACCGATCATGGTCAAACCTTGTATAACGTCTGAGAGGATGGCCGCTTTCAGTCCTCCCTGCGGACGAAAATGAAATTCATGAATTTGTTTTTTCCAAAATTTTTGAAATGCTTTAACTTTTTATATCCCATTTAAAATTCCCATATAGGATAGTTTAAATTTTAATCAAACGATGAAGTGAACGCTTGTGAAAATTTTTGTGCAGATACGATTCGAATTTTAGAAATTTTAAATAATCCTCAATTCAAGGTGTAATTCCTTTCTTTCTCTCTTTATCATCATTTCTTTAGAGCAACTTTCACTCTCAACGCAATCCACTAGAGAAAAATAACGATTCTCGAAAAAACAATTTCTCTTATTTTCAAACGTATTCGCAACGATACACGCGATAACATATTCAATTCCTGAATTGAATCGCTACGAATACAAATTTCTCTAATTGCAAAGCGCTGCTTTTTTTTTTTATATATTTTCTTTGCTATCGTCACAAATTCACGAGCTACGAAAAAAAAAAATTGCAAACACACACACACATACAGAGAGAGAGAGAGAGAGAGAGAGAGAGAGAGATGGATATTTAATCCGACGGACGAAAAAGCGAAAATCGCGCGTTTGGACGCGGGAATATTTCAAACGAATTGAAAATTATTGGACGACACGGGAATGAATTCACGTGTACGACGCACGGGAAAGGCGAGTATAAAATGGGCATTTTCACGTGGTTGTCTTGCCTCGTGCGTTGTTTTTACGGGAATTTTACGATCACGCGTGTTGTATTTACGATCCTTTCGATGGGAGGAAATGCCCTTTCGAACGGGCGACCCCTCTTGGACCCGGAATAATTGATGGGGCGAAAATGCGGCGGCTGCCGTAAGGACAATTCTAAATGTTTCAGCGCGAAAAATCATCGGCCTCTTCTGGTTTCCTTTTCCTTTCTCTTGTCGTAAATCGTGTAGAATCGCCGATGGCCGATGAACTCTTCTCGAATGAATATTTATGATCGAGAGGCAATAATCGTTAGCTTCGTGAAATATTTGAAATCGCGAAACGCGATCGAGAGGTGTAAAAATAAATTAAGAGAATTAATTCTTCGATTTAAATTTAAGATTAAATTTTTGTTTTTTTTTTCTCATTCTGTCAATTGCAGTGGACGAGCGTCTATACGGATAGATGTTTTTTTCTAAAATAGCATCAAATAAGTATTATATTACGATTACAAAGTGACTTCGAGATTTTTTTGCCGAGTTTTTATAAACTCGAACAGATAAATTATTCATTATTTTTTTTAGCATAAGTTCGACGCTACGGATTAACGCTCGTGTTTATTCGCATTTTAATAAAAAGAAAAAAAAAAAAGAAAAAGAAACACAAAATGGAAAGATTAAATTTTACGATGTTTGCCTTGTAAGATTTCCATAAGATATATAAATCTACGATTTGGTAGATTTGGATTTCTCTCTAAATATTTAGCGTTTTATAATATTAAGAAAATTTCACGATTTTTAATACCATCGAGAAAAATAAATTGTCAACTTTTGGACTGCATAATTTTTTTATTTCTTTATATATCTACATTCTGAACAAAATTTTTTTTTTTTTTAAAAAGTTCGCGATTGTATGCGTTCACCTGCCATGGAATAGGAAATTCCCATGACGCGCACGTCATCCGTATCGAATGTTTTAATCAATCGATTTAGACGAACTTTCGATCCCACGATTATTTTCGATTCTAAATAAATACGATTAGCGAATAGTTTCAATTATTTTTCCCTCAAAAAAAGAAATTGATATAAAAAAACCAGGTTAAACTGCGAATACATTTGAGAATAAAAAACTCTCTA
Source organism: Apis florea (assembly GCF_048593485.1). Taxonomy (NCBI): domain Eukaryota; kingdom Metazoa; phylum Arthropoda; class Insecta; order Hymenoptera; family Apidae; genus Apis; species Apis florea. Next base: position 4,562,840 of record NW_028256549.1, on the reverse strand, counting down.
GAGTTCGCTCTAAAAAATTATTTCTCGCTAATGCACCGAAATTAATTATTCGAGAGTAATCGCCAACTCTCAAATTATATTCACATCTTTAAATTGAAAATTACATTTACACTGTTGGACTGTGTGCGTATACATTTGAGAGTAAAATTTTCAAGAATTACTTAAAAAAAGAAAAAAAAAATAATAATTTTCCATTATATTAGAAATATAATCCAATATCACATTCATTTCAAGAGCAAGCAATTCTCGATAATTTTCTTTTCAAATTAGATTCACGTTACATTATCGTAGAACGTAAAATTACACTCACCATAATTGAAAAGACGACAGATATAGATGTAATACCGATTATACTGGTCCAGTAAGGCAAGCCAATCACAGCCTTAAGAGCTACGCAAGGCGTGAATATCGTGACGGCCAAGTTCAGCAGGCTTCGTATCACGTAGGAGAAGCTTGCGAGGCATCTGACTAGCTTCGACTTGAACCTGGGAAATTAGCATAATTACGAGAGGTCTATTCTCCGGTTATATATATAGCCGGACATAATCGTTAAGCGGGAATATCGTCTCAAGGTTCATGGGAAAAAATTCAACTCTAACTAAACTTTTTCGAAACAATAGTTTTCCACCCGAGAGAAAGTCTATCTAGACGGATAAGAATTTTTAGCGAAAAAAAAAAAAAAGAAAGAAAAAAAAAAGGAAAAATAGGAGGCGGATTTATGCGGTGGCTGGTACCACGTAAATTGAAAATGTAAAGTAGCCTGGTTCCAGGCAAGCAAACGACGATATCGAGCTGCTCGAGAGCATATCGTGTACAAGGTGAATTCAAATTTTCCCCGTGATCCGTCACGTGTCCGCGTGATTTCGAGGCGAATTATTTCTCGGAAGATATCTCGAATGATCTAGTCTATTAACTTTACATTGTGCCTTCCATTACTTAATTGTTGCGTTCATAAAAAAAAAAAACTTCCTGTTGGCGGCAAATTTTCCTCTCAACGTATAGGGTATTTCATCAAGAGATTAGAAATAATTGAAATAATTTCGAAATTGTTCCTTATATCGAAAATGTTGAATAATTTTTCGTAATTTTTTTTTTTTTTGGAAGATATATGAAGATCAAATCTCTTTCTTTGAATAATTAATACCTATATATATAATTTGAGCTTCTTTTTCAAGAATAAACAAAAAAAACAAACTCGATTCTCGCTACGTTTCGAATTATTTTTATTTTTCAAACCCTAAATCGTGTATTTTAACATAGAGAAAGTTTCAAAGGTTCAAATGAAACGCCCTATATTTAAAAAAGAAGAAGAAGAAAAAAAAGAAAGAAAAACAGGAAAGAAGAGATTTCCCACGAGCGAATTTTCAAGGATGCGGATCCAATTCCCGCGCGAGCGTTATTCTCGACGTTATTCCCGCGAAATGATGATCGCGGGTCCGATGGAAACACGACTCTCGTAGATAATTACCTCATATCTAGATACTGATAGACAGACGTGATCCCGAGGCTGTAGTAAACCGGGACGAAGATGAAGCACACGATGGGATACGCGAGCATCATACCGTAGATGGTCTCCCACATGGCGCTCCCTCTATAGTACAGCTCCGACGGATAACCTAGAAAGGATCTGACGCCAAGCGTGCCACGCGCGATTGACAGCATCATAGCGCCCATAGATACGGTGCCCGTTGCGAACACGTAATCGGCCTTGGTCGTCTCCTTCCGCCTGCCACGAAATTTCCCCCATAACGGTATCACGAACGAGGCAACGATGCAACCGACGAAGACCAGATAGTCGGTCACCATGGACGACGGTTTGATCGTCATCCCGGGCTCTCCTGGGATTCCGCCTCCTCCTTCACCCTCGAGTACTGTCTGCTTTCGGAAAACAAGAGCGTGACAACGTTACCGACGTGGTACTCGTTTATCCTGAACGGCCTCGTGTTTGTATCTATCCGCGGAACGATCACGAGTAAGAGGTTAGTCGATCTATGTTTACAGATGTCGCGTTTCGCTACTTTCTATCCTTCCGGTCTCGGTTGTGTGTGTAAACAGATAGCACGAAAGAAACGTTGGTCGTTTTAGTTCGTCTATCGTGATTGCTTTCGCACGCGTGCCTCGATTCGTGCGTTTCGTGTTTTCTGTTAGCCAACCACGATGTTAGCGAGAGACGTTAGATTTCTTCCGATGCTTCCAAGTTTCGGTGCGTGTTTATTTTCACCGAGTGTGTGTGTGTGTGTGTATATATATATGTATATATACCGAGATGGGAGATCGATGTGATCGGAAGACGGCGCGTACTGTGACTGAACGCAATCCGTAAACCACTTCACGTTATTATGTTCGGCACATGGAGAGAGATGGAGATATTCGCGGCGATAGAGCGACGAGCATCGACTCGTCTGACTATCTTCCTCGAAACGGTGAGAAGGGAGGGATAGGTAAGTGGAAGGGACTAGTGGCGGTAAGCCACTGGTTAAAAGTTTTTTTCTTATCTTCCCGCTCTATTGTTTATCGTGATGACACGTTAGGCCTCGTGTTTGTGGAGACTTGAAAAACACACGTATTTGCATATTGTATACTGTATGAATTTGATAATAATCACGCGTAATTCCGTCTAAATCGATCGTTCAACGTTTGTGATATAACGTGATCAGTTTTACCGGTAACACGTGAGCACTCGGTATTACGGATTTTCGCGTTTGAGAAGAGGAAAGCTCCGATGCGAACTTGTTTGTTTAAAATTTCGTGTAGCTAAGTACATATAATAGATCGTATTTTGTTTGGAATTTAAGAGATGCCAAATATTGTTATCATTTATTATATTTTCAAATGGAGTAAAAGTTAGGTTTTTTGAAGGCAATATTAGAGGAATCGAAAAGTATAATTTGAAGAGCCAAAGTTTTCGCGAAAACACAGAAAAGAAAAAAATCTTTCGAATGAGATATTAATAAAAAAAGAAATTATAAAATTAATGATATCTTTAATGAAATATAATGTTATAAGAAGACAGAAAAGGAAGTGAAAAAAAGACACTATCGGGTTCATGAATTTGCAAATGTAGGAAGCTGAAATTGGTAACGGTATAAGTAGAATTAAAAACTTTAATCCAATGAATCAGGAGTGAGAGCTAAGTCAAGACGATCATTCAAGATAAAAAAAAAATTCTCGTAAAAAAGTTCATCTCTCGCGAAAGAACATCGGAACCGAGCATAAAAGAATCAAAAGAGGAAGAAAAGAGAGAGAGAGAGAGAGAGAGAAAGAGGAAAATGGAAGAAAAGATCTTATATCCAGCAAAAAAAATTTTATATCTCTTTTGAAAAATCGCTTTTCCTAACTTAACCCACTTTTCCACTCCGAATCAGAGATTTTTCCATCCTTTCTTCACTGGTTATGGTTACTTTTATTCCCCTAAAAAGAATTTCAATCTTCGATCGATCGTTATCGAGGGTTGGAGGGGGAGAAAAAGCTTCTTCGACAGGAAAACGAGGACAATTTCTTCGTTAACGCCATCGAATATTATATTTCGTATGCTTCGAAAATTGATTTGAATTCGAGTCGCGTGTGTTACGCAACGACTCTCTCTCTCTCTCCATTGTCTCGCTCGGTTGATTTTCGAAAAATAGGAATTAGGAAATACCTTCGTACCAAAGAGCATATCCTATCCTCGTTTCCGCGAGGTTACAATGCGAAATCAATTGGAGGCTATTTATCGTGCCACGTTTAACCCATTTCAACTCGGGGCAATCGAACGGTCGACCGCTTCGTACCCCGCGGGAATATTTTGTATGCGGGTCGGGTATTCTTTAACCGGAGTTGTTTCTCCGTTCGAAATGAACGAGACGGTACGAATTTCTTTATCGAGTCCACCGCTGACTGTTCCCCGCTCTTTGAAAACTCGATCGAGACTGAGGATCGTTTGTGGAAATTATTTAGAATTGGTGAATACGGTGGAGGTTTGGGGGCTTCCTTTTGTTGGCTGATTGGAAGAGGGCGCGTGAATTTTTTAAGAGAGAGAGAAAGAATCGAGAATCGTTATCTTCTTTTCTGATTAATTTTTTTTTTTCCTCACCAATTTCGGGCGATTGAATCTTTCGAATTTTCGAAGATAGAACTAAAGAAGTTATCGAATTTTTTTTTTATTTATTCATTTTAGGGAATATATATTTTCTTTTGTCTTTTTTCGATAACGAATTTTGAGAAATTTTAAATTTATCCGACGATGAACGATGTTTTCGTTACCACTTTTTATTATATTACCCACATCGGAAAAATATTTATTTATATCTCTCGATTATTTATTTATTTTTACTACCATTTTTATCCGTTTTATTTTTACATTCCTTTTTTTTTTCTCTCTCTTTTCTCATCGCAAATAACGTGCCGAGCATCGGCCGTTTTAAGAGAATCGTGCAGGGTTATCGGAAGTGTCGTTCAATTTCTGCGGATTCTAGTCCACGATCCACACCCCCCCGTGCGTATTCTATGAATCTCGCCGAAACGTTACGAATTATGTAAATAACAGCGTGCATATAACGCAACCGGATTCATCTGCTCCAGTTCAGCTGATACGTCAGCCTCATGTGTCATGTGACACATGATCCACTTGTTTTCTGCGTGCCTATCGGAACATATTCGCTCTTGACAATTAATACACACCAGCGATCGACGAATCATCATCCAATTACGTATAAACGAACAAAGAACACCAAATGTATAATATTATTTTCTGCCTGTTATTCACTTAGGTCAGTAACTCTGCAATTTTTTCTTTTTTTCAGGATTTCAAAAAAATTACATTTTCTTCTTCATTTAGGTTCCTTTTTCTCTTTCTCGGTATTATTCTCTCATAGATATTCACCAAACCCTTGCAATTTTTTTAAAATTTTATAACCCAGAGGTGTTCCAACTTCATTTGATTTCGAAACTTTTCATTTCTTCTTATTCCTATTGTTCGTCGAACCCAGCCAAGTCCGCTGATTTATCGAGAGGGCGATTTCCTTTTTTGATTTTAATCGGAATTATTAAGAAATATTTTTGCAACGACCTTGGAAAAATTCAAAAAATCTTGATCATATGTGCCGGCACAAGATTACCTAAATTTTTTTAAAGTTTAGAGAAAATAATTTTATTTATAAAAAGATCACTGTATTGGAACAGTATCCTCCCTCTTCACCGAACAACATCAAAGTGACATCCGATAATTCTAATTTATTTCGAAGAGGCGTTGCCTTGTTCATACCATCAATTTTATAAATTAAATCACTTCTAGAATGAGATCGCAATGAAATTCATTCAATACGAAGCCGATAACCAACGTTCTCCTCCGAATCACTCTTATCCCTCCTCATCCTTCACAAATCTTCAATGATACCTACTCGAATAAAATCTACTCTAAAAGATGGAAAGATCTGCTCGGCTTTAATCGGTTCACCTTGAAACCGCGATGCTGCTCGTCGACGCGTCCCCGTGAAATCACAAGGGAAGGGAACGAGCTACTTGTGCGGCCAAGCCGAGTGGCGCAGCCACCGTGAAACACACGGCGCCGCAGTCAATTTCGTTCGCCTCGTCCTCGTCTGTAGGTATATCAAGGGAATCGTGGTCTATACGAGCATCAGACGACTGCCTTCTACTTAGATCCGTGACGCTATCCGACTCGTGGAAATTCCCTTGAAAAAAGCCCGATTCCTCGCTCCTAACCTCAATTCTGTGCGAGTAGGTTATGCTCGAAGGAGAATTTCATTCTTGAGAGATTTTTCCCTTTGCTGATGAACGCTCGTCAGTGTAATAATGTTGCGGCATTGGAGTATTATTTCGAGTGTTTCAATTACCCGAATAGCCATCGAGTCGTTGAAACATTTTACGAAAATACGAAAAGCACGAAATGAGATTAAGAAAAATAGAATTGTAAAATTGTGTAATTTTTCCCGAACGTATCTTTTTTACGAGTTTTTAAAATTTTTTTTTAAGAGAGTAGTAAAACAGAAAGAAAATTAGCCGTGGAAATATAACGAGTTTTAGATTATCCGTGAAACTCTTATCTTAACTTAAATTAACTTAAATTTAAAACAAATTTAAAAGTAACTCGACTTTTAAGGATTTATCGTATTCTGAATTTTCTTTTCTGAGAAGCAGTTAGAAAAAAAAAAAGAAAAAAATTTATGTAATTAATTTTGCGAGGTTTTTTTCGTCGATTGCGTCTGGATCAAGGCGTGATGGACACGTGAGTGGAGAGTTTCTAGAACGTTCTAGATGGAGATACTCTATTTATTACACACTTTTGATCAAGCGTTAAGGTATGTTTGTTATCCATTGTCAAAAATTGAAAAAAATTAGGTCAAATTGATAGGCGTGACCTCATCAATGGGTCATCGAGTATTGCTCTTAACGCGATATGCATTCACATGAAAACACATGACTACGTGACTCATAAAAGTGTTCAAAGTATTAGTAAGCAGTATTTATAGCAAATGTTTTATACAGCAAAATTTTCGATATTATACAATTTTCGAGGTAAAGGAGAAACTGAAATGTACTTAAAAAAAAGTCGTATGATACGAGTCGAGAAACGAATATACACACTTTTCAAAGTGTATTTGAAATGCAATTGTGATGTTTAATGAATATTGATATATTCATTCTCGAATGTCATGAAATTAAAAACGAATATTTTTCTTTTTTTTTTTTTTTTTTTACTAATTAATTTCCAATATTAACTTACTCTAGATTACACATCAAATATCAAATCCCACCAAATTTATTTATTAAACTCCAAAGATTTTAACATATTCTTCTTCTGTCTTCATAAAATTAAACTCCAATTTTTTGAAAACAGGAAGTCCGCTCGGACTCCGTTAATTACTTAATTCGTCAAACGATTCCTTCTCGAACAAAAATATTTTTTTGCAATATCGTTGCAAAGATGCGATTACGAGTCAAAGTTAAAATCGATCCTCAATTAATATTTATCACATCACAGATGTTACCAATTATTTATGACAAACAAACTTATGCATATTTTCTCCTAAGAACACGAAATAATACTTAATTATCGCGTTAATATAAACGATGAAATAGAGAGACACGTGGAACACTGCGGAACGTCCTTCCTTTCATAATTTCCTTTATTTTTTATTTTAGAAGTCCTTGTTGTTGCCACATGTTACTCAATACGTGTATCGAGGAACAATGGCGGACACATAATGCAAAGAAAACACGACGAGCGAGAAGATTCGTCGGATGTTTTTTAGCCAATAGGGAGGAACTCGTCGCGGTTCCGAGAGGAACTCGTGCACTCTCGGAACAACTCCAGCCTTTTTCCTTTTACACGCGCCTCTATTCCCGCCCTTAGACGCCTTCCTTGTGTGTAGAATCTCAACCGAACCTTTTGTCCCGACGTAAAAACCTCTTACGTTCGAAGAAGAAACCGAGTGAAATTCTTCCTCTTGACATAGGCGCTTCAATCAATTTACCCAATTTCTCATATTTTGTATAAAAAAAAATTTTAAAATTTAAATTTTATTCTTGTAGAATAAAATAACGAAATTGACTGTGTATGGTAACGGCAACATTCGAACGAGTGTGCAAATGAAAAGTTAAAAAGAAAAACTATTGAATTTTTAAAATTTTGGGAAAAGAAAACCTATAACAGCAGCGTATAAAAATCTATAATTTTTGAACTTTTGAAGATAAATAATATTTCTTTTGAAGGGATATTTGATATGAGTTTAACTAAAATTTATTTCAGCATTTTTATTAGCCTCTTATGCGAAATAGAGTCTGACTCCATTCGTGTAGATTATGCATTTCTCTGACTTTTTTGTCCATACAATCCACTGCTTTCGAGGGTACGTTCGAAATCAAAAGTATTTTAATCCTTTTCAGGGAGAATGGCGGTGCAAGACGAGTTTCCTTGAAAGCGGATATCCAATCCTGTTTTCCGTCCGTGAAAATCAAGTTTAAAGATTCAGGAGCGCGGTATGGCTCGCGTAAAACTTTAAGTGTACATTGAGACTGGACGAGAAGACAGGTGGGAATCGTGGAACGAAACATTTGGAGATTGCAACTCGAACGAATAATCAAACTCTGGATTGGTATGAATGAAATTATTCCGTTTGATGTTGATTCACGAAAATGACAGGATAAAATTGCTTTCACTCTGTTACCTAAGTTTCATCATTTCAAATTAAATTTAACTATTTAATTCACTGTTCACAAGTATTTGGCCATACTTTATAATCTTTTCTCATTTTTTCATCTTCCTTTCTGATCTCACATCTTTGCTGGAATAAATTTAAATATCGTGATTGGCGATAATTTTAAAATCTTACATACTAAACGATCTTATATAAAATTGTCGATAATCAGTAATCGATATATCGAATTAATTAATTTTAAGAATTTTAAAATCTAATCTTCATCTTAAACTAAGTAAGAAAAGTCTCGGGGATTAAACTTGAAGAGGTCCACAAAAGTCGAAAGAAGCTTTCAATCCTCGCTGTTCATTGAAACTGTGATTTGCAAAGAAAAAAGAGAGAGAACAGCAACGAAGAGTGGATGATATTTTTCCACTGTCAGTTTCCACGAACGTCGGATTGACGTCTTTTTTTGCGGAAGCGGGAGATGACGGGGCAAGAAGGCGAGATAAATTTCTGTTATTCCGGGAACAGTGACGATGACAGCTTCTAACAAGGTTTACGCGAAGAAAGGCACGTAAGATTGGGCCACCACGATTATCGCTTATTTCGCAATCCCTGATTAACCGAGAGAACTTGCCGAGAGACACCGTGCTGATTTATCAGTGACGATAAATCCGGACAAGAAGAGAATTTTCTTTCCCCAGCTGTCGTTTATTCCTAGATTTTTTTTTTTTTTTTTGATATCAATGACGTACGGTGTAATAGAATTATTAGAGAATATTAATTAGAAAATATTCCATTACTGTTATCAATGTTAAGGGTCACGAGCGAACGATGTTGAAGCGTGATTTCTGAAGTTGTAATCGAAGAATCCTAAAAATCGATAATATCGTTCAGATAAATGCAATTTTATTCAAATGTTTTTAAAATTGTAAAGGATTAGGATAGACAAATTATAGGTTAATAATTTTACCGTATCATATATTTTACACGATAAAATATTTTCTCTCAAAAATAATAATAAAAGAATGCGCGTTGCATAAAAAAATTCTTCTTAATAAAAACGCACATTTAATTCCTTCTAGGTTAACAATTAGAATTAGCATCGATGAGGATGAGTCAAGCTTTCGCAAAAAAAAAAAAAAGTGGATTTATTTTGCTCGTGAGCGGAGATGAGATTCTTCAATTAAAGAGATTTTCCCTGCCGTTTCCCCGGGAAGCATGGTCAAACGGAGACTTAACGATCTCAATTCAGACGGCTGCTCGTTATCGAGCGTGTCGACTAGCGGCGATTAATACGATGCCGACAGAAGAAACTACTTACTTGCGAGGGTAGGGGAGAAGAGCACGTGTCTGTTGGGAAGCTGATCGATTACGAGAATCAGTAGTCACGAGACGAACAATTGGCAGAACTCGAGTTAAATGGCTCGACTCGACGCTCCCCTCCGAGTCCATCAGGGTAGAGGGCGCGTGCAAATTTATCCGCGTCTCGTGATTTCGATCAGCCAATGAAATTTTCCTCGACTCCTTTCTTTCCACTCTCGAAACTTTTCGTTCGTCCATTCCAAAAATCTCGAATCTCGCATTTATCGCAATTTTTTTTTTTTTTAGCAAAAGAGGATAAATTTTACACGGAGCATATTCGAGAGAAATTTGAATTAAATTTTCACGAAAAACTAGCCAGCCAACACAAAAGAAGTTGGATCGATCGATCGAACGACTCTCGTTTTTTTTTTTTTTTGGTATTATTTACTTGCCTCGATGGTCCATCGATCGATGCGCCATACTTTTTCTTCCCTTTTAAATACCTGATCGACCGAAAATCGTTTTAACGGCGTTTTACACCATTTCGAATTTTTCACGGGGAGATTGCTTCCTTCTATGATCGACGGTTTCGACGACGAGATATCGAGGAGCGCCGCGCCTCTGTATATGGGATCGGCGATAAGCTCACGCGCACTTTTTTCCTTTCTTTTTTCGTTTCTTTTTCTCTCGTGCAGCCTCGACGAGCCGTAACGAGGAAAGAAAGAGAACGTGGTCGCTCGAGATCGATGCAGTTGCCGGATTTATGAACGATCCGCAAAGTAATTGTGCGGCGAGGCGAGGCTTTGTTGGGAAAATTTTTTGACAAGACAAAGTGGAAGCGAGAAGGAAAGTTTAATTTTCTTCTTGCAACGTTCATCGATCGTTAATAACTGTTAAAGTTAAGGTTATTATACTTGGAGGCCTGTGCAAGTTTCGAGGAAATTACGAAGAAACTCGATCGATCCACCGCTATAGAAATTCCTGCGAAAATTCCAACTGGGTATTATATCCGGGGCGTGGAATAACTTTGATGATTAAAATTTGATGACAAGTGTACCCACCCATTAATTCCGCCAATGGGCCAATTGTTGCTACGTTGGAATGATTTTTGGAAAATTGTTTCGATTCAAAATTCATTAAAGTATTTTACACCCGCTTCGATTTCCAATTGGATTGCAAAATGGAACGAGAACGTAGGCAATCGAAAAGAGACAGTTAATGGATATTAAAGTTATTATTATTATTATTATTATTATAGAATCTATGTTATATCTCCCAATTTAAATTTTTATTTTTCACTCGTAGAATTAAAAAGAGCAATGTCATCAAATCGCACCATCGCACCTGTTCAACTATAAACCACGTAATCCCCGATAAGTAGAAAACCGACGAAAATTTCCTATATCCCTGGCGTTTCGACGACACGAACAATCAAGCACAAGTCACTTTCTGGCCGACAACAAAGAAGCGTCGAGCTTTCGAATTTCAGATTAATTCGCATTCGTATAAAAAGAACGTGCAGGGAGCATCGGTTGGGATTGTTGCGCGGCCAGATCTCTTCCATAACATTTCTCTTTCGGCCATTTCGTTTGCCACGGTTGGCCAAATGTTGCGGTTCCGTCGCAAATGGCGATCGCTTGCAAATTTAATTGAAGCTTTTATCCAGAGCTTTTCAAATCATTTCGCTCGACCGCCGCGTAGAAATATTATGGAAAAAAAAAAAGAGAGAGAGAGGAAAAAAGAGAGACGGTTTGAAAATACATCGATAAAATCGCGCGAATTCCACCGAACCCTCGTATTCAACGAGACGAGCATAATGGGCCGTGACAAGCCGAAATAACATTGCGTTAAAAAGGCAATCCTTTGAGACGGCCGATCCGCTCCTTTTATCCTCCTTGCCTGTCCCCTTCTCTGCTCGCGCGTGCAAGGACAAGGACAAGGAGACGATTGTGCGAGACGATCTCGCGATACAAATTCGCGCGGCTCATGAAACTTTCATTCTCGATCGATTTCCCTCGCTGCTCGCCGATTTACAAATCGAGATATTAAAATCGAATCGTGTCGAATGTTATCGTGAACAGAGAGAGGAGGGGCGTTTCTGCCATCAAACTCCTCTTCTTCTTGTATCGTATCGAAGGGAGATTTACATATTCACGAAGGATTTTCCAAGATTTCCAAGAGTTGCTCGATTATTCCAGTATCGCGAATATTATATACTTGTGAGAAACAATTCCGGCGAATATTATCTCTGGGATAAGTAAGTGGGATGATAATAATCGAGATTTATTGGATTAATTGATTGGTCTCGAAATATTTAGGCATGGCGCATTTTAACGTGGATGACGTTAAGAAAAATTTACGATGAATTGCGATTATTTTATTGAATTACGAATTAATATACGCGCACTTGGAGAAGCAATATGTAAACAAATTATGCAACTCTTTTTGTATATATATATATATATATAATAGATAATATGTGTACATAAATTATATGCAAAAGTGCATACATAATTATAATGTGTTCATAGTATCTCGTTGAATCACTTTTACGTGACAAATTATTTAAATTCGTCACATTTTGATTATTACACAATTATTCGTGTAATTAACTTATTTTATTTCCTTGTTCTTTTTCCTCATGTTTCCATACAATTTGTTTCAGTGAATCACAATGGACTGTACATTTTTTTTTTTTTTTTTTTTTTTTTTTTTTTACGAGAATAATTATTCGCTTATCTTGTCGTTTAATCGAATGTATACATCGATTAGTGTTAATGTACAAACGTGTTCGTAACTCGAACTCAAATTATAAACACTTTTGCATATCAAATTTATTTCAGCCTTCAGAATCGTGAAATTTTTTCATTCAAACATTTTCAATCCTCTTCGTCCAAATAAAATACGTCTTACACAAAATTCTCGACTCGCAAAGTTCCAATTTCATCTCGATGAATTTAAAGGTTTGGAGAACGTTTCGAGCTGGAAAAAATCTTTGCACAACGCCGATAACGGTATTGTAATTGGTATCCGGAGATTAACGATAAACCGGCTTTTGCCAGTGTTGTAGATTCTATGCATATTGCATGAGGCTCGATCTTTCATCATTTTTCTTCTCTCCCTTCCTCTTCTTTTTTTTTTCTTCTTTCATCGCAGTTTTTCATACACGAGGATCAACTGCCCTCGAACTTCCCGCCTGATCAAACCCCTTTCGAGAGAAACGTGTAACGATGGAACGATGACTTTTAGAAATATTTTTTTGTACTTTGACCCGTCCTCGCGATTCCTCGAAACTTGAAACTTTGCTCCTTCGATCGAACACACTTCGCGAGAAGGTGTCTGTCTTTTAAACAAGCGGAGGAAGAAATTCGGATGGAAAGGGATGAGAGAAATTATTGCCTCTTGTAAAACTTTCCGCCTGAAATTCCATCGAAATCTTCAAACTCCTTGCAACGTTCAAAGTGTTAATAACAGATAACGATATTCCTTTACGCCCCCTACAATTTTCCACTATGAACAGACGTATACAATCGAAATTCTCTCTCAATTCTTTCTAAAATTAATCCCGGATTAAATGAAAAAAAGAACAATTTATCCTTTGTCGATCAATTTTCCCGATCGTTTAAACGATTATTAAATATTCTCGAATTTCAACTCGTCGAGACACGATCGAGATAAGAATTTTTATTCTCGTTATCCACGTTATTTCGATCGATAACCCTCGTGTTATATAAGAATTTCGATTCTCGAACGACGGAACAACATTTATCTCGCGTGTGCCGAGTCATTCTGTATTTATTATGAGACGGATATCGATGGATCGGCGCCAAATCGCGACATTGATGCGCGCGGATCGACAGATTCCTCGACGACGAAACGATCCCGAAACGCAAATAGGATTCTTCTTGGTCGCCTCGCATCCGGTCTCCGCCCGGATATCCGGTCGAGCACGAACGCTCGCCCGTTCGTTTGCGTTGGGATAACGATGTTTGGCGAAATGTTTCAAATATGTTTCGGATACATACGTCGGATCTCTTTGATTGACAATGACACGCGCTATTTTCGTGGGATTATTTTGCCACGAAACATCAACATCGTAGCAAGAGTCGATTAATTGATAAATCCGTAGGAAAAACTAGATTTGCAAATAACGAAGTGACTTTCGATCTTTGGATGTTTATCGAACAAAATAATTTAAAAAATGAGATATTACGAAGTTCCTTACTTGCTTACGCAACACTTTCTCGGTCGAAAGTCCCCGATATCGTCGAAAATTGAAATAGAATTGATATAACAATTAATCGCGACATTTACAAAGTGAGGTTGATAACTTTCGTTTTAAAAATTTTTTCACAAAAAAATTCCACTCGAATCTATGTCAAATATTGAAGTAGTGATCACACGGATAAATATTCATTATCACATGCAAAATTCTTCACGAGAATCTCTATTTACTATCACATCACAAGTTCAGTCTTCGCATGATCGAACGACGAATCGTACGAAAGAAATACCTTAACTTCGTTGCCAAAAAAAAAAAAAAAAAAATAAAAAGCGTCATAAAATGTAATCCCATTGTTGGCCAAGTAGACTAAGTAGTAAGTGTAAAAGGGAAAGGTAAATGGGAGAGACGAGGCAAAAAAAAAAAAAGAAAAGAAAAGAAAAAGAAGAAAAAGAAGTTAAAAAGGTAAAATACGGAGGATAAAGAGGCAAGGGGAGGGAGTTTGAGTAAGCCCGGTTAGAGTAAACTGAACAATGCGGTGATGTATCACGGTACAATAGGGGTAGCTTGTCCTTTTGAAACTTCCTGTACAAAATATGGTAACATCGAGAACACGGGGGAAGGGGAGAGGAGAGAGAGAGAGGGAGGGGAAATAAAATTCAACGGGCAGCGCACTTTCTCTAAAGTGCCATTCTAACCAGGAACGTGGTCTCGTTGTTGTTAACGTTTCCACCTCCCTCTCTCTCTCCTCCTCCTCCTCCTCCTCCTCCTTCTTCCTTTTTCTCTCATTCGAAACCGCTCTTGTCGACGTAACGAACGAGACGTATTTTTACACGCGCGTTGCACGATGCACGTACAACGTTTTCGGCGTGATTGTTTACAGTAAGCGATAAGAAGGCGTGATATATGGACACGGATCGGTTTAAATAGATCTCGTTCAAACACGGGTATTGCCGTACCTTTGAGAAGGGATTCGCATACTTTTGCCCAATAACGTGGCGGTTGTAAACGTGGTTGGTTGAATCCCAATGCTCACATCGAGGAATTATATGTGTGAACAATAAAAATACGATAAATATGTTCAAGGATTGAAAGAAAATCTACTACCAAGTTTGCGAAGACTACACACATTTGCGTATTGCGTAGATTGGCGCGTATCAAGTTTCTTCGAAGAAGCCTTGACACCAGTCCCCGCGTTAAGCCTTAAAAAGGCTTCGAAGCAAAAGTTTCTTTCGATCGATCGAGCAATTTATGTATTTTGAGCATATTCATCGCGATACAATTGGAAGGAATGTTTGTTACAAATTTTCATATAATTTTTTCCCGCTTAATGAGGATGTAATAAGTCGAGATAATAAGAGGATCGATTATTCGATCGTTAAGGAAAAGTGCAGACGATAATCAAGTGAATTAAGTTGGAGGGGAAATATAAGCGTATATATTTCATAATGTAGGGAATAAAAGCATTTTAAAATAAAGAGGCGGCATAAATATGACGCATAAGAGGATGGAGAAAGAACGAAAGGACTGGATGTATCAATGGCACTAAATTAACCAGAGCCATTGTACCGTGTTCAACATTTAAACACACGTTCTCGTTAACATGGCAAATTGATCTTGAATCATTCGTGTACGTATACGCGTGTACGGGATCGGTACAATTGAACAGGGCGGATCTACGTAGAGACCTCGCCAATTATCCAATTATCTCTCGTAGAAAAATCTCGTCTCCGAGTTTGTTACGACCAGACATGGTAGAATAAAACCACGAACGCACGATAATGAAATCTTTAATCATCGGTGTGATGCCGAAAGGGAGAGAGAGAGAGAGAGAGAGAGAGAGAGATTCTGGCGAAATTGCACGAGGTTCGACACAGGTTTTCAAGGGAAGAATGGACTGGGGTGAAAGAAGAGGGTGTTAAGTGCACTCTGCACAGTCAAAATATTTGTTTAAACGAGCTTGTTGCGCGTTCATTAAAAACGCCACTTGACGAGAATCGACGGGATAATTGGCCGTTTTTGAGAAAGCGCGTGGGCGAAATTTTACAAAAGAGAGTAAGCAGCTCAAAGAAGAAATGACGTAACGAAATGATTCATTTTTAACAATTTCTTAATCAGGAATAAAGAGATATTTCGAACTTTGGTAAATTTTAAAAGAAAAAGAAAATCTTACTTTTTATCGAAATCTATAATGTATCCAAGTTATGTTACGCGATGTGGAAGATTCTTTTAGATTGAATAATTTTCAGAAATCTGTCTCTTTATTGCAAGGTCCATTGTCTGGCGGAATAAAGATTCAGGATTTAACTAGCGAATTAACGAAGATAAGAATGTTATTGGAGTCGTATCATCTCGCGTCATATTCAAGATCTCTTGCGTCGCTTGCCTCGTTATCAATCATGGGTTTCGCATTAATCAAGAACCGAAAGGGACACCGCGAGGCAATAAATACTGATCGTCCAATTAACGAGGAATATTCGTGCTAAACGATAGCGAAATTTATCGATGCCTTCCACCAAGTATAATCTTCGAAATAAAGAGAGAGGGAGAGAGAGAGAGAGAGAGGGAGGAAGGTTCGGAAATTTCGAGAGTTCGCATCGAGTTTAATGAATGATGCATCCGTCGTCTTGCAAGCTTGGTTAAACTTCATGATACTCGTAATATTGTGCACTTTATATATACACCATTTTATCGTTCCAAGAATTCGTGGAATAATTATTTAAAAATAATAGAAAATTTAACGATATCTATTTATATAAATATAAAAGTATTATATGCTCGAAGAATTCAAAAATTTAGACGTAAACTTGCAAACTTATTTCGTTTATAATTTTCATCGATTTTCCAATAAATTATTTTACGTACTTTCATTCTCGGAATGAATCATTGTATTTAATACGGAATGAAAATCACAATGCACGCAAATGAACAAGTTAGAAACGTGAGTTAAGAAAAATACGTTATCCCTAGTATTAAAAGCTAGATGATTTTATTGAACAAACATTTGAAAGAGTGATGAATACGGTCGCGGCATCATCACTTGCCAGACTGCAAGGTTTATTTTCGTCGATTAGGTAACGTAGTATAATAATAACACTTCATTCTGACAAAATATCGTCTATGATACGCTATCGCCGCTATTCCTTTTATACAATTCGGATCCAACAATAACGATTATTACCTACGCCGTCACGTTCGACACGAGCGTTTATTCTGCGCTTCTGTTGTTGAAAACATTGTTGTTTCCCGCCGAGCAAACGTCGAAATACATTGCGAGATTTTTAAATTGCGAATTATATAATTTTCTTTACACTAAGATGTTGAAACGATTTTTAATAACGTATGTTCGATCAGAAAGAAGGGAATTATACGTCTCGAAAGAGTTGTTATGTTTGCGTTGACAAACAACCGACTCGTCATTTTTCTCGCAGGCAATGAGAAATTCGAACGAGTGGAAACGTAGCGATTAGGGCAATCGTATGCCTCGTTCGTACGCCATTCATCGCTTCCTGTGATTTACGACGAAAGAAAATATAATAACCCGGATTCGATTATACCTTGAAAATTGCCACTCGTGTTTGCTTACATTGTTGAGGTTAAATATTCTCGAAAAGATTAAGAAAATTCTTCAGATCGAGGCGTGATTAAACGTCAACACGTTTTTACCCAGGAAAAACGTATTTGCGGCCCCGTGAGAAAAACCATTTATCAGATTACATAAAAATGTTTTGAGAACATTTTGTTCCGAATAATCGTCGAATTTTATTGACGGATTATCGTGAAATATGATGTTTAACTTGTTTTAATCGGGGGCAATTAACAATCGAGAAATTACAACAAAAAATAAACTAAAGATAAATTAAGGTAATAATAAATGTAATATGTTTGCTTGATAATGATACAATTACACTTGATAAGATGAAAAGAAAATAATTGACGTAGGTAGCGAGATATCGTCCCATTATTGATTGTCAGATAATACCTTTTATACTTACTTCAAGCGATGTCGATTCTCCAACAAATTCCAATTCTCTATTCAATTTTTCAAGATCAATCGGGAACAAAGTTTTACGTACAAAGTAATTTGCATATAAAGTTTCGCAAATAACAATCTACAATTATTTCAACAAATTTCCAAACCGACAGGAATTAGTCCTTTTTCGAGAAACCACGGATCTTCGCGAATCCGTAATTTACAATCCGTTAAAACCTTGACGCCAAACTTTTAATTTTTTTCAAAAATTACCAAAAATTTCAATTTTTCCAGATTTTACCGTTAAATAAATTCACGGATGGAAAATCCGCGCATCTGCGTGCGCCGTCATCATCTTCATCAGAAATTGTCGATATTTGCGTTTGGACACGTCTGCCATCACTGGTTTTCGGAACCAGTTAATCCTTAAGTTGCACGTCATTGCGCGTTACTGCGCCATCGTTACATTTGGCCGTCGTCCAAATGCACCGGGGACCGATGGGGGAACGTCGAGGGCCAGAAAAGTTCGAACTTTCCTCCCCGATTTACATTTTTCGCCAAACTCGATCGAAACTTCGCCCCGAGAATTCAAATTCTCGCTTATCCTCGTTTCGTCAAAATGCAGCTCGTCGTTCATACACTCCTCATTTTTCTCTTCGGCTGTTACTCGTTAAACGCTTCTCTATGCTTTCAACATCTTCGTTCTTCTTGCGTTCTACTTTGTCGAAATTGTTTCGTCTCCTTTTCCCCTCCAATGACCAACGTATCATCCGCTGCATCCGGACGATTAATTCGTCACCGGTGGAACAGCTGCTGGATTATTTGCTGCAAAGCTGGAGGAAATCCGCGCAGATCTGTTTCACCGATCGATCGATGTCTGCCGGGTTTATAATTGCCGGTCACCTCGTTAATTTTAAATCCTCGCGAAATTTTTCCGAAAGAAACGTTGGATTATTGCGTAACTGCGCGTTATCGGATCTCGTTTGTTTGGAATTCGATCTGCTAACGAGTCGCAATTAAATTTTACTTAAAATATCGTTTCTCGGCCAATTCCTTTTTTTTTTTTTTTTTTTTTTAATGAATCGAACCTTTTTTTCAACGTGATAGTCCTCTTCAATTTGTTATATTCTTAATTAACGACACGTTGATAACACGTTGCATTAATTATTTTTCGACGTATACAATTTTTTTAAGAAGACAAAAAGTTAATTCTTCTAATAATCGTATCTAGAGAAGAGGTGGAAAATTTTACGCGTATTTTACCCTAATTCGTTTCTTTTTCTAGAACAATAAAACGCCCAGAACAAACGAATTATAAGTTCTGCGAAAAATTATACAACTATGCAAAAAAAAAAAAAGAAGAAGAAGAAGAGAAGCACAAACGCAAAAAGAGAAAAAAATATGCCACGTACCGTGATAGAAATTTTATCAATAAAATCCATCCGGATCTATCGGTTGCAAAAATTGTTCCAATGGTGACGGAATCGATGCTGTCGAACACCTGACGCTGGACGACAGTTGGCGTCCAGGGGCGATCATGAAATCGTGTGCCTCGTTCGATGAGTCAACACATCTCGCGAATGGGATTCGTTGTTTTCATTCATTTCGCGCGCATAGCGATAATCGAGCGTGTGATCGCAATGGTCAATCTTCCTCCTCGTATCTTTCTCGCGGGAAATTTTTCGCGTTTTGATTTCGCCTCTCCCATCTACGATCTTCGTGCATAATGGATTTATTTATACGATTAAATAACGCTGTCTGCTCGATATCGAGTGTGGAGGATTTGCACAGCTGTCGCGAGATTCGCAAGTTTCGAATAATTAAGACGAGATATCGAATCCGATGATTTCATCGCGCAGGATTTAGCCAATTTCGGCTAATGGAAATTTTGGAAATGTATATATGCAGGTCGATCGAGAAGTTATAAATCTTTATCAGTTGATGAGAAATTCTGATTTGCAACGATGGCAATAGATTAATATAGGTTAAAATTGCAAAAAAAAAAAAGGAATTATATAATTAATTTCTTAGTTATATTTATAATTCAGAATAAAAGTAATTCTACAATGATAGTATTTCGATAGATTTGATGGATATTTTATTCCTTTCTTTAAAGTTTTTTAAAATTAACGAATAAATGTAGTTTATCCTTGATTAATCATATATATATATATTTTTCTTTATTACAATGAAATTTTGTCCTTTCTCTTTGCAATTTTTTAATGGGATCTCTGGGTGGTAATTTATGACATCTCGTGTTTTATAGCGGAATAAATTGGCAAAGTCTAGTCTTACGGGGATCACAAGGCGACATTAAAGTTTGAAAACTGATTATTGAATAGCTAGATCGGTAAATATTTGTCTCGAAAATCGAGATATTTTCGAGATAGACAGACACATTAGAGATAGCAAAATTTCTAATCACGTGCTCTTATTTATCTTTTTCCTCGTGTTTGAAGCCGTGCAATCACTTTTTTCTTTTTTTCCTTTTTCTTTTTTCTCTTTCCAAAAGCCGGCATCACGTGTAACGTGAACGGCGTAGAATTCTGTGGTAATATTTACTTCAATGTACACGCAACATTTTTGAATATGTTTGGAGGAGCCGCTTTGAATTTCCATTTGCTATTTAAAATTAATGAACCATTGTTGATCTTTTAACTCAGGTGACGAGACCTTTGGAAAAATAAGACATGAGGCGTGAAAGGAGGAGGAGTCTATGTTTGAAAAATACCGCGTGTAATACGTATAATAATCGATTCTTTAGCGCGATTAAAGAGCTGTTGAAAGAGAAATTACTAAGAGCAGATAAGAGAAAAAGATTTATAATAGAATTGTACATTTAATAATAGATAATCTAAATTTTTATTTTTAAGATCGTAAGAATTCGTTTATTTGAGATCACGTTATTTTTCATTTGCATTCTTGTCTTTTGTCAATTTATCTACCACATTCCATTTTATTACGTTTACGTAATCTTTTATAAATTTGTAGTATCGTAAAATTTTGAAAATTAAAATTGTTTATGACATCGTCATAAACCAAACTTCAGCTATATGAAATACTATAAATTTTCATTCTCTACGTTCTACGTTGTATGCTTTTATGCATCATTATTTATGCAACTGAATATTTCACTTCTCAATATTTACTTACTTCACGCATTTCGATAGTTATATAAACGAAACATTTCCCCTTTAAAAACCATTACCATTTCTATCACGTATCGCGTCGCATCGCATAGATATAGGATAAAAAAAATTAAAAATTTAATAACTCCATAACTTCAAATGAATAAAAAAGAACCCTGGAGATTCTGGAATGATAAAAAAAGTTAAACAAAACGAACAAATATAAATTTTTGCCATACTATTTGCCAAATAGTTTAACTTCGATATTACAAAAATATATAAAAATTAAAAGATTATGATAGTTTAAAGAAAAAAAAAAAAAAGAAAAAGAAATCACGAACCAAACAAAGATAAAAAGGCTACAAAGGCATTACGAGCCAGCATTAAAAAAAAAAATAAGTTTCACTGCGTAATTAAAAAGGATTATGCATTAGTTCCATCGAAAATTCCTCCTATTCTTGATGGCGCCACACACTTTGGGCAAGGTCGCGACATGGAAGGAGAAATGGCCGCCAGTGGAAAGTCCCCGCGCGGGCCAGACGTATTAGCGGTTTAATATTATGCAAGTTTGACGTGTTATGCTAGACACGATGTGTTTGAACCTGATTTATCCATCGACAAACACCCGTACGTTGATTCATGATATCGTCAACAATTAATTCTGAGAGGCGGCAATAAATTTCCTCGTGCAAACATGCAACGATAGTGCGAACGAAGTGAAATAAAACTGGCACTTCGAAACGACGACGAAACTTTCACCATCCTCCGTGTATATATATCTGTCTCTTTCCTCCGTTTCTATCTATCTTTTCCGCGTGAATTTCTGCAAACAATGTCAAAAGTGCAAACTGGCTTGCGAAAGAAACAGCAACCGATGCTCGCCAAAGAAATAATTGTCTTTTTCATGCTTCTAATCGGTTTTATAACTCCACTGGAAATTCTTGTTTCTCGCGGAAATTTCGTTCCGAAATTTCCAATCGAGGGAACAAGAAGAAATCGATTGTTGATGTTAATATATATATATATATTGCTCGAAAGTTTTCTTTTCGTGTTTTTTTTTATTATTATTTCTTTTTTCCTCATCTTCCTCCTTCTTTTTTTTTTAGGTAGTCGAAAAGTAGATTTATTCGAAAGCAACGATGCGACGTCGTTTCGTCGGTTCGTTTGAAATCCCTCTTACGTTTGCTCCAAAGCGAGCTGAACTTCTTCCACTGTGATTTTCTTCTAGTCCTCGGTAGCCTGTTAAACCGGGCTACAGTTGCAGTACTTATCCTTATCGGACGAGTGGTAGAAGGGTAATTTCATTACAGATATATACCTAAACCGTGATGTTTTATTTTTTTAAAAAAAAAAAAAGATTACGATACTTCGAGTTAACTTTTCGATCTTATAATTCTCAATCCGCTGGTTAGATAAGAATAAACTATACCTCCAAAAGAAAACAACGAAAATATAAATTTTAAACTGCTCATATACAGGATATTAACGTAACAAAAATTGATATTTATTAATTTGATAATTGATTGTCTCTTGCTTCGTCCAAACTTAATTACGATTTATACGTAATTACGTTACGTAATAATATCACAATTATCGAATTTAGATGGCATGAATTCACAAGAAGAATTCAACGTACACTTAATCCTCGAGCGAGAAAGAAAAAAAAAATCGAATCACATGTATTCACACACATCATCAACATCGTGCATCAACGCGTACATTAATCAATGAACAAAGGATTACGTGGACGTTTCACAGACAGAGAATAATGAGATCCACTAATAAGGAACTAGATAAATAACACGGGATTCCCCGATTCTAAATCCGCCGATGTTGCTAAGAGTTCCCAAAGTAGATTCGCCATTAGCAGTGGCGGTCAGTTGCCGGGCTAACGAGTGGTAAATTGAAAACGTGTGTACGTACACACGCGTTTCGTATTTGCGGATCTCGTGGAAGTTGTGGGTGATTTAATCATGGACGGCCGTCGTGTCGGGGACCCATTAAATTTCGAGTCGCTCGGTTATCTTGATTACTCTCTCTCCCTCGGTCGATCGACGATGACGAAGAAGCTGAATTTTCAAAATGTGGATCACGATTCTGGATTCTGTCTATTGGATCGCCAATTTTATAATTTCGTAAAATCGAGATAGGTGTATCTATCGTGTCGAATATTTGTATATTTTTCGAAGAATGTAAGAATTGCTCGAAACAGAATTGTTCTTAATACTTGCTTTTCAATACAAATTTCGTCGAATTTTTTTTTCCCACCAAAATTAATTAATTAACGCCTACGAACGCCGAAATTATTGAAATAAATTAAAAATATCCCTCGTCAGCAATTGGGATCAGCAACGCGACATAAAACGAAATTTTTGTGTAAAATTTGAACGAGAATTTTCACGGAAATACGTTTAAATAAACGAATCGTTCAAAATCGAATTATATATCAATCGCGGGAACAGAATCGACAAAATTTAATAAATATATCTCGCATATAGATAAAATATACGAGGTAAAAACTAGAAAAGGACTGGAACACCTGGTCGAGTCTTACTTTTCCTTGACTTTTCCATCGAGCGAAAAGTACGTCGTTTCCATTACATGGATGGCGTACAACAACCTCCACCGCTAGTTCCACCGAATCGGTGGCCACGATCCTCCAAAGGGGTTGAAGGGAGGAAAGAAAAATCTGATGGATCAACGGGCGAAACAAATGGTCGAAGGCTGGAAGCATCGCAATTCCCGCGAAAATTCGCGTTGTTGGAAGGATGTGTGCGGGGCGAGGAGCTCGTTATCTCTCGCGAGAGAAGGGGGGAGAGGATGGAAGGAGAGAGGCCGATGGATGTTGGAGCGACGTGTTTCAACGCGATTCTCCTGCGAGATCCTTCTTTGAAGAGCATTTTTCTGAATTACACAGTTATTTCGGGAGTAAATCGTCCGGATTGATAAAAATGGGCCGCGGCTTGTACGCGCCGAGCACTCGAGGCCGACCCAATCGCGGAGAAATATAAAATGGCGAAACTGGACTGGATGAAATACGTTTCGGTAATGATGATCCCCGCCGATTTATACCGGTTTCGTCCCATCCAACTAGGCGAGCGTATCCGGGATTTTATTTTATCTTCTTCTTCTTCTTTTTTTTTTTTTTTCTTTTTCTAAGTTCTTCGTATTCGAAAGTTGGAAATGGCAAATCGATTTCAATTTCAGAGAATTGTACGCACACGCATTGAAAATCTGTCGCGACAAATATGAAGTATTTTTGATATTACGATGAATTTTTAATATTTTTTTTTTTTTGCCATAATTTTTTTATGCTTGGCTATATCAAGATAAATTTTTATTAAAAAAGAACTGATCTCTCGGAAGTATCGACGATCCACACAGTTCCTAAGATTCCCTAAATTCGACCGAACGAATAAATAAATTTACAATTACGTTTGGAAGATAAAGAGAATGAAAAAGTAAAAAAGAACAATCCATACTTTAACCTCGAAATAATTATCACAGCCACAAAGGTGAAACGCACCAATGATGTAATCCGTCAATTGGCAACCAACACGGTCTTGTTCTTTTTTTTTTTTTTTCTTTTCCTTCGACCGGTTGCTATTAGCAAGAAACAATGGACGGTTAATTATCGTTCGAGATGGAGAAGCTTCTTACGTCTCGATCGACGCGTATCCATCTAAATTGGAGGCTCTAAGGGACCTCGTCCATTCGAATGTATACCGAATGTATACCGAATGGTCGGTCGAAAGTTTCTCCAGGCTGCTTTCGTTTAACGTGCTAATTCCGGCCGGGTTTGCTTGAACCGGATCTTTAAGGCGGTTCATCTGCATTTCAGATTCCCACAAGGGAGGCCTGGACGAATATTAAAACGGTCGGCCATTTTCATCGCGATATTCTCTCTCTCTCTCTGTGTACGATAAATTATAAGTGTAAATCGTGCAAAACGTGATGGATAAAATGCAAATATCTCGGTGTGGATACGCGTATGAAAGATAATCGATTCCGTCGTTTGCAACGAGGATAAGAAATATTTCGGGTTTTTATTTATTAAATAATAAAAATAAATTCTCGAATTTTTCTTCCGTAGAGAGATATGACGATTTTGAAAAACGATCGATGAATAATAATTGTAAGAAAAGAAATATAGAAACGGTGAAGATATTTCCAATGTTTCTCCATATATTGAAATCATCGTTAGATTGTATTAGCTCTTTGATTTTTGATTGATTTTCAATATTTTCGCGGGGAAGGGAGTAAAGTCGAGGAAAATTGGTCGAAGGGATCAAAGTGAAATGATCCGTTCCGTTGAGGAAAGCAATCTCGACTTCTTTCCTTACGTAACGATTGCATGGTAATGGCGCGAAACCACCGTCTGCTAACTCTATCAAACGGTCAAAAATCGGTCAAGAAAGTCTCTTTCGACCCTCCTCTTTACCCAAATATTATAAAATCAACTTTTAATCGAAACTTGGAATCGAAACAGAAAGGAGAGAGAGAGAGAGAGAGAAACGTTAACAAACAGGATTAATTCTCGTGATATTCTGCTCGCGTTTTAATTTAAATCTCGCGATTCAATAATTACTCAATACGAATAAATACGAACGATACGATGTACAATTTAAATTTAAGAATAATCTGTTTCAATATCTAGAAACTGTTAGAGTTAAAATTTACGAGCGCGCGATTGAAAAGAATACTTTTAATCGATTCAATTATTTTTTATCATTATTATATCGGTGATGAATCGCATTAAAAATATTTACTCTACCTTCAAAGTAAATAAAATTTAATAAATTAATTTGATGCATGTCACCGCCTGTTCAATTATGATTTATACATTTTATTTCGTGTAATAAATAAATATTCGCTATAATTGAATTAAAACAAATTCTCAACCCGTGTTAATGATGTTTATATAATTGATAAAATTATTTCGTAATTTACTGTTTAAACCGTGGTGGAAAAAACCGTCCACATATATTTATATCTTTCTTCTTGATCATTTATCATTTCACGCTTTCCTTCAAATACTTTCGAAACTTTCGAAAACGAATCGTGCTTCGAACGCACGCTTCGGGAAAAAAAAAGTGAAGATGGCACTTGTCGACGAGTCACACCTTCGAAAACGTGGAAACGAAAAAAACGTTATCAACGTTCGATCCTCACGAATCGGCCATCGAGGAGGATCGAACGTTGCACGCGGCATTAACCCCGAAATTAGCGAGGTTCCACGTGAAATGGCCAGAGCCCTGTGGCCAGATCTAATCAGACACGGATCAAGAAGCTAGCTCGGATGCTATAATTCTCGGAGGATCGTGGCGAGATAAGTCGTTGCTTCGAGCTTTATCGGCGAATCGAGCCCCGAATTCGCGATTCCTGCCCAATCTCGTCCCAATTTTTTTCCCAGAGCCGATCGATTCTCTTCCTCCCCTTTTTTTTTACCAACCCTTTTCGACCCTTTCGAGACGATTACGTCGGATTGCGAAAATTGAGCCAATCGAGAGCAGAAGATCGAGTCCAGTTTATTTTATGTAACGCGTGTTTCGAGCGTGCATTCTGGATAGGTGTGTCGCGGTATTAGCAACGTCACAACGTGCGTTGATTAATTTTCGTTGTCTGAATTTTTAAAAAATTCACCGTCGTTCAATGATAAAAACGAGTAGTTTCGTATATTTCCTTCTTCTTTTTTTTTTTTTTTTTTTTTTTTTGCAATTACGCGCGAAAATTTCGGAGAGAATTAATAATTGTATTTTGTACTCGAGAGATACATAATTACACACACCGTAACCTTATTCATTCTCCTCGTATCATTTACATTTATAATTATTCGTACGTTAAGCATTTTAGCTTTATCGAAAAAAAAAAAAAAAAGAAAAATAAAAAGATTAAACGTGTGAAACGTGAAAAATTTCACATTTTCCAAAATATACTCGGGGAAAAAGATCACGGAGGAAAGATCGTAATATTCAAAGTACACGCTCTCGACCATTTTTCAACTGTCCCCCTGTGCACTCCCCTTCGAGTTCTTGGAGTGCCCGATTCGACGTCCTTGAGCGCGCAATATCTCGTGGCGGCGCTGCCCACCACGATGGTGGCCAGCCACCACGGATATTGGACGCGAGAAGGAGCAAGGATCGAAAGGTTGGGGATCGCAAAAACTAGGAAATTACGCGAATTGGATTGCCGGCTGGAACACGTTTAAATGGAACAGCGTGACAGATATTGTTGGCAAGGTTACAAATTCCGGGAACCGGGGTCGGAATTAATCAAATCTGTTTCTGCGAAGTCGAGGAAATGTTAAAAAAAAAAAGAAGAAAGAAAAAAAAAACGTTCCAATTAACCGTGAAACACGTGACTATATCCGTTGCTCGATATTCACCCTCGTACTACCACGTTTAAACTTTCGAATCAACGTTGAAAACTTTCTTGCACGAGGAAAAGCGGTGTAAAATCTTGCGCAAAGGGGAGGAGGGGAAAAAAGAAAACTTCCACCCGTGTAATTGAGCTAGTTTCTTCTAAAAGCGAAGTTTTCGCGTGTAAGCCGTTTCGATAAATTCTTTCGGATCGCGGCGCGATTTATCGGGAATTAAAAGACATCCATTGACACGAGACGAATATCAAGAATATCAGTGTTGTTCTCGATACTTTTTTCATTCTTATGCAAAATTACGAAGGGGAGATTTAGAAATTTTTATCAGGATCGAATTTCTTCAATGCTCTTTGTTTATGTTTTTTTATATTCGCGACAATCAAGTGATTCGATTTACGTCGGAAACGAACGTAACATTCGAAACCTTCCAATTTCTCGTAAATATATATAATATCGCGATAATGATATCGAGCGAAAATTTTATCACATAATTACCCTTGTCGCGACGTCGTTTCCAAGCCACCAGTCACTCTGATTAATGAACGAAACAGGCGTTACCAGGAGTCGAGCGATTGTTTCCAAGTTTCTGAAAGCTGACACGTTATCGGCCAAGTTTTCGCGGCAGTGACACACCGCGAACCCTGGTCACGTCGAGATATCTATCCAGAGATTGATAAAACCCTCGATTCGGGCCCAGAATTTGGACCGTTAATCAAATTCGTAGGTAGTTGTCCCACTCGCGTGTTATCGAAGAGGCCCCTTCCTTTTTTTTTTTTTTCTTTCATTCTGTCCGCGAATAACAAATTTATCCGAGAAATAAAATAACTCGCGAATAGACACAGAGTGGACACAGGAGGCTGTAAAATACACGCTTTTGCAGAAGTTAAATCTCGTTACATCCGCTCGTCACCGGCCATTCAACGGTTGACGCCTCGTTCTTTTTTTTCACCCACGCACTCGCGAGAATCTCATCTGTCATCGATCGAGGAACGATCGATTGCGAGTGAGAGAGTGAAGCGATTGACAAAGTGTTTCTTCCTTTATAAAATCGTTCGAGAAATTTTTATAATATAAAAGATATCAATGTTCGAATTCATCTTTTACATTACCTTTGCAGCGATAACAGACGCCTCCCTCGGCGATCAAACGCAATTCTAACACCTTCTTCGTAGACTCACTTCTCACTCGCAATCTCTTCCAACTTTTCCTTCGACCAGTTACAGCAGAGGGAGTCACGATCTCTTGCTTTCATTTTCGTCAAATGTTATCTCCAATTATCGATCGACTTGATAAAAGTCGATGAAAAACCGAGGCGATGTAACGAAACTCATTGTCGTTGTTTCGTCGAAAAAGAGGAAATAGCTCGTGATCGCTCGTTCGAGTCGAATATAAATTTTAATTTATTTAGCGAGACAAATATAATTTCAACGTGTCTCGATGTAAGCAAACGCATCCCTTCTTCGAATTAATTTCGAAAAAAAAAAGAAAAAAAGGGCAAAGGAATTCGCGAAAGATTAAAAAACTATTTTTGCAAAATTATCGTCCAATTATTCTCTCAGCGACGGCCGCGAAAATTTATTCGTCCAGCATTCGTCCGTCCAACGCTTGGACGCGTGAACTGGAATCAAGTAGGATCTTGGTAATAACAGAGGGAAGAGCTCGTGCGAAACTAATCACGCTGGAATCACGCGAGCGTGAAAAAGGAAGAAAAGAGAGAGGACAAAAAAGGAGCGAGGGTTGCGCAACGCGCGCGATCAAATCCGCTCGGTCGTCGCGTGCCAACGCGAACAACCGTGCTGTAATTGCGGTTTTGTTTCGGCTCGAGGTTATTTTAAGCCTCTCCCTTCCAAACTCTGATCAACGAACAGCGTTTGACTCGATTTCGTTTCTTTCTTTTTTATCGCAAGAACATTCAAACTTCATAGAAAATTCCAACAAACTCTTGAAAATACGAATTTTTAATCACGAATTTTCTACTATTCTTATTCTCGAATTTATACTCGTCGAAGATTAAGAGGGATCTCGTCATTGGAAAATGAAAATTCGAAAGGATTTTGTTACAGAATCG
Source organism: Apis florea (assembly GCF_048593485.1). Lineage (NCBI taxonomy): Eukaryota > Metazoa > Arthropoda > Insecta > Hymenoptera > Apidae > Apis > Apis florea. The sequence goes on along the minus strand of NW_028256549.1, from coordinate 4,533,630 downwards.
ACGGATACACCACAAAAATCCGTAACACTTTTGTATCCATATGCTCGGTTCACGTTCTAAGCAAGACGCTCTCGAAAGACGTGCATTTATCTTGAGCTAGCTCGAACGAACAGTCGACGAACAATTGGAATAGAGTAGAATAGAGAACGCGTGTAATATGGATGGCCCGTGCTAATTAGAATAAGGTCGGTATTGACAGTGGATGGTATTAATACCCGAGTGCAGAATGAATCAAATATAATGTATGCACGCGGAACCATACCCTATCATCGTGAAAACGCAGAACCGTTTAAAGAAATTTTCTCGACAAACGCACACCGGTTTAGGTGGGGGAGAATCGTTGAAATGATTCGTGGGGGATTCGTGGCGAATCCAATTTAGCGGGCTAATGCGATGAAAATAGAAGGGAAACAGGGTGGCAATTAGCAGATGAGAGGAAATTTTCGAGGCGAGGAACGGTGAAAATTCAGGTGTCCACACGCTTTCTAAAATCGTTGGAAAATACCGTGTTTGTCTTGCTCCGTGTTTGTGTTGGAAGGTAATTTCGGAGAAACACGTGGGAACACGGATGACGTCCAACCAGAGGCCGGAGGGTGAAATTTTGGGGTAAATTGTACAGTTGGAAGAATTCGTTTCGTGGCTCTCTCGAAGAGTAGAATTTCTCTTAATTAATCCCCGCGTTAATCCCCTGAATCGGTCGATAAATAAACCGTGAACGAGGTTAAACGCGAAGAAAGTTCCGACTCTCTGATGATGGGTTAAATTTGAAATCGGGCAGATATGAAAATATGAGGGGGAACGAAAGGAGGAGGAGACAGCAAGTATATACACTTTGCGGTGGATTTGTTTTCGCTCCAACTTAATTAAACTTTCTTGATGGCATTCTAAGTTTGTTTACCCGGCCAAGTTTTCCATTTGATTCACGTCCATCTCTTTGTTTAAAACCGGCCGATGAATGGAAAGAGTCAGGGCATTTCTTTCCCTCCCCGAGTTTCGTGGGATGAAGTTTTTAAAAGGAGTTGTATCACCTCGATTCGATTTTCTGCCATTTCTATTATTAAACGGAGCTGGCTCACACACTGATAATTTACCACTCGTACGTATTTTATGTGAAAATTTTGATTGATCGAGTTTGTAATCGCATCGTTCGAGCTATTTGTAGAAGTTTAAAAAGTAGTTTTTCCCGTTTTGTTTACACCTTTCACCTGAGTGAATCTGGTGAAAAGCAAATATTCATTTATTATTTCGATCCGACGTTATTTTTATCCGACCGTATTTCCGTTTACGTAAGAAACTATTTACGTGTACCGCAAGAACAACAGAAAAATCATAGCTTGCTTTGGTTTCCTCGAATCGTTTCCTGAATAAGACAATTACAGGAACGAATGCGTGGAAAAGTGTGCGAAGGACTTGCAAATAAAATTACTTCTTATCCGTATTTTTTAATTGAATAGTGTAACAAATAAAAATATATTGTATGGTCAACATAATATCTACAGCAAAAATATTTTCTCGTTTCACGTTTCAAATTTCGTCTTTCATTTCATTTCTATCGTAGAAAAATTAAATGTATTTTTACACCGTGTTATAATACAATCATCATTGCAACGAATATTGACGTTATAGAATGCGTAATAGAATGGTAATACACGTTTAAAATAAAACGAGAAAATACGAACATTCTCCACCATTCCATTCGCAATAATTCTAGGCAAAGTATATTTTACGATAAATTATATCTCCAACGAGAATTGTCCAATTGTACGACGAATCCATATTTATCAAAAAAAAAAAAAAAAAAAAAGAAACTTTTTCTTTCTTTTTTTCGAGATAAATCGAAGAAGCTCGTTGCACATTCGACGCGAACGAATCGATACACACGAATAGGGGGACGAAATAATACACGGCGAAGGAAGAATTTAACAGTTGTCGTAATTTCTTATGTCCGCCACGTTTTACGATACGGGATATATCCACGAGTCGCGGCACGTACGCTCGACTTGCGATTTCGATATCCCGTTACGAGTGCAAATATTTGTCCGTAAACCCCGGTTGCTGTTTCTGCCTCTCCCCTTTTTTTTCCACCCTTCTTCGAGATTCTCCTCTTCTTAATCCACGCTCGAAGATTTGGACAATCGGCGAATTTTCTCTATTAGTTATTTCTTATTGAATTCATCAATATCGCGAGGAATTAAATATTTCCAACATATTTGTCATATATTGAATTCGATACATATTGAAGTGCGAAACGCGACTCTACAAAGGATATTACATTTCTGTCATAGATAATGGAGGCTCGCCCGTGAATATTAATAAACTTGTGTTGATAAACTTCGAAACGAACCGAAGGCAAGCGCGTAATTGCACATTCAGAAAGAATTTCACGATGCGAAAGTCTATTATTACATCCTCCAATTATTTCGAGTAGTGGAGCAGAGCGTTTCCAGGGAGAGTGGTAGACAACTACTAGTCACGGTAAAAGTGTTTTCGTCCTCCTAACAATAAGATTCCTTTAGCTACACGAGTCTCGCTAAACATTGTCAAGAGTGGAACAAACGAAACTAACTGTAACTTGGAAACACGTGCTTCAATTTCTTCTTTCTTTTTCAACGAACAATCGTTTCTTCGCCTCATCTCGAACTCGAAGATTTTTGCAAATGTTCAGAAAGGATAGGAAACAGGTGTGGAGACGTTTTCGCCGAGATCTTGGACTTATGCTCCAATTAAGGAACCGTGAAGCATTATGTTACGAAGCGTTGTAAGAAGTCAGGCGATTCAGCCCGAATTAAGTAAGTATGACACGCCAGTTTACGACGATTAATGATCACCGACGAAAGAAACGGGCGGAAACTGGGCCAAAGCCTTTCTTCCCCCTTTCTTGCGATGATCTTTCGAAAGAAATTACCACGAAGTATAAATTTTCACAGGGTTAACTATCTCTTCTATTTTTTCCATTCTATTTTTGTGACGAGGACAATGGTTTCGATTTTTCGAGGAAGAACTCGCGCAAGCGGCCATTTTGGAGAACGGATTAAGATTTCGTAAATTCTATTTATCCAATTTTCTTTCTTTTTTGCGATACAAGGGGAGAAACCATAAAGGAAATAGATTTTTCAAAAGAGATTCCGCGCGAGATCCCAGCAACAAATCGTCATTTTTGCCCGACACAAAAGGCCAAATTTTACGTTTCCTATCTACGGCTCCCTTCAATTTTCTTCCACCTCACCACATTACGAAATGAAAAGGCAAACACATAGCACGATTTGGCGAGCGAGCTCGAACAATTTCCTTGGACGAAACACACACACACACTCTCTCTTTCTCTCTCCCTCTCTCTCTAAGAGAAAATAAAACCAGAGAAGATAAGAAGATCGTTTGGTATAATTCCAACTATGTAGCTTCGGGATATGACTACGAGGAATCGTACAGAGGAATTTTTTTTAATGCTAATCAAATGGGTTCACACCTGGGTCTCTCCTCCGAAGAGAGAAACAGGAAGGAAAGAAAGAAGTCGAGGCTGGGAACGACGTTCGCGCATTAGGGACTCGTCGATGGCGTTGGATGCTCGTTGCTTTTGCGTTTTTATAAGCGATAATCGGGGAAAAGTTTTCGAGGAAAGGCGAACTCTGGAAGAAAGCTGCTCTTTGAAAAGTAGGGGGATATTAAAGAGTCTGTTTCTCTCAAACTAAATCCGAGAGAAGAAATCTTTACGATCTATGATAAAAAAAGAGGAATAAAATTACAAGGGAAGTTGATGCGTCGATACGTACATCAAGTTTAAGGCTGAAGGATAAGGGCGATTATTAAAGAAACTTTGGCGATTAACTGTTTATATCCTTAAAATTTAATACTTTCGAAACGGGGAATTTTATTTTGGTTATATTAGGTTGAAACTTCTCTTTTCTCATTATCATCTCTCAAAAGTACTTTGAATATTCTGCATCCTTTCGCATATTCAGAAGATGCGACTGTTTGTGTATATACAAGAAAAGCGTAATCAGATCATGGATGTAGATCTGGGAATGGCAATAAACAGACTGTGAATATTCATGCGAGATCGAATTTTTGAGGACACGATTTTTTTGAAACGAGTTTTCAACTTAGAAAAAAAAAAATATCCTTCGTACAAATTTTTACTCTGGAATCTTGAGAGATGCGTTGTGGATCCAAGAAAGCGATCGAGTCAAGAGCGGTATCCCCCGAATATCAAAGATGATATTCAAACGAGGGTATCCTCGCCAAAACCAGTTCCCAAGTGGGAATAATTTACAAGGAGAGTGTTTATATCGGTGAAAATCAACAGCAGGATGGAACGTCTCGATCGGCCACTCGACAGATACGGCAAACTGCGCATCGAGCTTTTCGTGCCTCTCCCAGGGGAGATTTCGGTTTCCTCGCAAACCTGTTCCTCCTCCTCCTCCTCCTCTGAGAAGAAGGAGGAGGAGGCCGAGAGCGTCTCGAGGCGAGCAGACAAGCGAGGACAAGGTGAGGGCTCGACCCGCGACTATTTTTACACTCGACACGCAGATCTACTTGGCGCCGATCTTGAACCTCGATCGTTCGCCTCTCTCCGTCTCCCCCGCTTAAGCGAATCCCGCCACGTGATTTATTTTTCGATAGACTCTCGAGGAATTTTTGTATCCTCCTTGGTCGGAGAGAAGAAGAATTCGGTGTTTATCCGCTGTTCGAGAGATTTTTTTTTTTTTGTTTCTTTCCTTTCGTTTTCGCGAATCGGTATCGGAATTGATGGGATGATTATAACGGTTCGACGTCGAAGAACAATTTTTTCTTTTTAAGCGTATCGATTATTAATCGACGAGGTTGGAAATAATGTTGAAATATTAAAATTAATTAGCAAGTTGCCGGAGCGGAGCGTTATATAAAATTACCGATGGAAAATTTCCGATTGGGAGTAATTTAATTTAAACGCACGACGTTTCAAAGAATAAGTTTTATTCGTAGAATGTGAATAATATCAATTGGAATTAGATTATATTGGTAATTAATATTCAGAGCAGCGTTTTCATGAGAATTAAATAATTTTTTTAGAATCAAACTTCTCTGCTTCAAATGTTAAATGCATATAATTTGCACGCGTCGAAATTAAAATTAATAGCAAGTACCGTTGAAAACGAAATGTTCGATACGTTCGAAATAATTTTTTTCATCCGCCAAATAACAAATATTTTATTCGTAGATATACATGAAAAATGAACACTGAATTTCCATGTAAATTCTCTCGTACGATTTTTCATAAAATATTTCTTCAAAACACGTGCAACGCGTTTATTGTATATTTTTGGAACCGGTGCATACGGGCTGTGTGCACGTTAAGATATTTCGTGTATATAATTCTAATATAATCTAAATATAGACGTATATAGATGAGAGCGAAAGCTTCGTTTCTTCGTGCGAGGAATCAGGGAAGGACGGAGGGTGTCACTTCTCCACGCGTTCCTCGCGAGATTCTTCGCAATAGAAAATCAGGCTGGTAAGTAATAATCGGCGTGGCCTCAAATCGGCATTGGCTAATGGCTAATATCCGAGCGTTTCCTACCGGAATACCGTGTCTACCAATCGAACGAATCTGCGAGTATAATGAGCTCCGTGTTCGTTCCGTGTCGAGAAAACGAGGAGATCATTTTCCAGAACGGACGAGTTTATTTTAAAAAGGAAGATGATTCTTTGATTTTATCTCTCGATGAGAAAGAAGAGGAGAAGATTCTGCTGCAAACCGATCTTCTCTCGCAACATTTATATATATTCGAATAATTTAACTCTTCTCTCTCTCGTATAAAGAAAATTCAATAAAGCAAAAATAGAGAGAATCGACAAAAAAAAAAAGAAAGAATCATCGAAGAAAACAACCGTTGAAATTTGTCAAATGACGACAGCAGCGACCTCTTTGCTCGTAGCTTCATAGGAATCCCCCGCCAGGGATCTAAAGGGATTGAAAGAAAAAAAAAAAAAAAAAGAAAACTCGAAAAGAAATTAGTTCCTTTAAAAGTTTCTTCCAGAAGACAATCCTCCTCTTAAAGACGGTAAGAAATATCTATATTCTGCAAACTCACCTTTCAATTCCACTTATTACAACTTCACCGATGTTTTCTCGCGCGGCTACCTCTCATTCCTCCCGCAACGCGCACCATCGATTCCAACTCTCTCTCCAAGTCTCTCTCCCCGGAAGTCGGTGTAAACTTCACGAAACAACGTCCTCCAGGCGGCCTCCTGCACCGGAACAGAGAAGAAAAACCGATCCCGTAACACCTTCGAACACGGATCGATTCACTGCACACCACGCAACTCCGTTCCCATCTTCGTTAATCCCCTAACTTCCTCCAACCAATCGATTCAAACCCGAAGAATCTTCGTCAACGAAGAGTATGAAAAAATGAATTACCCCCTCCAGAAGTTATTCCCAGAATTTTCCAAAAATCGATATTTATTCGTCGTGTACGATTGATTGATCGAAAGGAGAATTGTTGCGAAGCAGAAGCAGCGGGAAACGAGAGAGAAGAAGAGAGACACGGCCTGTTTCGTACCGCGTGGTAAACTGGCAACTTGGACTTGTTTCTTCTAGAAACATTTCGGCGTGGTTTAGGCGGGTTGCATCAGCCGGGCGTCGAATTTTGTCTATACGTGGGCGAACGAAGCCAAGGACGGGAGCGAGACAAAAAGGAAGAGGAGGGCGGGGGATTAAAACGAAAGAAATAGTCGAGAGGGAGGAACCGGTGAAGAAGAAAAAAGAAAGGGAAGCTAGGCTCTTGTTCGATGCATTAACGTCGGGACGTTATTTATTGGATTGGTGGTTATTTTTAAAGGTGTGCTCGATCGATAAATGCATCATCTATTTTATAAATTAGTGAATCATTGTCGCCATTTCTTTAGCCAGTTCTTAAACTCGATAGATCTCTCAGAGATAATGCGTGTATATGTATATATAAGTGGCATTTATCATTCGGGTTCATTCTTAGTCAGCGTTATACTTTCCTCTGTTCGATCTCTCTGAATCATCTTGAATCACTTTTATCGTCACCATACTCAATATCCCACTTAAAAATAATGTGACTTTTTGATTAGAACGGAATCGTTGCGGTGAGAACGCGATACCACTTTATTTCGTACCTTTATTTTTCTCAAATTTTCTCGAGTGCAAAATGACTAAACCAAAGTGACTGTGACAACTATGAAGATAATTATAGATCGCGATAATTAAGTTTTCCTTAATTCGCATAAAGTTGTTACAAATCGTATCTTTTGCCAATTGAAATTCTTCCTTTGTGTCAAGTTGTAGCAAGTTTGTTGCTTGTCCATTGATACGTGATTGGAAATACATTTCCAAAGATCTGTTCGTCTTTAGAAAATCGGTTTCGGTATCGTTGCTTTCCGATAAATAAGGATGAATCGCGGGGACCAGTTGAGTTTGCTCGAGAACTCGCGCGTTTCAATCAGCTGATTCCCATTAAGCTAATGAGATCGCCGTTTCCGGTGTTCGCTAGAGACGAGGCAAGTTCAGGCGTACTTCTTGGTTCTGGGAAATGTTGCGGGGCACTTGATAAAACGATTCTATCTTATTAAGCTTCTTACTGTGTTTTTAACTTGGTGCAAAGAGGTATTCGGAGTGGATATTTGTTCCAGCATTTATCGTGGAAATTTGTGTATATATTTTAACATTATAATGGAAAGAAAAAGCAGTTTTTTTTTACTAATTTTAGGGAAAAGAAATATTAATTAAAATAATATAGATCTGGATAATAGAATCGATAGATATTTCGATCAGTAATCGTCAAATTGAATTTTTATTAATCATTAAATAAATCTATCCGTGAAATTTCTTCTACGAATTTCATTTTATTTTAGAAACTCTATCAGTTTCTGGATATCCGTCAGATTTTTTTCTCAAAATTCAAGACTCAAGATCAGGTTTTGTATTTAAAGGAAGGATTATCGAGGGTATATAATAGGAGGCACGATCGTTTCTTTCATTAATGAGCATTTTTGCACGAAGAAGAGTTTGAGAACAAGGTGTTGCTCTAAACGTTGCTCTAAATACAAATTTACGAATCGTCTAAGCGTCAAACGCGCCGTGTGTTTTCGCAGCTGCCTCTAAATAGTTGTGCAAACCGGTTGGGAAACGCGGAAGTTCATTCTGGAGGGTTCGTTTCGGTTGTTACGCTCAAGTTTTGTTCCTCTTTGGTTTAGAGCATTAAAAGGCGGGTCTTACGTAACTACTGTTTATTACACCCGGGATTGCATTGTAGCCAAGATTATGGTTAGACTCTATCATCGTTTAAAATATTTTTATAAAAAAAAAAAAAACTAATATTTTGGAATTATAAAATTATCCAATAACAATTGAGAAGAAGAAGATATCTCGTTAAATCTTGCATATATGAGAAAATGTCACATATTTTACTCGTCGATATATTCGTGCAAACGCAAACCTAACCTACCAATACCAACTTTCATTTCGATCCTCCCACGAATATACAATTAACAAATAAAAGTTGTGTGAATTCAATTTCTCTCGAACGAACGACACGTTATGACGAGACCGTGAAACACGAGCATCATCGTGTGAAAAACTATTAAACGCCGTTTCAAGGCCGTGTTTCACCTAACCAAGCAAGTGTTACGTACCTACTGTACCCGAGACCCCGCAATCCTTCCCCGAGGAGGGAACTGAATGTGTAACGAAACAGGACGAGAAACGCGGCGGATCGATATTATGAACGCGTTGCGACGGATCCCCTTTGTCTGGCGGGGAACGACAAATTCGAACCGATGGTCGCAAAAGACGTGCGACGTGGTCAGTCGTCGACGTAATACTGGGAAGCCGAGAGAGTTCGGTTGGTATATTTAAAAAGGCAGAAACGTGGAGTGGCGTTAGCGGGCTGGCACGCACGGTGCCATACTCAACTTGGCACAAGTCGCATGGAGCACCGCATGCTCGATCTCGCCCGCTGCTTTCCAAGTTTCTTTCGAGGATCGGTCGAAAAATAAAAAAAGATAAGGCTGTTCTTCACTTGCATCTCTTCTAATTTTGTGTCTTTACTTCGATAAATTTTGGGACTGGCAGCAGATGAGCTCTTAATTGGAAGGAATATGGTGAATATGTATGGAGTAGTTTGAAGATAAGCTTGTTGAAATAATATTGGCGATCGATACGAATAATTATCACTCACTAGAATTGATCGGATAATCAGGAGAAATATTGGGGTAAAGAGATTCATTCAAAACCTGGAATAATGATAACGTTGATATTGAAATCGGATAATTGAAAGAGGTTTGTCGAAACTTTCGCGTACTTTTTCCTCTGACGAAAAATTTTGATATCCGTTGTGAACGGATAAAAACACGCTTTCTCGCATCGATAATTATCAGATAATTATTAGGAGAAATAATATCTTATCGTGGTAATAATCGGCGGGCCAGATTTGTGCCACGATCGATCGATAATGAACACTGGATTGCGCAACAATAGATTAGATATAGGTGTGGAAAACGAGATCGTGTGTCGAACACGAGAGTCATACGAGAGCATGGCACGTGGATGACCGCATCCACTACAGTTAGAAACGCGGAGTTAAAAGGAGAAACCAGAAGAGCACGTAGAAACACGGGATATCGCGCGATTTTTTATCCTCGTCCAGTCGATGGCTCGTCGCCCACTCGCAAGCGAAATCGAGAGCGAAAATGATAATGACGGGAACATAACCTGTGACAATGGACTGGACAAGGCAAAACCCACAGGATCACGTGTCTTCCACGTTATAACGCGGACTTGGGCTCGTGCAACGAGGCTGATGAGACGCGTATATAGTCGAATTAAGAAACTATATGGAGCGTGAAACGCGACTCCTCTCCGAACCAATCCTCGAAACGAAAGTTTCTTTTCATAGTGAATTTCAATTCGTCGTTCCCTTCGTCATTGAGAGAAACGCACGCGATGCTTTTTTTCAGGGAAGAAGAATTCGAGGATATATGTTTTTTTTTTCGCGCGAAAGTTAAAGAGCGATGGAATTGTGGAAAAGGAAGAAGAAAGATACGACGTATAATCCTTGAAAATCAATACAGATTTATATGGAATAACGGTTGAATATAAATCGAAGCTCAATGGATTAATCAGTATTGTTCTTGGCTCGACCGTGTGGACCTTTTACAGAGATGAAATACCATCTCTGATCGGGAGCCAAAATAGATGATGGCCTGAGAGAGCAAGTAATGCATTACGACTTTTCCGAAACCGCGTATAGGGGACGATAATTTTAATTTTTATTCCATTCCGCTGATAAATATTTTTAAAAAAGATCGCAGAATATTATTTGTCCGGAATCGGTCAGAAGAGAGAAGGACGAATGTTTCAACCCAGAATCGCCGCTCATTATGTATTTCTCGATTAATTAATAATTAGTAATAACGTAATAATATATTAATAATTAGCCTGAACAGGCATTTCGATTCGAGGACAGGAATTTCCACGCGATTTTATACGCGACGTTTTGCATTAATGCAGCCGCGGACGATAATTCGGGGCTGTCGTGTGAAAATTCGAAATTCCACGCGAAAGATTCGAGTAGAATGTCCGCACGGTGAAATGAAATTCGACGGGATTGATTTCGTTGTATTTCGATCTCTTCCTCTTCATTCGCTCTGCATTCGAACGCTCGCGTTATGCTCGCGAATTCAATTAAAATCGATCGTGCATAGCGCATAGCGCTCGACGATGGGCAGGTTGAGAACCGCTTTTAAAATATTTATATTTAAATCTAAATTCGCTTGAAAGAATAGCTTTCAATTTTGTTCAACCGTTCGACAACTGTTTATCCCTTAAATTCAATTCGCGTAAAATTATATCCCTTTCTACTCTATTCGTCCATTTCTAATTATATATTTACGAATGGAAGTTCAATTTATCCAAACGTTCTCCTCGCAGAAATTTCCACCATTGTCGAAAAGAAACGAGCGAGAACCAACCCTCTTTTTTCTTCCGCTCAATTAATAGATGGAGGGACGTGGTTAGCCACGACCAACGATTCCACTGCGGTGCATCGAACGGCTACGACGAGATCTTCGAATGGGAAGAATCCTCTCCTCCCTCGTAGGTACAATTCGTCAGGATCACGTCTTGGATCACGCCGCGTCGTTTGTTGCGCGCCGATAATAGATGTCCCGCAACCGACGTAATCGTTGCGGTCGTCTTGGTGCACGTGCTATCGATTCTTCCGGTTCCTCTGCGGGTGGAACTTAACTCCCCCTCCGGTGGCTTCGATCGATCAGTTGACAATCTTGAGATTAGACAGGATAATTGTTATCTCGTTTCTTCGTACGATTTTTGGGTTACTCGTCAAGTATCGTTTTTCTTATATTATTGGACGGAATAGTTGTGATATAAGCAATGGCGATCGTGCGAGTAAATTTTTATTTTATCATAGAAGAGAATTAAATTAAAAAATAACTTTTCAACTTATCGGGTGAGTTAGGAACGATTGTTTTCAAATATTTTTAAATTAGATTTTACAATGTTGTTTGCGCTTGTAGATATTTTCGAGACACACACGGATTAGGGCGGTAAGTAGTTTGTACACGAAATGTTTTTTTTAAAATGAAAAATTTCTTGTATTATTAGCGCGAAAATATACGATCCTGATTCAACCTACAGGCAAACAAAATGACATTTTCAATGAAGTTGATGAATTGGCTTCTTCGCGAGTTAGTAATAAGTCAAACGATCGGATTAATTTGTGTTGAATGAAGCAATCGCAAGGCAAACACACGCTCGAAATTTAAAGTTTCCAAGTAGGCGCTTGGAAATTCAATGTAAAAAGCACATCGATGAATTTTTTTGAGTATTTTATAGCTACATTGCGTGTATCTGTGTCGCCAAATTTTTAAACTCGTTTTTCTTCGAAACACTAATGAATATAAATCATGACTATCAATATGGAAATCGCATAATCTGAATCAAGTAACATTTTTGTCCATTGCATATCTCCGAATTCATTCATATTTCACCAAAATCTATTTTTTACTAAAAAAAAAAAAAAAAAAAAAAAAAAAATGGAATTTGTCAATCGAGCATCGACATGGAACTCCGATGTGTAACCTAACCTAACCCATATTTTTGTCTATCGCATACCTTCGAATCCGTGTTTATTCATCGAATATTCGAACCTCCAATTCCTCTGTACAAAAGTACATTTCGATATGAAAATCGTATTTTTCGCTTTTCATCGAATTCGCTCGGGAGAAACAATCGCGTTTAACCTCCGCGTTTAATCAGCCTCTGCTTATTTCTCGAAACGTGACGACGCCTGCGGCGTCACGTATGCGTTTCTCGATTTCTCGCTTACGTAACCGCGTGAACTCTTTACTCAAGCTAGATAATACACACAGCTGTGTACGAAAAGTGATTCACCTCGGGCAATCGATAACGCATACTCGTAAACAAATGCCATAATCTCACGATTTTTTTTTTTCTCACGAGCAATGTACCGAGTTGTTGCCACGTACTTATTTATCTCGAACAATACAACAATATGACGAAAGATTGTATCACGCACGTGATACGTGTGTACAAAATCGATATTGCATAAGAATCGTTTGTCTTACTTGTATTTTTCAATCGTTCAATCATTTCTAATTTCATCTTTGCGAACAAAGATTTTTGCAATACTAATGCACTTTAGCTCCCGAGTGAATTTATAATTCTAATAAGAATTGTTATCATTGGGAATGATTAAACAGTTTGAGCCATCATTTATCATTTGCTTCCACGTCAAAATTAACCCAAAGATCGAAATTATAATAAACGAACTTGACTTTCTCATTAATCATCCGAATAAGAAATTTTATTCTTCTTATATGTTAGAATTTAATTTGAGCCGCTTCGATTTCTGAAAGAGATAAAAGAAGAAAGAAAAAATCAATACGTCATCGAGATTAAACGATAAATCATTTCGTTCGATTTCAATGAAAGTTAAAAAGCCAAGGATTCTTCGATAAACTTAATCGAATGAATGTTGAAAAATTAGAAGGAGGGGAGGGGAAAAAAAAAAAGAAATACATGCAATTTGATCCACCATTCTTTCGAAAAATTGCTAACCGTACCATTTCATTCACGAAAATTGTAATTAAGAATTTCGCTCGATAAGGGAACTTAATCAACACGGGCTTCACAGCGAGCTCGTTTATCGTCGGAACTGGCACGATTGATATACAGTGGCGATCCAGTGGATCGAGGCCCGGTTATTCACTTGGTCGAAACGTGACTGCAACGTGGACAGAGCGAAACGGTGAATAATATTTGATCAGACCTCGCGCACATCCATTAACCAACAAATCCCTACGCATAAATCAACCTTTCTCTCCTCCCCCCCCCTCTCTCTCTCTTTCTCTCTCTAAAATCCTCGCGATTCTTTCTTTCTTTTCCTTTCCTCTCCTCTCCTCTCCTTTTCTTTTCTTCTTTCTTTTCCCGCGATTTGATTTTTTTTTCAGAATTTCGGCAAACATCGCATCGAGTTGATGCGTCGTTCAAGACGCCGTTTGACGTCAATCCAATCGTGACGCGGGCCAGCTTCTCGTATTACGATGAATTACGCTCGCGCGGAGGAGACAGGGACGAACGTATCCACACACACACACACGTGCGCTCGCGCATGCGCACACGATCGTCATCCGCCAGGTGCGCCAAACTCGCGGCCGAGCGATGAATTATGCCCACGTATATATACGTGCATAGACACGGTGGCGTTTCGTAATTCGACGAGATAATCGCCTTCAATCCTCGTCGTTTCCCGTCAAGCCTGCGTATCTGAATAATACTTAGTTTCAGGGTATTACGAGTTTAGGCGAGGGTGGAATATTTATTAGATCGGCTCTCTCCCGCCTTGATCCCTGGTAATCTTGGAGAGGAGAAGAATTGTTCCTCGAGATGAATATTTAATCCTTCTAACGAATTGCTTGTATATCTCGTGGAATATTTCCCTTTTGTTTCTTAATTCTTTTATAACGATGCATTTATTACACAGCGCGATTTCAAATTATCTGTGAATACGTACGTTTCGATTTCTTTTTTTTCAACTTTATTGTTACAAAAGATGATAAAAAAATTAATTAATCTCAAAGATAAATCTAGAAATTCTGTCTAAGTCGTCCGTCCAAATAAACGAAAACTCGAATTCGAAGGCATCGATTGTTAGATATCAGAGCGTGGAAAAGATTAATGATACCTTCCTTCGTGTCTTATAATTCTCTTCCCCCGAGAATTGCGTACGTATCAACGTTTCAGGGAGGTGTTTCACACTTGGTGGAACGAGTTCCCTCCTCCTCCTCCTCCTCCCCTTTTCTGGGATGGGAAACGGGTAACTTTGAAGAAACAATAAACGCGGTGAACGCGGTTGAAACAAGAAGAGGCGGGGCACAAAGGGGCCTCTCGAAAAAGAGCGACGGAATGGAGTGGCCGCCGTGGGAGCGAACACTCGAAACGAGCAAACCGTGGCCCGCACGAGGAGGCAGGGGACACTTTCCCTCCTCCTCGTGGATCCACGTGTACGGAAAGGTGTACACACGAACTTACAGCCGCGTTTACATTTCCATTTAATTCAAACATGCTCGTGAATTTCATCCGGTCTCTCTGTCTCTGGATAAGGCGGCCGACGTTTGCCTGGCAATCGCCATTGTTCTCGAATCGGAATCCAAAAACTCCCCGACTTTCACAGGAGAGATCAGGTTTTGATCCACGTATATACCGAGACTGAGCTCGTGTCGAGGATAATTGTGGTTTTAGGAATTGTAAAATTGATTGAAATTGGATACTTCGGCGATTTCTTTCAAAATTCACGATTGTCCATCGTCTTCTCCCGAAAAGAAATCGCGATTCTTGGAGAACAGCGCTGTTTGCGATGTTTTATCTTTATGATAACTTTGGATAATTTGTTAATCGGTTGCTTTCGAAATTGATTTTTTTTTCGAAAATATTATGGGAATATCTTCTTTCTGTGCGTGCGAGATATTTTTGTCAAAAGAAGGTACTAGATGCTGATGGTATATATATTTGATAGCGCGAGGGGACATACGAAGCCACTCTATGGCACGGCAGTAAATGTATCGAGTGGTTTCTGTTACCGACATAATTTATAACTCCTCTTAACACGTGCTACACGAGGATATTCCATCTCTCTCTTCCATCCACTCTTCTTTTTTTCTTCATCTAACCAACATTACTTTAATATTCATGTAGACTAATTTTTTAATTTCTCACCGTGGCCTTAACTTTAATTCTTCCCTTACTCGTTCATTCTTTGCACTCGACAATCTGCCTTTCCCCCATCAGCTTTTTCTTCCCCCTTAATGCATTTTTTCTGGATTACATTTGAATTCCACCCTCCTCCTCCTCCTTTCTCTCTCCCATTGTATCTCAGGATCATTTCTCAACATCGAGGATGAACGAACGGATAAATCAATTAAGGGTATTCGTTCCCCTCCAAAACCCAAGAATCGAACCACCAAAGTATAAACTTTCGAAAACGTGTGGTTCGAAGTTGTTGCTCCAACTAGAACTAAACCGTATTTCCCCCGTAATAATCGCGTAGCAACACAGATCCCAACTCTCTCAGAGATTCTACAAGGTGAAGGTAATTAAGGTATACAATACAAGTTCAGAATCTTCGACAAAAACTTAGGCGCAGAGAACTAAACCTCGAAAAAAAACCGATCTCCAGTCTTTGCCAAGCCCATCCCTTCTTCGACACCGCGATTATATTCACCCCTTCGATTCTTCCCGGCCGTAAATTCTGGAAAACTCGATACCAAGCCATCGTCGATCCTCGGAGCGGAGAATGGCCAAGTATTCCGTGAATAGCACAGATCCTCGGCAGAGAGATTTGAAAAAAAATCGCGAAATTCGGCCAATTTTTCTCACCGACAATCCGGTCGATCATCGTCCCTCGAATGAATGGAGAAATGAAAAAAAAAAAAAAAAAGAAAAAAAAAAGGAACAGCGTGAAAAACACACACGCAGGGGAGGAAGGAGGGGAAACAACAACGGCAAGGCGCAACTTTTTCGCGGCGGAAAAGGACGAATTGCCGTGGCGCGCAAACCAGAGCAATCCAGAGTGTCCGCGGGGCTGATTTACGAGAGGCGCAGGAACAGGAATTCCAATAGGAACGGTGGGATACTTTATTGCAACGGGTCCCCAGCGCCTGGTAAAGATTAACACGTAACGCGTGCAAAAATAGGATTACACCGTAATTTCCGCCCCGTCTCTACCGTCCCCGCACGCGAGCCGTGGATTACGCGTGAGGGGGACGTTTGTATCGCCGTTGCACGCGGGAAACTCTTCGTTATTGGCTCGAAAACGGCCGCCGCGAGCGTGATTCTATGCGTTTCCTAGGGACGAAAAAATAGGAAATTTGTAATTTGCAACATCTGATTCTTCTTGCGATTAACTCTTTTCTTTTTCCTTTTTTTTTTGAACCTGAATTTTTTTAGAATTTTTTAGTTTTCGGGCATTTGTTTCAATTAGGAGGAATGTGTATATATATATGTTTTTTTCTATTCTTCGTTCGAATGCGAACTTTGTGCGGCGAATATTCGTGAATATTGCATTTGGGAAAGGGTGGAGAAAATTGGTTGAAAATCCTGAACGAATATAGGGTTTGTGATAATAATGCATTTTTCAACAGAGCTTCGACAGAGTTTTATTCCCTGATCTGATCTATAATTGGGATGAAATTGCGATTGCTAATCTCTTTTTGTTTTTGAGAAATTCGTATTCGTTTATTCTTCCGTGAAATATGTTTCGGTGATCACGAGAAAAACGAGAATACGTAATTACATTCTATAATTAAATGTGATTCTACGATAATTAAAATTTTAAAACACGCTATTGATTTATTTATTTCAATTAAGGGGCTATTTTTCATCTTTTCTCTTTTCGTTTTTCTATTCGTTGTTTGCATCGTTGTGCACGCCGAACGCTTTTTTATTTTTGACGGTTGCGCCTCAAAAGCGGTAGCCGCAAGCGTGATTTCGCTTTTGTGCGCCGCAATATCGAGCGTGATTCTATGCAGTGTACACTTTGAAGGGCGGAAAATAGTCGGCGATTGATCCTACAGGATGTTTGCAATCTATGTCTCTGGCCAATTTCCCTTCTGTTTCTATCCTTTCGATAATTACATAAAAACTAAAAATTCAATTCTAACGTTAAATCTTGTATCTTAAACTCACGACACGAATAAATAAGAATCATAACGAATACCTTAACACCTTAATGATATTACACAGTTGACTTTCCACTCATGTGTTTAAACGTGTTTCGCAGTGGATGATTTAATGGCCTGTGTATATTTCTATCTGCCGCCAAGATCTCGATCCCTTTGTGAAATGTAAATGGAATACCTGTCACTCTTGAATCTATCTATATATATATATATATGTATATATTTTTAGATGGTCGAGGTTTCCACGAAATACCCTGTGACGAGTTTATACGTGGAACGAGCGACGATACAAAGGGCAAAATTTTTCCTTCGTGGCTCACATTTAGAGGGAGTTCACAGGCTCGAATCGGTGAATATTCATGCTCTCCGCTCTGGAACGTTAGAGGAAACGCAACGCACGAAACACAGATTCATTGTTCGTGACACAGTCGTATCTCTCTCCCTTCCTCCCTCTCTCCCCCTTCCCCCCTTCTCTCTGTCTCTCTCTCTCTCTCTCTCTCTCTCTCTCTCTTTCTCCACCGATGAACGCTAAAAGCGGTCACGACGGGGTGAGAACGACACCGTTAACGATGACGAAACGCAAGTCGACCCAGTTCCATCCCCCCAGCGCGTGCACACACGGACGAAAAGCTGATTTATTACGAGCGCTTCCCCCCCTCTCCTGACCGTCCACCAGCCAATGGTACATTAAACTTGCCACGAATTTATGGCGCATTATTTCGAACGAATACATCTTCTTCACCGGTAACTCGCATCAACTTCGAGTCACTGCCTATTTGCATGAATCTGGAAGACAAATAGAAAGAAGAAGGGGTATGGAGCGGTACAAGGAAGGAATGAAAAGGGAACGGTGGATGGGATAAAGTGACCAAGACATGGACGAGGGGAGGAGAAAAATTCGTTTCTCTGATTTATAGGTTAGCAATCTCTTGGAGGTAGTTCGAAATATCGAAATATCGTTGCTCTCTCGGTCGATGATGCGCCAAACAAGGTCTCCTCTACTCGTATTCTCGTATTCGTATAGAAAATCCAATCGTTCTCCTGTGTAATAAACGTCTGTGTCGGGCATCGTGATATCCACACGATCGAGGGATGATCCGTGTGAGAGGGTGAAAAAGTGCATCGATGGAATTTCGAAGTAGCTTTCTCGACTCGTTCTTGAAATAATAGAGATATGATTGTAATAAAATGTTTTCTAATTTTAAGTGCGGCATTTATATTAATCGAGGATGAATCGATTGTGAGAATTTGTATATATGTTACATTGTGATAATGTGTATATATATATATATATATTTATTGGTTGTGGAATTGTCAAGATTTTAGAAATATCTCTCTCTTTCTCTTTTGTTATACGTTGCTAATTTTTAAGATAAACGCCACTCTGATTCGCGGTATCGATTGCATTACACAATGTCAATACCAATATTGCAATCACGTATTATTCACCGAAATTCAATCAAGACGGATTATATTAAGCTAATATATATATTCCCCGGTCATTACTGTTATCTGACCATTCATGTGTACGTGGATTGGATCACTGTAGATGATGATACAGGTGAATTACTTTGATATAGTTATTATTATTATTATTATTCTCTTTTGCGAGGTATATTATTTTACATATGCGTCTGTATAATTTGATATACACACACACAAACACACACACACATATTATTAATATGTATATATAATATGTATCGGAGAGAATTTATGACGTGAATGTGAAATCAACTTCAATGTACCGATCTCTGCATCATTAAACACGCTTGAAATCGTTTCGAATTTAAATCAATTGACACGAATAATCAATATAAGATTTTAAAACATATGGATTTGTTTAATCATATATTGTGTATGCAGAATTTTGTTTTTTAATCTCTTTCCTCGAAGTACTATAATTTTTTCTCCTCCTATCATTCAAATATATTTTTGTTTAATCTCGACATTTTCGACAACTATGCATGGATGAATTACACTTTCTCTCCATAAATAATATTTTTTTATCTTGAAATTTCGCAGTTTAATTGACCATTGGATGCCATAGAAAGACAAATTGGAAGATTGGTTAATTTTTCGTGAGATGAAAAAGCGAATCGAAGGAAATTTAGAATATCGAGAATTGAACTCGGATCTACCCGGGCGACAACTAAGAATTTAACCATATGAGCCATCGAGTTTCTGTTACTCAACTTCATTTTATTACTATTTATATCTAGTAGAAATTGATTTTATAAAAAAAAAAAAAAAGAAGAAGTCTTTTCATATATTACATTTCTTGAACAATAATATTATATATTCTATTAGAATCTTTGTTGTTTCACTTGCACATTTAATTGCACAACTTTTGGCCATTCTCCAAATACCATTTCGCAGAACAATACTCCTTTTTCTCTCTCCTTTCGCATCAACTAACTAAAATCCAACACGAATTCTCCTTACTCGCTGTATCAAAGAATCATTCTCGAAAGAAGCATTACAGTCTAGAAATTTTTAGTCACGAAAGAGAAAGATATCATTTTGGTTTTAATTTCATTCTGCAAGTTTCTTCGTCTGGAAAAGGAAGGAAGGAAAGTTTTTCCTCGGGAGACGTTTGAAACGGAATTCGAGAGTTGTCTTCCTCGAACGAGGAAAAGAGACAAATTTGAACTGGATCTACTGGTTAATCGAAATAGCGAAGGAGAGGATTTTTTTTTTAAATTTGCTTGGCGGCTTGAGCGCTTACTTACGAGCAGGCATGATCGATGGATAAACTTTACGGATAATTAGGTAAACTTTCTATTTATAGGCGCGTTCCATCATGGTTGTCAGAGGCGTCAATTTTCGCGAGGAACGCGTCGAAGGGAAGCACACGGTGAAATTGCTACGACGCGAAATTTGCCTTTCCTTTCCTCGAACGATTTTTCTCATATGTTGAGCCTTGCTTGCTCGCCCGTGAAACACAGTCGTAGTAAAAATCTCGTAAAACGCGTAACAATGTCAAAAAAAAAAAAAAATTCCTGGAACGTATGAACGTATATACGATGCAGTAAACATTTTATGGAAGATCCAGTGTTCGAACTGCTTGTTTCGCGATTGTTTGTTCTCACCTTCATCTTTTTCTCTTTTGTTTTTCGTTTTCTTTTCCTTCCTGTAATATTTTATATTTCCCGTCGTCGTGACACCGCGATCGAAAACGAGACTTGGATCGTTTTGGCGAGTACATGGGGATCGTTTCAATTTTACATGACCAATAACCGCAGGGAATAATTGTCTGAATTAGCAATTCAATTCCTTCTGTGACGATTGGATCTGCGAACGATTCGTTCCAGCGAGGAACGATGATTTAACAGTGAATTACACTTAAGGAAACCAACATGCGCACACGGATAAATTTGAATCTTGTATGTAATTTCTGTAATTTAATCGTAATTTAATTTAAAAAAGTAAGTTCCAATAAATAATTTAATTTGTTCTTTCACTTCATCACTTAATCTCCAATAAAAAAATCCTAAAAATAAATAAATAAATTTCAAATTATCAATCGCGCCCAAAATAAATTTCAAAAAATGTTTTCAGGTTTTTCAAACGTTTTTCGTACGACCCTCGACAGAAACCGTCTCCTCAACGTTGCCGCTCGTGAATATCCGCGAACAGGCTAGAAAAGAGGCCGTGAAACGTCCCGTTGAGGCGACGCCAGTCACCAGACATCTTCTCGATTTAAAAATATTGGCAAGTCCCTTTTACTTGGCGATGTAACACGAGTTTTCAAAGGAGATAATTTTCCAATCGCAATGACGAGTAGCTTCTATTCGTACCTATCTTTTCTTTTCTTCTTTTTTTTTTTTTCTTATTGATTGTCATAAAGATGGACATCCTTGTCCGAGGACGGGGAGAAGGCAAGACAAGATAATCGAGAAACAGTTCTCGATCAAATAATTAACGAAATGATGCACGTTTTAAAGATTAAAAAAAAAAAAAAAATCTCAACACATTTTGATATTGCATCTTTTTCAAAAGAACCTTAAGGTAATATAATGGTTCTATTATAAATAATCGATAAGAAAGAATTTTCTGCCCTTGTTTCTAAAAAGATTTAGTCTCGAGAAGAAGGTCAAGGATCGATTTAGATAAAAATCAATCGAAAAGAAATTTAGGTCACTCTTAAGGAAGATTGGACGAAGTTAATCGTAGCAACCTAACCTAACCTCCGCTTTATCTCTAAAGCATCTAAAGCACGGTCCTGCTGCTAGATGGCGCTATCGATGAGTCCACTAATGATAGCGGTATCACTCTCGAGACGATCCATATCGTAACGTAAGTTATAAAAATAATAATGTATCGTAAAACTAATTATAATTATACCACGTGTGTAATATACACACAAGCACGAATAACAATCGAATTAAATTTGATCCAAAATCAAGTCCCTATTGATGATTCGTTCGATGCTCAAAGAAGACAAGCACCATTAGCAATCTTCCAATTTAAACACACTTCCTGTTGATGAAAATTCTTCCCAACTCTCGTCAAATTCCTCTCGATCCCAGCTGCAAACATCCATCCACATGAGTCGACTCGTTGATGATTTCCCATCTATTTGCACACCGGCACAAAACGGTTTATTGTTCCTTCGGATCGTCTAATTGTAACAAACTCGCAAAAAGCAGCTTCAAACAGCAGCTCGCGTAACAATAAACATCCCATTATTCGCCGTGCCATTCGCTCCACCGATTCGTAGCCACCGTGTTCGAAACGTCTCGTGTAATTTCGAAGCTGAGTGCGGTGAGAGCGAAATGCATTTACGCGGCGAGAGGGAAATGCGTCCGCGAGAGTACATTTCCGGAAACGGTCCGTGGATCGTGGCTGAGTTAAGGCTGTGTGTGGGAGAAATTTCTTTCGAACGAAAGAATCGAATTACCGTCACGATCTGGGAAGAAGCTGACAGTCATCGACGAGGGATTCCCTTTCAGCTCGAGAATAATACTTCGTTCTTTCTTTCTTTCTCTCTTTCTCAATTGTTTTTCATCAATTAATAGACGTTGCATGGGACGTCAAAAGTGGAATGAAAAAAAAAAAATGGCGAAAAATACAACGAAATCCAATATGATTGTGAGCGCAACATTTGCAGTGAATGCAAAAAAAAAAAAAAAAATATCGGAGAAAATTCTTTTTCACGTTTATTTATTTTTGAATAGTTTATGACGCGAGAGTAGTATCATGGAGTAGGAAATTTCTATAACGCGTCACCGGTATTGAATGTTCTGATTTGTGAATAACGAAAATAGCCGTACGTGGTGATTCCTTTTGACGAAACGATCAATGAAATAACGAAATGGAATATTTTATTTTTTGAAGTTGCCGTCCATTCGATGATTAGAGAACGTTCCGTTTTCGATCAAATTGAATAAAGTGTTGTTTTGGGTCACTCTGCCGACTCGTTGATGGAGTTGGGTAATGGCGGATGATACGGGGTTAAGCTTTGTTTCGGAATACTGCTTGATTCATTGATGGAATCGAACGATGAAGACTTTCAGTTTTTTTGTCGCGTGTTTCGAACGGAAAAAAATTTAACGGATGGAAAGAAAAATTCGCGATACTAATCTCGATAGGAAATGTAATATTTTTGCAATTTGAGAAAAATTGTGTATTCGTTTTTCGGCAAAATTAACATAGATTTCATGCCCATTCACTTTACGTGTCGATATTTTTTAATATTCAGGTTTTTTTACCCGTTCGTATAATTTATATTTAAATATGAAACTCGATTGTTCTAATATCACGGATCTCTCGCAATTGAATAAATAAAAATCCGATTGAATTTCGGAATACGAGCAATTATTATCGCGATGAACGAAAATCTCATCGATACTCATCTCAATGCGTATGGATATACCCGGCGAACGCGGGGGTATTCTATTAATTTTTCGTTATCAATCACGTGGAAGACAACAATACGCAATGAATAATCATCAAATTTCAATGAATAATCACTATAATGGTTATTTCACGGTATAATCTGTACGAGCAACGCAATCAGCATCGCTGATCGGTCAAATATTTCTACCAAAAATGTCGTTATACTACCAATACCGATACGCAAAGCGACTCACCCACACTTCTTTCTCCACTCACACGTACGCAGTAAAATACTCGCAACCTCATTGCCCCGTTATATCACGCACATTCGTGCAAAGAACGCCATCGTTTAACCGGTATTATTACCGGTTTATAATAATTGCCGATATAATTACAATCACAAAACTTTGGAAACGTGAAGAGTGAAGAGTTTCGATGAAAATATCAAAAAGTCCAACCAATTTTTTAAACTTGCAGTTATAATCGAAACGAATAATAAAATATATCCTTGTTATTTCTGTTCAACAAATTCTGAACTTTGTTAATTTTTCATTGCCTAAACTGATCATCGCACACAGCAAACATTTATTATAAAAGATACATTCAAAGATACATCCAAAAGATTCGCCACTTCTAAATCAACCCCCCAAACAAATTTTTAAACAATCTCTCTCTTCTTCTCTCAAACTTCTAAAAAACGAACTTTTGTATTATTTCGAAAAGCCTGTACATAAATAACCCGTGTACTCCTCGATGGCGAGGGTGGCGTCGTTAAATGGGTAACAGCCTTTAATCTCGCCCCACCATCTGCCCCACCGTTATCGGTCAGCGTTTCGACTCGCAACACGCGGCGACCGACTGCAAACCTGACTTCGCCATCTCGGACAGCGAGGCAGTCAGCAGGTGTTTCGACGATCAAAAAGCGATCGAGAGGGAGATAAGGAGAGCCGTGTATGCGCCGCGATCGTAAATCGATTCTCGACGATCGAGACACGGCGATGTGTGCGTCGGCCTACTCTGCCAACTTCAACTCCCCCCTTTCTTTCGCACATCCGTGACGTCACCGCCTCCCCTTCTCCATCCCCACGGCGCCCGACCACCCTCGGACGGAGAGAGAGTCTGGCAGGGGTCGATACCACCCGCGCTGCTCCTTCCAGTTTCTTCTCCATTTGTCTCTCTCTCTTTCTCTCTTCTCCTTTCCTCGATCCCTGGTTCTCGCCGACCCCTCCCCGTCGCTCGTACGTGTCGGCCAAGTTGGAAGGTAAGGATAAACGATGCGATCGTCGAACACATGGCGGATTACGCGAAGGGAAAACGAGGAAATAAAGGCCGCCGACGTAGTTGGGAGATGAGAAGTCAGGATGCAGCATAGATGAAGAAATGATAAATATAGGCGTTGTCGAGATATGGTGGTGGGGAGAAAATTATTTTCTTCGCTGCGATTCAAGATTTGTGTTAACGATTATTCACCTCGTTTCTATCGTTTTATTATTTCCCGCGTGAAGGAAAGGAGGCAGAAGATTATTATTCCTGGGAAAAAAATAAGGTATCGTATCGTGAAACGTATGAATTGACGAACAATTCGAAATGAATCTTCGGAATTGGAGCAAGAAGACGTTCGTCGTGGTATTCGTCGTGGTGGACGTCACGAGGAGGAAAGAGGATGGGGAGGTGAAACGGAAACGATGGAAAAAGTGCGGGGAGAAATGTGGGATGCGGGTGGTTAGTGGAAAAAAGTCAGCGGTAAAGAAATCAAACGAGCCGAGGGGGGTGAGGGTATGACGCACACGGATCCTGTGGCGTGCATGCGTGTTCCAATTTGTGTGTGTGTGTGTGTGCGCGCGTACGAACGTGTGTCACGCACACGCAAGCGCGACGGTATGACGTCATAAGGGCGGGGTCCTCGTTAACGGCACTCTAGTCGGTGCACCGAGGCGACGAAGAGGCGAGCAACACGTGGAAAAGGGGTCGCGTCGGGCGACGTCCATCCTCGAGGCGTCCCTGCGCGTCCCTTTCGGCCAATTTGGCCCTTGGTCGTTTAAAAACCGTCCCGTTGTCCGTCTTCCCCGCCCCCGTCCACCGAGAATCACCTACATCCCTCAGTGGCGAGAAATTGGATGAACGTGGCACCGAGGCGTTCGATTTTCGACACCCTTTCAAAGAGAAATACGGATCTGGGAAAGGTTTGAATGGGAGAAATGTATCTCTCTGCGGAGGATTTTGAAAGGGATCTCGTGAGAGGGGGGATTCGTCAACTGCAGGTTTTATGAAAGAGAAAAAAATAAAAAAACTCTGCTATGCTTTTTAATGTCAAGAATCAGGCAAATTGTGCGAAAACGTTTTGTTGTTGAAAAAGAGAAAATTTGGTAGTAGCGAGGTGTTGGATCTTCGACGAACTTTCAAAAAGAAATGAGAGAAACCTTCGATGAAATTAGCGTCGTAGCATTTGTGTTCGATTCGGAATATTGTTTGGGGAAAAAGGAAATCGAGAAAGTGTATAAAGAATTTTAGGAATTAGGAAAATCTCGTTGCACGATACGCAATCCATAAAGAAAAAAAGAAATTCATTTTTAGAGAAACTCGATGTGGAGAGATATATGGAAGATCGAACGCGAAAGATCTCGTTGCAAGAAATGGGATGCTGGTTGATTTGCTGCTTGTAATTTTTTGAACCGCTCTGTATGGGAGATTCGCAGGAAGCTGGCGATACTATCGGTTTAAAACATTATTTCCGGTGACCCGCGTCTTCCGCGACCGAGAATACTGCCACTTCCGTTGGAAGAGTCGGTATGGGTCGGGGGGGGGGGGGGAGGGGAAATGTAACAATACGCTTGCGTCACAATAAATAATGGTCCCGGTGGTACAAAATGATTCAGATCGTGGAACGGCGGAGGAGAAACCTTCGTCGGGAACTTTTTAAGCGAGATAAAGGAGAATAAAGTGTCTTGCGGTGAATCCGAATAAGTTCCTTTCGCTATATGATCGTGGAACAAAGAACGAAATTAGGAAAGTTACTTTGGCGTAATGGACAGATCGTTTGATTACCACTTCGTTAGGGCTCGAGTTCAAAACCCGGATTTTGTCGAAATGGTTTTTTCACTTTCTACGTGGATGGAAAAACTTCAAAGACCGTCAGAAATGTCAACTTTGCTCCTCCAATTTTGAAATTTTTCCGATTGATGACTCTAAAAAATTTAATCTACCCCCGAAATTCCGCAATCAACAATTGCATAGCGGCGCAGTGTGCAATTTACAAAATGGAAATCAAATATCGTTTATATCCCGGGTGGTGTGTGTGTGTGTTGGGGGTTGGTGTTGAAATTCCGTAGACCGGCGTGCCCGAAATTCCAACACGTAGAAACTCGAGGGAAAATCGTGGAAAAGTGCCACGCGGCTGTGGTTCCATGGTCGCATTTAAATCCTCCAGCATGTATGTATGCGCTGGTAGGTTCGAAGGAAAATGTATGTGTGGTTCGGAGCATCGAGGGATTCACCCGGATTATTCGCAGGGCGAGAAAGATTAGATCGATTTAGATTGAATCGTGAGTGATAGTGGCTGAGAAAGATGAGGAAGGCTGCTCTCTAAAACGAGGAACGGGGGGGGGGGGTAACTTTCCCCGTGGGTTCCAAAATGGACTCTGTGAACTCGAATCGCCGCAAGTATCTTTGCGGCGTTTGGAAAACGGATTGTTGTTAATCTATTTTCCGAAAAAAGAAAGATAAAATCATCCCCTCTTTCTCTTCGTCAATAAATACAGAGTATTTATACCAATTGTCTTGATGACCGACCTCCAGAAAATTGGAGTAAATCGAATCATTTTGAAAAATTCTTTTCAGAAAAAAAATTCGATCGTCTCCGATTTTGTATTCGATACAACTTATAACGCGAAACAATAAGCCAGATAGCATAATAATCGGCACTATAAATGCTATATTGAACGCGGTTTTTATTTTTTTTTAAAATGATACCACTGAAAGAATTTCATCGAGGATATCGAGTGGCGTGAATTTTCCACGGCTTTAAAACTGATGGAATAAAGACGAAGGGAGGGGAGTTT
Source organism: Apis florea (assembly GCF_048593485.1). NCBI lineage: Eukaryota > Metazoa > Arthropoda > Insecta > Hymenoptera > Apidae > Apis > Apis florea. The sequence continues at coordinate 4,506,508 of NW_028256549.1, read as the reverse complement.
GACAGTTTATAGACGATGAAATTGGTTGATCGTTCATTCTCTTTTTTAGAGGCAGTCGCCGAAATGAACAATTTAAGAATGCATAGAATATTTATTGGAAACGCTCGATGGACGTTTAAACAAGTCTATATCCCGTATATAGGTGGTTTCGAGGCGGCGGCCATTATGAATTCAGGGAAATATTAACGAACCAATCTTCGAGTCTTATTCATAAATCGGGCCGCGTTTAAGGATACCCTTCGACGGATTGGCACATCGTGCATCGCAATAAAAATTTCATTAAAACCGGCCCGGCTTCTCTCTCGTTCTCGGCTCGCGATACTTTTTCGCTATGGTTTATTAAATTTTTATCGAAATATCGGCCACGAAACATACTTCGCCAGTTAACCGTCCAGGATATTTGCACGCGAATATCTTTAATAACGGTCTTCTAATGAATCGTGAGAGAAAAGTTTGCAGAAAATTGAAATTAATTCCCATCCGCACGGTCATTATTGAGGGATCGCGTGTCTGAGGTAATGGAAACGTGCGATACGCGTAAACGTTTTCGTCCCTGGTCGACAGAGAGTGGCGAGATCGAATTAAAAAGCGACAGCTATTAATTAAAATGGACAGCACGGTACACAGATTCGACGGAGATAAAATCGCGCTTGGGAAACTTTGCTTTTTATTTCCTCGTATTTTCCACGGGTGAAATGCAATTTCTGTAATAAATCGCAAAAAAAAAAAAAAAAAAGAACAAAAAAACAAAAAACAAAGGAGTTGAATTTTATTCCTTGCTCTTTCTTTTCTCTCGAATCGCGTCGCGTCATTCTCTCGTGCAATGTATTTACACGAAGAAATATATATGAAAATGTACAATGAAATATCCGCTTATCCGAAGAACGTCGATTATTCGAAGCTTGATTATTCAAGTGATCGATTATCCGAGAATAGCCCAAGTATATATATATTATCGTATCTATCAACTTTATCCGAGGATATTTTTCACAAGAGAATGATCGAAACCTCGACCATCGCTTTCTCATTCTCTCTCGATTCCTCTTTCAACAAAAATTGCATATAAAATCACTTGATCATCTTTTCATCATTTCATTGACAAATTCTTCCCCCCTGATGATGACGACAACTGTTCGATGAACTGTGTTCACCACAAATGAACTATTCCCCCACCGGATCCGTCCCTCGGATAATCGACTTAATTCTAGCATATTGCAAAACCAAATAGATCAAAGTGGCTGATTGCGAGGGGCCGAGTTCTCAAGTTACGTGTTCGTCGCCGACTCGCCAATCTTAATAAACGACCATGGAATTTGTACGAAGGAGGAGACATTACCAACGCAGATTCCGCCTCAAGTTTGGATCGTTTGGGCGAATCTTGGCGCGAGGGAGGGCCAAGGGACGATAACTCGCCCTATTCGCGGGGAAAAGAAATCTAAGGGTCGAGGGAACACGGACAAACGTGTAATTGAAAGTGGCGCGGAAGCAATTTCCGACAAAGCGATGAATAATTCAAAATAAGGAGCGCGAAGAAAGGAATCCGCTCGTTTCTGTGTAAAATAATTCAATCGGAATATATTACCGGGGGAGGGCATTAATTCGTGAAAGTAGTGAGAAGCCTCCGCGGATGGAATTAACTTTGTAACCGGCTTTTTCTTCTTTCAGTGAAAGAGAGAGAGATAGGGGGAAAAAGAAGAAGCATTAAAGTGATAATAATTATAGAAGAATGATAGACGCAAGATCCGTCCGCGTTCCTCTTTTGATCTTATCGATGAGTCTCCCTTACGACTCGAGATTCCTTTAACAAGACGTATCTTCAACGATAGCGGACACTTTTCTTTTTATCGTTCCATTTTCTTTTTACGAATTATTAACAAATTTACGATATCAAATATATAACAAAAGTCGATCGACCAACGATTAACTTATTCAGTAGATACTTTCTTCCATATCCAGCCACTGCACACAGAATCTACTTGTTGCTTACAACTACTCGGTCAGCCCAAACTGGGTCACTTTTGACTCGACGAATCGCATTTCTGAGACGATTCACTATCTTCTCTACTCAAAAATTATCGATCGATTCGGCTCCAAGGACGGTGAAAAGAAAAAAAAAAAAAAAAAAAGAAAAAAATCGAACCACTCCGCTTGATTCATCCGGATTGCAAGAAGAAGAGAAAAGTGTGTCAGAAAATGACAGGAGGTAGAGAATTCTCGAGCTTGAAATTTCAAACGGTGCTGGCTATCGCTCCCTCATTGTGTGTGTGTGTGTGTGTCCATAAGGCAGATGTCCTCGGTTCCTTTGACGGCGCCGCCCCATCAACGTTACCAGCCCCATCCACCCCCGCGAGCTGCTCTCATTCTCTCCGTCTGTCTCTTTGCCGAAAGTTTGCCGTCGGTAAGTTCAGGATATTGTCGTAACTCTGATGTGCAATCTCCCTCTCTCTCTCTCTCGTCCCTCCACGTGTAGGCCGCGCGGTGTGTGTGTGTGTGTGTGTATCGGCATTGTTCTCCTCGTCCACGGAGAACATGCAGGGAGAAACTAGTTAGGAACTCCTTCGTTTTGGCCTTCGGTGTCCTTGGCGACGAGATACGGGCCCAGCCTCGCGGCCACCATCGAACTCGACCGGCATTGTCCGTCAAACAGACGAGATTTATGTGTATATATATATATGCGTGGTACAATTCGATATCTGATCGAAAAATTATGGATCTCCTTTGAATTTAAGGATTCGAGAGGAATTCAATTGGAAATTTCAACGATCAGGATATCTTTGTTACGAATATTGCTTTATTATTTTTTATCCAATTTAAATTCGATTAAAAAGGCGAGGAAGAATATTGAAAATCTCGAGTGTTCAACTATCAATTATTTGAGCAGAGACTAGAGTGTATTGCATCGATTCCTCTTTCGATAAATCGTATTCAATAAGTATTGGAATTTGAGAAAATTGGTTGAAAATCAATGGAGAAAGATCGGTATCGCGGCTTTTTTGCTATAAATAACGGAAGGGAGATGCGGCAGCCTTATCGTTGCGATAAATTTCGTCGGTTAAGGGCCTCTTCTCACGGGCACAGCCCATCCAGTAAAATTAACCATTGAAATCAGGGCGGAGATTTAGATTTAAAATTAGCTCGTGCCACGAGGCCTGGCATATCGGGCCCCTGTTAATCGGGGTGCATAAAAAACTCTTTGTGCGGCGAGGTCGACGAACCTGGAAGCGGGAGTTCGCGTGCGAGGTTGTCGGGGAGAGGCCGCCTTTTCTGGGAAGAATCGTGGAAAGAATCGTGTTTCCATCGAGAAATGATCCACGAGTATTTTTATTAAAAGCGATTCTGAATATCGTGTTCTCGATTACTTTGAAACAACATGGTGGGGGATCCTCTTATCTGTAAAATATGTCGCGGGCTATATTTTACTTACACTCGAGTAAAAATAACAAAGCGTTTTCCGCAAATAAATTTTTATCGATTTATTCGAATGGGGTAAGGAATAATTTGACTCGAGATATTATTCCCGTTAACCTCGTGGAAAACGAATCGATTTGAGATGCAAATTATTTTCGTGCAAAATTTTTCGAATTCGAAAGTCAAATTGGGTAATTTAGAAGATAATTTAATTAGCGAGAGATCGGGGCGGGATTTCATTCTGAGAACGAATTAAAGTGACTTTTTCGTTGTTCTCGTCGCAATAAATCATCGTGATCCAAGCAATTCTTTTTATAACGTAATAATAATTTGCTGTCTTTGTTTTTAAACTTTGATTTTTTCGTCCACGATTGTGGTAAATACAGCGATTGTAACGTTGTTCTACCATAGCTATTGAAAAATATACATTCGAGTGCGTGCACGCAAGATTCCTTTCTTCGAGGAACCGGTTGCAGTTTAACAATGTTCTAATAACAAGAGAAAAATATCCTATTCGAGAAATTATTCCATTCGAGAACCAATTAAAACGAAATAATTTAAAGAATATAACTTATATTTCTTAAGAAATAATCTTTCGAGATATTAAACTTGATCTTGACTATTTGAAATAACATTTCTTTCTTTCTCTTTCTTTTTATCGCTTCGTCATAACCGTTAAAAAGGAAAGAATCGAACTATTTATATTAAAAGAGTTAATAAAAAACATTGCAAAAATTAAAACGATATCCGACAGTTATCGTTAAACGGCACAGACTCGATTATATTTTTTAAAAGATCAAGATCTATCTAATCAAAAGGGAATTTGATCGAGGATTTAACATCCAACACGACATACAATTTCCACGATGAATTCGAAGGAGCTCGTTTCAAAGTGTCAAGTTTCATCCACGCGCCTCCCATCAATGAAAATTTCCCTCTACGCCTGTATAAGAATTATATACGTTGTATACGTTGTATCCTGTTCACGATCGTTCGCTCAGTCGATAAAGGCGAACAATTAATAAGACAAAGCGCAGTCGTAACGAAGAACGTGACGTGCAAGAACGACGTCGTATTATTACGTATGTATTGTTATCGTAACACAGAGGAGATAAGGAGACAAGAACGACTCACGTCTGTCTCTCTTTATGCGTCGAGATTCTTGAAAGGATGATACCTCGGCCTTTCTCCCAACCGCTTTTTCTTGGCACGTCTTATATCGTCGTATATTATACGAAATAAAAAAAAATATATTTCTGAAATAATTGTAAAAACTTAATATAGAAGTGATATGTGTTTGAAAATATATACCAAGTATATGAGAAAATGCGAGAAGCGTATTATAAAAATACCATCGTCATAATTCTTTCTTCTTTAAAAAATTGTCCTTACTTGGTTCTTTTTAAAAATAAAGCCAAGTATCTAAGATCCTCTCAATATTTTAATCGCGGATAATTATGTTATAAAATGTCCCCTTCACTTTCTCTTAGAAACTTTCTTTAGAATCGAGAAACTTCTTTTCCAATTCATTTATTTACGATATTTCTTCGATGAGGAAGATGAGTAAATATTTTTATTATTCAATAATTGTCCAAAGTATTACGAAGCATATATATCAATAACAATCGAACATTTATTAAAGATTAGAATAAAAAGAATCTACGAACGATCGTAGGAAGAAACGATTCTCGCTATCGTGGATCTCTCTGCCCTCCATGATTCGATTGGCCATTGAGCGTGGTTCGCGTATCGGTTTCGAATCGTAAAACGTCAAACACGTTTCATCGGTTGCACCGATAAAACATTCCTCCGGTGTTTTATGGAAATCCAATGTACACTTTCAGCAAACGCGCAAGAGAAACAAAAAAGAAAAAATAAAAAGAAAGAAAGAAATACTTACAGAAAGTTAGTAGAGAGAAGAAAGAGCTTGTTCTTCGACGTATACGTTCAATTCGCCATTATCGAAAGTTTAAATCGAGATTAGTGGAATTTAAGGGCGGAGAGGAAAGAATCAGGCGAATTGCCGGCGAAACAACAATCGAAACGAAGAATCGAAAATTTAAAGGGTCGAATCGTATTATTCTCCGCGCGTTAATCCATCGAATTTTCACACAGAACGCCAATCGATTGTTTTGAAATATTCCAGAAGGGATGGATAATGATGGAAATGATGAATGCGATGTAACGAGGAGGAACGTTCCGTTCGTTAATTTTCTGTTTGCAGAGACGTCCTTGGGGAATCTGTGGGGGAGGGAGGACGATGAAATTAGCTGGAGCGCCGCTTTTTAACGTAACGAATATTTAAAGATCACGCAGGCATTCACGACGAGCTCGAAACCAATTTTCATGAAAGCGTCGATAATTTTTTACCACGATCCAGAAATCGACGTTCGATCACGGATGATATGTCGTGGAAACTAGTAGTAGTGGTGTAGGTGTACTTGTTGTATCATAGACGAGGAAGGGAGTGGACGTGACGTGTAACGCTTTCGAGTATCGCAGAAATTTGGCCGCCACTAGATTTTCTTGACACGTTTTCACGACACGTATGACACGATCCGTTTAGCCGCAGGAAAAAAGAAGATTGAAAACTCTTAATAGCGATCGGAATTGAATTTTAAACCTTGTCTATATTAGATATACATTTCCATACGTCACAAGTTATACTAACTCGCTATAATGATTGGCACAAATATTCGATCGTCCTAGCACCTTGCTATCCCAGCCCCGCTGTGTGCAACGACAACCGCCTTTTCGTGGATACTACACCCTTATCTGATAACAACCAGCCAGCCGACAAGAGCAACATAATATATTCCCAATCCTGGTGGCTCGACGTTCTAAAGGCGACCATCAAGTTGCGGTCGTCTAATTTACGATCACGGCAAATGGACGCCGGTTTTAGTGGACGTGGCCACCATCCTCCTCCTCCTCCTCCTCCACCTCTTTCTCCCCCGACCCCCTTCCAAACCTCTTTCGCCTCTCGTTTTCTCTCCACCACTTCACTCCCTCGAGAGTTTGTTATTACGCCGAGACGACGAGGTTCGGGCAAAACGCGTGTGAATTTGGCGATCCAGAGTGCGACGATTAAGCGACGGGGGAAGGAGGGGGAGGGCTATTTCGAATATTAAGCTTGGAGGCGGAGGGCGCGGATGCTTGCAGCTGCTCGGCGGATTACTTGGATAAATCTGGACCCAAATTTGGCTCGGTTGAATGGTTCTGTACACGGGGAGAGGGGTTTGGATGTTTGGAATAGATGTTTGGGATGAGTTTTGGCCTGAACTTGGCCCGTTTCGCTAATCCGGTTATATCTGGTTTTATTATATCTCTGATATCCATTAGCGAGCGGTTTAATTGGATAGGAGTCAATTGGAATATTAAATATCCTAACGGTGTGTGTGTGTGTATATACACGTGTATGCGCGCGACATACGCGTCACGATCCACGAGACGGAGAACAATCGATTGGCGCGCGATCGAGTGTAACCTGCTGGCCAATTGGGAACGGTATCTTCCAATGACCCGGACGAATTCGATTGATCGGATCTAATCTCAGATTCGCAACATCGTTACCCTCCCCCTAATTCAATCCTTCCTCCTAATCCATCCTTCTTATCAATTATTAACCAACTCCCCCTACTCGAGAATCCATTTATCATCGATCTACGAATCCCAAGAAGAAATGCACAATATCCGATCTTCCATCCAATCTTCTACGTAAGGTAAAATAAAAACAAAAACTCTTTTCTCTCGAGAAAATCGAAAAGAGAGAGAGAGAAAAGATCGATCGATTTCTAGAGTTCTAAAGAGAAAAGGCATTGTTCTCCTCGTGTGCGAGAGGATATTTTTTGGTGGGCCGATCGGTCGATGGTCCAAAGTCGACTGTCGGGCCACGGCGGTCGGGTGCTGGCGGCGTCCCGACGCCTGCGCCGCGCGCACCCCGACTCCGTCAGACGGCGCCCCGACGCTGGTAGCGTCGGACGGGCCGGTCGGTCGGGCCACCAGTCAGCCTCCAGTGAGCCAGCCAACCTCTCTCTCTCCCTCTCGCTCGCACGTAGAGAGGCGCGCGCGCGCGCGCCGCGTCCTCCCACACACACGTACACACGCGCGCGTTATATACAGTATACAGACGACTCCAGCGCGCCTGTGTGTGCAAGTCACACGCACATGCACACGGCCCTCGCTCTCTCTCTCTCTCTCTCTCTCGCTCCATCCCACCCCGTCGAACATCATCCCTCCTCGTCGCGCCTCGACGGCCGCCTCGATCCTGCGAGGAGAGGTCTCCATCCAGCGGACGACACGAGAGGGAGTCCGAGTTCCTGGCTCGTCCCTCGCGGCTGCAGTGCGTTCCCAAACATCCACGAGGCAAGCTCGAGGTGTCCGCACGTACGCACGCACGCACGCACGCACGCACGCACGCAACAACAAGGACCACCACGAGGGATCCTCTTCTTCTTCTTCTTCTTCTCGCGACGACGATTTCACCCGACTTCGTCGTTTTCCTTCCCCTCCCCGTTCTTCGTTCTTCTTTCGTCGAGGGAAGAGAATAGTTGGCAGGCCTCGTCCCATATTTCTCGTGCGAAGGGGAAGGAAGGAAGGAAGGAAGGAGTTTCTCGAGTTTCCCGCGCGTGTTGCTCTGTGCTCTGCTTGTGTTCTCTTCGTTTTCGAGATCCGCAAGGGGGGGGATCGTGCGTGCGACGGTGACGGGCCTCGCGACGGAAAACTACGGGAAATCGTGGAGCACGAGGTAGCTCGTAGCTCGCCGTAGCTCGCGGGTGGAGAGACGCTTCTTCTTCCCATGGGAGATGATTCGAAGGGGGACGAGTGGCGGACGCCAGTTCGGACGGAGAAGGTAGCAGCGTGACACGACGTGACACGGGATCTTCATCCACGAGATTTCGCGACGAGAGATTTGAGAGGAGACGTGGAACGTGGGAGCTGATGACAAGAGTGGGAGCTGCTGCCGGAGAGTCCGTTCGTTCGAACTCTCGCCGTTGTGTCGAACTGTTGGGTGAAAAGTTGCTGAGCACCGTGCTTTCTTTTTTTTTTTTTTTCTTTTTGTTCTCCTCTAAACGGGTGACACGCGAGAGGAATCCTCGAGGAGGCGAGGCGACGGACCGAGGTGTGCCCGCGAATGAATCCTGTTGATCCTCGCGTGTGAAAGCGGGGAAGAGGGGTGAAAAGGACGCCGGCCGAGGGGATCGACGCGATCGTTGTAAATAATCGTGTACAGATGGGTCGAGGACGTCGACTCTGATCTCCTTTTCTTCTTCCCTGCCCTGCCCTCCCTCCCCACCCCCCCTCCTCACCCCCCTTTCTCGCTCTCTCCTTCCCCGCCCCCCCCCGAATTCCTCCGTATTCCTCCCTCCCACGAGCCATTTTCTCGCGGCTGTTTAAACGGATAACAACAATTCAAATAACGAGTATAATAACGAGTAATTAAAGAATGTTAATAAATCGATTTACGATTTAAGGAGCATCGAACGTGGAGTTTTAGAGAGAGAGAGAGAGAGAGAGAGAAAGAAAATTCTAATTAGATTCTAACGTAAATGTATCGCGATAGATAAGACTCGAATCAATCTGGTGTGCGCGATTTAACGTGTGAGTGTGTCTGTGCGTAGAGTCGAAATAAATAAATCTGTGTCGCGCGCGTGTTCCTTTTCGTTTTTCTTCCCTCGTCGTCGTCGTCGTCGTCGCGTGTGTAGTTTCCATTTCTTCTATTTTTCTCCCCGTTCGCGTTAACAGGGCGAGTTTGGATGCGTGTTTGACTCGCGAACAATTCGCAGAGAGAGAGAGAGAGAGAGAAAAAAAAGTCGCAAGTCGGAGCAGTACGGGTATATAGTATCCAAGCGCTTAACCTTTTTTAGCCGTGGCGCGTTAATTAATTAACTCGGAGGGCGTATCGTTTCGAGAAGAACGGGCGTGGAAAGAGAATCTAATCTCTGATTGTCCGAGTATCCGGGTGGGTGTCGCGCTACGTGTGCCTCGGTGTCGATTCCGAACCCGATAAATTTCGCGGGGGAGAGAGAAAGTGAGAGAGAGAGAGAGAGAAAGATACAGGGGCGCGAGAACTCTCTCTCTCTCGAGGCGTTCGAATCTTGAGAAAAGAAAAAAAAAGAAAAAAAAAAAAGGGGGACCAATTTTTCACGCCCATTTTCGCGTCTAGTTTCTACCTCTCGCTCCTCTCCTCCGCATCGCTGACCTCTTCTCCTCCACCTTGTGTATCGTCCACGCCTTCATCCCCTCCCGGAATCATCCGTAAATCTCTCTTTACACGCTCTCTTTCCCCGTATTAACCCCGGGGAATACCGCGAGAGCCGCGACTCACGCAAGCAATAAATCAAGGGCCAAACCTGTAACGACGGAGAGAACAGGTGAACGGGTGTACGTAGGTGGCACGTAGCGATCGAGCCTGCGAAAAAAAAAAAAAAGAGAAAGACATTCTCGCGTGGTGCGTCGATCGAAGATAGTGTATATATATATATAAATCGAATATAGAAAATAAATAACGCGAATAACGCGATCGAATAATTAAATTTATAGCAAGGGTGTTGTTGTCGTACGAGCAGTTTCTTATCTCCACCGCTCTTTTTTTACCTCTCTTCGCTCTCCCTTTCTCTCTCTCTCTCTCTCCCTTTCTCTCTCTCTCTCTCTCTCTCTCTCTCTCTCTTTTCCCCAACTCCCCAACTCGAGAAGAGAGAAGAACTCGAACGAGAGGGAAGGGAGGAGGAGGAGGAGGAGGAGGAGAAAGAAGAAGGAAACGTTGTTGACGAATTCGGGGGAGGGGAGGGGAGGGGGAAGCCGATCGAGAGAGAGAGAGAGAAGAGGAAGGAGTGGGGAAAGTGTAGTAACTCGAGGAGGACACTCGCTCGATTCGTCCATTTCGTATTTTTTTTTTTTTTTAACGACGATGACATTATCCTGAAACGGGCATGACGCCCCTGGCCTCGAGATGCGACGAGACCACCACCATCCTGCTGCTTCTCCTGCTCGAGCTCGCACCGGGTGCACGCTGCTACTCGCGCGCTGCTACCACCGCGCCCGCCCCGACTCTGTCGAGATAGCATCTACAGTCGACGGCGAGGGTGCGAGTGATGCCGCCGCTCCTCGACACCATTATGACCATCGACGCCGCCGGTAGTCCGACTACGGCGTCCAACAGCGTCCTCGACGAGAACATGACGTGGTCTCGACCAACCGGTGGCTCTACGTCTTCCGCTAACGAGGCACACGCGATCGACACCGCCATCCTCACCGACGACCACCACCGCCGACGAATACTCGGTTCCACGACGACCCTCCACGTCGATCGTGGCACCGGCCGAATCCCCACTACTACTATCCTCCCATCGACCGATCCATCGACCGAGGAGGAACCATCCGACTACACGACCGATTCGATCGTTCCTCTTCCGACCGACCGCCACGACCTTTCCACCACCGAGAGGGGGGCAGGAGGAGGACGGGAGGACTGTGCCTGCGGCCAGGAGGGCTCGATCGGACTGCCCTTCCTCGTGGCCGGCGAGGATTTCGGAAACGCGAGCGTGGGCGGTAGCTCGACGAGCCTCGACGAGGAGACGAGCACGAGGGGGGTTGGTGGGGCGAGCACGAGCACGGAAGACGTGGAAGGATTAAGGGAGTTGGAAGTGCTGTTCGGGTTGAACGGCATAATGGAGGACCTGGATGGGTCGTTCAACGACTCTTTGAACGAGAGCCGGCTATTGTTCCCGTGCAACGGTAGCCTGTGCAACGAGACGTACGTGGTGCTCGGGGGCAGCCTGTACCCGTCCGGGTACACGATTCTGCAGATAGTCCTGGCGTCCGTCCTTGTCACGCTGTTGATGATCGTGATCGTGGTCGGGAACATGCTTGTGATAATCGCGATCGCGACCGAGAAGGCGCTCAAGAACATACAGAACTGGTTCATAGCGAGTTTGGCGGTGGCCGATTTCTTCTTGGGCCTGGTGATCATGCCTTTCTCGCTGGCCAACGAGATCATGGGCTATTGGATCTTCGGCTACTGGTGGTGCGACATCCACTCGGCCATGGACGTGTTGCTGTGCACGGCGAGCATCATGAACTTGTGCCTGATAAGCTTGGACAGGTACTGGAGCATCACCCAGGCGGTTGATTATCTGAAGAAGAGAACCCCCGCAAGAGCGGCGCTCATGATCGCCCTTGTCTGGCTCCTCTCCGCCCTCGTTTGCATCCCACCCCTCCTCGGATGGAAGAGACCCACGCCGGCTGAAGAGTATCCCAAGTGTAAGGTAAGCGATTTTCCTTCTTTCAGATTTCAGAGGGGTTGGAAATATTTACAAATATATACATCGTGACGTACGCCGATGTATATACGCGAGTGATTCTTATATACACTTTTATCCTATTTTTCCGAAATCGAATCGATCCCTTCGTTCGACTTTTTTTAAATCATCGTTAAATTTATAAATGATATTTCATACAAGGAGCTTCTGATACTAATTTGAAAGCAAACCAAATACCGTGTACATCGAAAACTGCTATTTTGAAAAACGACGATAGGTATATTACAGAAGAAACAGATGTAACGTGGTGGCCTGGCAACCAATGTCTCGATATAAATTTGTCTCTTATCAATTGCGGTACGGTAAAATGGGCGGCGATCTTATCCTGGCCGAGATGCAGCTGCTCGAGTCAGAGTTCCCGGGAGTGGTTAATGTTTAAAACACAATTTACTCGGTCGTATTTGAGCGAACAGGGGCGGGTAATACAAGAGTTAATTATTTCCTCGAAACTGGTTGTTAGGTGGAGGAGTAGATGGTCGTTGCAGATGACAGATTACGAGGTCGTGTTTCGTCTTCCAGACCAGGGATTAAATCGGTCGTAACGAGGAGGAGGAGAGTAACGCTCGAGGAGAAAAGAAAGAGAGAGAGAGAGAGAGAGAGAGAGAGAGAGAGAAAAGAAGAAAAATAACGATAAAAAACGAGGAAGAAATTATATCTCGTTTCGAGGAGGATAAGTTTATCGGTAATTTATTTATCTCGGCCGATGATAACCCGATGGATCGTGGTTACTTGACCGTGTAAACCGTTCATTTATCGCCGATGAATCCGCTCCGCTCGTGCACTTGATTACTTCCAACGGATGGATTCATTGTTAGATCGGCAGAAACGATCGGGAGAGGAATAGGGAGAAATTCAGATTTATCGGATCAACTCGAGTCCCTTTTACGCGATCGCGCACGGTTAACGGGTTGCATTGTGAACCATCTTGAAATTCTACCTACCTTTCGATGTCGATGTCTCCTTTGCTTGTTATCGTCTTTTACAGCTATCCGTTACGCCATCTCTACTCGCGTCTCGAGCGCTAAATTAACGTAGACGAGTTTCCCTGCCGTCCTAATTCCTTTCTTTTTCAACGCACTTTCGAGAATAAAACAACAAAGTATTTATTTCTCAAGTATACTCCATAAAAAACAATTTGCACGATCCGATTGATTTTCTCGTAAATATATATATATATAAATCGCGAAATATATATTTATAGAAATATTTATAGACACATGGAAATATTAATCATTAAATATTATACTTTGGATTATTTCGACGTTCAACGATTAATTTATAAACTTTCTTTGAGATTGTTACTTACGAAGCGAATTCGAATCGAAACTACGCTCCGCCATTTTAACCATCGGTCAAAGTCACGTGAGAAACTTGAGACAGCGTGAAAACGGGAAATTCTACCCGGATATTTTCTCCGCGATGACAGCCGCACAATCGGCTGCCCAGCCGCCTTTTATGCATCGGCGAAACCCACACCTCGATCCCCTCGAAACCCGCTTATAAACCCGCCTCCACGAAACGTCCGCAAGATTGCAATTCCGCCCGACACTTTTGCACTTTTCCTGGCGTCTCTCGCACGCACATCGGTATTCCCACTCCTCCCCTTTCCCAATTTCTTTCTCCCATTTTCCCTTCCCCGAAACGTTTCCCCTCCACCCATTGCGGCGGCACAATTCGGCACCCATTGTCAGGATCCAATCGAACTTCCAACTCGAAACGCGAATTTTCGCCGACAGGAGCCCCAAGGTTTATCGTTCCCATTGATCACGTTGTTTCCTGCTAATTGAAACCAGTTACGTCACTTGCGCGCGCGTGCACGGTTTAATTAAGCCTCGCGCACAGCCTCCTACAGCTGCTTCCTGCTGGGGAATACATTTTTTTTAACTTTGGGTTGAAAATTTTTCCAGGCCGAAAATTTATACGATAAATCTCCTTCGTCGTCGGTCGATGACTCGCGATTCTAATAATACAGAGGGGGGAAAGAGTGGTTGGTCTCTGGTGCGACGAAATCTTTCTTGTTGTGGCAAGATACGATTTAAACTTTTTTCAAAAGTACGAAGAAGTATTTGTTGCTGAGTTTTCTCGAGAATGGATGTGAAATGGAAGGGGAAGAAACGTCGAGTTGCGGCTGACCTTTTGTCTGTGAAGAAATTTGATCTTGGTATGAAGGTGTATATGTGTGTATATATATATATATACTCGTCCACCTTGTTTCTCTAGTTCTCAGACTACTGTTTTTATGGATATTCTTTTCAGGGAACTTGTTGCAAGTTTTTCAGGATAGATAATATGGAAAGGGAGTGCAAAATGTCAAGTGTTTGTAAGTGACCTTTCGTTTGCAAAGAAATTCTATCGTGGACGTGACTACTCGTCCAGATTCTTTCTTTATCTCTCTCTTTTTCTTGGATTCTTTCATTAATGTTCATCTCTTCGTGAAACTTGTTGCAAGTTTCCTCGAGTAGATATGAAAGAAAAATGAAGAACATCGAATTCTATCCGACCTTATCTCTGAACTATGAAAAATTACATCTTGGATCTGAAATATCTGTATTTTCTGTTCGAACTTGATCGCTCAACAACGATCTGTTTCAGGCAGCGTTTCATCAAATAAAACGTATACGAGGAGGTGTATATTTCAAAAATTTAGGTCAATCAAGTAGCGATAGAAGTAGAATTACAGAAACATTTTTTTCATTCGATAAATGTACCTGCACTTTAACCTTTTCAACTTTTATTAACGCAAGAATCAGGCAACCAATCCTCGCGTCAAATTCCACCTTCTACTTTGAGCAACAAATCCAAGTCTCTCTACCCATCAAATCCACACGCAGAACACGAAATAACTCGTATTTCTATATCAATTACATACTATGCAATTACAGAAATCCCAAAATAACGTTTCATTCAACTTCTGGCTCGCTCAACCTTTCCCCTTTCGATTCTTCCTTATCGAGTTAATACTCTGAACTGAAAAGTTGAAACGCAAACGCTTTTCCACGGAACCTGGGCTCAGTTTCCTCGAAACGGACATCAAAAGGAAGGCGAGAAAAAGAAAAGAGAAGAAATCTCATTTCGAATATCGTAACCGAACCGAACTTATCGCCTGAGGCGTCCAAAAGGAAGCGTGTCGTGACCGAGCGAGTTATTACGCGCACGCGAGTCACGAAACTCGATCGCTCGCGAAATTCCTTCCAGGATGAACATGCAAACTATGATTGAAGGAAGGAGAGAGAGAGAGAGAGCGTAATTGGAGGAGTGGATAGATGAAATCGGGTGACAGGACGACGTGGAATCAAGGCGGCTCTAAGCTTATCGGGCTAAGCCGCGCGTGTTGACGGAAGTTGGCATTAAGTTGGCGCGATACCGACTCCTCTCCCGTGTAAAATCCGACTAGGGCGTCATTAAGCGGCCGCGAGTACCTG
This sequence comes from Apis florea, assembly GCF_048593485.1. NCBI lineage: Eukaryota > Metazoa > Arthropoda > Insecta > Hymenoptera > Apidae > Apis > Apis florea. Next base: position 4,491,357 of record NW_028256549.1, on the reverse strand, counting down.
TAATGCGAGAACAAGCGGCCCCTGTCCCCTTTATTAAGACACTTTTCCACCCCTCTCGTATCCTATTAACAGGTTTTATCGCGTGGCGAACAAGACACCAAGGGATTTACGATGCCAATGGAACTTCTCCTCTTTTTTGTAATTTCTTTCTCGCTTTTTTTTTTATTTGGTTGAAAGATCTTTGTGTATCGGGGAAGGCAAGAGTTTTGGATCATCGGCGGAAAGAAAATATCGTGTTATCGACACACACTCGATGAATGTGCGAAGTTAGCACTCGTCAGTTCGAATCGTTCCACTTCTTGGACGGTTATGATAAATATTAACTTATTTATGTAGCTAAACGTAACCTCTCGATTCTGTAAAATGGATCATTGAAAATGCAAGAAAGTTGGGACGTGTTATAGATGTTGCGCGTTAGAATCTTTGGGAAGGAGAATCCCTACATACGTTGAAACAACAACAAATGCTCGTTCTCGAATTACTATTCCAATATCTCGAAAGGGGAACATTTCTCGAATATTTCGGCATCAACAACCCCCTGTATCGCCGTTTAATCATCGTTTTCGAACGGAATCCAGTGCAATATTTTCCAGTAAATTATCTAGCTACATCAGAATACGTCTCCTCTCGAAAGCGTTCTCGTCTACGAATAGCCGACGAAACGGCAAAGGGCGAAACGAGATTAAGCGGCCAATGGAGATTCCGTGCCGGGCACAGAAGTAAAGGAAACGTCTTTCGTCCGCTTTTTTCCCCTCCCTGGCTCTGCAAAGACCGGCAAGCGGTAATCGCGTTAAAAGATTGAAACGTCCGTCCCTTGTCTCCTCGTCCTCTATCACGTAGCGAGCAGTATTTGTCTCTGTTCATTTGTCCGCCTCATGGTGATTCGACGGGGGGGGAGGAGCGAGCGAGGCTGAAATGGCCGCCAGAGGTCTCCACGATCGGTGGCGAGAGTATCAGCCTCGTAATTACAGATCGTGGAGAAAAATGGCGGAGGAATCTTGAGAGAAGATCTTTCATCGTTCACGCTCGATCGTCGGGAATGTTTGGTGTGAAATTAACGATTGCGCCGCCTCGTCTCGTTTAGAAACGGAGGATTGCGGGCAGGTGATTGCTACGTTGCGAAAAACTGAAATCTTCTCTTTCACCCAGTCTAATATTGCATTCGGGGAAAAATTCTAATCTGCTACAGGGAATCTGTAGCCGAGTGAATGGAGACTATTGTTGCCATTCACGTCGCGGCTTTCGAATATAATCTCTATTCTAGTGGGGATGATACGACGGTCCAGCTTGCTGCTCAGCTTGCTATTTTGTGGGCAGGAACGATCGAGATTGGCAATGGTGAAAGCAAAGCCAGCGGAATAGAACGTCGAGAAGGCTTTAAGTCTCTGGCGTTGTTTCGTGGCAGGCCCCCGCGGTAGGGCCTAAAGTTTCAAGCTCTAGCTATCAATTTTCCTGTCCATAGATTTGCCTTCGGCAATTGCTTGTAGATAGGATTAGAGTGGGGCAAAGTCTCAAGTCTCCGATCCACTGGCTTCGTTATCCTGCAGCTTTGCTCCGGCATTACCTGTGGGCATTTGTTGAACAATACTGGTCTAAAGTTTAAGTTTACACTCCATTAGTTTTGTTGGACATAGCTTTATCCTTCGGCACCGCTTGTAAACAGGTATTGAACAATACTGGCCTAAACTCCATTTACACTTCACTGCCTCTGTCCTCGTCCTCTCAATTGTCCTCTCAAACAGCATTATTTTAGGCCTTGCTGGGTCTACTGTACATTGCCTTCCGTTTCCCAAAATTCTGCTCTCATGCACGGGTAAATTTGCAACACAGCACTGGATATAGTGAATGTATAGTGTCAAAATCGTGAGATAAAAATACGACGTTATACGCGAAAAATCGCAAGATGCGACGGGATCACTTTGGATTGATCCAACGGAAAAAAAATATGAGCGGATTTTCGAAAAAGTTCACTGGAATTCACTGTTTGCGAAGATTCTGCCGCGCACAAGAGCCATAATAAGGAGGAAGGCAAATATAGAACGTTTCAGGAAGGATCATAAGTTGGAACTGGAAAGAGTGGTCGACGGAATTTGTGCTCGATTAAAGTGTTTCGAATATAAAGAAGCGGGTTGTTCCATCCCGACTCATCCGTAAAGTCCCTTAACTATTAACTTTTCAAAGAGTGGAAATAAAGTCGAAGTACCGACCTAACTCACAGACCTCGCGGTTACATCGCTCATTAGTCTGTAATTAACGGAGTCTTTATCGCCTTTGAAACATTTGCAGAATTTATAATGGCCCTGCTTCTTTCGTTAGTCAACCGAAAAAAAAAAAAAAAAAAAAGCAGGATCGAATAAAAATGAAGTGCAGTTGATGGAATATTATCCGATTAAGGGACTTTCGAAAGAGAGGAGGGCAAGAAAAATATCTGTTTCTTCGAGAATCGAGACCTAATTTATTCTCTTATAATTAATCCTTTCCGAAAGCCGCGTTAATCAGGAATCCTAAAGAAGGTAAACAGGAAGAAAATTCAGGAGAAACTCGCACCCTCTTTAAGAGATTAGATCTTCGATCGAAACCTTTGATTGTTTATTTCGATCTCCAACAATTTATTAAATTAAAACGTGTTAATTGATATTCATTTTAAAAAGTGTGCCAAGCCTCGATTACATTCGTTCCACCATTTACCACGAAGCACGTTTCCACGTTCGCTCACAGGGCGCCTGACGATGAGCAACCCGTCCAGGCATCGATTCTCTCCCTCGCCGGGCGAGTTGCTCGTCGACAGGCGCCCAACTGTTTACATTTGCATCGCTAGAAAAAGAAACTGGTTGCCACCTTAACCAAACGGAAATTCTAACGATTTCACTCGCCTCGAAAACACCGCGAATCCATTCGATCATCGTCAAAAGGACTCCGTGTTCACGAGGACGAAGAAACGACCTCCTTTAAACGACTTCGCTTCGTTCTCTCGCGGGGTAATCGAGGGGAGGGGGTTTCGAAAGGTTTTGTTAAGCGGCGCGGATAAATGGCGGGCCAGCCGTTTGTTTAAGTTTCGCAGCAACCTCCCGGGCACGGACGTGCTTCAATCTCCTAATGCGCTTAAGTTCACGCCTGCCGTGCGGAACTTGCATCTCTGGGGTGCATTATCCGTTACAACTTCTAATAAATTTTCGACCGTATACTCGAGGTTTTCTTCCTCTCCCCCTCCGCCATCCCTCTTCCACCCGTGACAGTAAGTCGATTTCGTTCGGGGAATTCCGGCCGGGGAATTTCGAATTAACCAACACCCTTACGCCTCGCGACTGGTAATGAAATGGAAATCCTTGCGCGGCCTTTTCGAATCTCGCCCTTCTTCCCGAATAATGGAAATGTTAATCAACGCGGTGGAGAAATTTTCACGATTGAAACCATGGCTACCAGTTTCGGCTTGAGATATTACGATTTCCAGGAGGTAGCCTGTTTCGTTGCCACCAGTAATGGTTTTTTTATTAATTACAAACATTGTAGTAGGATGGTAAAATTTTGCGAAGCAACAAAATTTTAATCTAAAATTCAATTCGCTTCGAAAGTAGTTTGACAAGTTGTTAAATGTATTAATTAATTAACGATATTAATAATCGAGTAAGTTTCTTCTTTCATTTTCTCTTATTTGAAATTATTTAAGATTACATATATAAGATTGCATTATATACAACAGATTTTACAACACGGTACAATTTTTAAAATCAACATCATGATTTCGAGCTTCTTTCTTATTTTTTATATTGTTGTTTAAACCTTTAGCTCGGGCACAATTTGAAGTGAAACGAGGAAATGTTTACTTCGATAAAGATCGGGAAAGCGAAAGATACAATGATCCGTGTGTATAAACATCTCGAAAAGACTTTCAAAAAGAAGAGACTGGAAACGCGTCGAAACTTTATAGAGCATCACGTTTCCCGAAAGATTTCTCGTTTCTGATTCGAGCATCTGATTGATCGAAAGTCGAGATTCAGAATGTTCGTAACGCTCGAACGTGTGCACGATTTACAATGAAATTTGCAAACTTGTAAAAACTACCACGTTTGAGCGTTCGGTTCCAGTCCATGGAACGACGAATCGAGCAAGTTGCAGTGCCTGGTCGGGCGAGAAATTCGAGGAACTCTGGGCCTTTTGACACTGGCCTTTGCCTTCCCAGCCAAAGTATTTCTCTTACAATGGAAATTCTATTTTCCTTGAAATTTACCGAATCTCCTTGCCGAGACATTCACTTTGGGGCAAAAAAACTATTCCTTTGATAAAGTTACACGAATTACTACTGCTACTACTAGTAGCATTGCTACTATTTTATATTTCCTTCGATATTTCAATCACTCTTAACTCTAATTAACCGTGATTAAAGGAGAAAATGTCTGGAATTGATCTTCTTCCATTCACGGTCTTTGCTCGAATAAATTACATCATTTGAAACAAAACAATCGAGGCCAACTGGAAGGATGGGAAGTATCAAAAGACAATGCCGCATCGACGAAATCGACGTGAATCCACCGATTGTTCACGCCAAATTGAAAGCAATTTGTATCCACACATTGTAAACACGCTTTTCGATTATTACACAGAAATCTGAAATTATTCACGAAATCATTACAAGGAATAATTATTCATCATTCTGATTTTAATGTAAAGCGATTTAATGCACGTATAACGAGTTGTTGTAAACGTAAAATATTTGTTTTGTTTTCTTTATGATCAATGAAAAATATCTCCAGGGCAAAAAATCAACCTCTAACGTTTCATATTTTATTTTCTCGTTTATTTCAAAATTTTCTGCAACAATGCTTCGAAGCTTAACTTTATCCTTTTCACATTTCTCGTCAACAGAATATATTTTGTATGCACACGAATTTTTCTTGAAAACAGGATTATCACGTTAAATCTCATTTGTGCAACAATTGCATAGATTATTAACGTTAACGTTTTTTGTTCGTTCGTTTTTTTCTTTTCTTTTTGAAGATACAGTTCTTTTTTTTTTTTTTTTTTTGATTTATTATCCGCGATGAACACAGATTAAATTCGTAGGAAGGAATTGTAAATTAATCTTCTACGTCGTTAATAAAGGGGCATCGTTTTAAATTAATAGAAATATGTATACGCCAGAAATTTTCTACACAAATAAACTGTGATTAAACAAAAAAATAAACAAAATGTTTATTGTCAAATTTTCTACGCAAACAACTATGTCCACCGAGTTTCACATATCAATTTATTTATCCCATATATTTATTTACCAGAATCACTGACTCTCCCACGTATCGCTACACATTACACTCCAACGACCATTTCCATGAAAATTCACCGATTCGACCGGGGTTAAAAACAACGGGTATAAAATAAACAAAATTTAATCAGTTGCAAAAACCTGGTGTATATAAAGTTAAAATCTTATAAACGTAGGCGAATTTTTTCCTCATCCGTAAAACGCTTCGTTGTTATCGCGATTCATTCTGGTGTCACGTTTTTAAATCGTAACGTTTGTAATTTATCCCCCTATTTTATATCGAACATTTTCGATTGAAAAGAATCAGCTTTCGGCCAATTTTTCGTTCATTTTCCCCCAATAGCTCTAAAAATGGCACGAACAGATGTTTGAATCTTCAAACATCTTCAAATTTCCAAATAAATATATTTTGTATATTGTTTAACAATCGTTCCGATATTATTGGGGAAAATTCCACAATTACTTTTCACAATTATTATTATTATACTGCTCGTGTAATTTTTCATTAAGAAATAAATATCAATACCTGATATTCGTCTAATTCCTGAAACAATCAATCATTTTATTATGGGGAATGTTACGATTATTTTCGAGATTTTCACGCGAGACAGAAATGTTAGCACGGGACCGGTGAAAAAGCGATCGACGACGCGGATTAACAGGCGGCGTCGTGGCGACGATTGTTCTACGGCCACGGGGTTGTGGCCACCCGATTAGGCACGATAAATCCGACAAGGCTCTTGTGTGCCTTGGTGAACCGTAGACCGCGCCCGACATCCGCTAATAAAGCTCGAATTAATTAGACGTTTCCCTTCCCCGCTACTCGTGAAACGCTTGGGGAAAGATATATATATTTTTCAAGATTAAAAATATCTACGCAAACGTTCGATAATAAATCAAAAAAATGTACAATCGAAACTGGGAAATTTCCTCTGGAACGCGTGGCAACGCTGGCCAAAAATCCGCAGTGTGATTTATCACGTTGGAAGAACGACCCAAGTTTTAGCCGAGAATCGGTTCGAGGATTTGGGAATGGCGGCAAATCTTCGAGAATACTCGCGACGGATTGCGCGCAGCGATAGTTGGACAAGATTCGGGAGGAATCTGTCGAGTTTGAAAAATGACGATCCCCGTTGATCGTAAGAGGAAACACCCCTCCGTAGACACATTCTCTTTTTCACCAACTTTTCCACATTTTTGTAATACATGTATTGTATATCTACGTGTATATGCGCGTCTATCCCACACTTTCCAACTAAGTGTTTTTCCTCGGTGCGAATAAACTCGAAGGATTTCGAAGCGATCGAACACAACCTAGGATAGGATGTTGTGTTAATCGTATTCTCCGCCTTATTCGCTCCCCTCTTGACTTTCACAGACTGTTAAACGATATTCCAATTAACGTGTTCCTAGCAATTACACTTTTTTGCGTATATATGTGGGTAAGATTGTTTAAATTGGAGCTCTTCAATTTCACTCTTGTTCGAGCCTGCTATTAGATTGAAATTCGTTTGAAAAATTGTATAATCATTTCAGGAAATGATATTTATATCGTAATTTTTTTTAAATAAATTTAAAAAACTCACAAACTTATTTACTTTTCGTGCGAATGAAGAATAAATTATCTCTCGAATAATTGTGAGAAGTAGTTTAAAAATTCCTACTAAACAACTCTCTATCATTTTTTTTCCTTTTTCTGAAATTACTATTTAAACAGGATTTTTCAAATGTATCAAGATTAAAATCTTGCCAGATTTTTTTCTTTAGACTCGACTTGTGAAATTTGGAACTTCTCGTATCGAAAATTCGATGACTCGGTTCGATTAATCGGTTGTTGACCGAATAAACAAACGCAGGTGAGAAATCCTCGCGGAACCGGTTTTGAAAGACAAACATGGAAAAGACGAGGCGAGAGTGAATCTGCTCGCCGCAAACTCATTTCACGGCGACAAGTTAATTCGTTTATCCGCAAACGATTCGTTCAAACACGGTTACGTGCAAATACGTCGCATACTGGCATCTCCTTTCCTTCGAAACATATACATATATCAACACCGTTGATGCATTTAATCGTGTCGATATCAGCTCGTTTGGTTTCCATGGAAATCGCAGATCGAAAACGCGACTCGTCTTCGTCGAGAAGAAACACCGGTTATTGGAGAAATCGATTGGATAATTATATAATACTTTAAGAAAGTACTTTCGATCGAGCAAAAGCGATTTTCGGGAAATTTCTCTTATTGGTTTGATTGAAACATTTTGTTATATATATATATTATTATCATTAAGTAAATAATATATTAATATAAATTAATAATTCCGTATTACATTTCAATTGTGCAGTATCGAACACGATACCTCAATTACAAAATCAACTTAATGGATAGTTGATTCGATCAGTCTATTCTCACGATACTAGAAACGAACGATTGCGTCTTTCCAACTTCTTTTTTTTTTTTTCTCCCTCGAACTTGGCGCCACTTTTATTCAATACGGCCGTCAGTGCCATCACCATTTCTTCCAATTTCCGAACAAATAATAATAAGAATAAACGTCCTGAAAACTTTGGTACGTGAAAAGTTTGCCCCCTGCTCCATCCATTATAAATTATATATCGTGAAATATTTCGTGAAAATTTGAAATATGAAAAAAAATTCATGGAAACTCGAGTGAAAAAATATTGCTTCAATGGGCTTCCAAGTACTGTAAATAGAAAACACTGGTCAAACACTGTCCGCATTTTTCCTATCTCAAAAAATTCCACCTCGTTCTCTCTCTTGAATTTTAAATCCAACAACATATAGAAGATACATATACCTGAATTTCGCGTATTTATAATCTATCCTACAACTGGTCAAGTAGTTCATTCTTCCATCCCACATCTTCCTTTAAACCGCATCTTCCTCCTTCCATCTTTCGCTGCTGCTCCCTTTAATCCTCCATCATCTCGAACGCACGTGGTTCATTATCTTTAACACATCTAATTTACATACCGCGCCACAACAAGGATGATTAAACGCGACATTTAATTACGTTCTCGTGTTGCGGATCGGAATCCTTCGCGGCTTCCGAAGAGTATCGACACGGATCCCCTTCGACGGGAAAATTTCATCAAGCCGAGGCGATCTCGAGCGGCGTGGATCCCCGCGAGAGACGAACAATTCCATCGCGGGTTCGAAGACCTCTAAACATACGAAACTGTTTGACTCTCATCATTTTCTCGCTTTCGTCGATAAAAATTCCCATTTCTCCATCTTGCTGCGCACGGAAATGAGAAAAGTGATCGAAGACGGCGGTAAGAACATTGTGTCAATCGGACGAAAAGTATGTTCTACTTGGATGTAAACGTTTTAAATCAATTGTAGTTCTAAGCAAACGTAAGCGCGTTTTATTGCCAGACAATGATAGTAGCGAATTCTAGCGAAACATGCGGGTGTACAAGTGCTCGAAGATCGTCTGACACGTCTCCCTTCGAGATGTTCCCGAAACGATCTTCGTACACGTCGAATTCGAATGCATATATGCGTATTATCCAATTTACATTCGTATAAAAGTTTCATCGTGTTAAACGCAATGGAGAAAATCTCTCTTCTCGTTCGATCGTTTCGAATCGAAATCCTTCGATCGAAATGAGCGGGAAGAAAAGGCTCGAGTATCGACGCTATTCTTTCATTTCTCTCGAAATTTTATAATTTTTGGAAAAGATTTTTGTCGTTGAAAAAAAATGCTCTCTTCAATTACCTCCTCCTTTGATTTGAAACACATGTCTGATTTGAAACAAATTCCCAACGAGATACACGCGTAATGATTACGCAGTCAGAGGAAATACGTAAAGCGTTGGTAGTAGCGAGATTCGAACGGCGCACGGCTAATTTGCATCTGGCCTAAGATATCACGCGCATTCAACGTTGAATCCGGCATTGCCGGAATTATATCGCTAATTATGTGAAACGTGTGATTCGCGCCATTAGAGGCACGCGAAATCATCGATTTCGCTTCGTTAATGTCACAGCTATACTTCCTGAATTATACCTGTTGGAACCAGTTTCTTCTCTTCGCCGATTTTCGAAAGCATAAAACAGGCATCCTTTAATTCTATTCGGAACCCGAATACCGGTCAGAACTCATGCCATCATGTAATTCGAATTTGGGGCTTTGATTGTCCATTTCTCCGTCTGATCACGGTTCAATTATCCAACAACATTTGCCCTCGAATTCGCATTATCTCCTTCAATGACAAATCTTCCATTTATTTTGAAGCCTCGAAGACTGTAGCTCGTTCTTCTTACGAATCGTTTCACTCTTCGATAAGGTAAACACATTTCCATCGAGTATCTCGCGCACTTTGCCCGATTAATTGCATCGAAATAGCAAAGTCAAGTCGTGGAAACAAATAGTAAGCGAGCTTCCATAATTAATCGCACCACTTTAGGAAGATCGACGCGCCATCTAGTCTCGCCTCTTTGCAAACAATGGCAACAAACATGCCCGTTCGTCTTCATTTAACCGGCCATTTTATTTTACTCCGCGTGATTCGGTTTTCCTCGATCAATTAGTATCGAACCTCGCGTTATCGAATGCCAACGAAAGGGTGAAGCGATCGTTTTTTTTTTTTTTTTTTTGGCGTCGTTCATTATCGACCCAATGATATTTTCCTCCTGATGATATTTCCACGGTGCGTTTGTATTTTTATTAGGAGGATGTGGAATTAAAAAGGTTTGGGATTTGCTCTTTCTTTAATTCCTTGAGATTTGTTGATTCAGTCCCCATAGTGGAGGTACAGTGCCGCTTTTGTTGACACAAAATCGTTCGATTCATTGGATCAATTCTTTCCACTGTTTGTACAAATTTATTCCAAAGGTCTTCCTATTTCTAGAAGATGGAGACCGCTCTCTCTGTCTCTCTCTCTTTCAATAATAATAATAATAATAACTTTAAAATGGAATCGCGTGAGAAACGCGAAAAATAAAGTAATTGCTTTTTGGAAAATATAGCGAGAATATATCCCAGTGATTATTCACATTAATCCAAACCGGATTTTATATATATATATAACCGTGACATTAATAGAAACATCGGCTAATAAATTCAGTTCGCTCGTGTCTCGACACGAAAGGAATAACATCGTCTCGTCTTTCACCCGCGATCCGTGTCGAATAAAGCGATTTCGCGTGTTCGCAACTCCTCACTTCCTCACTCGGTTATTCTTCACCGCTCTTTGTTACGGTAATCCGATGAAAAGGCCGCGAAAATGCTACACGTTAACTCTCCATTATTTATATTCACGGAGAGAACGCTCTTTATTACTTACACGAAGATAAATTTCAAAACAAAAAAAAAAAGAAGAAAACATTTCGCCAAATTGTTTTCGCAATTATCCTTTGATTATCTTAATCTCAGAATTCTCGCATCGCTTTAACTTTGTATAAAAAAAAAAATTAATCTTATTGTACCCACTTAACCCCTTATTGTATCATTAATTTTAGATAAATGTTAATATCAAACAAGGAAAGATACAAACTTGCGAATAGTAACAACAGTAGTGAAAATTGATTTTCGCCACGAGACATCGAGAAATGGAGATAGGAAAGATAATCCTTGGTAATCTGGAATCTGGATTTCGAGCCGCTGACTGACCAATGACAAAAAGAAAAATCGAAAATTTTCGTTCAGAAGAATCGGTGGTATAAATTAAATCGATACGCATCCGTGTCGTTAAGTCGACTAAGTGATCGGGGTCGAGTCCAGAATCGTGAAAACAAATGTCTTTGGCAGCGCCCCCGGTGGCCGCCTCGAATCGAAAGGTTAAAACCGCGTTGATGACCGATAAAAGTGGCAAGCAAACTGGAAAGTAGCGAGAGAGGGGGCCGGTAAACATAGGAAATGGAGAGTGTGGAATTTTTAGTGGATCCAAACTGGCCAACAGTTTTTCCTCTTCCCTTTTCCTTCCCTTCCATTTCTTTTAACCTTTAACTGTCTGACGCCATTTACAGAGTGAAACTTTCCGTTTCGAGATTATTTCACGTGGGGAAATATCGTATTAAAAGTTTAATTAACGAATCTTCTTCCTTTACTTTCCTTTTCCTCTTTTTTCTTTTCTTTTTTTTTTTTTTTTTCGAAAGGGGATGGATGGAAATTTTCACTTCGAGATGTCGTTTCTTTAACGATCTGTTATTTTTATTTAGGGAAAAGGTGAATTAAATATCAAGGGGAATATTATTAATTACGCGAGATTGAATTTTATCTTTTAATCTCCATTTTCGAATCGATCTTTATTTTATAGGAAAGAAAGATGGCGATAGAGGAAAAGTGTAAACATTTTCGAATTCCCGGTAAGATTCTTTCGTCTCTTATTTTTATATTCTTTTATTCGAAGAAGACGGCAAGTTTGGATATTACGAAAGTGTCCAATTGAATTTTTCGAGTCTGGATTTTCTATATGGAGACGATTTTTGAGGGCGTGTTTTATGGCGAGATGTGTTTAAAAAGGAATTTCCGGCTACAGATTGGAAGGAAGTGTCGCGTAACGATCAGAGGCGAGGGGGTTGACGCGGAAACTTTTCGCCCAGCGGTTCTCAAGAGGGAAGAAATTGGGCGCGTATTCGAATCGCATTAAGGGCGGGCGAAATATCTCTTCATTTGAGAATCTGTAATTACGCGTTAAAAAGTATAAATGTATACATAAAAAGAAATTGAAATCATTCTCTCTGGATCTAAATTAAATTTAATTTCATAAATGGTAGGGAAAAAGTTTTTCTCTTCTCTTATCAGACTATAAATAAATAGACACAGACGAGTTGGTCGTATTCGTTGCGATGCATAAACGTTATCGCATCACACAATATTCTCACGTTACGGATTCTCTCCGGATCAGACAGGCATAAACAGGAAATGTAGTTGCTACTCTCTGAGAGACTAAATCACTGACATGCTTGATTATCCGAATCGAGTATCGAACTGCGCTTGTGCAAGTTCGCTCGAAATTAGGGAAGATTAGCACGAGGCTACACTTCTCTTAATTCCGCCCATATCTCAGAATGGTTGAAAGGATACCTCGAAAGAACTTTGAAACAATATTTTCGATCGATCGAAGAGATTATTTATCAATCTACAATTCCAGTTTCGGATCGGGACGAACACCAATAACCAATGATATTGTTACTCTTTGGAGAATAATTAGATGGAAAATGTTTCGACTCGAGTGTAACAAACGAAAATAAACGTAGACTCGTAACACCAGCTTCGGTTAATAACACACGGTTGACTCGAATCTGAGCGCGGTATCGGGTTTTTGCCAGGGATGGCGGTAATCGGGTTGAAAAACAATTGGACCAGCGTCTATGCCAAAGGGGTCGCTGGATGCAAAGCGCGCCATTAGAGCCATTAATCGTCCGACCGGTGACGCCGCCATTTTCGCGCTAGACGCGACCACTTCCTAAACGCCGATTTCCTCTTGCTCCAACTTTTTCCCGCTCTTTGTCTTCCGAACGCTCCACGATAAATGCGTTATTTATATCGCGAATGATTTTTTATCCTATAAATTTCTGCGAAACGATAAGGAGAAGAACGACATTCAGAATTCCAGCTTCGAAACTTTTTTCTTTTTTATATCGATTCCTTGTTGAACGAACGAACTCTAATTAAAGTTTTTCCAATTATATGGAGCTGGAAACGGGAGACGCAAGAATGCGGGGAAACGAAATTTGTATGGAACAATCGTGATTTTGAAGGGAAATTTTTACACTCAGTGTCTGCATTTTACCTTTTTCTTTTTTTTTTTTTTCCTTTTCGAGAAAAAAATCGAGGTCTTGAACGTGGCCACAATGTCCCGCGGGGAATTTCTGCGAGAAGAGCGAGAAATAATACGGCGACGGGGACAAGCAACGATACCACCCTCCCCTTATTGTGCGCTCGCCGACCAGTAAAAAGCTGAGAAATATTCAGAGAATCCTGGAAGGGAGGGAAGTGGAGAAACAGGCGGAGAAGACCAGCGGAAAGAAGAAGCTCCGCCGGCCACGGATTAATGAAATTTAATTACAGCCGCAGGCTTGGCCCTCCCTCTCTCTCCTCCCGGTAATTACTCGCATCCGAAACATAATTAAAAGCCTGGGATGCAGGCGCCCTGACTGCGTTTCGTCATACCACTGCACCACCCCGGGTATTTTTACTTACGCCGCCCTCCGAAAACGACGTGCTCGAATTCCAGGGGAAGCCAAATGGAAAACTCGTGGCCCCATTGAGAGAAGAAACGTCACGGACGAGGAGGACGTAAAAAGGGAAGGAAAACGCGGGATGACAAGCGTGGCAACGAGAGAAAGAGGTAAAAAACTAAACCTGGAGAATTAAAAGAGGGGGGAGGGAAAAAAGAAAATGTAAAACCACTCTCAATGGTTATTCGCCGCTCGTTAAAGCTCATATCCGAATGAGGCGATGGCTCGAAGATCAACGGTTCGATGAAGCCAAAGCCTAGAACGAAGGTGTTCGAGGCTCCATCCCCTCCATCTCTCTCTCTCTCTCCTCCAACGAGTTGCGGGCGCAAGTATAAGCGCCCCATATTTTTCTTTTCCGCCCAACGAGCTTCCACTAAGCCACGGATAAGCCATAATTCCTTTCGGCTTTCTTCGAGGGGAGGAATTAGCCAAGGAGTGCATCCCTCTGTGCTTCTTCTCCACTCGAGCGTTCACGGAGTCACTGTTATTTGTACCGGATTATTATTTATTTCGCCACTGTGACTTTGAGATCATCGACGAGTAGCTCGGCTTCGTTTTTTCGAGAGCCGGAAAAATTGAGCGGATTGCATTATTCCGAATGATCGAGGGTTCGAATGATCTTTCCTCTTTTCAACGATTTAATTTTCCGATGAAAACCGAGAAGGAGATAGAATGGATATATTTTTTGAAAAGATGTAAACATAAATACGGATATCGAGGATTTAATAATTGTACATCTTTATGTGTACAACTTTTCTTTTGTGTTTCTAAATAATTATATTAATCGATCGACTTTCTCGAAAACGAAGCCTCGTGTCGAAAATTTTCATTCTACTTTCGACTCGCGCCTTTCACACAGGTGCATCGTCAGGCAAGAAAAAAAGAAATATACCCTGATTTCATTTCAATAAAACGTTAAGTGAATACCCCTTTGTTGAAGTGGAGATGGCACAAATATCCGCCAGAGTCGCGTTTAATGCTTTTAATTATCATATGGGACAGGATTTATGTAACAACGTTTAGGCCGAGCACTGATACACGTGGGGCCATTTCCACGTTTGAATTATAATAATTTCAAGAGTCGACCCCTCGGAATGGCACCTATGAGGGTGGATACGAGTTAATCGTCCCTTGACGGGCTACGATCATCCAACGATGATTCAACGGATCCGTTTCAGAGATCGAAGAGTATCTCGATATTATCATTACACGTTGTAATTTAATTTTTTCTTGTGAACAAATATACAAAAATGAGGATATTTATTTTCAATCCCTTAATTATTATAACACGTAATTTGAATATTTCGTAGATTTGTTTTAAATTTTTGTAAAAAAAAAAAAAAAAAAAAAGAGAAAAATAAACTTGCACAAAATTATATCGTTTATCTTAAGAATAATTATTAAAATATTCTTCTTGACGAAGAATGAATCTTAAGTGTAATATCCAGATTCTTAATAAAACGGAAATTGAAATCATCGCTCGAGCGAAGATTTTCATTTATTTTACAAACCCTGTCCGAACAACGAGAAAGAAAGAAGAAAGAAAGAAAGAAAGAAAGGAAACAGAATAAATAACAGAAATTCTATGGAAAAAAAAAAAAAAAAAAACGATCGACCAAGAATTCTTCCCCTCCAATCCCAGCAAAATAATCGATCGTCGGAGACGTCGTGTCAGAGATGTTTACTTTAAAAGGATCGGGTGTGGAGGGAAGGACCGAGGGCCCAAACGAAACGAAACCGTCCGATCAACGTTCCCTGTCATCGCGATCCAATTTCCATTTCAACCAGCGGCGTGTGCAACGTGTCGGCCAGCCAACCCGAGGGGAAACGGGTTAAAACAGTTCCTGCGATCAAAGCAAATTTTCTATCGTTGTATTCCTAAACCTGTGTGTACATTCGAGCGCGAATTTTACTTCGGAGTTAGTTTGCTCGAAAGAGGGAGGGGGGGGGGAGATAGAGAACAAAAGGGGCGACAGGAATTCTCTTCCCGCTCCTTGCCCCCTCCCGTTCACCTTCGGTCAGAGAACAGTTTTAAAATGGATCCCGATCTTTCAGGGGGTGGACTTGATTAAACGTGGACCGGATTTCCGCGATGGAAATATCCCCGGCGAGATGGACGAAAATTGAGAAAGTTCGGAGCGCGAAATATTAAAGCTGTTTGGCCGAAGGCCGATGGATAAGTAAATTCCACGCTCGTAACGTACACTCGTAAATTTGGACGCAAGCTTAGAAACCGATTCTTCTTTTTATTTCGAATTTATTCGGTATTCGCATCGATTTCTAAAATTTCGTAGCTCGAGAATTGTATTAAGAAGCGTGGGATGAAGTTCTCGAGCGAGAGAATCAAAGAGAATTTTTCTGAGTTTAATTTAATTTTTTAAAAAAAGAAAATGGAATAGTATATTTTCACTTCGGGAAAAGTTTCATTTCATTTACGTACGTGCATCGTACGACGTGATCGCTTACTTTTCGAACGGTTTAATATAGACTTGGACGCGACGCGACCAGCCAGAAAGAGACGCGTTCCCAAGTTTCAACCGCTGGGAGCAATATGTAACGCGCCGTTGTTGGTTTTGTATATATTTACGTATCGAGTTTCTTACGAGAGGGAGGGGGTAACGACGAGGAATTCGGGCCTTTTTGCATCCGCGCTCGGCCGGATTTAACATTATTCGAGCCGTGCAGAAATAGCGTCGATACGACCCCTTTCAACCGAGGATTCGAAAAGATGGAACGACTGCAGGAGGGAGGGGAGGAGGAAGCGATTTTAATCGCACTCAAAGCCACAAGGCGTTGATTATAAACCTCCCTTTTTTCCCCTCCCCTCCTTCGATCGAGTCGACGAGATTCTGATATTCGCATCGAGTTATCTTTAGCTCGGCCGGTAATATTCTCGTCGATGACTGGGAAGAGGGGGCGGCGGGGGATGAAGAGGGGGAGGGTGACGTTCGAAGGAGAAGCTAGAGTCTTGAATTCGGGACGATGATTCTTAAAATCATTGTTCGAGAATCGTTAGGGGGAATAAATTCCAATTCTTTGTAAGATTAACTTTGAAACAAAGGGAAGAAGAGATTCACGAACAAATAGAAATTTGTATCTACGCGTTGGAAAAAAATCTTCCTGAATTTATTATTACAATTTTTCTTTAGACTACTAAAATAATTAATCCACCACTATCGACATATTTATCTCTCTCCCTCTGTCCAACGATAAAAATGGATATCGTTCAATCTAGAATCTCGGAGAAACAACTATTCAAAATTCTGAATAAAAATCACTTTTCAAAAATTATTAAAATTTATCCACTCCACCGTCCTCGTTCGACAAACGAAGACGAAAGAGAAGGTTGGACGATCCACTAAAGAAAATTGCATCCGATCGAGAAACTCGCCCCAAATCCGCTCGTCTATGAAAATAAACTCGACGATCGTACTCTCCCAACGAGCCGAAGAAAGAATCGAGATATCGTCCGTTATTCGTCTTCGATAACCCCCCACGATTCTTATCTGCATACCGAATTTCAAGCCGCGATCACCATAAATGTTGATCCCCGGGTTCGTGGCCGAGTGGAACCGGATGCCGCGCCTTCGACACGTTCTAATAAAGCGCGTTCACGTACGAGCTGGTTCCGTACGTGTTCGGGCGGAATCGTCGATGGATCGTTTCCCCAACCAGGGATATCGTCGGTCTCTCGTCGCGATTCTTTCGAGATGCGATGGATTCTTGCATCTCGAGAAGGGTTACTGTTACTTTCGTTCGTCTGCACGACTTCACGTTCCTTTTTTTCACGTCATCTTGCATACATTTATCGTAGTGATTCTTCTCCTTTGTTAGAAAATAAAACAAACGAGATAAAACAAAAATATATTAATAGTCATCAAGGTTTATTCAAATGGTATTTGTGTCATAGCACATCCCTGGTGGTGAAATTACTGACTAGATACTTAATAGAGACTTTGATTTAAAAACCTTTGTGCTAGAGTAGCTTCTGTAATTTTTCAAGGAGGTACAAAAAATATCGTGCATATTTGAATATCAAAAAGGATACTTTTACTAGTATCCTTTTGTTGCTGATTCCTGATTTTACAATATACTCGTGATAACTCGTGACGAAAAAAATATACATACACGTCATACGATTTTGAAAAAGTAGCGAGTCAATGAATCAGAAATCATTTTCACATGAATTTAAATTTCTACTTTTGATTAATAACAATAAATAAAATATTTACGAGATTGGATATTCGCGAGATTGGATTCAGTTTCGTCCTCCAATGCCAACGACACGGAAATAATATATAATCGAGATAAGATCCACTCTGAATAAAAATGTCGCGACGTAAAAATTGTTCTCCGGCCGGCCATTATCTCGGCAAAAAGGAAAAAGAGGAACGAGATTCATCCAGTTCGAGCGAAGAAGAGAAATTATCGAACATTATCCACGAATTCCCCGATCTTCACATCGAATTCCCGGTCTGACGCCCGGATTTCCATAATTTATACGCTTTTAGCCATCCTCTCCGTATCGAATCCGCGCAACTGGCCGCTGTTCGTCGACTACGACCGATCTCTAAGCTTTTCTCGAGCAGGTAAAAAGGTATCTGGAGCAACACGCGAGGCTTGGATTGGGAATAAAGCTGTGAATCATTCGCTTGATTTTTCATCGATTTCCGTGGAATTCTGTAGAATCTCGATATATAATTGTTTAACTTTGTTTTTTTATCAAAAAATTGTGAAGTGTAATTATACATTTTGTAATTAAATATATATATTTTCTTCCTCTTAATAAAAAATAAACGAAATATTTTTAAGTAAACATGAAAGTCTTGAGAAATTGTTAAGAGTTTCGAAAATTTTATATCCGGATATAAAATGGTTTCAGGGATTTACGAGTCTCGTCAACGAGTAACGTTACAAATAAGAATCCTGTGTGTGTGTGTGTGTGTGTGTGTGTGTGTGTATAATATCGAAAAACGTTGTCTATTAATTTCAAGGAACGTTGTAAAACGATCGAAGCTAACAAAACATCTAATAAACAGGGAATAAGAAGAAAGTTTCGAAGAGGCGCCTCGAATCTTTCGCCCCGGGACAAGAAACGAGTTCGAGGAAACGTTCGTTGTTTAAACACCATCCTCTTTGAATAGTTTCCAACATTTATTAGTGATCGATGATTGTTCGATATACAAAACTTTTAAATTATCAAACCTCAGCTCAGAATTTTTAACTTATTATATAGAAGCCAGTTAATCAAAATGATTTACGCACGATCTTTTCATTGTTCAAATTTTCGAGTAAATTTCAGATCGATGTTCCAATATATTTACTCGATTGAAATTTTTTTCGAACTAGGTTCAAAAGACATTTTCAGAAAATGTTGTGACTTGAATTGATTGACTTCCGAAGAATACGAGAGATGATACTCATCGATATCTTTATACTCGTAATAATATTCTTTAATACAATTCTTTTCGAAAGTTCGACAAAGTTCAACATCTTGTTGAACTTTTTAAATCTGCGAAGAAATTCGAGCTCCGAGAAATTGGACATAGGTGGTGCCCCCATAGAGAATGCCTTTTTTTAAATGGATAATTCCAAGTAAATAAATGTAGCTGCCGCAAAATGATCCTTTATCGACGACTCTTTTTTTATCCTCTTTACCCTCGTGGATAACCTTTGCTCGTTTTCCAGGTGATCTGGAAAGCAATTCGATGCCTACGCGTGCTTTTTTTTTAATCGAAAAAAGAAAAAAAGGTTCGATTGTAAAGATCGTTGCCTCGAATAATTGTTCAAGCGGATGATCCATTTAGACAAAGTTCCTCTTAAAAGGGAAAATGACTCGTTGAACGGAAATATTTTAATTCAAAGAAAAATACATCCAAGCATAACTCATCCTACTTATCCCCGTCATTGTTGGAGACGACGAAACGAAAATCACGATTAAAAAATACTGTTGCGGAAACTTGCGATTAGACTATTAAAAATATTAAATTATAACGCTCCGCCTAACACAATCTAAAAACGAATCTTTCTTCATCAAGTCTTCTTAATTATTCCTCTACTAATTGGTTATTCAATGTGCTTATTATAATTAAACTAACACCCACCCACTCACTCCCCCTCCCACTCCTCTCCTTGGGGAGGTTGCACGAAGGAATTGCGAGTTTAATTTCCCCGAGATATTCTTCGAGAGATACCTGTCGCAACTTTCCTCATTAGCCCTCGTCCCGTTGTTGCCCCCTTCATTTTGCATTTATTTGCAAACGACGAGATTCCCCGTATCCTCCCCTCCCCTCGTGAGGAGAAATGCTCGAAACCGAAGCGAAAGGAAAGGTCCAACGTTATGTTAAACGTCCAATCTCGCGAACATTCTGCGGGCTACGCCGCAGAGATCCACCACGACCACCTCGTGTAAATTTCCATTCGTGGGATTGTACGGGGGATGAATTCAGAGTTCGCTCGTCGGTGGTAACGCAACGGCCGGGAGGTTATTAGTTAATTCAAAAATTTGCGCTTTGGGGAAACAGTGGAGGAGGAACAGGAAGCGGTGGTCGCAAGATGGAACAGGGTAATGGGATTTTAATGCAAAATTTAATTGCGAGGAAAGTTTGTGCAACGAAGGTAAGGGGGGGGAGGGGGGAAGAAGATTGAATTGGTTGTATTATCGTTAAATGGATTCTCGTGATAAATTTCAATTGGTGGTGCAACCCTAAGTAATTCACGTAAGGTTCGTCGAAACATGGAATTTTCCTTGGGATAAGATAAAGATCCTCCACTCTGGTGGATGGAGTGGTGGCGTTACGTGATGGAAATGAAAATAGAAGAAGAAAAAAATCCCTCCTCTTATTCCACCATTTTCCATTTACCACGGTTGATTTAAAATGCTCGTTCGTTCGAGTTAATCGAGTTTTTCAAAGTTTAAGAAGCTTTAAACCGATTGATTTCACTTTCCAAAAATGATGCACCCCTTTAAGAAAAGGGATATTATTTCGTACGAAATCTCATACGTTCTATAAATTTCTTAGACGAATCTCGCCCAAAATTCAAGAGCACACACACACACACACACACACAGTATCTCCTCTTTGCCCGCGTTTCATCGAGATACTTGGCAGAGGACGATCGAAAGAAAGAAAGAAGCGTGCACGAAGAAGGAAGGAGGCGGTATCGAAACGTCTGACCCGGTATGCCGACCAATCTTTCGGCCGTTTCCAACCTCGAGCCGGCCAGAGGGAAAATATGCCACGAGCGAACCTATATTCTGCCAACCCCTCGACGATTAATCGGTGGGAATGGAAATTATTTCGACAAGTTGGATCGCGTGTAACGAACGCCCCTGGCCGCTCGTTTATTTCGGCTGATCGATTGGGACGGCGGGGATGGTGGAACAACATTCCGTGGATTCGTGAATGTAATAATTGGAGGGCCGAGAACGATCTCCAAACTTGTCTGCAGGGAGAGATTATTTGTTATATTCGAAGATTAGAACAAATAACGAATGCATGACTTGAAATATCTGGGTGGAAGAAAGGACACGATGAAATTACAAATAAAAAGAAAATCAACTCTGAATATAGAAAAGACGGAGAAAAAAATTTGTATAAAAAAGTATAATGGTGCAAGGAAAGAAAGAACGAGATTATCTCAAAAATATCCAAAATATACTTTCTCAAAAAAAAAAAAAAAAAGAAAAATGAAAGAATTCGCAGCAATTATAGATAAGCAAAGAAAATAGGAGGACGAAAAATTTCGAGACGATCGCGATGGATGGAGGAATTCTATCGGGGTTGGACGCGCAGCACCGACAAATGGCGCACGAATTTCCACGCTCTGGATTAATTTCGAGCGAATTATAACCCCGTTAAGTGGGGGGAAAATACCGGCGGCATGAAACTGCGATTTAACAACATGGGATAACGGTAATTCGACCGCGATTAAAGCGAACTGGCCACCCTTTCCTTCGAAAGAAACTCGTTAAGGAGCGAACGAAGAATAAATTTTTGGAATAAGAAGAATAAATTGGACCCGTGCTTATCACGTGGCTGTCACCCCCTGGAAAAAAGGTGCACACCCTCCCCTCTTTAAACGTCGAGGCTTTAGCTCGAAAAGCTTTTAAACGAATAAGAAACTTTCGTCTCCGTTAATCGAGCTAGTTTCTTTATTCCATATAAATTGTGACCCGACTTTTCCCGTCGATCGATCTTCGGATTTTATTTTATTTTATTTTATTTTATCTTTTTCCTCCCCATCTGTAATGTCCCAATCTTTTTTATTGCCGGGAAAATGCACGTCCAATCTTTTAAATCGATACGAAACGCGAAAAACTTTTTCGCGGAAAAAAGTATCGTGTTCAACCAGCTCTGTGCAACAACTCCGAACGCTTTTAATTTCTGGGATACTGAAATTGGACAGCTCGTGAAAAGTAAAGGTTTTTAAAACGAGAACACGGCAGAGAACACCGCCAGAATCCATCCCCTCGAAATCCTCCGATATTTATCCTCCGACGTACTGCTACGCTCTTGAGCAAGTTAACCCGCTAATGGAGGGAAAAGTCACGCGTGCAAAGCGTCAATTCGACGAATATTTTTCATTCGATAACGAAATTTCTCGGTTGATCCCGAATGCACAGAAAATGTTTTCGAAAAATTTTCACGAGGAAAACTGGGAAAACGCGATCTCCGTGGAGACGCCGTATCCCTAAGCCGTATCCCGTTTGCTTTTCTTCTCTCGCCCCTCTTTTTCTCGAGGTGTCGCGTCCCGGCAAAATTGCGGCTTTGCAACAGGCCGACGCGTCGTTTCCTCGCCCTCGCCTGAAATGAAAATGATACGTGGGAGGAAGGATCGAGGGGATTGTGCGCTTTTCGTGCTTCACGAGGGAAAAATTTTTGGGGAGGAGTTGAATTATAATTTTTTAATTTAAATTTTAAGTAGCCGGATTTGGAGAAAAGAGTCGAGGGATAAGAATTGAAATAATGAAATAATAAATTGGACAAGATGGGTGAACGAAAACGATCGGATGAATCGGGAGCAAGGTAATTACGGCTAGACAAGTGGAATAAGTTGACCACCGTCCAGACAGATGGATTAAAATGTTCGTAACAAGTAGGAACGAGAGGCCACCGTCGTCCGGGCAAATGGAATAAGTTGGCCGTGATCAGACAAATGGAACGATTTCGAACAAGTGGAACGAAACAGTGCCTGTTTTAGTGGAATAAGACAGCGGAATTAGCCTGGATTAAAGCGGTGGTAATCGGGCAAGTGGAACAAAACAGTAATAACGTTACGTAAGTAAGAATAAAACTGGTAAGGTGATTGGTAAACGCGGGGGTTGGAATTGACAAGTAGAACGAGCAAGAGTGGCGGGTAAATGAAATTGATCGTGACTCGTGAGTTACTGATTCTATTCAAACAGATTCTAAATGCCGTTTTTAACACGGTTCTCGCGAAACAACGCAAGATATATGAAAATGTGAGAGCGGTCGTGAAGGGGGCGGTCACCGCGCTCGCAAATTTTGTAAAGGAAAATCAATAACTAGGCCAATTCTCGAGCTCTCGACACCAGCGCGGTAGTCAGCTGGCAAATGAAAAGCTGGGGTCGCGAAACAGCCATAAAGAGGAGGCAACCATAGTCGCCAGCTGTTACGTGCTAAGAATATTCCTCCTCTCGAAGAGGAGGTGAAGAGGTTTGGAATCGTGACGAGGGAGAGAGACTCGAGCTTCTTATCTCGTCTTCCAGTTTCACGCATGGCTCGAGAATCACGCGCCACCTTCGTCATGCTTCGATTTCCACGTTTCGACCTCTTCCGATTCTCTTTCTCTTTCTTTCTCTCTCATCGATGAAAACTCGTTCGACTCGCCTCTGGACTTTTCTGGATCGCGATGCCGGCGGTGACGTTGCTCGTGTCAGGGAGCATATATTCCATCCCTTGTCTTAGCGAGGTAGATAGATAGGTTTTCTTCGGGGGTGTGGATATTCGATTTGGGTCGGTCGATGCCGAGGCAACGCGGTGGGAAGAAAAAGTCGTGATTAGTTTTTTCTTTGACGATCCCGTGACTCGACCACCGTGATTTAAACGTAACGCGGAGAGAAAGGTAGGTGGAGAGAGAGGGGAAAAAAGAAATCTTCGTGGTGTGGAGAGTGTGTGCGTCATCGGCCCTTCGCTTACGTCACGAATCCGTCAAATCGATCCGACCTTTGAACTTTGCCCGCGATCCATAACAGGCGTGGGGGGGGGGAGAGGTGAAACGTATTCCAACGATGTAAATCGATCTCTTCGGATCTCTTCGCCTGTATCCTATCTTCCATTTCTGTTTTTAAATAATTAAGGCTCTCTCTCTCTCTCTATCTCGTTACTGTTAAATTTTTATCCAAATATCGATCGATGATGCTTATTCCAAAAAAAAAAAAAAAAAAAAAGAAAAGGGAAGAAAGAAAAGGCAATTTCTTTAATGAATTTCGAAGTAATGGCTCGATTTTATTCGTAAAAAAAAAAAAAAAAAGAAAAAGAAAACCCTTCTCGAGAAATTACTCCTCCGCTTCTCCTTCTCCGGGAGGAGGAGAGTCATTTTTCACATTAATTCGCGTGGCCGGGTCAACCCCATCGAAAGGAGCAGGGGACACGGAGGGGTCGTTCAAGATTTTATTGCTCCCAGGTGGGATCCCCGATAAATCCTCCCGCTGACGCAAAATTTACCTAGCGTACCGGGGGAGGGTGGGTGGTGTAATAATCGCTGGTGGAGGAAAACTCTCTTCGAAATCTTTGAAATTGATCTTCGAAACTTCGAACGCGTATAAGGAAATAGTTTCTCGTCTCGCGAGTATGGAAAAATCTCGCGATTCGGGGTGAAACTTGGCGAAGAATCCGCTGGTTGGATGGATGGATGGATGGAAGGCGACAAAAAGAGAGAGAGAAGGGGAGGGAGGAAACGAGGGTAGGTGGGGAAGAGATACAACGACACACGTTCTGAAAGTTTGGGTACACGTGTACGCGGAGGGGAAGACACGAACGCAATACTTTGCCTACATCCGGTGTGGCAAGAGACGAGATGCATTGTGGAATAACTTTTCGAAAACGAGATTTCTTCCCCGTGGAAAATTAAAATGGAAAACTGTCCTGGTTTCGACCGTGCAAGACAATCTTTCCGGAGAGCGAAAAAGTGGAAAACTGGCGCGTTAAATTTCAAAGGAGCGATTGTTGAGTCAGGGTTACGAATTTGTATATGCAAAATTTATTTAAAAGAATTAATTTGACGAGTGGGCAATAATTACTAGATTTTATAAAATTCGCTCAATCGTCCACGAGGCAACACAGTGAAATATATTCGCACGCTCATTCTCAACGGCTTTGAAATCGATCGACGAAACTTTTGATCATCGAGCGAGAAAGGATCGGTCTCCTTCGTTATCAGATCCTTTCCCCCCCTTTTGGGCGAACGATCGATGAAAGAGGAGGAAGAGAACAAAACCATCTCTTCCTTCTCTCTCCGTCCAATTCCTTCCTCGATCCTCCTCCCAACCGAAACTGTTCCCGTGAGCGCCAACTCCTCGTGAAGCTCCAAGGTTGTAAGGGTTCTCTCGTATCTCTTATCGAGACCGAGGATCGATATATACAATTCCAGCGTTTCTGTCTTATCTGCGAACACACAGGCGCCTCCTGCTCTTCGTGGTCGAGCATTCTCGGTCTCTTGATGAGGGAACACGCGAGAGAGAGAGAGAGAGGAAATGGTAGAAGGCGATGGAAAAGGCGCTCGTGACCTTCGAACACGTGTCACCGAACGTGATCGACGAGTTTCATTAGTTGGCCTGGCGACAAACAGGGTTTTTAACGGCGGGCCGTTAGTTTGTTTTTAACCCTTTAAGCCCTTGTGACCCAGTTCTCCTCGAAGAAGAGCCGCAGAAGATAGAAGAAACCGTTCCTTACCCCTTCTCAATATATATATATATATCTCCAATCCTTCATTTGTCATCGTATCGGGTTGCTCGAACGATCGATGGGGCCGATATCGAATTGAATTTCTCGAATTTAATGCGTTTGGACGGGGATCCTTCCTTTCTTCCTTCCTTCCTTCCTGGGATTCCTCGAACGATTTTCTTCGAGAAGATATGAAGAGAGAATGGAGAGGGAGAAGAAAGTGGAAAGTGTAGCAGCGAACGCTAATGAGAATAGAGAGGAAGAAGAAAAAGTTCTGGTTGATAGCTGGCGCACAGCTGTTCCCATGGAGACACTTGGAGACACTCGTATTTCGATCTTTCTCTCCCTCCCCCACTAGACGATCCTCGCAAATCCAATTTGTCCACGCCGTTATTCCTTCATATCACACCTAACCCTCTCCCTCCTTCTCACGTGCAATGAGATTGGCAAGGGAATGATCAAAACCGTGGACACGATAAACACATTGTGGATGGATCCGCAAGAAGAGAGAAAATAAGAAGTAACGAGAAGAGTTTCTCTTCTCGCCTGGAACGATATAAATCCTCCACGAGGATCTCTCGAGGATCATCGAGACACTTAATCAATTCAATTGCCGGTCATCAGAGGAAAGATCGAGATGATTCTCGTCGATTTTAATTATATCTTCGAGACGCTTTCGTCTAATGAAACGACGACCAACGCTCTCTCAAGACTTTTCTTCTTCCTCGTTATATATTTCCTGTGCAGAAGATATACAGTTTGAAAGTTTAACATTCAAAATTGCAAACAGTTGTTTCTACTTTTTTCCCCTATATTTCTCGAAAATCGTATTATCCTCGAACGTGTTTGCAAGATTCCACGAATTTGCTTTGATCCGCCATTTCCCTCCGCTCGAGACGAGTACAAGAGCCGATAATTACATCCTGGCCAGCTAACGAAGTAACCGCCGATCTTTTGTCGTGGGGTCGCGCTACGTGACCGATTAATTTCATTAACCATCCTTCCATCCCACCTCTTCAATGCCTCGCTAATTGTCAAGTTCGCAAATAACGCGGTGCCGGGCTCAGGGGCCAGGCTCGAACGTCGAGTATCATCCGCGAATGTAAATAGGCGCCTTTAAGCGACGCCTCGAATTCGGTTTGATCGCGCCGGCTCTAATTAATTTCATTCAATCCCCCGTACAACTTCAATCCTCTAAGACGCTAACAAGGAGCCAGGGATCTCATATTATTTAACCAGATTATCGGACAGCTTCGAATTAAATTCTGTTGCCTTTTTGTAACTCCTTTTCTTCCAATTTGAAAATTAAAATTCCAAATGTCTTCTGTCTCGTCTCTTTCTTTAAAAATTTCACGAGTCATCCTTTATCTCCTTCCCATCGAGATAATACGAGCATCGTTGTTATTTCTAAAATATTCGATCGAAATAAAAAGGAAATAAATCACAAAGGTCATAACGTAACAACGCAGAAATCCATTCTCAAGTCCGTCAGGTAATGGCGTTCATGCGTCTCTTCGTACAAGGCTTCTCAACTTCCTCAAGGCGAAATAACGATTGAGCAATCGGTTGCAGAGACAACCATTATCCTTTGCAGAGGCACGTTGCCTCGCAGAGACGATGGGGGCGGCGAAACGTTATCGAGAGCATACCTTCGATACAACCCGACGGATGATTGTTCTATGATCGAGCGTTGACTAATTAGTTTCATTAAGTCGGCGGAGCAACAATCGAGCGGATTGTCACCTGACAGGATCACAGCGTTGCACGTGAGATGATCGATGCTTGCCGCTACACGGCTCGGCTGCGGTTGACAAACACTACTGATACGCGCATCCGGATCACGAACAGACTCGACCATCATTTTTTCCCGAATCAAGTTTGTCCGTAGAAAAGTTCTTTCAGGATTTAGAAATCAAAATTTCTAATTCGCATAAATATTCGATGATATGTGTCCACCGTGTTTGGATTCGGATTCCTTTCGATAATTTTTACTTAGAAAATTACAAGATTTGTTTCATCCACGAATATTTTAGAGAATAGGACGTATATATTTGTATGGGTCGATATTATTGCAGCCATTTAATTTCAGATTAATATGATAGTTCGGTTACGTAACACGATAGAATATAATTAGATTAAATTTTATTCCAAACATGTCTCTCTGTGACATTTACAAATTAATTTTCCCGGATAAATTTATTATTATATATCGCGGAAATATATCGATAAAGTAAATACGAGAAAGAAAAATCTTATTCCAATTTAAATATTTCTTAAACATCGCTTCAGACACGCACGATAAAAATCTGATCGAACGGTCAATTTTATCACCTTTTTACCAGGTGATAATTCGTGATATTTCGTGAACAGGAGGGATTAGGCGGGATAAGGCAGAGTGTAAGGTTGTTCTTTCGATTATCGGCCCAAGTTTCATTAAGAATCAACGATGTAGCTCGATCCGCAAGACATTAATACTTGGACTCTCGATAACGTTCGGATATATAATAAATTGCGACGTTCGATGAAGTTTCCGTGAAGTTTCCAAGGAGGGTCCGGCTAGTTTAATAAAGTGTTGGATCGTTCTAATTCCAATTTCTGTTCCAAGTTCACGTTAAAGGGGCGAGTTGTACGAGTTATCACTCGTCATATTTTCTCGACGAAAATCTTTATCGAGTGAGGGAAAATTTATGAAATTGAATTACATCTCGTTTAAGCGGTATCGAATCGATATCTCGGTGAAATATGGCTGTCTAATTATATTGCAAAATAAACTACAGCGCATTCTGTCGGAATTCTCGCGATTCGATTTCAATCTCTAGCCATCTCTTCTCCTCAAATTTTTCCACATTTATTACGACCAGCAAATTTCAAATATCATATAAGTGTCTTTCTCCTCAAAAAGATTATCGTCTATCCAAACGAAATTTCCCGAACAAAATACTTTTCCAAGGAAATTTCCAAAGTCCAAATTAAACCATGGCTGGCCAATACATCCACGCTGCGTTTTTATATATTCTTTTTTTTTTCTTTTTTTTTTTTCCAACGATCCACCGCGCGTCATCCACGGCCAATCAATAAGTGTCGATTAAATATTTGTGCCGGCTTCGTTGCGCGTACGTATAAATAAAGTTCATTAATTTCGATGGCCACCAGCCCGTGAAATTCCTTCGTCGCGTCAACGAGAGAGAGAGAATCGATGTCCAACCAATTTCTCTTTTCTCTCTCTCTCTCTCTCTCTCTGAAATGGACGACGTTCTGGAAATGGAACGAAACCATGGTCCTCGATTTCCTATCAACGTGAATCACCCCGAAGAAACGATGCAATTCAACCGATTTCGATCGAAGAAGAATTCTGGACATCCCGTGCGCCGATTAAGCCACTCGAGAGAGAGAGAGAGAGAGAGAGAGAGAGAAGTGGGCTGGATATCTGGAGTCGAGAGAGCAGAGGGTGGCTGGAGAGGAAGAGGATCGTTTATTATACGGTGGGTTCAAGGAGCCGGTCTCTTGAAAGAGGGAGAGACATCGAAAAAAAAACTGGTGCGCGTTGAATGGTAAGCCGCGGCCATTGTTCGAAGGGAAACAGTGTCCCACATTATCCAGCTTTATTTTTAGTGGAAAATGGAAAAGAAGGAAGGAGGAAGGAAGGAAGGAAGGAAGGAGGCAGCCAGGTTTCACCTGGCAAGAGACGTTCGCCTCTCTCACGAGCACAAAGGGGCTATGCGCCCATTATTTTATGCCTTATCTGGTTTCATGGTTTACAAGCTGCTACGGGGATTAGCTCGATCTATTCTTATTCGTGGATAGGTCGTCGTAGTTGGCTGTCTTTTCAACTTTCTTGAAATGATTGCAACCGATGAAAGTTAAAATTTGCGATCGAGAATGATTCGAGATGTGGGGATCTCTCGTTGGCTGGTTTAAAATTGTCGTGGAATTCTTTTATCATTAAAATCCTCGAGTATCATAGGGAAGCAAAAGAACCGCATCAATGATCTCTCATCGAACGAATTTCACCTTCGTTGCAAAAAAGGGGAGCGAATGAGAAGCGTTGAAATACACTGAACGGGTGACGAGCGATTGATTCACATCTCTGTGTTCTTTTAGCCGTGATACAACCATTTACCTTCTTTATTTAACCAGCCACTTTTCACCCTTTTTCAGGGAAAAGGTTGGAGAGTAAACGCGCGAAATATTCAAATCGTCGATAAACCGGCAACTTTTCCACGTGGGCCGCCGTTTTATCGGGGACGTTAAAGAATTCCGAACGTTTAAACAGCGGCGAGAGATATATCGCGACTATGTTTCATACGGTATCGTGCGGCCCACGACTCTTATGGCGTCTAACTTTTTGTTCGGTAAACGAATGAGATCGTTCCCGTTCACGAGTCACAACACCTAGCTATTCTCTAACCGTTACAACGTCGTTCCGTGTTGTTAACACACATACAAAACAACGCCACGCCACGCCATTTTCATCGTGAGAAAATTCGCCGAGAAAAATTCATCCGTGTATTTACAATCAATGCATTTAAAAAATGAGGTTTTCTCTTTTTTTTTTTTTTCAATAGTTAATTCATTATTTATTATTCCAATTAAAAGGGATCCGAGACACTTGTTCTCGTGAAAGGAATCTTTTGATGAGACGCAAGGTGTATACATATATATATATATACACGTAAACGTTGCTATGGAGCACGGTATTTGGTGCACGATAATTTAAGAAACGTTAAAATTTCTTTCACTTTTCTCTTACAACCGTTGACCACGGTGACTAACCGAACTTTCTTTCGTTTTCATTTTCATTTTCACTATTATTTTAACACTTTACTCGAAGCAAACTCGAAAGAAAAATTGAATAGTTTATTCAATAATAAACTCCTCGATGACGGAGGACAACTTCTCGGAGAGAGAACCGGCCGATCACGTAGGCGGACGTAAATAATTTGGGAGGAGAGAGAAGGAAGAGGAGGGGAAGAAGCAGCGCTTATCCGTTTCGAATCAGCCGGTGAATAAGAGAGGCACGAGAGGGTTTGTCCTAGATAGGGAGAAATGCATAAACAGGAACGTCTGGACGCGAGGGAGACGCGGGCCAATACGAAATGTATTTCGGTGGGTTGTATGACAAACAGCTTCCAGGCTTTTGCTATTGACTGGCCTTGTATTAACGAAAACTGGGCATCGTGTGCAGGGGAAAGGGGAGGGAAACGACAACGACAGGGTGAGCCGAACGAGAGGGTGAAGTCGATAGCGAGCAGAAACATCGATCTGCATCAACTCCCCTCCCCGCTTTCCTTTTCACGCAATATTCGTCCCTCTCGCGCCTACTCTGTCGTGCAACTCTTTTTCGCATCCTGTGGCTATAATATCCCGTAAAATAAAGGCACGCTGTGTCTGTTCTTCAACCTAACGTTATTTAATCCTTTTTCTTTCTCTTCTGACGCAGAGAAAATTTTCGAAAGATAGAATAGGAATTCTTCTTTTCCTTCTTTTTTATTTTTCAACAGAAGGACAAAATCTTCGAACCTAGCCTAATAGGTTCGTGTTTTCGAAAAGGCAACCTGCACCGTTCTCGAAATATCGTTAATATCTCCAACATGGATGAAAAATGGATCGTCTCCGGATGAAATATGGAAATTTGGCGAAACGAACCGAAAGCAACCACTTGCCCCGCGATGCGTTAATTAATCGAGAATCGATGCGTGAAGATCGATAATGATTAACACGGGTCCTCGAATCTTTCGTTCAGGCCGACGATAATCGGCATCCAATTCAATTTTCACGCGAATGAATGAATTCTTCGCGATTTCCAGCTTCAATGCTGGCACATCCCCCTCCTCCCCTCGACAATAACAATAATCGTATTATTCGTGCACGCGCGGAAAAGCGAGGAAGTTCCTCGTATCTCTTCGCGAAATGACTGAGGCGGGAATGGATCTTTTTTTACGCGCAGATGGCGCACGAGTGTCGATCGCGACGCGAACGAAGAGGCAAGATGGAAGGGGATGAAGAAGTGTAAGAGAAATAAATAAGGGTTGGACCGATATGGAGGAATGATAGCCGGAAGCGGGTTGGGGACGCATAGGTGCACGGGCCATTTTCTTTTTCTCGATAGAAACTTCTCCCTCCACACTTTCGAATGTACGTGACTTTCGCGCATATTATTCGAAGAAGAGAATGCTGGCGGCGGCAACGAGAGACTGGAGGACTGGTGTCTTTTTAAAGTTTGAAGAATGTATATCGAAATGGGGACGAAGGATATGAATACATTTTGTCAATTTTTCAAGAGACGAAGGAAGGTGTAAAATTAAAATTTCCAAGCGTGTGTATTATTGATCAATTCGATTATATTATATTTAGAGAGGATGTAACGTAATGCTCGAAGAGGAATATATTTATTTAATCGTAAAAGTAATCTACTGCAACTAACTCGAATATGTTATATAAGTGAAGAACTGTTAACGAATTGAATTTGCAAATAAAATCCAGCCCAAAAAGTTGAAGAATCTCATTTTTACTTATCTCGCCCATCGATCATTTTCACGGTAAAAAAAACTAATAAAAATTTTACACCTTCCTACTGCTATAGAAAATTCGATTTGGAATGGCGTGCTCGAATGCATCGGGTATCGCGGCGGGGAAGACGAATAGAATGGCAATTGGATGGTAAACAGGGGACGACCGAGCTGATAACTCTGGCCGAGGAAGAACGCGACGCCGCATTGTTAAGTGGAATAACAAAGTTTGCGTATCTGCGCGATGGAAGTAAGTTAACAGGGCGAACGAACGTTTCGAAGAGGAGCGTGAACGCGGAGTCAACCATCCACCGATATATATATATATAACTCTGCATTAACTCCTGTATTAACTCTCGCCGTCGGAACACTCCACCACTCATTTCCAATTCGATCCGCGTTGTACCCAACTACACGTATATATTCGATTTTACGATATAACGACGAGATGCATGCAACGTGGATCATCCGGTGATTATCGAATTTTCAACATTAACCCGGCCTATCTCGAGGCCGAAATTGCTTTAACGCAAACAATACAGGGTTGCGAACAACCCGTTAAACCGGCTAACCCCTAACTTTCTTTCCGTGAAAGCGGGGCCGAGGCTTGCCAGAAATATTTAAACTTTTATGTCTAAGCGCTCTTTTCACTTGTCCAATTTATTTTTGAAATACTTTTTACATTCGACTGTTTTTACTTGGATTCTTTGGTTGAACGTGGAAGTTTGAAGAAGAGAGACGACAAGTGATCATTATGAATGCAATTATATGTTTATCTGATTTTATAAATAAGAAATCTTAATTTTCTTTCAATTTTCTAATCGCTGTAAATCAGTGATTAGAAAAATTTGGCATTTAATTTAAACGTAATACGTACGTAAATAGCAGTTATTCGTGAATTTAAAAATATTTATATCGCGTGTAGAAAGAAAAGAATAATTTAATAATTTTATTAATGTGATTAATTAATGAATATGTATTCATAATTGGGAAATTGTATTTAAGATTAATGAAACGAATACGAATTATTTATTTGATCGTTGACAAATCCTACGTAAAAAAGCAAAATGCACAAATTATAATTCTGACGTAAATTCTGTCATCAAAATTGTATGTATAAATCTTTTCACCTGTTTAAAAAA
The DNA here is from genome assembly GCF_048593485.1 of Apis florea. Classification (NCBI taxonomy): domain Eukaryota; kingdom Metazoa; phylum Arthropoda; class Insecta; order Hymenoptera; family Apidae; genus Apis; species Apis florea. The sequence continues at coordinate 4,458,327 of NW_028256549.1, read as the reverse complement.
AACAAAGGGGAATTATTTTCTAAAAAAAAAAAAAAAAAACATCGTAATTTTTCACGACTAAATTTACAAAAATTATGAAACGAATGTATTAATATTTTTTGTCTGACCCCTGTCATCATTATTTATCCGACCATTAAAAAAAAAAAAAAAAAAAAGTAGATACAAGCATAAATATCAATGCTCTTTTAAAAATTGGCGCATAAATCTATTCCGTGATTTAAACGCAAAAATGGGAACGCAAAGAGGGAGGATATTTTTTTGAAAACACCGCGATTTCTCGCAGTTGAACAAACTATATCACTCTATAAAATAAAATCGAACTGTTATAAAATACTAGAAAAAACACGAGATCCCTGACTGTCCTCGTCTCGCCAAGAAAATAACCTTAGACAATCAAAAAAAAAAAAAAAAAAAAAAACACTGTTGAGCACTGTTGACACAATTGACACGTCTCGAAGCGTATTTTTGTTCCGTGCACGCAAGTTTTCGATTGGCGTGAAAACTTTGAAAAGAGGGGGGAGGGAGGAGGAGAAGAACGATCGTTAAATTCGCAAGCGTGTTCGCTCGCATCGCGTGCACACGCGTCGTCAGCAAAATTACAAGGGTGGGATACGGGATAAAATGTGCCGACTAACCGGCTCGTTGTTCGACTCGCCACTCCTGTTTTTGACGTTTGTGCAACAACAGCAAGCGAAACAGCGAGCGGCGGTTGCGAGTCACGTCACGGAACATTATCAACATTACAATTAACAAACAACAGAACAAGGGAGCAACTGTCTAGGAGGGCCAATTTTGGAACCTGGACGAGATAATAAACCTGTCAACTGCATTCGTAAAAGGAGATCGGATGGACGATCGTAGCGATGGGATCGAGTTCCCGAAAACTTTTAATTCAAATTATTCTTATTCTTATTTTCTCCAATTTCTCTTTCTCGCGTGTATAAAATTGCTTATGTGAAATAATAAAAATGATTTCGTAAACATTTTTCACACTACCTGATAAAAGTGTAACGGTTTATTTATTGTGGTACTCGTCGAGCATTATTGATCTTCGTAGACCAGTTTCGAATATCAGCGATGAATATTTGCAATTTAAATGAACGGAAAATTTCTTAGAAAGACATCCATTAAGTTATAATTCAACTTCACCTAACCTAATTTATTACACTTCATTTAATAGTTTCTCCATTCTTTTGAAAATAATAACAGAGGCTGGAGTAACAATTTTTCATTTCCAAGAATAAAGTGTCTTTAAACGTTGACGCGCTTCACAAAAAGAATTTAAATCCAGTCGAGAAATTTGCAAAAATATATAAAATATTTTCTTCCATTAATATCAACGGCGACGAGTCAAATATTCGAATGGATATCAACCTCTTTATCTTCAATCACTCGAATCACTCGAGCAATGTTCAAACCCATCTCTATCATGACACCGTCTCGTCCATATTTCAAAGACGTCCCATCGCGACTCGAACGAGGCAATTTCGCCGGATGGATTTCAACGAATGGGCATCGAATGTGATAAACAAGGGAACGTTAAGAAGTTCTAACCATTTTTCTTATCGTTCCACCCTTATCCCCACTCAACTATCGCTTATCATTTTTATTAGCGTTCTAAACACGCAATCGGCTTATCGACCAATGCCTTCGTCGGGGTGCAACGGCACAGCTAAGCCGCTCGATCGATCGCGAACAATCCTTCTTTTTTCTTTTCTTCTCTTTTTATCAACTCTTCGCGAACATTTTTAGAACCTCCATCTTTTCAACAATATTATATACCTTGGAAAATTCGTCCCTTCGAGTCTCTTCCATTTTATCATTTTCAAGAGGAAATCGAAGTTTAATCGAGGATAAGAATATTTGAGTCGAGTTATTTAATTGCCACGCCGATACCTATTAACCCGCTTGAAACTTGAATTGTTCAGAATATTTAAAAAAAAAGAAAAATTGCGAACAAAATCTTGGAATAAAAATTTCAAAAATCGCATAATTTCAAGAACACTCCCGAGAATATATGCGAGTAAATAGTTAAAATCGAGAGATTTGCCTCGAATTCCGATTTCAACCCTCGTGCAGTGGTAATCCGGCCGACGACATACTTTCGTTTCTTTCTTTCTTTCTTTCTTTCTTTCTTTTTTTCTTTCTTTCTTTCAATAACTCGAAGCGGTATCGAGTGATTTGCACGAGTGATGCGCGTGCACGCGCCTCGTACGTCGTTTCGAGGGAGTTGGGGACGATACACGGGCCTCCGCGCGATTCCAGGGGCCGTAATTGGGGTGAAACAGGGTTCGCCGTTTCGTTTTCGAATTTCCAACGACGACAGGTCCCTTTCTTATTTATTTATTACAGGGATTAAAACGGAATATAGGAATAAAACGAAAACTTAATTTTTAATTAATGGAGATAATTAGGGGGGACACTTTATGCTGCGTCCCAGCGAGGTTTGCATTGGAGGATGGGTTTAATCTACTCTTCAGGGCCGAGACTATTTTATTCTCCCTTCACGCGACGAGGAAATGGTGATCAATATCGCTAGCGATGGGTACGAGCAGCGCGAATTGGTTCCAGCGTTTTGATCCATTCGAATTGTTCAGTCGAGGCAAAGATATTCCGTAAATTTAAAAGAACCAAGAGAAAGGCAAACAAGAAGACGAAAATATAAACCAACAATAAATAAGACGAATTTTCTCCAATTTTAATTATTATACTTTCGAAGATCTCTTCTCGATTTATCGAAAAATTTATCTAATAAATTTTTTTTAATTTCTCTCCTTTTTAATCTCTATTTTCCCCTCTTAGAAGCCACGAGACCGAATTTCAACTTGAACGTTCTCGTACTTCCAGGAACGTTCTTCCAGAATAATTTCCTATGTGTCCGCAAAAAAAAAAAAAAAAGAAAAAGAAAAAGGGGAAAGGATCGCAAGGATAAGGATTCGAAGAGAGGAAAAAAAAAAAAAGAAAAAGGGAACGAGTGTCACGCGGTGAGAAAATGCGACGAGACGTTCGCTTCGGCGAACGAATCGAAAGTGGTTGCCACTTGGATCGATTTTTCTGTCCGCTCGCCAATAACGGGGGCCCACTCCATCACAGCCAGGAATCCGGCAAGTGAAATCCACCACCACTATCTCCTCCCTTCGGGCGAGCGCCGTTCGGTTTCATCCCTCCTCTTCTTGAATACGTTACCAACTTCGTGAATTTTTGCCAAGGTTATGGGGACAAATTTCGTCACGATTAATTCCACCTCTCGACGATTTCAATACGCCCGCAATAGGGAGAGCGTACGTTAGTATCATCGTATCTTTGTTATTTAATTTGGAAAATAAATTTTTATCCAATGGATTCTTTGTGCATTCTTGAACAGGGTCGATTAATAAAAATATTGGTAAAAATGTATGTCGTTATTATTTAAAATGTAGGGAATTATTTTAGGGAGTACATTTTAATATGTACCTTCGTGAAATTTAATAATGTTTGAAGGAGGGAGGGGAATATTTGAAGAGATTGAATTTTATTCGATACTTCCATTCGCTTGGTAATTAATTCAAATTCAAATGTTCAATTGTTCACAATTGTAATTACATAATTTTATGCACAGATACAATTCAATACGACAAATTTTCGTACCGTATTTCTTCGAAGTACGAAAGTTTCAATGTCTTGAATAAAAAAAATTCCAAACTCACATATTTATACATTCGACTAGAAAATTTTCTAAAACGAAAGATTCGAAGCTTTAAACAAATAAAAAAGACAAAAGAAAACAAGAAACGTCCGTTCTTCGTTTATTTTCATGTTATAAAATTGATATCGTCCATTTCCAAACTATTTATTTATTCGAGGAACGAAAGATTCGAAGTTTGAAAAAAAAAAAAAGAAGAAAAAAAGAGAAAATAAGAAACAATCGTGGTCAATTCATTTTTACGTAAAATTAATATCGTCCAACGAAATGTGTGTACGGTGACGCACACACAGCCGTATATAACGACTCGAATTCTGGGTCGACCAATTATCATTTCCATCACTTTGTCGCCTCTCCACTACCCCGGATAATACGATCTCGAAATTCGCCGATTATCGAGAGGGAGGGGGGGGTGGAGGAGGGGATCGATTTAATTAGCCACCGGTAAATTTCACCGCCGTCAAAGGATTATCGCGGCGGGTAAAACGATTTGGCTCGAGGCGGATCCCGCGCTTTCCAAACCGTCCTTTCTCCTTCTTTTCTTCGTTCAGCCGTGTTCATTCATTGTGCCCGGCAAATGACGCACGAACATTCGATCCACCACCACCACCACCACCACCACCCCTCCCTCCTCCTCTCTAAAACCAGAGGCCGGATTTAAACGTTCGTCGTTCGCTGGTTGGAAACGCCGACCGTTTCCTCTCCACCATTCTTGGAGCTGGCTCCAAGTTCCTCGACCGATTCTTCGTTCTTCTTATTCATCTATTTTTAAACTTTCCACGAGAATCAAAATTTGCATCGTTTTTTTTAAATGTGTGTCCTCGATTGTTCGGTCGGGAAAGAAGAAAGTTTGGAAGAAGTGAGTATATTTCAGCAACAATACTGATATATTGCTATAACAATTTGCATTTAATTATATATAAAAAAAAGTTTTTAAGAAAAATGAAGAATCCTGAACAAAAAAATCTTTCTCTCGAATCTCGATATCTCGATATTGAAGTTATAACGACAATACATAAAAAAATTATTCCTCGAAGAAAAACTTGTATGAAAAAAAAAATCGCAAGATGTTTCGTTTTAAATTAATATCTCAACGTTGATTGAAGAAAGAAAGAAAGAAAGAAAGAAAGAAAGAAAGAGAGAGAAAAACGAGAAAAATTACTCGTTCCACGAAATTAAAAAAATTCAATTCGATTGAATGAGATACACACACACACACATATCTCGTTTAATGGTCCAGAATGAAGGGAATCCTATCGAGCCTCTCTAAATAGTGGACGGTTATGAATTATTCGACATTCCCCGGAAACCACCACCCTTTTTCCCCATCCCCGCAACCCTTCTCGTAAACCGGACGTATAAACCGAGGCAACGAGGCGCGATATTCGAAAAGAGAATCCCAAATTATCTTCACGGTGTATTACACGACGAGTTTATACGGAAATTCTTCGTCATAAGTTTGAACAACGCGTTCTCACGAACAAGCATTCTTTCGATCACGGATTTGCTCGCGCGCATTTTTCGAGAGATGCCGCTAATTGAAAAAAGGGGGGATAGAAAAGAAGAAAAGGAAGGGAAGGGAACGAGAGATGGTGCTAGGGATAAAGTTGGGAACGGATACAGATCTGAAGCGATGTTTCTCTGATCGTGGCCAAATTCTCTGAAATTCTCACGAATCATATCGATAAACTCGATCGAAATTTCGGAATTGAAGGTGAATTTTACGGATCATTTGTCGTTGACCGATTCTCTTGACCGATTCTTGAGTCGAGTTGCAGGCTAGTTTCTCTTCTTCTTCTTCTTTTTACATTAAAGATGTCGCCATCCATGTATTACACGTCCTTGTTTCTGTTCTTTCATCGATGAATTCATCCGATTTTACTGACGAAAATACCGACAAAAATATATTCTCGCATCTCGTTATCATACGATCATCGTTGGATATTAACCCAGGAAACACGAATACATAATAACAGGAGAGAATTCCGCCGTCACCCTCTGCTGAGACTGCACACACACCAATTATCGGCAGCCTGTGCCGATAAAACGTTACAACCGATCCCCGTTGCATCTTTCGACGCGGTAAAACGGTGGCAAAGTTAAATCCACGCCGCGCTGAGACTGCAATTCCGGCTCTCTGGACCGCAAAGCACCTAGGATCTGGAAGTCGTGTATCGCTGCTGGGCTGTTAACCGTTGGAAACCGCCGTCGGGGGGCGTGTGACCCTCGTAAACAGCCGGTTGTTTCCGGTCGGAAATGGGCCGGGACGCGCCCAACTTCACGCCGGACATTAATATCCCATTTCGAGTTTGCGAGTTACGGACGAACGAGTTGCGGCACGCTCGAGACGAGACACTGTTCAAAACGCGCAATCTGGAAGGAAGAAGAATACTTTTCCATCCACGTTCTCGTCGTTAGATAGTTATTCGTGGAAAATAGATAAATTATTGGAAAAAATTGTATTAAAAAGTCGAGGCTGGATATATCGATAAAATTTGGATCGGGCGTCTTCGAGATCGATGGATCAATAAAATGTTCCACGTTGAATTTGTGAGATACTTCAATCTAGATCGCGCATCTAAAATCTCCCTCAAAATTCTAAAAAGACGTGTTCCTCTTGAAATGTTTGCAGAAATGTTGATTCAAGAGTATATCGCGCATATCCAAAGGAGATACTTTTAAGAGGAACAAAAGGAGAGAACGTTTGCATTTACGTGTCGCATTTATGGGATGCGAGCGACGATTGCGGTTCGAACGAATGTGCGCCGATGGTCATTCGGCTGGATCCAAGGCGCGAATCATCGACAGCAATTTTAACGATAACGCCGGTGAGAGCGGCGATGGCGGCAATAACAGTAACGCCGGTGACACACCGGTATCTGGAGGGCTAAAGCCAACAGCTGGCCACCGATGCAAACTTCTCCGGTAGACTGTGCCGCTGCTTCCCCAGTCCGATGATAGCTCGTTTCAGGAATGTCAGATATTAAAATACCGCAGACTCTCGAGTCTCGCGCACCACTACTTCGTCCTTCGTCCACCGCCCCCCGTCCGAGCTAAAAGCCACCCCTTCGCTCCCCTCTCTTATCGTCTTACACCCGGACCATCCTCGTTTCATTTTCAACATCTTTTCGTTGGAATATTCTTTCGGGATTTTCACGGTGAAAATCACATCTTTTTCTGTTTTATTAAATTCCGTTCTTTTTTTTTTTTTTTGTTCTTTGCGAAAATTCGAGACAGAGAATTTTTAATAATAATAAAAGAAAAAAATACAATCTTTTTCAGGATTTCAATTAATTAATTTCCTTCGAAACAATCGAAACCGTATCTGGGTATAAACTATTGCAATTCTGTATATAAATATATGTAAAATATAATATTTTCGAAAATTTAATTGGGAACGAATCAAGAGCCAATCTATCACGCGTTCTCGAATTTTATCCCGAATCGGTTCTGCAAATTAATAACGAGATCCATTTACACGCATCCTGCGACTGCTACGATCTCGACAAATGGCGGCCAACTAGGCCTCTTAACCCGACCGTTCATCCCTCTCGTCCTCTACTTATTACCATCGTTGAGGATCGAAATTCGAGCGATTCCAAGTATCCAATCGAATAAGAAGAGCATGTCGATGAATCTTCGAGCTCTCTCCTCTCCTCTTCGCCCGACTTATCGTAAGAAATACTCGTTCTTCTCGCGAAGTTAAGCACGCCGAATCGAGATGTAAAACAATACGTTTCACTATCTTCTCGTTCGTTGAAACTTCGATCGTTTCTTTTCGAAGTAGAGGGAGAGAGAGAGAGAGAGAGAGAGAGAGAGAGAGAGAGAGAGAGAGAGAGAGAAAAGAGAAAGAAGAGAAGAAATATCCGCGCAAAGTATCAGAGAATATCAATCTTCGAGGATCAGTTTTATTTCAACTTCACGGAGTATCGTTGGAATACTTGCTCCCTTTCTTCCACTCTGCCGATTCTTTTTTTCTTTTTCCATACGTATCATCGTAATTTTCCGGATGGAAAATTGTCGTCCTTGCGACGATTAAAGCAATTAAATCGACGGGTTTATTGTTGAACAATGTCGATACGCGGTTTCGGGGAAGTGGCTTAAGAAGAAACCACTCTCCGCGATTCCACGCGTCCCATTTCACTTTTCCATCGACTTGTTCGCCAGGGATTACTGTTTTTTTTTCTTCCATCTCTTTTTTTTCTTTTTTTTTTTTTTTTTCGAATCGAACACAGAAGAATTCCCTCTCGATATTTCCGGCAGGGATCCACCGCGGCGAAATGGAAATTGTTTACCATGCTCCGGTAAATGGTGGATGCGGTCGGCTTTAAAACTCGATCCGCCCCACGATTTCTGAAACCTCAAACGCCATTTTTCGATCCTTTTCATCTTTGAAAGTCGAGGCGCAATTTTCGTTTTCGAGTAAATAAAGAATGATTCAAATAAGAGGTTCGAATTCTTAAGAGTATCCATTAAATCAATTTTTATTGACGAAAAATTTCTTTGGTACACTATTAAAGAAACAAGAAAACTTAACTTTTTACTTCGGATGGATTTCTGTACACTCAAACACCTATAGCTTATTAACAAGTGAACCAATATTTATAACTAAGAATCACAACTATCGAAGGAATTCTACGAGTTCCGTACGTGACAAGCAAGTGTCCATTCTCTCCATCAAATATAAACAAATATTTCATGGAAAATCCAAACGCTTCTCTGATCGGTCACAATCACTCCTTAATCCCTGGGTGAAAAAGTTCCCCCTCCTTATCCCCCTCCTAGAGAGAAATCCTCGACTAGGAGGAGGGCTAAACGATCTTTCACCCTCCGCTTCCGAACTTTCCACCCCGTCTCGCTTTTTGACCCAACGCACGGTCGAACATCCCCGGAAAAAGAAGAAGAAGAAAAAGGAACGAAGAAGGGTCAAAACGGTTTACACGTGTCCGGAACAATTCGAGCGGAAGCGGAGGATTCCTCGAGAGTGCTACCTTCGTACTTTACTTAAACAAATTGTCCAACTCCATAAAATGGGTGCGGTCGATCCGTGAAATCAATCATTCCGTCCCTCGCTCAACTGTTTCACTCACTCGAACGGGTGGTTTCGAAAAGAAGAAGAAAGAAAAAGAAAGGAAGCAAGCGTTTGACTCGCTCGAGTCGAGTGGAAAGGTGAGAGGGGATGAAATGGCGTAACATCGGGCGAGTTGCGTGTACGCATTCCGATCTAACACAAACGTTTGATCGAATTCCAATCAGCCACCCCCTAAATCCAACTCCTATTCTAACTGACACGCATCGCCTCCGCAACGAACCTATCTCGAGAAGATTAGTTCGGTTCTCGAGAACATGTACTCTCCCCCCGTTCGAATAAACACTCGGCGATCAAGATATCTGGACTCGGTCGCAGGAAATTTGATCTTGTATTTGATATTTCGGGCTCTAATCTTGTCTTGTCGAATTTTCCGCGGTGAGAATAATTCGGAAATATTTGTTGTTTGAATTTTATTTAAACGGAGACACGCAAATTTTTCGAATTTCTTGAGATTTTTTTCAAGTCTATAACAAAGTAATTGTGTTGAAAGTAAAAGTGAAAGTAAATAGTTATGGTTGCTGTAAAAAGTATTTTTAAAACAGTACTTTCATGCTCTGTAAAACTTTAACTTTACTGCACTACACTTTATTCCGTATTATATTAGCGAGCAAACATTATATAACATCCATCCAAAAGAAGTAACCGTATATTTTTCACGATCAATAAAACGTGATGAGAGATAATTTGTCGGGAAAAATGTTAATTGCGATCGCAAATTTGGCGAATCACTAACACCCCCTCCCTAAATATCTGCTTCATCATCCACGAGAATGCAAGTTTCGCAGGCGCAGCTGTTTCGAGATTCATGAATGGCGAGTGAGCGACATCTGCGTACAAAGGCACGTACAAGTCGAGTTTATTCGACGAAGCGCGTGTCCCGAGATTGTGAAACTTTTTTATTATCTCGTCGCACGTGGGCGCAAAGAGAACCGGTGAATTTATGGCAAAGGGAAAAATAACACGGTTGCACACGCGTTACCCTTTCTTTTTCCTTCTTTTTTTTTTCTTTTTCTTCACTCTCGCGTTTCACGACGCGAGCGTTAATTACACCTGCTCATCCCGCTGTTTCTTCAAATTTAAAAGTTTAACTGGAGAACAAAGAATAAATGACTCGATAGTTTCCTTTTTTTTTTCTTCTTTTTTTTCATTCTGAATTTTTTGATTCTCTTAATTTAGAAAAAAATCTCTCCCGATCGACGAACTTGTCGAAGCTCGAGGATGGACAGATTCGTAACTTATATGATTATTCCTCTGATCGAAGAGATAATTGAAATAAATTTTCTCGAATTCTTTCGAGATCGCTTCGAAGCAAGTTGTTCAAAGGATTTGCAATCTTATGGATTAATATTTTGTACTTTTAATCGTATTCCTCTTACTTATTGGACCGGTACGTATCGAAGAAATTTTTTGTCGAATAATTAAATACCACGACACTTTGCCTTCGAGATATTTTACGTATACTCTTATATATTTTAATTTCCAATAATTGCACGAAGCGTGTCCATTCACATTCTCATCGCACATTTTATGCATCCTCGCTTTTATAACAAAGAAAAAAAAAAGACTGACGTAACAATACTACTGTTCCTTCGATTTAACGTTTAAAACCATTCCTTGAAAAATCTTCGTCGGAAGAATTAACGAATTATCAATTATCGAATCAACGATCATCCGCAACACACTCGAAAAGAAAATAAACTCCGTCCAATCCTCAATTCCTCGTCTTACCATAAAATTATTCGAGCGACCATTTTAAAGAGCACATTGCCGTAATTGGATCACCGGTAATTAGATCTCTCTCTCTCTCTCTTTCTTTTTCCTCTCCTCAAATATTACAGCACATTTTTCATGTTCACATAGAAGAAGAATAATAAGCTTCGAATTGGACGATCCCGTTGGCCGAGAGCCATTTCGACGCCCTTCGTCGTCCACGAGAATCGTTGTAACGTAATGTATCACGGCCAAAAATTACGGCGATGATTTTTCAAGCGTTGTTGAAAAGCGTTTCCGGAATTTTTCAACCCCTCCCGCGGGGGAGAGGAGAGGAGAGGGGGAGGGGGCGGCCCGCGCCGCGCGGAAACTTTTTCAAACGGCGGCCCATTAATAATTAATCCCCCGGGGTTGAAGGGGGAAAGCCAATTTCCACGGGTGACGTCTATTTAATTAAGTTCCCCTATCGACGATGTAGATCAACGACGGTAGACGCGGCCGGCGTCTATTAAACCGTGTCTATTAATCAAATTTCTACCGCACGGATACCACGATCGCGCGTGTATCCCGTTCGTATCGGATGTTCGTATTCATATTTGGATAATGATCCGATTTGGATTTTCGATCGAGAAGAGAAATTTCGATGATGAAGACGCGTGTACGATTGGGAGAAGGAATAATTCGGAGAACGAAGATGATATTTGGATTGTGGATTATATTAATTTTAAATTCTTCCTCCTCCCTCTTCACCCGTTTTAAATTAAGATTGCGGGATGGGTGGGCTTTTTTTGAGCGAGAGATGATTTGGAAATCGAGTTAAATTTTTCGGACATGTTTCAACGACGCGCCAGTTTTAAAACGGTGTAACAAATTTTAATGAACATTTAAAATTAGGATTATTATGTAATAATTTTTTTTTATCTATTTATTCATTTCTTTCTTTTTTTTTCGAAGATTATAAAGGAGCAGGATAAATTTGTTTAAAATTTAAATCTACGTTTCCTGTAACTATGGAAACGAAAAATTTTCATTACAAGAGAGAGAAAGAGAGAGCATTAATAAACGACAGCGGCTGTTTTGAAATATCGTTGTTTCATTTTCGCTTTATTCGAGTTTTGCCTCGCTATTTTTTTTATTGTGTAACATTGGTTTCTCATATTTCTATCTTCTCTTCCCCTTTAATAGAAATAGTAAATATAGTACTGAGATCTCTACGCTCAAATAGGGAGAAATAATAAGGAAAAGTCAAGAGGACACGGTGGCGTGTGAGGTAGAGTTTTGCTTTTTGATCCTGAGGATCTCGGGTTCGAATCCCCTCCTCTATGATTCGTTCATTTCTTCTTCGAATTTTCTAATATAAGTTGAAATTATTGACAAATACTTTAAAAAAGGAAAAAATAAAAAATACCTTTTAAATACTAGACAAAATTCATCTCATAAAATAGTAAATGCATGAAAAATGTGTTTTTAATCAATTTGAAAAAAAATCCCATTAAAAATAATACTAGACAAAAAACTTAGATACTAGACGAAATTCATCTAGTGATACTGGTATTAAAATGTAGGGAAAAAATAAGAAAATTCCCTCTAAATAAATTCAGACAAAATTCATCTCATAAGTAAAAATACTTCTATTTAAGATTTAAAAAAAGAGAAAGATCCCATTTAAAATACTAGACAAAATTCATCTCATACATTCAACCTTTCCACCCAAACTCTATCCAAGCGGCATGTCACCTTCCTTTATCCACGCCATTCGCACTCGAAATCGAGGAGAATTGCAATTTTATCGCGGAAGAATAATTCGTTCGCGATCCAACGGTACGATTCGTCTTCCCTGCGCGCAGAATCCGGTACAGCGGATTCTTTAACCCACTAGACGCTCCTATAAATCCACCTCCGCGTCAGCGATCTCGGTAATATCCTGGAAAGGTCGTCTGCACCCCTCCAGTCTTTTCACAATCGACTTCTTCCCATGCGTTAACCCGATTTCTAGCACGTCGAACGTTCAACGCTTTATCTTCGAAACTCCAATGGCCTACAAAGTCGGTGAGCTTCGATCCTGTTTACAAATGGCCACCCTTTTTTGGCACTAGAACTATATAGTTATCGGTATTTCACACAGTGACAGAGAGAAATGCCGAAGGAGAAGGTTCAGGCCAGGTATTGTCTCATCATCCATCGTTTCAGTAGTACTTTTAAATATTAATTTTAGACTTGTTTCAGAATAAATCGGAAAAGCAACGATTATCTTTACGTAGATCTTTTTCTTTTTTTTGAATTCTATTTGGCTACGCGACATCTTCTCTTTGATGTTAACCAAAATTTGCGATATGCTTCTCAAGCGGCAATTCTCAATTTCTGCGCGACAAAGAATCATGGGGATCGTCGGGTATTTGGAACTCGGAATTTTTAATCTTTCGTGTACATAAATAAATATTTGATTGTAGAATTGCTCGAGAACGAAGCAAGAAAGATCGGTACCACGTTCGTTACACGAAAAGCAACTGTTTCAATGAAAAGCAAATAATTCTTCCTCTCTTCCATGAAGTTAAATATTACCAATTTGTCACAGATCCACGATTAGGGTGGACCAACCCTCCGCGTCTCTCTTTGAGAAGAGATGGAAGGGAAAAAGGGGATGATGGTTGTTGTCCAAGAATCAGGTTAATAAGCTGAAGGAACTGGCTGAACTGGCTTTTTCACTTATCAAAGTAGATTCTTCACCTCTTTAAACTTTCACAATTTGCCACGTTCTCGGCCATCTTTTTTCCTTCCTTTATCGGCTCGAAGAAGAACTTTTTATACCTCTCTCGCAATTGTATTCAATTTATTCGCCAAACGAAATAATAGAAAAAAAAAAATGAAATGAAATTCGTTAAACATGTCCAAGTTTGGATAAATGAAAGCTTCGAGACAAAAAAAAAAGGAACGAATGATTTCTCTGGAACGAAAGAGCGAAGAGAACGATGCCTCGAAGAAGATCACCTGAGAAGAACGATGGTCGCACTGGAATTTATGACCTCCACGAGAGCGTGCAATCGGATAGAAACGATAATGGAGTTTCTTCACGAGCGGAGACGAAAAGACGGAGATGTTCGAGCGAGATGAAGCGCGATCGACTTGGCGGAAGAGGAGAAAAATTCGATTCCTTGGTTACAAAGCAAGCCGGACCGATTTGTTCCCGGAATTTTTTCGAATCAGTTTGGATCGAATTCACGGCCAATCATCCCTGGACGTGTCGATGAAATTTCTCCCGCTTTTTTTTTCGTCGACGATCCATAAAAATATTAGGTTTACTCGTGTTGCAAAAGGTTTTGCGTTACCTTTGGTAGGATTACAATGAAATTTGTTAACTTAATCACGTAATTAAATTTGAAATATATTGTACTCAACTGGATTAATTGAAAGCATTTATACGAGAGAAGTGGCCATCATTCATACATGCCGCAAAGAAGCGGTTTGAAATAGTTCTTCTTAACCAACATAATCGTCAAATTTCATTTGATTCTTTCTATATAATATTTTCTTTAAAAGAAATGGAAGGAATAAATATCTATCTGTTTATTTAGTAGAAAAAAATTTTAAGATAGAAAAAAATATTTCGTTTCATTTACGATAAGTAATAAAACAGGATATAAAAAGTTCTACATAAAACTATATTCAATATTCTTTACAAAGAATAAATTTACACAACCTAATAAATTATTTTTAACAGATCTTCACGAGGAGACGAGAGATTGCGAGACGAAGTCGAGAATCAAACGATTCTTTTTTTCCTACGCGTATTTTCGAAAAGTAATCACTTTCAATTGCACGAGAATTTTCTATAAATACTTTTTATCCGAGGATCGTCCTTTCTCCGAAACGATCGATGGACGTTAAGTACGAACCGAAGAATGGATATTCCTTTTCTTCGAAACTGGGACGACTTGATAAGCGCAATTAATCTCAAGAATGTGACATTAATAGCGGAGGGTCGACGGATTAAAAATTCCTGATTCCTTAACAGGAACCCGGTGCGAAAACCCGTTAATCTTAATTCTCATCCCAAAATTATAACGATCATTATCATCGTGACTCATCGCTTTCACAATTTTTCTTAATGATAAAAATGTCGTTTCTAATTTTCAACGTGATCAACAGTTTAACGATTCTTAAAAAAAAAAAAGAGAAACAAATCCTACCAACAATTCGTTTCAATCAAGCTTCTACATACGCGAAAAAGAATCATAATCTTGAAAAATTTTATTCCCAAAAGTTAATAATAACAAAGTCAATAAATCGAATATTCTCCATGACTACGATTTACCATTACACACTGAAATAGAGAAGAGATAAATCAGATAATCCGTCACACAGTAATTTGTACAAAAAACACGAAGCTCAAGGAAGCTCATCCCGTTTCAATTCCTCTTTGCACCGCTCCTATTTCGCCGCGAATAATTCGATGTTGCGCCAAGTCTGGGGACCAAGCTGCTCATTCGATTTCCTCGGCCACACTAACCCCGCCCACCCATTAATCCCAAGCTTTTTCGCTTCGAACCTGGTAATTAAATTTTCCTTTCGTGAACTGAAACGCGGAAGCCCTTCCACCCCTCCTCCCCCGTGACGTAATTCCTCTCGCGATGGAAATTAAGAGAGATAAACGAAACGCGTTACACGTAATGATATATTCCGTGTATAGCAAGCGACTCGAGGGAGGTCGCGGTTAAATAATGAATAAATCTCTCTCTCTCTTTCTCTATGAAATTATGGAATCGTTGGAAGAGGAGCTGGAAGAGGAGCGGTTTGCCAAGAAGCGAACTCTCTCGTTCTCGAACGAGAGGAGAAGTCGTGGTGGGGGGAAGGAACGTTGAAAGGAACGTTAAAGACTACCGTTCCCTGGATGTCGAACAGCGATAATGACAGGGAGAGGACTTCTTCTTCGAAGTCGGATTTTCGACGATTTCCCTCCCCTTCGAGGGAAAATGTCTCTACGCGGCGGGGAATAAAGTTTATTTCGCTTGTCGATAAATCATTTCGCTTCGTCGGAATTTAATAGGTTGTTATTGCATCGATCTTTCGCGTTTCGAGAAGGGGATGAAAGGAAGAGAAGGAAAAGAAAAGGGAAGGGATGGGGCGATAAATCGAGCGGAAATCGAGCGCGAAATGGATGCTATTAAAATACAGGTATCGTCATTTTCCTTCGAGATCCGATCATACGAAAGCAAACATTTTGACTTTCTTCGACGAAGAAACTCCAAGGAATTATTCCATCTATCATCTGTAATTTGTGGATACTCGTCAGAAACGAAAAAAAAAATCATGGAATCAAAATTTATCCTACCCAATCTTACCCTGCAAACTTAATCTAATTTTACACGCGCCAATTTTCGCAAGAATATTCGCGAGAGAAGAATATACAGTGATACTGAATCATATTGCACGCCACAGAGAATTCTTTATTTTGTGCTTGTCTCGAACAAATTCTCCTTCTCAAAGGAACACCCTGTAATCAGCCGTGTCTCTTCTCTCCACGCTTGTTACGCGGGGCAATCGTTAGCCGTATTCCCTCAACCCGTCCCCTCCCCGCATAAAATAAATTGCGGTTTGTTTCGAGTTGATTCGGGAAGACGCTTCAATAGGTCGGCTGATCAGGTACAGATTGCTTCCACTTGCCGGGCGCCAGTAGTGATGGCACGCCACGGGTCGGACGAGCGTCTACTTGCATCACGCGTATAAATTAAATACGCAAACAACGCTTTCACGGGTAAAGTTGTGCGATTCTACGATATAAAAGGATTACCATTTCCATTCAGAAGATGATTTGGATCTTGGAATCTGTTGTTTAATTCGATTTTTGCCGAATTATGAAAATAAAACTGAATATGGTCTTCAATCATTAAGAGTCATTTTTATGATTGGATATTAGAATTGCATTTTATATCACCACGGGATATGGGATGTATCATAGAAGATGATTGGATATTGATGTTGACCAGGTGGAAGCGGAACATTACACGCGATAAAGCGAAAGAGGGGATAATTTTCAACCTTTCTCGGGGGATTGAATCAAAAAGAGAAACGTTCGTATTCGAGAAAATTGCAAAGAAATATAGAGGGAAAGGATAAAGCGAGGTTCTAATTTGCATCATAAATTTTTGACAACGACCGGACGCCAAATATTTATCTTGCATTGTAGCAGCAACCAGCAGTTGCGAGTTGGCTAGTGTTGGAAAGAGAGAAAGAGAGAAAAAGATTGAAAAATATAAACTGGTCGACTGGTCAACATTTCATCGGGGATTAGTTGGCCAACCTACATCCATTCTTGTTATCCCTCTGTCCGAGCTATGGAGAGGCCAAGAAATCGGCTCCCCTCCAGTCTTAATCTAGCGTGCTGTGCGACAGGGCTCGTGATGGCTGAAAAATCGAGGAGCCAGGATCGAGAAGGAAAACCATATTTTACGCTTCATTGCGGAAACTCTGAATGACCGAGTATGGCGCTTATATTTGCTTACTGTATTCTTGGATTTTTGGGGGGCAAAGAAATGTATCGATCGAGATTGAGAGATAATGCTTTATATTTCAATTCAAAATGTTTTTCTCATATATTTATGCGCCACTCAAATTGATTCTACCAATATTCTGAAGAATGAAATATTAATGATACGTTTATTCGAAAGTTTCCAGTGGAATCTATCGGTTCTTTTGGATTTTATCAGAAGATGTTCGTAGATTGGAAAGAAGGAAGAAAGATAATGGGTGATGATCGTTTGATTCGAAATCGGAAAGGACATTTATCGAGTGACAAAGATAGAATGGACACGTCTGGGGATGGAAAATTTCAGGATCCTGAGATTAAACGAAGCCAAAACGGGTAACGTCCAAAGTCAACTTGCCAACTTCATTTTCTTACGTCGTAATCCTAATGGGAGACGCGAAAAGACCCGAGACGACTTGGAAGGCTACTTAAAAGTTACAAAATTATAATTGAAACGTTTGATAATCGATGTTTTAAAAAATTTGAAATCTCGTAGACAAATTTTATTGAAATGATATTTCAAAATTATTAAATCCAAAAATTTTCCACTGTATAGTTTCGCCTCGATATCCAAAGAATGAATGAAGGAAAGAATTGAAGAAATGTCACTTCGAGTTATCATGAAAACGTTTATGAAAGAGATTTTTCCCTCGATTAAAAAATTACTCGGATTATTTTATTTTTACTTTTTATCTTAAATGAGTGACGATTATCTTCGAAATCGTCGAAATCAAAAAAATCGATAAACAGCGCGAACTTTGTTTTGCGAAATTGAGAAAAGCAATTTAATTTCCCGTGTTCGAAGTTAAACGTCAAAATAAAAGCAGAAGAACGACAAAAGCGGGGAAACGTGAAGAAAGAGAGAGAGAGAGAGAGAGAGAGCCAAGGTCAAGGTCTCGTGGCGTCGAACATTAATCGCGTTACATCGTCCTTGATAATCATTTAATCATTAATTCCGTATTATTTAATTTCCATAACGAATAGAGAGGAAAACAACGATCTCGAAATGATTCCAAAATTTATACAGATTTATACAATTTAAATTGACACGATATAACTGCACGTTCTCTTTTATCGTTTCAACACCTGGAACCCCTTTCGTTTATTTATCTTTTCTATGCTCGACTCGAATTCTATTATAAGAGAAACGCTGTCGAAACTCTCTCAAGGTTCGAAAGCTATCGAAACTTCCAAGACTCCCACTAAGAGTTTCCTCTCTTCGAATTAATTCGAATAATTTTTCCTCGTATGTAGATTCGAATTTTAAAGCGTTTCAAACCCCAAAATTTATCGCCACTCTTAACGAAATTCATTTGAAAAGTGTCCATTTCAAACTTTCAAGATTATTCTTCTCTTCGAGCTAAGAAGAGACGACGCTAAGAAAAAGAAAGAATTACTCAAGCAATTATTAGTAAAAAGATACTTTCGAGGTACCATTTTTCTCGAAATTTCTTTAATTCTCGAAACATATTGGCGAAAGAGAAAAAAACGAGATGAAACAACGATGAAGCAACGAAAAGTCTGTCTTGAACGAGAAACTGCTTTTCCCCTTCTATCCACGCGTTGTTAACATCTTCTCTCCTTCCCCCCACCACCCCTCTTATCCCGTGTCGCGAGGGAAAATAAAGGTTCGCGGAAGACAACGCGTTTCAAACGTTTATCTGGTTTCGATCGATCTCGAATGGCTTTTCAGTGTAGCCACTTAGCAAGCGCAACATCTTCGCTCGCGTACTCGCGGCAAAAGTGAGCCAGCCGAGTCTCCTCGAGTCGGGCCGCTTGAATTTTCATCGAGCGAGTCTCTCCAGAGAATTCCTTGTTACGTGTTATCTCTATAATGGAGGCACGCTCGAATTTGCAAGATTTCAGCCAATTTCTTCGAGAAAAGTTTCTCGATTCTCTCTTTGGAATGGAAAGATAAAGGAGTCGCTTGGTGATTTTTTTTTAACTGGAAGAAGAAATTTGTAAGAATATTTTAATTGATTCAGAAAATAATTTTTTCTTTTCCTTTTTTTTTTTTTTTTTTCGTTCTGGATCAAATTTGGAAATCGAAACTATCCGATTGTAGGATAGAATTAAAATTATTTCTTTGTAACAATTTGAAGATAGGAATATAAGGATATATCAAGAGAATGGTAAGTTTTTTTACGCGCGAGATATGGAATATTAATTGTAATTAATTAACTAGAATTCCATTTTTAATTCCATTTTTCGAAAAGAAATGTTGCAACGCAGAATTTGATCTGGAATACGATGATTAGTCGAAGAGATTGTTGCAGATCTAGTGGCAAAATATATATTTTTATATATAAGATTATTGACGTTTATAAGTTTATTGAAAGTAATATTGATCAAATTTTGATTAATCGATCGTATTTCAATCCCGTCTGTATAAAAGCAAGATTAAAATTATTACAATTAAATTTTATAATCGATTCATTTCCGATATATTCATACACGTCAATTTAAATTTTTAACGCAACAATTTTGAAAGCGCGCAATTAATATGATATACAATTTTTTAAAGTGAAAAAATACTGTTCGACACATTTTACTCGATATTACTGTCAACTTTCAAATGCAACGTGCAACAAATGTTGTTCAATATAACGTTTAATCACCGATAGATTCTGCCACTTCGAAAATCCCAACCACACCAACGTTTCTATCTATTTTTTTACACACACACACACACACACACACACACGCACACATTGGAATCCCCTTCAGTGGTTTTCACAAAACATTCCACATTGGTATTTCCAACCATTATTCCATTTTCCTTTCAAACGTAAAAAAGAAAGGATGCACTCCACACATTCTCTTAATTGCTCACCGTACCATGGACCTATCAATCTTCGTATCCGCCCTTCCTCCTCTTCCCCCCCTTCTCCGATTGTCACGCAGGGAAGCGCAGTTGCCCCTATTTTCGAGTTCCATCCGATGAAACACAGATGAAATACCCCTTTTCAGTAACAGAATTTACCAACGTTCCGAGGGACCCTTCCAAGGGTATATATCCATTTCGCGTGCCCCCTCCCCTCCGTTCGTAATGAATTTCCCGTGCTTTCGACGGCCGTAACGAACGAAATTACACAAACCGGGTACACAGCCGACGAAATCAAAGGGTTGCTCGTTATTTTCGTACCGATACAGCCCGCCTTGTAATTAATAACCGAACAATCGCGCGTAATTACCGGATGGATCGGTGCGTTAACGAGCTGTCAAGAGGTCCTCGCCGGGAAGATCAATTTATTCACTGACCACCACCGCCATCACCGTGTATTCGTCAACCGGAAGAGAAGAGAAATAGAATACTTCGTTGAACATTAGTGGTAACAATAGTGGTTCTCGAAATATTTCATAAGACGTTAGATTTTAGATTCTCCTTCGCGCGTAAGATATAAAAAAAAAAAAAAAAGCTCGAATAAAACACGATATCCGATATCACACATCCCTCCTCCCGCTATTTATATATATAATATTCGATCGTGAAAAATAGCGGTGTATTTTCCCAGAATATTCCACCCTATTCGTGGTGGAGGGGGAGGGGGTATCAACCCAGGGAACAAAAATAACGGTGGGATATCAGGAGCGCGGCAAAACTGCGGCGCGATGAATATTTCAACCGGGTGCACCCGCTCGGATCATATCGTTCGTCGAGATACCGTGATCGATGTTGCAAGAAAACCGGCGGTGGCCCGCCCACCCGTGCGCGCACCGGTAATTCCCTCTATTTATATATTTTGCCGGGCCGTTCATCCCCTATAAATAGCGGTGGCGGGCGGATAACGTCGGTCGAAGTGTGCACACGCGCGTGCAGCACGCCGAGTTCCGCTCACGTATTCATGCGGAAACGTCGGTCAAAGACGCCGAGTCACGCCAACCTGTGGGTCCTCGGCCGATAGGCGGTTTGCTAAAACTACCTGCCAACCCCCCCACCAACAGCCCTCGTTACACGAGAAGGGGAGAGGGGGAGCTTCTCGAGCCACTTTAATTCCTGGATTGATTAATCGTTGGAATTTCTTATCTTTCTCTCTTCCTTTCTTTTTTATTTTTATGAATATCGTTCTTCGTCGCAAACGAGGGAAAGAAAGGAAGAAAGGAATTCATTCGTTCCTGATCGAACGACGAAAATTTTTAACTTTTGGCAAATTAAAGGGTGGAAAAGATATATATATATATAAAAGTCGATTTTTAAAAAAAATATGGCGATCGATTTATTCTATCGACTGATGGTAAATGAGAAGAAATCGCGAAAGATTAGCAGTAATACAACAAAATATATTGGCCGATCGATTGAATTGAGAATGCAG
Source organism: Apis florea (assembly GCF_048593485.1). Classification (NCBI taxonomy): domain Eukaryota; kingdom Metazoa; phylum Arthropoda; class Insecta; order Hymenoptera; family Apidae; genus Apis; species Apis florea. The sequence goes on along the minus strand of NW_028256549.1, from coordinate 4,437,007 downwards.
TTTAAAATCGAATCGTCCGATTGTTTAATACTCGTTATATTTCGCGAAGTACACTACTTGTATAATACTTGAAGAGAGATTTGTTTGGATTAAGATGAAAGGAAAGATACAAGATGGAAGTGGATCGTGAGTATCGAACTCGATTACCGTTCCGCAAGATTGTGTTTGCTCCAAGTCTTGGATGGTCCTCGGGAGTTCGGCAAGAGGAGTTCGGATACGGTTGTTCGTGATCAGAGTGGAAAGTAAGGTGCGGTTGCAATGCTTCGGGGTGGAAGGGCGAAATAATCGTAGCTAAATCGTGATAAGAATGTTTGGACACGATGCGGGATTATTCGGTGGTGCGATTATGTTAATCATTTAATGCCTCCTTCGATTTGCGATTGCTTGGATCCATCCATCGCGATATTTGATTTCTGCGAATCTTGTTGGAGATTAGAATCAGATCGATGAATAATATCGAAATATGAAAGAAAAAAGAAAAAGAAAAAAATAAGACGAACTGTATTTAGTAAAGAAATTGTTTCTTTTTTTTTTTTTTTTTTTTTGAAGAAATATTAATCCTCGATCGACGTGGATTTCTCGCACGATTCGAATTTTTTAACAATGAACTGCGTAACTGAAAAATTTACATAATTTAATATCTATCTAAACAAATAGGAGAGAAATGAAAAATACGGAACGAATGGAAACAAATATACAGATGTTATGTTTTGTTTCATCGTTGTTATTGTTACTTTTTCCCATTATTCGTGATATATGTAGAAAAATTTAGTATCATTTTCTTGTTTGTTGTTTCGAATCACAGAGATCTAGAATTTTTAGTATCGATCCAACCCGTATCACCCGTATCATCCATCGAGGATTGAAACAGACCGATCGACAAACAAGAATAGAATCAGATACAGTATTGGATCCAGTATTGGCGCAACAGCTTGTCGTTAACTGGAGAAAAAGAAAAAGGAAAAAGAAAAAGAAAAAGAACCACTCGTCCCAGGCGGTTGTTTGAGGGACGCTGCCCTATTGTTTATACCTGGCAGGCTCGTAAACCTTGGCAGGCTTGAGTGCACGCAGCCGGCCAGTTCGTGCTTGCAATTAAAGCCCGGAGAATCAGGAACGGATGTTTCAAGAGAAAGAAAGCTTTCGCCTCTTCCACTCGCGAAACACGTGGCGTGGCCTATTGCCAGGGGCCCCGCCAACGCAAATTCCAACGAGCCACTTCACCTCTCCTCTCGGCCGTGCTTTTTATGCAAATGACTCGAAAGAGTCATCAACGGGTCATCTTTACGGAATTTCGGCCATCGACGAACAGGCCGTATTTAATTTCGTTCAAAACATTTTCGATCAAAATCGAAATTGAAATTTCAAAAGGACAATCATTGTATAATTCAAAACAAGTTCATTAACTTTATTCCAATAAGAAAAACGAATTTACACAAAAATACACACGGCATAGTAAAATATTTCTTCAAATTTATAATCCGAAATGCAATTTTATCTTTATATTCCTGGCAATTTTTCCAACAAGAGAAGCGTCTTTAATAATCGTTCCATCACGTTTGAAACGGATGCGAGCACACCGCAATAACGCAATAACGTTATCGAGGCCCAGCCCCTCGTTTGAAATGTCACGATCCCCTCCTCTCTCTCTCTCCCCCCCCCTCCCTTCCTCATTTCAAATTCCGTGTAACGAGTAATTTCGTCGTTAACGCGGTGTCGATTAAAGGGCAACAAGTTGCCACGGGTTGTCGTTTGCGCGGAAAAACACCGTTTCGTTGTACCGGTTATACAACGGAGTAAAGGGGATCGGTTGTCGGCGATTTATCGACGGTTTTAATCGGGTTCCAAAGGGTAACCATCAATTCCCCCGTGCGATGTGTAATTCGGAATGGAGCGGCCTCTGCTCGGCGAATTCGATTCGCCGAGGTAATCTATATATCCGGATAATTTTCAACCCCCTCGAAGTGGGAAAAAATAGTACTTTTCGATAATTGCTACCTTTGAATTATTACCCCAGCGTGTCGTCGCGCGGGAGGGTAAGATCGGTGGAAATTATCGCCAAGTAGTTCACGCGGCATAATTCCCCGTGGAATATCGAACACGCGGTATTAACCGTGGTAGAGTAGAGGGATGACAGAGAAATTGCCAATTAAAAAATAAATTGAACGGCCCTTACGTCCGAATATTTAACGCGTCTTCCAACGATCGGCCTTCACGATTATTTATTTCACAATTCGATCTCTCAACCCTCACATCGATTTCTTATTCTTACATATATATATATTCCACCGTCGAAAGGGTTAAAAATAGCCTTAAAAGTATTACCCTCTCCCCAGCGAGAATTCGAATAAAAGGTAATCTACGACCATCTATCCGGATAGCCGCCAACAGGCGACTCTAATTCTCGCGAGGGCCGGATCGATTTCAATCCCCTTTTGCCACGGGGGTCGATGTTCCAAGGAGGGTGGCGCGGAAAATGGAATATCATCGCGTGCCTCGATTGACGTTCGAATAGAAAGGAGCGTGGGTGGAAGGGGATCACGCGAGCCGCGTGTTTCCTTACGCGTCTCTGTATGCAACACGGTGCATTTGCGATATATATGTATATATATATATAAACGTCCCTGTGGTGCATATGGATGCGCATAATTACGAGAGTGATGTCGGCCACCGAGGGAAGGATCGTGTAAGGATCGTGTTTTCGTGCGGGCCAGGAGGGTACGCATACCTTGATATGCAATGTTTAACGAATAGCTGTTCCCCAGGCGCTGGGCCGAGTTTACCGCCGGACAGGCAGGAAGCGAGGGAGGTTGACATCCGTGAACACACGGCGTAAAATACGTGGAATTATTCATGCAACGATTATTTTCTCGCCGTGAATAGAAATTAACTGGGCTGTCATGAATAAGTGAACGCGAGAGAAGGGGGCATCTCTCGTCGATTAAAATAGAAATTTTCATTGGAATTTTTTTTCTTTTTTTTTTTTTTTTTTTTTTGTTTCGATCTCATCGGTGAATCGTTGAGCCTCGTTCAGATTAATGTATCTGGATACAGTTTTCAATTCAGCGTGAAAATTAAAAATTTATTATCCTCTTAAAGAATGGATCGAAGTTTGAACAGATTGGGAAAATGATTGGGATTTCTTTTATCGAGTTCGTACAGGGTGTTCGTAATAAACACACGTCGTTTCGAAAGTTTTTAATCATCTTGATGCAGCAAGATTTTGATCATCGAACATTTTACCAAGCACGAATTAAACTTCCACGAATAGTCATGTTCACAACTTTTGCATTTCCAGTCATTTCTATTCGTTTCTTCCCTTTAATTCTCCACTTATAAATTCATAATACAAAATATTCGATATATACTGCAGTAATGAATTGATCGAATGTAATTTTTCTCTGATAAAGACGAGCTTTATATATCAGATTATTGAATAATAATAAATGTGAAGTATCGAATAACCGATTAATCGGTTTCGAAATATAATCAATTTCGCATCACGCCAATTGCATTAACTGCACACATGATCGATGTAAAATAATAAATATTTCCAATTACACCGAAAGATCAGCCAACCCATCGAACAAATTAGATAAACGAACAAATATTAACATGCCAATGAAACCGATCGATCAATTTCCATCTTCTCTTTCGTTTCATCGTTTCGATCGAAATCCGCTCGAAGAAGAAACGAAAAAAAAAAGAAGAGAGAGAGAGAGAGAGAGAGAGAGAGAGAGAGATGTGATATTCGCTCGGAATCAGCTTCCTTTCACCAGCTTGGTCTCGTTTGACCCCGTGCTCCATCCCCGCGGGACTCCCTCTCATAAACGGAACCGACGAAAGTTCCTTCGAACTTTTAATTTCGAGTTGACGTCCGCCTCCGCCGCGGGCCGCGATTAGAAGAAGAAGACCGGTTTAATAATCCGCGAACAGCCCGGACGCGAGATTACAACTTTTAAAACCTGGCCAAACGAAACTTCCACGCGACTCTCAACCCCTCCCCATCCAACGTTTCAACGTTTCCTGCCTTGATCGATCACGGCTCGAGTTAAGATTCAAAATGTTTTTACAGATAATCTACTAGCTAATATTAATATTATCCTCGAATAGAAAATGGAACAGTTTCTTCACATACGTTTCTTTTCCCATTTTTATTTCCGTGTGAACAATAATGTTCTCCGTTATTACTTCAAATTTTTATCGATATTCCTCTTTTATACATGGTATTCATTTCGTCGTTTCCCCCTCTATCGGGTGAAAGAGTGTACCAGGTGGACGAGAGATCGGCCGATATTGTAACTCGAACTCGCGTTTCCCTCCCAGATTTATTGCGGCCGATATTCAAGCTGGAAAAACGGTGTGGAAATCGAGTTTCGTGAACGTAGGATTTCAATCCGCCAGAATCATTTTCCCTATGTTTAAGCCCAAGCAGGTATGGTGATACATCTGGCGGTGATGGTTCTAGGCCTAGTTTCTAATAAAAAAAGGGAAGGATCGAATGAAAACTGATCGAATTGTTCCTTGGAAATAACGGAAAGTCGAAAGAGGGAGGGTGGATTAACCGATTTTCGTTATAAATAATGGGGCCATTCGGCTCGATATTGCAACACCGAATGGAAGCGGGATATTTCAAAGTGATTTACGGTCTCCATGATTTTTAATGAAAGAGGCGTTATCCGCTTTAATCCTCGCTATCGCGCTTTCTCCGTTCATAAAAGCATGGCAAGCTCGTGCTTCGCAATATGCCTTTTAATACGTGCTCATTTTCGGAATTGTCGTTAACATTTTTTTCTCGCCTATTTCTATTTTCCAATTTATTCCAACTATCTTATCGCATGTCGTAACCCGCGCTGTTTTCTCTGTTTAAACTTCTAAAGTTCAATTTATATATATATATAGTTAAAAAGCAGAGAAAACTCTGCCATTGAAATCTGTTTCCGTTTCAAACCGATATTCGAGAAGACTCAAAAAGGTCCGTATCGCTTAAGGCGGTGCAGAAGCTTCATGAAGCTATGAGCACGCGTTGACCCAATGACCCACATCTTTTCCTGGAAGTGTGTTCTAGCGCTACGCTCTTCTAGGAATCGCATCTGTCACTCGGCCGAACTTCGTTATATAAGGCCAATTAATTAAAATCGTCCTTGTTTCTACGAGCGATCGATATATCCGAAGAATAGGAATGAAAAGCAATATTTTAAGGGATATACGTAATAAATAAACGAGAATGACCAACAACATGATACAGTATCCTCGAAATGTTTAAATTTAATTTTGCCCCGTGATAAGTAGCTGATCATCTGAAAACTTTAATCCCTGTTTCAACCATCAATAAATTTCCAAAAATTTCTTTTTCTTCCCACTTTCATTTATAACAATATTAGAAATCAATCCTAGATGAAATATAAACTTTTGGATGATCGAAATGAGTGTTGATATAAAATTCGAATCAAAATATACAGTGTTTGTCTTGAATCCAGGTTTGAAAAATTAGATTAAACCTTCTTATTACACACATACGTTACAAGTTAATTCACGAAAATGTCGACAATTTCGCCAATTAATTCCCCGGGAGGAGGAGGAGGAGGTCGTTTTTCATGCTGGATCACGATCCCGGCTCAAAGTCAAAACGGGGGATTCTACGTACGTAACGCAATTTGGCGGGGCAAGATCAAGGGCCGAGATCTCGATCGAGACCTCCTCAAATATTCGTCAAAGGGGTCGTCGCGAGAGGGGTCACGGATGATCAAGCTTTCCGTGTCCACGGAAAGACGCCGGCTCTCAAACAGACTTAATCGTCGCGGGTTGAGCGGGCCCGGGACGGATATAATATTCATCAGAAATTCTCGGCCGCGTCCCATTTTCGACTCGTCGCCCACTCCACGCCCCTCCCTTCCCTCCAACCATTTTCCACCACGCTCATCCATCAAGAAGGGGAACCCCTTCTTCGTCACGTTCGTTCCGGAGAGGACTTGTTTTCTCGTTGTTACGCGCAAAAGCCTCGAGAACACGGTGCTCTTTCGCCTTCCACTTCTCTTCGCCCTCCACTCTCCACTTATTCCACGATCATCGCGATTAACGAACCACGGATCGGCCGCATTCGAGCTGATGGAACGAATTCTTCTTGGGAATCTTCTCGAAGAGACATGAGATCTCCAAAGGTGGAGGGGAGGACGTTGTTTCGTTTACGAAACGAGACTAGAAACTATTAGAAGAATTATCTTAGATAGGAAGAGATTATTGATCCACCGTCTGTATTTAATATATAGTTTTTGAGCGACGAAACGTGAAAAGTCGGAACAAGATTGAAATACGTAGTGTGAAGGAGATTGTTTCTGATAAACTCTACTTTAGAGAATTTTTATATCTTTCACCGAAATTCGATAAAGTGAAAAAGATTATTGGTCTGTATTTAATGTACACTACTACTTTTCACGTTTTTGAGCGACGAAGACGAAACGTGAAAAGTGCGTGAGAGTTACAGTTAGAACAGGATTGAAGTAGTGTGGTGGAGGAGGACACAAAAATTGATCCCAATTTTTTTCCACGTAATTTGAATTGCAAACGTTTATGCGCGAGGATATTTATATAACGTGGACGGATGCCTCGCCTTTTTTCCCGTTGTCGACGGCCAACGCTGATTTCGTTTCGCTAATTGAAAACTGACCGATCACGAATGACGATACACGAAAAGCAAACTCGGCGTTATTATCGATCCTCGAAACATTAAAAACAAATAAAACTGTGTACTCCCATCCCGGCGAATAAATAATTCCATTTAAAATCCATCTTGCGAAAGAATTAACTCGTTAATTCTGAAATAATTTTCCCGTTCCCCGTCGCTCTACATCGTTTTCTTAATATTCAATTTCATCGGGAATAATCACGAATCGTGAGAACTGATTAAACGAATCTTGTTTTCTTGCTTGTCGAAAGATCAAATCGGGTTAAAAAATTATGATCGAAATCGGTATCAAGCTTGATTAACTTCGATAATTCAAACCAATTCTTTTCATCATTCAACAAATCAAAAACTTCATTTACAATATTTTCTTACAATTGCCACCGAAACTTTATCATTTTCCTCGCGATATCCTATAATATCAAATTCCCCAAAAAAATCGGGAATCGATTTTTCGCAAGCGCAAAAAAAAAAAAAAAGAATTCAAAACCCGCTTTCCAATTCTTCCCATAGAAAAGAATCCGCGCAATCATACACGTTGAAAATAAAAATTTCAAATATCTCGATGCTCGATCTCTCGAAAAAGTTTTGCAGTTGTGGAAGGAAGGGAGTCTCGAAACGAGTTACTTCCACCATCCTGGCGTCCCTTTGGGCAACTGGCCAGCGGCTATTAAAAGCGGAAACTGGAAGCGGAACCGGAAGCGGGCCGTTTGCCGCCGCTGCGAAACCGTCGTCGCTCGCTTCCTGACCGGACCACCGATCCTGCACTGTTAACGCCTGCGCCATCCCTCCTCGCCTCTCTCAACACGTATCTCTCTCTCTCTCTCTCTCTCTCTCTCTCTCTCTCCTTCGATCACGCGAAACTCGCCGATGATTGATGAACGCAAGAACGATGGAACACCGCTGCTCTCCAAGCCTTGCGGTTTCCCCTCCCAAGTTCTCCAAGTTTCTTAATGGAGAGATACGTCTAATAATGGAAGAGCGTTTCTTGCCGATGACCGATCGCTAATGGCCCAATTTCCAACCGAAATATCTTGCTTGTACCTTCCAATTTATCGTCTCTATCGGGATGGTGATTAGCCGTTCCAGTTGTTGCATTGGCGACAACAGCAAACAAAATCGTAAACAGAGCGAGGATTGTATTTGCATGCAAGCAAATAGCGGACGAAGATGTGTAAACGTTGTTGGTTCGGTATCCTTTCGTCGAGAAATTCTTTTCGTTCGAAAACTTTTGGCAATATCTATCCGCGTCTCGAGGGAGGAGAAGGTATTGCAAAATCTGCGCAAATCCATGTCTTCGAGGATTATTCCACGGGACACACTTTTTTTCTATCCGAATCGAAGAACGCGATCGGGCAACGAGGCCGATGGGAATTCGAGAATTTTTACATATCTTCCAAGGAAACGGCGAATAAGAAGAACGATCCTCGATTTAGAAGAACGAGGCGCGCACCATTTTCTTTTCGTAATTGGAAAATCGAAAAATTAAATTTTTCTTTATATATATATATTTCGATTGGAATTTCCAATGAAGATATAGTAGAATCGAAGGAAAGAAAAGAGAATATTGGCTCGTAGAATTTACTTACGTATTTGGATTTGACTGGCTGCGAATTAATTAAAATTAATTAATTCAAATATGGAGATGATCCTCGATCGATCGGGGCACGACCATTGGCAGAAATTGCGCCGATGCCTAAAGTCGAAGACAGTCTAGAAATTGTTTAATGATACAAAGTGCTCGATACAAGGTTTTATGCTATATCGTGAACCTAACTTTCCTCGAATCTTCTTACAAATGCCTCGTAAATCTCGTAAGAAGAAAAGTCACGTCGTAGGAAATATCATACGATAAAGGTTATTAACCCTACGTGAGAAAAGATTTTTCTCCTTGTTCGCGGGTATACAGGGCTCGAGGGTCGAAGAAGAAGGATAAAGGGAAGAATGGAAACGGATTACGGTGCAATCGGTCGATCGATCGAAGGATGAATTGCGCTTTAACGATAATCGTGATGTAAGAAAGGTGAGAAATAGAGAGAGAGAGAGGGAGAAAGAAAGGGATACGTATAGGTGATTGGAAAGAGGGGAGGAAAAGGGGCAAGAAGGGAGACGAGAGCTTAATTTGATCGCTTTCTCGAGGGGAAGGAACGAGAAGAAGCGAGGGGGAAAAAAGGAAAACAGGGTGAGAGCGAGCGAGTTTGCAAGTGTAAAGGAGCAAGCGTTATAAAGACGAAGGAAGAAAAGCCAAAAGTGAAGCTGATTTACGCGCGGTCGAGAAGTCTTCTCTCTCTTTTTCCTCTTTTTGCCATGAATTGTTCTCCTTCTTCCAACTTCTCGCAGTTCAAGAGAGAGGCTGTCTTTCAGAGACAGACCTCGCTCTTTCGCGCGATGGAATTTTTTTCTTTTCTTTCTCTTTTCTTTTCTTTTTTTTTTTTTTTCATAGCTTCGTTTAAACATCGACTTGAATTCCCTTCGTTTATTACGTGGGAGAACATCGCGTGTCGAATATCAACGTAAAACGATATTGTTGGCTCGGGTTACACACACACACACACACACGTTTCCGCCCGTGAAATATTATATATCGGATAATAAAAATTGCTAAAAATATTAGACTCTTTCTCTTTCTTTTTTTTTTTACCCGCTTAATTAAAACGGGTAAAACATTTATAATACATCGTTGAAACGAATTTGTTCGAATGAAAGATAAATATTCAACGGCTAAAAGCTAAAAGTATTCGCACATTCAATATATTATATCCTCTTTCACTTTTCCTTAAGCAAGAAATCCGTAAGAGATCCCTTGAGAACTCGTCTCGAAAAAAGTTTAAACTTGACTCTAGAAATTCTTCCTTCTCGATCCAAATACAAAACTCGCCGTTATTTCCATTATTTCCATATTTACTCTCACGAATGGTATTTCTTTTCGAAAACGGTACAACTTTTCCTCGTGCAAACCTCCAAAAATCCACTGATCTTTCAATCTCTGATTAGTCACGAAAGCGATATCGGTTGGATATTCATTGGTCATCACGAAGGTAGAAGAAATTTTCGCACAACAACATATTTTATCGCATATTATATTTTTTCACTTTGTCACCAATTCGAAAACGTAATTAAACTCGGTCGATAGATCGGTAGTGATTGGAGTCCCTTCGCCTGTCGCGATTTCCCGCGATTACATTTTGGCGAAGATAGAAATCACGGGGGGAGGGGAGGGTTGCACGGACGGTCAACGGTTGCGGCGAAATAGGCGGAGGCTGTCGTGTCTCCGGGAAAAACGCAAATGTGGCACGTGTCGCGTGTTCATCGACGTCTGTTCGCGACAATAATTGACGGGGCTGTGCTTTCACACGCGACGTGTTTCCAGAATTTCCTGGTAATCGAATCACCGCTGCTTTCATCCTCGTCTAAGGGGTGAAATGAAAATTCGAGAAACACACAGAGGCGACATTTTGTCTCTCTTTTTGTTCTCGCTTGACGTTTCTTCGAATTCGACTTTGTGCAATCAGAGGAATTTGGAATTTGGACTACTGGATTGTGTAAACAATTGTTAGAACAATAAGAAATTGTGAGAAATTTTCTTACCTCTTATTACATAGCGCAAAAAGAAATGGAGATCTTTTTTTCGAAATCTGTTCTTTTTTTGAAATTGAAACATTGAAATTTATTAATCGATAAAATGAATGACAGAAAACTGATACGATTAAATAATAAAAATACAAATAAATAGAAATTGATTAAATTTTTCAATTGGAAATTAAATGTAATAAATTTCTTTTACCATATAATAAACAATTATTTTTATAATTATATCATAGTTTATATTTTTCTCTGCAAAATATATTCGAGAGCGCGGAGCATACTTTGTTTCGAAAGAGGATATTAACTTTTCGGATCGATGAATAAAAATTTAGGAAAATAACAGGTTCAAGGTTTGAATACCTCTGATATTTTCGATTTTAAGTCACGAGGCGAGGCAAATCGGGGAAAAGTGGAGGGTAGCAGCAGATGGCATTCCACTTTTTTCCCTCCTTTCTTTAATATTTATCCTATGCAGATATATGAAAATTTCCCCCCCCCCCCCGGTTCATCCCGGCCCGGTGTTTCTTCATTTGCATTCGTTCTTCCGCGACAACAATTGGGCCGGAAGGGCGATAATCAGGCACGGCCACGCATGCGTGTTCGCTACCTGTGCTGGAATAATTCATCTTCCCGGGAAATTTATAAAAACGGAGATCGGCCAGTGACGATTGTCATGAATATCAATCGGTTCGATTCGATGAGAGGAGGGGGGAGGGAAAAAAAGATGGCGCGACAACGAGATTTATCCGTTCAATCATTCGGATTTTTAATTCGATATTTTCGATTAATACTCGTTTTTATACATTAATATTCCATCGACATCCCTTTGATAAATTGTTGGCAAGGATAGAAGAATGCAATGGAATACAAGCAGGTTGATGGACCAATGCAGCTCGTGCAAAAAAGTATCGAGCTATGTTTCCATCGAAATATCGAATTAATCAGAAAGATACTATTATGTGAAACTTTTGTAAAACTTATTCACATGGAAGCTACAAAGACTCGTTCTTTCTGCTAACATTCTTTAACCCCTCGTTTGGGTAAAATGAGGATATCCTTTGTGCAAACAAATTCAATTTCGCATAATCACAATTTTCAAAACTTCATCTTTTTTAAAAAAATAAAGTAAAAGAAGATTTAACACATTAGTAATTCGAGCAGTGTTTTCACCAGCGTGTAATGCGAATACATATTCTGTTCTGTATTGCACAATTAGGGTCTTAATGGATCCCATAATAGCTATTCTTTGACGCGGATGTCGACGCGGGGGAAAAAAAAAAAAGAAAAAAAAGAAAAATACGAAACGATCCGGCCTGCGAACTTCAAAACTTCAACGGCACATTTTTCTCTATTTAACCCAGGAGAAAATTGCCGTGGTTCTCACACCTACGCTCCACCGACAGCACAAATACTTAATGGAGTGTGAGAACTTTTACCCGTGCACACGCTGCGCCGCCTCTCTAATTTCTGTCGTCATTATAGCCTCGCATAGCCTTTCCTTTTTTTTCTCTTTTACTACGCTCTACGAAGAAATCCTTAAGGAAAAGTCTTAAATCTCGCGAGAAGAAATCTTCGAATCGATGGAATCGGCACGCGGTATTAAAATAATTGTGAAAATAATTCGGATATGCAAATGTTTTAATTACTGCCCGTATAAATAAAAGTAATCCACACTACTTATAAAAGTTACTTATTTCTCGTTTCTCCCCCTAAAAGAAATTTATTTTAATCGAGAAAAATTACGATGAAATTAATTAATTCCGATAATTTTTACGATCTAACGAGGCAATATTTTCCCGAATATTTTTGTACGTAAATTTTTTCCACGTATTCCAATAACGTTTTTTTTCAATATCACTCGATTTTGTTATACCACGACCTCTTGGGTGTTAAGTTGGGGGAGATAGGTAGATCGTATCGGGGAGAGGATCATCTTCTCGTCGTCGTTATAAAGTACAAATCCAATAAATACGTTCGCGCAATCATGACCCACATTTCATTTCACACGCTTTCGCACGATCCCAGCCCATCAAACTCCGTCCGTTCGTAATACAGACAGTCATAAAACTGCGCTGTGCAGAAATATCGCGCGACACGAGTGACATCTGGTCGAAATAATAACGGTGTGATTAATGCAACGACGGTTTTTAATATCCTTGTCGCGCTCCAGCGTTTCGTTTATCGGCCTACGACACTATAAACCGATCCCAGCTTCTGCCGCGGTGCAGAAGACTGAGAGAGAGAGGAGGAGGAGGAAGGGAAAGAGAATTATAATTGACGTACGGTGGACGGCGATTCGATTTATTCGTAAAATAAATCGCCAGCCGGAGAAAGTGTTCAACGAGGGGAACTGATTACGGGTTAAAAAATAAAGGTAGAGAACGATCCAACTTTTTTTATTTATTTTTTTATTTTTCTTTTTTCCTTCGTCAAACGTCAAATCTCCTTTTTTTCACCCGTGATTTCTCTTCGACTGCCGATTTTCGTGATAAAAGGAAAGAGAGAAAGAAAAAAGCCTCCGTTCGAAATTGAAACGTTAAATCAACGCGAGTTTGACGAGGTTTGATGATTTGTCTATCCAATCTTGCGAATTCAGATTCTTCGAGATCGATGAGTGATTATATTAAATATTATATATCGTCGAACTGAACGTGCATTTTGGATTATTACGGGTACGGAAATAATGGACGATATCGAATGTTATATGAAAATATTCGCTTCGGAAATGAATCGAGACGTTTTCGTGAAAAAAGGATTAATATTATCGGGGCTCCTTCGTTTTTTTTCCCCTCGAGGATCTTATCTTGCTGGATACAATCCGCAGGCAAAGACAATAAGTTCTGGAAAAGTAATTCTACTATTGGCAGAAAGTTTCTAATAAAAACTCTCAACTTTCCAAAGGAAGAGAAACTTTAGTAATAAGAATCGCAAAGACAGCGAGAAAAAGGGATTCGAGAAATGAAAAGAGTGCAGGGGAAAAAAAGGGTTTTCCAGGATTGGAAAGTAGAACAGCTTGTAACCCAAAAGTATAAAAAAAACCTGTCAAAAAAAAAAGAGAGAGAGAGAAAAAAAAAAGTTACATTAAGGGCAAAGAAGAGAAGTTTTCAGCGGTGAGAGAAAATCGGTGCAAGGTCACTAGGAGGGGGAAAAAAAAAATTTACAGTGATAAAATCTCAACTAATGAATAATGAATTCTAATGATGAAAATTAAATAGTAAAAAAAGACATAGAGAGAAAAAAAACAACTATTTACAACGATGAAAGAAGCAATACACGAAAAGAAGCAATAAGAATATCATAGAATCAATAAAAAAAAAAAAGATTATATTTACGAAAAAAAAAAAAAAAAATTTTCCACAAAAGCGCAAGGCCGTGAAAAAGTAGAAATTTTAAAAAGAGAAATCAACGCAAGGTCGGCGAAAAAAAGATTCGCAGCAACGAAAAAGAAATATCGCGAATAATGAATTTTAACGATAAAAAATCGAACGAATAAATAACGACGAAACAACGAAGTACAGAAAACAAAAGGAAAAACAGAACTATCGATGGGGACACGTTATAAAATCAATAAAAAAAGGAAGAATATTACCGAGAACAAGGGGGACGGAGAAAAAAGACTCCAACAAAAGACGCGAAAAATGAAGCAGTTCCAGAAATCAACGCGAAGTCGCCAAAGAAAGATTTGCAGCAATAAAAAAAAAAAAGAAACGGTGCGGATAATGATATTCAAGCGATAAAGAGGAGCGGACAAAAGACGTAAAAAGAAAGAAAGAAAGTGACTACAATGAAGGAACAACGTAAGAGAAGAAATAGTACCACTAAAAACCGACATAAAAGTCAACGCAATAAAAAGAAGTGGAATAACACGAAGATCGACTGAAACACAACCCCCTCCTCCCCTCTCCACTCTTAAACCCGTCAATTTTCGACTTGAATTGAATGGTGATCGTGGTCCAACACCGGAGGATGTTCATCGATTCGACCGACATTAATAAACAGCTCGCGAACGAATGAATATATACGAACAGAGAGAAAGAGAGAGAGAGAGAGAAGGAGAAGTCAAGAAATTCTCGAGGATGAATCGTTTCGTGTCGTTGGAAGGGGACGAGGAGAAGTCGCGACACGTTCGAGACACGGGGAACACGGAGGGATGAGCAAAAGGGTTGGTGGATATCCGAGAATTTTTCCGGTCACGATTTAAAAGTTCGAGCGTTCCTTTATTCATGAGGGAATTATTGGCCGCATTACCATTTAACATGGTTAAGGATTTTGGAGGGCAAAATCGTTTCCAAGTGGCGAATCGATTTGCCGAGTGGAATAAAATCTCAACTAATATCCCCAAACTACGTGGCAATATTAACATCGGGCGAATTTAGAAAAAAAATTTTTTTTATCTCGTAACCGAGAGAAGAGACGTAACGTTGCCGCAACGTTGTTCATCTTTCCTCGTATTTCCTTGCTTCAATTCTAATCATTTATACGCACAGAGACGCGTTTCAAGTTAATGCAATGTTAATAGATACTTGCCTAGCGGATTTGAAATGAACGCGTGAGATTCCAGTGTCCCGAGCTTCACGTTACATCGATGTGCTTTTGCATTAATATGCAAGAGCTAATGAAAATGATAATTACCCGGATATGAACATACGTACGGTTGAAACTTTGCATGCACAACGAAAGTTCGCGGCATCGGGTGAAATAAAAATCCTCTCTATGACAATCTCTATAAAAATTAAAGTTCAGCGCGATTTTCTTTACAAATTTTACATATTTCTATTAACATCGTAATACGAATTTAACGATCGTCTAAATGTAAATAGAGTCTGCTTAAAATTCTGTTTTGTTTTCTGAACGCAATGCAAACGATATTATGTATATTTATACCGTGCTCCAAGCTAAACACTCAACTTGTACCTAATAAACTCGTTGTTGTAAACGTATTGATGTATTAATTTTCTTTTTTAGACGCTTAAACGATATATTATTTATAATTTCATAAAATAGATAAATGTGAAAAAAAATTCTCTTTGACTTTCCTTCCCGCCGCTACGCAACACATACACACAACTCTTATCTCGAGACCACGATCGTTCTCCACTTTCTTCCCGCTTTTCTCTCCCTTGAGCCCTTCTTCTTTCAACCAGGCCTTTCAACCCATCGTTCCTCACGTGCCGCCTTCGATAAACCGTACACACACGCACACACACACACGTACCCTTTAAGCAAGCGAACCGTGTCCGCTCCGTTCTTCGTATTTCTTCGCGATATTCCCTCCCCCCTTATCTTTGCCACCGGTTTCATTTATTACGCGGACGAAGATCGCCACTCTCTCCTCTTTTTACCGTTCCACTCGACCAGCAGCTTCTTCCAAGGCGCTTAATTTCGTTCCATCGTCAAACGACGATGTCCATCATAACGTCCATCGTCGAACCATCCTCGTTCACCGACCACGGGCGAAAAATAGGGAAGAAACGAAATATTTACACGAAACTCGAATGCGTATATTTATATCGATGAAAAAATTTGCATAAATCAATCTTATCTCAAGTTTCCATCAAGATAGAAAGAAAGATGGCGTTTATTATTTTATTTCGGCGAAACGAACTCTGGTGTGCAAATAAGATTGATTAATATCAGAAGGGTTATTCCACCCGGTTGCAGAGAATCCGTTTCGTAAATACCCATCGTGATCGATCGTTGCACGAACAAAGAAAGGAACGAGGAAGAATTAACGAATCACACGAATTTGTCGTAAGAGGGGGATGGAGGGAGAATTGTTTGGAGGGGAGGATAAAGTTCGTGAGAGAGGTTGTTGAAATCATCGGATGATTTTTCTCTTCGAATGAGGAGCGTCTCGCGCTTTACGCGCTACTTTTCTAAGGAATCGAAGGGGCTGAGGGGAGGGAGATGGTAGCAGCAACCACGGGGTAGTAATTACTACGTCGAGCACTCCCATAGGAGATTTTCAAAGGTATAAAAGTGAATAAAGGGAGGGGATGGTCGTTGGACCAAGAGGGGTCGCGGGGGAATTGACATGGGGAAGAAAACGACGAGTTTTCCAGTCTGTGCCCTAGCTGGAGCTATAGTCGTCGATGAGAGGCGTAAGATGGCCGGGGGGAGATCCGATGAGATCTCGTGAATCATGCCCCATAGATTGGGGAAAATTTTTCTTCTTCTTGCGGGAGAATAGGCGATGTTTGTTTGAGAATTGTTTGAAGAGGAATTAAATATAATGAGAATTTTGAAATTTAATGCAATTATATGTTAAGACAATATTTAATTTATTAATTAATTTTTGAAGACTCGTGTCTGTAAGATTTTTAAAAGTCTTGAAAATTTAAACTTGTGCGTTTAATTTTTATCTTTTTCATTTATAATTTGTGAATCAATATTTATTATTCAATCGAAATTAAAGTGAAAAATAAAGTTTATTAAATTTATCGATCCTCCCAATTTAATTTAATTAATTATTTATCTATGAATAAATAAATAAATAAATCGGATGGATAAAAGCTTGGACAAGATTGTTTTCTTTATGGAAGAAAAGATACACTATTTTATTTTACTTTATTTGAGAATTATTTACAAAAAAGAAAAAGAAAAGTTCGGGGATCGTTAAGAAAATGAAATTGGAGATTATTGTAAAGGTAGTGTAATTTTTTAATCCACTCTTTCGCGTGAATAAAATTACATGAATATTAACGTACATTATAATTTATGAATGTTCAGGTTGCAAATGCAAGAATAAATTAATATATCCAATTAAGCTTCCGTTCTGACATTACCGTGCAATTTTTTCCCCTGTCTATTGCACGCTAGATTTTAAAATCTTTTATAATTTGTATCTCTTAATTTAATTCTCCTCCTTTTTTTATTATTTAAAAAAAAGAAAAAAGAGTATACATTCCTCTCGAAACTATTCAATTTTCAAAGATCGTTCATCCACCGATAATACTAATTAATTTAAATCAAAATGATAACATCACAGGGCGCGGAATCGCCCTGTTATATATTTCTAGCAACGTTGAAAAGCGACGTAATTAAATAACACGCGAAACATTGCACGTACCGTTATTTAAGTACGTATATACGTTGAAGTAACATACGTGTAATTCAAAATTATTGCCCATACTTCGGTACACGTGGCTTAATTACACTTGTATTTATCCGCATATCCGGTTGAAAATTTCTCTGAAATAAAAGATGTGGAATTCTCGAATTGCCGAAGAGCAAAGCGGGCGAATTATTGCATAGAAATCAAATGTTATTCAAATGATAATGTTGCTTCGATCGCACGTTTATTACTCGCAATTTTACGTTTCCCGTGTGATCGTTCTAACGAATCCATTTAATTCCGCAAGATTTGCCCGAAATAACTCGCTTAAACAAATTCACTTCTGGGCGCAACACTGTGGCCCACCAACCAACCAACCAACCGCCACTGTTTTCATTTGGAACGGCATGCAAATTAAGTAGCGCTCGGGTTGCCTTTAAATTAAGATTTTTGAACGCGAACAGAGTTTAAATAACGCGTACCGCGGGAATTTCCGGATTAATACTATTCAACCGAGGTTGAAGAGGGAAGCGGAGAGGAAAACGGCGCGCAACTTCTTTTTCATCCTTCCCATTTCCACCGAGACGTGAATGGAAACTAGCAACGAGAGAGAGAGAGAGAGAGAAAGAGAAAGAGAGAGAGAGGAAGGAAATAGAATTAAAAGAGAAGAGTATGAAAAAGGGAAAGTGGTATCGCGTTTCCCCAACTTTTCCCCATTCATTAATAATGGACCCGGTCATCTTTGAAAATATATACAAGAAGAATAGAAATTTCATTGAAGCGAGAAAAAAAAAAAATTCTTCGAAACCACTTCTCGATGAAACGCAAAAAAAAAAAAAAAAAGAAATGTATTCGCAAGAAACCACGTTGCACAAAATTTTCATAAATGCTTGCTTCGTTTCATCGCATATTCTTGAATAAAAACGGAACGACGAAATAAAATCCGAGCCCGGCCATCCTCGAAATCCGATGCAGAATCGGATCGAGATCCAGGCAGAACGAAATTTGAATTCGAGGGGAATCAATCGGATGTTAAACAAGGACGAAGGCGAAGGAAGGAGAAGAGGGAAGGTGTTTCAATCCCGGCGAGAATCTCGGTTGAATCCTCGCCGTTTCGAGGACATTTGCCCGCAAAAGAATTCGCGTTCGTCGGTTCCCCTCTATTCATTTCGAACAAAGCCGCTTCTCTAATCGTGGCCCCGGATAAAACGGTGTTTGTCGGTGACCGAGGCCATTCACGCCGACCCAAATCGACAGAGAGAACGTTTTCCATTTGCCCGCCCGGTACACCGCGAAACGACCCCCTTCTCGGCCCCCTGTCGAGAGCGTGGCCAACTACGCGCAAACCGATTTCCGCTCCATCGAATCGAGCGCTTTCTATCCAAATCTAACGCGGATTCCATTACGTATATTTATTTTCGTTATTGGTACGGTGGTGGCAATTAACGCGCGTTTCCTGTCTTTGAAGGATCGATTCTGGAAGTAAAATATATGGCATAGAAAGAAATGTAGAAGGCTTTATCTAACGCTTGTAAATTAATAATCAGATGCTGCTGCTATTTTCATTCATATTCATTCATATACTTTAGAATGAACAAAAAAAAAGTGTACCAAAAACTTTTTCCCAGTAATAAGATATTTAACGAAGCTTTTTCGATACTCGAAAAATTGATATTTGATATTCCGCTCTGTCCGATATCAATATTTGCAAAGTTTCGAAAATCCCCAACAGGGATATATGAAATAACGAGGAGCGGAAGCCGAAATCCCGGTCGCGAAAATTCGCAGCGATCTTCGCATCGTTTCGAAATTAAATCGCATATCGGGAAACTAATATTTCCCTGTGGAGAGAATGCGACGAACGCGTTCTTCTTCCACATTGTTGCGTATACAATTGATCGTTGATTCGTCGACTCGAACGAAGGAAACGGGATAAAATTTCAAAATTCGATCGAACTTACTTAAATCAATCGAGTGAATCCATTGGATCCTCGTGCAGATAAGAATTACGAATAAATCGAAATTATCCAACTTGACTGGTTTACTGCGTTCCAACCTTTGCCCCGATTTCTCTCTGCTCCCGATCCGCAATCTTACTGCTGGCCTCGCTCGAACGAGCCAAAAATTTCGAGAGAGAGAGAGAGAAACAGATATCCGAATGTCGTACGTACAGCGTTCACCTAACTGAGAATCATAGCGTGTACCCCGGCCAAGATATAAAAATTCGAGTGGAAAAGTCGAGGGAGGGGGTCTTAGGAGAGGGATGCTTAGAGAGGTTGGATCGTGGCCCAACTTGGTAGTCCATCGAATAAATTCCATCGAGGAAATTCGTTGGATCGTAACTCGGCCGGCACGGGATCGTAACAAAGACAGTTGTATGTTATGGATATTACAAATAAGCAGCGCTTAAAGAACGTTACGCAATGAAGGAGGGGAGAGTCGCGGGTCCATAAATATCCGGGTGACGGGGCGATTTGCATATTTGGCAAGGGTGCGGTGTCGTTATCAAAAATAAGGAGAGAGGACGAACGCCGATATATTTCTTTCGAGAGGGAAATGGGAGGAAAATCTGTTTTTTTTTTTTTTTGTTATTCATCGAGAATTAATTGGGGGATTCTTCGATTTGACGGCACAAAAATGTTAATTTGAATACGTACGACGCGTTAATTAATCGTTCCTCTTTAGTTTCTTGTCAACAACGAATTCGATGTAATACAAATGCTCGATGTGGAAAGTATCTAAATTTGACACTTCGATCTGGATCTGCTCGAGCCTGGCAAAAACGAACTGTTTCCACGGTGCCATCGATGGACACGATCCGTGATAAGTAACAATGAAATTTTTAAAGCGACCCCTGGAACGACTCGCTCATTGCGCACCGCATTTCCTGCGGTCCTCGCACGTCGTCACGTCCGGATCATAAACCCGGTTAAACGCAATTGACGCGAGGGACTCGATCGATAAAACGAAGAACTTTCTATCTCTCCCCCCGTAAAAATTTACCGTGCAAACTTTATTAAAAGGTGAAAAACAACTTTCAACATTCGCCTTAGTCAGTCCTTACGTAAGCTCGTTAACGAGTTGTCGAAGTTGAAAAAAAAAAAAAAACGGAAAAGTCCCGCCTCTTCTCGATGAAACTTTACGAACAATTAAATAGACCATAATGGATTATACGATGGAGCCCCCCCTTTTTTTTTTTTCCTATATCGAACTTATCGCATCTGATGAAAGATGAAATCGACCCTCGAACGATTCTCAACTCTTTCAAATTTTCTTCTCGCATCTTGCTCTCTCAAGTTTAAAAAACTCTTAAACGATCCCCGAGGGGGGGTCGCGTTCTGAAATTTTCTTCCTCGTTCGAGAAGACGCGGAGCGATATTTGTGGAAGTTGGAGTCCCGATCTCGCCGCCATTAAAACGGATTTAGCCCGCGTTCTGCGAGCAGTTCGAAGTATCAGCCGGATTCAGCGTTACGTGTGCAGTTTTACGTGTGCAGGGGATGTATTCCGGTTAATGACGGTGCATTTCCGTCGAGTGTGCGCGCGAGTTTAATGCCGTGCCGAGTGTACCTCCTCTCAGGGACTATACCGATTTTTCCCACCGATTCCCTCCTCTTTTCTCAACAAATCGTTGTCGCGCGTTTCTTTCTTCTTTTTTCTTTCTTTTTCTTCTTCTTCTTCTTCTTCTCCCGCGTCACTTATCCAAATGCACATCGAACAACGGCAGATTTCAGTTTCTCTCCGCGCGAAAATCGTGCAAAAAGTGGATTGGTTGTGGATTGGTTGGTGCACACGTTTTCTCTAACTTGAAGCTTTTGAGGAGGAAGCTTCTTTTCGAATATCGCCAATTGTCGAACGAGTTAACGAGTTTGGAATTTGGAAATTTCGAAATAACGGATGTCGAGAGTCTCTTTGCTCTCGTTCAAGTGTGCAATCTGTTTAATTAAATTTCTATATGTCGTGTGTCGACTTTTATGTTGTTATGTTATTTGTTCGGAGTCCAAAGATGCATAAACAAACGTGTAAATTCGCTAAAAAATATTATTATTGCTTTTGTGATATGTATATACGTATATTTGCTCTATGAAAAAATATATGCTACGTCAATATAATGTTTGGATCGACAGATTATGAGAAATCGATGCTCCGTATTCAATGGAATCAGTGAATCAGCGAGAATAAAAGTTTTATTTTTAGAATTCTATTCCCCGCATAATTTCAAATTGCTTTGAATTTACGTATCAATAATTTTTGGCCAACCAAACTCTAATATACCTGCTAAATATCGAGCTAAAACGAATCTAGATGGATCCTTTTTGGAGCTTGAAGGGACGATTTTTGTTCAGAAAGCAGCACGATTCCTTTTTTTAGTCTCTGTCTCCTTTCCCCTCGAAAATATTCAAAAAGAAACATCGACAACCTACACGCCTCGATTATAGAACGACACCTTAATCGAACTATATTTTCGATGGAAAAAATTCCAAACTTTCTCCGCTTCCAAAAAAAAAAAACATCACTGACGATTGCTATGATCCTTCGTCGACGAGACTTGGATCGATTCTAGAAACAAAAAAAAAACCGAGCAAAACTTTGACACAATTCTGACGAGACATCTTTCAGAAACTCCTCATTCGTTTCCAACATCCAGAGACTTGATTCACAAGTCTTTAAAGAGTATCTTTTCCTCCTTGTTAGAACGTCACGAAAAGAAAGGAGACGAGGAGCCAAAAAAAAAAGAAGGAAAAGAGAATCCTCTGGTATCGGCTTCAGTGATAGCGCAATGAAACCGAATTGTTGGATGGATGCGTTCCAAAAGTAATTGTATTGCAACATTTCGTGGATAAAAATTGAGATCCCAATGATGATACATAACTCATCGGTGAGTTGAGTGCAATTACAGGGAATTCGTGTAAAGTTTCCTCTTGGATCGTTCGAAAGTGGAACGCCCTGTCGTTCGCCCTTTGTCCTTAAGTTAATTTCCTTTCGAACTCTGCGCGCCTCCTCTCTCACACGTTCTCTCCTCTCCTTTTGTGCAAACTTGTCCGAAAGAAGATCGAGATGTTGGCCGTGGCGAGTGCACTCAATGTTTATCTCGAGTAGTTCTATAAGCGGTTGGAATTAACCGGTGCCCTTCAATCGCGGATGGCACTTTAACTTTTAAGTCCTTCTGTCGTAAGATCGTCGAGTAAAAAAAAGAAAAAAAGAAAAAGAGAGAGAGAGAGAGAGAAGAAAAGTTGGCTGCTCCAGAATTATTCGGGTACAAGTGTTCTTCTTCCTTTGGCACGATTTTTATCCAAGATAAACTTGTTCTAGAGAGAGAAGATATGACGAGGAATGATATTCTCTCTTTTATATCGATGATTTCCATCGAAAGATGACCGATGAAGAGAAATGCACGAACATCGCCGTGTTCAGCTACGAGCTATATCACTCTACCGAGTTTTTACGAGGATCGTAAAAGGAAGCTTCGTAAAAGTAAACAATGACTATCCACCACCTTGATAACGTTTCCAAAAAAAAAAAAGGAATCGTAAAAAAGAAAAAAAGATCGCATAACATTCGCGATGCTCCTCTTAAAATGGCGCAAATTTTCTCCGTTTTAAAAAAATTACGCAAAACTGGCTGCTATCTCGAATAACGTGATTTTTTTTTTTTTTTCAAAATCAAATAGAATACCATAGAAAAATTTTCCAAACAAAATGCTTGACCAACTCTTATCTCCAATTACATTATATCGTTATAATTACTACTTAAAGAAGAAGAAGTACACGCACAGAAGCCAGGTATACATCTTTCAATAATTCGAGCCAAACTCGTTCGTTAATTCGATTTCGATCTAACCAGCCCAACGTACACCATTCGCATCCATCCTCCGTCCAAGTAGGGAACAACAGTGTGCGAGGATAGGCGAGAATTGGAGGCAAGGAAAGGAAGAGGGTTTCGGGGCAACGAAGGCCCCGCGGGCGTCTTCGCGACTCTCCTCGACGACTAAAGGCTTAATCTTGCGGTTCGAGGCTCCTGTTGGGCAGGGCTCGCATGCCAGCCAGGCCGCCACAGCTGTGCACGCGAGCGAATAATTGAATCTCGTCGCACCCGAGGCTACCGCTTCCCATTGTCGGTTTGTTTGTACGTTCGAGGGAAGGTTTCGATGAACACGTTGCGGCCGGAATCCCTTTCATCGCGAGGCGGAAGCGCGAGGAGTCGGTCGGTAACGAGGAGAATTCGCGGCGACGACGACGAATATAACGAGCAAAACCCCCGCCGTTTCGCTCGTTCTCGGATAAAGCGAGGGGAACGAATGCGTAATCAGGTTGCCGAAACCGCTTTGTTTCATATTTTAATCTCAAAGAGCTTGACATCTTTGCGATTTTCAAATATTCAATTAATGTATAGTGAATGTGTTGTATCGTGTAAAACATATTGCCTTGATTATTTTCAGTAAAAAGCGTGAAGAGAAATTGGAAATTTTGTCATTAAAATAGAAAGAAAAACGTGTCATTGAAGACTTTTTTTGTTTCGTCTCGATATCTCAATCGATTGCCGAGATACGATCGCTCAAAGTTTCCAGAGATTATAAATGGGATACGATCTAGTGACACATTTTTTCCCCCTAGAAACAGGTGTCGCGTCTGTCGCTCGTCTGGTGTTTAAGTTAGATCAGCGTGGCGAGAAGCGAGGAGGACGAGGAGATGATGGTTAAACGATTAAAAAATTACCCTTGTCTCTACACGACGATATCTCGGAAACCAGAAATTCTATCGAGACGAATGAACGAGCGTTTTAAAGGGGAAAGTTCTGCGCTTCTGACGATCGTTCATTCGTTCATCGGAAGTTACTATCTTCGGAACACACAGTGATTCAAAATTTTATCAATTTTAATAGGATTTTATCGGGCTTGAGAAATCACGTTTCGTTTAAACGACGATATCTCGGGAACCGAGAGTCGTATCTAGATAAACGAAAAACCGTTTTAAAGAGTAAGATTTTGCGGTTCTAACCCAACGACCGAAAATTACTATCTTCGAAGTTATAACCGTCCAATGTTTTCTTAATTTTCAATTGCTCGTGTTGCTCCTTTTTCAATCGTGACCCAAAAATCGACGATTGATATAATCGGTATAACAGGTGAAACGATGGCAATTCCAAGTAATCCAGGCATAATCGTGCGTTGTAATTATTCTCGCGGTCCACTGTGCCGCGATTTCGAATCGGATTACGCGATATGCGCGAGAGGAACGTTGTTGTAACCTCTCTCTTCGCCGACCCCTTGAGACAGGGGCGGGAAATAGTTGTGCCCCGTAATTTATCAACTGACCCATTTCCCGAAGTCACAGCCGAAAGATCGGAATACCCGCGAGAGCGTTTCGATTGTTTCCGCCCTCGAGTCCGCGTAACTCGGATTCCCGCCGAATTATTACGCATACCGCCGTGTTTGATTCCCCATTCTCCAACCACCCTTTCACCACCGCATTCTATTCTTTCTTCTCCACCCTATCGTTCATGCCTGTTCTAAACCGATCGAGCAAAAATACTCGAAAATACCGATCCGTAGCTTCGCGATGAATCGAGGGATGATCCGGAAATACGTGGCGTGGAACGTGATATTTCATTTGTTGCGCATGAAACCATGGGGATAACGATCCAATCGATTTTTTTTTCACTCTCTCTCTCTCTTTACGTCGCGGAGAAAGAGAGTCAATTAGCGTTTCTTTTTGATTGGAACAAATTGGAGCTGGCACCCGATCGAGCGTAGGATTTGGCAAAAAGTCGGAAAAAGACGACGTTTCGACGTACAATTAGCGGGATCCTTTCCCCGATGACGGTAAGCCGACACTTCGCCTCGATGCGAGGACAAAGGTGAAAATAGGAGGGTGAACACGAGAGTTGAATCCTCGTTAATCGGTATTTAAAAATAACGAGGCGAATGGACGGCGATCCAATTTCGAAACGAAGGGGAGGCATACGTCCTTCTGTTCTCGAATACGTAGGAAACACGAGTCGGCGGGTCTCGAATTATTGACGGAAGGTGGTTACGCCTCGTTAATTTCCAGCACAAATATCCACTCGCGTAATATCCTTTGTGGGTGTTCATTATGGGGAGGGGTTAAACGCGTGGAGTTGAGATAAATTCTGTGACGCGATTCTATTTCGTTCCTATTGTTTCTGGTGTATCTTCGAACATAGCGTTGATTGATGCTACGTTTCTTTCTTTTTTCTTTCGTTCATTATTAGTTTCAATTTTTATCAATCGTTCCTTTGGACAGATAGAAAATTGGTGAAAATTCGTTGCGAAAAATTAATGGAATATTAGGAATTCAATTGTATTTCAATTTGTAATCGTTGGTTCGCAACGAATTATTTTTTCGAGTCATTGTAAAAAATCTTTCTCACATTTCCCGATGTTTCAATCAAAATGATTGAATTGAAAGTTGATATATATATATATATAAGTGTAAATGCAGTTTTATATGTATTATTTTTATCGCGTGTAATTGGTCGTTGCAAATGTATATTATAATGATTAAATAATGCGAATAAAATTTATACTCGACGAATAATAAGATATATCAAATAAAGTGGAAAATTTCAAAATCTCCTGTGTAATTAAATTGATTTTCAATTAGGTCGATTAATCCGTTCGATCGATTAAAAGTAAATATAGTTTTATGGATACTCTCTGTAATTGTCTCTTATCGTGTGTAACTGGTCGTTACAAATATTAAACGATTAAATAAAGCCAATGAAATTTGTATTCGACTCGATTAACAAGATAATTGGATAAAGCAAAGATTTCTTTTTTTTTTTTTTTTCCCCTCCCCATTCAACCATTCGACCATAGGAATAATTTTAATAATATCCAAGCGCGAACTATGCGTGTATAATTTCTTAATTATACAACCAAACACAATTACAGCGAAACAATTTTGATAAAGGAAAGAAAATTGTTTCGAAATTAAATCGTTTCTCGCTACGGAAATTCCAATTCCAACAAAAGCACGAGTTATATTGACAGAGAACACGTTCTGAAAGAACGATGTGTGAATGAAATATACGAATAAAATTTTCACTCGTGCCAGTTTTCTTGCGACAGTTTCGCGAGAAAAATGGACAACTCTTGCATTGAAAAGATAAAAAAGGTAAATATATTAAAGAAGCGATTAAATATGTAAATATATCGGGCACTGGTAATTAATGGTCAAGTGGCGCTAGTATCGCGTCATCGATCTACTACAGCGTTAACATGCCCTTTCAAAGATAAACGAAGCTCGTTTTCGAGACAATGGAGGGGTGAAAATTGATCGACCGCCTTAAGGATTTAAGAGATCTCACTAATCAAGTTTAAACTCGGTATTATCGAAATTTGTTTACCGTGACCCGATATTGGGGCGACGTTTAATACTCACGAAGGGAGATTATTCGTTTAAAATTGCTGAAGAGAGAATACCATTAAAATAATTCAGATTTCGTATCGTTTCAAAACCTATTCGAATACGATACGAATTTCTATCGATCAAATCATTCTCGATGATAGAAAAAATTCTAGAATCGCATTAAATATCAAGGTAAAGATACTTGGGAAAAGGAAGCGAAACTCTACCAAGTTATTCCTCGAACGTTCAGTTCAGCCGGAATTTCGCGAATTCTTAGAGTTAGCTCGACGGTAGACCGTCAACGTGTTTCGGAATTTCGTGGCAAGAATTTCTTCCTGAAGGCAAGACGAGAGAGAGAGAGAGAGAAAGAGAGCTATGATCCTGAAACGATTAGACTAAAGAAGAAACTTATTTCCAAAGATTCAGTTTCTTAGAAATAATCACCCATTTCGACTATTCTGATTCTATAGAAATTCACAACTCGGCCAACTATTCTCCTATTATAATTTGAAGAAGAATAGACTTTGAGTAAATTTGAATGATAGCCATTCGTTCGAAGGAATCGACGATTTTGAGGAGACGGCGATTAATACCAATTCTCTAATAAATAATAATAATAATTAGAGAACACAAACCACGAATATTGGACAGCCAATTATCACATTCATATATATACATATATATATAAATAAGAGAAACGTATAATTCTTCTTTTCGAAATAACACGTTTACAAACAATTATGCCTCGTTGCTCGATTATAATTTCCGGAATACACGGGCCGTTTTGGAAACTGCAGCCATCGCTTCGTATTTATTTAATATCACGCGAGACTTACGCGCAATAACCAGCCACGTGACATTTCCGGAACACGAAACGATTATCCGCCCGAAATTACGGATTATCGTTATCGTTGAAAGTGTATTTGGTTAAACGATTTGGCCGAATGGAAAATTTCGCACGGCGGCTCGTAATAATCGTAAAACGGGGTGGAGGGGAGGAGGGTAAGGGAGGAAACGCTTTTATAAACGATCCGTAATTATTTCATCGCGATACGAACCGAAACGAGTGAAGCCAGACAGAGCCCCCCGTTTGTGTTGTTCGCGGGAACACGGCGATTAATTGTATTTGAATTAATTACGCGGAAACGGAGGGCGGAAACAGGGAGGAGAGGTGAGCAATGGCGAACGTTGGAAGTAAGAATGATGTGTATACTCTCGTAATCGGATTGAACGACCGATACTTTTATCGAATTATTGTTATTATCGCGATACACTGCGCGAGAACAGCTGAATATGGAATACCATCTCGTATTGTCGGCTATTTTATCGGCTTCGCAGCGCGCTCGATCAATTAATTCGCCGGCTCGTCGTTACTTACTATCCAGTTGCGTTGCAGTTGTTTACTTTTGCCTGCAACGTGTCTTCTTCTTTCAACGAATATTTTTTTTTTTTTTTTGAATAATTTACGAGAGCATCGATCGACGGATTGACGAGAAACCGTACGGTTAGTTTCACCATCACGGATCACTGATCGTGATCGTAAAGTATGGGGCTCGGTGATTCTCTCTCCGTGTAAGGGATAAATGTGTTTCGTGTTCACTCACCCCGTACCATGTCCCGCGCAAAAGTTTCGTTGCTCATCTCTCGTGACCTTTTCACGCTGTCGTACTTCCTCCTCCTCGCACCTCCTCCCTCATTAGAACGGAACTGCAAGATCAAAAATATAATGTGAGAAAAATTTAATCCTCTGGATTTTTATTCGGATAATTTCCCTTCAACTCGATTAAATTCGAAGACGATCATTTACGTATTTTTCAACGATGGTCCGTTCACTCGCCATACGCGAGAACCTTGTCGAAACTTTTTCGAACGAAATTGCAAACAATATTGGAAAGCTTAAAACTCGAGGAGCCAAGGCGAAAGTTAGGCGATCGTCGATCGAGCGCTCGAGGCGAACGAGAGACGCGGCCAATCAGGGCGGCCAATTTGCTATATTGGCCGGCAATAAATTAATTTTCGAGGCGTTGGTGGGAGGAGGTGCAGCACACCTAATTTGCGTGCAGAGTTCGCGATCCAAAGTTGGGTGCTTTGGAGGGGGTGGGAGCGGTCATCAGGTGGGGGTCACCGCGTAACCCACGTCATCGTGGCGCGTAACGGGGTCAGTAACGCAATGTCCTCGAGAAGTGGATGGCGCAACGACGAAAACAATGCGTCGAACGCAACGGCGTCGGTGCAGCCTTCGATCGAAATACGCGTTTCGAGATGGCGCTTAATCCCTGTCGAACAAATTTCTGCAGTGTTTGTTTTATGGATCGAATCGTGGTCTTAAATGCTTGAAAGCGTGATTAGCGAGGTTATGTAGTGAAAGGGGTATTCGATATCGTTCAACATTCTAAAGTTTGAAATTTGTTTTTTTTTTTTTTTTTTTTTCAGTGTACGAAACATATTTGAAGTAACGGATTATTTTCACAAATTTCCACAAAGATTCGAAACTTTTGCTGGATCTAATGCACGGTTCCTTTTCGAGGATATCTATTCACGAGTGGGATTAGTTTCAATTTTAAAAAAAGTCAAATTTGGAACCGAATTCGATTCGCGATGCAACTTTATTAGAACGATTTGCATCGATACACAAATATATTCACGAAGCGATTGCATCGGAACTAAGTTTCCATAATTCGAAAGCTGAAGGTGGAGAGAGAGTTCAGTTTAATCGCGGAGAGGTAAGTTTCGGTCAGAGGTGGTTTGACTTCGGGATTAGTCGAAAACTCGACATCCCTCTTCGCTTCTCCTCGACTATTTGTCTTTCCATGCGGGAGGAGATTGACTGACTTTTTAATCGCCATTCACGAGAATCTGTTCGATTAAATCCGCGAGCGAACGATTTCAACGATTTGACTAATAAATTCAACATTCAAACCGTTAAGACATTTAAGGCAAACTTCTTAAACTTGTCGCGTGAAAATCACATTTCAAACCTCGTTGAAACTGATCCCCTTAAAACTTGAAACAAAATGAATAATAAATAAAAAGGAAGGAAGAACCTACGATTCTTACAAGATAAAAGAAAAAGAAAAAAATTTGGATCGAATTCACGATTCATAATTTTTCCCATAATTTTCTCAAAGAACGCATGCCAACACGCCCTGCTCGATTCATTAATAATCGAACAACTGTTGATACCCGATATCGGCGGATAAAACGGATGGATACGACCATCCGCACGCTGGAACATCGCCTCCTCCCCAACGCCGATTCTTCGCCGCGCCAAAAGCAATTTGAATATTTCTCCATCCGCGCGCGTTTCCAACAGAGCAAACACGCGAAATTTCCGCCACTTGGCGGAAATTTATTCCCCCGCCGCGCGTTCGCCGAGAGACCGCCGCCGGGATCTTATGCAGATGTATGCGGCTGCACGACGGGACGAGCAGCTCGAAATAAAAACTGCTTCTTCGAAAAACGGCGAGGAGGGAGTGGAACTCCCTCGGCCGCATTAAGGTCGCGAAATTGAAAAATACGCGGCGTTTCACCGCGTCTGACGTCTTTATTTCCCGAGATGCAAAAATTGTCTCCTCTTTGAGCCTCCCTCCCAACTTTGTCCTCGCCTCCTCGTCCTCCGCCAGCTGCTCCCCCTCCCTCTCTCTCTCTCTCTCTCTCTCCTTGAATTTCTTCTTTGCCCGCGACACGGCCCTCTGAAATTTAAATCAACGCCGTTCGGTTGTTCTTTCTGTGCGCGGGCCCGCTCTTTTTCCCACATGAAATATTTGCACAGGGGTGGAGAGGTTTGAATAGTTTATAAATATTGATTAAAGCCGGAGGTGTGCGCGGCGGCATGACAAATTAAAATCCGTCCGAAGGAAACGGTTATTTTTCCTTTTCTCCTTTCTCTTCGCGCCTTCCCGTTCGTTGGTCGTTGTTCGAAGTCGACGTCGACGCGAAATGAAATTGCGCGCGTTCGTGAGTTGTTCACGGTGTTTTTCTTACAACGAATACTTTATCGATCGTGTAATTTTTCCTCTCTTCTCTCGGCATGTTCTCTATGTGTCTGTTGGGGGAGAGAGTGTGTACAGATACGGTTAATTTGAAGGATGCGTGAAAATTGGAATCTCTAGAAGAGATTCAATCGATCAAGGCTAAGAGATTTCTTCGAAATTCTTCTAGATTATTGGAAAATTTAAGAAACACCCAGTATACGTATATAAATATCAAGGAGATTGAGAAAGGAATGATTTGAATTTGATGGTACGATAGAAAAGACGACGTCGATCGAGCATCGTAGTGGTTTCAGTGGTTCGTCCAATAAACAACAAGTCGACGTTTGAAATTCATTCACGGATTCCCCTTCACACTCTAGATATGCCTCTTTTCGTTTCTGTTAAAAAGACTTGTATTTTCGCGTGTTTACATAACCGCGAAATACGTCAGAACACGGAAAACAAAATCGAAAGACGAATTCGTTGATACGACTTAAAAGAAACGTAAAATTTCTTCCTTATCGTTTGCCTTCCATTTTTGACTCGCGGCAGAACGGCGGTCCGTTTGGGCAGGTCTCAGTCGAAACAAGAAGGAAAAAACCGAGTTGGAAGGAAAATGGAAAATGTTGACGGGGAGCGGACGATAAGAGAGAGAAGTGAACGAAAGAATGGTGTAAGGAAGGACGTGAGATTCGAAATTGGATAGTAAAATCGAGGACGAAAGAATCCTGGTGGAACGTGTTTACGACAGCTGGAGGAATGGAACGTTTCGAAATCTGTTTTCGACATGTTTATGGGGATGTATGATATTTCGAATATTTGGAATGCGAGAGTAAATTGAAGAAATGCGCGAATAAAATGAACAGATGGACATTACGTAAGGTATTAGTAGTTAATGGTCGAGTGGCGCTAGTGTCGCACGTTGAAAATTACTTCGACCACGACGACGCTACTTTGAATGTCACGACGCTCTTCGATTAGAATTCACTAAACTGTGCGTTGATTAAGTTAACTTTGGCGACGTGTTGTAAATTATCTTGAATGTCATACATACGTTTTTTTTTCTTTTTTTTTTTTTTCAAGAGGAATCCACTCGAACGAAATGCAATGTGCAGATATCCAATTTCAAAAGGAAGGAATAATCGATAACCGTTCGTTCGTCACCTTTTCTTTACAAGTGTATTTACACGCACCGGTTGTCCACGATGAAAATGTTTGTCGTACAAATTAGCGACCCGTATGCGTCGCATGGCCTGACACAATCCTAGTCTAGCATGGGCGTACGCGTGGGACGATATTTGTTCTACGGAGAAATCACACGAAGAGATCTCTCTCTTTCTCTTTCCATCTATCTCTCTTCGTAGAATATCTCGACGAAAAATCACCGAGAGGGAGAACAGCACTCGAAACGCGTGGATCTCCATGGTTACGGGTCCATGGATGGTGGTCATGATAATCATGGGGATCATTCTTGAAAAAAAGGAGACCGAGACCTTGGATAAAAACGAAAGGCGGTTGACGTACTTTGAATAAATTTTTGATGTAATCTGTGAAGAAAAAGCTGAAACATATGGCCGACCTACGATAAGAAGAACCTCTTTGCCCAGATTCATTTGTAGAAAGAATCGGTTAACGGATACAGGATTTTGTCAGACTCAGAAAATTTCAAAAGAATTCTGGAGCATTGAAAGAGGGTAACATTTTTTAAATATCTCTTATAAGCAGAGGATTAAGAAGCATCCACGAACTCGATCGACCAACCTTCGTTGAAATAATTAACAACGAAAGGCTTAAAAAGTAGTCGTTCGTGTGCACGCTCGTATTCTCTGCAGAGCGTGGTGGAACTCTGAAGGAGGGAGGAAGATAAGTGTCCTTTAAAAGGGGTTGAGATCACGATGAAACGACGAGAGGGATACTTAATTGCCGGTTTTCCAAATTCTCTCACGAAGGACACGATAGTGTGCTTGACGAGGCATCACTTGCTCGTCTCTATACAAATTTTCACCGGGTTTCTTTCAACGAAAAGTTTTAATTCTAAATATGGCCGAACTTAACTTTACTGTGTCATACACTCTTATCAGGATGTACGAAACGACAATCCTTAGAAAAAAGCTATGGTAAAAGTTTAGGATAACTAGGGCTCTCGAAATTGTGCATTTATAGAGTAGCGGTGTTAAAATTTAATCTCAATATGGCTATGAGCGAAATTTCCAGTTCACTTTATACTTTGGAAAAAAGAAAAATAATAAAGAGAAAGAGGACCGATATAAATATAACGTTAAATGGCTATAAAAGGGCAGTACTCATAAATTGATTGAAATTCAATTTCGACGCGATTCAAAGCTCAAAATTCCCTTTGTATTTTGTAGAAAAGAACGGATAGAAGAAAGATAGGGATTCGAAATAATCATTTGATAGTTGTTTATCGTTCCTCGCGCTTTGCGTTTTAAAAGGCAACGTTCGCGTATATAAAATTGAACGAAACTTGTGAAATAACGTTTAAAGGGCGGGCCGTATACGCGTAGCTATCAAAAGCGTAAAGGACATCTATCGAGAATTGAATTTCTTCGAAATAAACGAAAATAATTCGAATAAAAAGAATCACCTCTCGTCCATCGCTCGCTGCAATTATTCGCTCGCATGGGTTGAAACGAAAAGCTGGGGCAGGTGAAGGGTGTCCCTTCGCTCGAAAATCGAAACTCCGTGGAACCGAGTTGCCAACATGGTGGGCATAAATTGTCCACGTAATTCGAGCGGTAACTCAATCCTCGAAAAATAATTTTTCCCTCGGTGGTGAAACGCTATTTTCTCTGGGGCGTAAAATCCAAAAAAAAAAAAAAAAAAAGGGGGGGAAAAAAGCCCGTGATATCAAGGTTCTCGCGTGAAAAATAAACGAAATCCCGCCACGTTACGCAATCTTGAAACACAACCGCGCTCGCAGATAAAAAACTGAATGGTTGGATAATCCGAGATAAAAGTTCGTCACGACCAACGTTCGTAAAAAAAAGAGAAAAGGAATCCTCCCTGAATTTCGTTCGTTCGTTTTCTTTTCTTTCGAGATCGGGTTAAATAACCGGTCGCGATCGCTGCTCGTTTGCGCGACGAGAGCTTTCGAACCTGGTCTCGAGAAAGCAAAATCGGTGTTCCCGAGTAAACGCTTGCCTCTTTATTCTCTTTCAAAACGTGTCAGCAGAATGTAGCCTAACAATGACGATAATATAGGGAATCAAAATTTTCGTGAAAATTGGAAAATAATTGTTTTCGATCGACCAAGATTTCGAAAACTTTTGTTAAATTAGAAAAGAAGGAAAAATTATTCCGACCTAATGTAAGTTACTTGCTACATTAAAGCAAGTGTCAGACACTTGTGTGAAATAATATTTCGATATTATTATTCCAAATACTTTATAGAAATATATCGTATCGTCTGGCTAGATTGGAATCGCTCCTTTTATATCGAAACGCGTAATGTTTCAACAACAATTATCTCATACATATATATATATAGTTGAAGAAAAATCACCTCGCCTGACCAACACCGGTTGCAACTACTTTAGAATCGCGTCGAGTGGAAGAAGTAGCCATCGCCTCGACCGAACCTGTTATTACAGAGAAACGTTTCACTTAGAAAGCAGAGCAATCTTGCAATATCATATATTTTCCAAGTTCTCGCGTGAACAAACACAGCTGCTTATCCCTCCGTTATAACCTTACATCTGTATCCTCCACCTTCTGCGAGTCACTTTTTCCACGCGATGCACGTCTCCTCCACGCTTCTCTTCGCATTTTCCAACGGTGGTTCTCGGGGAGGAATCTTGTGTTTGGTATTCGCGATGCGATAAAAAGCAATTCTGTCTGCATAATTTCGCGCGGCGCGCTTCGATGGAAATTAAATCGGCGAGAAAATAACTGGAAACGATCACGCGTTGAAAGGGAAAAAGGGGGAGAAATGAAATTTTCGTCGAGCTCGAAACGGACAGAAATTCCTCGAGGAGTTGCTGTCAGATGTTCGACAGATTTCTCGAGGCGAAAGTGTCTCGAGATGTAATTTATCCGATTTTTCGGGGGCAAATTAATCGGGAGCCGCAGCAATTTCGGTTTGTTGCTGAGAATTAACACTCGACGAGCCATTTTCAACTGCGCTTTCAAGTATCAAACTGACTAAAGTTGGCCGAACAATTTGCAAACATTCCGCGAAGGCGGCTCTGTATTTTAGTTCTCGCGTGCACAATCTGCCCGGTATTTGCACGGCGAGGAAATTTATCGTTCGAGAAACTGTTGGAAATTTTATTTTGATTATTAATCGTACGTCAAATAAAAAGTATCCGATTCATTTATTTCTTCCTTCCCTTTCCAACCGTATAGAATCCCCTTCGTCGAGTGAAACGATATTATAAAATTATATGAATAAGCGAGCATAATCCTATTTTCGATACTCTTTTTTTAACGAAACACAAACAAGCAAAAGTATCTAGAAATATTCAAAAACATTTATATCTTAATTATATCTTGATTGCATAAAATAAATCACAAAATAGATTGGAACGCGAAATTTCTTTACACACAACAAGTGTTAAGCTTGATACCAAACCCTAGTTGGATTACGCGTATCGTCGAAGCCCGACGAAAACACGGGCAAACAATTTTCGAAGCGAACCGGTTGTCGAGGCGCCGGCTTTTAAAAGGGAACATTAGTTCCAGCGCCGGCCTCGCTTTTCGTTCGTTTTTTCACCGGATGCAATTAAATTGTCATCTTCGCTCGCAGCCCTCGCTTTTTCATACAAAGAAAGAGGGAGAGAAAGAGAGAGACTAAACACGGTCCGCATCGAATTAATGCTTTTCCTCCTCGTTCCATCGGCCTGCACAGAAAAACATCCAATTTCGTTTCGCAATCCTGTTAGACGATAGCATTGCTGGACGTTCCGTGCTCGAAATTGGTCCGTTTTAAACGCTCTGACGTGCTCCTACGCGCTCCCCTGTCAGGAACACGAGGAAAGGGTTGGAGAAAAGGCGACACACGGTCGATCGAGCAATCGTTCCACGACCACCAAGATTGATTCGTATCGATCTCTTCTAATGGAAATTCGTTCCTTTAAATTCACGAGATCGTGGAATTTGAGCTTGACTTTTGCCCACGTTAAACATTTCAATGCTCCTTGCGTAACGAATTCGTTGCAAGAAATTACAACGCAAAGATGCAGGAGAATCGTTTCACCTCTTTCTTTCTTTGCACGATTTTGTGAATTTTTACGGTTAAGTAACGCTTCCTTGATCTCGATAACATTTCACTCTTTCCGCATGCATTTAATTTATTCCGTGAAATTTTATCCCCGCGAACGAAGCGTTACCCTTTCAAAACGATCTTACGGTTTTATCCGTACGAAATTATTTTTACCCGGGCAAAATTTCACGATTATTTTGTCGAGGTTATCCGAGAATTATCGTTTACAGAAAGTTTTAAAACGCATCGATAATGGGCGAGTTGGTCGTTGCATTTTCTTACTTAGTTTTGCGATTTTCCCGCGATTTCGCATTGTTATTCCGTGGGATGCTCGGGATACGTTCGCGGCCATTTTATGGCGAAGATAACTGGTGACGTTACCGTTCTCATTGGAGTAATATTACCCTCCGAAAAGACAGGACGAAACAGGGTAGAATCCGCGATTTCGAGCGCGAGCGGTTTAATTAGCGAATCGCGATTCCTGTTGTTTCGAGAAACGGTGCACGAAAGGGTGGTTAACGAAACATTCCCTCCAAACACTTTGCCTCCCAAAATCGCTTGTAATTTTCTTCGCGCTAAAAACACCCAAGTATCTATTTTACATACAAACGATCGTGATATCGTGAAAACGAGCGGTGGCAAAAGTTTTCCCAAGTCACGTTTTATCCGGTAGTTGAAAGAAGTGTTAAATTCCCAACACGTTTTTTTATTTTTTTAATTTCTCTTCGCACAACGAAATAAGAATATTTGTCATTTCGATCGTTCCAGATCGTTAACGATCGAGAGAAGATCCTCGGTTTCATCTCAGGCTTGAAATTACGCTCCACGGCGGAGCGAATTATTTTTTAATAAGATGCAAATTCGGGGAATTTCGCCAAGAGATTACATTCCTCGCCTCTCGTCTACCAATTATTAATCCAGCCGTATATACATACGAATGAACGCGCGTCGCGAAGCGTCCCATTTAAGAGAAACGAGATATTCGAACGATCCTCTTTAAAAAAGATTCCCCTCTTAAACTTTGAAACCCGTTGGAAAATATTTCGCCCGCTCTACCAAAAACCAACGAGAGGCTCGAGTAAACCGAGAAATATCTCTATTCTCATAATAAATGGAGAATGCTTTTGACGCTCCATCCAATCGAAGATACGAATAATCTTCTCCAAGGATGGCTCGATGTATCTCGCCTATAAATTCTTTCGACGACACCTCCTTTCGCGAGATAAACCTTGGATATTCACACTCTCATTCTCATCCACCGGCCTGGTAACGCGTTATCCTGACGTGTCACAACGCGTCGATTCGAAAAACGAAAGAGGAAAGAGAGAGAGAGAGAAAAGAGAAAAAAGAGCGTTCGTTGGAATAGCAACATCTTTTTATACGCGAAAGCGGCGAAATGAGAAGCGAAGAGAATGAAAGAGAGAGAGAGAGAAAAGGAGGGATCCAGGTCATGCTAGGCCGTCGAGCGAATTTGATTCCACAGAGCGCTTGTTCCGCCTCGAACCATCCCTTTCATCCCCATACCGACTTCAATGTCAAACACTTTACATCTGCGCGTGACAGACTCATCGATTCCCCGCTTATTCCTTTCCGCTCCGCTTTTTCTCAGTCCCATAAAAAAAGGATATGCACGTATTGGAGTACACGCGGATCGGTGATGATTTTCAATTAAACGTTGCGCTCGCCTCGATCAATCTCGTTGTGAATGCAAGATTCACACGGTTTCTTCGTCGTTGCGAATCCTTCGAGCGACAAAAGAGAAATTGGACGATATTCCAATGATATTTCAAAATGGAAATCGATTGATATTTTTTTATCACTCGTATTATTCGTGCAATAGATTTTTCACCATTGAAATATTCATTTGAATCATCGATGTCGCTCGAAACATTGCGATTAGAAAATATACCGTGTATTTAATTTTACTGTTAATTTACAAGATAAGACACTATATAGAAAGTTATATTCTTTTATTATATTATCGCAATTAAGCAAAGGAAGCAAGTCTAATGTAACCCAAGTACGTTGGTATTAGTCTTTCACCGATAACTAATAACAGGTATTGTTCCCTTTTCAAGAGCATGGTGTTCGATAAGAAAGAAAGAAAGAAAGAAAGAAATTCATTTCTTCGCGTTTCTATTTCAAGTCGGCCAGTCCCGCGAAAGCACGAAAGCACAATAGTCCCGCGGAGGACAAAGGGAGTATCAATCGCGGCGTCCAACCAACGAAACCGTAAAATGCGCCGCCACACCCCACCATCGTGATGAATTTCTAATCCTTGCAACTTTTTCCTCCAACAGGGAAAGAAGTAAAAATGGAGGAACGAATGGTGTATATATATATATACATACACTTATTCGTGAAAACGGTGACACGTCCTTATTGAAAAGAATCCAAGAAGTTCCTCCATCGAAGGAGGGGTGGATTTTGGTAACCAATAACTCGGATCCCTCGCGGATGTAATCTCTCTTTTCTCATCTTTCGCTCGGCCATTTCTCTCTATCTTCAAAAGGAACGTCTGAGAATGGAATACAAATGAATAAGGGGGATTTCTTTTTTTTTTTTTTATTTAATTCTTGCCACTGTTCTATTTCGGGATTGTAGATGATAGGGATTGCTCGTATCGATCAAATTTTAAACGTGTGTGTGCCAATTTTAAAAATTGGGGCACATGTGTTTCCACCGATACGGCTATTTTCCGATACGGGGCACACTCTCACGTTACACGCTCTCAATTTTTTTCCCTACCGTAATCTATATCTTTATTTATGTATATAGTAAATTTTAAACGATAATGACGAAACTGATACAAGATAATCTTCTTTCCTCCTTCAAATTTATCATGCTCGAATCTCTTATTTCCTCCGATACTTTCTCCCATTGAAAATTATTATCTTAGATAATAAATGATTTTCTATAAAAAGAAATATTTCACAATCTCACGATTAGTTTCGATAGCTCTTAAGCGATTGATAAATTAGTAATTTCGTGTATAAAATGCAACGTGCAAGGAATATTCACCCGTAACCCCCTCTCCTCGAAAGGGTCAAACTCGATTAACCGCGAGGGAAACACGAGGGGTGTAATGTATTCTCTGTCGTCTGCGATATTATATTTCCAGACGGAAGGATAGGTTATACTCCGTTATGCTCGTGCTTCGTCGTTTAATCACGGCCGTGCAATTCAATTAAGAGCATTCTGAAAAATGTAATTTTTTCCCCTCCATATTCGCGAGAGAGAGGATGAGACAAGCGGAATGCAATTATTTAGAGGGTGCCGGGGAGATGTAATCGTTTTCTCGGCTTCGCGCTGACGCCGCGCTTAAAGAGCGGGATCCCTCCCCGAATCCGGATGAAAAGAAGAAGGCGCGGATGGAAAGAAACGTAATTGGGTCGGGACAAAACCGGCGTGTACACGGCTTCTTCCGCCATTTTCCTTGAATTTAATCGTAGCTTCGACAAAAAAAAAGAATTTTCTCGAGTCGATCGATGATGAAATCGTAAAAGAAATCGAGTCGATAAGTTTCGCAAGTTTGTTCATTACAAAAGAGCATGGCACGCGTAGAGCATCATCCACGTCGTTGATCCATAATTGAAATTGTTGGCGAATCGAATTCTCTGAGTGGCGCGATTTAAAATGGCCAAGATCCCGTTCGATCGGCATGGGATCGTTCTAGTTAAACGCGCGAATCGTGCGAATATTTTATCCCCATGGATTGATTCGCACCGCCACGAAATACCTGAATTTTTCAACGGTATTCCATCCAACATTCTCTTCCAGTTGACCAACGGATACGTCTCTTCCCTCAAACCGATCTTATTATTCATGATTTCATGAATTTTCATTCTCCTCCGGGCTCGAGAGATTGCTCGTTACTTCGCCCGTGTGGAAGGATGCGTGGAGGAGGCTTGTTCGAGGTGGTGGACAGGAGGAATGGAATGAATTCTTCATTAAGAAAGCCGTGAGTGGTAAACGCACGGTCGAGAGAGATGGAAAGGAAGAGAAAAAAGAAGAAAAATATATATATATACTGTGAAAATCGCGTGTGGAAGGGAGAGAGGAAGGGGTGGCCCAGTAACGTTTGACGTCACCACGACAGACCTCGCCTCGCCCTTCCTCCTCTCTTGGCAAGAATGGAGGCGGCGTGACCAGGTGACCGATAATACCGAACCCTCGACGGTTTCAAGGATGCGGAAGAATCGACCTCTCCAGTCGCGTCCACCGATCATCCGAGGAAGATTTGTCTCTCGATGGAGGAAGATCAAACGAGACTTTCGTGAATCTCGCAGATCATAAAAGCGGAAGAAGAAAAAAAAAAGAATTGTAATCGATCGCGAATTTTCGACTCTTATGGAATTTCCTCGCGTCGAAACGGCTCGTTATTCCGCGTGTTTGCGCGATAACACGCTCGACGGGTGCTCTCTACTCTTTTACACTTTTCGTCGCCTTTCACCGACCTCGACTCGGGATAAAGAGGATAAAAAAAAAAGGAAAAAGCGGGCAGACCGGTTAGGTGTCGGATTTTTCGAGACTTTCGAGGGCGTAACGGCGTTATGAAAGCCCGGGAAAACGGCAACGACCGCGAAAGAAGAAAAAAGGAGGAAGGGAGGGAGAAAGATTAAACGGTTACCGGTTGAAGAAGATTGAAGTTTACACTCGCTAATCGTTTCTAAGATTGTGAAGGAGGGTTTTCGAGTAATCCGAAGCTCTAAAGTAGGGAGGATTAAGCGTCTCTGGGTCTGATTTCGGGACGACGAAATCATCGATCGCGTCGCGAATTACGTGAAATCGTGAGATAAACCCAATTCTCGTTCCCGTTTAACTATCACGTATATCCCCTCGAGAGCTTCGTTATTTCTGCGGTAAATGCGGCAAACAACAACGAATGGAACGTACTCGAGTAGAGAACGGAGAAGGATGAAATGAGACACCGAGTATCAGCAGGGGACACAATGCTTTATAAGAAGATCTAAATCGGTTTCTCGTGTGATAAAGTCCGAAACGAGCGTAGTAGCCTCGCTTTACTTCGATTACCACGAGATATTCCATTGTATCTATTACACCGCCCTCTAACGGATCTAAGAATCGAAATGTTCGTTTCGATTCTTATTCTACTCTTCCATTCGTTTGTTCTTAACTGCCTTATTCGCGACTCCCAAGACGATTCCATCCGCCTCGCGTTCTCTAACCACCCCTGCTCCGTGTCAGTGAATAACGAAACTTATATATAAACCAAACGAATATACTCGGCTCGTCGGCTTAATTGAAATGCAAATGGGGACGCCTTACAGCGGCCTGTGACGAACAAGTTATTTCATCCCGCCCTGTCCACCACCCATTTTATTCCGCCGAGTGTTTCAAGGAAAGGCCAACGGCGTAAATTAAATTGAATTAGACTTTAACGCGCGCATAATGCTCGAGTCGTTTCGTTACGTTCCAGCCACGGCTTTCACCAGCGCAACGGCTCGCATTGTGAGCCGACGTAACCCAGTTCTTCTCGCCCCAGCTATCGCGTAACCGCGTAAAAATTGTTATTGCGGGGAAGCAACGATCGACGAAACAAAAATCTTTCGCGGAGCGGAGAAAATTACGAACGTTCGTCCATTAGTCGGGGGAAAGGAGAAAGGGGGGAACCAAGCGTGATCCCATATTTCGTTGAATCGAAGCAATTCGAGCAACTTTTTGCGCACAGAGAGGTATTTGAAAAGTCGAATCAAGTTCTGCTCGAAGAACGTAGAGGATTTCGCGACAATCGCGAAACAACACGATTAATCGTATCGATGATCGAGAAAAAGGGTGACTGAGATTTTCGTCGAGTTTATAGTAATATTAGGAGTGCAAATAAGTTCCTTCCCCTTTTTCTCTACGATCGTAACTTTTGATTGAGTTCGAATTACGAATCACCCGTTTGAAATGCCATCCGAAAGAGCGTTGTTTCGTTTTTAAGAAGAGTCGCGATGACCGTTCTAAGACCTTTCGTTAGAGAAAACTCTTAAAGATTTAAATTTGAAAATTTTAATTCGGAAGACGACGATAAGATTAGAGGAATCGCTCCAAGACGAAATCTTGGATAATAAAATCTTTGGAAGAAAGAACTTATTTGCACTCACAATACAAATCTTCTCCCTCAAATTACCGGTACAACTCGATGAAAGAAAAGCTGATTCGAATCATTTTCAGATGAATCGAGATGAACGCTCGTTGAACGTGGCTTCTCGATGGTTTCTGTTCCAGCTCTCGGAGGACATCGGCTACGTCCTTTACTCGGCGCTCGGCAGCTTCTACATCCCCTCGTGCATCATGGTGTTCGTGTACATACGCATTTACTTCGCGGCGAAGGCGCGGGCGCGGCGGGGCATCCGGAAGCCGCGTCCCCGCGCTGTGGTGCCGCCCGAGTCGCCGGACGTGAGGCAGACGAGCTTCACGCAGAGCACGCCCGCCACCGAGGCGAAGAAGCCACCAGGCTCCGCCATGGAGAACGTCGCCACCATCGAGAACCAGCCCGTGCAAATTCCCATCGTCACGTGCGACTTCGCCAGCGACGTCAGCACCTCCGAGGCGGATCCCGGAGGGGGGAGCAGTATCCCCATGGAGGAGAAGGACACGCTCAAGGTTGACAATCGTTCGATATTATCTTCTTTCGAGAAATGGTCGAGAAAGAGAGAGGCTGTTGATTCTGTTCGATTCTACTTTAGTCTAATTTTCAATTTCAATGAAAATATCAGCGATGTAAGAACGATTCGGATAATTTCGATGTGCTCTTGTTACGAAGGAGGAGTTGTTCGAACGAAAGCGTAATGGCAACTGGTCTATGGGAGGAGGAAATGAAAATATCCCGTCTCGCGTTATGTTATTCTCCTACGTCATATTTCACACGAGTGTAACGCGACACGATATTGTCAACAAATATTATTCCTCGTTATCCCGGAATACGAAGAAATAATACGTCTCCGTTCGAGCAAGTTGTTCGAACATGTTTATATATATATATATATATGCCGAATATTTATATCTTATTTTTCTCTCTCAATTTTCCCCATCCATTCCGTAACGTCAAACATCTTATCAGCCCTTTCCTTTTCTAAGTGGTAGCGGATTCTCGAGCCTCGAAGACACGCAAGACACCTGTCTCCGCGCTCGTATCCCGAGTGCACTTACCCAATAACTTCAGTTTCGTGGCGGGAATCTGAATAGATCCGGTTTGACGTTACAGTCACGAACCTCCTCGAGATCCTCGTGCAACGCATAAAAGCGGACTCCGTGAATCTCGGAAATTCGCTACTGGATTTCGTCCTACACCGATTCTTCTTTTTTATCGTAAATTCGAATTCATCCGATATCCTTCGTAGATTCGTAAATATTATCGAGGTTACAAGCATCTAAACGTTAAACGAGGATTTACAAGTGAATCTCGATTATTTCAATCGCTGGTTCAGCTGTGCAACCAAGCGTATAATCGTTTGTTGATCTAAGTTATATCCCGTTAGCTTAGACGAAACGCACGAACGTGCTGAATTTCACTTTTCTCGGGCTTGGTCAGATTCGTTACAGCAATTTACTCGGTCATCTCGTTATCCTACATTTTATTGTTATAAATACGTGTATTTAGTAC
Source organism: Apis florea (assembly GCF_048593485.1). Lineage (NCBI taxonomy): Eukaryota > Metazoa > Arthropoda > Insecta > Hymenoptera > Apidae > Apis > Apis florea. The sequence continues at coordinate 4,393,513 of NW_028256549.1, read as the reverse complement.
ATTCTAGGAACTCTAAAATAAAATATAATATATATTACGTAGATTTTCACCGATTAAGGGATTGAGACGGAGATAAAATTCGACTTGTAATATATATTCTCATTTTGAATATCGAATATTCCAAGTTGATCGGCAATCTTCTTAAATATAAATAATACGAATAAAATTTTCCTCTACGATTCCCGAAAATTTCCATCATCCGTCCGTTCTTTGAAATGGTACGAATCTGTTGGACAGGTGACGATGCCGGTTCCGGTGCAAAAGAGCAGCCTGAAGGCGACGCTGTCCGTGAACGGTGACGGGCAATCGAGCGTCCCGTCCCGATGCAGGGCGCCCAGCGTCGGTATCGACGTCGACATGGTGTCCGAGTTCGATCCGTCGTCGTCGGACAGCGGCGTCGTTTCGAGGTGCGCCGTCGTCAAGCCGCTCAAGCTTCGCCTCTGCCAGCCCATTTTCGGGCGAAGGAACATCGGCAAGCTGAGGAGGGAGCACGGGGACGGGGGCCGGGCGTCCGGCAAGGACGAGGCGGGCGTCGAGGCCAAGTCGTCCAAGCCGCGGGACCCGGAGAGAGAGAAGAGGAGACTGGCGAGGAAGAAGGAGAAACGAGCCACCCTGATATTGGGCTTCATAATGGGCAGCTTCATCGCGTGCTGGCTCCCATTCTTCGTCCTGTACATCGCGAAACCTCTCTTCCCAAACGTCAACATACCGATCCAGGCGTTCGTGATCGCGTTCTGGCTCGGATACATGAACTCTGCCCTCAACCCATTCATTTACACCGTCTTCAACAAGGACTTTCGCCGCGCCTTCCGCAGGATACTCTTCAAATAATCCCGTCGTCCCTGGACGAACGCTCACGAACGGGTTCTTCCAGGTAAAAGAAACGAGAATCGAAAGGCGCGCGGATCGCTCTCGCGGTTGGACCGGGGCGGTGCCGCGTCCACCATAGGATCCAGCAAGAGCATTTGAGGGGAGAACGACGGGGGATTGTCCACGCGCGAAATTTCCTCGATCGACCGCGTTCTTCCAGCGTTTCGCCAACAGGTTCTCGAGATTTCCGACCGGTTGTCGATTCAACGCCATCGAAGACGGATGATTCGAATCAAACACGTTGCTCCCTCCGTTCTTGACACACTTGAGGAGAGATCGTGAGCCTTTTCTCCATCCTCGCCCACCATCTATCGCCTCCCTTCTCCGGGAGGAGCAAGAAGAGAAATATACGCCTGTCCTCGATATTCCGATAGGCGTGCACCAGCCATTTGTATTCCTCCCTCTCCGAGTTCCTTGGACGGACACACGGCCCGATTGTAAATTAAACGTCGCGACAATCCACTTACTATCGATGTATCGTGAAAATGTAGATATGTATAGCATATGCGTGTGTGTACATAATACCGCGCCTCCCTGCCGAGTTTCCGTATATTAAAGATATATATCTATGTATATATATATATATATCTTTAATACGAGGGGAGCGTGGGTGACCGAGAAAGAGGACACCTCTGTCGCGTCTAGTTTCGCTCGATTTCGAAATTATTCTTCGATTCGTGGCTCGTGTATTTGAAATTTCCGATGCGCGAGTAATCGGATACGAAGTTTTCTTGGAGAAGAGAGAGAGAGAGAGAGAGAGAATCGCGCGTGTGTCAAGGAGGATGAAAAGTGATGAAAGAAAGAGAGAGAGAGAGAGAGAGAAAACGATTTCTCTCGCCTCTGTTTCGATTTTTACACGCGCACATCGGGAGGGACGAGGATCTCGAAGCGAGTGAGGAGAACGAGAGTGAAATTTGGACAAATAAAAGCATGTTTCCTATTATAAATAGGCGCGATTTACGGTTTAATCGTTTTAAACCGTCTTTTTTTCCAATTTTATCGATTTAAAAAAAATAAGAAGGTAAGAATGGCGAACACGCAACACGTAATAACACGTAATTATTAAAATAAGAAAAAAAAAAAAATCGTAGGAATTTTTCCAGTTTAAAAACGAAATCGAATGGTGGGGGAGGGCAGGGAAGAAGAGTGAAGGGGAGAAGACTTTGGATGGTTTGGGGGGGGGGGAGGAGGGTTAGATCGTCGAATATTAAAAGCGGGCAACGCAGGAAGGGGTTGATAATCAGTGGCCCGGTATTGGCGTATTCCAGCAGCGTCCAAGTGTTATTGCGCATTTAACGTCACGCATCAGCAATAAACAAAGTAACAAGTTGTTTATATACGAGGGAGGCATACGTATTTTGCAATAAAATGAAATTGAACAAACACCTAGTTAATAATAATTATTATTCGTGCCACTATCGAGAGGATATGGAAGAGTTGCTGTTGTCGTTAAATGGACGCGTTCTAATTAAAATATGTACAATAGAATTCCATTCAGCCGAACTCCATTCAACGGAACGAAATTTTCGTAATTAAGCGAACTCCACCCGAGAGCTCCTATTATCCGGATTGGTTGTGAGCATCATACGTCTCTCGAATCATACGTCTCTGCTACGAATGAAAATATTATAAATACAACGACGTAAATAGAATGATGAGCCGCGTGATTCGAGGAATCGTGTTAAATTCACGTACGGTCGATTGTAAAGATCTATATCTTGAATATCGATCCCTCGACGAAGAATCACGTCGACATTTTTCCTGCAATTTCGATTGAAAGATATTTTTTTCTTTTCACAGAAACAGCATGTTGAAAGGACAAAACTCATACGCTAGTGAAAAATACGCTCTGTGTATAATCCATTATGATCTACCATTATATCTCGTAATCTAAATTCTGTTTATTTGAAAATTACAACGAGCGAAGGGAACAATTACACGAGCTCCGTGTAAATGGAATTCTATCGTACAAAGACACGAATATACCATTGAAATCCCACCGATATTTGTTCGTTCTCGCGTTGTTAAACATGCGGCGATCTTAAAAGGAACGAATCGATCTTCAGGAACGAAAAGAAGAGGAGCGCGTTTAAGCAAGAATAAATTTCGATATATGAAACATTCAATTCTCCATTGCTCCCGTTTTATTTGTTTATTGACGCCGCCAACTCGGAAGGAGAGACCTGCGCCGTTTCAATTATTACGCAGCATTACGCAATGTTTGTGCGCCAATTCGCGATATAATTTAACGCCTGCTCGTCGAATCTATCCTCGAAATCGATCAATGGCTTGAAATCTGCCATCTTCTCTTTGCTCAACCGCAGATACACATCGTTTCCATATATTAGATTAATTTCTAAACCTATTCGAAATCGTACATTTTTATTGGAGATATAATTTATTAATCTTTTGCACTCCCTTCGAGGAGATATATCAAGGAAACAGAAATGAGAATACGTGCAAAGGATTAAAATCGTAGCAAAACGATACTTCTAAAAAAGAAAAGGAAACAGTAATGGATATTCAAAATTCGGAGAGTTTCGAGTTACAAAAAGTTTCAAGATTCACGAATATTTTCGAAATATATAATTTTCGATTAATTAATTTCTTCGAAATTGAAATTACACGCGAAAAAGAAGAAGGGACACAAGCATATCGAAAGCATTTTCCACGAACGCTTATCCGAAACATTGGCACGCTTTCTCCACCAGCAGAGAAGATCCAGCGAAACAAATCAAAGAGGGAACATTGCGCTCGTAAATCGAAAGGGCGGTCCACCCACCGTCGGGACAAAATTTCGGGAAACAATTTCCCCCTGGTACTTTTCCACCGTTGCATTCAATCTGGCCTTTCTATCTCGCAGATTAAAGATCATCCTCGTCGTTTGGCCACGAGGAACACGGATAAAAAAATTACTCTCGGATTTGTGTGCGAAGGTAACGGTTCGAAATCCGGCTATTTTCGGCCCGGGATTAGGAGTTAAGAGCCATGATACGTTTCACGCGGCCATACCATACCGAACGTTGCTTTTTGCCAACGATCTTTCACAAGTTGCGGGACAAAATTTCTGTTCAAACGTGTTCTGTGCCCGTATTTTGGAAAAGCTGGAAAGAGAATGAAATCGAACGAATGGTATCGAGTGTATTAAAAATAAGAGAGATTTCGTTCGAAGAAAGTACAACTTTTGCTTCACGCGAAATTTTAATTGACGTTCGATCAGCTGATTGGCCTTGCATCGTACGAATAACATAATTTATACCTGCGTCATCACTTTCTACTACTCGATTCTCAATTAATAAATATTATTCCTTACATCGACGAGATATAAGATCGATAAATCAATTCAATATTTCCACTCTTTTCTTTTTCTCTTTTAGAGCCGATTTCTCTGCCTTCTTCCCGTTAAAACTCTAATTCTCGTTAAGTTCGAATAAAAATGTTTCGTGTTCGTATTCGCGAACAGTTAATTGATTAAAACCGAAACGAATTAAATGAACTTCGATCGATCCCCCCTTCGTCGCAAATAAATCGTTCTCTCCTTTTTTTTATCATATCCAAGAAACGAGTCCATTTTCCGCGTAACATTGACTCGACGGCGTCTAATTTACGAATTAACCGCAGCCCCTTCGCAGCCCTGCATATGTGACACGCAACGCGCTACAACGATAAATCAATAAACCGTGCATACATACGTCGTTGATGCATACATACACGCGCTTTCTCCCGCATGCCGTTATCTCTCTGTCTCTTTCAAGCTCGACGCATTGCACGAGTAACTGGGGCAAAGTGTCGAGGGAACGAGACGGTATCCTCGAGCGTATCAATGAGAGGCGATAAGATTGAGTAACCGGGCGGATTATTAGCGTATGGATCAATGGGGGACGAGATAGATGGATGGTACAGGCTTTAAGGTTTAGATTTTTCTCGATTTTTCTCCACGGATCGAAAAAGATTGATGTATAATTTCTCGAACGAGAACGCAAACGCAAAACGATTAATCAACGGTTAAGAATAGCAGGGGAGCAAATTTTTTACAATCGATTCATAGAAAATTGATTTCAAATGTTTTCGAGTGACGAGCATTCGGTATTTTTATCGGAACGAAAGTGTAGGGGAAGTATTTTATCGAATGGAGATCGTCTGACACAGTGAGTTTCTTTATCGCCTCAAAGCGATGTCCGATTCTCGAGAATTTTACTTTGCATCCGTGTCTTTCTCTCTCTCGACGATCATTGCTCGAGAATAATAACTTTTATTCTCAAAGTGATTCTCGAGAGTTACACTTTACACGATTCGGTGAAAATAATTTGAGAGTTGCTCTCGAAATCAGAAAGGAATAAGCTTTGCCGAAAAGCATCCAATCCAATGTTTTCCATTTTCACGTTAAAAATATATCCCCTGTATAAAATCAGAAATTAAAATACCAGGCTTGGAGAAATGATGGATTTCCCCCCCCCCCCTCCTTTTTCGATATCTAAAGAGGATATCCCTCGCGAAATATTACATCGCATACTTTGTAAATCTTCGTATTAGACGGACGACCGGATCCTCGGGAATTTATCGTGCACGAAATAAAAGGATCCCTTTCACAGATATTATGTTCTCGAACGCGTAAACGAAAGGCCGGATACGTGAAACCGAGCGGAATTCACGCTCTAACCGCGAGACAGGATGCACGGTAATATTTTAGACGATCGATGCGTCGCGCTTTTCTCTCCCCCCTGATCGTCCGCTATTTCCACGTTCTAGAGTTTCTCGCTATGAATCGTCGATCATTGTGATTTACAATAAAGCTATCGAGCTGGAGAGACAGAGAGAGGCCTTTCGATTTCTTCTTTTATTTTATTTATTTTATTTTATCGTTCGTTTTGCGAAATTGCATAGCTCGCCGTGTTTCTCCGAAGATCGAAAATCGTGGAAAAGATTTTATCTATCTTTAAAATAGCAAAGAATATATATATATGGCGGCAATAGGAAAGGAGTGAAAGAAATGTTTCTCCTCGTTGTTAGTTTCTTAATTAGATCGATGTAAGTCGTAATAAGCGAGATTCGATTTTTTCCTGTAAACAAACGAGTAACTACTTGTAAGATACGTAAGATTTAAGATTGATGAAGAAACTACGCTAACGTGTAAAAAAAAAAAAAAAAAAAAAAGAGGCTTGCGCTTCGCTGAGAGGAATGGGAGTAGTAAAGGAGAAAATTAAAAAGAAGAAAAAAAGGGGGGGGGGAAATACCGTGAATCCGTAAAAAGCAACGTACTAAGTAATTATGAATAACGTACTGTCGTTTACCAATTAAATACTGTTAACGAAAAAACTACGTGTACGGCGGCGATCTCGCCTTAGGCGGTCGGCCGAGATTTTTTGCAAACCAAATTTTTTCCATGAATCTCTTTGTGTGTGTGTGTGTGTCAGTAACTTAATTAATAAACCTACCATACGTACACACGATGTTAACTTAACTAGGCGGTAGGAATAAGAGAAATTTGCATTTTTTTTTTTTTTCGAAGCGAAATCGTGCGAAGGATCTTTACACGAGGATAAGTAAGGAAAGTGTACGACGAAAGGGAAAGCGAACGACGAAGAAGAAATCGATTTCGATGGGGTTGTTCGATTGAATTTAAGAAAAGATGTTTAAAAAGCAAGAACGATCATTCTAATTAATTAAAATTAATAATATTCGTAACGTTCGTACCGTCTCTGAATCTAAGCGACATAAATCTGAACACGTTGTCGAGAGAAATTGAATAATGAATTAAACGAACGACACGATACTTTGTATTTATACACATTGTACACAGATATGTATATTGTTACTAATATTATTCTTATTATTATTAACAGATTACCATTATTCTTATTATCGCCATTCATCATTCTCGTTCTTATTACCATCGATCATTCTTATATATACATATATATATATATACACACACACATAGTATACAATATTTAAATAATCCAGCGTCGCCCTAAGGATCCAACGATCCAACTTTGAAATTATTATTTCTTAACCGTCGAGCGGCCATCAACCCTTTGTCCGCTCGAGATTTTGAGATAGAGCGAGATCGTTCGTTTTTACAAATTTTCCAAAATTCGCGTTTATCGTTCGTTCGATTCATCTTCCGGAAATTCTCGCGACCGTTGGTGAACCAAGAGAAACTGGTTACATTTCACTCCGAATCACCGGCTAAAAAGTTGAATTAATTATCTCTGGTAACCCAGACTTATCGACCCTCCAACTTCGTAAACTTTACATTCGGATAATCTTTCCATTAATAATACATTTACGGAGAGAATTTATGCAAAGTAAACAGTCAATTGAATTTCCACCGTTAAATGTACTATTTGAGATTTCAACATATATACATATAATCGAATAATTTGATCCGAACTTCCATTTTCCTTTTCTTAAAGCTCTTCATCGTATCTATTTACGATTATCATTATAACGTTAAATGTCTGGACAATTTGAAATTCCTCGATTACTCGAAAATGCGTTTAATCCACCGTATCTTTAAATTGGCATAGATTTCGTGAATTGATTTATTTGTTAATTTCTCGATTAAAATTATTTAACTTATATAGACTAGCGCTCAAAACTTTCGTTCAACTTTTCATTTCAATGTATATCTTTCTACAATTACGTACATTTTTAAATGAAAAAGTAGTTGGATACTCGATTATTCGCGTAAGGTTTAACAAAACTTAATTTTGAGAAATAATCCGAACGATCTCGCGCTAGGGGCCGCGAAACGATCTCTATCGATAATATATTGGAGCAATGAAATCACTGTGATATCACTAAAACGCTTTCAAGGTGTGTGTTGGGATCGACGATTATTACTCACCAGGTTGGGCGTGGTTACGTTTCTAATTAATTAATTGCAGAAATGGATTAGATATTTGCGAGGAAGGAAAGACAGAGCGAGGGAGGGAGAGAGAGAAAGAGAAGGAAATAAGATTTATGGTATCGTTTATCGTGAATTATTATAAATCATATTATATTGTATATACGTATATATACTTATATATATATACATATACATATACACATAGAGTGTACCGATATTACTATTAATATTACTAAAGACTATTGTCATCGTATTATTACCGTCGTTGTTAGCCGACATTACTATCGATGCAACAAGTTTTACTGTCTAATAACGTTGTTCGTCTGTCGCGTGAAGAGAGTGCAAGACCGAACTAAAATACAGTTAGTCGAACGATACGATACTTCTGTCAACGATGTTTTAGTGTACAAAGCCCGGAAAAAATCTCGTTTCCGGTCCGCGATGATCATTCTCGAGATAAAAAATCGCGTTCTCTGCCGGAAACGCGACCAAGGACAATCGGTTCCGGTTCGTTCCGATTTTTCTTCGAACAGTAAAGCATTTCTAGTGTACGAGCCTATGCTGTTCAGCAATTGCCGGTCGCGGTCAATGTTCGAGTAGTTTCGGCCAACATCGGTGAGTCTCGGACAATTTCGGCAGTGTAGGCCCGAGAAGACCTAAAATCTTAAGCTTCCACTGTGCAAATTGTCCGCCTTTAATTATTTTTCGTCCTCAATTCTTCTCGTAGTGAAAACTATAATCTGAACAGCATTGGTGTATAAGCGAATACGATTTTTCTCCGAAATTGTCATCGATCGCCGATAAAAGGAAAAAAAAAAAAAACGAAACGAAGGAGACGTTGTGTAATCCGTTGAAAATAAAAGTGGAAAAGAAAAAAGAAGCTGAGAATTCTATCCAGTGACAATAGCGAGCACGCGATTAAACGAAACGCGAACGAACTGTCAGCGGTCGAGATTATCTGAAGGGCGATCATTGCGAGGTGAAAAAGCATGATGTTGGAGTTCGTTCACATCGAATGGAATTTAACGAGCGTATTCGTCCGTGTTCCGACGAATTCGTGCGCAATTTCATCGCCATTCGGACGCACCTCGAGGCAATCGAAAAACAATTTTTACCTTTCGCACGGCCGCCCTTCGCGGAGATCAGCTCGATCGCGTGGCAACGAACGCTCTTATTCTGTTCTATGAACAGACACCATCGTTCCTCGATCCGGGAATAATCGATCACCTTGCGCGTAATGCGGTAATCAAAATTGTTTAAACGAAACTTCAAACGAAATACAATTATTCCACTGGTATAAATAATTCATTATCATTTGATGTGCCCGTTTCGTAGATTTAATCCGATTCGTAGACAACGAGAAGTGTGCAATTTACATTCTCGGATCGAGGATCTCATGCGTTGCGAATCAGAACGATTGGAATCTGAAACACACCTTTTCGATTTTATACTCCCGACTATATCTAAGCGCTGTCTAACGAGGGTCGCTACCGTTAACCCTTATGTCTGTACCCGAAATTCATCACTCCATTCTTCCATTATTCTAGAAAAAAATATAATTCTGAAATCCAAGTCAATAGCAGATACGACGAGAATAGAAAATTTGACGCTGGACAATTTAAAGATCAATCTCAATTAAAAGGATATCCACCGTGGTTCGATGCATTCGAGAACCCATAATACCGCAATTACTGTCCCGATACAGTAAAAATGCGATTCTCTATTGCCGCAGTCACGAAAGAGTCAAATTATTTCGAGCTCCGCCAAGTATTATTCTCGAAAAGCGTCTCTCTCTCTCTCTCTCTCTCTCTCTCTCTCTCTCTCTTCTCTAACAAACTTTAACCTGAGTGCGCCGCTGTTCAAGATCCCAGATCTTTCCTGTGCGGATAAGACGGTATCGATGGATATCGACATAAGGGTTAAACCAGCGACAACCACGCATCACTTCGAACAATGCTTGAACAATCATCGGACGAAGAACGATACGACCGATCACGCCGCGAATGTTCCCTCCTCACCCCCTTCCCTGAATGGGCGAATGCGAGCTCAGTGTCGATCGATGCGTAAATCGGGGTGCTACCTCGTTCCAGATCTAAGCAACTAACTAATTCCCTTGGAACGAAACATCCAGCGTCATTCGAGAACCCAGAATTTCTAAATCAAAATTTCCAATTACCAGCCATAGTCACGTAAAGACCCATCGATCGCTCTATCCCGCCCCGCTTATGCATAGGCGAGCGTTTTTATTTTTTAAACTGTATATTATACACCGTGTACCTACAACGAGAGAGTGATTTATCCAATAATAATTGGAGTAACAACTTTCGAGCGCGGTGATTAATCGATCTCGATACTCGTTGTTTAGTGATTAAAAAACGTTTTTTGAGAGAGAGAGAGAGAGAGAGAGAGAAAAGAAGATCACGTCGACACTGCGACGAGAAAAAGCGTACAGGGTGAAAACCTAACCTAATGCGATTCAGCAACGCCAACTGTGAATCGATTTTTGTACCTTCTTTTTATTCCATCTCGTTTTCTCTTCAAAACGCGTGGATCATTATTCTCGAAACGACGATTATTACGTACGCAGCAATAAAAAAAAATCGGACTACTTGGTAAAATCGCGCGTCATACAAACGTTCAGAAAACGCGTACACCGAGTCTGTGAAACGAAACTGGATAACTCTCTTTCGAAACGTATTTTCGTCACGTGTTGGTGAAGAATCCGTGACGATGAAGGAGACATTTCGTGTTTTCGTGTAATCGATGGAGTGATTCTGTATCCGAGAGCCAAAAAAGCAATTCAAATTGTTTTCTCTATAATTTTTGTACAATACGAAGTTGATAGAACTATTAAATGGATCAAAATGATGAGTTTCAGATTTTTTGTTCTGCTGTGCATTTGTGAGAAACTTAAATATATATATATATATGAAGAAGAAGAACACATGAAATATCTAAAATAAAATATTGATTATTCTGAAGGACGAATCTAATTTTCATTCGATTATAGGTTCTATAGTTCTGACGATGAAAATTTCTCATCGCGCAGATCTAATGGCAATTGACAAAGTAATACTTAATTACAAAGTTACAAAGAATTATTTCCTGGATATTGACGAAATTTATAAGTTCCAACTGCTCGTTCCACCAACAAATCTCTTCTATTCGACATGCAAAACAAATAACTCCTCATTAATCTAATTAAAACTAGACTAATCAAATTTCCAAAATTCCAACTCTTCAACATTCACGGATTCTTGCATCAAGACGCATCGTCACGCACTACGACACACGTAAGGCAAGAACACGCGTAGGCGCAATGTTAAATGCTTCGTTTCAAGAACAAACGAAACGAACAAATAAAAAGAAAGCGATTGAACGGAAGAAGCAGTTTCGACGGGCGCAGAAATTTGTCTCACGTCAAGTTCAATCTATAAAAGTCTTCCATTCCTTCCTCGACGCGTATTCGGCTGATTGGTTACCGAGGGAGCAAGTGATAAAATCGACGAAAAACTGGAGGGGCCGAGCGGATCATCGACAAACTCTCGACGAGGTCCGACCAGAAAATCGATCCGATTCCCCCGCGTACCCTCCAAATATTTACCATCCTTAATTTTAGGAAAATCACAATTTCGGCTGGGCGCTGAATTTCGGCCAGATTTAACAACTTCGCGCGAAACACAACGCGTTAATTACATTTTCCATGTTCAAATATTTTCGTCCGGTTACAATCCGGTGTGCGAGCGTAACGAAGTAATAAAAATTACGGATATTAAAAGTTTGATATTTTTTGTCAAGAAGGAAACAAGTAAATTATAAATTGTTTCCTTTCTATGAGAATATATGAACGTGAGAAATGTTTCTTCTCATCTTGCGGTTTTACGTGTGTAGAATTAATTAACTTTTTTCCGTTGCAAGTGTTTCTTTCGTACGAAGCACGCAATTTCTGTAAATCGACAGAGGCGAGACATTTTCGTAACGATATTGTTTCTCTATTTACACGATCCTCTCTTCGTCTTTGCGAAAATTAGAATAAGACGATATTTGAAATTGGATCGTGTCCAGAAGCGAATTCTCTGCGAAAAAAGGAGAAAAGGGAGAAAAGTGGACGATCGAAAATTCGCTGAACTACGATGGAAGAAAGAGAGAAAAAAGAAAATAAAGGAAATCTCGTCGGAGGGAAACTAATTCCGGCCGGCGAATGTAATCGAATCGGTGTAAGTCGGTTACGGTGATTCAGACCAGTTTTCGATTCCGATTCCCACCCCCAACAGAGACAATAACGCTCCAAGGAATATAATGGATTTTATACGAGACGATCCGCGTCGCTCTTCAATTTGTTTGCGGCTATTCGCTGGGAAAAGACAGGCCGGAGAATGGACCGTGTCTAATTTCACTTCGTTAGGAAATTCGTTCTTGTTTAATGAAGTTGGTAAGTTCACAGACCGACGAAGAATCGAGGCGTTCGTCTTCCATTACGAGCTATTTGCCGATTATACCTGTGTTCGCGTTTAGAATTTGTAATATATTCAAAATATAACTATTTTTTTTCTTTTTAAATAACGAAGATAAAGGAATATATATTTACGAAACGACGTGGACGCCGTGAAATTATTTTCAACCACAAGATCTTTTGAGAGAAAGATTCAATGGAGGCTACCATAAAATGGATTCTAGACGAACAAAAGCTATTATGAAATGAATTAACCGTTTTTCAATAATCTAAATATATTTCATAACGTTTCATTTAACAAAAGGCAAACATCGTTTTCGTTTCTTCGTGAAACGTCGCAAATTTGAAAAAAAAAAGGAAAGAAAAAAAAATCTTAGACTTTTAATTAAGGTAAACGGATAAATAAGAATCGTGGGGAAAAAGATCTCCGTATTATCTCCGACCCGACAATCCCGTAATTTATCATGCGAAAAAAAAATAAGCCAGATGCTGCGGTGGACGGATATTCCGGTCGACCTCGACTCCCAGGTGAAATCGATTTCAGCGAAACTCTCGGCCGTCCACGAATAATAGATCCGTTCCCCCTGAAAAAATTTCACGCAATTTCGTTCACGTGATTAAAATCGTTTCGCGGTTTCGCGTGGGCGAAACGGAACAACGAGCAGGAACAAAGAGGGGGAGGAGAATAGATGGATTTTTTTCAAGAACGAAAGCTACTTGTTGCGTGGCGCAGAACCAATGAAATTTCTGGTGAAAATTTAACGAGCGAGAATCATAGGTCGACCAGTGTTTCTACGCAATTTTCAGAAAAATTGGAAACCGAAACGAAAAAAGAAAAGAAAAATCGATACCGCCGCTTCGTTCGAGGAATCGACTCGAGATTATCTCGTCGGCGAACCGGCGATTCCTTCACGATCCCGGAAACCGCTCGACCGATCTTATTTCCTGGATAAGTCCGCTTTGAAGCGGACAACGGACGAGAAAATGGAAGGAAATCGGGGGAAGCGCGCCGATTTTTCCTCTCCGTCCTGCCTGCGGGAGAATCGCTTATCGCGGATAAAGAAAGAGCCCAACCGTGATCTCTCTCCTGCGTATGTGTATGTTTCGATACGTCGAAACGTGGAGTGGAAAACGGAAGGAGAAAAGAAGAAGAAGAAGAAGAAGGAAAGACGAAGAGGAGGAAGGGGATAAAGCGATTCCGATTCTGATCATTAGAGAAGGAGAAACCGAAGCAACTTTACGTACGTAGTTGTGATAATTTTATGGTTCACCATGTGATAATAAGTATTGCGTTTGTAAATAAATACGATGGAACATAACGATATCGCCTTAGTTCGTTCGAATATATATTGTACAGAGTTGTTTGAGTACGGATTTTATCTTATATAGAAAAAAAAAAAAAAAAAAGAAAGGATTTCGAGGATATTGTTGAGATTGATTTGAATTGTATATCGAAATGTTACAGCGATTCTATAGTATATGCATACACACACATATATATATATATATATAAGAGGACGATTGTTGCAATTATTTCTTCGAGATTCTCCGCGAGCGAGAAGGGGGGAGGGGAGAGTGAGAGGTCTGATTAAGAGGTGATTAAGAGAGACAATGGACTCTCGGTTCTCCAAACTGGCCCAACGGAAAACAGGTACTTCGGTACAGCACGATCTACTCTTTAGTGTTTCTTCTTTTCTTTTCTTAAGAAGCGAAAGTCGAGTTTACACGCGATAAGTGTAGCGAGGAGGGAGAAAGAGGAAAGACGAGAAGGGAAAAAAAAAGGAAAAAAGAATGAACGAAATAAATGGATGGGAAAATGAAAGGGAAAATTGTAAAATCGGAAATATCGAAACGGTTTTACTCTGCCGCTACGTTGTGCTACTACGAATTGCCTGTTTTTACAGCATACCTTTATCGATTGAGCCGATTCGAATCAATCGAGCGTTCGTTTAAGAAGGTGAATATACGAGTACCACCACGATGTATACCGACATTAAAACCAAAAAGGAACTATCAGTATATTACGACTTTGTTTTATAAAAAAAAGACGAGAAAAACGAATCGACCCCGTGTTTTATCTTTTCTGATTATCCTCATTCTTCGATGATATGATTCTCGTTTCCTTCTCGTTAATTATGATTTAAGTTATATTATCTTTTTCTTCGCTTTTTCTTTTGTTGTCTTCGATCGTTCATTCATTTATTCATTCTTCGTTTCAATTAATTGATTAATTAATTTAATTCAAGAATGAAGCCTATTTTTCATCGGATGTTAAAACTTAAGCAAAAGGTAAGTGTTTTGTATTATTCCTCGACACTTTTGCAAAGGAATATTATACTCGACAATGAATAATCGATCCTTGGAAAGTTTCTTCACGCCCCCCCCCCCCCCCCTCGGTGTGCTAATGCGATATTTAACAACCGTGGATTTATAAAAGCTTACACAAAGCTACTTACACAGCTAAATAACTTATAATAGAGTTCGGGGCTAACTTCGCAAGTCTGATATAATTTCGGTGCAACGAAATCTGGTTTCAAGTTCTTGGAAATGTCGGGCCCAAGTTTTGAACAATAGTCATCCTCTAAACTTGTTAATAGGAACTTGTTTTAGATAATCATTTGGATCGTCATTCATTCAAGGGTATAAAGTCACACTTTCACCGATTTTTCCGATTCAATGTGAAATTTCGTGGAAACTTTATCTCTTTCTTCGATCGATTTCGTAACCTTTCTTTCGAACGACAATATTGTTTCCGAAGTATAATTAATGGACAAATCGTGGAAAATTCTGGGCAACGGTAATGATATGCGTTTTTAAAAAAATCGAACGATTATATTTTTGGATAGAAAAAGTAATCGAAATGTTAATAAATACGAATGCTATGCGTCGCATATAAGAATCGGAAGAATTGGAAAGGCAAAGACTCGCTCTCCGCGATATCCTCTCTGAAATGGAATTCAATTCCCACACTTCGATTTCACTGGACCCATTCACTGGTCCAGACCGATTTCCACGAGCATCATAAACGAGCATCAATCCGATTGGCCTCCGAATGAATTTCGATCGAATTGATATCTATCGCGGTATCGGTACACAAAAATTCATGCGTTTCTTAAGCCGATTGGAAAGATTACGACTAGAAGATAAAACAAAAACAATCAATCCATGATGGATATTACAATAAAAAATCTTCTACAATATTCTATATGTTGTCACGCGAGACCAGGAGCAAAAGCTTTTGAAAAACTAAATAAATAATTTTCTCTTTGCAATGTAATAGAGAATAACATTTTATTTATCGAATAACTTAAAGTAAAGAGGCGGCAGGCAAAACTAACAATACGATCGAATCACCGTCAGAAACCTTTAGATACCGTTTTTCGATCGAATTTCCTTCAGAATTATTTCGTTAAGAATTCCATTTCTCATCTTCCTTAACCATTTCCTTCCTAATCGTTATACATCGTACGTTACATATCGATTTCGCGTATATTCCTTCGATTTAATCCCCCCCCCCCCCCCAAGAGAACTAAACGTGCATTTATTCAAGATAAGACGCGGACAAACTATTCCTTGCTCCGATAACCCTCGGATTCGAATCTAATTTAGCGCGCGACAAATTCGACCGCTCTATTGTTCCCCGAGGAACAGTGTAATATCCATCCTGGCAATAACAATTTGGACCGCGAGAGCCGTGGTTATGAACCGTGGCTCGCCCCCCCGATTGATTCACTTCGCTTTGATACTCGGCTATTGTGCAATGCGTAACAGGGGAGGAGCACGCACGTCTCGACTTAGGGATGGAAGGAGCATCGATGGTTGAAAGGGATATCACGCCTTGCGGTTAGCTCGATATCGATTGGTTTAATGATGTTTCTACTGCGATGGATTAGCTCGACGATCCGAATTTGGCAATACTTCGATCGAGAAATAAATTATTATTGGCGAGGAATTGGCTCGTTTGGCGGAGGGCCATTGGCGGAATTAATTTTCTATCGTACAATTGTCATCTAGTTTTGATGATGAAATTTAATTAAGACTCACTTGGAATGATATATTAATAATACATATTTGTTGTTTTTGATAATAGATAGACGATATCGAGATACTTTTTTAGTCCGAGTGAATTTTTCAAATTGCAACGAAAATAAAATGTGTGTTCCTCGAAATGAGGGGAAAATTTAACGATCAAAGGTTTTTTCTTTCAAACGATGATTAATTGTCACCGCGGTGTCCATGTTTGAGAGAAGGAAAGGAAACTTTTCTTTTTTTCTTTTTTTTCTCCCCGCTACGAGAACAGCGTTGGAATACTAAACGAAGAACGTGGGCACGGAATGTCAGATGAGCGTAAAATTCCTACGTGCAAATGAGATTCGTGGGCAAATGCGCTATTGGAAAAGATTCTAACGACAGGATCGAAAGAATCCACGTTCGACGATCGACAGGCGAGTCAAGGTGGGAACAAGGGAGGGTTGACGACAAAAGAGATATAGTGGGTGGAAATGTTGAGAACGAGACATAATAGATGGAATAGAAATGAATCTTTTCAAAGACAGAAAGACAAGGATAAAGGATATGTCAGGAACGTCGACGTGGCTCGAGTTATATTCAAGGACGAAGCGAAAATCTTAAAATTAATCCTTTCGATTTCATTTTCGATCTCGCAAATACAACGAATGGACGAGATTTTAGATTAGAACGTTTCATCGGAATATTTCGTTGGAATTTTATTTTTATTTTTATTGGAAAAAAAGGGATAAAAAGGATAAAAAGAAAAGTTCATTTACAAATATAGCGAAGAGATGGTAAATAAAAGATGCACTATATATTCGAAAATTATATTATTTCGTACGAAAATATAACGATGTACATAATAAAACGTTGCAATTTCGACAAAAATATTTAGTTCTTTCGCTTGCCTGCTGTTTTTGTGAAAATTGCATAGTTTTCTTTTTTTCCCTTGCTGGTATTTTATCCCAACTGAAACAAGCTAAATATTTTTTCCCAAATTGCAATGTTGCATCACATTACGTTTTACATATTTTCAAGCATACTATGTAAAATTAATTTGCAAAAATATATATATATAGCGTATCTTTTATTTATCAACCATGATTGATCAACAACAAAATATCTTAACAAATATCTTAACAAATAGATTGCTTTTCCACAAACGAATTTGAAAATGATATGTACAACAATAAATACACAGAAGAAAGTCATAATAAAGATACAAAAAAGTATTTTGCAAAGCTGAATTTTTTTCTCTACAAAGTATTATCAAGAGTATCATCGTAATAGCGAGAGATATCTGGTCCCTAATGGGGGAAGGGTTAATTAACTTTGACGAAGATCCGACACCGGCGTCGAAACGGCAAGTGAAATTTGCCTCCGTCAAATTTGTCGACCGAAATCCATACAACTTGCAAAACCGTTTATCCATTATACCTCGAATTAAATCGAATCGTGGAAAATCTATCCCGGATCTATTAAACGCTCGCTATTAAATTATTCCATCTTTCTTTTGGAAGATTTCATTCCAATAATAATAATAATAATAATAATAATAATAATAATAATAATAATAATAATAATAATAATAATAATAATCGTGCGAAGAGAAAACAGCCGCCGAGAGAGTAATAAAGAAGCGATAAATGAGGAAATGAAAAACTGATATCGATCGAGCCAAAGTCAGTGACGTAGGATATTTGCAAAGTAAGTTGGTTTCGAACTAATTCTTTGATCCCAAAACTCGTAATTTCTGCGATCGTCTTTTCTTGCTTACACGTCTCTCGTTTGTCTTTCTAGTTCGAGAAAATACACTGGAGTACATCCGTATTTGAAGACGAAATTCATGGATGGCCAATCATCCTGATCGAATCCTGAATTAGATAGAAATGAAAGGAACGAGGTTGTATGTACGTATATACGCCAGGAAATCTTTGAACGAGAAAAGAAGAATTTTGCATAATTTTATATTATAGCGAAGAAGATCGTTACAAATGCATGAAAGGAGGTAGAATACGTGATTTTCGAGGAAGATATAAATTGTTTCGATATCTGATGTATTCGAACTATGTTAAAAAAAAAAAAAGGAAAATCATTTGGATAAAAGGTTCGCCTTGAATTCGAACAAATTGTTCGAGATCGTGGACAATGAAGGGAAAGAAAAAAAAAAAAATAACGGGAAAGGAGATAATGCGTGAAAAGAACGAATCGAACATCGCAATTGGCGAACTTTGAGATACAATAAAGGATATTATCGATGACTTGGAAAAGAATAAAGATAATATCCGAAGGTTTTCAAAATCGAATAATGGTCGATACCGAATAGTAGATAACGCGAACGAAACGGCGAATGAGTATAACGAGTCGAAGGATATATTCAAGAGGATTTTCTTCCCTGAATTACGTTGAAAATAAAATTCTTCGATCGATCGATTTATCCATCTGGAAAGGAATCGTTCGAGATTAACCATTGGACAACAAGGTGATCAAGCCATGGGATGGTTCACACGCCATTGGGCGAAAGAAAGGAATTATTCATGATGGTTTGATGGGCCGTTCCCGACGCATGGTCTCGTTAAAATGACGTATTTCGTTATCGGCGCGACACAGTGCGTGGAGGTGTGAAAATGTAGCGAGTGGAAAACGGATATTTATACCGGTCGAAATAAATCAACGAGGGTTGATCCGAAGTTTGATTACTCCGCCCGTCCACACATCCCTATAACCGTTCCCATTGATCGGATTGTACAGCTAATGTGATAATTTTTCATTCAAGCGTTCGATTGTAAATATAATTCGCAGTGAAATATCGTTGGCGCAAGATATTCATTATTTATATTTCATTATTTTTAATAAACGTATCTTTAATAAACGTTCAACGTGAAACGTATAGATAAGATTCTTGAATGAAGATAAATCTGCGCATCAAACGAGCCATGTTGTTTATTAAATACAAGCTAAACATCCGCGCCAGAGGATAATAAGTAATTCTGTCGAGCAACAACGAGATGCAGTGTCAAGAGGGTAATTTAATCGAAAATCGTATTTCACGAGTTGCGTCTGTCTTCCGTTTTAAACGCTCGCCAAAGAACAACTTTTACGTAACGATAATTGCATTTGTAATGCATAATGCATAAATTTATATTATCCTTGAATGAAAAGAAACCGTGATGTTCATTTCGCATGCATTCCGTGGCGAGACAACCCTCCCATTCTATGATTATGTTATAGCACTCTATCGAACGAGTTAGTGCGGTTACGATGTTTAATTAGTATCAGTTTTCGACCGAATCTCCGAGGATTCCCTCTGTCATTACTATCACCGGTGTCGACACGATATTAAACCTGGTAATTTTCATACTAACTCGTTGATTAAACGAATTACGTAAAATGCTGCATGTTCAATGAACCAGTACATAAAAATTAATATTATTCGAATAATACTTGTTCATTCTTACAAATGATTTTAAATATAAAATTTGTGAAAAATTACGGTCTAGAATAACGAGATTTTTCGAAAATCGTAACAGTAATCGAACAATTATCGCGTTATGCTTAATTCGATATTTCAACGTAAATACGATAAGTGTATAATTAATATAGATTCCCTTCCCAACTCGTTGTAATTTCCATTGGAAATGATATAGATCTAATTACAGATTGCTCGAAGAAATCCAAGCCAAGTCGGAGGATAATTCCAGTATTTTACGATGTTGGTTCAGCATTTCTCAGACTATCCATAAAATTAAATCCATAGATTGTGGTCTGACTTCGTTTCGTGACCCTTGTATAAATTCTATATCGAATCGAATCGAGACATGGAACATCTCAATATTGAACGAAAAAAATTTCTTTTACCGATCGTAAAGAGACAGATTAATGAAAAAACTGCAATCGCAATAAATGTTATCCCTATATTCGAAATAGCTACCTATATTCTAGATTTTATAGAATGTATATCGTTACGTTCGATTCATATTGCAAACGAATATATTGATTCACGTACATGAACAATTATGGATTATATACATATATCGAATTTTCTACATCGTATGAAAACATGGGAAAGCATATTCAAATGCGCCATTCGGAAGTATTATGGCGTATGACTTCGCAAAACGATACTCTAATCTATTATGAAATAGTTGTATAAAATATCTTAACTCACCATAGAAGATAGCTACAATGATAAGCATCTCGTAAATCTGAATGTAGAAGCTTCAGATTCTTAAAACACTAATGAGAACACTAAAATATCACACAAAATTTGACCGAAACGCAATTACGACGCACAATATTTGATTTCAATGTTGAACTGGGTGAATACGTCTGCGTGCGCATCATCGACCCACCTTATCGACCGTAGAAATATACGACGCAATGCTTCGTGAACACGAATAACATTCTAACGATTTTATATCGAAAATTAAACATGCTGTTTGTTTTCGAAGTAATTGCGTGTGTTATTAAAACAGATATTAGTAAATAAATAAAAAATGTTTAATTAATTGTGAAAGTGTACTGTATAAAAACGCGGGAAAGTAGGATGCGCAATTTAGTAAAATTTGGAATATTATGGCGCATGACGAATTTCACGAAACGAATAATACGAAATTATTATGCATAAAGCTTTTAACTCACCACAGAAGACAATTACGGATGACAAACATTTTGTAAATTTACGTGGAAACTTTAGATTTTTTGATGCACTAATAAAAACACTAAAAAAGTCACACAAAATTAGACTACGACACGACTACGACACACGAAGCACACTTCGAAGTATTGGACTGTCGTTATGCGTCTGCGTGCGCATCATCGACCCACCATATTGACCGTAGAAATATACGACGCAATGCCTCGTGAACATGAACGATTTCTAACAATTTTACATCCAAAATTAAACATGCTTATTTTCGAAATAATTGCGTGTGTTATTAAAACAAATATTAGTAAATGAATAAAAAATGTTTAATTAATCGTGAAAATGTACTATGTAAAAACGCGGGAAAGTAGGATGCGCAATTTAGTAAAATTTGGAATATTATGGCGCATGACGAATTTCACGAAACGAATAATACGAAATTATTATGCATAAAGCTCTTAACTCACCATAGAAGACAATTACGGATGACAAACATTTTGTAAATTTACGTAGAAACTTTAGATTTTTTGATACACTAATAAAAACACTAAAAAAGTCACACAAAATTAGACTACGACACGACTACGACACACGAAGCACACTTCGAAGTATTGGACTGTCGTTATGCGTCTGCGTGCGCATCATCGACCCACCATATTGACCGTAGAAATATACGACGCAATGCCTCGTGAACATGAACGATTTCTAACAATTTTACATCCAAAATTAAATATGCTTATTTTCGAAATAATTGCGTGTGTTATTAAAACAAATATTAGTAAATGAATAAAAAATGTTTAATTAATCGTGAAAATGTACTGTGTAAAAACGCGGGAAAGTAGGATGCGCAATTTAGTAAAATTTGGAATATTATGGCGCATGACGAATTTCACGAAACGAATAATACGAAATTATTATGCATAAAGCTCTTAACTCACCATAGAAGACAATTACGGATGACAAACATTTTGTAAATTTACGTAGAAACTTTAGATTTCTTGATACACTAATAAAAACACTAAAAAAGTCACACAAAATTAGACTACGACACGACTACGACACACGAAACACACTTCGAAGTATTGGACTGTCGTTATGCGTCTGCGCATCATCGACCCGGCATATCGATTGTGGAGACACGACGCGACGCCTCGAGGCATCGTTGCGAACACGAGTAGTCTAACGGTTTTACGTCTAAAATATATCGTGTTCTTTGTTTTAAAGAAATTGTGTACATAGACAAGTGTTAATTTATTGTGCGTTAAGTGGATAAAGAAAGTTTAATTAATTGTGAAAGTGTGTATAAAGACGCAATAAAGCAGAGATGCGTAGTTTGGTAAAATTCGAAGCATTATGGCGCATAAAAAATTTTACGAAATAATATTCGAAACAATTGTTATACATAAAAATCTTCTTACCACAGAAGACAATTACAGCAATTAAATCTTATAGAATATAGGAATTTCAAGTTCTTAAAATACTAATGAGAACATTAAAATAATCATATAAAAATCAACTGTAACACATCTTTCGAAGTGTTAGTTTGTCGCTGTGTATGTACCATCGACCGTATATCGATTTGTAAACACATTCGTCGCGTATTGTTTCGATTACGATGTGACGCCTCGAGACACCGTTGTAAATACAAGCGTCCTTCTAACGATTTTAGAAATCAGTCGTATTGCTTGTGTCGAAGTGATGGCATACTCTCTTAACACAGTCGTTAATTTATTGCGTAGTAAATGTTTTAAAAAAGTTTATTCAATCGTGAAAGTGTGGTTAATCGTATCTAATTGATTCGAGAAAGTATACGTGTGAAGTGCGCAAAATAATCAAATTATCGATCGATATTTAGTGATATATTATTATCCTTGCGATAATTGATTATCAAGTAACTCGTGTGTCAAGAAACGCATCATAGACTATGTCAAAGCACGAAATACAGCAACAATATTCGGATCGATGACTCAGTTCGTGAAAATCAGATTGGATAGTTTCCTCGATGATAAAACGTGGTATCGTGACAAATATTTTGGAACAACGCACAATGCAGAATTCAACTTCGCTTGACGACAACCAGGAGAAAGAGAAGGTAAGTGCAATATGATTATTTATCTTATTCTATGTAATATATCCGTGTCACAAAATATCAGTAGTAGCAAGTATTGTATATTACAATATATTTTAAATATTGTTACTAATTGACATATTTTCTCGTAAAAGTATTTTTCATTTCGTAACGAAGAAATGGTTCCAAATGTAAACGAAATCGTGTATTGTCATTATTCGAATTGTGATAAATTTCTCGTATCTACTTTATTTAGTGACATGGAACTAAAGGAATTCTGTTCGATAAATATTGCAGCATATACGTTCGCAAATTTGATGAAAACTACGCGATAGCTACTAAAATCAACACGACAGATTTATGATTGTGTGTAGTCAAAAGCATGTTGTTAATAATAATGCTAACGTTATTAAATCGCAAATTTAATCCGTAAAATAGAACGATACATCGATATTTTTTTTTTTCATTGATTATTCCCGATATATTAAACGTTTATGAGATATCTTTTAATTTGAATCGTAAAACTTTGTAACGCTAAAAAATATTTATTCTTCAAAATTTTCTATAATATCGAAAGTGGAATAATCTCTTTTCACCATTTTCGAAATTAAATATCGATCTGTTAGTATTCGACGTACGGCTAATTATACAATTCGTTTGAGAAAACTTTGAGGAAATTCATCCATGGATAATGTTGCCAATTTATTTGTTAATCGTGTTCTAAATTGCACAAAACAGATAATTATACACGATTCACTCGCTGCTCCCTTTCTCTTTGTCTCTCTATCTCTATCTTCCTTTTCGTTCATCTTCTAATCCATCCACTCAGGAATTTCAGTTTCATTTAAGAGGATAGCAGTTTTCATCTATTCATCCCCATCATTCGATTATCACCTCAACTGCTTCTCAAACAGAGGAGAGTAAATTAAACTTGAAGAATGATACCACGATTAAAATATCTTTTTTTACAATTAAATTTTACGAATTCGTCAGTTTAGCAACTCGTGCATATTCTTCAACGCCGTTTACGACGTCGAATGTATATCGAAGAGAAACTTTACGATTACGTGGCTAAGATTGATCGAAAAAAAAACTCAACTTGAAACGCGAAACCGTTCCGGAGAGAAAAGCTATCCTATACTCACAGATAGAAGATAGAATCAAATTCGTCGTAAATAGATTTGAAACCAGATTCAAAAAATTCAAATAAAATTGCGTTTAATTCTTCAGAATTTAATTTCATCGAAAAATCCGTATTCCGTATATTTCAATTTATTTTATTTTTTTTTTTTTCGTAAGAAATCCACGTCTTCTATAAAATCTTTTGCATTGAATTGCATTTGAATTCGGATTTACAAATACACGTGGAAGTTGATCCCAACGCTGCTTAGCAGTCTCGAGAGTGAGTAGGGATGAAAATCGGTTGGAAAATCAGCTTTTAATCGAATCGTTTTATCGCGCACTCGCGAGTAAAAATCGAGCAATACACAGTTAAATCTGACAGCTATTGATGAACGAGTCGAGCTTGAACTCGACGTTAGATAATCTTTGTAAAGCTAACTATCGCTATAACTGTAACAAGCTGGATCGACGAAAAACTCGGTTCCGCTTCGATTTCAATCCAATCGTTCAATTTATTTCTTCTCTCTCTCTCTCTCTCTCTCTCTCTCTCTCTCTCTCTCTCTCTCTCTCTCTCTCTCTCTCTCTCTCATCCCATTCGCGTTTGGCTTATCGTTACTTCTCATTTCTCGCTTCTGTATACAACAATAGAAATCGCTACTTTCTCTTCTTCTAGTCGCAAGAGTATCGTTTTATTAATATAAAAGAAAACATAGGAAGTTACATGAGTAAAAATACGAATATTACTTTACACGTTAGACTTGAAAGATTTAATTGATCGATTTCGATGGAAAAAATGCGCCTCACATTTTCTATTTGCTATTATCTGTATCTGTTGTTTCAGTCGTTCCAAATTTATCTCGAAGAATTGTTTTATACCTTATTTTTCCATTCGAATTTGATAAACCAATTTTTGCAAATAATCTCGTGAAGCGAAAATATAGGAAAAAGTGTCTTAAAATCGTCGATATCCATGATGAGGGTGTCAGGGCATCGATAGGTTCACCGATTTTTGCGAGTACATAAAAAAGGGAGGGGGAGGGAATAAGATGATAAGCTTTGAATTTTCGCTTTAAATCTCTTTCCTGAAGATCGGCGAGATAGGGTTTCAGAGGTTTAAGCTCCAAGGGAATCACGATCGACGCTTCGATAATTTATGATCGAGGTCAGGTTTGATCAGTTAACCAGAAACGCGGAGATCAACCGACGGGTCTCGTTGGAACGGATGGGAATTTCCGGGAATTTGCCATTTGCGCCGAAAGGTTCGACTTTGTGATCGCAAGATTGTGTGTATCTTCGCGAGCTAACTCGATTCGATCGATTTCATTTCCGTCAGATTTAACGATGAATATTGATTCGTCGCGGTCAGATTGTTTTATCTAATCTTTTACATAGAGATTTCACATCGCCTTTAGGGTATAATCGTTGAATATAGTCGGAGTCTAGAAATTAATTGTTCCCCCTTTCGTAATCTCCGCTTAGGTTCAATCGAGTTCCCTTTTCCTCGTCATTCGTCACAAAAGAAAATTTTTATTTCTCTAATACGGATAGCAAAAGCAGCCAAGGGAGCTTTTTTTCTCTTTAACTTCATCTGAGAAATAAGAGTTTTTCCTCCCCGCAATGCATTCCTCCAGAAATTACGTTTCTCTATTCATCGAGCTCGATATTCCTCGAGGAGGAATTGTTCAAAGGGAAGAAACGAAACTTAAATTTATAGCTCGATATCTCCCTTGTATAATCGCCCTTGTCTCGTTCTTAACGTTCTTATACCAAATCTAATTTGTCCACGACACGATGCATCTCTCGCTCGGTTGAACGGGCAAAGTTTATCACCCAAGCTGCTAAAAAGCAACGAAACTCGGATCCCCCGTCTATTTGCACGTTTCCACCGCCGTAAACATGCGCTTTTAAAGAAGCTTCGCGATACAACCTCTTCGTTCCGCGAGAAAAATCTTGGCAACCGATAAAATTTCCAACCGAGAACCGTGAAGACGCCCGCGGAAGCAAAAGCTTTAAACTCTTGCCACGAATCTGCACGATGTCTGCACGTGCACGCGCGGTTATTCGTTCCTCGAAATTAAAGTAGAATTCGACGCGGCGAATGCTCGCTTCTTATTATTCGAGATGGCAATGAGCAACGATGCCAGCGCGACTTTATTGCACGAAAGAAATCCTCCTCCCCTCCCAAACTTGCGGATTCCCCCTCGTCTCGAGATAGCACCGAGATTTTGAAACGGTTTGCTACATCGGGATTACGATGTTTCACGCTTCACGTATTCCAACAACTGCAGGGAACAGCGCGGTACGCCGCTCGTTGCAGCGTTTATTCGGCTCGTAGGGGAAGCTTCTTAACACGCCTTACGCCCGGAGCTTTTAATAGAGACCGTCTGCTCGAAACTGCCCCTTCCTCGTCTGCGAGAGAAGGAGGCTGCAAATTTTACCCTCTTTGACTTTTGCTGGCGCGGAATATTTTGCTCCACGCGTAGGGGTGGAGTAGTTCGATTTCCTTTATTTTTGTTCCAATTCCTAATCTCGAGGATTAATTTAACAATAATTTTATTCTTTTGTTAGTGCAGTTTATATTGGATCTTACTTTTATATACTTGTTTATGATTGGAATGATAGAATATATTTCTTCTGCGAATATATAAATATTTTAAAGATTAATTGTAAGTATTAACTCGTTGATATAAAATACAAAGATCCTCTTCAATATACGCGATTACGAGCAAATTCACGGTTTAAAGCGGATTTATTATTTAGAAGTTTCAATTAAAGAAACCGCGGCTGCGTAAACGGAAAGCCATTGTCGGGGGGGCCTTCTAATTTCCGGTTTCTTGATTATGAGAAAAATACCTCGCCTCGTTGTCGCGGCTCTCCAGAGTTTCGAAATTGTTTTATTCAGTATCGACAAAAGCGTTATTCTTCGTTCGCTCGAAATTATCGCGGGATTACTATCGCCCCCGAAGACGAACGGAAAATAAAAGGAAAATGTTCAATTCGCCTCTCCTTCTTGTTTATCCCTCGATCCGTGTTACTTTATATTCCGATTGTTCCTTCGCTTCTTATCTCGAGGAGGAGGGAGGGGGGGTTGAGAGGGGTGCGTGAAAATTTCTTGATTCCCGATTCATGAAACGACCTCGAAGATGGAATCTTCCATTGAAATTTAACGTATTCAATCTTAACAGCCAACGATCTCTACGTAACGTAACGGAATCGTGCAACATTGCAAAAAATATTGGAAATTCGTTCTCGAGCAAGGCATCTCGATACTGGAAGAGAAAGGGAGAGAGAGAGAAAGAAGGAATCTCTCCGTGCATCCTTCGATTTTTCGGGCAAAATGAAAATTCTCTCGGTCCTTTTTATCGGAAATAATTTTTGCATATCGCGTCCACCCGAGTTCCTCGTATCCTTTGCACATATAATCATCAATTTCCCCGCTGGGATTGATGGATAGACCAGGACATCTTTTATGAAAGCTATCGACCCAAAAATAGCAAGGGAAGAATTTATGGCCCCGGCTCTCCAACGTTTTTCTTTTTTTTTTTTTTTTTTTTTTTCACTCCCATCGATGGAAATGATTCGCGGTGTTTAAAAAGAGAGAGAGAGAGAAAAAGAAAACGAAAAGAGAAAAATCTATCGAGGAATAAATAACTCGCGGCCAATTAATTTCACTCGCTGAAAAAGAGTCTCTTTCGTTTCATCGGGACGTTTTTTTTTTTTTTTTAGCGAATATCAAACGTTCCTTTCCACGAGCATTGTATTTCTCAATTTTCATCTGTCAGGCGCAAACCGTTCGTTCAATTACCTGGCGCAATTTGATAAGAACAAGTAGTACTAACCTTCCATCCCGGCACTCGTTTCTTACCTTTCTCTCTCTCTCTCTTTCTCTCTCTAGAAACTCGAAGCTTTATTGCTTAGTTTGACGTAATCCTACTCGCCGACAGATGGATGGATTCTTTATTGCCTTTGCTAAGAGATATAGAAAAGGCGCTTGATAAATCTGATTTTTACCAAGGGATTATTCCGACTTGTACGAACGTTTGTTGCAAAATATGACTTGGAAACGGTAGGGTAACGAAATTTTTTTCGCACGAATTCGATAGATAATCGTCCCTATTTCTAACATTTCGAAACAGTATAAGTTTCGATTCAATTGTTACTTGATACAAAATATGTATGATTACTTGACAATCGGACAAGTTTATATCATTTGACGTATCATTACGCATTTCAGAGAATATATTTCCTTTCGTAAATAAACTTCTAAGACTTTTATTTTGTTGTAATTTATTTGATTATACAATTAATATTTCTTACGAGTAGAAATGTAATCATCCATCCATTCGGATCGTTAGTTTTCCCTCCCTTCGTTTCCCCACCGATCACGTTCGATCCGCCTCGCTCACAATCTTGTTTGCGCTTAGAGAAATTCCAAGAAATTCGAGTCACGCGGGCGAATACCCGCACGAGTGGTTCCGTATTGGGAGGGGACAAGATTGTAAACATAATTTGCAATTAGTTAATTTCCCGACGATGGCGCAATTGCTGTTCCTTTCAGAACCGTTTAACCGGGAATAATAGGAACCGTGCCGTTTGCATTTTAAATATCGTACACCCGAGTTCATTTGTAAAAATCGAGAGATTCGAAACAACTGTTTAAACTTTCGAAGCATTTATCTAGGATACGCATTTTCGAATTTCGATATAACGAAGGAATAGGGCACGTCTGTTGATTTTCAAATAACGATAGGATCGAGCGAAAAATCCTTACAACTTCGCGATTTACCCGCAAATTTGGCAGATGAAAGAGATCTTGTTAAGATCGAAATAAATTAATTCGGAAAATATTCGTGATTCGTTTAACCAAATCGGCGGAGATTGTTAAAGTTTTTAACAAATTATCAAAATTGCTTGTTTCGCGATCTTAGATCGAGTCGAAACGAATTTAATGTAAATCGCATTCCTCGTCACGAACACAGTCGCGAAGGTAAAGTTTTCCGTGTCGCGGGCCACGTCCACGTACCCCATTAAATATTTCTTTGTCGGATACGGGCGAAACTTGGGAGGGCCGAAATATTTCATCGCTATTCTCTCGTTGCCAGGCACAACTGCAACTCGTAATTAGAATCTCCGGCCCTTATTTCAATATTCGCGCACGTAGGCGTGTTTCCCCAGAAATTCATTTCACCTTGTGCAAACCGAACGACGATGAGTATACTTATGGTAATGGTACACACGGAATTAACGTAGCAATTCCAAACTGTCCGAGGTTCATCAACTTTCTCTTTGCGATTCCCACGTACGAGCCTGGCATCGAGTATTATTTTTTTAACGATAAAAATCGTGGAAAATTATCGAAAGTGATTCTTCAGCGATTCTTCCTTTCAAAGATTTCTTTTTTAAATTTTAATTTCTTGAATCGAATTGAAAGCTTGAATCTGCGTGTACTCGAAACATCGAGAACTTTCTAAATTTTCCAGGTCTTGGTAAATTTCGAAATTTCGCGTACAAGAACGTGATACACGATCACAGATCAAAAGCTGTAAATCTAAACGTCAAATCTTTCCTTCGAAAATTCTTAAAAGCGGTAAGAAAACTCGATTTATGAAGTATACTCGTTTAAGGATCGACATTCTTCCTTTAAATCGATTATCGCAGCCGGTAGGTCGATCGCGTTAAATTGAACGAGATGCACACGCTTCCCTTCTCCCTTCTCCCTATTTTCGTTCTCCACCACGTTAGGGGGGCGATGCATCAATATGCCTGGCTTGTGTCGCTCCTACAAATGAACTGAAATATGCTTGTACCTTAGAAGCAGCACAATGATAAACGTTATTACCCGAGTACTTGAAAACATAATTTATACGCGAGGACGGAGGTGCACGCAGTTAAGTTAAATGCATGCATTTCCTGAATGGGCCAAACAAAGCAGGTATATATCTTGCCGAGCTTGGCACAATTTTCCCTTCCAACGTTGTTTCCACGCGAAGAGACGAAGAGTGGCAGGGATCCACGAACCTTTTCAATTATTGCCGCTCTTCTCCCATTCCTCCTTCGAAATTTCATTCTTTTTCTCCGATTGTTACACGGATCTTATTGGGGAAGGCTGACTTTAATTGTACGCGACAATTGTATGTAATTTTGAGTGATCGATCGAAATTTCCGAGAAACTTTTTCTCCAACTTTCATGATCGTAAGAAGAAACGAGCAAGTTCCCATCCTAATTAATATTTTAGATTTCTTATTTAGAAACTGTATACTTTATGCTTTGTACATTCAAATTTTCGTACACAAAAATTCGTCACACGATCTATCTCGATCGAGTCACCGTCACAGTTCCACAAATTCTTCCCTTCTAAGAGATCTTTTTAGATCTCGGTTCGATCTAATGTTTCGTTGTGTCCAATTAAGATACGAAAGAAATACGAGAGAAGAACGATGCGAGCGATCAATAATGGAGATAATCCCTGGAACCGAGTGGTGTTTTTATCTGGTTTTCGAGGCAATGGCCGAACGAGAAGCACATCTCCTCTGTTTTCTTCTAAATCCAATTGGAAATCGCTTGCGCATAATGGCACCCTCTGGCGAAGCCAATGTCGCGGTCTATCGATTAGCATCGGTTTACAGTCCACCATTAGATTCGATTACGCAGTTCTAGGGACGAGTCGCGGCCATTGCCAACACCACAACTCCCTAAAACGCTGCCGTCTCCGTCCATGCGCTCCTTCCAATTAGCCGACCACCGCAACCATTCGATATATGCTAATGTCTCACGCCGAATTCCACCTTCGCGCCTGCCCTCACGATCCGCCATTCGTTTTGTCGAATGAGATCGATGTGTGCAGCTTCTTGAATTATTTTCAATTCTTTTCAAGTTGGATGGAAGATTGGACGGAACTTTAAAAGAATCAATGGATTTCACGATCGAGTGTTATCTTGATTACAAAAGGAATCGATAGGAAAAGTTGTGTGGAAGATTCGATGGAATCTTTTGGTAATAGAGTCAAATTTTTGTTTCGAATCCCTTTCGAATGGACCAGTCGCGAACAAAGATGAAATCGTTTCGAGGGAAATGTGGTCGAAAGAAGACGTTAAGATGTCGTTTGGAGGCGTGAAAAATATTTAATAGAAATCGCGTTCATCTACGATAATTGCAATGGAGGATGTTTTCGGGAAAAGAAAAGAAAAAGAACGATCGAGCGAGATTTTTCAATCACGGAAACGTGTTCGAGTTTCGTAAATGGAAGCCGCGAAAAGACGGGGCGGCTATGTTTAGGGGAGGCGTGCGAGAGAATATGAACAAATTCGCAAACAACGAATGCGTGTTGCGTCAAATAGAAAGCGGAAGAGGCGCGTTTATTTGCAGAACGTGAGAGACGGCGAGCTTTTGATTTATTCGTCGCCGCGTTTTAAAAATGACGCACGCCGCGTGACCCATTTTTATTCAACCCCCTATATCGACTTGCGTCGATCTCGTCATACACGCGTCATACATCGCGGTATACCTCCTTCTAAACGCATTTAAATTCTTGCTTCTTCTTGACCTTCAACCCGCTCGCGATTAAAATTATTGAAAATTGTGATTCAGAGATGTCGATTCTTTATTCGAATCGTCTTTTTTTTTTTTTTTTTTTGAAAAGAATTATCTTTGAATTGTTCTGTGAACATTTGTGATCGAGAAAAATATAGCGATCTGCGAATGAAACTATCCACGATAGATCTGTATTTTCAGAATCTTGAAATTTTTGAAATCGATTTATACAAGGATTCGATCGATATCGAAGTCTTGTTTTCAGAAGGCTTTGAGAGGAACTTTGTGGATAAAACGCAATTTTTCTTTCCATTTTAATCCATTTTCTCGATTATTATCAAGAAAATCAAGGGGAGAGAATAATTGGGGCGCTTTTGTTCCCAATTGATCTGATTCTTTAAGACCGAAATGTAGCGAGATCTAATCTTTTACCAAGGTGCTTCGAATGTTGATCAAACACAACCAGTATTTGGATTAAACCAGTATTTGGATCAACTGAGTGATAAAGTTGATTCGATGTACCGGAAAGCAGAATATACTCGCATTAATATTCAAAGATCGTATTCTGCGAACAGAGATTATATCGTTCCATATATATATATGTGTGTGTGTGTGTGTGTGTACATCTATAATAGTCTCGTCGAATTGATCGCTGCAGCTAGTAGAAATGCAAATTTTATTTAATCGATACACGTAGTTTTCATCGGAATAAGAGACAGAAATATCGAAACGGTATGTTCAAACATTTACATTTCCTCCTTATAAATACACCTAGAAAGAAAATAAAACCACATACAGAATTTCATTCTATTTTCTTTGTAAAAAAGATTATCGTACGAATGAAATTTCCGTTTCCATTAATTGGAACGAGCGTTTTATATTAGCGCCAAGAAAAGATATGAATGGGAATAATCTTTGTCTCATCGCTCCAGATCTTTTCGAGTTATAATTAATCGTCGTAAGGGACGATTTACTGATAAACTTCGTTATGAACTTCGAGAGGAAAAAAAGAAAAAAGAAATAAATTTCTCGGCGTACAAATAAGGGTCACTGTATATATTAGAACGAGGGGTTGTAATGGACGAAGTCGCGGGAGGAATTGACGGCGGAGTGGCGGCCGTAAATCTGGCGGCAAACAAGCGATGTGTAAAGTATGCAAATCCTTAATAGGAAGTGGGTTAAATAACATTTCGAGAGTTAAGGAGAGGGGTGGAAAAACATTGTACTTTGCGCCGACCGGGCACAATTTGAATACGCGGGAATATCGTTTTATTAAAATCTCTCCTCCTCCGTTTTACTTTCGAGTTGGACACCGTTGGGGACCGATAACGCGGAGAATGGGGAACGTTAAGTTTCGTGAGTCGTGAAAGAAGTAATTCGCCTAATTCCTTTCAATTCGTTTCTTCTTTATCTTTGATAAGGGGAAGAAATCTCGAGAGTATGATTTTTTCAAGCGATGTTTTCGAGATAAAAGTTGGGGTTATTTTCTTTTTTTTTTTTTTTTTTCCGAAGTGTAATATCATTTTCGAAGAGGGCAGACTGTTTCTTCGTTTCGTTTTTAAACGTTCGAGGGGAGGGGAAATTAACCGAAAGGGAAGACAATTTATGCGATTCCCCTTTTTTTGTTTTTAATCCTGAACGAACTTTTCAGAGGATGATTTAAGATAAAATATAAAAGTTGGAATTACTTTTCTGATTAGCATCATTCGAAGAATTAAAAAAGGGAAGAAAACTCGCGTAATTTGTTCGCTGTGGGATAAGAAGAAGAAAATTAAATTAATCGAAACAGGGGAAAGAAATTACAGCATCGTCTTATTATATAACTGCGAAACTTGGATACGGTGCAAATGATCGACTTTAACAAGTTGAACAACTTTTTTCAAAAAATGAAATAAACGTTTCCGCTCAACTTCTTCTCTTTCCAAGAGAATAAAATTCCTCTCCTATTTATGCGGAACATACAATGGTAAATAAAAGTTTCGCGTAATTACAAGTATATTATTCGATATTTCGAACGATCCGCCTCTTTGTCGTCTCTGTTCTGCTCTAAAATCGATCTCATCTCCGGGGGATAAACAACTATCGATATCAAACAGATGGGGCAGCCGCTGCGGGCAAGAAGATATATCCCTTCCCCATTCGTCCATTCGCCGATGAAAGGTAAATGTTTAAATGTCCGCGAGAGCTGGCATCGCCGATTGAAGTCGGTCATTAATTAATGCAGGTGCACCGTGTTTATCGTGGCTCGAATTATTTCCGCGCGAATTAAACGTTCATAATTGAGAGAGCGATAAATGCCGCGAAATACCGATTTTCCGAACGGAAGATCGAATGGAAACGCTCGGAAGCGCTTGTTAGATTGTTAAAAAAAAAATTTGTCGAGTACTATCGTTTCCTTGAACGAAACATCGCTGATTAATTTCCATCCATCGTACGATGGACTGTCGATTGAAATTTTATTCTTCTTTTTTTTTTTTTTTTCTTCATTTCTCTTCCTTCGATTTTCCATCACGATCCGACGTACGGTGAGAAGAGGCGGGCAACCGAATCATTAATTTGCCGGGGCTCGATTAGCTGGCGCAGATTAACGAGACGCCGAATGGTGGCCAACTTGGGCGGTTCTCTCCTCCATCACTCGTTTCCTCCCCCTAATTTGTAACGTTAAAACTTGTGTCAAGAGTCGAGTCTCTCCCCTCCGAATAATTCGAGGGATAATTTAGCCGATTAGATTTATTGGATTCTCGAACGAGAATCTTTCGTTTTTCAAAATTAAAAAGTGACGTTCTCAGAGCGTCAGACAACAGGAATTGGAACGATAGTTTCCTCCTAGCTTTAGCTTTATTCGATTCGTTTACAATTCTTCGAGAGACGTGCTTTCCTATTTTTTTCCTTTCTTATCTCGCGTAGATTTGTCCTCTGTAAATTCATCTTAGGTAAAAAGGAAACCGGCTTTTACAGGGCGAAATATTTTTTGAGGGGGGGGAGAAGAAAAATTTGACTTTCGGATGCTGGATGTTAAATTATGTATCAGAAGGGATCAAGTGATATAGGTGGAGCAAAGCGCAGAAGTAGGTAGAAGTTCGGGGCGCGCGTGATAACGTACACCACGTACAACAAAAGGCGGGGTACAAAAGGTCCGCCCGAAAAAAATGTTTCCGTCGCGTGACTTCCGGTTGCATACCCTCCACGGGACATTTATATTCACCGTCGAAAAAATTTCCAAGCCAGCCTCGAAAATACTCGACGCATTCCATAACTTGTCCATTTTCAACTCCCTGCCACGCTTTTCTCCGGTAAATTATTACGAGGAACGCATATGGCCGGCTCGTAGCGTCGGGGCAAATTTACGTCGTAAATTACCCCCGAACAATAACAAACCAGATTGATGAAAGAAAGTTTCAGAAGTAGGGGGAGAGAAAGAGAGAGAGAGAGAGAGAGATAAAAATTGGTCGCGAATAGAATATTGGTAGAACAACTCGATGAATTTCACCTTGAGAGAGAAATTCTTCGTTTGTTTCAAAAATTAATTTTGTTCACCAGTTTTATTAAAAGTTGCCATCGTTATTCTTACCGCTCGTATATACATCTTGAAAATAGTATTTCCTTGGAGAAGTTAAAATAAAATTAAAACCAATTCGATTTTATTGCGTGATTTTTCCAAATTTCATCTTTCGTCACGATTGGATTACTATTCATGAAAAATTCGACTCAATTTCAACGTTGGCATAAATTCTTTTAGATTACTCGCCCTGGATATATTTTAACCACCACTTTACCGTCCATATTCTAGGAAACGAATCTTTTCCATTTAACTCTCAACTGGAACTATACACTGAATTCGATCCGATCGCTATCTTCCCTTTCACAACTCGTAATAATTCACCGGGCTAAGAAGAATATTGAAACATTTTATGCGCTCGTTATTTTTCGTGGTTTCAATCACACTGCGTGCTTTTTTTTTTCTTTTTTTACAACGCGCCTAATCCCGTCGACAAACTCCACTCGAAGGATCTCGTTGTTGTCACGTTGAAAAAAAAAAAAGTAGAAGAAAGAAAAATGTAAAAATTTCATCGCGAAAATGGTGCGTGCGTATGTACGTCCAAGTTTATGATGCGCCAGTGTGATGCATCTTTTTCCCTCGTCCGTTATTGTTATCGTTGTTATTACAGTTGCACTTCCCTATCCTGCACCCCTTTTTTATTCATTTCTTTTTTTTTTTTTTTTTTCCTAAACCATCGATGGAAAAAGATTGGTGGTTCGAGCGTTCGACAAATTGGCATTGTTCGAGCGGGCAATCGATAGAATCACGGTTAATCGGCTTGATTATTAATTCCAATCCCATTCGATCGATCGCATTAATTTCCCTTTTTGTTAAAGGGATTATCCTCCCTCCAGCCGGAAGGAAGGTTGCACAATCGGCCGTGCCATCCGGTTTTTAATCTCGCGGCGCTGCCATTTTTGCGCGATATTTTCGACACGGTCAAGGAAATACACATTAATTCGATATTCATGGCGAAAATATTCGCGCGTATTTTGCGGGGGCGGCATAAAAGCGGCGGTGTATACGGGATTAACGTTTTGGAAATTAACTCTCCCCGTTTACAGGCATTGTGCATTAGTCAACGATGTATTGAAACTTTGCTTACATTTCGATTTCTCCGCGCGGATTTCGCATTTGTTATTGCGCGATACACCTCGGTTTAACTCGGTTCATTATTACTTTAAAAACGTGGACGAACGTGAAATAAAAGCGTGGGCTTTTGCAAAGTTGCAAACACCGTGGGATTCGCGAGAAGGAAAAAAAATATTTTTTAATCGTGTTTTCTCTCTCTCTCTCTCTCTCTCTTTCTCGATCCCCGCATTTGCATTTCGGGGATATTTAACCGTTTAAGGGAAACTCGTTTTTTGTTGAGATAAATAATAAGCATTCAGTTTCACGTAATATTATACGGTGTTTCGATTGTTGAAAAGAGAAAAATGAAATTAATCAGGGAATAATTATTACGGAGGAGAATTGGAAATTATTAACGGTCTCGTTACGCAACTCGGTTGAAAAATATTTCATTATTCATTTCGGAATGGGATTAAAAAAGATCGGAATATTTTCCGATCCATTTCGTATCCCGAAAAAGTCGAACGATCGGATTCCCCTTTTTTTAAAGAAGAATCGGGCAAAATATTTGCCAAGTTTTTATTACAATTTACGAAATGCAACGCGAGAGAAGAAAAATTCTTCCTTTTTTAAACCGCATATATTCAGGGCTAACGTAACGTAACTTAAATAATTACAACAGGAGAAAAAGTATTTGGAGTAAAAGTATTTGAACAATAACAGTTTGCAAATGTAGGAGCATTAATTAATTGCTCGATCGCGATGCAAAAACGTCGTGGACGTTACGGGAAAGATCCCTCGGCGATGAAAGTGCAAATAACTCTTGCCCCTCTCTCTCTCTCTCTCTCTTTCGCTCGATTTCCACAAAGCCTTTTCCCAGGCCGGCGGACAAGCGACGAAGATAGAGAGTGCAGAGAGAATAGGGGAAAAATAGTGGAATAAGGGAGGAAACGAGGGATGGAATGGCGCGAAAAAGCGTGGAGGCGGCTCGCTCGTTAAGGGACTACGGGCCGAAATGGATCCGGTAAAGCAACAAGCGAGGCACGTATCCCGGCCTCGAGGAAATACCGATAAAATAATGAGAGAATGGGTAAATTCAATTCCACGAAAACTCACTCGTTCCAATCTACTTCGCATCCCCCTCTGATAACATTTGCAACGACCATCTTTATTGTATATATATATTTTCCTCTCGATGGAAACGTGGAGTGCATACCATATACACATCTTCTTCATACATCTTCGATTCGAGAATAAAGGAGGAGGAGGAAAAAGAAGAAGAAGAAGAAGAAGAAGAAGAAGGGTTCTTTCTTCTATTTCTTGGGACGAGCGTTTTTGAGAGGAATGAAATGCGGTTATTCCTTTCTTTTCTTTTTCTCTCTCTCCCTCCCTCCCTCTCTCTCGACCGGAGAAAGATATACGCTGGTCCTTCCTTGGAATAATGAAACGGGGAGAGAAAGAATGACGCCCGTGACGTTAATAAACTATGAAACTAACCTCGTGCACCACGCCATCCTGTAACCTGGTTCTCAATTCTCTCTCTCTCTCTCTCTCTCTCTCTCTCTCTCTCTCTCTCTCTCTCTTTGGAGTTATTTAGCCATGAATAAGATGCGGGGGTGGAATTGCATAGAGTTAGGCCGGCCTAAGCGGAAGAGAAAGCGTGGCGAGGTGGAAACGAGCAGACGGTGCATAAATAAAAATCCTTTTCGCCCGAAGCGTAACAAGGGTGGAAGTGCAACAAGGGTGAATAAGAAAGGGCCAAGGACGGAGGCGCGGAATTAGCCGAGTGAAAGATGGCCTGGATGCCCTTTCCACGATGGCGCCATACTTTCCTTATTCGCTCGCTATTTCTCGATCCATCGTTCGATCGAGGCGTTTAATTATATTCCGTGGAAATTATATGGCGGGAAAAAAGAACATTTAGAACTTTTCGTTTATAATTTTTTTTTTCCTGAGATAATTAATTTAAATTCTCATAATCGTATTCAGCATCTCGATTTCTCGAAGAAATCGCGGGAGAAGAAGGGTTGGAAATTTCACGATCGGTTAAACGCGATCCTCCGTTCAATTTCCATTGTTGTTGAATCCTGACTTATCTCTCGATCAGATTTTATATCACTCGCTGTCGCTCCAACAATCCCGTTTACTGTGCAACAAACGATTTTATTTTACACGAAAATGTTTCTCGCCGTCATCACGATTAATCGTGACGTATCGATATGAAATCTGCTGCTTCTCGCCGATTAGTCAATTATAAATAGTCGAGCGTGGCATAAATTTTCTAAACATTTCATACGGCGTTTCGTTAGCTCGTAATTAGTACACCGATCGAATCTCGCCCACGAGTTTATGGCCCAGAATCATCGATATCACGAATTTCATTCTATGCTCGATTGACGGAAATTCAACGATTCCCAAATGTTTATATATCCGGCGAAAGAAAATTGCAATTGTATTAAGTTTCACGTGATAGCATAATTTTTCAGTATATACGAAATTATTCAATATCCATCCACGCAGAAGCGAAAAATTCTTCCATATATACAAT
The DNA here is from genome assembly GCF_048593485.1 of Apis florea. Classification (NCBI taxonomy): domain Eukaryota; kingdom Metazoa; phylum Arthropoda; class Insecta; order Hymenoptera; family Apidae; genus Apis; species Apis florea. Next base: position 4,354,800 of record NW_028256549.1, on the reverse strand, counting down.
ACACAAGCAACCTATCCTATATTGTTTAGCTCGGTCCATCCGTTAAATGAAACCGTGCTCGTTCCGTGAAAACCGATCGTGGCGCGCTTAATTTCGCCGATTAACCGAAGAATTCAATTTGGAGCGTAGGATCGAATTCGAAGGGCCTGCATCGCGATTCACCAGCAAGAAGCAAAATTTCCACTCCCTCTCCCTCCCCTCTCGCCTTTGCCTAGTTGATAACCCGTAAAGCAGGGATGAACGAGGAGTTATCCGAGGAGTATCCAGATTAGTCTTGGGGCCGTGTGTCTCGATTCGTCGGATGGCGCGGGTTATGAATCTCTAATCCGGCGTACATTTGGTTTACCGTAGGCTGCATGCAATTTCGCGGCCGATACACGACCGGTCTCGGCCGAAATTATTGTCTGGCCTGGATCGGCCGAGGATCGAAGCAATGTGGCCGGGTATTCGTCGGTCTGATTGCAAGCCCGGATTACGAGGCTTGCTTCCAAGGATTCTCTCCTTTCGTTTTCGTCTGCGCGGGGTGGCTGGTGAATGGGATGTAGGTGAGCCAGTTTGTGCCAAGTGTTTTTACACTTGAAAGTCTTGCTTTCGAGTGGAATAATTGGAATTGGCTTGATATAAAGGTGCTTTGTACTTTTGAGAAATGAATAATTTTGGTGATGGATGAGAAAGAAGTTGTAGCGATTACAATTTATTTTAATCGTCTTCGATTCGAGAAAAATTAACCAGAGACGCATTGTTGTCCAAGCACAAAGGGAAGTACACGGACTAAGACGTAGCTTAATTTCTTGCTCCCCCTTATAATGGATCAACAAGAAATCACGAATTATATTTCCCAGTGGAAATTAGTTGTCCGCTCCATCTGCTTTCTTGCTTCTTAATTCGAGTAAGAAACGAGGTGTACACACAAATTATCGCGGTTAAACGCACTCTCGCCTCGTTCTATCCCTCAATTCTATCCCTCGACCTTTCGAACGTTTCATTTATTGAGCATTTATTACGCGATTCGATCAGGCAAGTCAGGGAAGAAAAACGAAAGAGGGGAATGGAGGAACGCGCGAAAAAAGGCAAAGGTTTTAACGAAAGAAATTGGAATCAAAAGGGATTCGTCGTTAACAGCGAAGAAGGATAATTTTACGCGATCCATAAGCGTTACTCTCCTTCCTTCCGTTTTTCTCGGGAGGGGGTGTTACTCTTCCCACCGACGGAAATTGCATCGGCTAACAGTTGAATCGAGCGTTCCCGCGATAAAGCTTACCCTCGAGAAACAGGAAAAAAGGAGAGAAAGCTGACCTCTTCACCTTCTTCCTTTTCTTCTTCTTTCTCCACCTCTTTTTCTTCTTCAATTTTATTCCCTCGAGCGTCGCTTCATTTCGTTCGTCAGTGTCTCGATTTACTTTCGGGAAACACGATTCATCTGTGCTCCCGAGAACGAAACGGTTCGAAGCCAGATCTTGCGCCCCTTTATCGGTGTGTTCCGTAGAAATATGGGATTCGACGCATCGTCAGGCAAAGTTAACGCGATCGAAAGAGGTTTTAACGATTTCTGTCAGAGCGTTGAAATGATGGATTATACCAGGGTGGAATTTTCTCCACGGTGGAATTACTTCCATCGATTAATATCGATTTCCAATATTTTCTTTTTTCTTTTTTTGCTATTACGAACATTTGCTATCGATCAATTATTAATTATTAACGATATCGGGAGAAGATTGGTAAAAATCGTGGGTGATTGTAAAATTTGCAAATTGATCCTTAGTTGAAGAGCATCGATATTACGATCAAGCCTTCAAAGATACTACATTTTTGGAAATGGTCTCCTTCCTCGACAACATTCATCCTTCTTCCAAGTAAAACACGAACGACACAAATTCATTCCTTCCGAATCCCAGCCCATAATCTGATTTATAACCCAATCTTACGCATTTCTCTTCTCGACAATATTCCCTCCACTTGAAATTGCAGTGTCATCAAGATCATTGCTCTCTTCCGAATCGAGTTTCATCCTTTTCTTCGTTTTACATCATTTTCCATCACTCTTCCCCTGCGAGCTCGGTTCGAGCAACAAAGTCCCGTGAAAATTAATTGGCTTCGAACCTTTCGCGAAAAATACGCGGCGTATCGTTTCGATCGAAAATAAGATCGAGCAGTCACGTATTCTCGTCACGTGTGCTCGGTTAAACTTGCACGTTGCGCGTTATAGACGATTCGAAAATTAATTCGCCGGTAAGCTGCAGCGATTTAACCTTTAAGAGAATTGGCAAAGTTTGGGGAAAGTTTGGGGAGGGACGATAATTTGATTACCGCGCGCTGCCGACTCGCGCGCTGATAGTTCCTCCCCCCCGAAGTTATTATTTCAAATTGGATTAGAAATTGGATGAATTGGACGGACAATTTGCCACGATTTATACATGGATTCTTAATTATCTCTTAATTGTTCGAAAAAGAAATCGAGACGAACGATCATCTCCTCTCTTAATAAGTAATAACAAAAATAAAGAAATTCGAAAAATGCAAAATTTCACATCGATCAGATCCAGATACTCGTCTGTCCTCTATATATATATATGGCGTAAATCATTTTCTCTGGAACACGTATTCTATGCCAGACTAACGGCCAGAGAACAACGTTCGATTAGCGCGTTCCGCTCGCCGATTCAACTCTGACGCTGAACAGAGATAGACGTGGATAGGGATGGAGACAGGGGGAAGGCCATTTTCCTGGCTTGTGTACGGGGGGGAGCAACGGTTTATCGCGGGGTTGGAACATTATACACGATCGTTCATACGAGATGAACTGCAATTGCCGGTACTATTTACAAGGAACGGGGATAGAATTTTATACCTTAGGCATTCCCTTCCTACCTCCCCAGGAGGCAGAATATTTCATCATGATTAATCACCTCTGTCGACAACACGCGCCTTTTTTTTCCCCACCCCTCTCCTCCTCCATTTTTCTTCATTACGTACGCGATACTTGAGAACAAGGAAATGGATACACGGAGACGACAACCAGAGTTCTTTTTTTTTTTTTTTTTTCCACCAATTCCTTCCATCATGCTAATGAAACCACGGATCCATCTCTCTCTCTCTCTCTCTCTCCGTTATATCGTTTCTTTCGGTTAATCGATCTCGAGCATCGTTCCCCGTTTAATCGATCCCGCGGATCCGAGATGACGCGTGTTTTAAATATGCATTGCGCGCTGCTACTCCAACTCCTCTTGTTCGGAAAATTTAATCTTCTTTCCTGTTCTTTTTTTTTTTTTTTTGAGGGAGGGTAAGTCATACCGCTTTAATCGCTGGAAAATTTCTCGAGGAAGAATACGAAATATTTTACGCCGATGCAACGGTAGAAGGTAAATTTTCTTTGAATTTGCAAACGAAACTTTTCCTCGATTCTAAATGTTTACAAAATTCAGGAGATTATTGTAGGAAAAACTCGAGATAATAAAAATGAAGGAAACAGAAATTGGATCAACACGGATGGTTCAACAACGCGAATAATAGCCGCGAAGGTGAAATGTTATCGAAAAATACGGCCGATAGCCGCAGATCGGGCAGGCTTGATAATAAACACGAATCGTTGATCAGGATTCCGCGTGTAGTAATCGCGCCACGTAATATGAGTATTCCACCGTGGAAGTGGCTTGATAAAAGGAAGGAAGGAAGGAAGGATGGTAGTCGTGAGGAAGGTGGAGATTAAAAGGTAGAGATAAACCGCGGTAAAACGGGAGATGGATGGATGAAGTAAGGAAAAGGAGTCGGCGAAGGAACGAAAAAGAAAATAGAGAGAACTGGGATTAAAGAGGATGGGGGGGGGGTGGTGAAAGAGAAAGAGAAAGAGAAAGGGAAAAAGTAGGCAAAAGAGTCGAGGATCGAGGTGGTTGGCAATGGCGAGCTTTTATCGGCAATCGCTGCCAGCAATTTCCGCCTTTATCGCCTATCAAACCGAAGGTATCCGACTGTGCGCGCCACGCCTCGAGGGCAAAACACCCTCGAATTGCGATGCCCTAATAGAGCGGCCAGTTTTGCTACACGTTCGTACACGTGTATGTAACCGAAAAAAAAGAAAGAAAGAAAGAAAGAAAGTGGATTTTTCCTTTTAACGAACTGATTCGAACTCGCCTCGCCTTTAACGTGTAATGCGATAATACTACAATTCTTTTCGAAGTGAATAAAAATCGGGGGGAGGGGGGGGGGAGTGGGGTAAAGACTTGGCCGGATAGAAAGCGAGAGAGAGGAAAAAGGAAGCGTATCGATTGCTCGACAACGTATTATATATTGTTTAGGGAGGAGGGTATAAATTAGTTTAAGCTTGATCGATCGCGGTGTAATTGTCCTATCGATTACGCGGCGTCGACGAATAATAAATTCTCGCACAGTGTTAACCGAGCGACATAACTTTCCATCCCGTTCTTCTTTCCCGTTGGAGGCTTTGGCGCGGCACGTTTTCCAATAATTCAATTTTTCCGGGAAAGCTACGCGTCGCGCGCACGTTGCATATCGAAGAAGAACGGGGCTAACAAAGACTGAAATAATTTCTACGTTTACCGATATGAATATACCGATATGAACGTGGTCGAAAAGTGAAATTTTCTTAACGAATTAAATAATACTGAAATGGGCTTACGACACTTTTTGACGAGCGAAAGATATATATAAACTGGTTTGTACACCAGGCATCATATTAGATAAAATAGTATGAATTGATGAAATCTTGGATAACTTTTTTTCTCGAACACGAGAATATTTCTACGGATAGAAGAGGTTGAAATACTTTTACTTTAAGAGACGTGGCGATTCTCCCCTTCTTTAGAAATTGATTTCGTATGAGAGATGATCGAGAGATGGGCGATATAATAAGGGCTACGCTTCCGCCAATGACCATTTGCGAGATTGCCGGCGAGAATTGTCTCTCTACCTTCCGGAACGAATACGGATAACTCTCGGCCGAGTTTTCTCTTGTGTACTTAGGCAAAAGGTTAGAGATGTGGCGCGCGAACAATGGATTTTTCCAGCTGCATTATTCATTCTTCGCTCCTCCCTTCCATCCTACGCGCCGCTCCAATGTACCTGAATTCGTAGTAATTTAGAGTAAGCTTCGCCGTCGATTACGCTCCCTTTGTGTCATCCAAGAGTCTCGTTCGCGTCCCTATTTCGCGACTGAACACACACCTCTACTTCTTTTCCTCTTGCACACGTTAGAAATTTTCCTCGATTTAATTCCTCCTCTCTCTTTTCCGATGATTTAATCCTTATAATCTCTTATTATTATTATTATTTTTTGATTGCTTAATCTCAAATAGAAATTTTTCTTCCTTTCCTTTGGCTACGCTTTCGTTCGAACCTATTTTTCGTTCAAACTCGGGCCATTTACCCGCCACGATGCGCGCGCATCTCTCTCTCGCTTTTAACCTCTCATTTTTCCTCGAAAACCGCGATGAAAGTAAACATCGAATCGGAAAACTTTCTCCGATCGAAAAATGTTTCGTTTCTTTTTTTTTTTCTTTCTTTTTTTTTTTTTTTATCTACGTTCAAACGAATACGAAAAAGTTATTGCAGTTGTGCGCACAAGCAATAACCATCCAGTGTGTGATTAAATCTACATTTCCCCGATGGTTATTCCGTGTTTACAACGGTGCATGCACATTTCGACGCGTTTCGCCAACCGCATCGTGTCACGGAATATTCGTAACTCATCCGATTTAATAGAAAAAAAAAAAAAAAAAAAAACACATACACGTATAAAATTCGTATAAGACAAGATAATAAAAAAAAAAGTATTTCTCTGTAATACTTTTTTCACCCCTCCTCGCGGCTCTTCTTTCGCGAATTTTTTAAGAAAATCTGCTCCTCGAAGAAGAGAAATACTCGAGAAAAGAAACGAGACGATCGACCAGACAATGATGAATTATCAAGCACGAGAGAAACGAGAGAAATATATAATAAACGAGAAACTCGCAATTCTCAACTCCTCCGAATAAATGGAATCGTATCGACGAGGGAAAAGTAGGAATTATCTTCGTGATTTCATTAAACCATCCTAATGATTTCGCCTTAAGTTTTCTTTCTCTCCCTTCGGTGGTGTTGTAACTTTGAACGATAATAAGTCGTCGTCTTTCTTTCCTCGAAGGAAAAGTGCAAAACATCTGGATATATCGCTCGGTCTCGTTTAATCCGAGAGGAGGAGGAGGAGGCGAAGAAACTTTATTATCATGTATACCGGAAACGAATTACAGAACTTCTGTCCGGGCACGCCACTTGGAAAAACCTGTTCGAATCGCGGATATGAGAAACGTGGATTCGTTTTTTCTTCGCTTTTTGTCACTTTTGTACGCTCAGATTTCCGTTACTCGCTTACATTGAAATAATAATACCAATGTAAATTAAACACGAATTATCGGGTAGTTGAAACGAGTTGTTTTAATGTTTTCGTGAAAAGTTCCGTGAATCGAATTCAAATTTAATATTCGCGCGTAACGAAAAGCAATTGATTCGATCGATTTATTTTTTATTTCTCGCGTTTGGTGGTAATTTTTTTACGAACCAACGAAAATCGAAACAATTTCTTCTTTCATCGAGGACCAAATAATTAATCCTTTTGCCGAACGGTAATTCCACGTAATAAAAAAGTATTACAATCAACCATTTCTGGAACAATCAAACAAAAATCAAGCCTCCTTTTTCCAAAAAATTATCAACTCTTTCTTCTTAATATCTCTCGATCTTTAAAATCATCCCTTGATCCGCGCGTATCGATCAGATGTTTGAACGGGCAAGCAACCAAGCATAAAAGAAGAAGAAGAAGAAGAAGGAATGTTTGCAAAAACGCGTAGGCGCGAACTTTTGCCTCGATGCGGGAAATTCATAGGGAAAGTTTCGCTTCCTCTATCGTATATCGGATTATCGATCGAGGGGCGGTGTACACGCGATGGTTCCGCGGCGTCATTAGCGGTATCGACGTAGCCAGTCATCCTCGTGATAATGCATTGGCTTCATATTTGAGGATTAGGAATATTATTTTCGCGCCACGATTAAACTCGCCCCGATTAAAACCTTTGACGGATTTTCGATTTATCGAGTTAAATTCTGACAACGCCGCGAATCGAGTCGATCAGAGAACGAAATCGACAGCGGATTTTCTGAAAAAATGGCAACAATAACTTTTCCTTTCTTACCTCGATTCTTGCCACTCGATGTTTATGCGCTCGCGTTTATTCAATTTTATCCTTCCACGAAGACGTTTTGTCTCGCGACTTGTTCCCCGTTCCCTGGGATTTTTGCATGGAAATTCTTGTCTGTATGGGAATATTTGGAATATCACGTGAGATATTAATGTTTGGAGGAGTATATATACCGTGCGCGACAGTCAGCAATGATATTTTTATTTTCAAAGGGAATATTCAAAATAATGTGTAATATTCAGAGGTAGATTTATGCTCCCCGGTTTCGGAGATATTCTTTATTCTCCTCTTGTTATTCGAAAACCGTCTGACATTTCGAATTTCGTCCCGAGTTTCATCCTTTTACACCTCTTGTGAAAAAGAAAAATTTTAAATAAAAACAATAAATCGTTCCACACGCGCGAAACATCGAAGAATTTTAAATCAACTCGATCACGATCGAACGTAGATAGAAAGATAAAAGGTGTATCGTTCGAAACCACTCGAAATCTATCGTGGAAGAAAGAACCTTAACCCATCGATATTTCCAACGATCGTTGGAAGAAAAAGTCGGTTTTCCGCGGTTCACGAATCCTCCGCGGCAGGTGGAGGCTCTTCTGCCCGATACTCGAGCCAGTTAAAAAAGAGGAATATCGGCTCTCGACGCGATCGAGTCGAGTTGACCTCGAGAAAACAGGGAAACGAACCACCGCTCTCGACTTCGATTCCCTAAATCTTCTTAAGTTGTACGTAAGCGCATCTGCTAAACTTTCTTTAAGCTCGAAAGGAGGGGGCAAAGTTTTTCCATAAAGAGACGACCGATACTCGGCTTCCGTTCGGTTTGCTTTGCTCAAAGGATCGAAGGGCACAGCGATGGAATCGAACGATAAAATAATAATAGACACATCTTCATCTCTGAAGAATGGATTAAGAATGATATTGTTCGATGCGATACTTGAGAGTATTAGCTTCCTTCTTTTGCACGATTATAAAAGATACTTGTACTTGCAGATCGATTATAAAATTTAATTATATTATTATCATTTGGAGTGAAGTAAAACGTTTCGTTAAGATACAAATGTATCTTTCGTAAAATAAATATAGAGGAGATCGAATTGGAATTCTGTCAACGTTCAAATCCATGTACTGTACGCGACTTAATCCCATCGCTAGTAGGGGAGAAAAAAAGGCACGCTTTACCGTGTCACATTTTATCCATTTATTTTCTCCAACAAACACCAATCTTCGCACAGAATAACCCAATCATCCATTCCTCTTTTTCTCTTTCTTCTTCCATCTCCTCTTTTTCAATCCCTCCCTGCGCATTCGTACATATATGTGTGTGTGTGTGTGTATATATTCCACTCTTTTTTTCCCCCGTTTGCAATTTTTAACTCCCCTTTTCAACGTCCTACTAGCGCCACGTCCAGTGTAAATTATTACCGAATCGTCGCGTCGCATCGACGAATCCGCCTCCCCTCCGGAAAACGAAATTGTTATCTCTATTAAATGCACGCTCTGTGTTAATCGAGTCGCTCATCGTTTCACCCAACCGGCCAATATTCGCTTTTAATTATTATTCACCCCACCGGACGATGCATGATCTTTTTTTCACTACCACCACGTTCCTTACACGGTGTATTGCACGGTGAATTTGCCTTCTCCTGAAAACAACGTGTGTGTATCACGATTGAGGAGAAATAATAATAATCCACGTTAAACTTGTGCTCTCGTTGAACTCGTTTTGAGAGAAATGGAAGGTTGGAGGAGAAGAAAAAGTCGTTTTAACGATGATCGAGATACCAAGGATTACCGAGGGGCAGAAGGAGATAAACGGTGCCCGTTATTTGCAACATTGGCCCATTATTTATAACAAACTGGATAATCGATTTTACATAATAATAAAGCGGGGTTATGTATCATGGAAATTGTCATGGTATAGATCGTGAACCATAAATTACAAGCAGAAACAAGGAGTTTAGTTAATGCGAACGTGCCTCGATCCTTTCGTGTTTTCCTGTACAAAAAATTCCTGTACGATTCGCATTTGGTCATTTTGGATGAAATGTACACGGATTGATCGAACAAGTACACCGATATCCGATCCTAGAATCGATAAATACACCATCTTTTGCGAGAGAAATAGGTCGATCTTAAACTCGTATAAAAATAACATCGTTGGAAAGTTTAAATTTCCAGTGTGTTGATTTGGAAATTCAGGTCTGCAAAAATAGGGAACACGATGTAGACTGTGCAGAATCCTTGGAGATTGGATAGCAACTGAAGTGTTTGTCAGGGAGCTTTAAAAATTCTGTATCTATCGCGATTTTTCTCTTTTTTTTCTTTGGTTGACCTTATTCAACAGCCTAGTTCTGATTAGGCATTTCTGCCTGCATGGTAAATAAATAAAACGGCCAGTGACGGACAAACGTCCCGCGAGACTGGATGGAATAGCCTACAAATGATTACGTATCCATATTTAACGAACCGTTAAATCGAATCCACCACGTGTATTTTTAATAATAAGCGCTAATGAGCTATGCCCGAAGAACCACCTGTACCCATTAAACGAATAACACCGGCCAGGCTGCCTTCGTTAAATGATGCACGAAACCTCCCACGTTTGCGCACAATTGTCCCGAATTTAATTAGCGCTTCCGTCGTGCGAGAATCACGATGTTTCGTGGTTGGATTTCAAGGAGTATTGCCACACGAAACTTGTTGGAATTTGATCGAACAGCATGCGGAAGAAACGAATGGAAAGAAAATTCTATTTTTAAGTTTGGAGTGGAATTAGATTGTTGTTAAATATGATATTCTTTTTTTAAATGGATATCAAGGGATTGCTATTGCTGGAGAAGAGAAAAGAATGGAAAGAAAACATCATTTTTTAAGTTTGGAGTGGAATTAGATTGTTGTTAAATATGATATTTTTTTTAAATGTATTTCAAAGAATATTTCCACAAACCTATTGGAATTTGGTCGAACAACATGGAGGAGAAAGGAATGGAAAGGAAACACCATTTTTCAAGTTTGGAGTGGAATTAGATTATTGTTAACGGTTGTTAAATATAATGTTTTTTTTTTTTAATGGATTTCAAAGATGGCAACAGGATGCAGGAGAAAAGAAAGGAAACACCATTTTTCAAGTTTGGAGTGGAATTAGACCGATTACAATATTCTTTTATATTCTTTTTTCTATTTTAAATTGCCACAAAAAAGATCTCGGCGCAAAATCGAAGGCGCACAAGCAAAAATATCGCTGGAGCGAAATAAAAATACGGCGGGATACCGCGGTATAAAATTGCGGTATTATTGTATTATTCTTTCATGAGTCTCGGCGGTGGTCAGGCCGCACGAGGAATGCAATAACCGAAGTTCGATAAGGAGGAGGATGCTGTGTGGCGAGCATGTACGTTGTGGACGAAAATTCGGTCGCAAATCGGGTCAACGTGTTTCAATCCGATAACCTATCGTTATCTATTATCCAACCTGGGCCTATTATTCAATCGAGCTACGTGTATTTAATAGATTTTCGATTCTCTCAAGATCAGACACTTTGGATTTCGATTCATACTTTTATACCTATCACCGTGAATTTCGTTGTATTTCTTCATTTCGTCTCGGCCACTTCCGGGATTTTAATCCTTGGGATAAATTTTCTTCTTGATTGCAACCTTTCAACCTCCTCCTCCTTTTAATTTTAATCGAGTCAAAGTAAAATTGAGTTACTTTATATCTTAACAATTCTCGTTAAGCTGCTTTCATTACTGAACAATAATTAGTTCTCGTAAATTAATCCCACCCCTCTCGAAACAGGGGGAGAGTTGAAATTCGGTCGTTAAACGTTTAACGATCGTTGCATTTTAATATCCTCCTTTTATACCCACCCGAAGAGATGAAAAAAAAAAGGAGAAGAGAGAAAGGTTAATTTGCCTTAACATTTCCTCGCGGTTCAGTGTTGTTTGACCAGACACCGACCCGTACCACTTGCTACGCGACGAGCAACTTTGAAACTTTTTCGATCAATTATTTACGATTTTCCGTTTCGTGCACGATCGATTGCAAACGAAAGATCGAAATGGTATATTAATGACAATGGCTACTTCACTGGATCGTATAGAACAGTTATAATTTAACTTGAATTAATATCCTACTTCGATATAAGATCGTCGAAAACTTGTGCTGAAAACTGACGGTAATCCTTTCTCACTAACGAAGCAACAATTAATATGGAAATAGAATTAATTTCGCTATTCTAATTTATCCATTTAATCAGATCAGACGATAGACAAGAGACGGATCTATAATCCGCAAAATTAATATCGATACAAATTCCAAACGGTGCCATATTTGTCCATATTCGATACAAAGTGTACTACGACTTTTATAATACGACTTTCGCGACCACCATCCGTTCTTGTCCACCTCGAAAATGTTTGATATCATGATACGGCCAGCCTGGCCGCTTAATTAACCTTTCTTTGCCGTCCGCCATTAAACGTCCTCGCGGTAATTGAAATCTCTCGCTCGGAATTTCGAATTTGAAAATTTCATCGTTTCTCCCATTATACACGACAGAGACAGAGAGAGAGAGAGGAGAGAGGTGTCGCATGTATTATATTAACGGGAGGGGACCGTTTAATCGTGTGATACGTTTTGCGAGGATCGCTTAATTAACCTTTCGCCCCACAAACTTCGAAACGCGCCCTATAAATCACCCGATTTTTCTCAAATGCTCTCTCGACATCTGATCTTGAAACGTTAATCGATCGAAGGATCGTCCAAGTCACGAATATATTTTTCGCAATATCGTTACACTTTCTATTCTTTTCCTTTTTTTCAATTAATATTGATTAAGGGAACCTCTTCGACAACTTTGTCCCCACAATCGCTTTCAAGATATTCCCAAGATGAACGAGAATCGCGAAATTATCGCGACTAAGGAATACCAGCAGGAATATCTTGGGACAATTAATTTTAACGAACGCCGCGGCGCAGCTCGTTACACGGAGAGCATGTTTTATCGGGGAAACGAGGCGAATCCGGGTACAAAGTTATCCGGCTCGCGGCGAGACGGATTGTTATCACTTTTCACAGCTTCACGTTTTCGTCCCGATCTTATCGATGGATGGATGGCTCGATACAGCTCGTCGTCGCTCGAGAAGTTCGAAACTTGTAATTCATGGCGAGGAAAGTCGGTTCTCGCATTCTTCGGATCGAAGGAACGTGGGTTTTGCACCCGTATTTATATTTAAGAAACAATACCAATCGAGGTAACAAAAGTCCCTAGAACATAATTACATTGTGTATTTACATTAGTGAATAATAATAATAATAAAATTTAGGCTTCGAGGATTTCTTTTCGCGGATGATGAACAGTTTATGAGCAGATCAGAGAGTTCGGCACTCTTAACTCGATGTCAAACGTGAATTATCGAGTTAATCTTTGGATAAAATTTTCGATTCATCTCGTGGAGAATCGGGATCTTTTCGATAAAACGGTGTGTATAATTTCGAAATCGAGGAGGAAATAGAGATCCGGCAAATTTCGTCTCTCGTCCACCATTGGAATTTAAAATATTTTCATGAATAAAAGCGATCGGATCCGTGGAATGGGCCGTGAACGATAAGAATCGACCAAGCACGCTGTCCGCTCCATCTGCGATATCAAAAAACGCGCTCTTATATACCGATACAATCGAGGGTGAGGATACGAGCGAGGATAGTTATCGGCTGCAGCTGCTCCTTTTCCTCCCACCTTCCCTACGTCTCTGAACACCGTTACCATTCTCGAAACGTTTCACCGTTCAGACCGAAAGAAATCCACGATCCAAGAATCGGATAGAAACGGATAGTTGTTGTAAAGAAAAATCGGAAATGGTTATTTTTGTCGAATGGTTTTTCACCCTTTTTCTAAAATAATACTCTATCCTATGATATCTATAATTACTCAGTATACGTAACAAGTTACAATACAATAAGTGAAAAATACTTGAGTAGATAAGATTTGTTGAAACAAGATCCACGTTCAGTCAGCGTTAAACGTAGAACCAAAGGATTAGCTTGCAAAAAAGAATAAGATATTCTAAAAATAAGATTAAGAATAACAGAGCAACTCGATCTACGAGATTGCTCTCTTACTTGTTCCTCATTTGTAGTAATAATTTGAAATAATTTTTACTCTCTTATACGTATATTTTTCCACCAATTAAATTGCCGCGACAAGTTCATGGAGCGGGTATAATTAAGGGAACACTTTGAAATACGAGCGCGACAAATTATGGCGAACGGTATCGCGGTTCGAACGAATATGAATAACGACACGGTAATTATAATGCCGCGTAATCTCGCTCCCCTTCCCGCGATATCTTCGTTTCTCGATTTCCAGCTCCAACCAACTCGATTACCGTCGGTCGGTAATTTAATTGAAAAATGTATTCCAACAAGCGCGCGAAATTCGAATATAACAAAAAGCGCGTGGAAAGTTTAGCTTTTGGGAAATTCGGGAATTCGTTTCGTTAATGGGTCGAAGAAAGAGGGGCGGTGGTGTGGATTCGATCGTTAACTCCCACGCGTTGATTATTTATCGCGACTTTTCCGCACGATTTACCGAAATAAACGATAGGCCAGGTAAATCTGGAATAACGCTTTTAGGTAAATAGGGTGGCGCAGTTCCACGCAGCTGTGCGCTTCAGCTCGAAGGCATTAAAGCCGTTTGTCCTTGGAATTTCTCGTTTGGAAAACGAGAAACCGATTGCAGAGATTCAGTCTGTGGGAGGGGAAGAATCTTCTTTCGCGGGGAGGATGTTTATGAGGGTGGGATTATTTGCTTGGCAGATTGATGGCATAGTGCGCGTTAATTTAAACGCGTTAGCTTGCGATGTTTGGTCGATTCCTTGGTAAAGCGACAGGGCAATTTCTGATAGAAATGCAGGTGTATTGTGTTTTGGTTTCGAAATTTTATTCGATGCAACTCGTCACGTTTGCGCTTCGTGAGATCTTTATTTTGATGTATTGATTACCATCCTTGTGTGGAATTTATTTTTATCATTACGTTAAATTTAATAAATTCGAGATTAGAGAGATTGTTCTTGAAACGCGACGTTCCCTGAATGTTTCGTTTTCGAAGGGTGCTTTCTTGTCTCAAAATTGTTTCAAAACATCGAGACTCACCTCACCTGGATGATGATCCATCGTAGAGAAATAACATTATGTGGTTACACTCGCATCGTTTACGATGTACACGAAACGTGTATTTTAATTTTTATTTCAAAACATCGATCCTGTTTCTCTGTATGCTGTAAAAGAAATTTGTGAAAATATCAACAAGACGTTGTTGTGAATCTTTTACCACAATATTTTGAAATATTTTAAAGTTACATCCTCGACGAAATAACTTCTCTTGTTCCTCTTCCTCGAAAACATTCAATACTTCTCTCTCTAATAATTCAATAAAAGAAACCTTAAAGTATTCTTTCATCATTTCGTTCATAATTACATCGATTCTCTAAAATTCTCAGATGATTCTCAATTATGAGAAATCCACTTACTATTACAAACACGCGATCGAATCCCATCAACTATCGAACCATTGCCAAGTATCACACGAGGCTTCCATCTCGAAAATCGAACGATCTTACGTGTTTCACACGCGCGCTACATTACACTGCAAACTCTCGGTTGTGCATCAGAGGCTCTGTGTCTAACTGTTCCAGCTGTTGAGAGCAGCGATCGCGATCGAGAATCAGCCTCTTCCCTTCCAAACAGCCGCTTTCCAACCCACTCGGCCCAACTTCTCCCGAGTTCCTCCACTAGCTGCTACTTCTCTTCGACGTAATTCGTTGGATGCGAATGGGTCGTTCTCTCGGCAGTGATCAATCGGTCGTTATTACTCAGTCAGTGAAAGATTAACGTTACTTTGAGTAATAATTTTTCGTTCAAAATCTCTATGCGCGTATTCGTGCGAGAGAAGGAAAGGCTTGGGTTTGTATTGTTCAATTAGTTAGGAAATAGTTGCTTACAGCGTTTTTCATTCGAGCGTTGAATAATCGAACAATTGTTGCTATTAGCGGCCATTAACTCGTGAATTTAGCGAATACGATATATTTAACCGGTGTATACCGGTCTTTCTTGATGAAGTTCACTATAATATCGGCGAGATCGTAAGCAATTGTACGGGTTTGCCCGTTTAATTGGCGCCACGAAGAGCCAGCTCGATTTAACGGCGGAGAGAACGGAATGGTAATTGGGTGATAATGCATTCGTGGCTTGGGCGAATCCTCGTTCGCAGACTTTCGCCAGTTTCCTATTATGGGAATAGGATCTTGGTAAAATTGTTTGTTGCGAGTGACGGGTTCGAGCGTCGCGCGAACAAATCAAAAGTATCTTCTTTTTTTTCCTTGGAGATTTCTAATTTTTAATGCTCGTCTTATACATCTTCACTTCTAATCAACGAGAAGTTTCCAAACGATATTCGGATCATCTTGTAAGTATCCATCATAATTTTCACACGAGTCACAAGTTTAACACGAGTCGAGCTGTCGAAAACTGTCGAGATGCTACACTAGTTCCAGTTTCCAGAGATGGTTGTTGAATACACGGTAGCATATTATCCTGCAACTTACGTCGAGTTTGGTGATAGAGGAATTATCGTTAGCCCATTTTATAACGAAACTATCAATTCGTTTCAAACTGCGCAACTTCACTTTGCGCCAATCTCGCCATTGTATTCCTGTCGCATTGCGCGTCGCAACGTCAACTTCGACTTCTTGCTTTATTAAACCGAATCCGCGGATGGTGAAGGATGATTTGAACGGGGCGGCTGGCTGTTTTCGATTGGCAACGAAAACTCTCTCTAATAGCGTGGATATCGTTCGTGTCAGTCGAATAACGTTAGACGTTGGTCGGAGAGAGAGTTTTCGACAGGTTTCAACTCCCGTTCCACGGAGTTTATATAAATAACGCAAGCGGGGAGGAGGCATCAGGAGGTTACGTAATTTTCCAGGCAATATGTCGGACGCATGCCAGAGTTTACCGCCACTTATTTGTCAATGGTATCGAGTTCTTCCCTTCGAAATGATACGATATGAAACTCGAACAGTTTCCAGTCGTAAAGTTGAACGGTTGTTTCGCGGTTGTGTACCATGAATTGAAAACTTGCGCGGCACTGAATCCCAGTTTCCACGTTGCACGACCTATAAACGTTTGTTATTGCTTCGCTACGTGTTGTTCGCGCTTGTCGATCGCTACGTGTGCGAGGGAAAATAATAAAATGATCGTTCCTGCCTGGATCTCTCCTCTTGTTTCTTGTTGTTTGTACAACAAGAGAATAAGGGAATGCACAAACCGAGAGAGAGAGAGAGAGAGAATTTTTTTCGTTTCAAGAAAAAATTTTCTGTTTTCAAGCGTGATAGAAGTTGTACCGTAATTTTAATGTACCAGCGAATTATAGATTATTTTGCTGGTGAAAATGAGCGGAAAATTGTTTCGTTCGAAAGGTTAATTTTCGTGGAAATCGAATTTAAAAATTCATCGATCACATCGTTGTAATTACTTTTTACTTTTGCGTATACACTACGTACGCTTCAATTTTGCATTTCGAGAATTGATCACTTTTAAATTCGGTTCAAAAAATAAAATCTCGAACAAATTTCCTTTTTCTCGTTTCAATTTATCTTCACGCGTGTTCAAATATACGTAATATTCGCGCGCAATCGAGCAAATGTAAAAATTAACAAAAAGAAGAAATAACATTTCGATCGAAAAAAAAAAACTAGAAATTTATTTTCCCGTTTCGTTCGACGACTTCATCGTTTAGCGATTTATAAGATATTCGATCCCCGTTCAGACAAGATCCATTTCACGAAGGTGAAGGCAAATTAAGGCAAGACGTTAAACAGTTTAACGCCGCTCCTTTGCACGACTTCCAACCGTTGCGACGAGTTGCAACCATCTCCCTCCGTCTTTCCAACTCTGGATTTTATACCAGAGACGTTCCAATTTTCCTCGACCTCTTCTCTCCTTGTATCCAGGTTTCGCGTTTTTTTTCTCCTCCTCCTCTTCTCGAAATTTATCCATAATTCATGCATAATCCGTGGAAGGGAAATCGCTCTTAAAATGTAACGGGTAAGTTTAACGCGCGAAAAACGCCCTTTTCACCTTTCCCGGCCGTGTGTGTTTTTGGGCGAGCGCCAAAAGCGCGGTTAAGAGACACGTTGGCAGCGCGAGGGAAAATTAACGCGGCCGGTAGACAGGCGGAATTGACCTCACACGCTTCGAAATCCGCTCTGTTGGGATAATCTAGATAATTCTCTGGTCTGGGGCAAATTAAGCGCTGCCTTCGAAATAACTGGTCGTGTTCCAGTCGATATAATATACCTGTATAAAAGATTAGTACTAGGAAATACTAACGATTGGTCTGAAAAATCTGATTGATTGAAACGAAACGACGGGATGGATGGAATAAGTAGTGGAGGTATTTTTTTCACGAGATTGAAGAGAAGTTGCTTTGTTTCGTTTTTTAGGTTTCTCGTGATTAATCATCGGTTTATGTTAATTTCAAATGCTCACTTTGAGCCGAATTGAAATGGTGAAAGAATCTTTCGTAACAACTCGAAGGAAGATTCAAGGTTTTTTTAAAAAAGAAGAAAATGAAGTTTATTCTCCGAAATATTTGCAATTACTTTCGATGATTTTGTTCCATCGGATATAATTTTTAAGTTTCGAGAAAAATTTGAGAACAAATATGCAGACTGAGGAGAATAATTCGTACATACGGATTTCTCGAAGGAAATCAATTAATGCTGATAACAGTTTGCGTGCAAATGATGAGGAATTGAATTCTAGGTATTTTTTTCACGATTAACCATCGGTGTCCTATGTTAATTCCATCGATTAATCCTCTGAATTGAAATTAAAAAAAAAAAAAAAAAAAAAAAGAAAGAACGTCGAACGCAACGACGTTTTCATTCATTCGTAAAATGTCACGCGTGACGAAGAAAATCCAAACGATTACCATCGGTAGATAAACTGGTCGATAACGAATGAAAAATAAAAATTTCGTCTCGACGCTCGATCCATTCGAGGATAAAATCGAGAAAGAAAACGATTGTCCATGTCGAGAATAATTATAATAATAATAATAATAATAAAAGAAAACCATTTACCGCCATTTTTCTTTTTCCTTCAAAAGGAAGCTTAGAAGCTCGCCATTCCACGCGAACGAAAAAAAAAGGGAGAAGAGATCTAATGGCTCGAAGATCGAGGATAATTATCCGTTTTCACCGCCTAACATGCCCACTTCTGCCCGCGTAATACCACCTTTTGTTATTCTTTTTCCTTCCGTCGTCAACTGCTGCTAAAACTTTGTTTCAACTGCCTCTCGAGTAGCCGGTCTGGCTAAAGTGGGTCGGCTAATTAGTTGGGATACTCGAGCCGTTCGCGTGTTACATTTTGCGCGGATGAACATCCTTGCTTCTTCATTCTCGAATCGTTGGAAATGTCCATCCATACCTTGGAAATTTAAACTTGGGCTTAAAAATTGTCGTCGGATTGAAATCGACGAATAATCTCGTCGCTGTTTTAATTAAACGAAATTACACGTCTCGAACCTTGCTTTGTTAGGAACGTTGCATTGGATCGTTTCGAAACATATAAATTACACGCAAAACTCGTAGTTTTATCTTGCTATATTTAATTCTCCGCTGTTGAAGCGTGCACACGTAACCGTACCGCCTTGGCAATTTACATTCGGTACGCGGCGTATCCACGTTTGCTCAAACAGTTTACAAGACAAACGTCGCTTCTAGGAGCTGCGAATAAACATTTGACAGGAGGCTATCAACTCGATGTTTCCGAATCGCGTGATTTCTCAATTCCGCCTCCGCGCTGTTGCCTCGACGAATCAAAATCTCTCGAAACGTTGCACGCTCGTTTTAATGGAGTGCACGTGTTAACAGCAGCCATCCAACGTTGAAATACGATTTCGATAGTGAGCATTTTAAGCGCTACACCCTCTTTCCTCGGCTTCTCCTCCCTTCTCCCTTGTTGAAAGCACGCGCCATTGTTTTCTGGTATCCGTCGTTGCGTCTGAGAGCTGTTGTGCGCTACAACCGCAACCGCTGCTTTTTACCTCTTCCTCTTCCGCAGCTATGCGTTCCTCGCAGGATAAATAAATTTCTAGTTATTTCTAGTTAACGCATTAATCTCGAGTAAGAAAGAAACGATGAGAGTAAGTGAAGCACTTTACTTTTTGTTCGAGCCAACGTTGTTCGCTGAATTTGGATTAATTTGACGATATTTTGTTCCAACAATTTCGCGAGAAAAATCTCCCTTCGTGAGCATTAAACGTCACCCCAATATCATCGGGTAAACAGATTTCGATAATACGGGGTTTAAATTTAATTTCTGCCCAGGGTGCTCTTAGGTATCTTTAAGAGCATCGTCGACCAACGTGGTTCATCAATTTTTCACCCCTCTTCCCTTGTTCCCTTCGAAAAAAAGACAAGCTTCTTCGTTTGGAAGAAAAGGTTAATACTTGTTCATCAATTATCGATTTATCAATACATTTTCCTGGCGACAAACGAAAAATATAACACTTACAATTCTTGACAGACAATTACGCCTGAAATTGGACGTAGCGTGACGGAAGAATAAAAATACATGTGAACAGAATAATTGATCGATAATTGATGTATACCACTAGGCGGGGAAAATTACCTAGATGGATTCGAGCGGCCCAACAAATAAGCAACCCCTTATTCCGTAGGAAGAGACCACTCGAGTCAACTTGTCCCGTATTCGAAACGTATTCAATGGAACGTCTCTTACTTGTGTTCAGACCTTTCCCCTCGCTCTTTTTCCCCTCCCTCAACAATGTTTATAATATTCGTCCCTTATTTTTCCATTTATTTTTATCCATTTCGATCGACACATCTAAAAACGTATTTACGCATATTTATTAAACTCGTTTTTTACAAATCGCGTGCCCAAAGTTTCGTCCATCGACAAATTTTCAAACTCGTTAATTCGCAATTTTCAAAATTTTCGTACTTTTATCATCGAAATATATATATACCGGAATTTAATAACATGGAAAATTTTATATCGAAATAAGTTTTAAGGAGGAGGGCAACCAACGAGCATCCTCGAATATCTCGAATGGATATCGGTCGAGCTTCGCTTAAAAATCCCTTCTCCTCCCTTGGCCGTGTTATTAAAAAAGGGCCGGGTTTACGAGATTCTCGGCGTCCATCGTCGCTTTTGTGCCTTGTGTTCCATTAAATTCATAAGGTTTAATTAAAAACTCGTTTGTGAAACGCGTCGTGTGATGGCCCGATTCCCGTTGGGCCGGAAAAGAAGGGGGAAATCTGCGAATCCGAAAGGAGAGGAGAAAAGAAAGAGAGGAATCCTTCTTTCTTCTTTCTTCTCGCCGTCGGTGTCATCAAACTTTTAATCTCTACGATCGCGAATTCCGAAAAGTACGCCGCCATCCGCATCGATTATTGATTTATCGAGGGCTGCATGCACCGCCATGCGTCGTTATTGCATTAGCTGTATAATACGTGCTCGATCTCGTGCTGTTACACCGGAATTTGTTGTATCGGATGATTCGGCGTGGATTCCGCGCCCCGACATTGATAGATCGAGTCGAGCGAACCGGGGATGTTCCCCGAACTGGGGATGTCGGGCCAACTGCACGCAATTGGCCGTGGTGATTGGTGGCGCCATTTTTTCGCCCAACTTTTATCGTCTATCTGAACAATCAAAGTGCGCGAAAAACTGAGAATCAGAATTTCTGAGATCCAAGAATTCATTTGATGCAATTCAATTAAAGTGGAGGAGAGGATTTGGGAGGAGAGGCTTGGATTTCTTCTTTTTTTAAGAGAGACGATCCTCTTCCATTGGCGCCGCGATATTATCAGAGAGAAGTTTATTGTCCAGCCAACATAGTTTATTTATACAAATAATTAATAAGATTACACTCGATCGGCGGGATCGGACGACAAGGATTATTATTATTATTATTATTATTATTATTATTATTATTATTATTATTATTATTCTCAAGCACGGGCGGAGCATCCCGCCTCGATTGAGCATTGTCTCGTAGATCCGTGCAATCGTTCTATGCCCAATACTTCGACTTGGTCCACTTGGATCCGATTCTTTGCACGAGAGTTTCACGCGGGAGGAGATCGATTGGAGGAGATTGAAACGCGTTATGGTTATTAACGAGCGCGAAGCAGTCGAGATCGTTGCTCGTCCAACAGCAACGAGGCTTCGCCCATGATCTTGGCGCTGGTTCGAACCAAGAACAGCAATTGGTATTCGTCCGTGACTGTGAGAGGTGCCCTTGTCCTCACCAACGCGTGGAGCACGTTCGCCCTTTCCAGATCCAACCACCTTTGGAGGGTGACCTCCCTCTCCCGCGGCCCGCCGAATGTCACGTCCGCGGGACCCCACAGGGAAAATTCCAGGACGGATTTCACCTACGTCATAGCTCGATTAATCGCTCCATTCATTTCATTCTTCTCAATTTTTAGAAATTTTTAGACGGAGAAACTCGCTCGTTTTGGAAATATTTTTCGCGGTGAGAAAAATTGATCTTGCAAATGCAAGGAATTGAAAAGAAATATGTCGAATGATATTGAAAAGGAATCGATCTTGTCGTTAAATAGCTTTTATATTAGATAAATCGCCGGATCCATTTCATCAAGAAATTTAGATCCTCGAGAAACTCGCTCGTTTTGGAAATTGATCTTGCAAATGCAAAGAATTAAAAAGAAATATTGAAAAAGAATCGATGTTGCAAATGAAAAATTTTCAAATAAAACAATAATTGTAATCGTAAATGTAGTTTCTATATTTGCAAAGGAGATATTAGATAATAGATAAATGTGATTTGAGAGAGTTTACCTGAGACAAGGTAACCGCCTTCTCCCTCATCAGCAATTCCTGAATCACGGGCAGCTTGCTGGCCAAGTTGAGGTGTTGAAGAGCGACGAGGGCGCATTGGCACAGCGAGACCCTCTCCTCCTCCCTGTCCTCCGCGTTCGTCTCCACGTTCAATCTGTGAAACGTTATCGAGCAATGAGCGAACCAATTTCGAGCAAGCTCTCCTTCGTTCTCGCGTTTACAGACCCTTGAAGAAGGTAGAGCCTGTAATAGGCGTCCTTGTCTTCCCTGCAGAGGACCACGTTGTTCAGGCTCCTCGCCGATTCTTCGATTCCTCGCGCCTGAAGGCTCTTCAACGCGGTGACGAATTGAAGAAGAACGAACGACGCCTCCCTGATCGCTCCTTCCTCGTGGGGATCCCTGCTCGTCGCACCGAATAATTGTATCGTGCTCACTTGGAGCCGTGGCAGAACCGAAATGGTCGCTGAAAGAATCGAGGATCTTTCGTATCGACTCGTACAATTTTTAAAGAAAAAAGAAAAAGGGGAACGATTCATTGCTGTTCGAAATATTCGCAATTACTTTCGACGATTTTGTTCCATCGGATATAATTTTTTCAAGGTTTCCAAGAAAGATTTGAGAAAAGAAATGTATGCAAACTGAGGAGAATGATTCGTGCGTACGGATTTCTCGAAGGAAATCAATTAATGCTAGCAATAGTTTGATAGATTTGGTAAAGAATTGAATTGTTAATGTTTATAAAGGGAGATCGATGAAGTACCTTCGAGTTGCTTGTTGGTAGGTAAACGAGCGTTGTCGATAATTTCCTTGGGTGGGCTGTCTATAAACTCGATTATAGGTGCCAAATAAAATTCCTTGCGCGACACGTGCGTGGCCAGATCGAAGGCGATGCACAGGGTGACGTTCAGCTCGTTCCACGTCGCCGAGCAAAATATTCTCCTGCCGACTGCGATCGACGTATTGGCGTCGATGCCGAAGTGGCTTACACGTGGGTTCGTATTTTTCAACGCTCGCAAACCTGCCGGCACTTGGGGCGTTTGGTTCAGCTGTAACGTGAAATGTTCGTGAAAATCATCGAATTGCTCGCAGTAAATTGTCCACGATAAAAAATAATATGTAAGAATTTTCTCTTTAACGAGGAATAACAAGTACATACGATAACGAATTAATCAAAATCGATTTCGTTCGATAAGCTGTGTCGAATGTAGTCGAATAAATAATAGCAATCCACTTAATCTCTAAAATCAAAAAGTCTCGAATAGAAATCACGGATTTTATTCGAGGATTTGGAAGAGTCCGAAGCGAAAACTTCTATCTGGAGATAAGTTGAAAGAAACGGGGGAGAAAGAAGGGGGATACCTGGTCAAGGAATTGCGCGAGAGCTTCGTGATTCGCGACCACGACGGCACCGTAATTATCCTCGAGGCTTCGATGGACTATACTGCGACCTCTGCGTTGCCTCAATCGGCTTATCCTTAATTCGTCGTCCTTATTCTTCCAGTCCTGATCCTCCTCGGGACCCTGCATTTTAAAAATCCCATTATAAATTCCGCGGCGGTTGCGCGGCCGATAAAACTATCTCGAAGTAAAATTGTTTCCCCGGGATCTTTATTAAATAAGAAAAGTCCAGGCCGCGAAACTTTTTACACTTTTTACCGAGTAATAAAGTTTCTCGAATGCCGTGAAATCGAGTTGCGCGTAGTAATAAAATCGCTGGGCCCGCGCTATAAGCACCTGCGAAACCGATCCGCTATGTGAAAAAGACTATGAAATAGGTTTTGCTCGAAGAATAAAAAAATAAGTAAAAAGTCGTGAGCGGGACATTGGTTCGATTTAATAAAGATTTTCTCTAAGTTTCTTTCTACAGAAAGAAACAGCGCAGTATTAAATCTTTTGTTGGCGCTCTTTCGGGCTCTATTCGATCGGAACGGATCGGCAATGTTCGGCACGTATCGTCGACTGCAGTCGGCACTGTTCGGCAATATTCGGCCCGCGTGATCGGAACCGAGCTTGCGTGGCGGCCTTTTCGCTTTTTAAATCGTAGGAAAAAGGTGAGAATTTGTGGCGAAAGAGTGATTTAGAAATCAAACGAGATTCTACAGGAGAAAAGTTTTTAAAGTATCCAGGAAATCATCGATTAACGTAATTTTTGGGAGTATTTTGCAATCGGATCGCCTTACGTTGCAGCGTATGTAAATATCTTGGATACTGGCGCATAGTTTCCCGAACAAGTCGATATCTCGCGTGACCGCCCACGTCCAGTTGGAGAAATACCAAGAGATCGTACCTCATCGCCGGTGTAAAAGCCATACGGGGCGTAGAGCTCGCTCTCGGTCTCGCTGCCGCAATATGGGAGCGAGGTCGATCTGACGAACGTCTGATGATGAAATTTGAATTCTCCACCGTGTTCCATCGCGTTGCTGTCGGATTTCCTCTTGCAGGTGAGATGAGATCCGCCGCCGTGTCTGAGCTCGAGATTCGAGTCGCATTCCGGCGAGCTGGAAAGGCACTCGTAAACATGACTGTCGTTAGACGTCTGGAAAAAATGTGAAGAGCCAAGAAAAATTAAGTCTGGGCGCCATTAAGAATAGGAGTAATTTTTGATAAAAGATTAGAACAGTTATACTGGAAGAAAAAATTTATTATTCTTCGAAGCGGGTTATCCAACTTGTTTTGTTCAACTTAATGGATCATGGCTATTTTCAAGTAATGCGTTATCATATCGTAGCTATACATTTCATCGTTTCACATCGTGGAGAAAAAACGTGTTATTATTTTTCTTACCTTATGGAGGAAATAGCGGAGAATTTCAATTCTAAAAGGGAAGTTGTAAACTGCCAGAATTTCATAATAGTACTCTGATGCCAGCCAAGAAATGGCTGTTTCGCAGTTTTCCCATACCTCGTGCGAATTGCATTCTCGAGAAAAGTTAGAAAACATTGTGCCACAATTTCAGAATCCTCCAATAACTAAAGAAAGAAGTTTCGTTTCGCGGCTATCTTCCGCACACTTTATTCCAGCATAAATAAGACTCGAGGACAATTCATTTCGATGTATCGACAAAATAGACACGATCCAGGACAGAGAGAGAAAGAGAGAGAGAGAGAGAGAAGAAAAACACCGCGTCGTAATTTAAGAATGCTTCGAACGGTTAATAAAAAAAAGAAAAAAGTTGGACGTCGTAAGATGCTCCTTAAATTCTTGCCTGTCGTTGCGGTAAAAAATCGTTAAAAGCCCATTAATAATAGCATTACCAGTGAATCGGACGTGGGTGGCGCAGTAGCGGGCTCGTAATCCTGATTAAGGGCCGGTGTCGAGGATCCGTGTTTCTTGAGGATCGGCTGCGAGGTGGCTTGGTCCCTCATGCTGGCTGTTCTTTGCGGTTTCGAGGGTGCCAACGAGCTGCGCACCTCACCTGTAACATCCTCCGCTGCTGCAGGCACGTCCGCCATCGTCAAGCGCCACAAGGTTAGTACCACAAGACACAAGGCAATGTCACAAAACAGGCTAGCTACCGTACTAGCGTGCTAAGGAGTTTTCGTTTCGTTTCGTTTCGTTTCGGCTAAAAAAAGAAAACGCTGGACACGCGCTAGCGTTTATGAGGAACGATTTGCGCTTGCGATGGAACGGGGAGGGTGGTGGTGGCGAGTGGTGAAGCGAGAATCGAATATATCTCGCTCGATTGTCGATCGACAATCTTCGATGATTCTCCTCCGCTCGTCGAGAATTATTGTTTTCAATATTGAATGATTCGGCCGCGCATAATTATTCGACCAGAGCTGTTCAAATTCTATTTTAGAAGGTTTTCTTTTCCATTTTAGTTTCATCGAGATTCAAACACCGACTCGAAGAAAAGACTGTTTCGAGTTGTTTCGTGATTTGATCCGAAGAATATTCTTTTTAATTTTAAAGAATAAAAAATTTTATATATATCGATACTCTGCCAAGTTCTCGTTACTCTAGGCAACAGCCATTGAACAGCACTGGTGTAGATAACTGGTGATCCATCATCTAACGACGAGAATCGTTATTTATAATCCATTCAACCCTTTACCTTCTTCTGTTCTCGAACTTTTCGATCGATCGTACCTTCCTCTCCATTTAGAATCTGTTTCAAATGTAATTGCAAAATGCCCGCTTCGAGCAGAATATACGCGTGTGGTCGCGTGTAATTCCTCGGCAAAGTTTCGATAGGGGCAAAGGGTTAAATAGAGTTGCAGAAATTCCAGATTGGGAACACGGTGAATTAAGTGGGTTTTCGAAGTTGCTGCGCGGATCATCGGGAATCCTGGAATTGGCATTCGTAACCACGGGCATTGACTAAAGGTAGTACACGATGCTAATATGCAATCAATATCATGCGGCGTTAGTTGCACCCAGGGGGCGGTTAAGGATACACCTTGCGCAACAATCCTGGCCACCGGTTCACACGTCACCGCCGATGTGTTGTACTATTTACAGCGGATTTGAGGGGAGGATGAGATGAGCACCTCTCTACCCTGTTCGATTCTCGCTGCAGCCAAAGCAATCTCGAATTCCCTCGTTTCACGCGTGGGCAAAGAGTTACCTTCGAATCCATCACTAAATCTTTCCTTCTCAATCATTTATTTATTTATATAGAAAATTTGAGGAAATTATCTATACGTTTTTTCGAACTGTAAAATCTAAAGAAGAAATTCTTCCATCAATTCGAGAAATGATATCAAAAAAAAAAAAAAAAAGAAAAAGAAAAACGAATAAATTATCGACGATTAACTTTCAAAATAATTCTTTCCTTTTCAACGATTCTTTAGATAGAAAAATTTGACTAGGTCGGAGATCGATACGTTTTTCGAGCTGTAAAATCGATTGTTCCAAAAAGAATGTTCCATCGATTCGAAAAATAAATTACCGACGATTCGAAGTTAACTTAGAAGAAGGGTGAGGAAGGGTGTCGAAAACCCGTTTAAGTTTAATCAATCCACGTCCCACTGTGAATGAAATTACGAATCTATACGATGGGTACTAAAAAAAAAAAAAAAAAAAAAAGAGCGAGGCGGAAAAGAATGGGCGGAGGAGCGAAATGGACGGATGAAAAAGGGATGCGTATGCAAATTCGTGGTCTTTGAACGCAGTCTCATGCGGTTAACGATGAAGCAGCCCCCAAAATCGAATCGCGAGAATAGCCGCAATCCAATAACAATCGTTATCCAAGGTTTTATCGAGGTTTTTTTTCTCTTTTTTTTTTTTTTTCTAATCTTCTTTCGCTTCGTCGTTTCGCATCGTCGAGGCCTCCGTTCGTTCGTCATGAAGAATGAGGGGGGGAGGAAAAAATCACACGCGTTGGATAGAGAGATACTGTTTTTAATAATCGGACGGGTGCAACGAACGAGAAATAGTGAAAAAAAAAAAAAAAAAAAAAGAAAGAAAGAAAAAAATAGAGACAGACTATCACGTGAACAAGAAAATAAAGTGTTTCCTTTTTTGTTTTTCAGGCAACAAACATTTATTTCAGACACAGAAATTCGAGATTACAGAATCTTTTCCAATTCTATTATTTCCTTTCTATTTATTTTACAAAACGGTGTGTTGTTCGGTATATATTCGTCGATTCGCAGAAAATGATTTACGCTTGTTTCTTCGAAATTCATTATTATTATTGTTATTAATATTTTTTTTTTTTTCTAAGCCAGCCATTCTCAAACTTTCTGATCGCAGTTCTCCCGTCCGTTGAGGCAGATATACAACATTCGCTCGGCGAAAAAAAAAATAGAATTATTGCTGTATCAAAATGGCGACTTGTCGCGCGACGATTATTAATCACGCGAGGAAATTCGCGGAGGAAGAAGAGAAAGAAAAAAAAAAAAAAAAAAAAAGGACTTGATGTTTGCGATTTTGAAGCGTTGTCGGCGCTAACAAAAGTAATAAGTAACATGGTAATAATAAGGTATATCACAGAGAATCGTGAATCGTTCGTACAATAGATCTCTAACAGATCGGTTAGTCGAGAAGAAAGGTAAAGGTAGTACACGAGAGTACAAATGAAAGGTATATTGTAATATAATATAATAGTCTTTCGTGGGGGGGGATTATTAGTGGGATACAAGGATACAAAGTACAAAAAAAAAAAAAAGAAAAAAAAGTAACAATAATAATAGAGATAAAACGCGTATGGCATATATAGCGAAGTTTCAAAAAAAAAAGAGGGGGGGGAGGGTCGCATCGAAGGAGAAAACGTTATCGATATGAATGATTCGCAGTTGTTCGTCTTCGTCGATCGTGTGTGAAAAAAAAAAAAAAGAAAAAAAAAAAAAAGACCTTCGTTGAAGCGAGCGGCACCGTGGAGAAATCGAGAAACGAAAATAAAAGAGAGAGAGAGAGAGAGAGAGAGAGAGAGAGAGAGAGAGAGAGAGAGGGAGGGAAAGAACGAGTGAAAGAAAGAAAGAAACGGCAATTCCACGACGACCGTACGTCGACCCGGCGAAACGAGGAACGATGAAAAAAAAAAAAAAAAAAGAAAAAGAAAAAGAAATGATAAATCGTGAGGGGAGGTGAGAGTTAACCACCGTTATCCAACGTTACAAGGATTACTCCCGGATCGGACGTACTCCGCAAAGAAGATGTGTGTACACAGGGTGTTAGCGTGTTTGTTGAACGATCTTTGGATCGTATAAATATCGTATTCTAAACACCGGGGTGGAGGGGCGGAGGGGGGAGGGGGAATGTTGACGCGCGAAAAAAAATATCGAGATTGCGGCGAGAATAGTTTGAACAGTTTCGTGGTAACCACAGGTTAAAATTAATCGCTTAAAATTCTCGCAAAAATTAATCTTGCAAGTTTAGCAAGTTATAAGCAATCTAATTTATTCGATTACTCGGCGATGCAAATGTGGATCGAGGAGAGTAACTTCGACGACTGATTTTTTTTTTAATAAATAATACGAAAGCAAGACGACGAAAGTGATAACAACGCGTCAAATGCAAAGTGAAAGCCGTAGAACCCCTTTTTTTTTCCGTTTCGTAGAAAATGTATAACTCGCATAGACGCGTACAAGTGCAAGATTGCACTTGTATATCCAGGAGATTAATTTACTCGAATGAAAAATATCATCTTTACAAATTTATCGTATTCCTTTTCACCGTCCATAATCGACTCTCCAAACATCATCCGCGAAATACATTAACACCCAGTATATTATTCATCAAAAAAAGGAAGCAGCTGGCGCGCGAGGATTCGTGTGAGTATGGCTGTTACAACATCGAGAGAGAGAGAGAGAGAGAGAGAGAGAGAGAGAGAGAGAGAGAGAGAGAGAGAGAGAGAGAGAGAGATTTGCCGTGGATAATCATTAGTTACATTGTATGGGCCTGAACTTACCCAGATTCGCGTAAATCGAGTCTGAGGTGGTCGAGGCTGCCGGCTGCCACGACGACGACGACGACGACGACGACGATGACGACGACGACGAGGATGCTGACGGGGAGGAGGAGGGGGGAGAGGAGGTCGGCGATTTCGAGGATGACTTGTCGCTCCTCGACGGTAGTTGTTTGGTCTCGACGCGTGGCGGTGGTGGTCTGACCGGTTTGCTCGTCGGATCCAGTCTCGACCAATCCTCCAGGGACTGGTTCCTCGGCGGTGGTGGTGGTTTCCCCGGCCTCACTGCAACATCGAATATCGTTAGCCAGGTTTACGACGGTTGTAAATTTTGACGTTGGCCGTTCGGAGAATTCAAGCGCCGGCCGGCTTGAATTGAAGCCCGCGCCTCGTACATTAGTCGCCCTCTTTGAAGAGGAGTCGCGTGGAGTGGGCGTGACGCGGCGGCGGTAATAACGCCAGCGGTATTTAACACGCGTGTTAATTAAAAACGACAAGATCGTGGAGGATGATTATTCGTAAAATTGATCGATTCGTTGTGTTTTCGTGTACAAAGTATTTCGTAGCTAAGGTTTCTTCGAAGATCGAATTATTGAATTAATTGATCGATCGAATCGCATCGTTCCATATAAAACACGATCGAGCAAGATTGTCGAGTCAAAAAGAAAAAAAAAAAAACTGACGATCGAAAAAAAACGAAATATCGATGCTGACGCTTCGCGAAGAGCGTGTTAAGCGACTCACCGGCGTGCGATCCGTTGGACAAGGGGGATCGAGTCTGTCTCGCCGCGTCGTTTCTGGGAGCGCAGGAGGAGTCCGGTTGATCCTCGCCTATCCTGCCGATCCGATCGTTGCCCACCACCTCGACAGCGGCGCCATCCAACTCGAGCGGGTGTATGATCTCCAATCGCGGCTTGGGTTGCGGCGTCGAGGGTATCTCGTCGATCCTCGACGCGTGCCCACCCCCGTGGACCATGTCCACGTCTTTCCTCGAGCCCATTCTCAAGAATCGTTTCAACGAGAAACGGGGCCTGCCCCTCTTCTTCTCCTCCCTCACCTCCGGCCCGCTCGTCAGATTGTCCTGCGACAACGAGATGCTCCTCCTCGAGGTTGGATCGTTGGCAGTCGGGTTTTGAAGGGGGGCGGTCGGGTCAGGCAGGTCGGAAACGGCCTTTCGAAATTTCGGGCTGCACGAGGAGGCCCTCTCCCTTTTCTCCTTCTCCCTGACCACGGGCGAGTCGGATTTGAAATTGGCGCCGGGATTCCTGGCGAACAAGCTCGAGGTGGAGGCGGGTAATAACTCCTCGGCCGTGAAATCGGCCGCTGGCGGTTTCGGCGCCATTCTCCTCTTGTTGTTGTTGGACGATCGTATCGCGTCGATCATCGCCGAGGATTCTTCGTCGCCGCCCTCCTGGCTCGGATCTCCACAGCTCGAACTCGTCGTCGTCGGCCTTGACTTGTTCCCGGGCGAAATTTTCGAAGCCTCGACCGCACGACACGGCGACGACGACGGAATCTTGGAGACGTTGTTCTGCGTCGATCGAGGAATCTCGTTGGAGATTCGTTCCGAGATGTTCTCGGCGAGGGATCCCCGATTTTGATCCGAAACTTCCTCCTCGGATTTGTCTTTGGTTGCCGTTAATCGGCAGGCAGTTGTCGATTGGTGTTCCATCGCACCTGTGAATCATCCGCAAACCTCGTTAATTAGAGCAGTCACGCCGATCGCTCGCGGCTAATTAGAGGGAATTTGAATTTACCATTTGCCGTCTCCTTAGCAGTATCAACAGTGTGCAACGGTAATCTAACTATTACGGGATGATTTCGATACGAGAATTCAAATTCGGTCGGAGAATCGATACAATTCAAATTTTTCCTCTTCGTGAAATCTCGCGACAATCGAATGAATGAATAAGTCTGGAAGAAGAAGAATTCTTACCCGCACTGGAAAGTCCAGAAAAGCCTTGTTGAACCGGAGAGGAAAGTGGCAAGGCGCAACTCTTCTTCCCGTCGGGGGGATGATTGTTCTTGGCCGAGAAATTGGTCGGCTTCTGGGGCACCGCGGGCTTCACCTTGGCCTCCGAGTTGATGACCGCCCCGTGGAGGAAGGACGGTCTCGGCTCCGTGATAATCGGCGGCTTGAACGTGTCTTGAAGGGTCGAAGGCCTGGCGGACTCGACGGGCGGCGGACTTTTCGGAAGCGCGGGCGGTTCAATCGCCTCCCTCTCGTCCTCCCTCCCGTCCGGCTCGCCCACCGACTCTCGACTCTCCTCGAGCTTCTTCCTCCTCGTCTTCTCCGCCTCCGTGTTGCGCCCTCCCAAGCCTTCCTCCTTGCTCAACGCAGTCGTCTTCCTATCGTCGTCGTTCGTCGACGCGGCGATCTTATTCGCCTCCTTCCCGATCACGGATCTGTCGCTCTCGGCCGCGTCTTCGGCCTCGTTCTTCGCCAGAGGCGTCAGAGTCAACTCGACACCCTTCTCCATCCTGGATGTCTCGCTCGCTCCCTCTCCTCCTCTCTTCGCTCCAATTTTCGCGAAATCGTAGCCGAGCTTCTGCGACGTTTGTTCCCTCTCGTTGCTCTTGGTCGCCGCGTTCTGGCCACCCTTTTTCTCCGATTTCCCGGTATCCGGTAAGTTTGCAGGTTGGATGTTGTTGGGCGACGCGCTCGAGGCTCTGTCCCCCCTCGCTTCGTCGGACTCGTTCCGTTGGACGACGGAGATCAAGTTCGCGGCGGACGCGATCAGGGGCATGTCCGCGATCTTCTCCATGCTCGACGGGTACTTTCGATCCTTCTTCGCGTCCTTCTTCGACTCGATCTCCACCTTTTTCTTTTGCATCTGGAAGCGCGCGATATCTTTTTCGATTGTTACGCGAATAGAGGCGTAAATTCGTTCGGAATTAGAGGAATTTTCTGCCAATTTTTAATAATTTTGCTCTTCTCGCTCGGCCGAACCAACAACTCTACCGTACTCGTGAATTTCTTAGCTAACTTAAAATGATTTCACGCGCGAATTAACGCGTTATCATTTTAATATTTTACGTATCTTTACGTATAATGAAAGAAAGAAAGAAAGAAAGAAAATTCGTCGAATATTAAAGTCTATACGATGTTTCGACGATAATGTAATTATCGTCAACGAATAGAAATAATCTCGTTATTCGATATAACGAAAAAATCAATCTCGTCTTCGCTCCACTCTAACTAATCTCATTACCCATGCCTACGAAACTGGAAAACTTTGAAAACAATATTTCTATCATCGCCACGATTTGAGATGAAAAAAAATCTAACCGTTCGATATTATTTCACGCTTTATAAGAGCTTAGGAATTTATTCCTAAAAAAGAAAGAAGAAAACAAAAATTCGATACCAACCTCCGCCTTCTCGTTGTCCACCGTCGCCTTGCACTTGGAGAAATTGGCGAACCCGTTGACGAATCCGTTCACCTTCTTGTCGGCGGGCCTCCTCGCCGTCGGCAGGGATTCGTCGCCCCCGAAAGGTGTGACCGAGACGAGCAACGTGGTCTTCTTCCCCTCCGAGTCTTTCTGTATCCTTCCAAGCATGAGGGAGGCGAACGATTTGCCCGTCGATTTGCTCGACTCGTTCGCGGCCACGATCTCCGTCAGATTGGCGGTGACGGTGTTGAAATTGGTGTTGGCGCGCGTCAGGTTGCCCAAAGCCCTTTCCTCCTCGCTGTCAGGCGGTATCTCGTCGTCCCCGTTCAACGAATCGGCCGTGTCCTGCTCGTCCTCCTCCTCCTCCTCCTCCTCCCCGTCCGAGAAGAAGTCATCGCCGCCGTAGCCGATTATCTCCGTCAAACCTTCCGTGAACGTTACGCTCTTCTTCTTCCTCTCGCTCTTCTGCGAGATCCCCTTCCCCCGCAGGATACTCTGAAACACAGTTTTCGACTTAAATGCAATGAAAATCGCAAAGTCTTGACGACTTTCTTCAAAAAACTTCAGGGAAGTTTAACTAGCAGAGACCGATTAGAGATGTTTGTGAAAAATTACCACGATTCTCCAGTTGACGGGCATGATCTCGATGATCGAAAATTTCCAACCTTTGGAATGAAAATACTATCGTTGGATAGAATTTGATGCGAAGCTTAAACCGAGTTATAATCGTTGGCGCGCGCTCCGGTTCGGTAATCCTGGCTGATAATTCGCTAGACTCGATGATATTCGCCCGATCTCGAGGAGATGGCTCGTTATCGGCTGCTGTCAGGAAACGAAAGTTTCTCTCCCCTCCTCCGAAAGTTTTAGATTCGACGAGGAGGAGGAGGAGGAGGTGGCACAGCCGGCGCGAAAACGTTATTTTTCTCGTCGCCGGGGAGAAGAAAGTTTACGCACGGTCAGCTGGCCTTTTAATCAAAAACCTTGGACGAATGAATTATTCAACGAAAGGGAGAGGAGAGGGGGCCGGCTATTTTCAAAGTCGGAGGAGGCGTGCATCGGGCGACGAGCAACCGTCGACTAAATTCTTCCGCCGTCGAATATTCGCCGTTTGATTTTCGAACGACTCGTTCGTGTTTCATAACACGAGTCAGCGGATGGAAGAGGAGGACAGCGAGTGTGATCGACGCTGCGAATTCTTTCGAAAGTCGACGAGTCGACAAAAGCGGAGGAGGAGGAGAAATTTTATTCCGGACGTCAATTTTTCGAGTTTCAAAAAAAAAACCTCCCTTTTCGAACGTTTCGAACGTTGGATTGAACATTGTTGGGCATTGTCGACGCGATAATTGGATCGATATTTCTTTTTCTTTAGCGTCTGTTTGAGATCACAAGTTTTCAGATCAATGCACGATCTTTCGCACGATATAATTCTCGAAATGAATGAACGAGGTAAACAAGAGAAAGGGATAATTTTAATTTTATCGAAAAGAGAAGAAGTAAAATCATCAACGTGTAGGAATACTTTCTTCTTGGCGTTTGATTGGAAACATTCGCTCGAAACGAGAGAAGAAAGAAAGGGAAAAAAGAAGAAGAACATTGTCGGATGTGTCATTTTCCATCCCGCCGGATGTCGAACTCTAAATTAACGATCGGAGAAAGTGATTGGAGGAAACTAGGTTTTCACCGGATCGTTTTCTCTCCGAGCTTTCGAGTTTGCAACAATTTCACGATTTCAAAAACGCATCTGACAGAACTCTTTCGTTTTCAGAAGACAGGAAAACATTCTTAAATTCTGATAGAATAACGCCTACTCTCTCCCGATTAAGCGTTTCACACGAACGTTGCATAAACGTCACGTAAATTTAGTGTTTCACGACTCGATTTGAGACTGTCGCGTTGCAATTCGAATATTAGCTAAATATAGAATGGAGCTGATTTTTTTCCTGTTGATTCCTTTTCTTTTTTTTTTTTTCTAACGACTCTTCTCGAATGATCTCAGAGTAAGACACTTTTGGAAAGTTACTTTTTTTAGAGGAGGAGATTTTCGTCTCTCCTCGTTAAATTTCAAATTTTGCGCATAAATTATATTTTTGGCAATTAGTCATTCATTGCTCCTTGCTCACTGTTTTTCAACTGTTAAACAACGATAATTTTATCTTTAGAGATCTCCATTTAATCACACTTTTTTGATGACTCATCCCGTATTATACGCGACAAGAAAGAAGCAGGATCACAACAAGTTTATCACATAAACTCGATCTTGGAGTAGATTGAAGCAGCAGGGATTCCACGAATAAATGGAAAAATTCGCTTAATTGGAATAGAAGAAGCTTCGTAGAAATTTTTCCTCCATCACACCGTTGTTTCATCAACATATTAGAACGCACTGATCGAATCAAGTCTCGCCTATCCTCCCATTGCTCGTGCGTTCAACCGGAATTCCAGCGCATAAGTGGCTCGGCTCGTAAGAAAACGAAGAGGAAGAGAAGGAGGAAAAAGATTCGTAGGTAAAAAGCGGCGGGTTGAACATTGGCGCGTGGATTACGGTCCGCGTGGTTACACGCGAATCCCATCACCGCGGGCAGGAAATTCTTGACGTAGGAGCGTGCAGGTCCTTTGCTCGAACGACCCAGTTTCGTCGAAAGTTGATGGCACGGTTCGTAATTGCCCGCCACGATACAATTTTCCATCAGAAGAAATGGAAACGGTTAACTTCGACCGAATGATCGATCATCGTGTTAATAACGGACAGTAATTCTCGAAAAATATCGAAATTTTTCCCCAACAAACGAATTCTTCTCTCCTGTGAAAATTGTGCGTGTTCAAAAGATCACTTTTTTTACGTGAAAATTGTGAAAAATACCTGCAACTTAATATTATCAGTCTTGACGTGGTTCAGAGCCCTGCCTATGTTCACCCTGAACGTGTCCTCCGGCGAGGCGTGCTCCTCCCGCGGCTTGAAGCAGTTGGAACACAGTTCCTTCTTCCACGCGTTCTGCACGAAGCGGTTGCATTGTGCGGACATCGTTGCCTCACTGCAGCAGCGACAGCGAAAGTCCCGTTACATCATCACCCTGAAAGGAAAACAGGCGAAATAGTGGTAACCTTTTCCAATTCTTTAATCACGTCACGGCGTTCGTTCCGCGTGTTCCTTCGTTGCGTTAGGGAGACACGCACGATGGAATGTTGATCGATACTTTTCGTGATCGAGACACGGTAAATTGGCCGCGTTACTTTCAATTGAATCGACGAGTTATCTTGTGGCTACGACGTAATGGGATTCGAATTTTCTAATTTCTGTTTCGAAGATGGGTTGTTAGCATTTAGGTTTCCGTCGTTATTTTTTGGAACAAGTCGGTATTCTTGTAAAGAATAAGTGTTAGAAAGAAGAGCGAAAAGATCGATCGCTGTTCCATTTTTTATTTGGAGGAAGAAAAAGAATCGATTGATATTCCGTCTTTTGAAGAATGGAAATGTACCACTTTGGAAAATGGGAAGGTCGATCGCTATATGGTATCCTTTGGAAAAGATCGAAAAGTCGATTCCGTCTCTCGAGTGAAAATTCAACAGGAATTTCGTTATTTCGTTCCTCAAAGAGCGAAAGGATCGATCGATTTTCTTTTTTTGAATAAGAGTCAATTATAATTTTGTCTTTCGAGAAGTGACAAAGAGTCAATCTTTCAAATAATTAGGCGAAAAATTCAATAGTTGCTTTGTGAGCGAGATGGACAACAACAACGCGACAACAAATTTTGAATATCTAAAATTATTCGTACGATAAACATCGTGATGCATCGAGATAATAATAAATTTTCGAGAGCACAGTCGAATCTCGCGATATTCACCTCGGGATAAAAAGATAATTAAACGTTGTTTTTGCATAGGCAGAAAATTGTTTGCAGTGAAGTTGCAACGAAGAACATGGGGTATAAATTACTCGATAAAGCTTCGCAACAAAGTTTGACTCAGGTAATGAGTTGAATAAATTATCCATTCTTAATTATCCAAAGTTATACTTTTACATATACTTGATTTTTTTTCGTTCGAAATAAATGTTTCCTACATCGTGACTTTCATCGAAAATTTCTAGTTTGTAGTTTTTAAAATACTGTTGTTAATTGTACGATTCACGAAGGAACTTGACTCGACTCACGCGTCATCCTTCTTATTAAAACCAGAATTAAATTTTCGAATGAAGAAAGGGGCGAAAACGAATAACGCCCGTTACGTGTAATTCATATCGTTTGAACGAGTCGAACCAGTTTTCGAAAATTTCCCTCACGAATGGTCACGTCGTGCTCGGAATTTCCTCGTTTGAAATTCAAGATATAATACGAGATCCAAGTCCTTTCGCACGTGGACCTTTCGCGTAAACTTCTTTCCTTCCAACTTCTTCCCTTCCTACAAATAGAAATCTATTCCCTCGCGAGACGTCTTTTCCACGAGAAAAATCCACGTAGTGGAAAACTGACGAATTTAAGAAATAAAAGAAAGGGGGGGGAGGGGGAAAGAAAGAAAAGATTCGTTCGCGAAACAGATTCAACTCGTTCACAAACAGATACAAATGATCTTTTTCGAGCAACAAGAGTTGAGAAAGCGTATTTTCGTTAATCGAAAAGAAGAATCGAAAGAAGCGAAGCATGTACACGAATATGGAGAACATTTCAAAGATTTCGCAGTTTCTTTCCGAATAAATTGATTTCCAAAGCCCTCCCCTCTATATCTATCGATCGGGGGCGGGGGCAGGTTGGAAATCTCGGCGATTGGTAGAGTAACGATCCCTCCGACTGTCCCAGTCACATTAATTATGAACGACATAGTGTGTGCAGCATCGACAAGGTTAATCCAAGCGAGAGTATGCTTTCCTGTCGACAGCGGCCACCGTGAACGCAATCAGGACAATTGACCCGAGCTGGCCGCTCGACTGAATAATTGCCCCGCTTCCGGTCCCCGCTTTTATCCGCCTCCTCGCCCGACCCCCGACATTAGCCAACGATACCCGATCGTGACGCCTCATCGCCTGGCAAGATATCCCTGTCCTAGGAGGGGGAGGGAAGGAGGATGGAGCCCTTCCTTCGAGTGAAATCGGTCGAACGAGACGAGAAGAAAGGAACAACTTGCCTGGGTCGAGTCGAGTGCATCGATTTCGAGGAGGATGAGATAAATAATAAATTTTTCGTTAACGCAGAAGGAGAAGGTTTGAACGGATGGGTTCGCTCGTTCGTTCGAGTGAAAATTTTGCGCCCCTTGGTGCGAAATTGATCGAGTTTTCAAACGAGCCTGGAACTCGCGATTCGATCTTCTGCTGATTAATCGCCTCGTTTCTCGGCTGAAGAGATCGCGAACGTGTTCGTCGGAAGGAAAATGCGTTTAAAAATTGATCCAATTTATTACGGTGTCGCGAACGGTGTTATTAAGAACGGGTTTCAAGATCAAGGCCGTCGATATCGAAACCAATAATATCCTACTCCAAAATAAACATGGTTCGAATCGTATATCCGTGCGATCGAGAAAGAATAGAAAAATAAAAATTATATTTTTACGTATCCAACGAAGTTTACAATTAGATCGTATATATATATTATTTAATACACACGCAAGAAAATTAATTCGATTACTGCCGATTCGAAACGATCGTTCTCGGATCAGATCCAATTAATTAACTGGAAGCGAGCGTGTAAACTTAGACTCGAATACCTGCCCCGATCCCCGCGACTCGGAAAAAAAGGGAGAAATCAAGGTCGGCCGACCTGCCACGACCGACGACCGGCTCCCATTACGTCACATTGTGCGTGTTACGCGGCGGACGAGTTCTCTTCTCGGGAGACGAGCGGAGAGGGAATTTGGTCGAGAGGATTCCGCAAACAGGTTCCCACGACCAGGTTCTAATCCCGATGGAGAACGATCTTTGTCAAGGACAAAGAACCGTAGTGACACCGCGGCGCATTAACATGCGAGAGAGCTGCGAGAAGCCAGGCCAGGAATAAAGTACCGTTTCCAATCTCGATGATCCGTTACATCTTCTGCGTTCCGTCCTCGACCCGTTGGAATCTCGTCTTTGAGAGAGGAGGGAGGGAGAGACGCGGAGGAACGTCTTCGTTCAACGCTCGCAACAGGGGGATTATTATTTGGACGATCGTCCTGTGTCGAGATGGACAATCGACCACGCTTCGAAATATATCGCGTTGGGAGAAAGTGATTGATCGAATTTGAAAAGAGAGGGGAGAGTAGCACGTTGTGGCGTTTTCTCGGAGAGTTGTTTGTTAATTGCACACGGTGTTCCAAAACACATCTCTTCCTTTCGTTTGCGTGTAAATTAATGTAAATGGAACGTGGATGCAAATTGGATTTAGATTTATCTTTGTGAAGCGAAGCCTGAAACTTAATCTTTCTTCGAGAACAATAATGATGATGATAATTTACGATGATACGATCGATCTTCTTCAACTTGGTGCTCCTTCACTTTCGAAGATTCGAATCGAGAATAGGAATAGGACGAAAAAGTGGAATAATTAATAAGGGAAGGCGCGACCATTTGGAGAAAATATTTAACGGAGGAGGCAAGAAATACGGCCGCTCAAACGACGTAAGACGATAATTTATCCACCAGAAAGTCGTAACAATCTCGTTCGATCAATTTCAAGGAAATTTTTGCTCCATTTCTCCCGACAGGTCCGGCCATCTGCCGGGGCGAGGCACGAAAAGAAAAATTGAAGGTGACGGGGACAGGTTACGCGTTCCTGACCGACACCAGGATAATCTCCCCCTCTCCTCAGGACGGCATCACCTAGAACGGTAAATTCCAGTGGGGCAAAGCTTGTCAATTGCAGCGAATTAATGACGAGGAGACCCGCGTGCTCCTCTCGATGGAACGAGACGTGTTCCATCGAGATGGATTCCGCGTACAGCAGGAGGAGGAGGTCTGCTCCTCGAATGGATGGTTGAACGGCGGTCACGTGTTCAGGCGCAATCAACCTTTTTCTGGTCGAAACGACCAGAGGATTCTGTGTAGAGGATGGTGTCTTGGTATCTTCTGGTGGTTTTGGATATATGTATGTTGGGTCTAGTGAGAATCTCTAGAGAGGTTTTTTTTTTTTTTCGCTAAGTCAATCACTTTGATTTAATTATTTAATCACTGGATACCCACATTTTTCGACACAAAAAAAACTCGACGCTGAAAAAATTCGTTTAAACAAAAGCGACACAGTTTTTACAAAAGCCTGAACTAAATTATATTAGAAACTCTGGAGCTAATAGCTCGTGATTTGGATGCGAAATCACGAATATTGCTTGCAAATTCGAAATCTCTCTCCTCCTTTCATACGTATTATTTATTAACGTATTTATCAACCTCTCCGAGAATCGAAGGAAAGTCGGCATTGTCGTCGCTGAATTATTACGTTGTAAATAATCCTGGATGAATTCGAAGGGATGGAAAGCCGCGTGGAATAAGAGAAAGTAGGGAACGGGTAAAGGGTTTCGCGTGGAAGGAAGTTTTTTTTACGATGTAAGATGTAACGAGGCCTCCGCCGAGTGGCCTGTAAACAGGTTCGCGAACAGATCGATCCTCCGCCCGAGAACGGGTCGTCGACCTTCCCGGCCCAAAATCATTTCAAATTCTTGGCGCGCCTCGTGGACGGTCTCGTTCATTGCCACGCTGCCAACTATAGAACGAGGAACGGGCGATTTGCAAACAAAAAAACCACGCGCTCCTGTCATCCGCTCGTCTATCTGTTATGCATGAAGAACGCGTGAAGGCGAATTCCTTCGATCGTCCGTTCCTTTTAGATCGAAGCTTTTCGTCGACGAATATCTTAGCAACGTAACTTGAACGGCTTTGCCTGTCACCGATCCTGATCGATCGTCGTATTTCGCGATGCATTTCACTCGAGCGAATCTTCGTTTCAAATTTTATCACGAAATGGATTAACGAATATGTTAGTTGTTCTAGAGTCGATGGGGGGAAGACTTGAAATTTGAAAAACTTCTTTGACCATTGATTTCTCTCGATGTTCCAGGGACGTATGTCCGTATCTCTCTCTCTCTCTCTTTCCCTCTGTTTGTGGCGCGAAGAGGAAAGGCGGACCTTGGCGAGGAGGCATTCCACGAAGGTGACGCGGCCCCTCGAGAGAAAGAAACGAAGTCGATCAACGTCGTCGCCGCGCATTGTTTTCGAACCTGTCGCCTCCGCTTTGTGAGAAAGCTCCACGGCCGTGAAACACCCCGAACACCAGCGGTTTCTCTCAGCGCCAACCTTTCGTCACCTTCTTCAAGGTGATCTTTTGTTCTCCAACGGTATATCGCGCTCGAATTTTTACCTCAAATTAAATGGGATTTAACGCCGAGTTTAACGAGATATCTTGCCTCTACTAGAAATGTAAATTCTAGGTAGGTTTATGGAGGTTTCGAAAGTTCTGGGACTAATTTTATTAAATTAACGATAAAAGGTACGAAAGATGAAAATTTCGAGTTAAACTGAAGTAGACCAGGTTTCGTCAAAATGAAATCATTTTGAAATCCAGAATTTTCTAAATTTCGAAATTTCCATTGCTCGATAAAGAGGTGCACTGAATCGTAGTCGTTCGGGAAATCTTTGTAAAAATTTGGCGAATTGTCTTGTCGAGAATTGTTTTCACCAATCATTTTTTCAAACGATAATCATTAATTGTTACAAGTAGTTTTCAACTAGCTCTCTCTTGAGTCGCGAATCTTTATTATCGAATTAACAGCGACTTGCTCGAATATTCGTAAGGCTGATTTACATGGAGCGCAAGCGTTCGTGAAATTCGAGTAAAGGAAAAAGTGCTCGGGAGAGCAGCTAGGCAATCAATTTCACGGAACGACGAAACAGAGGCGTCGAGTATCGTGGCTCGTGGGAGTCGCACCCAAACAGTGCTTCTCACGACAATGAGGGGACGCAATGGCGGCCCCAGTCGAGACAAAACAAATTATCGTTCGCCCCATACAAGATTCGCGCATGTGTGTGTGTGTGTGTAAGTAACTACTTACTTTTACACTTTAAGGTTATGATTTTTTCTCTCTCTCTCTCTCAAGAAAAATGAATCGAAACGAGAAAAAT
Organism: Apis florea; assembly: GCF_048593485.1. NCBI lineage: Eukaryota > Metazoa > Arthropoda > Insecta > Hymenoptera > Apidae > Apis > Apis florea. Next base: position 4,312,895 of record NW_028256549.1, on the reverse strand, counting down.
AGAATTTTCACATTACAGAAACACATTGAATGGTTATCTTTGTGAGGAAGAAAGAATGCACGGCTTTGTAGATGCGATAACTTGCGACTTGCGGTTCTTGGAAAATTTTTTGTTCGAAAGAATAACTCTTGTGACACGAGAGTTGCTAATCGGGAGACGTTAATTTTCAGGCGAGATCGTTAATGGATTGGACGCGTCTCGTTGATGTATATCGACCTGGATGTAACGAAATTGGAGTTCGTTTCGAGACGAACGATGGGAAGAAACGATTTGTTAAATCGTTTAAACACGTTGGAAAGCCGGTTTACAGTTACCTACCTACGAATGGCCATTAGCAGGAAAGGGATCAAGTGTTAATGTTCCAATTATGAGGCCCGTTAGAGAAAATCTTTCGTTATTACGCTTGTGTCTCGTCGGTTATGATCGGTTAACTTCACTTGTTGCGCGATCAATTTAAACATTCTCCACACCACTTAATCCATATTCCGTTAGTTTCTGGCCAGTCGGAAATCGTATCGTGGAAATTCTCGACATCTGACGTCGATTAAAAATTAAAATCGTAAAGTTTGTGGCATCGAATTGTAATAACGACCAACGAAAAACTTGAAGATGAACTCCGACAATACAAGTGCAACAGTTGTTTCGGTAATATTGCTCGAGCAGTGACCTCGTATTACTTCGATCGATGACTCATCGATGCACGACCAACGCAAGGAATCCTTCCAATTTCCAAACCGTTATCAACTACCTTCAAATAAAAGAATTTCTCAGGTCCGGGAAATCGAGTAAACGGATTCGTTACTCCCCCTGCAATTATTACTAATTCCCTAAAATCGTCAGGCACGGATCTGTGGAACTTCATAATTTCTTCTCACCTTTAACACTCGCAATTTATAATCCTCGCATCCCGTATGTAAATTGCGCGTAATCTCAAAAAAAAAAAAAAAAGAAAAAATGAAGTTCGATTTGATAATTTCAAACATTTATGCGTACGATATTTTGTTTCCTCGATAATTGTTTCCTTTTCTCGTTGATGTAAATTTGATAATCAGTTCGATGTATCTTTCACGTCTCGATTATTCGTCTTAATCTCGAAAGAAAGGAAGAGACTGGGCGAATGATCGTTCCAATTTTCGAAATGGATTAAAAGAGACTAAGCCATCCCGCGAATACAACGTTTGCATATTGGGAGCAAAGCAGAATGGAGGAGGAGGTCCCCCAACACCGACTGAGAACTGATGCAAAGAACGAGATAGTACAATTCCCAGCTGGAAACTTATTAGCCATTTTGGATTCGCGGCTCCGCCGAGATCGACCGATCTTGAACCCCTGGATGGATTTATCGTGCTGCTGCGGCGCCGCTCCTGCGGGAATAAGCAGCGACGAAGATTTATTCGGCTGGGTTTCTTGGGGAGAAAAAAAGAAGAGGCGGCCTGTGTTTCCTCGAATTCGATCCCGAATCGAAAGGAATTCTCCTTTGGCGGGGTCCAAAGTTGCTGTTTCTTCTTTTTCTTTTTCGTTGAAACGAGACCTCTCTAAGGCCTTGGCACACTTGGATCAATCGTGGAATTAAACGTTTCGGATCGCCCTAAGGGCGGACGAAAGGAGTTTTTCGAACGAATCGATCGAAATTTCTGATCGGGATTGGGAAGATACGTACGCAGATAGAAATTATGCGAACGATACAATTGGTTTTCGAGCGGTTTCGTCCCGAGATGAAAATTTTCGAACGGGAAAAAGTTTTGCTTCGTCCCCTCCTCGATTCGTCTCGATTAATCATCGGCATCGAGCACGATGGCGTGTCGAGTTTGGAAATGAAAAAAAAAAAGAAAAAAATACGAGTGGAAAAGCGCGCCGCGGACGCGGAATTATCTTCTATCGTTGCCAATTAAAGAGACCGCTTCCTCCCTCCCTTATCGCGCTGTCAAACGCTCGCTGCTCCTCGAACAAAGAGAATGTTCGTTATATGTACACGCGATATCCTGCCTCTGTGCTTAGAATTTGATATTTCGGATTGGATATTCGCCGTGCGGCGTGTGCGTACAGTTTAGAGATGGATGGCCGGTTTGGGAAATTGATTGATCGATTCGACGCCCGACTCGAAACGGATACCATCCGTATGACGCAGGGATCTAGCTTTGTAGCACAGTCTCGTGTTTCTGGATTCCAAGTTTCAAATACCGAAGTTGAAAATTCGGATGGGGCGAGTTTTGACGATAATTTTTTCGATAATTAGTTATTTTATAAAAGGGTTGATTCTCAATTCGTTGTACAGCATTGAGATTATTCAACGAAAAATAATTCTACGAAGAATTCGTTGTATCGGAAATGCCCGATAACAATAACAATCGTGTGATTAATTGAGGATAAAACTTTGGAAACTTTTCAAATTTTATTCTCTCGAGACGAGATTTCGAAATTGAAAGTTTCGTCGATCGAAAACTTTCAACTTCCTTCAACTTGAGATCTCGAATGACAAGCGTAAAAATTAACCTCTTACAACCTCGAGATATTTCTTCTTCCTCGTGTACGTCCAACACGGAGCTGCTAATTCGATATAACGATTCAAATTTTATCATTAACAATCGAGCGATATATATATGAAGAGGGGACGATTGGCAATTCGTAGCGTGGCAATTTATTCCTCGGCCTCGGCTGTTCCTCGAGCGTTCCTCGTCAACCGAAACGACTTTTGCACGCCATCTTTCCAACCGTGTATATACAAAGCGATACAAAGCTAACCACGTTAGCTTTCTAATTGCTAGTTTTCGGGGATAAAGAACGCTCCGAGATGGAACGGGGCAATTGGCGGCTTGTTGCACAATAGCTCGTAACGTTGGCACACTTTTAGCGACGACCAACGCTCGAAACGAAGGATTAGGATGTGTAAAACTTTTCTGGAAAAGTAGAACTTTTCTGAAAAACAACAGGCGAGTGCGAATTGTTAATAATTATCCTGATGACTGTGATCGATCGAAATTCGCGAAAAGTGTAAATTTAAAGTTAACGGCGAGTTTTCGGTGTACAATTAAAGGTAATGAAAGAGATGGGAGGAGATTGTGCACGATTTGTGGAGAATTTAAATGTATAAAAGGATGCATGATCTTTTTACGTGCGAAATATACCGAAAGAGTGAAACGTGATTAGGCTCGTAAAAATTAAATTTAAATTTTACACGAGTGAATAAAAGATACGAATATTATATTATCCGCGATATAACGCGCAAACACTTCTCTTTATTTAAATTTAGCAGGATTTAGGAGAAATTTCTCCTTTTTTCCAACGATCTTTCGACAACTTTCCAACAACGCGTCGTAAAACGAAGTGAAACTTTCGATCCTGACCATAGAAAAAAACTGTCAAAGTCGAACGAGGGAGCTTCTTTAAAATCATTCCTGTCACACATTCCTGTCGACAGACTTTCCTCGAGCCAACGAAACCATCCGCAATCATCCGCAACGGCGCCAAACCGCACGCCTCGGCGTCGAAGCGAAGAGGGGCGCTGCGGTAAACGGCGTGCCTCGATCGGCTAAATTCCTCCGCGACGCTTCAAGGTGACGCCATTGTTTAGTATGCCGCCACGGTTACCGATGCCTTTATTTAAAAAACCATTTAGCGCGAATGGAACGAAACGAGACTCTTCTTATCCACTCGAAAGAAATCGCGATTGGATTGGACCTCGACTCGACGGATTCGGATTAATGTTATTCCTCGGATTTTGCACACAACGAAACGCGGTTATGTTGAAATTGAACGTGTCGCCCTTGCTCGCACAATAATTGAAGTTGAACTTTGGAGTTGAAGTGATAAGAACATTTTTTTTTTTTTTTTTTCTTTTGGAAATAGCGTTTGAATATATACAGGGTGCTGAGTTAAAAATTTTACAACTCGCCTAGAAATATTGTTCATAAAGGTTGAACTTTGTTTTTGAATTACTTTAAATTAAATTAGATTTTGCGATCAATTTTATGATCAATTCGATGCCGCGAGCGAGATTCGAATGTAAATAGAGGGATTGATTTGACACATCGAGGCTCAAGGCTGATATACGGAGAAGGATTCATAGATGGGATACGAATTTTTAATACTATTCGTATTCGTATTTTTTAACGCTACAAATATTCATCTCATCGAAAAACGAAATGATTAATTTCGTGGATGGAGGCTGCAACCATTGATAAAAATACCTGTGCGCAGGACGCGCGAAGAGATAGAAAGGATGGATGGGAAAGAATCAAGTTGGATTGCATAAATATTTATCCGTTTCCGCGCGTGATTTTTAACGCACATTACTTATGCACGGATCGTAAACGCGGATATTTATCGAGATACGAAATATCTGTTATCGAAAACTTTTAGCTTCGCGGCGCAGACAGGAATCGGATAAAAATCCTTGCCACCTTGCGTTGGAATCGCTTAGGATCTTCAATATTTTTCCAATATTTTAATTCGAATTGGGGGAACGAATGCTGTATCGTTTAAACTAATAATAATACGCGTATTAAAAAAAAAAACAAATTTTTATTTCGGCGATCAAATAATGTTGCGAGTTTAATTAAATTCTCTGTCGGGCGAAATTTTATTCAAGGGAGAATTATTTTCTCATATTTGTATACCCTTTGTATCAGACGAAAATTAATTAAGGTCAAGGATGATTTGATCTTGGAATTTGTGAAAAAAGAAAATCAGAAGAGAAAGGATAATTGTTTAATTCTCCTTGAATATCGAAAAAAAAAAGAAAGAAAATTAATCAAGATCGTTGTTTAATTTCTTTTTTCGGTCGGACGAATTTCACTAAGGCCAAGAGAGAATAAATTATTTCCAATTTAAATATTTTATCCGATAAATTTATCCATTTACCTCGCGTCAAATTTATTAACGCCAACAAAGTATAATTATATAGAACGAATATTATTAATTCTCCTTATAGGATAAATTTTTAATTTTCCATTTCCTTTTCAAAAGCAAATTCGTGCGTGGTAAAATACTGGAGCCGATCCAATTAATTCCGTTTATTTTTCAATTTTACTTTTGAAATTATCACGATTGAAAACTCGCTTGAAATTTCTTTCGTTTCAGCTTGGAATCGTTAGCGTCACGCGGTCTCGCGATGCCTAACAGTAATCCACGCGTTAGAAACCGTTGTTAAACCGTTGTTAAACCGTTTCCCGTCCCCGCTATCTTCGCTCGCGTGCCCTCTCTCTCTCTCTCTCTCTCTCTCTCTCTCTCTCTCTCTCTCTCTCTCTCTCTCTCTCTCTCTGCAAACCGTTTCAACAAAGCAAGGAAGAGAAATGCCAATCGCTCTTCTTCCCTCCTCATCATCGTGAATCGCAACGCGAATCGAAAGTTGTATTTTCTCTCTGTTCGATAATTGCACAAGGGGAAAAAATACTCGTCGAATGTTGGAACATTGACAGCGGGGGATTGCAAAGGGATCGAGACGGAATTTCCTGCTATGCAAACGAAACCGCTCGAAATGTCAGTGGATCGGCGAGTCGAAGGTCGCGTAGGCAAGGCGGCGAATCGGTGTGCGAATCGAAAGTGCTTTTTCGATTTTCCACTCGTTTCTCGTTCCATCCATCATCTTTCCAGTTTCCCACACCCGATCAACGTGTATGACGCGCGCGGTTATGAAGGATTACGTGCGCGCTTTTTATTGGATTTATGAGGAATTTTAATGAAAATAGAAAAATAATGAATAAACATAAACATAAGGAGACTGTAAAATGCGCGGAGGAAGACGAGGGAGGGGAAGAGCGTCGAATAAAGCAATTTAGAATAGTTTTCTAAATGCGTGATGATATCGCGATACTTGCTTAATGCTAATCATATACGAACAAATTTTTACTCTCTCTCTCTCTCTCTCTCACTTTCACGAGGATGTGCATTCTTTCGAGACGTATCGACGAAACAAATTTTCCTATTCCAAATTTCTCCACCTCCATTTTCAAAAAATTTCTAAAAAACAAACACCTCGACTCGTTTCTCGAGTGTGTCAATGGATCGCTTCGAGGGTGTTTCTCCCGTTTCTCGTTTCCATCCATTACACGGAGAAACGCTCGTGTTTTCTAATCCCGCAAGCTGGCAGAGTCGTGCGCTCGCGTACGTGTTACGCCTTTACCGGTCCTAAACGAGGTCGACCGGCTCCGCATAACCACCACACCCGTCCTTTTACCGGCGTGTATTTCAACGCATACGATGTCTGAGACCCGACAAAAGCCGGGCCCCGCTCCCTCTGGTGGGAAGACACGAAACGTGCCCCTTCGAGGGGCAACCCCATTTACATAACACGAGAAGAAATGGACGATTCGATCGGAAAATTTGAGAAGCTGGGGTGAACAGGTAGGTAGGAATCGCGGGTAACTCGGTTCTGCACGATCTGAAATGCCACGCGGTGAGATCATCGTGGGAGAAAGCGAGCGATCCGGATTCTTATTTCTTATTCTTTATATATATATATTATAATTCTGTTTTAACGCGTGTCAAGTTGTAAATTAATTTGTTATTTATTTCGTTTGCTTTCTTCGATATTTCTTTTCTTTTTCTTTTTTAACTTAGAACAATAGTTAAAAGTATAAATCGGAATTATATATCGATAGCGTTGGAAAGGTGTTACTGTTGAAAATAAAATTCCTATTCCAACTATTGTTAAGAGCAATATAAGTTTGAACAGTCTTGAAAACTTTTATAAACTTTTCTTTTTTTTAAATTTCAATCATCGCCCACCTCCCGTTTATTCTTTCGAATAATCTGTTCGAAATCGGTGCCCGCGTGAAGGGGATCGTCGACCTTCACGAAAAGGAAGAGTAGCCCACCGCAGAAGAAGCGGAAAGAAAGGAAAATGTTGGAAAACCGGCGATTTTTATATGAATGAAAAATCGTGAAAAGGATTCGGTTTCTTTATCTCCGTTTTGCCGTCCGGCTGGTATCGAAATGAAAACGGTTCCGTGGCTTAGATCCGCGATACGACTACGCTCCATTGCCCCCGCCTCGGCCAGGAAGAGTTACATAATTTCGTGGCGAGGTTGTGACCGTTCCACCGGCCGTGCCTCGTAATCGAACGGCTGCAGAAAAAAGTCCAGCCTCCAGGTTGCTCAAGTTTCTCTCTCGCTTGTCGCGAGCTTCGCAATGAAATTTAGCCGATATTGCGCGTTTTGTTTTCGTGCCGCGATCGATTGGACGATATAATAGATGGAAAAAGTAAAAGTGAAACGTGTTTTTGGGACTTGAGAGGAACTTTGAGATGCGCGTGATGAACTCTCCCTAGTTTACTTTCCAAGTTTCTTTTGGAATATAAAATTTGGAAATTTTATAAGAAGCTTGTGTAACCTGTGGCTTTCAACTGTCAATAATGGAAGAATTTTTGTTTGTTGCTTAAACTTTCAATTGACGAATCAATCGCTACTGGATGATTGAAATTAGTTACTTAATTAACTTATCAACGATTTCAATTATTTCGAAATTTTAATAAATATCTTACGTTTAAAATCGTTCTCTCCCCAAATTATGAGATTACGAGTTAACTGTTCTTCTTTTTTCATTGATCGAATTACGATGTACAGTGACAGTCAAAATCTTCTCTTCGAAATACCTTTATCGATTCGAGATAAGTTTCCTCCATATATCAATCACGTTAGAGACTTATCGTTCCGCGATATTGAAACTGAAAGGGGGCGGCCGATGGGAAGATATTCGAGGTGTGCATTAAAAGTTGAGGGGAGAAAGAAGTCGTGTGCGATCGTTCTGAAATTTCTTCCCCCTCTTTATTACGAATTTTTCTTCTTGTTAACTCGGGGAAGAGAGCGTTTCCTCGACTCTTTGCCCCGAAATTAATGCGATAACTCGAGGGAGGAAGTTTTTCAAGAATGAGAACTTCCCTCTTCGAATAAACTTAAAGTACATTTCTCTTCTCGGGGTTGAAGAATAGCGTGTTGCTCCTCGAGAAAAATGGTCGAACGATGTGATCGCGAATAGAATTTCTCTGCCCCGCCGATTTCTCTCTTCGTATCTTTTCGTGGAAAATTATATCAAATATTTAGGGAGAACGATACTTGTGTCTTTGCTGTGCCAGCTAATCGATTGGATTGGAAGATTTCATCGGTGTGTTATTGATTAAAATTTGGATTCGCGAAATTTGCGTGAAATTCTGCGAAGAAAGATATTTTCTTGGACACAATGTGTTGAAGCGTCGTCCTGTGTTCTCTTTATTCCGGATACATCCAGTGAGAGTCAAATAACACGTTAGAAACGCTTTTATTTTTCATTGGCAATTTGTATTCATACGTGGTTCCCGCTTTCTCAATTAATCTCCAACGCGTACAACATAAAGATTTACTTAATAAATTTCTTGCTTTCAACGCGCGTTATTTATTTTCTATTATGATTCTCGCTGGTTATCATGCGTATTTCGTCGAAACTTGTTTGAATCTCTTTAAAAAAGAGAGTGCTATTCTCGAAAAAAAAAGCTATTCGCGTCGCGCACGATGAGAAACAATCGTCTTGGAGATAATATAACCTGAAAATCGAAAAAAGACGCGTTTTCGAAACTCGAATCGCGTGTCTCCCTGTAAAATATTCGGTTATTTTTCTATTCGCGCGCGTCGTTTGCCCGTCCGCGTTTCCAACGCCAACTTCTTTCACTTTGAGAGTCAGAATGCGCGAAGCCGAACACGTAAGTGATGCGTGCCACGGACTTTCCCTCGTAACCCCGCGATCTTACGTGTCTGGTCCCGTTCCACGACTTGAGCGCCATTACTGGTGCCAGAAAACAAGCGAATTAGCGTGTTTTTTTTTTCTTCTTCTTGAGAAAAGACAGGAACGCCACGAGAAACGTGGCAATAATTCGCGTGCGCAATTGGAGAAGATACGCTCGGATGAAAAAAGGATCCTTGAAGTGAAATGAATTATTGAAATATACCTCTGCCTATAAATCGTCGAATAATTACAGGTGTGGGCAATCTCGAGGTGTGTGTCACTTCGTGCTCGTTCGATTACTATTCCAACTGATCCTCTCCTTTCTTTTTTTTTTTTTGTTTTAAACGATATACCTCGCTCACGGTAGGCGTGTGCGACTTCCAAACGTATTAATCAATATCTTCTAGGATAATTAATCCTTCGTTCGTTTTTCTTTTTCTTTAAATATATATATATATATACAATTGATAATAATAAATGTAATATTATCAATACAATTATTATATTATTTAAAAATTACATTTTCAACAATTGGAAAAGTAAAAAATGGAGTTTTGGAACTGATCAATTTGACCGGCTTGGATTAGTTCCAGTTTCTTGGGAAAAAAGCAAGGATGAAAAAAAAAAAAATCTTCTTGAAGGAAAGAATCTGAGAATCTTCTCGATCTTCCTGCAGCAAAATCGAGTTGTGGTGCATGAATCGGTGGTACATTTGGAAAGCAGTTGTTTCACGCGTCGAGCTTTTCGCGTGTGGAATCACCTCGAGGAATATGAGCCGTTGCAAATAAAGAAACTCTCGTGGCGGCGGGAGTCGTAAAAATGTGAAACGCGCCTCCATCCAGGCTTTTATTCCTATGCACGCGCGCGCCATCTCTCTCTCTCTGAAAGGGGAGGAGAGCAAGAGGAGAGCGCGCGCCTGGGTGTATACTTTTAGCGCGGCTCGCCATCGCTCCTCGGCGAAATTCGCCGCTTTGGGCCGTTAAACATTCCGCGCGCGGATAAAAAATGATCAACGCCTGGAAAGGTTGTCTTCATAGGTAACGGTGGAATTTTTCAGACGTGGATGGATCGCGAGTGTTCGCCTCGTTAACGGGTGAACGTTGCCGCGAAAGCGCGATCTGTCCAAGAGGAATAAAGATGAGAAGGCACGCGAAACAAAGCGGTCGAGAGCGTTGGGAGAGACAATAGAGAGGTGTACAATGAGTTTTTATCTCCTTTCTCGCCCCGGGTGGAAAAGTTTCTTAGATGGAGCGTCGAATTATTATTTCAATGCTCTTTCAAATTTTTCGACGATCGATCGATCGATCGATGGATACAGAGTATTTGGCTTTGTTTTATTTGAAAAAAAAAATATATATATATATGATAAAAGTAAAAATGAAATATAAGAAAGTCAGATAAATAGTTGTCAGATCCGTTTAAGGAAAATATATTCATCTTCGTAATATTGATAAATGTTCGTGATTTCCTGAAAGAAGATAGCAGCGAGATGATGGTGTTATACGATTCATTGTCAGTCACGAATTGCTGGCAACAAATTACCCGTTCCTTATTTCTCAAAGTTCAGAGTCTAGAGAAACTTTAGTTTGGTATAATTTAGAGCGGACGCGGCTTTACCAGAATGGTTGGAATATATACAGCTAGCTTGAATCTTCTAACGCGAGGATTTCAAATAACTCGTAAATTATTTCAACCGCGCGTTCTCCAAAATGGCCGAATCGGGATAAACCGAGCGGAGAGATTTCGCTTTCCTTACTTTTACGAAACTTTACCGCTCTGATTTTCGTTTCTTCCTCCGACTTGCCTGCAAGTTCGCAATTTATCCGAGATACGGAGTCAACGTTTAATAAAGCGATTGGTTGGAGCTCGGCGCTCATTTAAAACAGGATAAACTTCCTTCGTCCGTTTTCAATTCCGTTTATAAAAAAAATTACTGATTTTTCTTTTTATCGATTTACGACTGTCACGAACGATTTCTTCCTTCGATAAATAATCCAATAAAATAATTTTATCAAGAACCAATTTCTAATATTACTGATGTATATATAAGCCATGACTCTTTGGGTCGTTAAGAAAACGACTTGATGAGAAATATTTAAATATATAATACAGTTCTACAAGTCTATTTTAACACGAATATAATTCTCAGGAGCTATCAGAGATGGAGTAAGATCGTGTAAGTTGACGAAATAATAGTTTTTACAACAAAAAAAAAAAAAAATCAATATATTAAAAAGCAACACATTTTTCTCCAGACGAAAGAGATCAATACGTTTTCTTTCTCGAATATTCGTATCCGTCATACAGAGACATAGCCATAAAGAAAGCACGATGTGAAACGAGGAAAAGTCGATCGATCGCACGGAATTAATTATCGTTCATTCGACTTCGTCCGGCCGTTTTATCTAGTACAAACGTCGGCCCCGCGTGACTCGATAGCGAATGTACTGTTTCTCCAAACAAAACACGCGAGATACACGTATTCCCATTTATCTGGCGATTGGTCATACCGTTCTTCACTCTTCTCGCATTATCTCGTGGAGACTCGCCCATACCGGCTGTACACGATGACAAGCGAAACTTATTTTCGTTTCTCTTTTATTATTATTATTATTATTTATCCCGTCTTCTCGTTTCTTTTTTTTTTTTTTTCAAAGGTATGGAATCGCCTCGAATCGAACGAGGATGATTCGAAGGAATCGTTGAGTAAGAGAAATCGGGGGATATCCATTTTGATAAACAGCGTAGAGGGGGAGGATGGAATAATTCTCTCTCGGTGGTATTTAGCCGGTTGCCACGAAGCCTTTGATACCAAGGCAACCGACGTGAGTGACGTCAAAGTTTTCCACACACATAGACGCATACAATGAGAAAGGACAGGAAGAGATCGATGACCGCGATAGATCTCGCGAGCATTGTGACGATGGAAGAGTCGCGAGAGTGGGTTTCGAGGGGAAGTTTCGAACCATTTCTGCACGATGTTGGTATATAATTTATCAATTCTTAATTTTCTTTTTTTACTTCTTTTTTTATCTTCGTTAAAATGTTTCCTAAATTTTTCTTTTTTACGATAAGACCGCAAGTAATTGCGATCTTTGTGCGATAAATAATAATAATTAATAATTTTTTAAAATCCATAGAGATTCGGATAAATAATCAACGCTAGAATTGCTAACTTAAGAATAATAAGTTAAGAAAAATTTGAAACTAATCAATTTGATTTGATGGTTTCTTGATGTTAAATACGTGTTATCTCTGTTTCGTTACGAACACGAACGGAGTTAGATTCGAATCTACATGGAAAGCTGAAGAAAAGACTAGACTAATTTCTGAAATAAATTACGAAAACAATCGCGATTTTCTCTTTATTATTACAAATCAACGATACGTTTACGTTTCGCTTAATGAACAGAAAAAAAAAAAAAAAAGAAGAGAAAAAATCCAAACCACGACCACCCACCCACATTCTCGCTACGTTGATTCGTAAACAGAGTTCTTAATAATTCATGAGCAACGCGATTAAACTATGACTAAGGGGATCCGTTGAATTTTTCAAACGGTTCAGAAATTTCACCGTCATTAACACGCGGCGCAACACACGCGAAGTCGAAGAAACTCGACTTAACGAAAAGCCAGTTCACCGCGATTTCTCTATTATTTCCTAAGAAATTTCGCGAAATTTCGTTCGTTGTTGGCCGAAAGAAAGAAAGCGCGCCGATGCGCTGAAGGCATAAAAATTCCGAAAAATCCGCTTTCGTGGAGGCATCGATCGATTTCTAATTGCCTCAAAACGTTCCATCAGCCTTCTTGTTCTCGATTATCGGCCTGATGGGCCTCCTACATCAATATCTACTACAATGTCTACGTAAATCCAGATCAGATCCAATGCAAGAGAATCGTTTTAAAGGAATTGTTAATATCTAATTATTCAAGTATCGGAATCACTTGAACAAGTTTCGGAAATCTGCTTATAAACGTTTATAAATAATAATTATGAAAGAGTAAATTTCACAAATGCTCCAAACTTGGATTTTTCCATTGTTTAAAAATAATATTTGATTTACAACTAAAAACTAAGTCTAAAAACATTGTATTTCGCAAAACAGAAAAGAATCGGCAAGAGAATCAAGGTGAAAAGAATTAATTATAAAGAAGTGGAAGATGCTCGATCGAGTTTTAAAATCCATTTAAATCGATATTCTATTTAGAAATACTTTTTTTCTTCTACAAATAGTAGTCGTACAAGATTGATAGTACATCTCTTTTTTTCGAATCTGATCCATTAATATTCAATGTTGGAACCTACTTGCAACGACATTGCTCGATCTCGTCGCGAACCGGAACACTCGCCTAGATCGAGCATTCCGGAAACTGCACGGTTCCAGAAGAGGTTCACCACGCCATTACCACGACCAGGTTTCGTGAGAGTAGCGAAAAAACTGGACCTGGTTACTGTGTCATCCGCTTCTGTAATCATTTCTCGATCCGCTTTCCGATATTCCTTCCCTATCTTTTTCTTTTTCGTGTCGACACGTAGACACCGATCTTCCCGCGACACGTGTACGCCATGTTTGAAGAGGCGGTTTTCAGTCGCCGATGAATCATGGAGAGAAAGAAAGAGACACTTGAAAAAGAACTGTTTTAGGATTTATTGGATATCTCTGGCCCCTCTTTGGAGAAGATTTCTAATTTTTTACACCGTGTGACGTACGTAACGCGATTCTCTGTAAGAGATTTTTCAAACGTACTCGGTCCTCGGTATTTCTCGGAGACATTCGTTCATTGCGAGAGAAGAGGGAATTATTGCTAATTAATTTTGCAATGCCTACGTACGAAGCGTATCCACGTAGGATGCTCGATAGATTCTCAACAAAAGGTAAAGAGATCGATAATATTGTTAAAAATATTCGTAAAGACGATTTCATCATAATATTTCCGTCCCGAGCCCAAGAACGCGCATGATCGATAATATCAATATTGAATGCGAGTTCTTTTCAATTTATTTCTTTATTCCATCGTTTGAATGGGAACTTGTAAGATAAGAAGAAAAAAATTGATAATAATCGATCGACATTTTTCTAGTCGTCAGACCAGTCCGATTACGTTCGCAATTACGTTCTAATTCCGTTTTTACAACTCTCCTGACAATAACTCAACGTAACAATTTGTACCTCTCGTATCAAAAAGTCGATTTCAATAGAAACAATAGACAATTAGACCAGAGAGAATCATTTGGTAATAGAGGTCTTCTAGATCCCTCCCACGTGTTTTACCTAAGCGACTCTTCTTTCACGGAAGGATCGAAAGAAAGAAAGGCGGAGCAGCCCGATCCGTGAAAAAAAAAAAAAAAAAAAACTAGGCCTGACCGGCCTGGTGTCAGGGTTTCTAGGATCGTCGAAACTCTCTCTCGAGTGCTGTACCAGCACGTGATGCCCGTGTTCCGTAGTCGATCCGGCGTGGCAATGAGCACAAGGTCTCCGGACCCGGTTTCCTCCTTTTCTTCTTTTTCTCTCTCTCTCTCTCCCTCCCTGCTCTCCTCGTTCCTCCGGGCTACCGAAGGCTCACGGCGTTTCCCTAGGCTGAAACACCTCGACCCGTTCTGGGACGACCTAACGAGGCGCGATACAATTAATGCGAAGCCCTACTTCGCGACCGATGCACCCACGGCGGGTTCCATGGAGTTTTTCCTTTCCTTCGCGCGTTTAATTACCCGCCTAAGAGAAGAAAAACGGCCCCTCTAATGAGGCCGTTCTCGATTCCGCGTAACTATACACCCGCCTAACTAATTCCGATATCCGCGAAATATCCAACTTTTCCTTCCCCCTCCCCCTCTGTTTCCGTCCAGCCGCGTTAATTAAGTGGAAGGAGAATCTCATCCTTCCTGCTTCGTCGATCCCCTGTTTAACGCGAACACGACGTGATTCTCTGCGATTGTTATTATTGTTAGGAGGAGGAGGGGGAGGGGCGATCGATCGACGGACGGATCGATCCTCTCGGGGAGGAAGATTCGTTGGAGAGAAAAATTTCTCCTCTTCCGTTATTTCCGTGGATTATTCCGATGGATTATCTTCGGCGAGGCTCGAAGCGCGGGCCGACGAGGTCGTGGAACGTGGGAAGGTATTCGGGACGAGTGAAAGTGTCTGGTAATCGCCGGTTTAATAACTGGAAACTTGGCGATATGGGGCGAAAACTTGTGGATTAACCAAGCTGGAAACTTTGGAGTTCGGTTAATGGGATACGGCGGATCGGGATAATTGGTGAGTAATAGAGTTTTAGAATGTTGCGTACGTGAAGAAATCGATCCGAAAGGTTACGTACGGTATCCCTGACCAACGTTAACAAACGCGCAACCTTTCCCGCTCGAACTCTCAAGGCGATTCAGATGTCGCGGAACAGCTTTCGATCGGTCGTGACACGGAACGAGAGAGAGAGAGAGAGAGAGAGAGAGAGAGAGAGAAGAATAAAATAGGCATCCGAAAATATTACTTTTTGAAGAATTTATTTAATTTTTTCCCTCCGCGGAATTTTTCCCTCGTGCGGATTTTAATCTTTTTCCATTCAGTTTTGACAATTGGATTTAATTGGAGTTAATAATAAATTTAACGATTTGTTATATAAAATTCGATCGGATGGAAAGGAAGAAAAAGAAAGTTTTCGATCGAATGGCGGATCGGTCTGCGGAGCGTGCAATTCGCACGCGTGCCATGTCACTGGCGTGTGCGAGTCGCCAAAGAGGTCAATGCCTCCGCTGGTTCTCGTCCATTCGCATACACACGGTCAACCAGGTCGATGGCAGCGTTTCCTCTTCGCATTCAGAGGCTTCCGCACTTCCCCGCCTCTCCGCGCCTCGAAAATCAAACGAATCCAACCAAACGATTTATATTCTTATCCCAAACATCCTTTCCCTTGGTTAAAGACACGCATCTACATCGATATTGTCAGCAAACAGTGTGCAAATGCTGTGTCCGACAATAATCAGCAATGTCATTTGAATAATGTCAAATGGATTATGTAGAGATTATGTTGTGCGTCTATATCAAGCCTTAAGATCCATCTACACTAACAAACGTTGTCTGCAGATAATAGCGTACACACATATTGTACGTCAATGATTAAACAATGTCAGGATCATGATACACGGATTAGAAACAGCTAAGATCGTGCGTTCATCTAGCCTTGCGCAATCCAAAATATTGGCCAATATTTACTGGACGATTCGGAAACGAAAATGAATATTTTTGAAATCAAATGATTATACATGGACTATTTACAAATTTGGTATCCAAAGATGCGGATAATGCATGCGGATTGTCAGTGTAAATTAAAGTAAATAGATTAAGTGCAAGGTGGATCGTTTGGAATCGCGACTTAAGTTAATGAGAAATCGTTCTTAGAATTTTTCCCACTCTATAGAATATTGTTTCACGCGAATAATGGAGTAGGGATGTGCGAGCGTACGTCTGAAAGGATTCAAGTGATCGTGAACTCGTTTTCGACGAAACTAGGTCAAGTACCAACGAGTCAAGATTCAAAATACGGACGAAGAAGTAATAGTTATCGGTAAATACCAATGATTTGCATTAAGCAATTCTCTGAAAAGGAAGACCACTTAAGACGTAGCTTCTAATTCGTAATTCAAACCGATTCTACACGCGTGTATTTCTAACACGAATGAGAGTCTTGCAAAAAGGTGTAGAACCAACTACCAAGACAGTAAAACGCGTGAAAATTGACCTGGTGGAAGGTGCGGTCGTGGGAATCGGAGAAACTCTTAACTTCTTTCACAATAATACTTGCTCCATTCTCCCGCCACAAATCCTATTTATTAATCATTCCCCGCATTCCTCGAGCTACCCCCGCATACTTGCCTCGAAAGAGAAACATTTAGAAACGCGTATAGAATACCGGGATTACGTGTTCGGAACGAATCGAGAAAAATTCGGGCGAAATCGAACGTGATCTCGAATAAATACGAGACGCTATTGGGACCCTGTATATGGGACAAAAGCATCGAGAGACTCGACCCGATCTCGCCCGAAATTTTCCGATCCGTACCGAAGTTCGGGCTCTCGAGTCACGTGACGATGCTACACATTCTTAAGCGCATCAAACACCATCTATCACCTCGATAGAGACAAAACATCCTAGAAAACGTTTGCTAAGTGCTTCTATCAATTTCCATGAGAGGTTTTCCTTTAATTTCGTAGAAGTTTCGCGGGGATCGGTCTATATAGGAGACGGGCGCGAGCCGTAAATACTCGAGTCGAGGATTGGTTGTGTTCGAGGATGGCATACGGGGCAAAGTTCCGCTACGTGCCAGCACGTTTTACCATCGGTTGCCGAAGAAACGCATAACTTCGGAAGGAACGTGCATAAACCACGCGAAACGCTCCATTCGTTTCGATAAAACGCCTCTGGGCTGAAAGCGCGCCAGTGTCCGTCCGGAGAACACTTTTCAGATCGTCGTCACGGGATTTTAGCGCGAGCAAAGACCGGAATATATCCATCCCGTCGACCGGGTTGGAACGTGATACGTCTTCCATCGACTCGCGCTCCTCCGTTCATCCGATACTCGTTGGCCAGTTTCAATATGGGGATCTGAATTTTACGGCTAATGAGGCACATAGGTTTTTATCGCTTTGCATTGAATTGCATTGCATTTGCGAGATCGAAATCGATATACCGATTCTAATTACGATACCGATTTTAATTACGATACAAATTGGCGTATTATTTCCCCTAGTTTCCCTTGAATGGAAATATAATAATCGGCACAAATGTGTCGAGCGTTTTAAAAATAAATAGATTTAAAATAGATATAAATGTAATTTTTTATCCGGCATAAAGGGAAAAAGAGGAGGATAAGTAAAATAATAAAAAATTCGAATTTCACAGAAAATGTGTATTAAATAATTCCTTCGCTGTTGCTTTTTCTCTTTTTCATTTTATCAATTTTATTTTGATCTAATTAAAATTGAAATTATGCGGCAAGAATAATAACGAAATTGAAAATAATTGGAAACAAAGTCGATTTGTATAAAGAGGAGGAATGAAAGGAATTATTTGTCGCGGAATACGATATCCGTGGACCAAAATTTCACGCCTGGGGACAAAAGACTACGAACGACTACGAACAGTAATCGCGTGTCTGTTGTCGTCCGAGCTGGGACAAGAAACGAAGGCAGAAGAAGCAATTTCAATCCTCGACGGTCGAGGTTGAACGATCCAGAATGGAACAGAGGTGGAAGTGGACGTAACAGGTTGTTACTCGTTAATAAATCCCTCCGCTTTACAACTCTATAAACCCGCGTATCGCGGCCACCGCTGCGCCTCGGTGTAGGAACAATGCTGGAAATTAAAGCGATCCGCTCCTACTTAACCGCGATCGTGGAATTCTGGCTGTTGGATTGTTGCAACGGAATAAATATTAATGCCACGACCGGCTCGGCTCGCCGCTAGATTCGCCAATAGAAGTTAACGAACACGAAGCCGAGTACCGTTTGCCGGACGGCTGGCTAGGGGAATCTGTGCCGAACACTCCACGCTCTCCTAACTTCCGTTTCGTCGAACTTTCCTTGGAAACCTGTGTATCCTCGAACGGGCGATCGTTTCTTCAGCGTTAACCGGGATTAATTAATTGGGATCGTGCAACAATAATTTTTCGATGGGAGAGGATTGTGGATCGTTGGAAGAAGATTGGAGGGAAAAGAACATCGTTACTACAGCGACTTGGAAATAGAAATAGAAATATTTGACAATGGAGGAAATTACGAAATTTTGGGGATAAATGTTAATTGGGATTAATTAGAGATAATTAGAGTAGTCGATGAAAAATTCAACGAAAAAAAGGTAGAGGAGTTGAGAAAAAATGAGCCTAAAGTTTGAAAGTAGATTAATATGGTATATGAAATTATACGGTGTATAAGAGATTTAAATTAATCCTTGAAGATTTGAATTACGCGTAACTATTTGGATTATAATGGAGACAAAAATAACAATGATTTTTTTCTAAATGCGTGTATAATGCGTTTTAACGGTTCGTCTGTCAAAACAATAAAAAAAAGAAACGATACGAGAAATGGCGATTACGTGACCATGGAATGATTCATCTAATTACTCATAGATGTCACGATTAGCGGTGGTCAAAGAAAGAGGAAATAGATTAAAACGAAAAGAAAAAAGAATCGTCCGATACGTCTAAATACCTGATTTTTCGATTACGCCGAAATTCTCGCAGTAAGTGAGAACTTGGATCTATCAAAATTCTCGCAAGAGCCATAATGATAGAATTTAAACGCGAAAGAGAAGAAAATGCCCGTAAAGTTTCGCAAAATCTGTTTCTGTAATTCGCGCCAAAACTAGGTCCCGTCGTCAATGTTGTCATTAAGTTGGCGGAGAGAGAGAGAGAGAGAGAGAGAGCGAGCACGCTGGACGCTAATCACCGACGATAATTCGTGCCTCTCACTCCTTAATTACCTTAAGAGAAGAAAGAGAGGGAGGGGAAAAAAGCGGGCAAAGCAGCGTGAACTCGTTCGTAATAAGTGAAAGTCTCGGTCTTTTGTGATAGTGGCAAGGTCTGTTTTACGTTGTAGCGCGCTCGGCATTGGCAATGGCGGCCGACCAATCGCGTATCCGCCCGCGAAACGGATTATTCGCTCGCGTGCCGATTCCTTATCTTTAGGCAGGGAATCATCGCGCTTATCACGGAGGCCGGTGGGAAAAAAAACTGCTTTCACCGTGCTCCCCACGGGAATGAATCTTCTCTCTCTCTCTCTCTCTCTCTCTCTCTCTCCTCAACTGATTTCGAACGATCGGATGTGCGCGATGTTTGTACGACTTCAAACTCGTTACTCCACTTGAGGTTAGTTAGTAGGAATATCTCGCGGAATCAATTTTGCTTTTCCTTGAGAAACGGTGCCGATGAGAAAATGAGTTTTATGCATGGCTTCATCACTAGATTGGAAATGGTTTATATTGGTCGTGGTCCAATTTCGAACAAGGATGAAGCGCTGTATTATTAATATTATGGCGACAAATGACGCGATACTAGCGCCACGTAACTATTAGCCACTATCATAACGATACGTATATATAATAGTGATCCAATTCGAAAAAAGAAAAATCTACTAAATTGAGATATTTAGTGAATATTAGTGAGTTAAATATAAAGATAAAATAAAATTGGTGATCCATGATGGTCGAACGTGTTGGATAGACAATTTAATTATTGGAAATTCGTTATTTCCTATTCTCTACATCTTCAAATTCGCCACTATTCGAATTTATACCGCGAACTCAATAGTGCTCCGTTGTAAAAATTTAATTTCGCGATTTTATTTTATTTTTTTGCTCGTGTTTCGAAAATTAAACCGCAACAAAATAATCAACAATTACACAAACCTATACAATTAAACACGATCGCACGAATCAAATCGAAATTCGATACTGTCGATCAGAAAAAATATTTCTCTCCTTCGTTCCAGCACCCATTTTATCGATACTATTTTATCGTAAACGACAACACGCGGCAAAATAATTAACAAATAATCCTACCTATATATATATATATAGACATACACAATATTCAAATCATCGAGAGTCTCGGTGAAAAATAATTCCTTCTCTCGGTATCCATTTGCCGATTCCACCTCGTCGAAACACCGTCAAACAACAATACACACAGAATCCTCTCCTAATCCCACGATCCGTTAACAAGCACGCATTGAACGCAAACTGAACCGAGCAACGCAACAACCACCACGAACTGTGCAATCAGGTCTCGGCTAGGAGAGGACCCCTTCCACCTTGCAGCAGAATTGAACGACTAACCACGTTTAATATCACGGTGAAAACGCTTAATTCAGGACGGGTTCATCGCGCGATATCGCGCCGCTCCTCCTCCATTTTCTTACGCTCTACCACGCGTATTTCCTTTTTCGCGTTTCCGCCCCACGTAACATTTTTTTCTTTTTTTCCTTCTCCGCTTTCCACCCCACGCGTTTCAATGCTAATTCAAAGATGCACACCAATTTTCTATTCGCACGTTTGCTAACGCGTGTATCGAGTGCAGAATCATGGAACGAATGAGAGAACGTTCTCGCCAATTTTTCGTGATCCTTTCACGCGACAAAACTCGTCGTCCTCTTCTCCCCCATCCCGTTTTTAACACTTTCTAGTTTCTATTCGTTCCAAGTTACATCGTACGATCGTTTATTGACGCGTTTCTTCCAACGTTTTTGAATCGTGAGTGGCGAAATTCTTTCACCGTTGATACTTTCTTTCTGATCGAAAGAAGTTTATACATTTACATGTCGTGAGTTAGCGAGAAATCGTGTCGCGTAGAATTAACACGAGGAGTCGGTAAGTAAATCAAATTGATTACATTTCCATTCGATTACTAAGCAGACGCTTTCGATGCTGGTGATATACTACGTATGGTTAATAATAAATTAGGAAAGTAACGGTGCAAAAAATTGTATTAAGCGTATGTATCTAATTATTATCATGATTTCAATGTTGATTAAAATTTACATCGAGTAACAATCTTACCTATTCTTCAACTCGAAGAATCGCGGATCTCGGCCTCAATTGGTCAACGATCTGAAAATGAAAATTTTCCGATATTAAAATTTCAACGGAACAGCTCGAGCCAGTATTTCCAGTTCAAGAGCAAGTGCAAGATCAAGCGAAATGTGTTCCACATTCTCGAAGTTGCGCTCAACGCTACTGCTTCCAAGACCAATATATTCGCAGCACAATTTACGAGACAGTTCTACCGAGAGGTCTAAGACTTGGCGTAAATATTGTTTGCCGTGCAACCTTGCCACGCAAGCAAGATTCGGCCGGCCAACGTTTCGACATTTCTTATCTTTTCAGGGAACACGGACGAGCCGAGGACGAGCTTCGCTCGCTGAGTTCGCAATCGAACGATATTACGTTTGAGAAGCGATCGAATCCTGAAACTCTGAAAGCAGTTTTCACGGGATCGTGAATAATAGGTCGCGAGAAAAATGTGTCCTCCCAACTACTGTTTCCCGACCATTCCTGGTGATGCATCGGTCAACTTCGTAACGACCCTGCACTGTGAATATAGAGATCCTATTGGATATCTACTTCACGTATCGATAAATCACTTTTACCGAACTTGCTTTCAAACTTTTTTCTTTTCGCCCCAAAATAATTGACACCTCGTCCAATAATTCCTCTCTCTCTCTTTTTTGCTCTCAAGATAAATACGTGGATAAAGTCGCGTGACATCTTGCTACCAGTGTTTCTCAACTTATATGTAATATATCTCTTGTTTAATGTAGAAGAAGATTAAGTTCACGTTCTTTTTTATAAATTTCGTGTTCGTTCGTGTAAGAAGAAAAGTGTGAATGCTTTCTCGAGTTACGAAACAATATTGAAAATCTCGTTGAGTATCTCGTCGTGGAGTGACGAAACAAATGTTGCTCCGTCTACGAATTCATGAGAAATTCAAAACGTAACTTTCGCCCGGCTCCATGGCATTCTCTGGTGTCAAGAAATACCGCACGGTATTCAAGATTTCTTCGCGTAAACTTCGTTAAGCGCTTGCAACGAACGAACGAGAGCGTTATCTTCGCCCGAAAATGCGAGAAGTTGCAGAGGATTTCACGTGAAAGTTTGCGCGTTAAGGAAGTTGGACGAAGCTCTCCGTCTATTGTCTATCGCGTGTCGATGAGGTCGCTACGGTCGCAATTAAACTTTGTGCGTGAAGGGACGAAGAATTGCTCGGGAATTACTGTGTTGGGATTCCGTGGGCTTCTTCAATTAAACCGTTCTAAGCGATCCTCAGCTCTTGGATAACTTTACAGAGTTAGTTCGAGAATAAGTTGTGTTTATGACGATATGAAAATTCCATTCGTGGAATATTTGTAAATATTCTTCCGTCGAGTGGAGAGGTTTGATTGGACGCGAGAAAATGGCAGAAAAATTATCGATTTTGTCGAGATAAAATAATTTTCTTGCTTATTTACGTTTGCAATTTCGAAAGTGAGGAACGTTCAAAGAGGCGGTTAATTGAATTTTCGACGAAAACTCGCGAGAACAAGTGTGTCTCTTTGCTTGCAAGGCTTCTTCATCGAGAACTTTGATCAGCGAAGAAACAATTAGCTGTTGAGCGAATGTTGACTTATGCAACATTTCAGAAATCGAAGGAAACGATTTTTACAATGTTAAAAATTCATGGAAAAGAGCTTCACTGGAAGAAAGAGTTTATATCGAAGCTTTGTCAATCGAATTGACGGGTCGCGAAATCGTGAAAAGGAATTTTCCAAAGTTGAAAATTTCTGCTTACGCGATGCTTTCGTGGAATCTGAAACTGTGATTATCGAAGAGACAATGGCCGCGCTCGGTGAATGTCGGTCGATCGACGTGACCTTTGAGTCGGCTGACATTTGAACCCTGAGAAGAAGGGAGCACTAACTGGTGTGGACGGGTGGTGACGTACGATCTGGTGAAATCGAATCGGAGTACACGTCCACGGTACTCCGTAGATTGATCGACCTTTCTCGACCGAAACTCGAATCCACCACAGTTCTGCGAACAGTTCTTGCCCTTCGTTCCACGAAAATCAATGTCTTTCACGGACTGGCCGAGATCTACGGGCTGTAAATGTCGTTCTCCTGCAAATTTACAGGGTGACGGGGAGGAATTCATTCGACGTCTCGATATGAATGGCCTGATTCGAGTCAGGTATGCTATCGATTGTGAAAAACAATTCGATTTCTAAAGTTTCTAAAGTTTGGCGTTTCTAATCTTTGGATCTTGGATTCTTTTTTTTTTTAAATTTAGATCGTTTAAATTGCCACGCTCGTTATTAGAGCGATGTAGATAATAATACGATTCTTTCGAAGGTAAGTCGCTAATGCATTGCTCTGACCTGGCCTCAATTGGTCTGGCATCTGGCAATAAGGCACGAGGACTGTCTTTCTATGGACAATCAAGATATTCTTTAATGCGAGTAACCTTCTTTTCCTCTGAAACCTACTATTGGATAGTGTATTAATTGGACAACGTTATTTGATTAGAAATAATTTCTTTTTCGAGCTCTTTTAACATGTTCGAAATTCGTTTCATCTAATTCAAATATCTTCAAATTTGATTCAATTGAACATTCAATTTCATCTCCTTCGTTTAATCCACGGCCGGATTATCGTTAACCACTACGCGATTAAATTAATAATTGTTTGGGAATAATAATGAACAATTAATAAATAATTAATAATTATTTAAATTAATAATCATTCGATATCCCACAAGTTGGTAAAGACTGTATTAAACGATTATTAATTTAAATTTGCATTAATCTATAATAATTGAAGATCAAATTTTGCAAATTTTCATCATAATTTTTCACGTGAACAGTCATAAATCAAGATAACCATAACGATTCAATTTTACGAAAAATTCGAATCACTTGAAATATAATTCAAACTCTCTTCCTCAATACTTTAAAGTCTCGTTAACTGACATTAACTGACATTCTGAAGAATTTCAATCCTCTTCCATTTCTCTCTCCCTTCACTTCCCTTCTACATTCAATTCTATCAAAGCTCTCGCTCTATCCAAATCTCTATCAAATTTCCCCGCGTCAAATTATCAAATTATCTCCTCCCCCTTCTCTTTCCCCCTTTTGCAAAAGAATTTCGAATGGAAAGATTATCGACAAACGCTCGACCAACGACAATTAATATTCAACCTCCCAACAACAACAACAACAACAACAACAACAACAACAATCCGCCTGTACAATCCGCTTAAGCGTTAAACAAACCTCGAAATCGGGGAAACAAGGGCGGGGGAGGGGGATCCACGTGTGGTAATCCGAGCGCGCGCGCTAGAGGAGAGAAGCTTGGGAGATACACTTGTGGAGAGGAGCAGAGGCCGTCGATCACGCGATTTCCCCTGGAGCAGCAAGCTAATACAAAGTTATCGCAGCCGGCCAACCTCGCTCGTTAATCTCGTTCGTTGTGGATTCACGTCCGGAAGGTTATTTCGAGCGGAAGTGCATCGCCGCGCTAAGCTCCCTTCCTGTCCAAACCCTCCCCCTCCTCCCCATGGAATCTTGTCTCGAGAAGGAGGGGAAAGACGCACGCATCTCTAAATTTAGATTTACTCTCTCGCGGGTACTCCTGCTTCTCCAGGGGGAAGGAGGAAGGAGGAGGAGGAGGCGACAGCATTGTTAACCCTTTCGCTACGGGCCACTTCTCCGCCGCGTGTGCACAGTGCTCGAGAAAGATTGCTTATTGCAAACCCGAGTTGTTTTGACGGTGTTCCTTGAAAAAAAGGGAAAAAATTGATGATAAAAACGAAATATCGATGCTACGCTTCCGGAGAAAGATACTGGTAGATGTGCAGTAACTTCGATCGATCGTACGACACGCGGAGTAGAGAAAGGGTTTGAGAGAAACAACGGTGGAAAACAGCGTTCGAAAGAGACGCTTTAATGGAGATCGCATCGCGCGACGCGATCGGCACGCGACGCGGCGTAAATTTAGACCTGGCTAAGGATCGAACCGACCTATCACGTGCCACCACGAGTTATCCCCGAGACGATCGGTTTATTTATGGATTACTCTGCTCGCGTTGTCACTCGAGAGGAGAGGGGCGATGTCAAAGGTTAAGACCGTTTTGGGAGAATTTGAAACGAGGAAACGATTGAGTAGAGTCAGAGTTTTTTCTCTCTCGCGAAATCCTTCGATTACGTCTGTATGAATTATGTAGAAAAGGGATGATGGAGAGGGATGAGAAGTGGGTGTTTTGCTTCATTCTTTGTCCCGCGGATCCTTTCCCTTTTGGAAGGGAAGTTTTCAATTATTGTTCGTGATTGTAGAAAAATTGAAAGTCGAGGGGGATTGAGGAGATGGGGATGTTGGGAGAATTTGAAATTGGGGGATGATACTTGTTTCATTCCTTTTTTTTTTTTTTTTTTTCTTTTCAAAGAAAATTTCGTGTCCGTGATTACGAAGAAGAAATTGAAGAAGTTGAGGTTGGAAAAATTTGAAATTTGGAATAGTTTTGAATGAGAAGTGCATTTGGAAAAGAGAATAACAGAATATTAATTATATTTGAGAATTGAAAATGAGACGTACGTATTTCTGGATAATAATTTAACTCCTCTTATATTTAAAATATACTTAAAGGTATTGGAATGTATTTTTCCAATTGCAATATATATAATTATAACATATCTTCATCCCGTAAATCGTCACGAGTAGCCGATATTCATTTCATCGGCACGAATTCCATAATATTTTGAAACAACACGAGAGGATTACGGAATTTGTATAATAGATGTAATATTTTGATTAATTACTAATCATTGTTTCATTAACGGGACAAACGCGAAACGATCCAATTTTATATCGAGCGTGTGGATATACACGCGTTCTTGCAAAACGCATACCCCACCGATTGATCCTTGTTGCAATATTTAACAATAGAGCGAGCCAGCCTTCAATTACACTGGGTGAAAATAATTTTCTCGGCGCACCGACATGTTACGCCCTCGATGCTCCCTCAACTATTAAATTCCGAAGGAAATAAAAGTCGAACTCGTTCTAAATCATCGTCATATTGGATCATACGATGAGTAACGCGATTCTTCCTATCGAATCCCATCGTTCAATAAACTGTGGTCGTCGTATCGACGAAACAGACGATACAGGGAAATGCTGATTTATCTCGGTTCTTACGTAAAATCCGTGACGAATGATACTCGATAGTCGAGCAGACTTTCGAGTAGTCTCTAATAATATAGACTCAGGAAATGCCGTCATAGAGTAGTTTTTTTTTTTTCAAACGGTAGTTTTTTTACTAGTGGTTGTAAGCTAATAATCTAAAATCTTTGTTCAACTTATATACATAATCTTGAATTTTCTTTTTTTTGCGATCAACTTGTTCCTTCAGAAATGTTATTTCAAATTCGTGTAAAATTTTTTATCAAATTTTCATCAAATATTTATATTTTAATCATTCGATATCCTTTTTGATATCTTTCTTCGTTTTCTCATCTCTTCTTCCATCGTTTTCCAAATTCTTCCATAATTCCAAAGTTTTTCAAATATATATATATATATATATATATCTAGCAAACTAAGTCTGTTATTTCGATAAATCTAACTTCTAATATATAATCCAAGATATCTCTTACGACTATCATTGCTTTAGATATAATATCTAAAATCTTCCAAATATTGACATAATTCAGTCATTATCTAAAACCAATAGACGTTTCCAACTTTGGCTTTCAGCAAAAAGCAAATTGCCTTCGCTTTGAACTCATACACTTACACGTATCTCTGCGTCCAATAAACACGCACACACTATCAGAAAAAAAAAACCTTAAGAAAACCTGCATCCAAGATAATTTTCCAACCGCGCCATATGGCGTATCCCCCAACATTTCCACTCCCTACGTTCACGAGATCCACGAGCCGTTCCCCAGATTTAAATCAAGTTTCAAACGTCTAATAGGTAGGAGGAAACCATGCTTTTAATCCATCCCTACAAATTAGCTGCGCGAAACTGCGACGAGGCACGGAATTAAACGTTGCACGCTATCTCGTTGTTGCCCCGCTGTAAATCATACTCCGTGCACGCCGAGGGACAATAACAAACGCGTTGGATTACGAAAGATCGGATGCTCCACGCTTCGTTGGCTAAGACGCGATCGCGAAGACGATCCAAGATTTCGACATTCATACCGCGATGAGCGAATATGGCGGCGGCCTGGAAAGAGGCCGCGATTTCAATGTTGTTTCGAGGTGGCGCCAGTTACGTGGCGCTCGCGATTAATCTGTGAAAGCTTATGGCATCCTTTCCACTCGGTAGATAAGCACCAAAAGTAAATCGAGTAGAGAAGGCGGGGAAAGAGGTCGATGATTATTCCAGGTATTATTCCAGCTTGGTAATAGCCTCGCACGGGTTACTTGATCGACTGTTTATGCTCCGTTTCGCCTAATTGCGCCTAGGAAACCGGAATACCGTTACTGGATACGTACGTAAGCGCGACAGGATCGAAATGGAGAAGGAAAAATGAAACGGTTTCACCGCACGCGAAGGACGTCCACTATTTGCCATTTTCTCTCGAGCTGCTATTTACTTTGTCCAAGGCATTCGATGTTTTTACAGGAATTGGAATTTTTAATATTGCAATTTGTGCTTGGCTTGGAAATAGTGTTTTTTTTTTTTCTTAGTATCGAGGAGTAGATTCATGAACGGATAAATTTCGTATAAGAAACATATATGCAGTTTTAAAGCCTCGAGATTCGAATTCTTTCTTTTCAAGAATCTTTTGCTCAAATGATATCCAACCTGTGACCCTTTTCTTTTTTTTTTTTAAGAATTGTTTCACTTTCGTCTCGATATTTTACATCTTCGTAATATCATCATCTTTCTTAAATGAACATCCAATAATCTAATCCAACGTAGAATATCGATACGAGAAGCGTTTACTTCGAATCTCGTCGTTCGAGTTTCGACCGACAAGTCGATGATCATACTCTTCTCGAGGAGGCGGTGGTCGAAGAAAAGAATGCACGCAGTGTTCGCAACGGGGGAAGGTCAGTTCGTCGCGCACACGTACGAACGATCACGATTGCCACTCGCGTGCATCTGTATGCGTGACGAGTCGTCGTGCATAAAGGGGGAAGGAACGGTTCATTCGTACAATACGAATGAATGGGCAGTGTACGACACGACATCCGGTCGGAAGGAAGGAAGGACGGCCCGCGGGGAAAGGAAACCAGCGTCCCGTCTGGCGCGTTCGTTTTCCACGATCGGCTATTTCAAGAGTGGCTGATGCACACGGTACCAAAGGCGGCGCCGGCGACGAGGGGGGGAGGGGGGAGGGAGGGTGAAAGGGGAGAGAGGCGTCGTAAAACTTTACGACCGGCTCTAAAAGAAAGATCGCCGGCCGCGAGACGAGGCGGCATCCCGTCTCGTCTTCGAAGAGGCCCGGGCTTCGTGAACGACCGATAACCGGTGTTTTCCGCGTTTCGATCGCGCCGATACACACCTGATTCGCAGGAAGGGATGCTGATCCGGTTCACTTGCGACCGATACCCACTTTTATCGATTTTTATTTCTTGTTTTACGTACGCCAATCGAATCGTGAATTATCACGCGTGATAATAAACGAAAATTTTCGAACGTATGATTTGAAAGTAAGCTTTTTGTCGAGGCTTGTGTTGCTGTTTAGGCAGGTTTTAAGAATTATGGTCTTCGATCGACGATTAATAATCTTTGTGAAAAAGTGTTGACAAAGATCCAATTGTTTAATATTTTGGAATCGAGAATTTTTGTATAACTAAATTTTTTGCAACAATGTTAATTACAGTAATTGTGAAGAATTAGAACGGTTTTTCAGCCAGGGGAACTGAATTTGATAGATTTGTTATAAAAGTCTGGCATCCTAGAAAGCGGAGAATTGTTAATTGCATTTTAACAAGTTGAAAAACATATTTTCTTCTTTTTTTTTTTCTAATTTTCTCCATTTTTATTTTTATCTATTTTTCGCTTATCTTAATCTTACAATTTTATATCGCGTTTCGTAACGTAGAAAGTTAATAATTTTTTTAGCATTCGTAACTTTTTACACACGTATGGCGCGTATGTAAATGAAATTCTATTTTTATTAATCTCTAATCATCATCTCTTTAACACTTTCTACAAAGAAAATTTAAAAAAAAAAAAAATCAACAAATTTAACAAAACCAATCATCTCGGTAACCAATAAATTTTCGCATATTTTCTTTTCTTTTCTTTTTTTTTTTCTCCTTACTTTTCAATTTTTAAAAAGTAAAATCAATCGATCAATTGTCCCTAGGCTAACTGCCCCCCGTTTACCCTAAATACCACGATTACATTGAAGTCGTTTCTAGGTCTTGATTTCCTCCCCTTTTTTTTTTAACAATAACTCCCCCTCCTTCCCCCCCCCTCCGTTTTATCGACCTACTTTTCCACGCGCGCACACAACCCTTTCGAATTTGACGATCGTTCGACCGAGTGTACTCAGTTTCTAGGAATAGCAACAGAAACAGGGGTGGAGGGGGGTGAGGACGCAGTTTTTCCAATAAGAAGGTTGAGAAAATAGCGACGGGAGAAGGGAGCGAGAAAAATTTTAACAGGGCCTCTCCCGTTCTAAATGTCGTTCGTACTTTCAGACGTTCGAAGGAGTTTCGGTTTCGAAGTGTGTCGAGGATAGTAATAACAATAATAATAATAATAATAATGATAGGTCGATAACAGCTTGATGAACACGTTGACGGGATAAAAAGAGGAAGGAAGAACGAAAGACGACTTTATTACGAAATTCCTCACGAAATTCATCCCACTTTTTTCGATCGATCTCGCGTCGTTAGCGCGAAATTTTATTTCCGACCGAGACACGGGCCACGCGAGAAATAAAGTGAGGGGGGGTGGAAACTTTTTCACGATTCTCGAGTTAAAAGGGGTGACCAAGGGAGGGGAGGGAGGAGAGAGAGTGGGATTTTCTTCTCCGAATCTCGAACTGTCCCTCCTCCTCCTTCGCGTGAGCTTAAAGCTCACGGTAAAAAGTAATTAAGAGCGAGCATTATTATTTTCACACGAGGTCGTGGCCATTCGTCGGAATGAAACTCAAAAAAACTCGTGATCCGCGGTTTTGTCGCGGCGTAACGACCGAATTTCGACGATGAATTTCAACATGGCACTCTCTCTCTGTTGAGGGAGGGCGAATAAACGAGGACAATAGGGGAAAAAAGAAAAAAAAGGATGGGGAGGAAGAATACAAAAAAATATTGCCATGGAATGATAAAAAGATATCAAAACGGTTCGGGTTTCGGTCTGTATCATCGAAAACTTCGTTGAAAATTCTACTCGCGAGTAGCGATGGGATCGAACATATCGCGAGTAGATTCGAACATTAACGTAGATGATCCCCTTGTAAGTAAGTATCCTGGAAAAAATGCGATTCTTCAAAAATATCTTTAAAAATTCCTACTACGTGTAATATTCGTAATATTCGTCGCAAGAATTCAATATATACTTATCATAAAAATAACATTTTCTAATAAAATCTTTTCCATTTAGGACTGATGATCCTATCACTAGCGGTCGGTACAACTGGACAGAAAAGAAGAAAAGCTCGTCGTATCCCCGCGACATCGAACGATTATTCGATCCGCGAATGCCGTTGAAATGTCTCGCTTCCTCGACCATTTTCACTTCTTAATTGTTACATCCTATTAAGATTAAATAATATTCGAGTGAAGGGTTCGAGAGGGATTAGAGAGATGCGAGTTGCTCGTGTGTCCCTGTTTAGAAGGAGGCGAAACGGTCCGATCGTTTTGTTTACGAGTGAATACCGAGTAAATCGCGTTTCTCTGCTCGAGTGACACGGGATCTTCCGCTTTCGAGCGAGCTTCTTCGACCGATTGTTCTTATCTGCCATCGTAAATCTCTCTCTCCCTCTCTCCCTCTCGCTGCTCCACGTATTTATCGTTCGAGAAAGTAGCAAGGCAAACGGCCTTGATTCCGTCACGGTACACATCCACCACCACGGTATCGGGATTATTTAAATTTCGATCCACGAACACCGCTGGATTCCGCCATTTCGAATCGCACGAAGGGAAAAAGCATTTGCATCTGGTCACGAGTGGTGGTGGTAGGCAGTATATTTTCTGCCGAGGTGAAATATCGCGTAAATCTGTAATAGCCACGGTGACAAGCTGGAATTCAACAAGATGAAGGAATTTTTTTCTTTTCTTTTTTCTCTTTCTCTCTAACCGTGGAACACGATTCGATCGATTTAGCCTAGGGATATTGTGCGCTGGAATTACCATTTCCGACGTTATCTGTTGTACTGTTAAGTAGGTGACGTCGCAAAACAAGCATCTCGACGAGTAATCTCGCGGTTTCGTACGAATAGTAGGTGATGTACTCGTAACGTGATCCAACTTTGGTCGGGGATCGAAGGCTTGCGACTTTCTCTGATGCGTTCTCTTTTATCCGAGAGGATCGCTCTCGAAATTAAACAAACTGAGAGAATTGGTAATTGTAAAAATAATAAGATGGTTGTTCTCGAGGGGAGGACGATAGTCTATTTAAGATATATTGCGCGTGGATAGCTGAAGTCTCGTTTTCACTTTTTCTTTTTTTCACGTGTATATTCGTATGTTATGAATTTTTATGAAAATTTGAAATTTTTTTCAAATCTTTCAATCTTTTTGCTTTCTTCTAAAATTTCACTTTTTTACTTTTTTTTTTTTTTTTTTTTTTTTTTTTTAGATAAGTTAGAATGAAGACATCAAAAATGTACATATAAAATGGTAGCCGTTAGTTGAAAGTGAAATTTCATTTATCAATATAATTATAAAAATTTTAACGATCTCTTCTTCTCTGTTGGAACATTTATCAGATTATTCTCCGGTATGATTTAATAAGAAATGAATCTTTGATTGGAAAAAAAAAAAAGAAAAAAGAACTCGATCTGTGCGCTTAGAAAATTATTTTCAAATCCTTTCTCGAAACTTTCAACTACCAATCGAAAGGAAAAATATAAACGGTTCGCCTGTCAATCAACGATTCCATTTGCAATGATAATCAGGCAATTTCTAATTAATAAAGATATCGAAACTCTTGTCTCGTATACAAGTCGTTTCCGCCGATTATGAATTATAATCTCTCAGGCAACAAAGACACGAATCGCGGAAAAGCATCGTGGAAATCTCGATTTAGAAACTCCTCTTCCTGTCGGTAGCCAGATGAATCGGCGAGATATCCGAGCAAACAGCTTTAAACACGAGGCGAGCACGCGCGCGCGTATTATCTTGATGCGCGTTAACGCCGTCATTGTTGAGGCTTTCATCGTCGAGGCTTTGATTGCTACATTAAGGAACGAAATTCACCGAACTTGGTCGTCATTCAATTTGTTACTTTCCATCCGACTTTCACGTAGGAAATCGCTCGAGAATACGCACAACTGCGTAATACAGAGAACATTTCGTTCTTTCTCTTTTTTGCCGATACAACAACGACTTCTGTGAACGATTCGCTCGCTGATGGGCGTGACGCTTATTTTCCTAACGATTTTCAAACAATTTCATACACTTATATACTCGTTCGTGACGAGCAAAAATAAAAAAAAAAAAGTAAAGAAATCGATGGAACATGTTCGATCGATTGTTTGAGCTCGATTCGTACAGCATGCAACATTACGTTGTATTAAATTGGACGAATTTCTCCGCGATTAATTCGGGTAATCGACGTTTCACTTTGCACGCAATAAAACATAAACCGAGCGATAATATCAAGTTGTACAATTGATTGCCATATGAAATATTTCGAAATTGTTCAACCCACACACCTTTGTCCCTAAAACTAGTGACGGACACGAACTGCGTAAAAACGTATCGATCAAACAATATATAATTTGCGCACGATTCTACGCCAGTTTATTGATAATAATCGTTACAATCGTTTTTACAATTGACTACAAGGAGGGAGAAGGGAGAAACGCTAGGTGTGAGAACGTTCTCGGTTCTTTCACCACGGTGCATCACGCCTCGTGCATAGGGAACGAGAGCCTGCATCTCGAAAATTTCCATGGAAATTCCCCACGTCGAGGCACGATTCGATTAATCGGTAAACTAACAGCGGAAAATTCAGCTGCCGTTCACCGAACAGGAAACGCCCTCGAGTACGACCGAGGCGCAAGCCGGAAGTCTGGATGGAAAGTACCAGCTTTTTCTACGACCGATCAGACTAGCAGGGTATTGTATTGAGACTGCATAACGAATCGCGCGCGGAAACGCGCGTCTTAATTTAATTAGACGGCCGCCGCTGCAATTACAATGAGCATTCCGCGAAGGATCGCGGAAAACGGCGTGGAACTGGAACAGGAAACCCTCCGTTTCGGACAAACGAATTTCCAGCAAATGAAAATTGCACGCGTATTTCTTTTTTTTTTCTTTTTTTTTTTTTTTTTTTTTTTGCATTGCGATAATAATGATGCCATCCTCGTCGAAAATATTTCTCGTTGCTATTCGTTTCGTGTATTCATTGTGAGAATACGAGTCGAAAACGAGATAACTCGAATAAAAACGCGTTCTGCGTTCTGGAAGAAAAATTGCATCGGATCGGAGTTTTGATTTTGACGAGGATATAATTTGATGTTAATCTTTTTATATATATAGAAAGTACAGATATTAAGGTCATCTTTACTTTTTGCCTGGTTTTTTTTTTTTTTTTTTTTTGCATCTTGAGTTGACGACAAACGATCTCGAATGATTTTTTTTTTTGTTTATTAATAGAAGTCACCGTACTCGTCTTGAAGTGCTCTTATTATTAGAGCATACAACGTGTAATTCCGCTTGAAAAAGTGAACGTGTCTTTGATGTCTTCACGTAGGTATTCATTTACATAAAAGGATCGTTGAAATTAGTTTACATCTTCTGTGGAAACTAAGCAAGGTTTAAAGCGTTTTCTTACTTACTTTCTTACGTACGATAATTTTTAAAAATCGATCTCGACGAATCGGCAGTTGATATATGATGATAATCAATTTGATTTATCCATTCGATCGAATCTCGGGGATAGAGGCTCTTTTGGTCGCGAAATGTAATATTTGAAAATGTTTGCCGTGTGTTTCGCGGGCTTGTGTAATATTCATATCGAGTTGATCAGAAAAAAAATCTTTGCCGAGGATATACGATTTTTCCCTCTCTTTGAACGAGCAGATTTACTCTACGAGGATTAAATAGCATCGAATATGCACGGTATTTTCGATATTAATCAGTGCAAACTTGCCGAGAAGCCAATCGAGATATTTTTCCTTTCGTACGATTAGATAATTTTAAATGTGATAGATGAGAAAATACGGAATGATAAAATACGGAATTTTGTTTGAAAAAAACCTTTCTTTCAAACATGATATAATATAATACTTTACAACGTTTGTGCAACGTATTTTCATTTTACTCGCGTGGATCGGTTGTAATAAATTAAATTACTTACTATCTAGTAACTTTTCTTCTGAAAAAAATCACTGGATGAAATAGAAAAACGTAATATTATCGTCGATGTAACTGTTAACTCGATTGCATATTACACTATTTTAAACACACGTATATAACGTAATAAATGTTATACAAGATCCTCGAGGACAAAAGAACATTCCCAATATACTACTTATCGTACAATTTTCATACGCTCTCTCGAGTGAAGGAGGATATTATCTCGAATCATTTTAATACGAATGACGGTGTACGAACGCGTAGAATGGAACGCTGAAATTCTGTTGAGAATCAGACCATGCAAATTTATTGAAAATGTAATACATAAATTCTTAATACACAGTTTGCGGCTACAAAATTCCTTCCTCCGTTTTATTCTCTATTCACACACGTGTTATAGTACGTGTTATAGATTTCGTTCCTATTCGGAACAACATTTGAAAATTAATAATTAATTTTATCGAGTGCATTATCCTCAACACTTTCGAAGAGAAGCAAGAAAAACCACGAAATCGCTTCAACCTATTACGATTCCAGCTGGTCAATTGACCACAAAGTAGATTATATTTCCTATTCTCGGGCGCTCTACTTTAAACAGCCCGTATAAAAACGAAGGGGAAAGTTGAAAAAGTAATGGCATTCATCCCCGGGATGATTTAATCAAGTTTTGCCGCCACGGATATCGGAGGAGACTTATAACCTTTGATAATTGAATAAAGGAGAGGGAGAAAGTCACCGTCCCTGGCTGCATTAACTATGCATAAAACGTTTGCCGGATCGTTGCTCTCCGAACGGTGAATAACTACGTAAATAATACACTTTAACTCGTACGTACGTTACGTTCGTTTCCTTTTACGGGGCATGCCTTCTCGGCCTGGATCGTGACTCCGCGTTATCGTTCGAGTTCGCGGATCGTGTCCTTTCATTTTTATTACTTCACTTACAAAGAAACTTTATAATGCCAGGAACAAAACCTTGCTTGTCCCTTCTCCGTTTCCACGGTCATTTGAAAATGAAAAGAAAAAAAGGGAATGACCACCGGCTGGGTGGTACGGCTAGGCACTACTTTGGTATAAAGATTGGGTGTTGCCCTTTTTTTAAGCGACTTTTTAAGCTTCGTTCACGGCGAATTACTTTTTTACGATAATTCAGTTAATTCTGTGTCGATTAATATATCGTGACAATTTTTATTCAAAAAAGAATATATATATATATAAATTCTAATTAAATAGAAACAGATTCATTATTAGTATTCATTAGTATGAATAATTTCAAGTGATTTGATATTGCACGCGAATAAATCATTACAGTTTTTCTGCTCTGGTGACGAGTGAAGAAAAAAAGTAAAAAAGTAATTGGATTATTTCAAGTTTCAAGATGCAAAATTTATTAATAACGTTATTAACAAGTTACAAGTAAAATATATTATTATTATATTCATCCTGTTTCACAATTTTCACGTGAAATATAATAATATCAAATTATAATTTATAAAATTTCTTTCTTTTGTCCCTTCGTCCATTTCATTACCAAGTTCACGAACTTTAGTTCACGAAAGAATTTCTCAACGCCAGCCTAAACTCGTAACTCTCGTGGCTCGTAAAATTTCGTTAATAATATTACTCGATAATTACGCAAGAGGGCACTGTCATCGACTTTGCCCCTCTCATGGCCCCATTTACGACTGTGCAAACGTTGTTAGTTTACTACCAATAATGCACGTATTATATCAAGTTTATAGCGAAATGCCGGTTACCAACCGGGTCCATGTTCGTTCCACTATCGATTACGCGCAGTTCAAACATTGTTCACTAATTATTCGATAACGTTATGCTCACTCCGCAACACGATGTGCATGTTACAATTCTCTTGATCGTATTACGCCGAGTTCACAATTTGCACATCGCAAACGTAATTCCTTTTCCTTTTTTTTTTTTTTTTTTACTTTCAACCAACTATTACGCATTATTTATTCCAAGAGAGAAAATCATCCACGAGGTGTTATATAATATTATTCGCGAAACGCTTTTGGATCTTAGAAACAAAGAAATTAAGTTATAAACGATTTATATGAGTTGATCAATCTTTTGTTTCAAGCTCTTAAGAATCGATACCTCGACAGTGTAACATCCTGTATATGAAATCACGAGGCTTCGCACGTCAATTTTCCAGACGTGTTGCCGCTCAAGGTGAATCTTATTAATCACCTGCATCGGCGTACATATACGCCGCGGTACAAAGGAGATCTGGTTGGTCGAGGCATCGGATTTCGTGCACAGAAATCCAAGATTCTTTACGTGGTGCGGCCACTACGTAACAAGAGATTTCACATCCTGCTTTCGTGTGGACGTCGTCCACGTTCCTCGACGCTCGAAGATCGTCGAGAGAGGAGAGGTGGAGGAAAAGAAAGAAAGGAAAAAAAGAAGAAAGAAAAAATACGCGGAATTATTTCCAGTCCATCGTCCACGGATCGTAAAATTCCTTGGGTAATGTCTTTCTAAACTGTGTCAGCCAGCTAATCGCTTCCTCGAACGAGGAATCTCTCTCATTCACCGATCGTTCCTCGCGTTTTAACCGTTTCGACAAATGAGTAATATTTCCGACGATAAAATTCCATTCCAATTTGACGGATTTCATATTGTGGATGTGATGTCTTGTGGAAAGTGTACGCGTCAAAAATGTGTGAACATTTTCTAGGAAATAAATTATATATGAATATATATATATATATACTTTTTTTTTCAAATGTTCTTCTCTGACATATTTATGAATAATTTATCGAAGATTGTTAATTTTAAATTTCTTTCAATTTTGTTTAAATATTAAGCCTCGATATTACCAATCGATTTGTGTAATGTAACGTAGCATGGATCGAAGATGACCTGAATTTTCATGTTTTTTCTCTCGACGAAAAAAAATGTACAAACTAGTTGTACAACTTTGTTCAATTCAACTAAAAAATAGGACGCTTTAATTCAAAAAAATATATAACTTATGGAAAGAAAACGCATTTGCGTATTCCAGCCATATATCATATCAATTAAGAGTTTATATAAGGAAATAAATACTCGAATATAAAATTAAATTTTTCGTTAATCCTACACCTTATTTCATATCTAATAAATCTAAATTTTATTTTCAGAGATCCAATACTCTCTCCTAAACAGAGTCATGGCGCTTACTTTCCTCTAACTAACAACTTGAAAGAAAGAAAAAAATATATATATGTATATGAAACAATAAGTTCGATGAAAAATCGCAAAAGCTAATGACGTTTATCGGCGTGAAGAATCGTCATCGAAAACGAGAGACTTCGCACGTGGCCGATTGATGATACGATCGATTACGAATGCTCTCGTTATAAAGCGGAATCCTAATTGACGGTGCAAACAGGGACATCGAGTTAGAAACTGGAACAAAAAACGAGCGAGGCGAAGGAAATAACAGCCACGGCCTTTTTCACGCGTTCGTGCCCGTGTAAGAAGACAGACAACGCGCGTTTATAGAGAGAGTCATCGAGCCGCGTGTAAAACCCAGATTGAAACCGTGTCTGTTGCGTTCCAATTGAGCCCTGGCAATTGGTCACGCGCGAATTACGTTATCATGGGCCGCTAGGTGGTGCTCGAGCGCCGCCATTTTTCCATGCGCCTGCGAGCTGCAACTGATCAAGCGAGACAATTGAAGATTTTTCTGTCACAAAGCGTGACCAGGATCGGGAAGTCCTTTTTTTTTTTTTTTTGGTTCACTGCTATCGCAGAGATGCCGCTCGTGATTGTGGATTATTTTGAAGAGTTGCTTTCGTTTTATTGTTATTTCAGAGTTGTGCAATGTCCATGAATAAATTTTGTACTCGGTGCTTGTTACATTTCTATGGAAAGAGATGTATGGTCATGGAACTGATGCCAAATTTTCAAAATGACGAGTTTTGATCATTATTCTACTCATGGATTTCACTTTACCGGATTCTCTCAGAGAAGAAGATAAACGATTTATCGTTTTATTTGTTGTATGATCTAATCTCTTCTCTTTATATATTTTTATGCTGAATATTCGGAAGAATATATAAACGTTTATATATATATATAGTATATATTAATTAAATTGTTTGTTTAATTTTTGTTATGTTTATTTTTGCAGGTCGCAGAATTCTATTCATTGTTTTCGTTTTCTTCCTTTCCACGTGGTAAAAATTAAAATTTTATTACTATTTTAAAGTTGTGCATTCATTCTATGTAAATCGTACGGAAACGCGCATTGAAAATTCAGATAGCATGCAGGAGATAGTCATTCCATTAGGTCATCGCGCAAATAATATCGTTTAATTAAAACCCATTTTTGTATCTTTATATTCTTCAAATATACCGTTACAATATTTTCGTTACAAACAAAATACAAAGATAGGTCAAAAATAAAAAAAAAAGAAAAAAAAGAAGAATATAATAGATACAACGTATTAATACCAATTTAAATTCCTCCTTCCTTCCATCGTTGCTTTTGTCATAAAACGGCAAACAAAAAACTTGCAATCCCGCTCGTTTTG
Organism: Apis florea; assembly: GCF_048593485.1. Lineage (NCBI taxonomy): Eukaryota > Metazoa > Arthropoda > Insecta > Hymenoptera > Apidae > Apis > Apis florea. The sequence continues at coordinate 4,273,643 of NW_028256549.1, read as the reverse complement.
TTATCAATCTGCCCGCGTTATCTGCTCAAATTCCTCGCTATCAATTTTATTATCTATCCAAACATAATTTCCCCTCGAAAAAATAAAATATTCCTCCATCGCTAAACACTCTTCGACACTCTCCCGTGATACCCGTGAATTAAAAAGAGAACAATACTCGACAAAATCCGAAAAATACAGGGAAAATACACTTCCTCCACCCCATTCACGCTCGGATACGATAAACGTTCACAGAGGTGAGCGTGGCAACCGAAATTCAAATACCCGACCCGATCGCGTGAAAACGAGCAAACGTATTTCTCGGTTTTTTTAATTCAGACGGAATTTCTGCCGCGAAATTCCGCCACGTGGATGGGCCACCACGGACGGCCCATATCGCGAAAACGGATCGCCGTTAACGAACTCATCGAATAATTAGCGGCAATTAACGCGCGTTCGGTTTGTTTTGGCAACGGGCCACAGAAACGGTATCCACGTTACCGTTAGAATTAGATTACATATAGTATATGTATACGTATATATATATATATATCCTCTTCGCGATTTCGCAAGCGTACTTTCACGTTTCAAGTCTTTTTCTCTCTCTCTCTCTCTCTCCTCTTCTTTGAATCGCGCGCCTGTTCACTGCCCGCGTCGAACTTGCTCACACTCGATTGGTTGCCTATCACGTTGCGTTCTACGACAAAGACCACGGCAAATCGAGTTTCCACGCGGCGAACGTGGCGGGAAAATTAAAAGTGACTTTCCTTTCGCGCGATGCTAATTCGCTCGGCGAACGATCTTCGCGTGCACTCGTCGATCCGTGCGCTCGATTCGGTTAAGAGTTTCTTGGAAATTGATCAATTGGAGGATTTAACGAGTCGATTAACGAGTATTTGCGTCAGAGGAGGGAAGGTTTTGTGTTTATCGTCCGGAGAAATATCACGAGGAATTATAATAGACGTCAGCGTTGCTTGAGATCAAGGATTTATCGTTAGAGGACGAGCGTTTTGATTTTTTTTTTTTTTTTTCCCTAATTGAAATTGTGATGTTGTGAAGGAACGATCGATACATGAATTAATAATCGATCAACAATCGGTTTTTATAATTGAATAAAATGTTCGAATATAAATTCGATGGATCAACTTGAAGCAGGATGTGAAAAAGAGATGTATATTTCGATCTTATGTAATTGTTGTAAAAGTGTTGCAAAGAAGGAATGTAATAAATATAATATTCGGACAATCATCGTATTGGAGATCAAGGATCGATCGTCAAAATTTAATTTGGAAGAAGTAGTATTACGAAGAAATGATCGATGATCGTTCGATACTCGATATTTGTTCAATTACACACGAAAGATTAACTCGAATCATTAGTAAGAATCGATGGGTTGGACATGAATGCGACGTCATGACGCCGTTCCAGAGCTAAAAATAACTCTATGCCGAGCAGTCACCAATGATCACGAGTTTCGTCGCTTCTAAGGCACGCCCTCGCCTCCTCTTCTTTAAAATCAGTAGTTAATGCGCTTATATATTATATACCAATAATATACACAGGGTGTCTCAAAATGATCTGATTTAACGATTTAATCACAAATGAATAAATTCAGAATCACTTATCACATTTGCACATACAGAATCACTTTCTAATAAGACACTTTGTATATCAATAAGATATACGAAGGAAAAAAAGTATTTCGACCGATAATTTCAAGAGAGTAACTTCTATTCTATCTTCTTACCACATTTGTATGTAGAATCACTTTGTAATAAGACACCTTGTATATCAATAAGATACACTCGAAGAAAAAAAAAGGTGTGTTTCGATCGATAAATTCCAAAAACTTTCACCTTCTCTATTTGCATGCAGAATCCCTTTCTAGCAAGACACCCTGTATACCAATAAGGCGAACACGAAAGAAAAAAGGTACACGTTTCGATCGGGATAATCTAAGGGAACAAACCATTCTATTCCATCTTCTTCAAATTTGCATCACAGAATCACTTTTTAGTAAGACACCCTGTACACCGATAAGGCAAACACGAAAGAAAAAAAGGTATACATTCGGGAACGAACCATTCCATATTCCATCTTCTTCAAATTTGCATCACAGAATCAATTTGTGGTGAGACACCCTGTATATCGAGGAGAAGGCGGGCGAAGGAAAAACGGTGTGTTTCGAGCGATAACGCAGCTGACTCGAGAACGGTGCTCCCTTTGTCCCGTTAATTGCATCGATTCTGACACACGCAAGCCGATTGTATCTCGAATACACAAAGGAGCGGGGCCCGCCACTTCTTCGAGGATCGCGATAATCGGGAGAGTATCCCCGACTCTTGCTGGAGTCGGACACTTGGAAATCGAAACGAAAGCGTTATCTCTCTCGCGCGTTCGAGGCGTTCCTAGCGGGGCTCGTTAGTAGCGGCAGAGGAAAAGGAAATGACACACGCGGAGAATTTCAGATGCGTAGAGCTCGAGTTAATCGCGTGCTCGCTTCTTCTTGATCGTGGAATTCGCGGTCGAAGGTGATTCGAATAATCGTTGGAGAGGAATGTCGATACGGAAAGGGGGCAATTAAAGTGGAGCAAAAGGGGAACGGAACTCTTTACCGGTCACGATTAAATTATAACGCGTATCGGGTGATAAGATGATTTTGAATGCTTTTCCCTTATACGCTCGCACGATTTTATGAAATTATCTTGGAAAAATTGTTAAAACCAGTTGGATGCACGTGCACGATTGTAAGATCGGCGTCTTATCGTTGGAAAATTACAGAGATCTTTCCGTACGAGAGATTCTCGCAGGTATACGAGTAATTATTGGATTAATTTGAATCAACGAGGGAATTACACGGATTCCCCCCTCCTCTCGAAATATTTTTCTAAAGATTTTCAAAAGATCGAATCTCGCCGTTGCGTTACATTTATTATTCCCTGCCAAGATGCAGATAATTGCACAAAGAGAGATACAACGAACTGCGTCGTGAACACCCAACTATTGACGCAAAGATTAAAAGCAGGAACGTCGCTTCTCGATTTTGCGACGCAAATTGCGCAGATCGCCCGAAAAAAGTTAAATGCGACGATTCTCAGGAACCGAAAAAAAAAAAAAAATGCCCGTAAAATGGTTTCGATTCGAGGCCTCTGTTCGATTCCCTACCAAATTCGTCGCTTTTTCCAACCATTGGATTGCGGTTTCGCGCGTTATCACGCTCGCTCGCGGTCCCAACGAAACCGAATCGTCCGATTTTCCCGCGGTTTTTTCGCGATCGCGTCGAATTCGAAGAGAAAAAACGGAGGTGGATCCAGGGAATGGATGGGCGGCGACCGGCCATATTATCGATCCTTCGATCGTTGACGCCTAACGGGACGTGAAAATAATTCAGCCTGTCTCCGTGCAGGTACTCCGGGCACGCGTGAACAACAGTACAACGAGGAGAGTCATCGAGGAGACCGTTCCTTTTCCAGAGGAATTCACCTCGCTCCTTCTTCCCAACAATCTGCCTCTTCTAAGCCGCGTGTAGAATGAGATACAATCGCTGGAACTACGTACACCGGTGGTAAGTGTCTAAGTGTGAAGCGTCGTGTGTGTACGATGACGGATGACGGTTAACTCGAATGTTAACTATAAGGTGAATCATGAGAAATATTCGAGGAGGGGAGATTCTTCGTTTTTTCTTTTTTTGGGAGGAGGAGGGAAATTGAACGATTTATGTTTCGAGGTATCTCTCGCGTGAGCGAGACGAGTTCTACGAAACTTGGATTGCTCGCTCGCTCGATATAATTCTAAAAAAGAATTCTTATGAACTTCGATGACAATGAAGTATGCGATATTTTAATTACGATCCAAGTAATTCGATTCTATTTATAAAAGTCGTACGATTATATTTCTGTGCAGAGTCATTCGAGATATAACGCGAGCGTTATATTATATATCACGAGAAAGAGAGAGAAATATTTATGTAATTAGCTCCCTGTGTTCCAACAATTCCAAAATTCTTGCTCGATCGAAATATATGCGAAAGAATAATGATTTGATTTAATAAAATCATCGTTGTACAAGATAATTTCCAGTCATTCAGCGATCTCAACTCATCTCAACTCGCAATTAATCCATCCGTTAAAAAAAAAAAAAGAAAATAAAGAAAAAATCGTATAGAAAACGACAATGATGCATCATCGAAAATTTCTTCCCTTCGAAAGAAAAATCGACGAGACTTAAACTCACCTGATCGATTCGGCTCTGGTACTCTCTGGTTTCGGCGAAATTCCGGCAGAAATTGGGCGGTAATCCGACGAGGCACACTGACACACAGGCCCCCTGACTGCTTTCGAGGCAGGCTCCCGCGACAGGAAGGAAAAATCGAGGCGGAAAAACTGGGCCGAACAGAAGAGGTCGGGCGTGCGCGCGCGCGAGCGCGCGGAGAAACACAGAGGCGAAGTTGCGTGTCGAAGCCGTGCGAGCGTGCGTCTCTCTCGCTCTGTGTACGTGTGTGCGTGCGCGCGCGTGTGTGATATACACGATATGTGTACGCGCGACGCGTGGAGAGGCAAGAAAAATGGACGCCGATCGTGCGTCGCGGCCGGTGCCGAGCCGACTGACTGACTGACTGACTGACTCCGCCAGTCAGCACGTACAGTCACCGCACTTGCATCAACACACACCGGCTGCCATCCACTTCTTCCCCCGCAGCCTCTCGTTTCCAGCTCCATTCCAGCTTCTCCCGCCTTCTCGCGGGGCCCCTTCTTGCTTCTGCCTCCTTGCGTCCGCATCTTTGCGGCCCGCACTCCAGCTGCGTGCTCTCCCCCCTTCCCCCTCGCCCCAGGCCTTCTCCTTTGCCTTCTCGTTTCCCCTCCCCCCGTGTTTCGTAGGACTCTTTCGAACCTGCGTGGAATTCGATCAAGAATTCCGGATATTTCGCGTCTCTCGAGCGTTTTTTTTTTTCCTTGATCATCTTTCGCGCTGTCCAAGAAATGGTGATTTTTTTTTTTTTTTTTTTCGGATGGAACGATATGGAAGTTTTTATGAAATTCTTGTTTTTTTTTCTTTTTTTTTTTTTTTTGGTGGAATGACGAGCTGAGAAATAATGTTAAAAGTGTTACGACGTTCGTAATATTCGTAAGGAAGGGTAGATTAATCGGTTTTAGGGTTTTTTGCCCGCGCGAATGAAATTAATTATTCGGGGTCTCGGTTCGCCGTAATGAACTATGACTGGGAAACAAGGCCGCCTAAGGATATATCGCGGTATACATGGAGGGGCGCATGCAAGAAGCTGAATACCAAAGATTCCTGGAATCACTGCCGTTGGGCGATAAAGCGTTTACACCTGAATCGATTAGCATCTTTCATTAAAATTAATGGAGAATCGATACTAATCCTCCTACGATCGCGCATCCGACGCATACGGGGGCACTAATTAACCGAAATATCTGCGTCTGACCGAGATGTATCGGTGCGTTGGCTTTGGTTTTAGAGATGGCCGTGTATTGCGGCGCCTGATGCGAATTATGTATGATACATCGGCCGATATTGCGTTAAAAAATATAAGCCTGAGTATTTGCGATGGAAATTACGTAAATCGTAAAAATCTGTTTTATCTTTCGAGTTGTTACCTTTACTGGACGAGTAAAGTGAACGGGTTGTAAGTATATGCGATGCAGAAGATAATTCAATGTAGCTTAAACGAATCATAATATGACTCGTACGATGTAGGAGAACGTAAATATAAATATATGAAAATAGATATATAGATAAAGTAGACTTGTCACGTATAAAAATTGGATTAGAATGAACTTTGATTAAGATTTTAATTCGATAGATTAAGCAAAAAAAAGGATAAAGTTAATCAAATATCGGAGCTGTCTCTTGAGCGTATGAATTTTGTGGAGCAGGTATAGACAAGGAGAGTAAATAGTGCGAGAAGGACAGAGATAGGGTAAAAATATTGAAATCAGCGCCATCTTCAGAGTGCCGCAAATGAAACTCGAAAAGTAAGGATAGAGAATAGTGGAAGAAGGACGGAGATAGGATCAGAATTAACCGACAGCGCCATCTCTCGAGTATAAAGAGTACTTCTTCAAAGATGGTAAGATAGATTTAGAAGAATTAAGAGGCAGCGCCATCACTCGAGTATAAAAAGTACTTTTTCAAAGATGGTAAGATAGATTTGGAGGAATTGAGGGGCAGCGCCATCTCTTGAGTTTTCTTTTGATCTTTGATACTGTTGTTAACTACGAGATGGCGCCACGGATCGATTCTTATTTTATCTCTGTCCTTTTTCCACTATATTCTGTCCTTTCTTTCCGAGTTTCATTTGCGGCACTCTGAAGATGGCGCTGATTTCAATATTTTTACTCTATCTCTATCCTTTTTCCATTATTTGCTCTCCTTGTCTATACTTTCTCTTAACACGTGGTAGGTATAATAAATAAAATTCAATATAAAATAAAATTTTAACATTACGAATAATTGAAATTTAAATTGTATTTTAATATGAAATTACAAATAAGATACAAACGTAAACGACAATTAGCGATATTAATTATTTAACATTTATAACTAAACGAATGTAAACAAAACCTTAAATATTTTTATGCACATTCTATTAGTGTATCTTGAGATAAAATTTTCAAAAGGGCATTAATATTTTCAGAAAGCAAGAGATCGTCCGAGATCACTTTCGATATATCGATAGTCGTTTCTATGGCGCCATTTAATTTTTTGAACGCGTTCCTCGCGATCACAAGCTCTGTCAAAACGTTCTTGAAAAGTAGCTGAAAACAAGTGTGTGTTAAGTGTTTATTGATTCTGTGTATTGTGATTCGAAAGTTTGTAAGCTACTTACATCGATTCCACCATAATTTGCAATGCCAACACATCCTACGAATCCATTTCCGTGAGTATAATATCCTAATTTCCTTCTTCGCAATCCGAAACAAAAAATTACATTTTGCTTCCTACACGTATCCAGTAATTTATCGATTTGATCGTCTAATCCGTCTAAAATCGTGATTTTTATTAAAAAATCATTTTCCATTTCGTTATAAATCTTATATATTTACCTTCTAGTTCAACTTTTTCGATATCAGGAGCAATAATCACGAGTTTAAGCTTTTTCAATTCAACATGTTTACGAACTTCTTTCAAACCAGAATAATAGCGCCGTTTATATTTAGATTTATTTGGATTTTTCTCGTGAAATCTTCTTTGAAGCCTTGTGATTTCTTGTAGGAATTCTTCGAGAGCATCGTTCAAACCTTTCGTTAACGTATTAGTACAATATCTGTAAGATATTCGAATTTACAAAATTAATTTTCATTTGACATAATAAAAATCAAATGAATTTTAAAAGATAAAATAAATTTCATCTTCTAAGATAAAAATTAGGATAGGATAGAAAGGTTATAATCTTGACAAACATTTTGATAATGTAATATATATTATTTATTGCGTGTATAATGCAAATATTAATGAGTCAGGAATACAAACATATATTACAATGTCACACAATAGCATTTAAGTGTCATATAAAATATAAAATACTTTAGTGTTTATCTTTATAGGTAAATTAAAATACTTACTCTCTAAAATTACGAGAAAATTTTAGAAAATTTTTATCATCTATTTCTGCACTATTTTGAACTTCTGGCTTAATATCATCGTTAATTTGAAGAGAAAGGGTCTGTTTAACAATATCATTTTCAATAATATCAGTAATAAAATGAGAAAAATTTGTTTTATTATTTCCTTTCACTAGCCTATTTGTCAATTGCATTCCTTGAATTCCAAGATCATTTATCCTTTCAATTACATCCGGTCTGTGAGATAGAGTGTTGTCAGAAATATTTATATCATTTATATTTCTGTAATTTTTATCATACAGTGCCATTGTCCACATATTTCTAACATAGTCTATCTCTGGCTCTGCACTAATTTTCAAAGCATTAAAATTAATAGTATCAACATCTCTACAAATAGCTTCTACTTTCTTACGTTCAAATTCTTCTCTTTTCTCATTATTAATCTGTGCTTTCATATTACGATTTAAAAGAATTATTCTCTTTAATTTCGAAGGTTTTTTATCTTTAGAAATAGAAATTCTAACTTTTCTGAGATCAGAACATTTGTTTTTATCCAATCTACTTGGCACATTGAAACCAAGATTGCCCATGTAAAGATTAATCCTTAATTTTGGAACTTGTTTGTTCATTTTATTAGCATATAATGTATTCTATAAATAAAATTATAAATATAATTCAATTCAATGTACTATTGTAAATAATTATTCAATCTTAAGTTAATAAATTCAATAATAACTACCTGTAATGCCTCTTGAAGATTAATACAAATTTTATTTGATTTCTTGTATCTTCTTAAAAATTTTGATCTTTTTGGTTCCATACTTGTTTCTTCCATGGGTAACAAAATCTGTATATTGTTAGATGTTGACAAACAAACTTCTCGTGATATAACTGATTTTTTACTCTTGATATATCTATCACCAAGTTCAGGATATTCAAAATTATTTAAATTTAATATTCTGTCATCTTCAATAAAACCATATCTTTGGCCAAGTTCTGCCCATGGATTGTGAGAATTGATATTTTCATTTGTACTGAAAAACATATAAAAATATAATTCAACTTTTTCTTTTTTTTTTTTTTGATATTTCATAAAATTGCAAAAGTTAGACGCAATACTTACTCAAATGACCATGTCAAATTATCAATCTGTGATTTCTGCATTCTAATATAATTATGTCTAACCATCGTAACTTTCATTTATGTAAAAACTAATATTCATAATTGTTATTGCTACCATTTATTAATCGTGAACTACGCAAAACATACGTCACCTACTAAGAATATGTAAACAAAATTATATATTTCGTCATGAACTGATAAATAAAAGATCCTAGATCTAAATTTCTAAATTTAAAAATTCAATTCCAATAATGGATCTGATAACATTGTGTTTTAAAAATAATTTATTTTTCATTTATATTTATAGAAATCAATTATTTACAGCCAAATAAATTTTACGCAAATAATTTTTGGAAATTAGATTTAATAAAAAATTAAATATAGTAAAGATTGGTAAGCCTGATGACCCAGTTCCATAATGAAATAACTTTTATAGTTCTCCGTCAGAGGGCACTAATATCGTATGTAACTGCTTCATTAAATTTCCATGGAATTTATAAACAGAAATTTCTTATAGAGAATGTATAATCATAAATGCTTTTATCGAGAATTTCATTCGCTTTATTATTCATAAAACATTACACATATATTCGTTATATGAAGTTAATTTTACGAATATGAAACTTCTTAGAAAGTTTTAATTAAACCACATAAGCATAATCTAAATTTTATCAAAAGAATTCGAGAAATTACTTCAAATAAATTGCCAAACCTAAAACGTGCACGTGTACGTTAGAAATTTTACGCATTGCCATCTACGAGTGGAAATATCAACGAACAAGACAAATCGTACGCGTTCAATAAATTTGATATTTCTTTATACATCTTATTCAAACTTGGTGTAATAAGAATAATTCGTCGACGATTTTATTTTTCATTCTCCATTTTATTTAATTCTCATTCGTTCAGCACCCCTTGCGCGATGCATACATTTTTTTACGCGCTATTTTACATCATTCAAGTAGCACACATCCCAATATTACGTTCCCATAAAATTTCACGAGGTTAAACCTTGAAAACGAGAGCCCAGATCCGTCAGCCAAAAATCGTTGCATTATCTAAATAGCAATAACAACCCTCTCACGATTACTAGGGACGAATTGCGCTATTTCTTCGGCCTTAGGTTTATTGTCCTTCATAAAATCGGCCGTCGTAACGTTGTTGGCACGTGAAAACGACCCCATCGGGGACGAGCGGCTTTCTCGAAAAAGTATCCCTTATTTTTCTCTTTTCCCTCCTCCCTTTATTTTTCGCGTGTGGCAGTGGTGCTCGTGCGCCGTTCGTCAAGGACCTGCGCACGTGCCACCGGCCTGGCGGACCGATGAAAATCAATAATTTCCAGGGTATAAAAGATCCTGTTTCCGTAACGTGGCCACCTCTTTGAGTTCCGGTGATCGGTGTGTCGCGCACCTCGGCCTCGAACGTGTTAGTGGCTCTTCTTCTCCGTTTTTTCCGATCTTTCTCTCTGTTCCATCGAAGAGGTATACAAGCAGGTAGTCGATTAAGTGGATTAGCGTATAAGGTACTCACGCACCGGCATAGTGCATATGCCGGTGTTTAGCGATAAGTTTCACACCCATCCCGTGGTCAAACGGACGATTTCGGTGTATCATCCCTTTTCGAAAAAGCTCTATCGAGGCGTCGTTTAGAATTAATTTATCGATTTTAACGAGAAATTGTACTTTTTTTTTTCTTATATTCTCTCTCTCTCTCTCTCTCTCTCTCTTTTTCTTTTTTTCTCTTTCATTCATTCATTCAATGTTTTCTCATTCATGCGTTTAAAAAAAATCCATTCTTCGTTTCGATCGAAAGGGAGATGAACGTTGGTATTCCCGACGCCTCGAAGAGCGTTTCGTCATCGCGTGGCCTCTTCGAATACCGATAATCGATTCGAGGGACAAAAGTAAATCGGTGGAACGATTAAACGACTCGTTCGATCGGTCCATTCCCCGATTAGGACGTCGTACGCCGTAGAAAGTGCAGTTGCACGTGGGCACGTAATCGAACGCGAGCAGGAAAAATACGCGACGACGGGTCATTAGCGGTTCGAAACACTTTCGCCTCGTAAATGGAGTTTGCCACCGATCGGTATTCGTGGGTCATCAGCGATAACGTTTAAACGCCCCACGCCCCGGAAATCGTCCGCACGACTACAATTAATTTATTTAAGAACTTCGAAATCAGAAAGATGAACTTCTTACGAGATTTGATATACATCCACGAGACTGATGGCTTAAGGATTATACACTTCTCTTCTCGATCTTTTTATTATTTTTCAAATACCACGATATACATATCTTTATTTTTTTTTTTTTCTTTTCCTGTTTCTTTGATTTGTTCCACACGGAATATCGTGTGGCATGGTGTAGGCCTCCTGGGGATCCCCGCCATGTAAAAAAACGGGAACGCGTTCCGGCACAGTACCCCTTGGGTGACGAGGAAAGCTGTGCCATTTTATGTTCGTTTTTTAACGATAAGTTCAACCGAAACCCAGCTTTCCTTGTTTTCCACCCTTGTTTTTCTTTCTTTTTTTTTTTTTTTTTTTGTTTTTCTTTTCACACAAAACAGTTTATACTAATTTACGAGGACACGTCGCATACACGTGTTCTTCCAAGTTGCTTTCATTCCCGATTCGTAAATTGGTCGAGCGAGACGAGGAGCAACCTGCTCGAAGAGCGTAAGTACACAAAGTGGTTAAAGTATTGTTTCAACGGTGAAGAACTTTGAGTTGCTCTCGTCTCGAGCGAAGTAAACTGCTTTCATACTGTGCCACCTCGCTTCAAGTTCCCTTCATCTTTTCCCTGTTCTCTACTTAACCGACCCTTCGTTAAGGGAACCATCGTTTCTCTTTTCAAATAATACTTTGGCTCGGTTGTAGAGAACGGTCGGTTGTAGAACTTTGTAACTTCACGTGTGTACATATTTTTTCTTCGTCTATGAAATAATTCTATACTATATATGCTTTCACAAAGACAAGACAGACAACTACTTAGAGTAATCGATCAGTCGATATATTAATAATACATATTTTAATACAACAACCGTTATAATGCTTCTTTCTTTCATTCCTTTTTGACATTTTCGTCCACCTCGTTCTACAACTCGTCACTCGAACACGCAACCCTGAAAATATTGTCAACGTTTATAGATTCGAAGAGCAATTTTTTTTCTTCCTTTCTTTTCTTTTTTCATGCACGATAATTGTTTCAATAGGGGAAATTTGTATCCGTTCTCGCCGCATTTCTTCTTCTATCCGAACATTCCTACTCGTGTTTCCTGGCGCGATAACGATCGAATCCGCTGGAAAGTTTGATTAAAAGCGTGGTCGTAAGGCCACGGGAATGATTCATTGTTCGTGGAACGGGTGCATCGCGTTACTTGAAAAGGTGGTACTGGGAAAAACCAAGTAGCGTGGGGAATCATGTGAAACGTTTTTTCATTGTTCGATCGTTTCATTCATTCGATTGTTAATTCTTCTTCTGATAATGGTAAAAGTATATATACGAACTTTTTCCGCTTTTTGTTCCAGCCGATATGTAAAAAAAAAAAAAAAAAAAAAAAGAAAATCATAGTTTCAACAAGCCGAGTTATTGCATTAGATTAAATTTTATAAAATATCCATATTAAAGTAATTATTGATAAATTTGTATATCATTCTTTTTCTTTTTTTTTAAGTCTATTAATCGACTTGAAATTTAGATTACGTGAAATCGATTCGGTTAATGGAGCAAGAATTGATTGATGTAAACGGAGCTTAAAGTCATTGGTGTAAGCGCAATGTTGAAATCTCAGCACAAGTTTCGACAATTCATGATCGATCGATTCCGAAATGTGTGAAAAGTTGTTCGATGTAAACGCGGCTTGAAGTCAACGACACCGATCGCTCGATCAATTTCAATTCTTCGCAGAAAACTTTGATCAATTGGCCGGCCAACTTTTAAAATTTTAAACGCAAACGGGAGCTTCTTCCCTACTTTTCACCCTTCCAAGTTCTCACACTCGGCCGTGAGAGTGGATCGATCGAATCGCCTGTTTCCTCCTCGAATCCCTTAGCTTGCACTTTGGATATTGGATTCTCGATTGTTTGCCAACCGAATCGATGCTGTTTACGAGTACTCCCCAGCAAAGTGGATTTCCTCCCTCCATTCTCTTTTAGCCAGGCTATAAATTCATACCGCATTAAACGGAAGAGTGGAATTTCTTCCATTCTATTAATATCATCGAATCGAGTGAACGTAAATCGTTCATTCGATTTATGGATCGTTCGCTTACAATCCAGAATCGAGGAGGATTAAGGAAGACATTGGGTCACGGTACGAATCGGATTCAATCCAGGCATAAAATTCCGCCGGCCAATTTGTAAGATTCGCTTAGGCGTGAGAAGGCGAAACCGCAGCGCATTAGCCCGAGCTAAATAAAAAAAAAAAAAAAAAAAAAAAAAAGCAATTGATTATTATAAAACGACCGGGCAATATCTCCGGCTGCCTACTTACCTACTTATGGATCGCAACTACTGTGGCCGTTTGTGTTTCGAGAAGAGCAGTTTTGCGAGAGAGAAAGAAAGAGAGAAAGAGAGAGAAAAAACGACGCGAAACACCCTTCGGTAATTTAGAGATCAACGAGTCTCGCGTGATACACCGTTGTTGCACCGTCATCGTCCCATTTCGTTTTAACCGGCTTCACCGGCTAATCATCGTTGCCACGATTATGAGCATGCATTAAGCCTTAAGTTTTAATCGCGAGATTTTCGTGGAAAGTGGAAATGCGACGCGCGCAGAAACGTGATATTCAAAATTAATGAGGTGTCCAAGGGGAAAGTAGAGGAAGGATATACGGCGATAATTTTCGTTGAGAATGATATTAGGTGGGAAATGATAAATTCGAATTTACTTAGAATTTTATTAGAAATAATAATAATAATTTTTGCTCGAAAGTAGATAAATTTTCGTGGAGAAAATAATTCGAAAAATAGAAGAATAATAATTATCGATACGAGGCTTCGTTCTCGAGAAAATCGATTGTGAAATTTTACGCGCATGCACTTGAGAAATGAAGTCAATTGAAATCAGCGATGTTCCTTTAGTGATATCGCGACTCGTCTCTCGCCATATCTATTACATTCAACTACATTTTAAAATATTATTAATCTAAATACGAAACTTGAAGTGCACTCGAAATTTCACATTTCGATTTTCTCTGAAACGAAGCATCAGTGTTAGAAATTATCATTCTTCGTTCTCTTTTACACGAGGTATCAGAATTTTCTTTTTACAAGAAAATTTATAGTTCGATAATTCTCTGAAAATTTCAAGTACCACAAAATTAATTAATTAATTAAGCAACCACACGAGATATACTCGCTCAACAGCGGTTGTTCGAAACTGCTCGTCGTCGTGTATGGCACATCTCGACGAGCGAGCTCTTCGACGTTTCGAGACGGGGAACACACGCCTGCCCTTTAATCTAATACGTCGATCGCCTATTATTAGCGAAATGCATTGTGTCGCGCGCGGTTTAATCGGGACGTTCGCCGCTAATGGAAGTGGAGAACGCCCACCCAAATCAAATCCATCGAGAGCGCAGGGTGTCGAGGCGTAAACGGCCGAGGAGAAGTCTTGCCTTTGAGCGAAATGCATCATCGCGATAATAGATTGTTTGTTCGAGGGAAACAACCACGTCACGCGACGCCTCAAACAGAATCGCGATTAATATTGTCGTGGAACGACAATCTCCGTTGGATATGGCTGTGCCCATGTGTTACACTCTCGAAGAACTATTTCTATCCTTTCTTGGACATAGATGAAAAACAAATCTAGATTGGATTGAATTGAGACGTCACACATAAGTTATATTTGATTCGCTTTGTATCGTGTAATTTAATATTGTCGTGGAATTCAAATTTCCTTTTTGGATGAGACCAACGTGGAAAGCGCATTCGCGATTAGTATCGTCGTGGAATAAATTTCATTGGACGATTTCACGCCGAATTGGAATGCCGATTCGTGATTGATATCGTCGTGGAACGAGAGTCTCGTTGGTTCGTGGAACGTGGTTATTGTCGCGGAATAAAATTCGTTGGACTCGAACTGGGCAGAATTGGAGCGTTATTTGCGGTTAGTATTGTCGTGGAATGGTTAGAATTTCGTTTGAATACGGCCATGATAGGACGCGTCACGCCGTTGGAAAGAGCATCGAGCGCATTGTACATGCTAATGTAATCTTGTAGGAGGGAAACTTGGCATCGAGAACCTTTCGATACCATTGTGAAGAGATATACGGATGCAACGAGACCAACTTCGAGCGTCCCTCGAGTGGGCTTTAGTAGTTTCGAGACATCGAGTGTCTTTTTTCAGGGACGAGATAATTGAATCGTGTTGAATGTAGGCGATGCCGAGGATACGATCTACGTCTGTAGAGGTATTAGATCGAGGAGAGGAATTTGCTCGACCTCAATTGTAAGTACGTATGATTCTTCGGCTTATTTTTTTTTTCGCACAGTGGATTCTTCGACGATTACTTACCTCTTTTTTTCTTTCGTGCGAATCTTTTTGGTTATTCTCTTCTTTTCAAAAACTTTTTTAATTGTACATCGTCATCGATAAGTACAAAAACTAATAATTTTTTGTTACATTTCTTTTGTGGGAACGGTAATTTACGGTAGAATCTACCGTATGATCATTAACGATGAAGATTGGGTGTAAAATTTTACAAGAATTTTTATTAGGGTCATCCATATTTCTCACGATCATATTCCACTCGACAAAAAAGATTACGTCGAAGAATCGAGTTGAAAGGTCCAAACGTAACCAACTAATAAATATATATAGTTTCGAGGAAATAATCGATCGATGCTCTCCCTTCTTCTCCCGTCCGCACAGTTGTAACGTACGTAGAAATGGAAAAACAGTTAGAGGATTCCAAGATTCTATGAAGAAATAATAGCTGCGCCGAGGAAGTTTTATTTTTTCAAGTTTTTCTCTTTTTCATCCAAAGAATTCATCGAGATTCGAGCAATTATTGTAAATAACCGTGGCAGTGATCGTAAAGTGGATGCATAGAATCATGATCAGCCACCGAAATTTACCATATATCCACCACGTGAGAGGAATTTTTTTCCCCCCCCATAACGTAACGCAACGTTTCGCGGAATATACGAGGCGGTCTCTGGAGGCATGTGCAGTGTGCGGCAAGTCGCGCGGAACGCATTATTTTCCTTTGGCAGGCTTAAAATATGTTGTTATGCCGTGGAGCGAACGGGATGAAGGGAGAAGGAGAGAGGAAGCTTAACATTTCGTACGTTGCGTATATACCGCGGAAATGAGGACGCTCGATGAAGCAGGGGGAACGACGAGACTTCACTCGTCGAACACGCCTTCGAATTAGCGAACGCGCGCGTTAAGATGATATCGTTCTAACTAAGAGAACTTGTTGAAACCTTGGCGTGGCACACATTCTCATCCCCTCGTTTTCGTTGCATTATTGCATCGAAATGATAATCGCAAACTTGTTGGTAAGTTTGATAATTTTTATTGAACCGTTTGAAACGTTTGAAAGTTATATCTCTCTCGAAAGATTTAATCTCTCGAAGAAATTAAGAAAAACAATGGAGAGCCAGAAGAACAACTCTTTGTTTTCACTTTTCGTTCCTCCGTTCCTTCCGACTTTCGAGTTTCTAATATAAGTTTAAATGTCGAGAAGAAGAGATTTCGAGATCCGCAGAGACGCAAATCTTGCAATTACTTCGTGGCGGCACGCGATTCCGTACGTATCGTTTATTCCGAGTAATTGCTTCTTTAATGGAGACCGATTTCGAGGCCGTGCAAACTTTCTCGACCCGTCTAAAGTCAATTTGACGACAGTTAAGTAAATTTAGGTTTCTTGGACAACCTTGAGCCGAAGATGTAATTCGTGTCAAGCAATCTGGCCGTGCATCCTCGTGATCCTCTTGTCATGTCTTGCGGTTTCGGGCTGAGTCGCGAAACTGTACACTGTATTTGCAGGTGTTTATTTATCTTAGGTGTCGTCGTATTTGAGATACAATCTTAAAATAGGATAGGAATTCGATTCGCATTTTTCTTTCTTTGAAATTTGTGTTCGCGATCATTGTGAAAAGATCGCGCGCATATGCAAGTTTCGATCATCTTAATGTATCAAAATTATAAAAAATTGTCGAAATTATCAAGATTATCAATTGGGACTAAAAATTCCAGATTTTCATTCGCTCCTTCCATTCCATATAAATTTATGCGAGAATAAAGCAAGATTTATGTACGAATAATTGTCGCACAATAATCGTATATCATTCCAATTACGCAAAGGGATTAAAAAAATTTTCAGAATTACGAATAATATAATGAAATTAACAATCGTACGCAAGGCAATCATCATCGAGCAATAATCGTATATCTCTCCTCGGAGAAAATTACCTCGGAGAAATTAATCTCTGCTCGGGGGAGGGGATTGAAAAAATCCAAAACTGCTTCGAGTTTCGATCGAGTTTACGACCACGACGTTTAATAAAATCCGGAGAAAAAATACAGGCTAATTAAAACGAAAGCGGGAGTCTCTGGAAAGCTGAGAGAGGCGACTGTAACGAGCGGCAGGGTGGCCGAACACAATGTCCATTGCGCGGCCTGTACCGTTATTTTTTTATATTTACAACGTGGCCACGTTCGAGGCCCTGTTACGCAACTTTCGTAACTGTATATCGCGTATATACCGTGTCACGGGATCAACCGAGGAGATATATCTGGCTTCGAGGGGCGAGCTTCCAGCGAGAACTTACGATCCTCCTCCTCCCGTGGCGGATACAGCGGAGTCATCCTTCAACCTCGATAAATCGCCGTTTCGATACGCGCGACCTCGTGAAATACGCGATGACAACGTTTACCCTGCTTTGCTTCCTTGTTACAGGTCTGACCGTTTCTCAAAGTGGAATAAGAATTACACGAGTTGGTTTCAAATATATACAGCTCGAAATAATTAACTTTCTCCCTAGCCGCTCTCCCCAGTCATTCGTCAGATGATTTCGTAATTTAGTGTTGAACCATCCAAATGAATTATCCAATTTTTCTAAATTCGTGAATTTTCTATTGTGAACAGATAAAGTGGGATCATGAGTTAAAGGAAATATTAACAGCCTTCCGTTTGTGTCTCTTGTATGCATATTATCAACGGCGAATTGGATTCAAATGGATTTCACTGTTAGGGCTAATTTTGACCGGAAGTATAATCGTGGAGGTGGTGGTCGGGACGCGCACGTACGACAAGGGCGTCGCGACGACCCTCCCCCTCCACACTCTGATTAGACGCGGCTGTTCGAGAATTCGCTTTTGTCCGCCGATACTTTGCATAGAAATTGCCTCGACCCAATTCACAAAGCGGGTAGAAGCTCGAAGATCTTCCCGAGGTACTCACCAACCCTAATTCATTCGTTCCATGCAAATACGATCGTTATTGGGTGACCGTACTTTCCTCGCTTCTCAAGCGTTCCACATTGATTGAATTTCAGCCTCTTTACAACTTTGCCTCGATTTTTAAGCCAATTTTCATCCGAAATCCTTTATAACAAATTTAAATTAAATTCTATTGGTAATCAAAGGTAAGGATTGATTTATAGATAATTCGATCTCGCGAATAACAAAACAACTCAGAATTCTCAACACGACTGGGAGAAATGTGGTAATAAATCTGCATAAACGTCTTCTGCGAATGAGATCAAATCTCATTTCTAAGAGACGTGGAAAAAGGGAAGGACGCGATCGATTAATTTTTAATCGATCGCCTCGTAAATTCTATTATTAGCCCGGTATTCGGTTTAACTCGAGGAACGTAGAAAGAACGCGTGGAGAAGAAAAAGAGAAGAAAAAAAAGTAAGAACGTTTTCGAGGAAATTTTCCTGTTCTCGAGTGTGGCAACGCTCGTCTGGCAACGTTCCCTCCGTGGAATCGAGACGAAAGATTTTTGTTCCCAGCGCGCATCACCGAGACGAATGCCTCTGCATCTCGTCTGCGTGCAAACTTTCACCGGTGTCCATTGTCCCCATCGTTATGCCAACTCACACGCGCCGTTTGCGAACGCTCCAAGGCTTTCATTTCGCGAGTGACAGTCCTCTTCCATTCAACGATCCCCGTGGACGATTTCTTTTGCACGGGCCACCACCTGGAACGCCTCGAGTCGAACGGACACGTGACGATAATTTTCGAAATCCGCCTTCCCTTCGAGAACCACGATCTCATTCTCCAAACTAGCTTCTCCGAGCTAATTCGTCGAGTCGAATATCGTTATCACTTTGTCGAGCATCGTGGAGCGCTCTCGCGTTTAATGAGATCCATTTAGAGTCCCCCTTTTTGAGAGCGTGTAACAGGCTAAGGATGGGTAAGGTAATTTTACATTTCTAAGTTTCTAAAGAAATCCTAAGATCCTAAGAGGAAAGGATGATCCGTGGAGAGAGAGTCGTTCACTTGACTCCAACCTCGTTTCTCACGCGTAAATGGGGAGAACGATTTGCGAGAGAATGGCTAACCGTTCACCTCGGGGGCCAGAATCTTTTTCTCGTCGCACAACCACTTGTCCACGTCATCCCCGAAATTGCATTGTTGCACGCGAACAGAGACATCTCGTTTGCGAAAAAAAAACTTTTCTCGGCGTTATCCTCTGTTTCTTACGATGTAAAAAGCCCTCGTTTCGACCAGTCGATTTGGATTCGAAAGAATTGAAAGTTCTAAGCAAGCAGGAGTTAATTTTTCGATTTAATTCAAGGCATCGAGTTCGAAACCAGGTTTCAAATTAAGTCGAGATCTTTCCTTCGAATTGATACTCAAAAATAAAAATTAGAATTGGAAACGAGGCGAAATTTGTAAGAAAATTTTCAAAATCTATCTAAATCCCGCATTACGAGTCACTGCAAAACTTAAATTCAAACTCAAGATTCGATATTTATTTACCGAGATTTGGCCACCCGTGGCGAAAAAAGCTGAGAAATTCACACGAGCGGACAAGCATCGCTTTCTCGACGCTTGCTTTTAACGAATTACGAGCACGTATCACGTGAGGAGGATATTGCAAAAGAGTTCGCCAAAGCATGCCTCGATTATTCCGGGCCCATCTGGGGCGCAATAACGAAAAACCGAGGACGGCGGATCTATATATAGGCGATAAATCATGGAGCAAAAACAACGTACGAGGTTCGAACAATGCAACGGGGTGAAGGATCGTGGTTATTCGAGGCCATCGGGGCCCTACGTGACATCGAATAAATGGAAACTCCGATAAAGGGCAAAAATGGACACGCGATAAAATTACGTTTCGAAGAAACGTAACACCTTGCTCGATTAAAATTTTATCCGAGCTCTGTCTCTCTCTCTCTCTCTCTCTCTCTCTCTTTCTTCTCGATTTAAAAATAGAAAAGCCTGTACGAGAGAGGAGGGGATGGATTTTTCCGCGGCGAAAGGGAGGCTTTAAGCCCGATTAAGACCGAGGAAGTTATCGAGGGTGAGACGATGGAGCCGTTTCGTCGATGAATAAAGCGAAACTTCGCCCAATCGGGCTCCAATCGCGACAAACTTTCTCCGCTATTCTCCTCGAGAGACGAGGACCACGCTTCGATGCGCTTTCGAGGCTTCTCCAAGCTGATATTACGATTGATCTTCTGACTTTCTGAACGCGTTGGGGGGATGAAACGTTAGTATCTCGTATCGATTCTTTATTCTGATTATTGTTTAATGTTGAAAGTTAAAAAGAATAGATATTAACATGATTATACCATGATAATCTTTTGACTTAACGAAGCCTTTACATATACTTTTCTTTCACTTTTGTATCGCAACGGCGATACTATGTTTGTCACTCTTAATTACAGAGGCGAGAAGAATAGAATAGAGATGTAAATTAAAAGAAGGAACCAGAAGAGGAGGAGGGAATCATTGTCAGTTTTCAACCTTCCCTTCAAGGTTTCGTCGTCGTCCAGGCTTGCAGAACAAGGCCACCGCGCGGATTGTTTTCGTCGTTTCGCGAAACGGGAACACGCGTGTACAATTGTACAACGGTGGCGAAGATCGTGGCAAAACAATAGGCCGACACGCTTCCACCCGCGACTTCCATCTGCTTTCTTTTTTACTGCTTCCTCTTTTTTCATTCGGCGTTATTACGAAACCGCGTGTCCCGCCAACCGACACTTTCATCCTTCTTCTTTCTTATATCCTCGCTTTTATCAGTTCCGACGATCCCGCCATTCTTGAAATCACAATTGACGTTGCACAATCTTCTTCTTCTAGGTCGCAGATAACAATAATCCGTGTCGAGGTCGAAAAATTTTACTTCAATATTTGCTAATTTTTATTACTTACTTACGGGAGAAGAAACGTGTTCGTCAGTCTATATAAAATTCCAATTTTCTTTCATCGATCGTGATTGAGGTATACCTTGATTATTTGGTTATTGAACGACTAGAGAATCCTCTTCGCATTTCATCGAAGATTTCATCTGTCTACATCGTAGAAACGAGTTGAGAGTATGACGAAATTTCGATTCACACTACTAATAAGATATACCGACTTTTATATTCAAATCGAGACTTCGAATTCGAGCAAAGGATTCCAAACGTGTTTGTGCAACGTCAAAATATTACCGGTATACACCTCTATTCAAATGCATGCATTCGTGGTGCAGTGTACAAAGCGGAATGATCAGAGGAATGTTGGATCACGGCCAGAATCGTCGGGGCCGAAGATCGAGGCTTACTCGAACACGTCGAAATACCAACGAGGATTCTGCGAAGATGAAGATTTCGGTGTGATTTTTTCCAAGAAACTCTGAGAGTCACGAAACGTGTGCAGTTAGATTTTACAGCCGAATGTAGGGAGATCCTTACTGGGCCAATGCAGTTTTACAGAACGGAACGGAACGTTCTCTCCGTTTCCCGCTTTTTAATTGGCCTCGGGATGATAAATCTTGGCGAGCTCGCCTTTAATTGCGCATCGCGGCTCATGATATATTTATCTCGATGAAAGATTCGATGTTGGTAAATTTCGTCAATTATGCAAATTGGAATTTCTTCGGTCGGAATTAAGGCGTGAGATAGTGGCGTAATTACACGGATCCATCCCATATTTTTCCTCGACGAATTAATGCTTCCTACGAGAAAAAGAACCTATTATATGTTATTCCTTCTCGTATAGATACGAACGATAGACAGACCTGACAATTATTACTTTGGATTACGTATTCTAAATTACCAAGAAATGTGAGAAATGATGTATCTAAATTGATCTCTCGAAAAGAAGCACGGAGTGACGACGAGCATGATCGAATCAGCAGCAATAACAAGTAACGAAAATTGGATGTACAAAATTTCTAAAGATTCGAGGAAAAAAATATCGAGGAATAAAAATGAATGGAAGTTTTGGAGAATGTAGCTGGTAGTTGAGATATGCCAAAATGACAGGACACTCGTTGTACAGATACACGAACGAGTTATAATATCGTGCCACGTTTTGCCATTATGCCTTGCTCGACGCGACCGAACAAATTAATATCTCCCCTAGGAAATGTTTCTCCTTGTATTTATCATCATTCCGGTGTTCCCCGCGTGTGGTGAACGGATGCGGCGGGAAGCGGGGTCAGAAAATGCCGCTAGAAAATGTGTATTGCGACCCAGTGACACAACGAAGATCCCGGCAACCGTTATCGCGTGTTGCCTCCGCTTTTTCTCCGCGTTTCTGCGACACGTTTCAGGAATGCGTCGACTGTTATCGATGCTGCACAGTGGTTCTTGATCCTAGCTTCCCAACGCTTATACAGCCTCCGTGGCATGCTAACCTTGCCAGGCAGAACGACGCAAAATTTCTCGTTAAATCGCTTTGTTTCGTTTGAAATTAATCTTTATTTTCTTCGATCGAACGATTCTTTCTGTGAGAAATTTAAGTCTAATTGAAAAACGAAAATAATTTTTATTTTCCTATTGGAAAACAAGCGTCTCGAAGAAAATAGTTTTCGACAGAAATGTTTTGAGTTTTCAATTGTTTAATAAAACGAAGGCTTGAAAATTTTCACTCTTCTCGTTACAATTATTGAAAGGAATCTGTAAGTAAATCTTATCTCGATATTGTATTAAAATTAACAAGTGACGAAAATTAAAAGACAAATATGGAGAAAGGTATAATAAATCGCCATTAACACTTGACATGTGTTCTCTCGACACCTTTCGATTTCTTATAAATCTCTTAATTCAAAGACGATGAATCGGATGAGGTGACGTAAAAAAGAAAAAAAAAAAAGAAATAAAGATGGCCGATCGTCACGTCCGCGGTTAACTGTATTTTAATTGTATCGAAAGACGGTCCTCGGTCATCGTTCGAGTTAATTAAAATTTATTGCCGCATCTGGCACGCGTGTTTGTTAAGTTTAATGGAAATTCTGGAGGGCGGCTTTGGAACAGGCGCTGGTATCGAGCGCTCAATTACAAGAGAATATACGATGGCTTTAATTTAATCATTAACCGGCATATCGAACTTCGCGAAAATGAAGAAAAAGAAAAAAGAAAAAAAGGGCAGAAACAAATATACATATATGTGTATCGAGAAAGTCGAGTGAAAGAGATGGAGGGGGAAAAAAAAAAAAGGAACACGAAGAAAGAAAGAAAAAAATGGATCGACTGGTTCGTTCCTCGGCATCGATCGGCCCGTTCGTTCCTCCACTTCCGTCGTTTCTCTGTCCTTGAAAAGCAATTAAACGCAAGTGCGTTCTCGTGAAGGGGCCACGACGAGAACGGGAATACTGTTGGCGACGCGGTCGATAATTAAGAAGAGAGAGTCGACTCTGCCTTGACTATCTCCTCGACGCGTTATGCCAGATCCACACCGAGACCGATCCTCTTAACACGTTCAATACAGTACCAAAAATCGAAGCGGGTCTCTAATGGCGGATATTGGTTTTCCATTAAATATAAAGAATCGTGTGAAATGGATCCAAAATGAATGTGTATAGTGGCGATAACATTTGTAACGAAGGAATATAGGAACGTAGAAGGAAAGCTGGAAAACTTCTTTTCATTTTTCAGGCGAAACAATCAGTATGACGCGAGCGTACGCGTCGTACCACGTTTGAATAAGAAATCTCCTTGACGCATACGTTGCGTCACGAGTATTGAATGTGTTAATAAACATTACGGATGCTTCTTAGTGTGAAGTAACGCTACTGTTGTATAATATAATTCTATCGTACGGTCCAGAGAGGATTAGAACGACCGAGAAGGAGAATGGAACGATTCAAAGCCAATGACACCGTTCCACGGACGTTATTGTGTAGTTTACGGAAGTGTTACAACCGACGTGTAAATCCTGAGAGAGAGAAATTCGTGAGTCTTTCAACGATTTTAAGTAATCGTGGGCAGATACAATAAGTCAGAAAAATGTTTGAAACGTTATTTTTTTTTTTTTTTCAAAGAAATTCGTGCAACTCGAAAATTTTAATTTTAAATGAAATCAATTCGTACAAAATTTCAGCATTTTTCAGTCAAATTCTAAATATAATTTTTTTTTTTTGAGAATTGTTTTTGTACCATAAGATTATTAAGAAATTAAAAATATATTGGAATATTGGTCGAATCTGTTGCAATAATATTTGGATAAAACAAATTGCTCCATATATTATTCGTTGTATATATCATAAAGTTTCATTAAAAATAAAAAATTCATTAACATTTCATTAAAAAATAAAAAGTTGTTCGAATATTTTCGTGAGCCATATAGCGTGTTTCGTGGCTCGTTGCATCTGCGCCGCTTGTCATACATAACATTTAGGTGTTCTTAATTTTGTTAAAAACATAAAATGCTCATTTACAGTCTTCTTCCTATTACAAATATATTCAATTCATTATCGAAATGATCCATTACTTATCCCGACCAACGACTCACCTACCATCGAGAAGAATCTTGGCTAGTCCAGATTCTGAATCTTCATTCTATCTTTCTCTCTTTCGTTGAAAAAAAACTAGAAACCAAACTGAGAAGAGAGAATTCCAAGAGGATTCTTTCGAACGAAACTTTATCAAGGGGATCAATTTCCAATCCTTCCAACAATCCTTCCTTCTACGAAAACAAAAAAAGACTGATCCACGTCGAAGCAAATTACAGCTAAACGCGTGCCGAAAAAGGATAAAAGGAGGGAAGAGAGGGCGCTCGATCGATAACCAAGCTCAATTACCCGCAATGCATCGAGTAAATAAATTCAATCCACGTTGTCCCCGCGACCGGCCACGGTCCAAGTGACCCACTTCCGTCGAGGTTGAACAGGACGAAGAGGAGAGGGGCGCGCGGGGTAAACGAAAACGAGGAACGCGCGATTCTCGAAGGGAAAGGGAAGAATCGTGCGTGGCCAGTTCCGTAAAGGGGGACCTTTTAACCGCTCCAACGTCCAATAAAACGAGCCCAGTCTCACCGTGGAAATTCCTCCTCGACACGGTCGTAAAGCTGCCATCGCGCCCGTGTCAATTAGGGGCGCACACACGCCACGAAAATTCGACACGAGGCGATGGAATCGAATTTCTGCCTCGTGCCAGTTTCCACGATCAAGGCCGTGGTTCCTGCAAAACGTTTTCCTCCAATATTCGGCGAGAAAGCTCTGCCAGCGGGTTTATCTAGTTCGCGAGCGTGCCGAGTTTCTCGTCGGAACGGATATCGATTCCATCAAGCACGATGTTGTTGGTAAATTCTGTTATATCGTAGTTAATGCGTTATCGTATTGGATATTGGTGAAATGTTTCTCTCCAAGTGCTAATATCCTCGTCGTACATGGCTCTTAGCATATCGAGTTGGGGATCGTAGCAGGATCTTAATATTGTCGTTAGAGATTCTAAATATACGCTCTTTCGATTCTATGTTGTAGTGTAGTGTTTCTTTGTTGCTTTATTAACGTTGCATCAATTATTCGTATGGTTTATTGGAGGATAAGGTTACAATTTTGTATTCCGAGATGAATAATGTGCTTTATTATCATAGTCAGATACACTTGACACATTTCATAAATTGAATTTTAATAATTAATGAGGTTACATTATAATATAAATATTTATAATTCTTATTTTTTTTTTTTTTTTTGATTTATATCTTGATGGTAACACTTGACAAACAAAAAAAACAGCCGATTTTTAATATAAAATTTTCATTTGAACTTCGATACGTATAAAATGAGAAGAAAATTTGGACGTTTTTTAAGGGCAGGAAACAGGCCCATAATTAAAATCTCAATATCCGGTTTTTAAAACGCCCATATACGTATACCCATGTTCCTGGATATCACTCGCATTCCTGAACCACTCTGTCAGTCTTCCACTCGGCGCTAAAACTCTCAACCCTCTCGTGAATCTCGTATATATTCTCGTAGCCGAGGAAGCCCCACACGCGCAATTAGCAAAGCCCTTACACGGGGAGGAGGGCTCGAAAGAGGGCCGGTGCCTAATTAAAATTTCACTTAACACGCAACGTTGCAACCTAACAAGCTTGCTACATTTTTCTTTTCGCGAAATAAACTCTGGACCACCCTATCTGCGACAGAATCCATCGAACTCGAACACTCGGTTGTGTGTCGTTGTGAAGCGCAACGCAACAACCGAGCGCATTCTCACTCTCTTCCCCTTCTCTTTTTCTTTCTTCTCTCTTATTTTCCACTACACCGCTACTCTTATAACGAGACCGCAATTAACCAGGAGACCAGGCCGGGGTCCAGCAATTTCGAGCACTCGTGTAACGTCGATGGGTGAAAGGCGAGAGGGAGGGGAGAGGAGGAGTCGTTTCTAAGTCATGCCATCCGCTCCACTCCTGTGGTAAATTCCGCTTCGGTTCGGCTAATCGGCTGCGCGCATCCCAAATGAGCCTGGTCCCCCGCAGAGGGTTGCACCATGTATTTTAAACGTATGCAAAGCTGAAGATTGGCCGCACGATTTATGCCGTAATGTTGAAACCGGATTTCGCGCGATACAATTACGCGAGAATGGGTGCAGCACCCTGGCTGAAAATTAAATTGAATGGAGAGATTGGGATTGTTAGTGCGTAATAAAGGATTGAATGGAGGATTGTTGATTTTTGTAGATGGACAAGAGGGGTGGAGGCAGTTTCTGGGAATTGTGTTTGGGAGAAAATAATATTTTTCGAAAAATAAAATAAAGCAAACCGAGATGCTGTGATTTTATAATATATATTTTTTAAGTAGTTGTCTCTTGAAACGTTACTTTAGATGGCATCTCTGATTAAATAACAATAATAAGAAGGAATAGAAAGGGTGTGTACATATATGTGTCAAAGGAATATTTCAAGATTTACGATGTTAGTTAAGTGAATTATAGAGAATTGTTACTTTTTGGCACCGGTCCTGGAACTCGCCCTTTTCCAAAACTAACTACGTGATTAAATGTAATATTCTTCTTCGAAACACGAATGTTGGCTGAAAAATTTTAAACGAATTCTATGGCAGCATACACAGAAAATATCCTGTCCTTTGAACCTTGTTACTACAAATTTTGAACAAGCTCATTTTGTATCGATCAATCCTGTATTGTAATCCTGCTTGTCAAGGAGGGGGAGAAAATATGGATCGATCAATTCGATCGGGATGTGTAATTCTTCTTTCGATCCTTGAGATCGACTTCTCTAATCCGATAAATATATTATCTCGAAGATAACTCGAAGAGGAAACATCTTGTTGCTCTTGTTGCTCCACATGATGCATCTTGGGCATCGATCGCATTGAACGGGCCACGGTGAAAAAAAAAGAAGGAAAGAAAGCGATTGTCGAGGAGAAATTCCTTTTTCAAGTCCTGTCGGACCTCCGCTGCTATCCGACTGGGAACAATGGAATCAACGGCGGCCGCGATATACGCGACGCAAGTGTACCGTGAAAAGAAAATGCATCTCGGCCGCGTGTTTCGAAAGATCTACTCGAAGTTTGTTGTTGAAAAAAAACAAAAAAACAAAAAAGCAGCAATTATTCTATAAATTATTCTATAAATTCTATAAATTCGCGTCAAAGTTGTACAAATCAAATTATCGTACTTGCTTCAATTGAATCCTTTATTTAATCTAAATCATCGTACACTGTGCTACTAATTTTATAATAATTAAACACGTGTTAGGTCCATAAAAAAAATTTTAGGTTAGGTTTGCGTCACACCGCGTGGAAAGCAGGAAACGGTTACTGGTAGAGCTGGTCGAGTTTGAGGGATATCGATGGTTCGAGTCAAGTTTCTATTACGGTCAGATAATAATAGGAGATTACAAGTGAAACTTGTTCGAAAGGTTAAGAGTCGAGGCGGCGGAACAGAGAGCGCGAACCACGGAAAATGGGTTAATTAATCGTGTCAATTGCCCATTTACCACCTGGTCGAAAAAAGAAAAAAAAAAAAAATCTCGGTTTCATTAGACGTTTACCAGGCATTTCCACTCTGAATCACCGAACTTTTACACGCTGCAAGGACTTCTCTTGCAAGGAATCCTCTGCGTAATAACATTTCCATTCGCCTCTCTTTTCCTCGTTCTCTCTCGCTTCGGTATCTAGCTCATCGCAATATATCTCGGCTCACGCATGCGCAATTAGTGGACGCGTTTAACACAAAGCGGGCAGGTTTAATTAACGCGCCAATTTTCAACGGGTCGTCGAGTTATCATCCGGTGAAAAACGTCGCGATATTTTCACCGGATAAGATCGAATCTCCCTTCGAATCTACAAACTCTCCGTTGTTAATCAACATGATGAAATCGAAACGATAACGATGCAATCTCGTTAACGCATATACATATACTCTGCGACAAAACGATATAGCACGCTCTATAATTTTCACCGGTTTCTGACTGTAATTTGCATATCGTGGTAAAAAAAAAAAAAAAAAAGTAACGATTACTAAAATTAAATTTGATTTCGAAAAGAAAGATTAACCATATAAAAACGATACATTTGACGAAAATCTAATTATAATTATTATCTTTGGAATACTCTCTCTAGAAAAAAAAAGAATTTTTAAATCGCGACTAATCTTTTTCCATATTATTAAGAGAGGCGTGTTTTATATGGTTTTATAAAATTTAGATACATTTCATTGTCTCGAGACGATCATAAGGTGCACACGATCATTTTGTCGCGGAGTGTAAGTCCATTACATTACTGGTAGCGTGACTGTTCACAATATGAATATTTTACCTCGTTAACCTCGCGACAATGTAATTATCTTCTGGTAAATACGATCAAACGATAGCCTTTAAATATCCGCAGCCGTGAAACGCGTGTTAATTCCTCTCGTGCTAATTGGTCTGTCGGCAATTATCCGCGCGGCGTTAATCCTCGTGCGGGATATCGAAACTAAAAAGTTTCTCCTGTGCCAGATAATCTGCACGAGGAACTTCAGGTTCACAACAATATGGTGAACGCGTGTGCGCGGAATCGGTTGTTATTTTCCCGGCACCGCTTACGCACCAGTTACGAGCCGAGAAAGGAAATGCATTTCGCGTATGGAGAGCGTCCGGCTGAACCCGATATCGCACCATGCACCACTCTATGGAGCGTTCTTAGCATACCATTTATTCTTGTTATGTTCTTTATCGTGAAAGCGATGTTCATTGCTCGATCGATTGTCAACGTGAATTATCTTTTTCTCTTTCTGCTATACCTAATCTTTTAC
Source organism: Apis florea (assembly GCF_048593485.1). Lineage (NCBI taxonomy): Eukaryota > Metazoa > Arthropoda > Insecta > Hymenoptera > Apidae > Apis > Apis florea. The sequence goes on along the minus strand of NW_028256549.1, from coordinate 4,244,291 downwards.
ACCTAATGGAAGTGAACGAGATTCGAACGAAGGTAATTTATTAATTGTGTTGAACAATACGCGTCTACTTGACGAAGATCGGAAGTTTCGACGAAGAGGCGGTGATTCGGGATGCAAATATAAACGATAGGAAGGAAGTTGTTCAGAAAGGGAACTCGAACGTTTGTACTCTCCATAATGGTATTCATAAATAAGTGGCGATATTGCGGCCGTTCCGTAGCGAGGTAATTAAGTTGCTCGAGTTGAACGAGCAATTTCGGGGAAAGTAAATATTCAAATGCTATTATCTCGAAGCCAGAGACGCTTCTACAATTTCGTATTCGCGGGAAGGAATAAAAAAAAGTAAGTCTACTTTGCATACCGAGACACCATTTATCTCTCTTAGATTTTGAAATTTCTTTTTTTTTTTTTACGAGAGGAAATGAATTTGTTGAACGCGAAGAAGAGAATTTTTACGATTCTTTCGATTTACTTTTCAAACGAAGAAAAAGTTTCTTTTGATTTGTATTGGTAAATTTTCGGGAATATAAGGTGAATCGGTAGGAATGATAGGATGAAAGAACAAATTAGCCGGTCAATGGAGGAAACCAATTAAACGAGGACGCGGAGGAGCGCGGCAAATTTTTCTTACCGGTTCGCGGAAGACGGTACTCGTTAGGCCAGCGAACTAGAGCGAAAACTTCAAAAACTGGTGAGAGTGGCCGTCGAGAGGCATAGATCGCGTCTCGGTTTGTCTACAATGTAGAATCCAACCGATGGAAATCAACCCGGTCATATTCGAATATTAATGATCCTCGCGGCGCGTGGTTTCGTTTTCCTATCCATCTTCGTCCTCTTCACCGCCTAGACCGATTTCACGAGATGAGATACCAGCTTCTTTTTTCTCTCCCTCTTCTTTTAACCGTACAACTAATATAAAACTCGTACAATGATTAATATATCAAATTATGTCGTTGTAATATCGATACGCGTGTCGTCCACGTATAGAAACGTATCCGATATTTCATAGATTAAAATCGTAGAAGAGAATTTGATTGAAATAAGAAGGAATTATTCTTGCCTCGTGAAATCAAATTTCACGACATAGATATTAGGATAAAACTCCTCGTATCGGTGATGAACGTATCGCGATTGTTAAGGTTGCCGAAAAAAAAAAAAAAAAAAAAAGAAGAAATCGAATAATAATACGGATATTTACGTGATAAATTATTATTCGTTGGAGGGGAAACAACATGGGCATATCCTTTATAGATATCCATCTCGGATTCCATTCTTATTCCAGTCCGGATCGGGCGAAATCTTGTGAGATAACTCGCCCGAGCGATCCCTGAAACGATCGCTCGAGGCGATGTCCACAGAGGGAGGAGGCGCAGGACTAGACTCCGGACGAGACAGGTAGCGCGAGAGAGGAGGCCGTCGGCCTCGACTGCGTTCTCCAAGAGGTCGACCCACTTCGCCCAAAGGCGAGAGGGACCGTACTGGTAGGCAGTTACGCGCGTATACGTGCACCTTATACACGATAAATATATCTACGATCTTCTCTTTGCGTGGTATAACGGCCTCACCCTTTCTCCGCTTTTCCCCCTCTCTCTCTCTCTCTCTCATCTTCGTCCCTTCTTCGTCTCTCCCCCTCGATGCAACTTGAAAACTTGTATTTTTCGTTTGTCGATCGATGAACAAGGTCAATTCTTTTTTTTTTTTTGTTTCGTTGCAATTGATAGAAAAATTAAGATCTTTGGATGAATATACACGTGTAAAATTTATTTGATATACGTTATTATATTTTCTTCGATCAGTATAGAAAAGATATAGCAACAAGTAAATAAACAAATTAAGGAGGAATAATGATAAGAATAAATTTACGATATTGATAGATACAATTATATATTCTCGTTAAAAAGAAAACAATATAAATATTTCATTAATAAATTAAATAAACATATATAAGTAATCTCAAATTTTAATAGATTAAGAAAAAAATTTACGCTCGCGACAAGATTCAACTTTTTCACTTAACCCCTTTATCGCCACCCCCAATCGAGCTTCACAAAAATCACGAACAGTCACGCAGAGTCACGTGATCGTTTCCGGAACCGAGGAATTAACCGCGAGGGATTTTCCTTTCGATCGGGCCGCGGTCTCGCTATCGGCTGTTTACGTCTCGTTTCGTCTGTCCTCGATGTCGATATTGGTCGTCGAAACCCGTAGTGTTCGGCCGCGTCTCGCGTCGATCGCACGTGTGTGTCTCTCGTCGCACCTCACGAACCCTGTCTTCGTCTCTGTTGAAAAACGATCGTCGAAGCCGCGATCGAAACGGCAAATTTTCATCATCTGGAAGAGGGAGATAATGGGAACGAAGAGTTATTGATAGAACGAGAGAATCGAGAAGAAAGAAGGTGGACCCAGAAGAAGAGCCGCGTGAAATCACCGCGGTTATTCTTCCTGGCGGGAGACGACACGTGGTTTCTGCAGGCACGCGGCTCCCTACTCTCCACCACGAGTTCCTCGTCCACGCTGGACGCAATCAGCCGATCCTCAAAGCGCGACCGGTAGTCGTACCGCGTGCACGTGGAGCTCTCCCATCCACCGATTATCGTCGATCGATCGACTCGTCCAGCATCGATCTAACATCCACGCGATCCGCGCGATCTCTGGGACGATGATCGAACGCCCGGCTCGCTTGCTCGATCCATGATCCGATCGATCATCGAACCGCTAATTTGAACGTCGGCAATTTTCCTTTTTCTCGAATCGATATCGAGATCGGGTTCTGTGAATCGACTTCCGTGGAAAAGCCGTTTCGGTTTCGGTGGTGAATCACGGTTTCGGGCCGGCGACCATCCAGTCATCCGGCCAGACTGGATCCGACCGGATTTCACCTTTCGACCAGAAGAAGAACAGGGATACAGGGTGGAGTTCCTTGGAGTTCAGTGGCACATGTGATCGTGATCGGGAGAGCTGCTCCAGTGTTCTCGCGCGGGGGCCAGCAGCTGTTTTTGCCCTCCGCTTTCGGATCCTGAGCAATGGACGGCCAAGAATGAAGAAAGGGTGAACGTTCGGCTGCGTAGAACGTGAGAGAGAGAGAGAGAGAGAGAGAGAGCTGCTTCAAATCGGGTGAGTCAACGTTTTGTTTCTATTTTTTTTTTTTCGAATGTTTAAGTTTCGACGTTTTCTCGCGGTAGATTTAGACGCGAAGCTTGTTTATCTACGTTCGAACGGATCGCTCGTTGATTGTTGCGTTGTGTTTGTGGTTTCTCCGATACTTTCTTGTTCGCGCGCGCGAAAGAGAAAAAAAAACATTGCCGTGTAATAGCTTGGAGACGTCGTAGAGTGTCGCGAACTAGGTTATATCTTTTACATGGAAAATTTGCCTCGAGCTGCCAGCTGTTTCTGCCTTGCTTGCTTTCGTGTTGTTTATCTATACTCTTGGGTGGGGAAAAAAAGAAAAAAAGACTCGTCAATCGCGTTTATCAAAGTAATCTTGACAGAGTTTATGCGGTTTTTGTTAATGCGTATACATTTAAAAACTTCCTCTCGAGGTAGAAATCGCGGGAAGAAATGATAAATTGCGGATCGTAAATCTTTTTTTTTCTTTTTTATGGATGGATCAATGAATGCATAATTGATTTATTAACCGCGTTAATAATTAATAAAGGATGCTTTCGAAAACGGATCAATTTCGACCTACTTGGCTCGTCGAATCGACCAATCTTTTCGTTTAGAAATAGAAATAGAAATAGAAATATGTTTTGGACTTGCAAATCCATCTGAAAAAAAATTTTTGATAATTTCATTCGAGTAGGTTTGCATCAAGTTTGCAAATTTTTTGGTAATATTGATCGATTCGAGGAGACCTCTTGATTAGAATTCTATCGTTCGTGATAAAAGGATTTATTTATAATTATACATTACAAATAAATTATAATGAAAGGAAGGGGGAGAAAGATTCGAAGCCAAATAGGATGGCTGATATAAACACGAATTAACACTGCATCGTTGGTATTCCGCTCGGTCGGATATAAATGAAAGTGATTTAATTTCTTTGAAACTGTCACGCCTGTTGAATAAAGAAAAAACAAAACCTCTAAAGTAGCAAAGTAGGAATTCTTAGTTTAGATTAAGCTCGGTATATAATCTCGATATCGCATGGAATTTAATTTCTAGGCTAAGAATTCGAATTATTTAGATAGATCGGTGGTATTTGGGTAATCGGAAGATTGTACTTTAATCCAACGCTTACTCGCTATGTTAATTAAAGTTGAACACCTGATTCATCTATAGAATTTAATCGCTCGATAACCCATTTATTATCATATTTCCCCCCCCCCTCCTCGATTATTACGTAACTTCGTTAGTTTTAATCACTTTATAATGAATTTATTAAAATTCAAAATTCTTACGAACAAAATTTTAAATATCTAAAATTGAAGTAGAAGATATTTATCCGTATCGCGTTTAAAAGATGCCGGCAGAGATCGAATCGACGAAAAATAGATTTCCTTTTCCATTTATCCAAACGAAACAACAGTTTAAATCCGCTCTTGTCTCGGCTACGTCATGTTGGCATTGTTTCTGCAATCGGTTGCCACGCAGTTCGAGAAATAAATATATCACGAAATAAAACGGAACCGCGTAATCGACGCGAGGCTCGCGATTATTCAGAATGTATCACCGGAAGTAATCAGGAGTCCATAAAGCGGCGTGTCCCCCGGGAGGACGTACGGTGCCGATAAACTACTTGGACGGTGGTTGTTCGGGGGACGATAAAATTTATTTAAATCGACGAAGACCAGCCACCTCGGCTCAAACAGCGACGATGGAAAATCCATGGATGGAAAAGTGTCGGGGATACAAGGCAATAAATCCCGAGGAACCGCGTACGTAGCGATGGAATCGAGCGTATCATTTCACGAACCAGACTCGAACTCGAATTCCAATCTTCCAATCGCATTTGTAATATAAAGTTGAAGTAAATTCGTAGAAATTACGTAAAATCAAAGTAAATTTGAAATTATCCGTCAAGAATCTCGAATAATTTTCTACGAATCGTCTATTAACTCTTTAGAGTTGCGCGAATCGAACTCGATCCCATCGCTACCCGCACCTCACCTGTTCTAACGCGCACAATGAATATCTATTGTCCCTTTTACTTTCTCCCGCGGCGATGGTGCACAACACAACGCTACAAACGATCGTGTCTCGTGTGCAACAGAAGCCACGTGTATATACGCCTGTGGACACCTGTTCCCGGTCGTTGGATTCGATTCGAAACGGCGTGACATCTTTAGAAAATCGAACGACCGATCGTCAAGGGAAAACACACGAGTCCCATTCGAGTTTAAGTGGAGTTAGAAATCGGTTTGCCTGCATTCGTCTCGATTCGATACGAGAGAGAGAGAGAGAGAGAGAGAGGATGCTCGTCGAAAATCGTCGTTAGAAAGCAATTTGTCGGAAGTGGTCGTGGAAAGAAAGGCGCGATATCGAGAAAACTTATCGCGCGCTATCTTGGATGGAGGCGCGTCATCTCGAATGGACGCGCTTTGTTGCGAGACGCAGGTGCAAAAAAGAAGGAGCGCGCTCTCATCCATGGCAAACTTGGGATCGAGGTTTCGAAGTTTAGAGCGGTCTGACGGATGGATGAAAGAACGGATTGCTGGATTTCCTCGATGCGATTCGATTGTATTGAAATTTTTCCGAAGATGTTGTTCTTGGGATGTTGATCGACGGGGGAAAAAATGATGATCGGCGGAGAGGAAGAAGGCCGCGGTCGCTTTTTTGATATTTCTTTTCTTTTTTTTCACCTTCTCGTTATTGATATCTCTATCACGCCGTGTCTAATTCCTTGGCATGAGAGGTTTCTTGAATTAACCGAGGCGGGAGAAGAACCCGTCTAGACTAGTTTTTTTCAACCGCGGTTCAGCCGTTTCAAACAGCCTACGGGACTACGTAATAAGCCACCTCGATCGCGAAACAAAGAAACACGCGTCAAATACGAGTCTGTCTATTATCTTCGAACTCGAGTTGCTCGAGTTTCTTCACTCGTGTTATTCGTGATCGAGGAGGATTCGCGTCCATTTCGCGTTTCCTTTTTCTTTAAAAAATCGCTACGAAAAATATTCGTGTTCGGATTAAGATTTGCGTAACAACGGTTTTCCTGATTTTTCTAAACGTTCCAACTTTTACGTGGATTCTCGCTTCGAGAAGCAAACTTTTTCAAATTTTAAGAGAAAAATAAGCGACTAATATATTTTAAGTCTAGTTGGTTGTTTATTGTTGTACATGTCGATGAATCAGCGAGTCATTTCGTTTCGAAATATGAATATTCTTGTGAAACATTCCCGGAGAGAAAGTGTTGCCACGATTAATCATTAAGAGCCATCGACGACCATATGGCAAGAGTTAGCAAGAATGCGTTTGCACGGTAGCGCAGAGCTAATCAGTGAAAGTGCCACACGATCGAGTATCTGCACTCCTTTTGAAAATCGAATCCGACCCACTTCTCCCGCTTACTCGATTCCCCCGTTTATTATATATACATATATATAATAATAATATCGCCTTTAAAATCCATCTCCTTTTTTAATTCCATCCTGGAACACTGTGTCTAATGGCGCGATTTTACGCGCGTTTCAACGCCGTTTACTTCTACTCCTTAAGCGTTCTACTTAACCACTTCGTAATCGTGAACGAGATATATCTTTCTCGGATATCTCGACGAGTTTCTTCCGTTAACGCAATCCTAACCAATTCCATTATTGCTCCATGAAAATTCAAACGATATTTTGCGACAGTATCTCAAGGCGGTTATTCCCAACGCTTCGAATCCGATTCGAAGTTTTGTTATCGCGAGATTTTAGATTTTTAAATTCACCAAGAGTTTTGAATCGTACTCGAAGCGATTTTTCATGGTGGATTGGAAGTGTTACAAATCACGTGTCGCGTTATATCTCGTCCATGTTTGCGTCCGGTTAAGTGGGTTACGCATCTTTCGTCTCGTTCCAGTCCCCTACTTCGTCGTTTCATTTCCTACGATGACTCTGCTCCTCCGAAACCGAGTCGCGATCGTTGCATCTCGAGCACAACGATTCGATCCTTTTGAAGATTTATATCGATTCGTCACAAGTTTCTTCCGCACGTTCCCCCAAAATACGCCATTTTCTAATTGATTCCCCCGATTCCGTCGACCGAGTTTTCAACGGAACGGAAACATCCACTTTCGAAATTGTGATGAAATTGGACGATTGTTAGAAACGCTCGTTACGGATATGCAATCGTCGTTTCTTTTTAACAGTCGTAGGACCACCAGCTATCGACCAGTATGCGTATATATATGCCACTCTAGATCGATCCTTCTCGCTCGCGTTTCACCCGAGAAATCCTTTTGTTGTGAAGGCAGAGCGAGAACAAAGCTTTGAACAAAGTGAAAACGAAACGTTTCTCTTCTCAAAGAATTAGAACGTCAAAAATCCAGTAGGAAAAGTCTCGTGCAGGAAGATAATCGATCGGTTATCCTTCTCTCGATCGCGCCGATCCGAGTTCGCTCTCATCGAAAGTCGGATCGGTGTTAATTTCATCCCGGTGGATCGACCACAATACGGCCGAGACACCGTTCTTCTCGAATCGAGAGAGCTACTGATCATCCGACCATTCCGTTCTAGTTTCGTGTATTCAGAGCGCAAATCGATGTAAAAAATTACTCGATCTTGGTTACATTACGGTGGATATTGTTTTGCATTTGGAGAAATGCCGAGAAAGAGGAGAAGAATCGTCGGTTTATATATATATATATATATCTTTATTATTAAAACGCGTGTACCGCACGTTTCCACGCAACACGATATCTCGAAGTTTAGGGTAACACGATTTCTTTCTCTCGTTTCTTTCACACAAGTGTAACACGAATGATCGAGCGGTTGATTTATTATCATTCGAAGAGATTCGACTCCTTTCTCTCTTCGAAGGCCATTAGACCGTTTCGTCGTCACGGTCCCCGGGATCGCAAAACACTCGTCCCCCATTACTCGCGATTAGATGACCCAAAATCGGCTCGAATTCGCGAAACACGGCGGCCTTTTAACGCGGCTACCAATTCGCACGACCGCTTTCTCGGCGTCCACCTGTTAACACGCTTCGTCTAATTAGCCTTCCATTAGAGGAATTGTATCGACAGAGAGGGTAATGCACCGTGGCAAGGAAAATAGCTCATGATGGAAAACAATCGTTTGAATCGTTGTGAAAAACAACGAATCGTCGAGATTAAGAATCGTAAAATGACACGATTGAATCTTGTTGAAAATAATTATCCACCTCTCCTTTTTCCTCGACGAGATATCGTTGGTGTGTAATTCTCGCGAGAAGCTAAGTAGCTGGCTCTCCTCCGTGACAGCGGTTAATTAATTAAACAACAGCCTCGAATCCGGCCATTGTTAGACCTGCAACCGGCCGATTAACTTATCACGAGGATGAACAAGGTTGAGACGCGTGACGAGGAAAAGGAGGAGGAGGGGTTGGACGAGATGGAGGCGGTTCGGAATTCTCGTGGGACGCGTCGTCAATTACGGAAAACGATCCCGGGGGAATCGAGTGAAATTACGGGCGGTGACGATTCGATTGCGATCGGAAATGACGGGGATGACCGCTTCTTGTGGAAACGTCCGGCGAGAGATCGAGGCCTGTGACGGAAGCTTGCGTTCCGTTGCTCTTCCGTGTTCCATTTAACAATCTTCTTCTTCTTCTTCTTCTCCTTCTTCTCTCTGCATGATCGATATTTTTACTCGTCTCTTAGGAAAGAAAGATCGATGATTTCGACGAACGAACGAATTTTTATATACGATATACGGATATACAATTTTAATTCGAAACAATTATTTCGATTCGTTCGTTGTTTCATTGGTTTTAATTTTAATTTGCACGATATATAATATAAATGGGATAATAATAAGATTGGAAGAAAGAAATAGTGAGTCCATTTTTGTAGATTTTTTTTTTTTCGAAAGAAGGGAAAAATTCGAAATAAAAATTTAAAATTTATATCAATTATGTTTGTGAAAATAATGTGAAAATAAAAATTCGCAGGCTAAAGATTATAAACTATAACTCGTAAAATAATTCACAATAATATCGAACGGATATCAAGAAAATATATCAACCGTAACAAAACAGGATTCAAGAAGTAACGTACACACCAATCCCGATCTTCTTGTCCCTTTAAGAAGAAGAAGAAGAAGAAGAAGAAGAGGAGGAGGAGAAGGAAAAGGAAGACAAAGAAAAAAAATTATCACTTAAGCCCCTCCATCCTTTATCTTCTTAACTCGCGGCCCCTTCCCCTGGCCAAAGCGAGCGATATCCAAAGATTAATGAATCGAGGGATCGTTTAAACCGAATCCAATTAGCGTGTACGATCCACGAAAACGATCGCGCACGGTCGAATGGGAGCTTTAAAAAGATACGAAGCGGCGCTTGCTCCACCACCATCAGGCTTTCCATCCGCGCGGGCTTTGGTAACCCTGTTTTACGGTACACCGGGACTGGCTTTTATTTACAGTGCGAGCAACCGACCGGTGGCCTGGCAAGGGACCGCAAAGGGTCAATGGTTGCAGCCCGTTAAAACCCTGGCGTGGCGATAAATTCAGACCGCGGATTTCGTTCCTCGAAAAAGATCCCACGGTTCCGGTGACGATTCGGCCCATTGTGCGCGTATACGTTCGATGGCGCAACTCCTCGTGAAGGAGGAGGAGGAGACTTCATTTACTCGCGATGAGCTGGTTCCTGGCCAGTTCTTGAGACGTTAAAAGAGAACGAGTAATCCCGAAATTGAATTTTACGATCGAGTTTCTTCTTCCGGGAAATTTGTCTTGTTTATTTGAATTTAGGGAATTTTTTGAGAAATGTATTTCCGTTATTGTTCGATTACGAGTTCTTCGTTTGTTTTTTATTATGGAGCATATCTTTACAACTTAGATAAACAAGATTGCAGAGATAACGAGTTTATAAAACGAGTGGCGAGACCAGCCTTGTATAAAATCAATCAGCCGGATCTTCTCCAACAAAGAAAATCTCAAAACTGTAAAGCTTTTTAAACTTTTTATAAGTAAAATGGAGATTACAAGAGAGAGGAGTCTGGAGGAGAAAGGAAATGGGTTATTTGGAATGAAATGGATAGGTGGGCCGGGTGAAAAGGCCCGAGGGCTCGTTCCGCCTCTGGTCTAATAACGCATGCATCATGGTGAATAATTAACATCGTCGTCTAGTCCACGCTAAGGCCGTGCCAAGTGAAACGAGAGACATCGCGCTCGTGAGAAGGCACGGCCGAACGAGGCTCGCATTTTCATCTGCTCTCTCGGTCCCTTCGCGATCGTGAATCGAACTCGAATCGGATGCGTGATCGTTCGATCGATCGTTGATTGGCGTTTCCGCGAAACCTGGCCCCCAACTCTCGCGGAGGCGTGCCTCGTTCAACGCTCGGGAGCAACGACTTTCGAATACCGTTTTCCCTACGCGCCGCTCTAATCAAGGGAGAATCGTTCCATCCGTTTGAATTTAATCGCGTCGCCATTCTACGCGACCAGGCCTTAAGTAGGTCGAAACTTTGCGCTTATGGAGATATTATTATTTTTGGCTCGTACGGAATTCAGAATTTGTTGGACTGATAGTAGAAGTAAAGAAGAAATAACAGACGAGACGGATTAAATATGGTAAATGTTGGATCGAAGACTTTGCACTTTTGGGGAGCAGTGAAATTTAATGTCGAGCTTGAGAATTTCTCTCGTGTTATCGTTGAACGTGGAAGTAACTGTAAGTGAAAGAAAAAGAGAGTTAAATGAATGCGATGAATGCGATCGAAAATTAAGACTTCGCGAAGAGAGCACCAGAGAATTTAAAATTCCTTTCATGCTTTATTGAATGCAGGAAAGAATAGCGAAAAAGGAAATCAAGAATGAATATTTTAATATTATTCGTCGTTCCATTTGACTGATGCATAAATTGCTGATTGCGAACAGAAATTTTGCGAAAATTAACAAAATATAATAATAATAATAATAATAATAATAATAATAATAATTTTTGGCCAATCAATCGAATTAATAAAACTCTCAACAAATACAATGCGTGTCGTGTTGAGCCATTCTTCATACGAATAAAATGGTCGATACAGTTATCAGATTATATCGAATTGCTCGATCGCTTGAGACCCGCTTGTTCCTCGAGTCATTCTCCATAATTCACCGACAATGCTCGCCAATTTTATATGAAATATTCATCAAGATAATTCCCCGACTAGATTTACTATACGACGGTATAATTTACGATCGACGAGTGTCAACTCTACTTTTCCAACTGCAAAATTAATCGTCATCCTGAACGACACGCGTACTGGAATCACAACGTGTCAAAAATATCTCATATTCCCAATCGCATTACGTCGAATACAATTCGTACACTCGAATTAAAAATTGTTTCACTTCCACGTGAAACGTGCGTCTGTTAATCAGACTAAGCAACCGAAAGAAAGAACCGAAAGAGTTCGAATCCTCCTCTTTCGATCGAAAAATACGAACGATCGTACGCGAAACGTTACCTTCGTATTTTACGATCTCGAGCAACGTTGAATTCCTCGATTCCGCAATGTAAAATATCGATCGAATTTGAATTTTTCTCCCTCGAAACGAGCGAGCTCGAAGAGATCGCCCCCTCGAGATAACGTCGCCGAGAAGATCGGCGATCGTTGGGCGAGAATGGCCGTGGAAATGCACGTGGAATATAAATTTGTGGACAAAGTTGGCGGAAAACAATTAGCGAGTGTGGATCGGAGTTGGGCAGAGAGGTTGTCGCGTTTGGCGGGCAAGAGAGGGGAGGGGGAATGTGTGTCAATCGAAAGCCGGTTTCTAGGTGGCGTCGGGCATCACCGGCCCCGACGATTTTCAGCGTGGAATTAATAGGGATCATTAATATCGCGGTGTAATTACGTGTTTCACGCAGCCGTGTTGCGTCTTTTAATATTCGTTTATTAATATAACGGTTATAGGGGGCCCGCCATTGATTCATCCGATCTCTACAGGTAAAAATCGCGATTACACCGGGGTTAAATTAATATTTACACTGGGACACAAGTCGCACAAGACGACATCCTCGTTAATGATCGAGCGGGTACAGGCGATAATGCGTAATGCACACGATGTTCCTTCTTCACTTTCCACTCGGTACGGGGAATTAGATTTTTTTTCGTATTCGTATTTCTCGAGGAGGGATAAACGTTTTAGAACGTTAGAACATCGAGTAAGTAAAAGTAAGTAAGTAAGTAAGTAATTTTATATCCGTCGAATAGTATTTTGTCGAGCAGAATGTGTATACAAGCATCGATGTAAAAAGTTTAAGTGTAAACATAAATATATAAGAACGTGATGAGCATTGAGCGTTCAAAATGTACCGTGTTATGCTTTAAGAATAAGCTTTCTATTCAAGCCCCGTCTTTTTAATTCGTACGAATTGTAAAATTAATTATAAAAAAAGAAAAAAGAAGAAGAAAGGATAAATCTATCTATCTATCTATCTATCATTTCTTCGAGGAAGATACATTTTCTCGGATGCGTCGATAAAAAATCAATCGCTGGGTGGAATTTATCCTTTATCGGAGAAAAAAGATTTATTCGTGCACGGATTCGCGCAAGAATTTTCGCAGGCATGCTCGCCACGATCACCCTGTAAAAAATGAATGTTATGCGCGTTACACACACATATACACGGCTGGCACACACCTGGCATTCACGTACGAGGAAGTGGGTCACTTTTACCCCCTTGGGTAGCAAGCCTTGGATCGCAAGATCGCGATCGGTCTGCCTGCACGATGCGAACGATCGCTATGTTGCGTTGCATCGATCGTGCGCATCGCCACGTGCGAATACAGGTCGGTTCAAAAATATTTCCTCCTTCCTTTCTTTCTTTCTTTCGACTCCGCCCATTCCCAGTCAAACGCGTTCATTATTTCTTTATTAAGACGTGTACATCGACCTCCTCTCACCTCGGAGGGAGAGAGAGATATTTCAATTTTGCGTAAATTAACACGGAAATTGAATCGGTCCAATTTTCCTCATCCCGAGTATTCATCATCTCGATCACGATTCGAACAGATTCGTTCGAGGCGTCCCGGTTCGAGGGGCCTCGAAGATTTATATCGCGAGATCCGGCGAGAGATAACACCAATTATTACCACGTTGCTTCATAAATTTACGATCTCACGATATATACGTTTATGCGTAATTGTCGCTCGTTATCGTCGAATATCGTTCGAGAACATGGTGTATATGAAATCGGGAATAACTGCGTCGCGCCTATTCTCGTTTCACTCGGGAGAGAAAGTAGCCGTGGTTTTATAAAATAACACGAGCATCGTTGCATAATATATTTCATTTATTTGGTTGGTCCGTAATATCCGAGTGCGGTGACGCTCGAACGGGAAATGGGAAACGAGGAGGAAACGATCGAGTCGAGTTTCTCCATCCTCGGCCGTTTTAATACCCGGCAGTAATTTCTAGAGTCGAGAAACTCCACCGTAGAAACTCGTCGCATCTTGTATCTGGCCGGGATAGGCTGTGGAATAATCGAGAGAGATTAATTCGAGAGAATAGAAAAGGCTTGGCTCTCCTCGAGTGTGCTCGAGGATCCAAGTCCGTCGAGGAATCGGTCCGGAGGAATCTGGGCCCTGTGTTTTCACGTCGAGCGCGAGAAAACAGAGTCGTGGAACGTCGTCAATCGCCGGTCTTGTGGCAATCATTAAAATGCATCGTGCGTCGTGGAAACACCCTTTCTAACAGTCAGATAGAATGCCATAAATTTTACCGGTAATCGAGCCAACCTCCTCTAAATGGAGACGCGAGATTTCTTTCCGGGACGAAAGAATGGTCGGTCGCTTAGGTATCTAACCTTGCCAATCATCGATTCAAATCCGAATATCTCCTCCTGGCCCCCCACTTCGTTGCTCCCGTTTCTCCACTTCAAATCCACTTTGTCGAAACCACGCACGATTGCGTCGATTTCTTTGCCGATTTAAAATTATATTCGCTCCTCTGGCTTGACTTCGATAAAACATAACCTTACTTTGCGATATATACGAGCCTTGCGAATCATTGATTCAAATTTTTTCTTTGAAATATTTACTTTGAACGTCACTGTATTTATTGTGCTTTCGATTTGCTTTTTCGTGATCTTGCCTTTTCATAATCTCACTTCGTACAGTCGTACGTTAAATAATATACGACGAGGAATATCTAATTAATTTTTCGACTCGACTTTCTCGTCTCTCGTTTGATTATTATTCACAATACGGATTATTAAAATTGGAAAGTAATTTTAATTAATTTAGCAAAAAATTCCGTCAAGGGACACGGTGGAAACCGGTACAAATGCTTTATCTTAGTTTCACCCGTTTCCCTTCCCACTTCCTCGGCCCATTCTTCCTTCTCCAACTTCTCCAATGTTTTTCTGCTTCTCTTCAACCGCCAACGCCCATGACGTTCACCCGTCGACCTTCTTAAGAGAGATCCGTCGACTTTTCCATCGTCCTCGATCTCTAAACGGCGAAGAGGAACCGAAGAGGATCAGAGATCGTCACGAAAGCATCGAGTGATAGATGACACGCTTACGATAACGAATGACACTCGATGCGAGGTCTCGAGCATCCTGTATACTCGCCTCTCAATGCCTCTTCCATCTTATCGCGCGTTTACTTTCGAACAACGAGCAAATAAATGCTAGGCTAAATATCAACATAGATCGTCGACTCGTTTTCCATTTCGTTCAAAGTAAAGATCGACTCGAGCTAGCCAAATATCTCTCTCTCTCCCTCTCTCTCTCTTTCTCTCTCCGTATTTGTATCCATTTCCATGCATTCTCTACTTGCTCGAGCCTCGAATCCCGATTACCAGCCATTCCTATGCGAGCTTCTCGAGTATTCTCCCATACGAGAACGATTTCTCTCGGCTAATCAGCGGTAATTATCTTCCGGGAAGATAGGAGAAGAAGTAGTGGGCGTGCGTGCAAAACTCAAAGAGAAACAAAAATCTTTGTACGAGTTATTCTATTAATCTTGCTATTAATAAGCGTTTAATAATTCTCTATCTTTTCGCACGTATGTGAAACGTACAATTCGGCAAAATAGCCGAAGAAAAATAAAAGATCTTACACGTATAAAAAAGAAACAACTTTTTTGCTAATATTTTTTAACCAATAATTCGACTCTCGGTTTCCTGGATAAGAAAGCAGAGGAAAATCAACGAAATTACAGTTGGGGGGATTTTCGAACGTATAATAGATAATAGAGATTCCTCGATAAAATGTGCACGCTCGCGTGGGGGTCATAGGTGATCCATCCGCTCTGTCTCCCGGAGAACCACGCCACGAGCGGGAAACAGGGACGAGCGCAGAGGGATTTTCTTTTTCCCTTATAGAGGCTCGGATCCGGATCGAGGCGATCCATAAAAAGAGGCGCGGTTTCACCCGCCGCGAGGACTTCCGGTTCGAAAAGGTTTCACGTGTTCGACTCGATGGAATTTTCATCGCTCGGCCCATTTTCTCCCGGACAGGCGAATTCGCCTCCGTTCCGACGGTTCACTCGCTCCTTCCTTTTCCTATCCACGCGATCTCGTCCTTACGCCGGCGTGACGGATTTAATGCATTATTAATAAAACGCGGGGAAATATTATCGCGGTTTCTAATCCGCGCGGAGGGGAGGCGCGTGCAAGCGAAATATCATCGGGCCAGGCGGGGAAAAAAAAAATTCCGGAAGAGCAAACACGCGAGCTTTCACGTGTAATCGCGGAACAAAAATCATGCGGCTTCGTGCCGGGCAGCGATGCGGCGTCGTGGAAAAGGAGAAATCGCGAATATCTCGTTGTACACCAACCCGTGTGCTGCATATACGCAAGTATTTGCACACCATTGTATTTAAGTATTAATCAATCGGTTCTGTTATATTTCCCGATACACTTGGTTCCAAAAGTGTCCATGTCTTTGGCAAAGTTTTCAATATTTTTCTCCTTGAAATTGAATGGGATCTTTCCCATGCGTTATTATTCTTAGATGAAAATGGACGATACTGCTGGCGTGTATATCAGGAAGAATTGAAATATAAAATTTTAAATATACGTAACGTAGAATTATTACACCGAGTGGAATGATAATAATTCGACACAACGCCCGACAAATTAAGACTAAAGACGTATTTCCACATTTGCATAATGATCGCTTTATCGGAACGAGGAAGGCGTTAAAACGGTGTCGTTAAAGGAATTAAACGAGCCGTCCCCGTGTACGACACCAAGATTAATCCAACGTAATCCCCCGAACGTATTAATTATCGTTATACCGGCATCCGTTCCCGCTTTAATTACACACATTTCACAAAGAATTCACAAACACGGGTGGACACGTAACGATTACCCGCCAACCGTATAATCAAGTCTCGTTGTTCCTCCACGCTCCCTCCTCGTATAGAAATATATATTGGCGCGACGTGAATTGCGAAATCGAATTAGTGGCATACGAAAAAAAAAAAAAAGAGAGCGAAAGGAAGGAAGGAAAAAAGGAAGAAATGTGTCGAAACTGATGTAACCGCGGCCGGAAACGAGCGATGGACTTTCACTGAGGGAGGCCCAGAGAGCGTGCGCACGCTTGTACGTAAGCGCGAACACGGTTGCTGGAGGAGGTTGCACGCGTGGGCGGAAGTTACACATTAAAGTTACGTCGAACCGGGACGGACAGGTGCACCGGTACACGCATTCCCTCCGCATTGTTCGCCACGAACCGGCGCATCTCTCGAACGGAATCTTTCCATGGAAAGACTCCTTGGAACGGGTATGCCCACGCTTTATGCAAATCGAAGGATCGCGTACCATTGGATCGGTTGTGTGTGTGTGTGTGTGTGTGTGTGGTGTATCCAGAGGACGCGAAACAAGGGATATGGGATTGGATTGTCTCTCGAAATCGATTCGTAGAAATAATCTGGGGGAAAGCGATGGAATTTGGGTAGAAAGAGATCGAGGATGAATTTGATTTTTTTTTCTTTGGCAAGGATGAGGAAAGTTGGGATCGAAACGTCTCGAAATTGATTCGTGGAAATAATCTGAGAGAAAGTGATAGAGTTTGATTTTTTTTTTTTTTTTGGTGAGGATGTAGATCTTTGTTGTTTTAAAAAGAAGAATGAGAGTGGAAGAAGTTGAAGTGTCGAAATTGAAATTCGTAGAAATATTCTTGGTAGAGAAAAATGATCGTTGAGAGATTAGTGAAAAGTATTGTATTGATTGAGAGAAAATGGCGCTACGTTTATAGAAGAAAGGAAAATGAAATAACATTTAAATTGAGGACAGGATTCAAATTTGTCAAGAATTAAAATATATCTACGTATATATTTTCTCGATCAATATTAATAATAATTTCTCTTTATAATTTCTCTTTAAATTATCGCGCAGACATGTCTGTTTCCCCCTTTTTTCGAATTTTATCGAAACTCTACGATCGTTATCTCCGATCTTAACGAAATAAGAGAAGATAAAATTTCCCAATGCAAAACTATTAAATTGTGTAACGAAATAAAATATCTATATATAAATTTTTAGATTTAGTTGTTAAGAATCGGGTATGAAATAACCGGGGTCGTGAGCGTTACCGTTTCTCCTCCGACTCTCTTCCAGTCGAGCCGTTTTCAGTCGGATTAAAATTATTAATCTTTTGCGCGGCGCCTAATTGTTTGCCCGACGAATTTATCACGGCACGACTGCTTTAATTGCGCCTACCTCGCAAGGACTAATTAAAGAAAGGCAAGAACGCTTCTTCTTCTTCTTCTTTTTCTTCTTCTTCTCCTCCTCCTCTCTCTCTCTTTCTCCATCTCCTCTTCTTCTTCATAAACACATATATACACGTCTGCTTGTACGATAACATCGTCTAAACGGAACTAACGAGCGAGTTGTTCTTAATACGCGCGCGAGCGAGCACACTCGCGAGAGAAAGAGAGAGAGGCGGGATAATATCCGTGGAGAGAGATTTTATATTGTCGTGAGTTGTCCATTCAGCGCCGATAATCGCTCGTTATGTCTCCAACTTTCTCCAAATTAGCGATGGAACACTCGGCACAACTCGCATTAGATAGGGTTGCTCCATCGTCTTCCTTTTACTTTCGTGCCTATTGTTGAATGGGAGGAGGATCCATCTCGAGGGGAAAATCATGGATCGCGTGTCTGGGAAACTTGTCAGGGAAAATTGCCTCGGAAAATTGTCCGTTGTTCGAGCGATTGCACGTTCGAAAGTGTTCATTTTGCATGGGAAAACTTTCGTTCGAAGAGAATCTGACCCTTCTTCCGAATATTCTTTGAGAAATTTTGAAAAGATATTTTTATCGAGTTTTCTTTTAGATTCGGAAGGAATTCGAGGTAGCCTTCGTCAAAAGCATTTTTTTATATTCTTTTAGAATTTCTCGAGGGGATCAAAATTCGTGCACGTCTCGTTCCATTCTTCCTTTTCCAAAATTAAAACTGGGAAGATATTTTTTCGAGTTTTTTTGGAAAAGTTTACATTTGGAAGGAATTCGAGCCTTTCGTTGCCTTTCCTCTTTCGATAATCGAAAACCTCGTCTTTCCTTCGATCTTCTTCCTTTAAAGTCAAAAGCATTTTTTTTTTTTTTTCGCAAACACACACGAAATCTGTCTCGTCCAGCGATCGACGTCTATCTCGAATCTGGCCGAAAAATCCGAGGCCAACATCGAATCGATCGATCACTCTATCGCCGTATCATCTCTCGCGAGCCACCACCGATCCTCGAAATCCTTCTCCAATCCATCTCCATCACCGGTCCCATTATTACCACCTAGCTAACCCACATTTACCACGAGTCGCGTTCACTTTTACGCCCGTTCCCTGTACGCGACACACCGAAACGGCACCGAATTGGCCGTGATGTGGCGAGAGATAAATGTCCAAGTATAAATCTTCGGGACATGAGAACGTGCCAAACATTGTCTCTCACACGGGGCAGCCGAGCTTCCGCTTAATGGCAACGCGGCCGTGTTATTACGCGTAATTCCGCCTCGAGGTGGCCATCAACCGGGCCCAAGTCGGTCGTGAACAAGCTTCCTACCGAATTTCGCCCGAGACGACTCTCGTAAAAAAAATCGAGGCTCCGATAATAATAATTCCTCGTGAAAGGAAGCGCCGTTTGACGAATTCGGGACGAGTGATAAAAAGTTTTCGAGGCTCTCTCTCTCTCTCTCTCTCTCTCGAGGGGCGATAATCGAGGGAGGAAGAGTCGTGGGTGATTATTTAGACTCGTCATCTCTCGGAGATCACGACACTTTCTTTTCCAATTCGAAGCGTGAAAGAGGGAATGTGTTTACGAGAGGCAGTCCTACGTACGTATGTATGTATGTAGATAGGAGGTTTCGCCGTGAAAGCGACCCTTCAACTCGGCTCCTCGACTCAACGTGGACGACGTTACGCGTTTATTTTTAGAACAAGTCCTCTCTCTCTTTCTAGGCGCGAAAGAAAAAAGAAAGGGTTTCTCGTGATGTTTCGCGAATCAGATATCGAATGGATCGAGAAGATATACGATATAATTTGGCGGCACAATTTGGTGCAACGATTATGTCAATTTGTTAGCGCGTGCATTTATTCCCGTTTGAATATCGCTCAATTTTTTTTTTTTTTTAAATCCATTATGCGTTGTTGGAGCTCGTCGAATGAATAAACAGGTGGTTCTTTTGATTTTTGAAAAATTGAATTATAAACATCAAAACTATATTGGAGACAATAACATCATGAAAAAGGGACATCGATATTGACGGTACAATCGATCGTGTATAAACTTGAACCAAATTATAAAATTGCATTGGCAAAATCGCAAACAGATTCTCTCACATACTTATTTACTTAAGTAAATTTAATTTCAGAGGACGATCAGATCGTTAAAAGATCGATAAATATTCAAGAAAAATTTATGCGGCAGACAGATTGATTCGATAGAAATTCCATGGAATCGAGTGCGCCAATTTTAATTGAACGGCCGCGTGTTTCGATAATTAATCGATGAAAATCGATACTCGAGAACGAGTTGCACGCGTTGCACCGGTGGAATTACAGGAGGAGTCGTAGCAAAGTCGTTCACGGTTACCGTTAATCGATGTCTCCGTGCGTTACGTTTTACTCTTACTAATTTCTGAACGAAAGTCAGCGACGACTTTGGTTGCTCAGCCATCGAGGTAGATAAACTCTTAGCTGGCAATTACGGGCGAGAGGGGGGGGGGAGACACCCCCTCCCCTTTGCCATCGAGTTAATAACTCACGTTTTAAGAGGCGGCCTTAGCCACTGCATGGAACAGTTCGATAATTGCTTTTCACCAACATCTTCTGCTCTCTCTCCCTCCCTCTATTTCCACTTGTTCGATCGTTTTCCAACTGGGATGGAGAAATGTGAGAAACCTTTTCGGGAATATTTTTGAAAGTATCGACAATAATTCAATTTCGTTTCATCCCTTTGCTTTCCATTGCTTTCTATGGCCTGTTCTTACGATCATCTCTGAGAAAAATGTGATCTTTTTTTAAAATTTTAGGGAATACGATATTGGGAAATATTTTCGTGATTGATTAAATATGTACTCAAATTTAATATTACAATCATATAAAATATCCGTTTCTTAATAATATAAAGGATTTTCTTTTTTTTTTCTCTATAAATTTGAACTTGAAAAATTCCAGACAGAATTGGAAATACGCGTATTTAATTATGATTAATTATTTAATCGATGAGTATCTTCAGAAAAATATCCAATGATAATGGCGAGTTATAAAATGATGTACCAGAAGAACGAAGAGATGTACAGATGTACGAAGGTTGACGTGGGCGAGAGTCACGTCAGAGAAGAATAATCGAGATCGATTGGATGGAACAATCGCGAAAGTAAGAGTGAGAAAAAGAATGGGGCCCATCAACGGAGAAACCCGAGGGGATTAGCCTCGATGAGCGCGATGATTCGATGAGAAAGTTTTGCTTAATCTCGATACACGGCGAGACATATTTTACGGATAGGATTGGAAGACTTCTTTGCGCGAATATTCGTATCGATCGGCACGCCCTTATCGGCCTGTTCCCTTTTAGCAAGTTTAGTTTAATCGACGGAGAAAAAATTGGCGGAATATCGAACGTTTTACGCTCAATCTGCTCGACGGAATTCCAATTTTAATGGCATCGGCGATAATCCGATGAGTTTGGAGCGCGGCTTAAATGTAGATTGGCTCGCGATATATCATAGGAACGGGTGATAAAGGCGAGAGCGAGTATATCTGCACTGTATATCACTTGTCTCGTAATTAAAGCTGCCCACCGGTTCCGATAGTGTTGAATGATAAGCGAGGCGATAAGCGTGGATACAAATTAAACGTTTTCCATCCGCCTCCTTCGTCGAACGAAACGATCGCGCAAATTTTCCCACGAAAAATACGCGTCTTCTCGCGATCGGATCACGAGTTAATCGCAGAATTTATCCATAAACTTCGCGCCTTGGAATTCGCCACTTTTCACTTTTCTTCGCTCTCAAGTCTTTGGTAATTAATTAGCTCGAGATGTTTAAACTCTTAAGCGAATCTCCAAGGGGAATCTTGGACTTTCGCGTGATAATTTGAAACGCGTTCAGTGTTGCATCAAAGTGGAGGAGATTATATCGATTTTCAATAAGAAACGGCTATTAAAACGAGAGAAACGAACAAACGATCATCGTGAAATGGAAAAGTAATTAATTAATTAAGAACCAGAAGAGTCAAACTGATCGGAGCCTGAATCATATGGCTCCCGAAAAGTGGCAAATACCAATTGAACGTACATTTTAAAAGAAATGAGAAGAAAAATTCGAAGGGAACGGGATCGGCCACTTTTGATCAACGCCAACAACAGGTGGCGATTATTTTATATAATAGTTCAAAGTAGAAGAAGTCTGGCTGGTGGACTGTGAGAAACAGGAACGCAAAGGTGAGGAAAGCCGGTTTATTCGGTTCAGCAATCTCGTTCACCAAGCTGGCTGCATTCCGTCAAATCGAGTCCGACAGATTTACCGTGGAATCATGCAAATCATGCGTCTGCCCGCCGCTATCATCGTCTTCTCCGGCTATTTGCTCGCGCGTCGAAGAAACGGGCGTCGCCCTGGCGAAAAAGTTAATCGAAAAGTTAATGCTCGTCCTCTTTGCACGGGCCACTTTCACTCGATTAGACAGGCCACCGAACGGCTTCACTCGGGGACGGCCTCACTTTAGCGTTGTACACTTTAGCAGGGAAAACAAGCCCGGCCCACCCCCTTTAAAGCCTGTTTGAGAATAAGATTTAATTCACGATAGGGCCGGTCCGCTTTCGCTACCAGAACACCATAATCACTCGGACACGTTGATGTATTGCGCGCCCCGGGGCCCAAACTCGCGTACACCGCTTTAATTACGGGCCTGGGCTGCGGCCCAGACTCCCCTATATATACACCAACTCATTGAAATTTGGCCCGGATACCCTGTTGCGATCCGGAATGGCCGAGATCTCTTGGAAAGTAAAATTGGAATTTTGCTCGTGTCCCGCGAGCTTTCGAAGCTTTTTCGATTTTCCGGTGGATCTCGTTGCTCGTTTCATACGAATACTACGAAATACTCTGCGTTTTTCAATTCCTTCGATTTCTAGATTTTGATCATTTTGAATTTGATCTCTTGGAAATACTTTTGAGGTTAATTTTTCGTACGGACTGGAAAGAATTATTGGAAAATTAAAGCGATCGTGTCGTTAGGATCATCTCGCGTTCAAATTTTCCAAAAATAAGAAAATCTAACGTGAAAATATTATTTTGAAATTCTTGGAGAATTTGGCGCGAAAATAAGCTCGTTAAGATTTCTTTTGAAAATCAAAGTCTTGGCTGGCGTGAAAGTGCAGTAGGAGAATGGTGTTCGTGATATTGTCAGTCGGCCGAGATCGATCCGCTCGCCGCGATATAATTGAATATATCGATGGCCAGGACTCTCGGCCAAGTAACCTCGAAATTCGATGCTGGATCTGGCTGCTCGATTCGAATATTCGCATCGGATGTCCGACAGGTAACAGATACGCGCTTTCAAACACAGAATGTAAAGCGGCCGGTTAACCTAGAATATCTCTTGTTAAGGCAATGACTAAGAGATTCTAGCAATTAGTCGTGAATCTTAACGATCCTCCCTGTGTGCATCCAACCACGCCTAACAGAAGATCTAATTTTAATTTATTTTAATTCAACCCGGCCAAGTTGATAGATTAAAATCGGCAACATATTTATCTTCGATTTGTATTTACGATAGCGTCCGATTTTGGCAGATCGAATAGATTTATTCCTCGAATAAATCTTCTAACTTGTTGTTATTACATATTATTTATATCGTAGACAATTTTTCATCGCGCTCGAAAAATTTCATCTTCATACACACCAGAAAAAAGAGATATCGATTTGCCACGGCTAATATTTCCCCGTTAGTCCTTGCGTTTATTTAAAAATAAAATGTTATATTTACATATCCTATTAAAAAATATTATAATATAAACGTACGTAAGAAACGATTATTATCGATAGAAATTTTCACTCAAACTTTTCAATCAAAGGAAAGAATGAAAAAGAAAAAAGTGAATAATTGAAATTTAAATTTCTCTTAAATGACGATGACACAAAATTGATATTTGTGGAAAAATCGAAGTTTCAAAATCTTTTTTCAGCCATTTTCGATCGATGGAAATGGCAGATATTCGTGAAACGAAGGGGAAAAAAAACGATCGAGACGAGATATTCTCGACGAAGGAAGGCCGAGACGAGTTAGAGGAGACGCGAGAAGGCGGAAAAGATGGACGGTGGCGTGTCATTAGAGAGTGGCGGGTACGTGGCTGGGCCGACAGAGGAGGGATAACATTCCTGCTTCTGTCGATAGATCGATCATCGTATCGTTCTGCCCTCCTCCTCCTCCCGCCTGCCTGCTCATCTCTCGCGTGTTTCGAGCTATTTCTCGAGAAGGAGAACGCACTCGTCTCGCTCGTCGGTTTTTCACCGACCGTTTCTCCGACGCCGTCGATTGTTCTATCTGTTGGTCGGTGATCGATCGAAAGGCGAAGAAGAAGGCCCGCGAGCGTGAGGGATGGACCAACTCTGGAGGAGGAGGAGGAAATGAAAGGTTTTTGCTCGTCGGGGATCGTCGACAGTTTCCTGGGGAAAGAAGTAACGTTATGCCACTTTTCAGTGGCAAGAAGAGTCTCGATAGAAAACGATATTCTTTCCTTCGAAGAGCAAACATGTATAGCGATTCTTTTTTAATCTAGAGAGCTAGATTATTATCGATGTAGAGAGATAAATGATTTCCTAGTGAGAACGCACTATTTTATTTTTCTTCTTTCTTTTTTTTCTTTTTTTTTTTTTTTTTTTTTGATCCGATGGCAGTAAAATTCGAGCGAAACTGGATCGTATTGGCTGGATATATTTATACAGGATGTTATCATTGTTTTATCGGTGTTACGTTAAATTCACGTTAAAATTAGAAAAATTTGATGATTCAACAAACCCGAGAAGAGAAAGAGAAAGATGAACTACACGTGTAAACAGTTATCGTATCTAGATAGCGGATTTTTGTTTTCTTTTTTGTTAATTAATGGTTCGCCGCAATTGCTTGTTATCGAGAAAGTGTCAATATCATGTGCATAAATGCTCTTTATCCGGGAAAGTGCATACAAACGCGTGGAAAAAAGGAAACGTTGGAGGATAAATAGAAAAGTAAAATCGTGTTGAACATCGGCGGTACAATCGGCATTCTAAATTGAATCGAATCAAAGAATCTCCCCCATATAAAAAGAAAAGAAAAAAACAACAAGAGCACCATTTAAACATACGTTAAAACCACCCACGCGCAAAATTAAGTCGCGTACCTGCTCGGTAAACGAAACTCTCTCTCGAAGGATCAAAGCAAAATGGAAACGGGGCGTTCTCCCCAACTCGCTTTTCCCGCCTGCTTTTCGTCCCGTTCCTTCAGATTGCTCCATTTTGATCCCAACGCCGTTTCGCCGTCACGCGTCGCTGCGCATCGAATTAATTAATATAGGCTGGTATCGTTCGGCCGGCAAGAAGCGAAATAGCGCCCTCTTTTTTCCGCAAAAAGGAAACAACTCCACCAGCCGGTACTCTCATTATGCGAGTCGTCTTACAGAACGATAACTTTCTCGATACTGTGTGCCTGCCTCTGCCTTCCCTCTTTTTTTCTCTCTCTTTTCTCTCTCTCTCTCTCCTCGATTTCTTCTTCGTATTCCTCTCCCCCGATATCTTATCGATGCAGACAAGAACGAGACGCGGGGCAACGGACGATGGCCAACTCTCTACGTGGAAACTGGCCTTTACTCCTCAATGAGCTCTTCTTCCTCCGCAAGAGTTACCGCTAATCTCGCGCTGGTGCTGTTGCCACCGCGTTTACACGAGCAGTACACGAATTAGTAATAATTTCGATGCGAAAATTATTTTTTTACAGTTTCTGCTCGACAGTTTTTCCACGTCCGTAATAATAATTGGCGAAAATGTGGAAATATGTAGGTAAATAGAATTTCGAAGTTGAAGGGGATGGTGATTTCGTACACGTGATTATCGTACGTCATTATTGTGAATTTCGAGAAAATATTACGAGAAATTATTACAGATCTTTCGTAGATCTTTCGGCTTCATTTTTGTGTGAAATTTGAGATATTTAAATGTATATGTAAATAAAGGAAAAAAACTGCAAGGATACGTATTTCATTTCAAACAAAGGAAAATAATTAGTGAATTTGTAATAAATCAGTGAATCGCAATAAAGATAGCGATAAAGGAATAAAAGAATCTATTACCTCTGTGATGAAATTAATTACCGGACAATGGACAGGTTCTCGAATAAATCATTTTCAATGGAAATTTCACTTACCAATAAGTTATCTCGATGGAGATTAAATGCAAATTAATCATTATATCATTAATTATTCAATTTCGAAAACAAACCATCCAATATTTAACAATCCATCCATCTTGGCGGAATTCTTCAATTAAAATTCCAACGCTATACGTTTCCGCGCTTCAAACTCGATCCTCCATCCTTCGAAAATCCTTCAATTGCGAAACGCGCGCGTCCAATTTTTTCCCCTCTCTTTGAAAATGGCCTTCTTTCGAATCCCCTCGATCTCGATCTCGAGATTCGTTCGTGAAGGGGCGGAACGAGGGAGGAGAAATAGCGGTCTCGACTCGAGGTACGGTCCTTGAAAACGTAGGGCGCGTTGCCTCGCAATTAGTGGAAATAATTTCGTCGTTAATTGCGTCACGGGCTGCCGGCCGCGTGTTTTCTCCCGTTGCGCCGTTTCTTACATGCCTCGAGCCTTTCCACAATCCGCTTTCTTGCTTTCCAACCGCGTGCCTCGCCCGATCGTATCTTTCTCGCCAATGGACGCGACGTGGCGATGCAAAAATTAAGCGGTTTCGATCGTTGTCACGTCGCTCGTCTCGTCGCATTGTTCTACGGGAGATATTTCATCCCGTAGGTGGAACAATTGGAGGAGAAAGGCTGTTACTTGGCTGTGCGCGTACCATTCCTTTCTTACTTACAAAGTTTCGACGAATAATGTCTGAAAATTTTTCTCCTCTCTATCTTAGGAAAGCCTCGCGTGAATAATAACCTAAATATTTTGAAGAAAGAAAATAGCAACGTAAATTTTCCGAAGGGAGAAGAGTCTACTACTTTCTTATGCGATACCAGTCGGAATAGCGCGCCGAGATCTCGATTAATCAATTTAAACGTGGAGATAAATGGAGATCGAACCAGATCAGAGGCAGGAAATAAGTATAAGTGATGAAGTTTAAATTTAAATTTCATTGCCGTTGGGCAAATTCTTTCGAAATTGCAAAGATGAAAATTCACAATGAAACTGTGCAACAGTAAGACGAGATCCAAGCTAGCTACATTATCAATAATTTGCAATACGATAAAGACTCGTCCCGCCATTGCGTGCTGGCCTCGTTATCACTCGTTGGATCACTCGAGGAAGCGAGGCTGACACGCGTCGGACGTGATTTTGATAGATGACCACGTGCGGATAATTCACGCGTGGAAAATGCAAATGTGTGTGTGTGTGCGCGCGCGTGTGTGTGCGAGAGAGAGAAAGGGGGGGGAAAGAGAGAGACGACGAGGATCGGGCACAATGAGAAGCGCACGGCCTAGTTTCGTGGACGTGCCTCTGGATCTTGCAATCGACCAAACATCACGATGTAAATTAAACAGTTTCTTCCTGTTTCTATCTGAGCAGAGTTTCGCGGGAACGAGCTCGGTTTTTCGCGACAAGAAGTGGAATTTGCGCGCGAATCAGGCGACCGTTTCGATACGTCACGCTGCTGGGTATGAGTCCTCTGGCAACCGTAACGCAACGTTATCTTATGAAACATCTGTTTGAGTTTCTACCGTTGCTAGAGGAAATAACGTTGGCTGTTGCTGATGGCTAAACGTTTGGACTACTTCCAAAGCACTTTATTTTTATTTATTTATTTATTTTTTTTTTTTTTCCGTTGTTGAGAAGAATTTGAGGAAGATTTGTTGGAGATCGATTTGACAAGAGAAGAAAAAAGTAATGTTAATAATTTACATAATGGTAAATTGTTTGATTGATCGCGAATGTCAAATCTTCGAGACTTTTGCTTCGATCCAGGTTTAATACGAATCTTGAAACGTAGGATCAATTCTTGTAGAGCATTCTCGAAAGAAAAAAGGATTGAACAGTGTTGGCTTATGAGAAATCTTCTTTCCCTCGAAAGAAAAAAAAGAGAATTGCAACCCGTTCAGAAATTTGATCCGTCTCTTGTTTCGACGAAATTTCGTAAATCTGGTAGCGCGTATCCGATCCACTTGATTCCGAAGAAAAAAAAGGAAACGTTTGATTTCAAAAGTTTGACTACTCGTCCACCTTTGACCGATGCGTATCCAGTTGCTGAAAAATTTCCAACCAAAGGAAAAAAACATCAAAAACAATCGGAATCTGTCTGTTCTGAACTCAAAAGTTTGAACTTACACAATCTTTTGACTATTCGAGTACATTATTTACGAAGGTATCGAATGACTATCCACTCGAGTTATCAAATTCTACCAGAGAAGGAGTGTCACGTTCAAAAGTTCCACCACTCATCCATCTTTGACGAGACTGATCGAGAGTTCCGTATTGCAAGTATTCGCAAAAGTATCGATTTACGAAACTGTGTATCCAGTTACCGAAAAATATACGTACCAAAGAAGAAAAAGGAAAGAAACTTACATTAAAGAAATACATGGATTATCATATCGAAAAAGCATCTAAAATTGTTCGCAAAATTTTATCGAACTTTATAAGCTTGCCAGCCACGAGAGTGTATCCAATCCATCCAGCTGACCGGTACCTCGGAACGGGAGCGCATGGTGGCTCGATTTTGACATATTTCCCCGTATGACCTTGAATAGCCGAAGATGCCGCGACGGGCCGAGGAGGAAGAAGGCGCTGGAAGAAGGACGAGTGACGATAGTAGTTAGCGGTAGAAAAGAAGAGGGTGAAGGAGCGAGGAGGAAGGAGAGAGAGGGAGAAGCGAGGCGGTGGAGCGAGAGGGAGAGAGAGGAACGGCGGCCAACGAGAGACAAGACGAGGAGGGCCGATGATGGCTACGATGGTGATGGTCAGTGGTTGTATACCGGTTAAGCCGTTCAGTGCCAGGCCGGCGTCCGTCACGGTTAAACCTCGACCGCTACGCCCGTGTTCCATCTCTCGTAGACCGATCCTCCGGGATATCGCCCTTCCGCCTCGCCTCGAGATCCTTACCCCGAATCGATGCCCGCCCAAATTCGTCCGAAACCGATCTCTCTCCAACAATTGTTCTCTCCATCCATTGATCGAGAGTCTTGTCCGAGGATCCGAGTGATAATTATCGATAACTTCGATAACTTCGTAACGATTGGAGGATCGGTGTAGTAGTAAGCTCGGTCGTCATCATTGGCCATCCAAGATCCTTGACCAAGGATATTGGAACGTGACGACAGATCGATCGTTCCAGAATTTGCATCTCGATCCCTTTGGCGGAAGGAGAAGAGAATCTGCCGGAAATTAAATCCAACGGTTCGCAACGGAAGAAGGTGAATTACTCGTATTCCATCCGGCTGACTCATACGAAGCGAGTCGACTCTCCTCTCTTCTCTAAGAGGAAGCGTTGCAGCATCGATCAACACAGGTTGCACACAGCCGCGATACACTTGGATCGGACCAATCCATCTGTCTGTCTTCGTCTCGTCGGTGCTCGTTCGCAGAACAGAGAACCCGAAAAGTTCTCTTCCCTTTCGTTGATAAAAGAGATAGATCGAAGGGAGAGATCGGGGAGAGATGAAGGAGTGAAAATTTGAAGGAGAAGGAGGAGGAGGAGGAGGAGGCGAAGGGGAGGAGGAAGGGGGAGGGACGAGGGAGGAAAAATTCGGGTGGAAGAGGCGAGTGCAGAATGGCGAGTGACACGCCGCTATCAGAAGGGGAAGCGGGAAACGAAGCAACCAGCCGTCGTCAGGATACCAGGATTCGGAGCGAGCGCGGATGAAGTAATTACGAGGATTGACCAGTCACGGACCAGTCTGATCCCAAGGGAGATCCAGGTACTTCTTCCGCGTGTCTCTCATTCTTCCGTGCTTCCTTCAGAAAATCGTGCCCGCTGATCGGCCGCCGATATTCTCTCTCTTTCTCTTTCGCCGATCCCCTCGGTTTCTCGCCTCGCCTCGCCTCGCTACAACTTCATCGAGAACGTAGAAACGAAGCGGGCAGAATTCGATCGATCGGCCGATTAACCCTTTGCGTTTACCGCCCTCGGTCGCCCCTCGAGTGTCGTTAACCCTTCGATTCGATGGTGAATAAGAAAACTTCGAATCTTATTTTTATTGTATTTATTGCAATCTCGATTTCGAGTAATTATTATTAATATTTATTCTAATTCTGATTCGTATTCTTCGCGTGATCGAAATTTTAGTTTGCGTTTAGGTATGTACATTGGTCTTCGTACATTCTTCATCAATCAAGCTAGCTTAAATTCGAATTATTTGAGACAATTTAAGTGTATATTTGAAGAGATGCGTTTCACAATGTTGAATCGATTGAAATTGAAAAAAAAAAAAAAAAAAATTCTCTCAAAAACCTTCAAAAACCTGTAAGACGGTTGCAAGATTACGATTCGCTAATTTTTACCCCGATCTCGTATTCGATCGCTTCTGTCTCGTTGAATGAAGAAGAAGAAAGCTCCGTTCCATTCCATTGGAAAGCTCGCAATAGAAAGCCGAGGCGAGTTTCTTAACGCTTCGAATAAACGGTGAAGGGTGAAAAAAACAACGTTGCCGTTGTAAAAGTAAAAGCGGGAATGGGACAGCCCATACCTCATCTAGAGGCCAGACCGTTTGTCCTTTACAAACGTATGCAATCGTCTCTCGTTCGCCAGGGGACATGGGAGGAAAAACGGAGACGGAGAATGGGGGAGGGGGAAAGGAAGGAGGGGAGGCGAGAAGAAAGAGATTTTATCCGCGAAAGCAATCGCGCGACGCGATAAAGACCCGACAATTCAGCTACCAGTTGGCGAGTCCTTGATGGCCGATGCTACCGATTTCCATGCCCACTCGAATACCGTAACGATGCCGAACGTGACTTCGATCGAAAACCAGCCGCGATACGTACGTTCGTTTCCAGTTATCTATTACCGTTGTCATACTTCCGTAATACTTCTTCATCGGCCGTTAATCGCGCGTACAGCCTTATGCCTGGTCCACACCGACCGGTTTAAAGGAATCGAAGAGTCGAGAGAGAGAGAGAGAGAGAGAGAGAGAGAGAGAGAGAGAGAGAGAGATGGAAAAACGAGGCTTGTCGATTTTTCGAATTATACTTTCGACTAAATTTGAGTTTTATTTCTTAAAAAAAAAAAAAAGAATTTAACGTGATCAGAACTAGGATCGAAATTTGAAAGGTTCCTTTCTTTGGAGAATGAAGAGAGAAGAAGTGTACGTTCTAAATTGATTAAGGTGTAAAGAAAGGTGTTATGGGGAAAGGAAGAGAGTTTTAATTACGTGTTTTATAATTGTGTATCATCGTTTTCGAGATTTGTGTACGATGAATATACAGGATATGTATCATATGGGGGATCGAAAAACTTGGATATAGCGGCAGAGATCAAAAGGAGGCTAGGCAAGGTTACAAAAGGTTCTCTGTCCTCCTCGTGGAAGTCCACTTTCGTCTTCCGTGTTTCGATCGAACGGCGGTGTTTGTTTTGCGTGTTGCTTGGAAATGTTCGTCCCATGTGTCTCGAATAGCATCTGAGATAGCATCTAAGGTAAACGTCCCAGTTTGCCGGATAAACTTTTCAATATTTAAAAAGAAAAGTGAATACGAAAAGTGATCGCAAACTGCTACATTTTTTAAATAAAACTTCAAAAACTTTCG
Organism: Apis florea; assembly: GCF_048593485.1. Classification (NCBI taxonomy): domain Eukaryota; kingdom Metazoa; phylum Arthropoda; class Insecta; order Hymenoptera; family Apidae; genus Apis; species Apis florea. The sequence goes on along the minus strand of NW_028256549.1, from coordinate 4,212,796 downwards.
TTTCACTTTTGCAGAAGAATTAAAAAAATATATATATTTCTATTTTAAAAAAATAATGATGTAACAATATTCCAAAAATTAAGAAAACAGGAATAGAAATAATCAAATCGAAGAATGATATAAACGGATAACACGCACAAGTAGTTAACAGTCGTGTGGCGCTAGTGTCGCATCGTTGTCGTGACGATAATTGGAATATCAGAGAATTGGAATTTCGATCGAAGAAATTGTCGATAAACCTCGATTTCGTCAAGGAAAGCAGAAAGCGTAGGAAAGTGACACTTGAAGAGCGAGCCAAGAAACATCGTCCAGTTATTAAAAGCAAAAAAGAGAAAAGTTAATGGCGCTCGTTCGGCAAATCGTTTCGAATCAACTTTCGAGTTAATTATCTCGAGGGGAGACACGCGGTTTTTCCAACGGTGTGAAACGGGCATTAACCACGAAAGCTGGAGCTCGAGGGAGGCGAAATAGCGTGGACGTGCACGTTTATAGATAATACGGTTGCACGGTAAATTTGCCTCTGTCTTGAAACGAGCTATCAGTTTCAATTGGCGTGTCGTATCGTGACCCGACATTTCTCCCGTTCGTTCCAGTAGCCGAGTATTGTCATTATCGACCCGTTCGATGTACCGTAGCGTTGTTAAGACGCGGATAAAATAAGTGCTATTACTTTAATTGTGTATACTAAATTGCTGATTCGCCGATTACCGATGCATTAGGACGTTCAATTGCGTGACACGCTCCCGATATTTCGTATTCAACCGTTTCGGTCATCGAGTTCTCTCCTCGACTATGCTTGAATCGCGTATGCGAGCATCGTCTTGCTCGCCTCCTCTTTCTTTGCTTGGTTTCGCAAGAAAAAAAAAAAAAAAATCTATCTATCGAAATTATGTTCTAATCTGACCAAGTTGAGTCAAAGAAATTCCACAATCCCCTGTTGGACCTAACCTAACTTTCGAAAAAAACGTCGCCGCGCTGTTACTAAAATTTCTCATCCGCCGTGTCCGTCCATCGAAGCGAAAGCTGGCATGGACAATCGAGGATGGGCATTTCTGAGGACAGGGCCACGAGACGTCGTCCTCGATCATTTCTTGTCGATCAGAGACTACCTCGACTTGTCCAAATCTACGATCGTTTCACCCGCGGAATGAAAGCGTACTCGTGCCAGTTTCCTTTTACCTTTTATCGTTGGAAAGAAGAATTTATCGTTTACCGATAAAGCGTCTTCGTTTAATGGGACACCGTTTAATGAGAGACATCCTGAAATTTCAACCACTTGATCTCTCGTGAGCTACCGTGGAGAACACGCGGTCTGCCTGATCCGATTTTTCTCCTTCTTTTTTTCTCACAGGGTTGATAACTGGTTCTGTCTCGCGATAATTATATCAGTCTACGGATAACGGGAATAGAATGGAGATTGGCGAGAGAGGGTATCTCTATTTTGCATCCGATAAAATTAGTTCGTTAGACTTCGTTACTCGAACCCCGAAACTTTGATAAAAACTCCGTGAAATAGTATGACTTGTGACGAGGTAAACAAGAGTTTTTTTTTAGATCGAGGCAGTCTTTAAATAGTAATCGAATTTTTAAAAAATAAAACTTTCAAACTTTCATTTTCTTCGTATCGATCGATGGGCAAAAACTTTGAAACCTTGAAACATTAGAAGAATTAAAAAAGTACATATATATATATCTCTGTTTCAAAAATGTAGTAATGTGTAACGATTTTTTGAAAAACGGATGACAATTTTAACAATTGTTAAAACTCAACAAAAATGTTCAAAGATCACGATTAATCGATCGAAAATTATTAAGATTACATTCAATTTATTCGTAATCCATAATTTTTTTAAAACCTTACCTCTGCAACAACAATATTTACGATCCAGATAATTATATAGCAGATTGAGGATGTATCGAAGCGTTCGCGAGATACACATCCAATTCCCTCGGCTCGATCCTCCCAAAAATCGATCGGGTCGCTTAACGGCGAACCAGGCAATGAAACAGTTTATTAGCTGGGTGTGCTATCTGGTATCAACCGGGCTCGGCCGTCGTGAGCTTAATGCCCGCGTAGCGGATTCGAGCGTTGCGAGGTTGGAAACTGGTCTCCGCGGTTCTCTATGAATAGAATTAATGGTCGGTGATACTGCGGTTAATCGTCGCCGAGGAAGAGAGGAGAGCCCGCGTGAATGACGAGCAGAGATGTTCCAAAGATATATATACGTTTTGGTAAAAATTTTAATTGTCGGATCATCGACAAATCTCTCTCTTCTCTCCACATTTATTTTCTTCTTAATCTTGGTGATATTCAATTCAAACAGTATTGAATATTGTGTAAATTCGACATTAAATCGATAAGCAGAATCGATAAGAAGTCCTTTTAAAATCAATCTTCTTGGCCTCTCCCTGAACGTAACTATTGTTATTCTCGTGTACGATCTGATAGCAGGCCGGTATGGGATACGGTAGCCGGCGAAACACGCGTCGATATCTCGTCTTCCTCTTCACGGTTGTTCGCCTCTCTTTCCGCGATTGAGTAACTGTACATCATCGACAGAGTCTACGCCGAGTGGTCCGAAACGAAGCGGAGCAAAAAGCCATATCTCGGAAATAACATGGGGAGGATTATGAATACTCGGGTCAGTTTATTAAGGGACATAAATCGCGCAAAAACCGGTGGCTAATTACGATCCAATTTGCCCGGCATTCGCACCCCACGAGGCGATTAATAGTTGTTCGTAGGATGCCATCTTCAATAATGCCTAGTAATCCAATCTTTAATAGTCCGTGTTCTTATAGATCATCTTAATCTCCTCAACGTGGCAATCACGCGTCCGTCGTATTAACTCTCCGGCGCCAGAGAGCCATATTTACATTCTTGATTGTTCGAAAAAATAATAGAGGCAATTTTATCGAATAAAACCTCTGGATACGCCTTTTATAATAAATAATTACAACTGTAAAATAATTCATCGTATGTCGTATATCTCTCGTGCGCGGATCGAAAATAATATGGCGAATGCCGTATAAAAAAAAATGCCATTAAAAATGTCTTTTAAGGAAAAATAAGGAATGATCGAGACAAGACGAGTTGGTGGAACGTGATTAAAAATCTAACTTTTAAACAATAAATACGTGTAAATCTTCTTTCGAGAACGAGGGGACGTTTCGATTCGTAACGAAACGAAGCGTGAAGCAAATAGTGAAATTGGGGATTTGATCGGCGTGAGAGAATGGACGATACGTGCGATCGCGAGCACACTCGAAAGGGAACAATCTTTCCCATGAGAAAGCGGTAACAACCAAATTCCAGGCTGACGAACTCAGCCTCTTCTTCTGCTCCCCTTAATCATCCTCCATTTCCTGCAAAAGCAAGTGCTACGCCCGCTTGTTAAAACTCCGCGAACGCCTTGGCCGGTCGGCAAGTGAACAAGCCAGGAAAGACATAAATTAAATTACCGCGGTATCAAGCAGCTCTGCCTGCTACAGATAGGATCATTCGTGAACTGGGAAACCGATGATTTGGCGGGGCGTTACGGAAGAGCAGTGAACGACAAAGAAAGGCAAAACCGATCTCTGTCGAGGATTAGACGAGAACAACAGGAAGGGACGAAGGGGATGAAGAAATCTCGCTTCTTTCGAAAGGATCGATACGATCGTTACTTCGAACCATGATATCATAATCCGTGAAGTCGAGACGGAGGGGAGTGTCGTCGCAATTGCTAATTGCAGTCCATTATTAGCCGATGCATAACGCGTCATCTTCTCAAACTGCAATTTAATTTCCCCTCTTTATACTTTATATGCGATTTACGTACCAATTACGATTGACGATCGTTCCTCTTCGTTTCATGGTAGAACGTCAATTATCCGAGTTAAAAAATGCTTAGTAAAAAATATATATATAGTTGCTATAAAAATTACGAGTGTAATTAAATGCGAGCGTATTACGTTCCCTCGTCGCTTAAAATTCCCTTTCGTTGCTGTCCAAGTAAAGTGTACAGAATTGTACGATTAAAAAAAAAAAAAAAAAAAAAAGGAACATTTCGTTGTTTATACGTCTTAATAATTCTTAATAATATTATAGAATTTCAAGACTCTTGGTCGGGAATCGCGTCGAAAAAAGGGGCATTAACGAGGGGGGAGGCCTTTGTCCCCGTTAGGGAGGGCCGGTTAATTGGTCGGTTAGTGGGTTAATTGACGCGTTCTTAATCAGCCATCGAGTATCACGAAGGATAACGAGGTTAAATTGCTCGAGGTTGGCTCCTTCTTCAAATCTGACCCTCCTCGCTGCGTGGACCGACGCGCACATCACAATAGAAAGCCGCGTTCCTCCTCTCCGCAGTTTTCCACGCCACGGTGGGATATTTTCGCGGCAAAACGAACGATTAAATACGTTCTGGAAATGGGAACGAGAGTCGGTTGATGATAACCCAAGCTACACACTCGTTACGGAACGTTTGTTTGCGGAGGAGGAGGAGCTGGAGAACACACGGTTATCGTGTGCACAATCTCACGGGAATTAGAATTAATGCCCGTGTAATGAATCGTGTCACCGTGCACGTGAGACGTCGATGGAACACGATGGAAGGAACGTGTACTTGTGTCGGTGGTTGGTTTATATGTCGCGCGATGTTTATGCTAATTTAAATTTTTTCTTTCTTTTTTTACGAGCCCAATGAAAGTTGGAGATCTGTCTTTGAAGTGACAAGCGATGCGTAGTATTGACAGGTCTATCGATCGATTCTAAAAAGATATTTTTTCGAATCGAGATTGAGATTTTATTGAAAACTTATTGAGAACGAAGGAAATATGATACGTTTCTTATACGTCAATTGTCAATTAGCGGACACTCTGTATATTGGTGTGGCGCGTTGATACTAAAAAATGTCGTTGAAGCAAGAGACGAATAAATGACAGATTCTACGAGAGATAAGGATGTTGACCGTGGATCGAGGCCTCGCTTGTCCTATAAGACGTGTCCTACAATAGAGTGTGGGCCGTGGTACAAGTTTCGTAGCATCCGAGAAGATTCATTTACAGGCGGGGTTCGTAACGTTGTTGCGAACTCGTGTCGTGATGGAATGACGCGAGAGAAATGTCTCGAGCTTGGGGATAAAATTTAAGAGGCGGTGGGGAAAATTGTAAATCGAATCGAATCGTGTTAGCGCATAGTGATCAGTTCTCTTTTTCAAGTTTAAGGTATCATATTCTCTCACTTAATAAAATTATTACGAAACAATAGCTACTTATATTTAATACTTTCTTTTGCACATCGATTGAACCGAAGAAACATCGCACGTACTTTGTCTATTTTCAAAAATCAGAAAAAGATTTAAAGATTGTACAATGATCGTTAGATTTATCAACACTCGATCATTGTTGCATCGAGTTTGATTTAATTTTTACCTCCCAAAAGAATTCTTCGATCTTTTCGAAGGATCCTTCGAATTTCGAAGATTAATTAAAAAATTAAAACGCTTTCAGAGGAGGAAAAATTATTCGATTATCCACGTAATTATCCGCCTGTGTTTATTCACGCGGACAACCGAAAACGCGAGCATAAATTTTAACGTTCACGAAATCCCGTCACGTAGAGATCCTGGCACGTGTTTAGGAAGCCGGTGGAGAAGCACGAGCATTATGAAACCTCGTCGCGACTATGAATGTTAATGGGGGGCTCAGTGGCGGCGACGTTTACTATCGCCGTTGCAGAAAGTAGAAACAGGACTGCGCCACGAGCCATTGCTCTTGTCCAGTCTTCGAGAATTCCACGAATTCGCGCGGAAGCTTTTCTCGAACAGCACGATTTTTCCTCGCTTCAAATTTGATTGAACTTCGCTCTCCGTTGAAAATTTGTAAATCGTCTGAAGACTCGTTGATAATTGATAAAAGAAATTCCGAATATCGGGTTATAAAATATTATTCTTCTTGAATATTTCATCTCGATGGAATTGCGCTGCGGATGAAAGAAGGATCGAACAATCATTCGACGATCGAAATTTGCATTCCAATGATCGATCGATCGAATGATAATGGAATAACTTAAAATTCTGAAATTGCTACGAGGCGGCGCTCGATACTTTTTATCTTGAAAATTTGATCCTGGATGGTAGAAAGATGGAAGGATTGATTCGTAAAATTTATATCCATAAAAGTTACGTTAGATATCGAGTCGCCTCGTGAAACATTGATAGATAATAATAATTTAGAGAAAATTTAAAATGCTGAGGAATGAGAACGGGTCGATGAGAGTCGATGGAGGGGAATAGTTTAGATAAATTCCAAGAGATAAGAGTTACGATCGGATAAATCCGTCGGATCAGTAGGTCGTGTGGCGCGTGTACTTTTTGCCGCGCACGGTTTCTCGCGATGTCTGGTCGGCCAGGAAACACCTAAGTCAGCGACAGTTTTATACTCTTTGCTTCTTGACCTTGCCCCAGAGAGGCCACCGATCGGAACACTATTCGAAGCATGTAGGGTAGAGCAGTAGTTTTCTTTCCTAGCCGGCGGACGCTTAACGGTCTCGGTCCAAGCCGATCGAATCGCCTACGGTGTATCCTTCAAGTATCTTTAATGTGACCAACCTGCGATCGATCCGTTCGTTATACACCTCATCCTTCTTTTTATTATTATTACCAAAATATTTTCAACTGTCAATCGTGGCATTCGAATTAAAAATTTTTGAAATCATTCCACGATCAGAGTCGACATCGGTCAAGCTTTAATTCTAATGAACCTCTTTTTCTCCAGCAATAAAGTTGTAACAGTTTTGAGAACGAGAAAATAAAAAAAAATTTCGGATTGAAACGAAGGGAAAAGAAGACGTGCGGATGTTAGATGGATGTTTACAGAGGGAGAGGAGGAGGAGAGGGATATCGAGATCAATGGAAACGAGCGGCGAAAAATGGTGTGCCGGATATGTTCCGCGTGCTCGCGGTCAACCGAGTTCTCGTTGCCCTGAAATATGTGTCACTTTTTGCGGGCGCTCGTGCGGGAGACGAGGTAACACGAGACCACGGCCCAGTTCCTCCGCAACCGCGAGGGGCACACGCACTCTATTCCTCCGTCGTTCCTCGACTGACTTTGCCTTCCTTTCCCCGCCTCGATCGCTCCTCTCGGTTCCCTATAGATACTTCGATCGATCGATCGATCGCGGGTTCAAGATTTCGAATCGAAGATATTGAAAAATGATTCAAAGGATTTTTTTATTATACAAATTCGTTTTCGTCGTATTAAAATTAAGGAGGTGTGAAGGTTCGATTCATTTTCCAGATACATTACAATGATTAATTAAGTGGCTGTTGGATAAAAATTCAATCGAATTTGTAAATCGTCCGTTCAAAATAACAAAAGTTTCGGTAAATAATCGGCCGATTTGGAAAAGTTTATCGCTACGCTCTGAAAGAACGTATCTTTCGATATGAAAAATGCATGCACGCAAAAGTTAGAAAAGTAAGAAGAAACGTTTTCACGCTTGTTAGAAACAAGCTTGGTCCACGAGCTCGATCTCGACGTTAGCAGCTCTTATAAAAATTCAAATTTCGTCCTATATCCGGGACGAGCAAGTCGCGTATAAGAAGCTCGTTCCGAGCCAGTTTCGCTTCGGAAAACTTTCGTTTTCGATCGAAAGGGGAAGGAAAAATAGAAATCGAAATTGCGCCTCTGCGTAATCCATCAAATCGAGAAGAAGAGATTTTCCATTCTAAGAGAAATATACAGGGAAGAAATAAGAAGAGGAGAACGAATATATCGATACTTCTTCCCATTGCCTTCTTTTTCTCCACTATCGAAACTTTCTACGATGCTCATATAAATTCCAAAGCTGGAACTTCGATACTCGACAAACTTTCCTCACCTTCGCAGAACGAGCTTGGAAAATATTCATCCTCGATATCCTTAAATTTCTCTTCTTCGAAAACAAATTTTATCTTCCACTCTCGTTTCTGTCTATTGAATTCTCTTTGAGTTAACCCACGCAATCTAAATAAATAATCCATATACAAATCTGCATTATGAAAGAATTCGTGGAAAATCTACTTTCGTTCAACAATTAAAAAGTTACGCGAGGAGCTTCAACAATCCGCTTTAAAAATAAAGGAAAAATTACATCGGAGGAAATATCATTGTCAGGATTGAGGAGATCGACCAAAGATCTGTCTACGAAGAAAAGAATCCGAAATAACTCGAACTTTCAACACAAAAATCTGTGGAAAGTCAATATAACGTTGGGAACAAAGAGACAAGCGACTCGAGAAAAAGGGAAGAAGAGGGGAGGAGGCAGACCCATTCAGAAATCGCTCTGTCTGCGGCGAAGCCAGTCCGGAAATACGAAATTGATGTTTGCATACCACTCGGTGGATCGATCGTCGTCGCGTGTCCCGCCGCTAGTGATTTCCAGTGACGGGCTAAACCAACCAAGTAGAATCAGCCATCGTGCGTACGGCTGATTTTCTCTCCTCTATCATCCACGCCACGCTCGCGTGACCTCTCGTGAATCGAAGGGATTGAGAGAACTTTCGAATCGTCCATCGATCAAGCCGCCCACGCAACGTATATATTATTACAATAGCGTGGTAACACAATCACGATCGAAATGAGATATCGCGCGTTGATAGATCGAGTCGAGAGTTTCCATTCGTTGGAAGGAAATTTTCATCGATCGAGTCGACTCTAATTGGACTCATCTGTTATCTGAATTAGTTGGAATTCCAATTACAAATGTAACAGACGATATACGCGGTAGATAATCGGAGAGACGAGGTGGAAATAGATGGAAATTTTATTTATCTGTACATTGGTTGAATGAAGTTGAATGAAAATGCTTGAGGAAAAAGATTGAGATATATCAGAGGATATTATGGATAGAAAAGAGTATTGATCGCATTATTTTCCGATCCAACTTTGTCCGATTGAAATGTAACGTTTTACACTTTACGATATAGATCATTTTACGCGCGTGTTTTCAAAATAATTAAAATCGTGCACACTTTCAGATTCCAATTCCAATTGCAAAAGGTCCATCCACAATTTTTACGGCTATACGAATTACACTTTTGAAACATATCGGAACACGGAAGTTAATTAGCAGTTAAATGGATTGGATGAAGTAACAGACGCTATTTCGAGGATAATAAATCTTCGCGGATACGAAAAATAGGCGTTTTCTCGCGTTCAGTGTCATCGAATAGTCGGCACGCGATCGGGCAGAGAGAAGAAGAAAAAGAAGAAGAAGAAAGAGAAGAAGAAGAAGAAGAAGAAGAAGAAGAAGAAGAAGAGGAAGATCGAAAGGCTTTCGCGTAAAACGACGGATGTAAATCAAGTCGAATCGAGCGTGATGGGCGAGCTTTCTTCGAAAGCGTGGCCGAGGCGAGTTGGAAACATCGACCGGGTTGATTTATGTGGCGTGAAACGTGTTGACACACGGCCCAGGCCACGTCGAATCAATGTTTTGAGACTAAACGATTCGCCAGGAGCGCGAATAATCCCTTTCCCCTCCCTCCCCATGATTCGCTTAAAATGATAATGAACGAACGGCCGAGCCGAGAAATATCACCTGTATGGACACTCGTGGCCGATAGACCGAGACCACTTTGCATTCGAGCGTTCCACCTGCGGAAGCGCAACAAGCTCCAACATCCTCGAACTTGCTCGATTCTTAAACGCTTGTATATTTTAACATTCGACGCGAAGATTAATCTTTAGATCCTGATCCTATCGAAGCAAGTGGTTAAATGGTGTTTGTTCGTAAAGAATATCGCGTTCAAGATAGAATAGAATAAATTTCGATTGAAAAATCGAGCTTTGAAGCGATGCTACCTCGAATAGAGATGTATAATTGATACGAGCTTAGATTATTACAGCAGGTCGAAAATCGGTAATATTTTTCAATTTTAACGCGCAAACAAAATTACATATCCAATAATTGCATATCCTTTACGCATAATTACACATCAACTATCTGAAGAATCTAAAAATCTTATGATTCTTATGATCGAGGAAAAAAGAGAGACCCTCTATAAAGATTCCTTGGACATTGTTGGACTCGACGTATACTCGATATACACCCTTCGTCCCATTCAACGTTGGAAAGGAAGCGAGAAATCGATTTGAAGGGGACGCAAAAGGTTTCGCAATGGCGCAGAAGTTTTTATCGGATATCGATTTTGCCGAGGATCCGCGGACGGAGCCACATCCACTCCCCGTCCGGCGTGTGTCGCCTTCTGAAATACGAGACGCGATAAAACCGCATCCGCCCGTCGAGGCAAAAAGCGAGCAGGGATCGTGGTCGACTGTGAATCGGTGTCAACGAGACAAATTGGCCGAAAAAACGAGCGAGAAAGCACCCGAAACTCAGCCCGATGACCCGGTATTCGAAACCAGAATTCTTCCTCCTCCTCCTCCTCTCTCTCTCTCTCTCTCTCTCTCTCTCTCTCTCTCTCTCTCTCTCTCTCTCTCTCTGGGATCAACAATCGAGCCGCGTTTTTCTTCTCGCGTCGAAGGCAGGGTGCACCTGCTACCGATTCAATTACGTACGTACGCCCCGTGTCCCCCAGGTTTTACGATCATCACAGACTTTGTTTTCGATCGGTAACGAAACGTGACGAAACGTAGTTGCAAAAGTTTGGGAAAAAGCGAGACAATAATTTTCGAGCGGAAAGAATTGGGAAAAAGGAAAGAAGAGTCTTCGTTTTTAAAGTTTTTTTTACACAAGTTCTAGAGTGAGAAATGTTTTGTCTCTCCTAAAGTGTATACGATATAAGTAAAATAATAAGAATTTTTGTATTTTGAATATACGCTACAATTGTTCTTATTGCATAAAGAAAAAAAAGAAACGAAACGATTTTTATCGATTGGAACTTGGAAAGGAATATGAATTTGTTCTTAATAATTTGTTTGCGTTCTGTGAGGAGAGAAAAAAAGAGGATGGAATCGTAGAAAGAAATTGATCTAAAGGAAGGAGAGAATACATGGAAGAACTTCAACTACGAGGCGTGACACTACGTTTCCCGCATTCTCACGTCGAAGTTCCATCGCCGGGCTGGAAATCCTGTTAAATCAATACCCTAATTGACCGAAGCGACTCGTGTGTAAACGCGCGGTGAACGCGTACGTGTGTAGTTTCGCGTAATATTCAAGCATCCGTGGAAACGTTGGCAAGTTGGCCGGCATCGAGCGTTACGCGATATCTTGCGTTTTACTACCGTGCTCTTTCGTTTTATTTGCATAATAGTCGCTGATGACCCGTCATAAAGACACACACGCTGTGGCGCACCTCGCCCTCTTTCCTTTCCTCCCCTTTCCTCGCTTCCATTCAACACGACATAACCTTTTTTACATAACCAAGTTACATTTCCAATCGTTATGCACCGCCTTTCATCTTCTCTTCATCCTCTGCACCTGTATCTCTATGTATTCCATATTATATATATTCCAGAATATATATGAAACATTTTTCTCCACGTCAATTTCGTTAGACAATGAATAGTATGGACAATATTATTATAACGAATGATATATTGCTCTCTGGATGGGTGTTTAGAGATATTTTTGGGAAATTTGTTTTTTTTTTTCTGAGCAATAATTTTCCACGAGTAAAATTTCTGGAGAGTTTTCGATAAGAGGGAGGCTCGAAGGCGTCAAAGTCAAAGGATAGAAAATCGATGACCTCTTATTAACACAATAAGTCAAACTCGAATGCACGGCATTCGTCACGATCAAGCACGTGCTAACAAAGGGGTCGATTTAATTGAATCTCCGCGGGCCCCACCCACGGAGGCGAGACGAGAGCACCAGGGGCGATCCATTGATTTTCCACGCGTACACCACACTGACCTCCTCCACGTACGCCGATATTACGCCGCCATTGAATTCAGGTTACCGCGCGGCGTGTACAGGCTCATAAGACGGCGGACGCAAAAATTATGAATCCCGTGAAAGGTTTCTAGTACAAAGGCACGGCTGAACGGTCCAGTGCAATCGCACATTTCATTAAACCGTTACAGTGTGACGAGTTCTTTCGACCGGGATATAGAAAGGAGCGGTGCGCGCGATTGTTGCGCCATTCAATTTCGTTCCAGTGATATAACGTTATGAAAAATCAGCCGTTGATATTATACGTGGATCGAATCGGTTGGAAATTCTCCTATTTTCCTCACTTTGATCCTCCATTCTGAAGTGGAGCGAGCCAAGGAGCGGAATGTGTGCGTAACAAAGAGTAATAAGGATAACCGGAATAAATTAAATTTCAAGATAAGAACGAGATGAAAAGAACGAATCCCTTTTCCGCATATTTTTATTTTATCTATTCGAGTCGAAAAAAAAAAAAAGAAATACACGATTGAACACGGTGAAAAGTTTCCACGAGATTAAAAAAAATCTACTCGAAATCGACGTTCAAACATAATTGAAATAACTTCAACTTTTGTATAATTAATAATCGATCGATCGATCCGAAAATAGAGCGCAAGATAAAATATATATAAAATATGTATAAAACGAAGGAGGGAATCCAAAGAGAAAAACGGACGGGGATAACGATCGATTCCGCTTGGTTTCCCGATCGAGAGCGAAAATGTGACCTCGGAATCGTACTTTGGCACCTAGCCAAGGCGCGCGAGGAACGCGTGGCATTAGCCACGCTTATTAGTAACAGAAACCGAGGAGTGCGCGAGCAACTGTGTGCAACGGCGCATCGGCGGGGAAGGCAATAACGCGGAGTCATACAGGTGTTGTAACCCGTGGAACGCACACACGGCCAAGCCCTCCGATGGGATTAGAGAAGAGTTTTGCAACTGTGCCACCGATGGAAACGCTTGTGCAATTTGCATGATTCTCGAGGATTAACCTTGCGCGCGTAACAATACCCTCGAGCGGGATGTTCGTTCAAGAATTATTTTCGTATTTTTTTGCGAGAATATAGGTTGACTTGCGCTTTAACCGTTCTTCGTCGATGTTCGATTTTTATGCGAAAAGAATTCTTCTTCTTCTTTTTTTTTTTTTTTTTGAAAAGAATCGCGCATTAGGTTAGGTCGATCTGAAATATCTTGCTTTGTAAAATTTTTCTTTTTTTTTTTTTTTTTTTTTTGCGAAATGTAGAGACACACGTTAATTCGATTTAAGTGGTTATCTATTTGAAAAGATACATGTTTGAAAATATAAGATAAATATAGAATTTTCTATTTAAAGTTTTTCTACTTTTTGAGAAAATTAAGTTTAAAGCTTTTTTCTGGTGTAAAATTAGCTAATTCCTGGATTGGATGAAATGTGAAAATAATCGAAAAGTGTAAAATAAAATTTTATTTCAAGTTTTAAATTAATACCTTCGAGATAATTGAATTTGAAAATTCAATTCGTTACATATTCTTCTGTCCAATCTTGATTTTTTCAGAAATCACTCAAAAAACTTGAAATAAAACTATTTTTCTATTTTAAAACTATCCTTGACAACTTGTCTCTCTCTCAAAGATCATCTGTCAAAACTATTTAATTTTTCATATTTGAATAACGAGATATCCAGCGAAAAATTAGATTTAAAAATTTTTCGTACGAACGATCAATCATTGAAAATCGATGCCCGTTAATTTAATCTGCCAAATATTTTTTTTTTCTTCGAATAAAATTTCGTGCCGAGATATCTCGTTCGCGGATTAAAAAAAAAGAAGGGAGAGGAGGTGGAGGTTCGAACACCTGTATCTAACTAATGTTTCCGATTTCAGGGATCAGGATGCGGTGGATCGGTTACGTGGCCACAATTCTCTGGTGGTCGGGCATCGCCAGGTCCCTGAGCACGCTGAATCGAGGTCACAGTCAGTAATACTCCTTTTGGTGGTTTTAAACCCAAGTATTTCAGTAGCCTCGCCGCCGCGTTCCTTTCCTCGTGTCTCCCCGACTTTCTTGGCTGGACCACTTCCTTCGCCGAGGGAACTCTCTCGCGTGCTTTCGAACCAGAACTGGCCATTAATCGGATTCCCTTCGTTTTAATGCTATGCCTGACGTCTCGCGTATTTAGATCGACCACCTCTCTCCTCTCTCTCTCTCTCTCTCTCTCTGGCCTCTTCTCAATTTCCAAGTAAATAACAGTTTCCATCGTTTGTACAAACGGATACTTAACTCTTTCGCAAAAAAGTAGCCAGTTCTGGTTTGGACCCTCCCGTCGTTAAACGTTTCCTCGTTCTCGTACCCTTTCTCCGCTCCTCACCTGTTTCTCTTTCCTCCCCGTGAAATGTGTAACGCCTAATTGGAAGAAGGAACTCGGTCAAGGTGCAGCTCGGTCGTGTGCTCGGTCGGTGGGGAAGTCAAGAAAAAAAGGGAACAAAGGGTTCTTCGACTAATTTCTTTCCTTCCTTCCTTTCCTGTGGGCAAAAGAGAGAGAGAGGAAGAATGGAAAACTCGTTTCACGATGATTTGAAAATCGATGACCACGTTGCGCCACGTAGCATTTAGAGTGTCTATGCAAGCACGATAAATATTTCAAAGTATCGGCCCCCTCGATACTTTTCTCGTTCGACACGTATTAATAGCGGATTAATATTTCTAACTTGGACAGGTCTGTGTATGTAGAATCGTTGTGTACATAGAATCGTAACGAACGGGACGTAATTATCCTGCAAGTATCGTTGCTTGTTCGTGAACGAGGAGCCGGTTTAATATCCCCCCGTTTGATTACTAGCCGGGACAATGAGGAAAACCGTGCATCAGCGAAAGAGAGTGATCCCTGTGTTAATCATCCGCGACACAGAAACCGATGTGCCGTTTAATATTCCGCCAAACAGACGTGTTTGACGTTTACCCTTTTTCGCGACTCTGTAGAAAGGAACGTATGTGGAATATTTGTAACGATTATTGTTAATCCACGTGCATGATGAAAAGCTCGATGTATTTATCTTTTTTTTTATATTTCGAAGAAAACAATCTTGTAATCTGGCGTGATATTTTTTCTTTTTTCTTTTTTTTTTTTTTGTAAAGTCTGTTTTAAGAGATTATTCTGTTAATCTAAACGATGGAATGGAATTTGTTGAGAAGGAAGATAGTATCGGTTTCTATTAAATGAAAAGTGTACATTACGTCGATAAGATATGCCTTAAGATTACTGGTGGATTTTACTCAATTTAAAAATAAATTTTATACTTGTCTTTTTTAACCAGAACCAGTTTCACAGTCGTATCGTTGTGTACAGTGGTAATGAGTTTGGTCAAGTTTTTCACGATGCATTAATTACTATATTTTTGTGAGAAACGTAACTTTGTTATCTCGAACGGTATCTCGGTTAGCCTGAAAATGATTAGTCAAAGTACAGTGGAACCAATATAATAGGTTACTTGAAACCAATAGAAAATAATATCTTAATTGCCTCAAATCGTAAGTAAATCCACCACGAATCTTCGGCCCATTGTGTTCCCTCTGCTGTGAAGACGAACGTCGGCCACCGATAAAGTTTTTCTTTAATTAACGCCGCTCTTATCGGGAGAAAGCGAGACCGTGAAGGTAGAGAACCGCGGCAATTTACGTCGGCTTACGCGCTCTTACTGTCTCGGTTAACGACCTGGCCCAGGTCTACGTACTCTCGTACACTTGGACGATCGACCGCACCGTTTTTCCTTTCTTTTTTTTTTATTTTCTCTCTCTCTCTCTCTCTCTGTCTCTCTCTCTTCATTTTTGATCATCCTTCTTTTTTCTCGCGCGTGTGTCCTTTCGGCTTCACACGGCCACACGAATATCCTCTCTCGACAAGGGCCACGCCGCACTTTCACTGGAGAAGAAACTGGAAGAAAGATTCTATCGAAAGGTTGGGACGTTAACAACGCTCCAATTACCGAACTCGATCCGAACAGCGGTACCGGGCCCGGTTAATTAGCGATTCGGCCGAAATCCGAAAGAGAATCGCTCGGTCGGTAAGTTATCGATCCGGGCGGTTATTCCCCGAACACGAGGGAAACGATTATTCTTCGAACGACGCGACCTCGAGGTTCCCAGGATGCCGTTGTTAATTACGAAGGTGCATCGATATCTGTTTGAACGGTGGCTTATCACGCACCGCGTGGTCATGTAGGTCACGTGGTATCCGAAGATGAAGAAACAGGCGTCGATTGAATTCGTGAACCACTCTTGTTAGCACCGATCGTTACAGGCAGATTTTTCAAATTGATCCTTCAGTCTCGAATAAACGTTGTATATTAAATGGTCAAGCGTAATTGTGCGTTTCTCGCTGCCCTACTTTTAACCTTCGTGCATGTCGCGAAACAAAAAAATAACGAGAATCAATCATGAAACTTATCGGGTTAACATATATGTCAGCTGATTATACTTCGCAAAAATTGAATTTTCTTTTTCGTTAATATTCCAGAATCTATCGTAAAATCTTGACAGTCGATAAACTTTATCGAACCTTCACCGAGCATTATCTATCCATCTTCTTCATCCATCCCTTACATTAATCCAATTCTTTCATTCTCTAAAACACATAAAGGTGGGTCGATATCGGTCACAGAATAATGAAAGCTCACCTTGAACCATTCTCACTAGCTTTAACCACTTTGAACCGCTTGACAATCCTCTTTGAAACAAATCGAAGCAAAATCCTGACAATTAAAAATGACGAGAAATTACACTATATATATTCGCGTACAGGTTACAAAATCACCCCGAAACCCTGTCGAGCCCCGGGTCCAGAGTCCAAGGAGGGCACCTGCATGTTCGTGTGGGAGTGCATCAAGTCTGAGGGCACGCACGTGGGCGTGTGCGTGGACACGTTCATGTTCGGCAGCTGCTGCGTGCACAACACGACGACGAACGCGATCACCGCCTCCAATCACCATCATCATCACCACCTTCATCATCAACAAGCATCCTCTTTGGACCCGTTGAGGCCGACCCTGGCCGAGGCGCTGGGCAACGAGTCGACCAGGCCCACGCTCACCTCCCTCTCCAGCTTCCTCGTCACGGACACGAGCACCGCCAGGCCGAGTTACCATCCATCCGAGACGCTCGAGTCTTCCGGAGGGTCCGGCAGACCGCACAAACCGCTGCCGGCCGGTTCCGCTAGGCCGCTGCAAAAAAGACCGCACGCGAAACCCGCGAACGATCACAAGGACAGGATCCAAACCTCTGCGGTTCCCGCCTCCTCGTCGAATTTCTGGGAGAAAGGGTCTCAGAGCTCCCCAGAAATTTGGGAGAAGGGCTCTCATAGCACCAAAAGACCAGGATCTCCCGATTCTTGGGAGAAGGGTTCTCAGAGCACCAAGAGACCGAGCTCTCCTGAATCTTGGGACAAGGAGTTTCAAAGTACCAAGAGACCAGGACTCTCGGAAGCTTGGGAGAAGAACACTCATAGCACCAAAAGACCAGGAACTTCTGAAGTTTGGGAGAAGAATACTCACAGCACCAAAAGACCAGGATCCTCTGAAAATTGGGAGAAGAACACTCATAGCACCAAAAGACCAGGAACTTCTGAAATTTGGGAGAAGAATACTCACAGCACCAAAAGACCAGGATCCTCTGAAAATTGGGAGAAGAATACTCATAGCACCAAAAGACCAGGATCCTCTGAAAATTGGGAGAAGAATACTCATAGCACCAAAAGACCAGGATCCTCTGAAAATTGGGAGAAGAATACTCATAGCACCAAAAGACCAGGATCCTCTGAAGTTTGGGAAAAGAATACTCACAGCACCAAAAGACCAGGATCCTCTGAAAATTGGGAGAAGAACACTCATAGCACCAAAAGACCAGGATCCTCTGAAGTTTGGGAGAAGAATACTCATAGTACCAAAAGACCAGAATCCTCTGAAGTTTGGGAAAAGAATACTCATAGTACCAAAAGACCAGGATCCTCTGAAAATTGGGAGAAGAATACTCATAGTACCAAAAGACCAGGATCCTCTGAAGTTTGGGAAAAGAATACTCACAGTACCAAAAGACCAGGATCCTCTGAAATTTGGGAGAAGAACACTCATAGCACAAAAAGACCAGGATCCTCTGAAGTTTGGGAAAAGAATACTCATAGTACTAAAAGACCAGGGACTTCTGAAATTTGGGAGAAGAACACTCATAGCACTAAAAGACCAGGATCCTCTGAATCTTGGGAGAAAGGATCTTTGAGCACGAAGAGACCAAGCTCTTCTGAATCTTGGGAGAAAGAGTACCAAAGTACCAAGAGACCAGAATTACCTAATGTTTGGGAAAAAGGTTCTCAGAGCACTAGGAGGCCTGGATCCTCTGAAATTTGGGAGAAGGGATCTCAAAGTACTAAAAGACCTGCATCCTCTGACAATTCGGAAAAGGGATCTCAAAGCACGAAAAAACCTGTATGGGAGGAGAATAATCAAGATTCGAAGAGACCTGGTCATCATGACTTCCCGAGTCTTCAAAAGCCGAGACCGGAAAGTGACCAACACACGGTTGTCAAAGAGAAAGACACGACGCACGAAGGCTTTCAAAATCATCATCAGGGATACAAAGATAAGATAGATACGGGACTCAATACATTGGTGATTAGGTTACCTGGAAAAGAGCATGCGTCTAGCGAAGATGAAGGCATCAGGCCCAACAGGCCTAACAACCAAAGACCATCCGAGTCGAGGCCCGACGATAGTAAAACAGAGGACGGAGATTTGAGCGTTCAGGAATCGATTCATAGACCGAGTGTTAATTCGGTTGATGAAAATGTAAGCGTTTGATTGTAAAATTTTAAAAATGATGATGTTACTTTTTGTCAAATACCATTCGCAAAACATCGCTTATTCGAATTCGGAATAAGTATGAATTTTTTTACGTAATAAATTTATTTAATCGTTTCATAATGTATTCCTTCTGATCGAAGATTCTTTTATTCAAACAAATTTATCCCCAAATTAGTTTGAATAATCGACGTTCTAGTGTTTTCGAATTCAACGTGGCATCGAAATTTGTTGATTTTTGGAGTTTGCTTTCAAAGTAAAGTTTAAAAGTGTTTAACCATCTCATCAGGAATCAGCCAAGGACCCTCATCCGAGCTTGAACTTCATTCACACGGAACGTCCACAATGGGCTACCAAACCGGTATCCCCTAAACCGACCACAGACTTCTCGAAACCGTACTTCTCGATCAAGACGACAACCTATCGGCCGATCCTGATGAACGAGCAACCGGATACCAGGCCGAACTTCGTCTCGAAACCCAATGGTCCGAGCACAGCCGTGAAAACTTCGACCACAATCAGACCGTCACACTTGAGCGGCCAATCCACCACCAGGTATCCGACTATGTCCTTGCGTTCCTACCCTCGAAAATTCTTCCTCTCTTTATCATTTCCGCTTTTATTCAACTGCGCGGAATTAACGCGCAATCGTAAATTTCCTCCATAATTAATGGCTCCAAGGAAGCGAAGTGGAACGAAGCGTTTTCGAGCTTCAAGCTTTTCTTTCATTCTAGCGCAGCCGGATCCTTGCCACAAACCTCTCACTGGCATGTGACCACTGAACCGGTGTTCGTCACGAAGCAGAGACCTTCCTTGTCCACCAAGCCGATGAGCTCGCTCGAGACGGTCAAACCGTTGACCAGCAACTCCCATTTCTGGTCGGAGAACAGTTGGACACCACCAAGGCCGTCCTTGAAACCGCATTGGACGGATAATCCTAGCCTCCTTCAGAATGGGCCTGAAGCGTTTCCACCACGGCCAAGCTTCAAACCAACCGAACCACAAGAAGTACGTAGTGGATATTTGTATTGTATAAAACGTGTTTCATTTGTAATTTCTCAATATCGATAGATTAAGAGATTCTCTTCACGGTGCTTCTTAAATAATTATCGTATAATGCGTATTCTCGGCTTTCTTCATTTGCCCGCAATATATTTAAAGAAACAATAATAGGAATAAAATAAATGTGTAAAAATGTATGAAGTAGTAGTGCGTAAAACGAATGGAATCTATTATTCCAGTCGAAGAACTTACTGCAAAACAAGTAAAGTATTCGAATGATGGATACTTTTAATAATCGTACACTGAAATTATCGAATAACTCAAGAATTCTCTTGCTCTTATAACCGCGAGCCATAATCGCGAACACTTCTTCCCCGCCCGATACCTGAAACGCTTCCGCGTCTTATCTAGAAATCAGTTTCCCCTCGGAGGAACAACTTTATCATATTACATCCTCGAGTACACTCCATATCCCGCAAACCCCTCTAATATCGATCCTCCTATCGATATTCGTCGTAAGAAGAACAACGTAGCCCGATTTTTCTTTTTTTCTTCTTTTTTCTTTTTTTTTTTCACTCGTCCGATTACTGTTAATCACTGACAAAGGAACCGATCGGCCTTCGACTCGATTACACAGTCCATTGAGCATCGTGTTACAAAACGGAGCCGTCCATTCGGAAAATTAATAAATTCGAACGGCAGTCGAATAGAGTCGATTCAACTCGCATTTCCTTTTTTTTTTTTTTTTTTTCCTTTTCTCTTCGCAGAACACGGAGTTCCACAAGCCGCTCGGCGCCGCGCATTACATCACCACGTCCCACTTCGAGACCTCCGCAAGGCCCAGACCCACGAAGAAAACCACCACGTCCACCACGACCACCACCAGTACCACCACCACCACCACCACCACCACCACGACCACGACTACGACGACAACCACCACGACACCAAAACCTGATACGACCGTGTCCACGACCGAGGCGGTCGCGAAAACTGGATCGGTGTTGACCGTCTCGGCCGCAACCGAGAGCAAGGGCATGCAGTGCGGGGTACCGCCTCTGTTTCCACGACCCGAGACCAGGATCGTTGGAGGCAAGGACGCGCCGTTCGGTCGATGGCCTTGGCAGGTATCCGTCAGGCGCACCTCGTTCTTCGGCTTCTCGAGCACCCATCGATGCGGCGGCGCGGTGCTGAACGAGAACTGGATCGCGACCGCGGGACACTGTGTCGATGAGTGAGTAGAATTTCTTGGAGATGTTGCAAATTGAAATTTTTCTGAATGACGTTAGTTAGAAAAGAATAAGTAGAAATCTGTTTCTTTTTTGCATACATCATTTTAGTAGATTATATGCATTTTGTATATTTGTGCACATTTAAATTTTTCATAAATGTATATGTATATATATACAAGATATATAAAATATTAGGTTATTAAATTGTTATAGTTTGAAAACTTATTTGCAAAATAATTCATGCACGTGGTTTTATTAAATATATTATTTCTTTCGTTTCAAGATGCATAGAACAAAAATAAAAGAAAGTAGAGAGAAGAGTGTATCCAATATGAAAAGTACAATAAAACGAAACTGTTTGCTATTAATGTCGAAAATAACTTTCGAGACATGCTAATAATATCGAAAATAATAAGGAAAAGAAATGTATAAAGACGAAGATAGAAAGTCTAGGGAGCCGCGGATCATAAGAAGAAGCGGGATCAGTGTACGTAATTGCTTCCTGTTATGATTACAGCCTCTTGGTACGTGAGTGAATGCAAATGTGCCCGCCCCTCGTGTAGAAAATGAACCTCGATTAACCCGTACACTTGATTAGCAACGATCGTAAGAATGCAAAACGAGAGAAATATTTGAAATCGATTCTGTTGCAGCCTGTTGACCTCGCAGATCCGGATCAGAGTAGGCGAGTACGATTTTTCGTCCGTTCAAGAGCGATTGCCGTACGTGGAACGCGGCGTGGCCAAGAAGGTGGTCCATCCGAAGTATAATTTCTTCACGTACGAATACGATTTGGCGTTGGTTCGATTGGAAAGCTCGTTGACCTTCGCTCCGCATATCTCGCCGATCTGTCTTCCTGCCACTGATGATCTTCTGATCGGCGAGAATGCGACCGTCACCGGTTGGGGAAGATTGAGCGAGGGTGGCACCCTGCCATCCGTGTTGCAAGAGGTGAAGTTTGCAACCTTACGTAGTAATTATAAATCCACGAAAAATGACAGTTTTAAATTCTTTAAATCAATATAAAAAGAATCGTATGAAATACCGAACCTTTGACGATTTAACACTTTTCACATTTATAATATCTCAATGAGAAGCATAAGATTCGGGTTGTTTTTGTACAAATCGGTGGGACAAGAGATGATTTGAAAATGATTTTTACAAATGAGAAACTGTTAATTTAAACTAGAATTGGATTTCCTATTGCAGGTTTCCGTGCCCATAGTGAGTAACGATAGGTGTAAGTCAATGTTCCTGAGGGCTGGGAGACACGAGTTCATACCGGACATTTTTCTTTGCGCCGGATACGAGAGCGGGGGCCAAGATTCTTGCCAGGTATTTATAAAATAACTTCGCCTATAAATATCACTACATATTTAAGATTTACAGACAGACAGACGTTTCATTATTAATGTATATAATTGTACAATTTTGAAGTCGCGTTAGAACCGCAGAAAAATCAATATTTGCAAACACGGATCCTTGTTTCCACGTATCCAAAAAAATAAAATGTGTAATTTTCAGGGAGATTCGGGTGGACCTCTGCAAGTGAGAGGGAAAGACGGCCGATACTTCCTCGCGGGCATCATATCCTGGGGAATCGGATGCGCGGAAGCGAATTTACCAGGGGTGTGCACGAGGATCTCCAAATTCGTCCCGTGGATCATGAAGAACGTCACTTGACCCCGTTTCCGATCCATCATCTGGTCCTCGTCGACAGATTGACGAACCGATTTGCCGGTGTCCGAGCACATAAAACGTAACTCTAAACGTTTCTTCGGATATTTCCAAGCAGTAACAGAGAGAATCGGCAACGAATCACTGCCAAATAAGACGTAAGACTTATTGTCGAAAGTAAAAAAGAACGAGGCTCGTAACACGAAGATTCTCATTCCTCCTTTGAAGATAAATGTAAAAAAAAAAAAAAGAAACGAGAATGGTGTGAAGGAAATGAGAGTTCGTATCGTATCGAACAACGTATCATAGACAGAGGTTTGAGAAACTGCTGTCTCAAAGACTGCCGCTTTGAAAGCGAAGCCAATCGAACACAGATCGCGCGAGGCTGTGGAAATGAGAGATCGTTCTTCAAGAACGATGAACAAACTCGCGCTCAACCAGGACTGTATTTATATATAAATATATAAATATAAATAAGATAATATATATATATATATATAAAATATATATATATTTTGAACGAGCTGTTGGCTCGTCTGTCAGTTTTTGCCAGCCTGTACATGAATATATAAAAAAGAAGAGAATTAAGTTGAAATTGGCTTGACGTTGAAAAGGCCTGAGGAAAGGACTAATAATGAATAATTAAATGATATCGGCAGTTTCAACAGCAAGCCCATGATTATACATTTATCTATCAAGTTGTATAGCGAATTTTGTAAAATGCTAAATTCTTGCCCATCGCCTCTAAATATCCTCTATTAATCGAAGAGTTAAATTAAAATTCTGTCTTTCCTTCACTATGTCTCTCTCTCTCTCTTTCTCTTTCTCTTCCTTTTTTTCGTTCTCTCTCTCTCTCTCTCTCTCTCTCTCTCTCTCTCTCTCTCTCTCTCTCTCTCTCTCTCTCTCTCTCTCATTCTCTCTCTCTCTCTCTCTCATTCTCTCTCCTTTCTTTATTTACAAAGTACGGATATTTTTGTACAGACATACATCGTGTACTTAAAGGTAGGTGTGTGCAAACTAGGAAAGATTTAATAAATATAAATATATATATGTGTAATTGTTTATAGATATATATAACAATATTTATAAGTATGTCAAATAAACGTATGTTTATTATTATACCCGGGATTCGTCTATTCTGTTCCCAAATAGGATAGAGAATTTCTACAAAATTCGCGAATTGAGCGGATCGTTGACACGACCAGCGATCAGAACCACCGAGGTTTCCGCGTCGACGATGAAGTAGAGGAACGGATGGACAACTGTAAATGGCACTGGACCTGCCCTCTCGAATAATCCATTACCTGTGAAAAATTATATTATATATTTCATCCGTGAAATAAATAAAATCATCTTGTTCGAAATGTCCATATTACACGTATATTATAGTCTAGTGCAGATGAAGAATTTTTAGGTAAATATACGGAAACAGGTAACGAGGTATTTGATAATATATATTAGCATGAGAAAAAAAATGAGAATTGGAAACAGCTGACAGATTAATGAAAATATTTACGAGCAACATTCCTCGTAACGATTCAGGAATTCCTAGTAAGCATAATGGAGAACACAACCGCAAGGTCTTTTTATTTATTTTCCTCGGTGAGTCAGGCGCACAGGATATCAGCGATTAAACCAAGCCAACTTTATAACAATACTGAGAATATTCTCGATCGTGGACGGCGTCAATTACAATAAACCGGAAACGAATTCTTCGACGAGCAAACAACGAATTGGCAATAGATTCGACATTTATCGATTAGAGGAAAAAAAATTGTATCTTCTGGAATGTTTGCGTGATCGTAATCGTACGACAGCGAATAACTTAACCGTAAAAAAAAAAAAAGAAAAAAAAAAAGAAAACGAAGGAATTAATTACTATGAATCTGTTTTCTTCGAAAGGAGAAGAATAAATTAAGAGTAATACTTGTTCGATTCTCACGATGCAATTCGCTGATAATGTTGGCGGTCAACAACCTTTACGAGAGAAAGTATCGATACAATATAAATATGAATCGTCGTTTCTCGATTTTCACAAAAATTTCTATCTTTAAGAATTCAAACCATTTTCATTCGAAAATTTTTAATAAAATTCTTTCTTAATTTTAAATTAGCTAAATGTATATAAGAGATCCATCGTAACGATAGCAAGCAAGAAGCATGGAATGTAAAAAAGAAAACGAAGAGGAAGAGAGAACGAATCAGACACGCGCCAGTAGTAATGGCCAGACATCGCCAGACATTTGCCCACTACGTTGCTCAGAAATTGTACGAAATTTATGAAGGGAACGCGGATCATTTCTTGTAGACTTGCTATTGGCTAAAAAAAATTTTACAAATAATACCATCAATATACTATCAAAGATTTGGAATCATTATTATGCTTAAGTGGATTGTACAAACTGTTAAGAAACAATTCAAAATTATAGCTTTGAAATGCAAAAATATAAAGAAAATTAAATTAATATATATTCTCAATTTAATAAATCTTCTTCTATAATGTCTATAATAACGTAAGAAAATTATTATTAATAAAATATTCTGAAAATGTAACTACGAGACACGATTCTAAAACTTTTGGTCGATAGTGTAACACAGTGAACGAAGGAATTAGGTATTCCCTTTGTCGTTCTCAGCAACATACACCGATATCTCATTGTTCGTGGACGACGTACACCGGAGAATCGCAATTTCACCGATTGCGTCACGTCTATTGCCTGATCGAACCTTCTGCCAATCGCCGATCACTCCCTCCCTCCACGATAATCCGTGATATCCTCCTCTCCCTTCTTTTTTTCTCTTTTTTTTTTTGTTCCTACTAGAAATTCGTGACTGGAAGAAAAGAAAAATCAAGAAATTTGATCAAATCCTCGTAGATGGTGGAATATTGAAATTGTAAGAATGGAAAGTGCAGAAAGAACGTAGAAAGCAGAGAGCAGAAACCTGGATGATGATAGTATCGGTAATAATCCCGACGAAGTGGAACGATCAATGGAGGATCGGTAGGGCGATAGAACGACTCACGAGAATGGGTCCTGTCGGGTTTCATATAATTTCTGATGTTCACACCGATGCTCTGCTGGACGTCTCTAGCGTACACACCTAGGTCAGGTGTCATTGGCGAGAGATCGGCTGTTCTAGGCTCGAACACGTCCAAAATTCCCAACTGAAAATAAGATGAACATTTGACGAGAAAAAGAATATAATTGAATACGATCGAGGGGGACAAAAGTAATTTTAAAAATAACTGCGTCCAGTCGTTCGATAAAAGAAAACGATTGAACATAGCTTATTTAAAAAGACAACATGAAACAGCGTTGGAATTTATAAAACTCGCTATAAAACTCGCGAGAGTAAAATGCTACACAACTTCAAAAGTACGTCTATTAAACAATTCCGTTTCGAATTATCGTGAATTACGTGTCGTCAAACGAGGGTACGTGTTCCTATAACTCTGGTTCGCGGAACGAAACCGTGACGAGAAACGGAAAGTGCACTCAAGATCTGTCGGTTAACGCGATTAAGTAATTAGGAGCTTAACGATCGAAGCTAATGGCAAAATATCGGGCGGCGAACACGGCGAGAAAGAAATGATTCGATTTCGAGAATCTCTCTTTCCTCGGTTAAAAATATTATTTATAAAAAAATTCTCGAGAGAATAACTAAGAAGTTAAGTTCATTTTCCGAAGAAGAAACTCTAGAAGAGATTCCTCGCGATCATCGTACCCTTTGAAGGAAAGACGTCAGTGTGACAAAACCGCGCAACATGAAGGACGGAATGGTGGCCCTGACCCAAGTGGCCTGTAACTGCTTCCGCAACAGTCTTAACGACTTCCCGCCAAGATCTCTGGCCAATCGGTACGTGTCCCTTCTATCCGTGGCCATCATCAGGATGATGTTGTATCTAGGATCCTGAAATTAATGAGTCGAAAAAATAATTTATCGCCAAAAGATATTGAAGATATATTAATTTCCTCTTTTATGAGAATGGCGAGGAGATGAATTTTCGAGAGTTTTTATGGAATAATAAATCTTACATCAAGCGGAAACTCAAGGGCGACCGCGTGCAGCGATGGGAAATAGGCAAAAGGCAAAACGGCGAAGTATCTTGAGGCTGTAACGGAAGAGACGTCGCAACCGTTTACTAAGAATGATATCTCTGTCGAGTCTCTGACGGATGCCTCGTTCAAGCTTGTGGAATAGGGTTTCCAGATGCCTAGATCCTGCATCCAAATCCCTTCATCTGAAAATTAAAAGAATTTAACAAGAATGATAAATTGAAACTCAATTAATCAAAAAAAAAAACATATGCACATGTAAAGACTTTATAAAGATAAAAAAAGACAAATACTTATGTAAGAATTCGATAACAAAGCGTGCCGGATTTACCACTAATTTGGCCCGAGTTTCAAATCCTCGAATTTCAATTTTGTTTTTCAAGCATTATTAATATAATAATCCATTCAAGTTTTTGAGCAAATTCATCAACGTCTTATTAACCAGAACTCCTCTCTACTCATTCATCTTAAACACCATTTTATGAATATTCTTTCTTTATAAATCTACATTCAACGGTCAACGATCTAGACAAAAATAGAAAAAGACGGCAATTAATACCTGGATAACTAGAAAAGAATCCCCTGGGGCTCCTGTCACTACGTTTCCTTCGATTCATCATCGTATTCGAGGATACAGTGGTGGTGATGGTCTTCTGTCCAATCGTCGACCCGATTTCTCCCGCAACGATCGTGACTGGCAGTTCGGTAGATTCCATCTCGTTTGAGATAGACGACTGATTGTTCAAAGAGTCCACTGAAATGGTATTCTCGTCGTCAGGTTTATTCGTAAACCTACTAGTCTCATTAATAGACATTTCGTTCGTCTGAGTTGTTGTCGGGATCGTCGAACTCGTCGAGATTTCTGTGATATTGACTGGTAGAGTTGTTGACACTTCTGTGACAGTGGCTCCTGCGTTTATCGGCGCAGACATTGTCGGTGGCATGATCGTTGACTCTGGGATAGATTCAGTCATAACTACAGATTCTTTGGTCGTTTGACCGGTAGAAATGGTTGTCGATTCTGGAGTTTCTACGATTATTAACGTGGTAGGTGGTAATGGCGTTTCAGAAGTGGAAGATGGAATAGAAGTAGTACTAGTAGTGGTTGAGGTAGTTGTAGTAGTAGTAAATGGAGTAGTGGAAGTACTTGTTGAAGTTGACAAAGTACTCGTACTTTCCTCGATACTTGGAGATTGGTTAGACAAAGTCACTGTCGTTATAGGTTGAGTGAGATTTGCAATGGTCGTCTGTGGTTCTTCAGAAATTGTAGAAGCTACAGTAGTAATAATTATAATAGGAGTAGTAGAAGGTATAGTAGAAGACGGTGTACTAGTAACGGATGGAGTAGTAGTTACTATCTCGGAAGATGAAGTTGTAATTAAGTTAGGATTAATAATCGTAGGTATCGAAGAGGTCGTCGTTGTCTCGGTGGATGATGAAGTTACGACGATCGAACTTGACACGGTAGTCATAGCAGCGTTAGGATTATTCGTTAAAACACTAGCAGCAGGAGTAGTTTGCGTCAATTTATCCTGCTCGTCTATCGTGCTTGAAGTTACTATTCCAGTCAGTTCCACCGAGGATGTAGTCGATATTGGTGTCCCAGAACTAGTAATGGTCTCAAAACTCTGTATACCTTGTGTAGTAATAGATTGCGTGGTAATTTCATCAGGAATTACCGTCTTCGTTTCTGTCGTTGATTGTTCGATCGCTACACTACTCGTTGTTTCAGGAGCAAAAGTAGTTTCGTTCATTTCCTCTTCAGGAATGGACAAATCGAATCCGTAGAATCTCAGAATGTCCTCGTATTCAGGCCTCAATCTTGTGTTCTCGTGATTGAGTGTCAAACCCCCGAGAAATCCATCCGCGTTCAGATACGTCTTTAAAGTAGAGAAATAATTACTTCACGCAGATCCTTCATGGATCGTCGATCTTTCATTACGAAATTTGTTCGAAGAGAGCGATGGACCGAGAAAGAAAACCACCGCTACTTAAAAAAAAAAAAAAAGAGAAATTACGCGTTTCAAACGAGCCGTCGAAGCAAATTTTCCGTGCCCGTTTTCCAGTTAATCGCCCTCGTCGAACGCATTGCGCAACGATTTCGAGCGATTTTAACGACACCTAAACGCGATCCCGGATAATTCTTACCCTCAATCTACGATGAATATCGCGAAAACCGATCCTGGTGATGTCTCGATCCCGCGGTAGGCCAAGAGCATCGACGATTTGCTGTCTTCCTCTACCGGCCGAGCCCTCGTAGAGCGCGGCCAGGACGAAGCCAACCCCCGTCGGCGAGAATGCAACGTTCCCGTGGGCCGTGTACTGCTGCAGAATCCGCACGCCTAGGTCGTTAATAACGTCTGTGATGATGTCGACCGGCCGATGCGGAACCGGTTGATACCAGCCGTCGAATCCCACGTTGTCGTAGCCATGCACGAACACGGACGACACTGTTAGAATATTCCCATTCAGAAATCTCTTAATTTTACCAATCTTACGAATCTTTCTCGCCAATATTATAACATTTCCTCACTCCCGTACAAACGTACGATCGCCTTCCAATTCATAAATAATCAAAAATCATCGTAACGTCGTTAACTTTTACCGACTAACTTTAAAATTAAATTGCACTGGAATCGGTGTCGATCGTACTCAGCCACCTGAATATAATAATGAAAGAAAGGGGGGTGGCGAAAAAAAAGGTGTGTGAGCATACGTACGTTGCAGCAGGATCAGCCAGGACATCCAGGCGCCCATATTAATCGCGACTGGCTTGGTGGATCACTGGCGGACGAGGATCGCAGGCCGACTGGCATGGACAACACGCACGTACCTCGCGGATTCTCTCCCGTTTCACGAAAGGAAGGAAGGAAGCGCGGACACGGTGGCGCGGAAACGGCGCACAACTCTATTAGGATTAGTCTTAGTCGTCCGCTCTCTACGTCGGAACTGGCTCGCGGATGGTGCACGCCGCCCGCTCGAGCCTCTCTGCCGGCCGCTCTGGGATTTTTTAAACGGCAAGGTCGTCAGGTAGATAAACCCGTGTCTATGTACGCCGTCATATCGCGCGCTCGCCCTTCCCTCTCCTCCTCGAGAAACCGGGAGACGGGGTTCCAGCTTCCCCAGAGGATGTGGTATAGTAGGAGGAGAAGAAGGCGGAGGAGCAGGCGAATTATTCAGAGATATCGTGGTGGATTTGTTGAATGCGAAAGCTACTCGTTCTTTTTCTTTCCTCGAGATTTCGAGGATTTGGATTTGTGGAGTGGGGATTCTCAACCTGTGGTTTTGCCAAGGGTTATATTTGAGAAATACGAATAAATATGCGGTTTGATTTAGTTCTTCGTCGATATTGGAATGTTGAGACTCTCTTTTCGATAACGTTTGTTGGTTCCTGTTTATGTTATTCTGATATCCTTTCACGAAATTTGAGATGATTCTCCATAAAGAAATCGATTCTGTCTGAAAGATTTGACTTTTTAAAAATGGAATGAAATATAAAAAAAACATGATATCAAAGAATAGACGATTTAATTTTGTAAATGATAAAATAATATTGTTAAAAATGTGTGAACTACGATCCATCACTATTTTAAAAAAATAAAATGAATAAAAGTTACGAAAATATAGTGGAAGTTCGTATAGTGATATTCTTTCGCAATGTTCGATTGTTGTAAGGAGTTTGTGGATGTTAAGAAATTGAATTTAAAATTCGTGAAAATTAATTCGCTGAGAAAGAATGAATGAATGAATTTTTATCATGGAAGATAACGAACGAATACTTTGGAGATGTAGATAAACGCGTAAACCGACCTTTCTTCACTTTCGCGTTCGCACACTTGCAAATCTCTATTCTTCTGCGAGCATGATCTTAATAAAGTAACTAGTTGTGGCAACTTCCAGCGTAACGTAACAGGGAGCAACTGAATCGTACGCGTCATAAGTCTTACTCAATGTTGCGGTCGTTCACAATGTAATAAACCTTGTTAAGCGCGAAATTCTCTTCCGACGAAATTAACGGCTTAACGAAAACAATGAACGAAAGTACCTGTCGCGAGGAGCATCCTTCTGTCATCCCCTTCTTAATTTTACCCGACAAATTTTTCGCAATTCGTGCATTATGCAAAGGTGTCTCAAAAATTTTATAATAAATGAACAACCTCTGTTATACTCTTCCAAACGAATTTTTATTGCTCACAATCGATGAGACTATTGGTACAATAGTCCCGTCTTATAATAATTTTGCACTTATTGTTAGTTATTAAGTACATGTTCCTAAAATTAACCTCACGGAACATTATCCACGAAACATCGCCACGACTCTCGTGCAACTAACGAGATGGAAAAGGATGCCTTGGACATCGGTCATGGAAAGGATCGAACGTTTTCGACGTTGCGTGGATATCCACGCAATATCCGGTGCCGTCCATTATCCGCAAATTAGACGTTCGTGTTGGTAATTGTAATGCGCCGTAAACGTCCTCGGGCCATTGGTCGCCATTTTATTGGCGAGAATTATTACACGTCCGCCTTGCACATGAATTGAATCACCGAATGGACCAACTCTATTTTAAAATCGGTAACGTTGATCGATATTTGATTTTTCAGAATTAAGAGATATCGAACCGATCCTCTTCACTTCTTTGGAAATTTTTCACTGCAATATGGAAGTCAAAATATCCGGTATAACTTCTCACATATCGAATGAATTAGTTACGATAGAATCGATGAGTTTCATTTCTTTATATAAATCAATTGTGGAAATGGATCAATGGTTATGGATGAACGATTTATGCCTTCGTTCAACGATTCTTTCTCGACTCGATATAATAGAATTTCAAGAAAATGGCGAATTGAGCAAGAATTTCAGGAGTTCTGGTCGTAAGGATTGGTATGTTTTTTGTCGATTAAGCGATGAAAAAAGGCGAAATGGTAATTATCAGGAAAAGAGAGACAAAAGAAACAAAAAGAGCGGTAATACGTGCAATTGAACGTACGTGGGACTTGTTTATATTTTCGAGGAGAAATCCCACGTGATTCGTGTTGGAGATGAAGAAAAATAATTTAATTATACGTGTCTTAGAATAAGATTTAAGAGACAAAGGGATGAATCAATTTGCGTTCCTTGGCTATCTTACGCCTGTGACAATAGAACTCGCAAAAGAGAAAGAGGAAAGCCAACGTGATACCTGAAACGATGACAAAATCTTTCTTACTTGAAAAAGATAAGACTTTAATCACCATCTTGACACACGAAAGATAAATACCTTACCTATGAATAATACAAAAAATATTCCTTGCATATCAGCGACGTTCACTTTTCGTTTGTTCACCGCCTGATTGCTACCTGGCGCTTCCCAACATTTATCTTTCATCGGCATCCTCTCCGTGATCCATTTATTCATCAATCCGGACTCTAACATTCGATGCAGTCTAAATTATCCAAAAAAAAAAAAAAAAAGATTCAACTCGATTCACGGAATTTTATTTTAGAATAAAATAAAAACTATTAAAAATAATTCCTGACATCGATCCTCCAGAAGTCAACGTACAACTTACTCCGCGTTAATGACAGGCAGATAAGGACTGCCGTACGGGATGATCATCGCGATAGGCTCGTCGAGAAACTCGTCCATGCTCAGGGAGAAATGGCAGCTACCGGTCAGCAAGAAATCCTTCCTCATCAAGAACCTATTTCGCGAACCAGTTAACTTCCACGCTGGAATTTCCACCTGGTTTCGACCAGTGATAAATGAAACGATACCTGAGGGAACTCCTCCAGTCGATCAGAGCGTGTTTCCCTTCCTTTACACGCCCCACCAATCTCTCCTCCTCCGTATCGTTATGCCTCTCGGCGCGGGAGAGTAGAACGTGGTATTTAGGCTCCTCGGCGTTCTGTAGATACATCTCGAGGAAGCTACCGTTCGGGAAGCCCCAACTGATTCTATCCTTATGCGCGATCAAATCCTCCACGCTCAAGATAGAGGTGTCCATTCGAGGAAAAGTGAGAAAGGCGACCAGACTTCCGGAATACGTCGCCACCAGGACCATCACGACCAGCCACCATATACCGATCAGTATGCGAGCGCTGTCATTGTGCGGTAGATACATACCACCTGGAATTTTTCGGATGATATGTGATCCCCTTCGCGCTACTTTGCTCGTTGAATTCTAATTAGCCGGTGGGTGGAGAAAGACTACTGCGTCGAAACGAGAGGAATTTTATCGAGTTTCTCCAAACTTCCAACCATTTTTGCATTGGAAACGTTACATTATTGAAGCGAATATACGAGTACGTATATATATACTCTTATCAATTATAATCAGTTTGCCATTCTACATTGACGTGATGTGATTTCAAAGATAAGGATCTTTAATGATTAAAAAATTTCAATTTCTGCGTCTCTCTCTCTCTCTCTCTCTCTCTCTCTCTCTCTCTCTCTCTCTCTACTTACTTAGTATTCTATTAAATAAATTACGCAATATTAGGAGACGCTATTTCCAATAGATATCATTTTTTTAAATCGATCTGCGAAAATAAAATTTGTACAGAAGAAATCTGTACAACGCTAATGATCGGTAATAAAATCACTGCAGGGAGGTATCACAAGTTTCCATCAGTGCAAATATAAAAGAAATAGTGTTGGTTTACGGGATAATAAAATCGTACCTTGTTGAAGAAGTGCCCCGTACACGTACCACACACATTGCCAGGAGGAGTTGAGACCGGAGGCCTTGGTGCTGTACGGGCTGTACTTGTGGATCAGGTATAAAATCGGACCCATTATGATAATGGACACAGCCAGACAGGCCCACGTCTGAAAGGCAGCCGGAACATAAGAGGAATGCCAGCCAACATACCGAACTTGAACGACGACAATCTTTATAGTTCTGTCATTATGCGCTATTACGCGGTGGAATGCCGAAACATTAGCGAACGCTTTTAAAACGAGTAAGAGGTATCTCTCCGCGATCTTTGTGTAACTACGCCGATTCGTTTCTGTCACTTTTTCGCCAAGAGAACCTCGTAAGAAATTATGGAGAGTTACTAATGTAACGTAATATCAGATGTTTTTCGATCCTTATCCTCGAGTTGTCTTCACGAGCCAATTTGTTGGGTTAATTTGTTCATTATTATTTCGAGATTCGGTAACGATTTGAATTTGGTATTCTTATTTCGAAAGAAAAATAAGGATTTAAATTCAATTGCAAACCTCTTTGGTGAACGGCGAAGCGAATAAGAGAACTCTAGACAGTTGGCTGGGTTTCGCTGTTAAAAAGCTGTATGTTTGCACGAAAATAGGCACGGTATAATTGAACGTGGTATTCCCACATTCGTTCACGGTCAACGCGCACGCAGCCAAAAGAACTTTCTTCTGGCGCACCAAATCGATTATTTCCAATGGTACTTTCTTCGTGGTCGACATGGTCATTTCTTTGATTTTCTACGAACAGAATCGAGAATTGATAAAAATAGTGACAAAATATTTTTGTGAAAATTCTTACCTCGCCCAGCTTGGCAAATTGAGAAGTGTTCCAGGATCTCGAAATCTGACTCGTCTCCGGCATGATCACCGTGTACGTGAAGTTCAGTTTCATGCTGAGGTAATTGATCGCGTCGAATATCAATCCTTCGTACAATTTTTTACCCGTTTTGCTCATAGAAATTATCTGCCATGGTGGATTCTAAAATAACAATCGTTCGTGTTTAGTTATATTTACATTTAACTTAACAAAGAAATTTCGAGTGAAAGTTTAAGAAAAATTAACTTTCTAATAAAATATGAAACTCGATGGTTTTTAATAACAAGATACTTTTCTTGCAAATAATAATAATAAATTGGAAAATTGAAATCGTTTACCCACGTGATAAGTCGCGATTGGTAAATTAATTCCTCTGAATCCGTGCACGATGTGAGGAAATATCACATCCGTAAGGTTTACGCCAATAATAGGTGTCCACGTTCCTATATCCAACAAGTGAGCCATATTTTTATCATGAGAGAAGAAATTTCCCCACGTTATGGACGAGAAGAATCTCCATAACAGACATTGTCCACAAACACTGTTCGAAGCAGACGTGTTTCGGGAAAGGTGTATCTGACGAGAAACATAGTTTGGATTTTGGTCTGGCTAAAACACGATGTAAATGTCATGTTACAAATTCACTGACTCTGACATTCTTCAAGAGCTCGGTTCGCCTCTTGCTTTTCGTCAGTCTGATCATTTCGAACTCATCCTCGTTCATCCTTTTGAACAATTCGATCTCGTTCGTCAAGGAATACTCCAAAGCTTTCGCCAATGCTTCGATCAAGTTCTTGATATAACATTTTAATTTGATCTGAAGCAGAAATCTTTCAACGATTATTTATCATATAGAGAAAAGATAATATAAAGGAATTGCTTAAAATTTTTTAAAAGTTATCAGAAAAATACAATTTTTATTTTTCACAATGAAACAAAGCAATATAATAATATGAATATGTAATTGTTTAAAAATTATTACTTTATAAAAACCATCCAAGTTAGTCGCGTTATACATAAAGGCCACATTTCCTCCTTCTGCCAGTAAATTAATGAATGTCGTGTTGATCAAATTCCCTGACACGCTATTTGTGATCACGTACAACCATTGACTACCTGGATGAACCATGTTCAAAGAGTTTGCCTTTAAAAAAAAACATTTCCTCGATAATATGAGTTCTCGTTGACTTTAATCTAAGTTTTTTTCATCATTTGAAATATTTATATTGCATGTGCATCGTTAAAGAAACGAAATCTTACTACGGTCATTACATCCGCGACCATGTCGACGGTGGCGATCACCAAAAAGCAATGTCCTAATTGATCCACGTGAAAATCGTTCAACGTCTTCTTCACCGAACTTTTCCTCCCGCCTCCCGTGTTTCCGTGTCTCAACGAGAAAATCGACCTAGAGATTAGATTCATTCGCTTGTTCGGTAACTTATTCGAAATGGCTTTCAACACTCTACTGATCGTGTCCCTGTCTGAAACGAGGCGTGAACACGTGTTCGCATTAGATAAAAGGATCGTGACGTTATCGTTGCTACTAGTTGCCTTATCACCGAACGTATCGTCGTGAAGGATGTTGATCACGTTCCAGGACAGAATATCTGTCATTC
Organism: Apis florea; assembly: GCF_048593485.1. Lineage (NCBI taxonomy): Eukaryota > Metazoa > Arthropoda > Insecta > Hymenoptera > Apidae > Apis > Apis florea. The sequence continues at coordinate 4,177,007 of NW_028256549.1, read as the reverse complement.
TTAGGTCGAGAAAAATCTGTGACAGCTCTTCTCCTGGAACGATCGATGGCACTGTTATACCATCAGTGTCTGGGATTCGAGGACAGTCTGGATCTTCAAATGAAAAAAAAAAATTCCTTTTCAGGATCTTTTTAATTATATTATAATTAAAATATCTAGGAAATGGTTACTCGTGTACCTGTTATGGCGAAATGTGTCAGTTCTTCCTTTTGCGCGACCTCGTGCAGATGCCAGGTTAGATAGCAGGTCGCGACAGACAAAAGAATTGTATAGTCTTTGTGGCAATTAAAAGATGTAAAAGGTTAATGAATAATCGAAGCAATAATTGAAATGATAATTATTTATTTATAGATGGAAAATTTACCTTTAAAATTAACATTCATATCGCGAAATACGCGTATTGAGATACTACCTAAGTTCATCTCCTTCTTCACAGCATCTGTGATAAGATCTTGTATTACTTTTGTGGCATTTTGGTATTCGTCTTTGTTATTGAAGAAACCTTTATCGATGATGATAGCTATTGAAAAAATTCTTTTTCACCAAACTTTACTCAACTTTATCGTTTTTTTTTTTTTTTTTTTTAATAATTTATCGTATAAGAATTCTTTTTTTTTTTTCGAAAGATAAATCACTCATACCCATAGTAGCATTAGAAGTGATCAGAGATGGAAAATCATTGTAACTGCTCCCATAATTGATGCACCAAACCAACAAAAGAACCGATATCATTTCTATTGACAAACTGAAATAACCACGCGTATTATTCGCACAATATATAACCGAGGACACTTGTGAATAATGCATCACTTCATTAGTTTAGTCGATCCTTTATTACAAGCCAAGTTGATCACGATCACGAGCACTGTGCCAAGCAGGCCAAATACAATTTGATGCACCACGAATCACGGGAAAGGTCAGTTCTTTAATAACTAACTACAGAACGATCGAATCCCTGTGAAATTGAAACGGGACATTGTTTAGCCTAGTTGCGTGTGATACCGAGCCTAAGCTTTTTAATACTATATAATATACAGTACCAGGAAAAAAAGGAAATTTATCAAGATAAAAATGTAAAAAGGCAAGAATTTAATACATTTTCGATTTAAATGTGCAATATATAATTTTATATTTCAATAATTAGATAAATTCTTTCATATGCAAACATAAGTATTGTCCAGTCAAGTGTATTAAATTACAGTTTTGGAAATTACTAAAAATGAAAGAAAGTACTGGTATAGGTCTTTTGAATTGAATGAATGTTGAAATTAATTAAATTGCATCATAAAATCATAATTTCGAATATTTCCTGCTAAATGCTTTCGATTAGTATGTATGCAAAGCTACAACGGCGAGTAATGTTATATTACCTCGTTTGCGCGCATGTTTGTCACTAGCAGAAGACAATTGTATTGTTTCATATCGGTTGGTGTACCACTTCCGTGTAGCAAAACCAAAGATAAAACCTGGTAGCGTCGATTGCATTATTCCAATTTACACGTTGCTGTCATTAATAAGAAAAATCATCCATTGCTTCGTGATTTTATTTTTCATCGTAGAGACGTTTCGAATTCCTTTTATTCTGTTCTTTGTGTCTCATTTCGATTACACACTACCGTATAATACTATATAACCAGAAAAATAATGTTAAGTTCTTATTTCAAATACTTCTATTTCAAATAACATTCAGTTTTTACAATACATATAATATAATCGGAATGAAAAGAGTGATAATTGAAAATAGAAAAAATACATTATATTGTCGCTTATAAACGGAAGTCGCGATGTGTCGCAATGCTTATCTACAACCAAGTCTCGCGTATAGAAAGAAAGCAAACAAGCACGATTTAAATCATCTCCCGTCTCGTTCGCATTGATTACACTTTGGAATTCCAGACGTCACATCGAACGAAATAACTCGAATATAATGTAAGATACGTTGATAAAAATTCGGTGTAAATAAAATTAGACGAATTAAAATAACAGAAGACGAAACAAAAGTTATCTTTCAGAATAGTCGCGCTGCTACGATCGTTCGTGACAATTCGGGCGACATCGTACGGACGGAGGACGTGCATGCTTCTATTACTCGACAGTTGGCTCCGAATGTGTGGGGAACCATGCAAGAACGGAACGATTTGTGTACGTACGTATATACCTAACGCGACATATCCGTGCAACACGTACACATAGAAACGAGCAAATTTTTCTCCTCGGAAATCTAGTCGACGTTAACGTCGGGCTCAAAGCTTTTGTGAAATGTCAAGCACCATACATTATGATGGGTTGAATGTGTTCGGGAAAACTGTCAGATTAATCGCAAAGGATAGAGCACCGTTCGAAAGCAGAGGCAAACCAGTGAGAGGAATAGCACGGACGGGAAAAAGTGGGAGTGAAAGTGGAAAAATTCACTTTTTCGAAATTATAAGGGGAACAAAGGTACGTTCCTAGTGATACGTGAGACTGCTAATGTTTCGCGGAAACGATGGAGCCTGAGGAACCTCTGTTACAAGGTATCCTGCTGTTACCACCGCAGGGAATGTTAGGACAGCTCAAGGTTGGTTAACATTAGCATGGATAAACGTGTATTTCGAATTCTAGTGATCCATTTGCTGAATAGATTCTTTCTATAATTTTATTTATTCTAATCTTTCGATAACTAAACATATTGATCGATTCAACTATTTGTTATTAATGATCGCCATCAAGAAATAACCTATAAAGTTTAGATAATAATATTCCAAATATTTCAATGACGCTAAATCGAACTTGATACACGTCATTCTTAATTTTATATGACTTTCGAAATACACAAAAATCTATATTCTTCTTTTTCATTGAAATTAAAACATTAATATTGAAAGACAATTGTATTATTTATATTTTTGTATTATTTACAGAAATCTTGGCATAAAAGATTTTGTCAGCTGTTTAGGACTAGTAACTATGGAATCAAACGTGTTGAAATATATGATAATCAAGAAGAAGCTATAATGCAATCACATGCTCCTCGTATCATCACATTAGATGCATGCATTAAAATTGCACCTAGTAATCAGTCACATGTATTTACTGTAAGTAAATATTTAACAAAAGATTTAACAAACAATGTGAAATGTCTATTTATTTTTGTGTTTATATGTAGGTTGTGACTAAGTCAGGCATTCATTATTTTGGATGTTATTCTGAATCTGATATGACTCATTGGATTACTGCATTTCAGTTAGTAGCATTTAAAGATAGTGTGTCTAATCAGACAATAGAAGAAAATAATGATCTATATTGTACCAGTGGAGAAGGAGTATTTTCTGTTAAAGTTGTAGAAACGGATGCATCTAAACGATGTGGTTTAGAAACTAGAAACTATACACTTATAGTAGCTGCAGTTGATATTAAATTAATGGATGGAGATGTAGTTCTATTCACTTGGCCATATCGATATATTAGGAGATATGGTTACAAGGATGGAAAATTCATTTTTGAAGCAGGAAGAAAATGTGAATCTGGAGAAGGTTCTTTCCGCTTGGAACATAGCAGTCAACAAGAAATTTTTCGTTGTATGTATTCCAAAATGAGATCAATGAAAAAATTAATGAATGAGGAAAGTAATCCAAACATTGAATGCAATGATGCTCAATATCATGCAGCTTTATCAATGGAAGCTGGATCAAGAGCAGCATTACCTCCTTCTCCAAATAGTTCTGCTAATTTAATTGATATTGATTTTTCACCTCAAAATTCTCAAAAACAATCGAGTTCTTCATCTAATTTAGATACTAGTTTATCTTCGAAGCCTTCTTTGCCTATTGTTAAACCAAAACCCGCAAAACCTCCGCGAAAATATGTTTTTACAGGTATATTAGATAAAAGAAATGTAGATCTTGAATCATCAGATTTACCCACGTGCGGAGAATATAAAGCGTTAAATCGAGATAATTCACCGGAGATGTCTCAAAAAACAATAGGAAGTTCTATATTAGATGATGAAGAAAGACATCCTTATGATTTAGTAGAAGTAAGAAATGATGCATGGAAAACACATGGTATTGATAATATACATCATACGGAGAGATCAAATTCATCAAATAGTGACAAAGACAAAGAAAATGAAGATGATTTCCAATATGAAACAATGATGCCTATGATTACATCCCAAAGCTCATCAAAAAGTAAACCTAATATTACAGAAAATTCAATAACGAATAATCCAATATCGCCGATTAATCATATTCCTAATGATGAATCTGATTATGATAAACTAGAACATTTTGGTTCTGCAAATTCTAAAATTAATCAAAAAAGTTCATACAAATTTGGAAATTTTAACAATGCATCTCAAAATTCATATTCTACTATTTCTTTAAATAATACTGTAACTGATACAAATGCTGTATGGTCTAATTATGATATTGTCGAAGATATGTCTGCTGTTAGATTGGCAGATGATAGTCACCTTGGATATGGTGTCATTAGAAAGAAAACAAATCATTCTGAATCTGCATCTACTAGCAGTAATATGGGTCCAAAGCATAAAGTGTTTAATAATAGTGAATATGCAATTGTATCAAAACCAAAAAGGGTATAAAAAATTTAAAATAACTTCATTTGATAGTGATTCAAAAACATTATATTAGTTCTATTCCAGAAGTTTTTAACTTTCGAAAATAATAAGAAAATACTAGTCTATAATATGACTAGGGTAAGTTTTTATAGTGCTAAATGAAAAATTAAATGCTTATATTTTATAATTTTATTACAGAAATGAAATAACATTTATTCTGTACAGATTATTTTAAGAAACACTAGTCTTTTTAATCACTGTCAATTATAATAGAAATAATTATTTTTAAAGACAAAATGATTTTATACATATACATTCTAATAATTTTTAAAATATATTAATAAATATTAGAAACATTAGTTTCTAAATATGATAAAATTATTAAGATTCAATATTGGATTATGAAAATATTAAAATAATTGCAATAAAAAGATATAGTGCCTTATATCATTAAATATAATAAATAAAATCATTAAATATAGCTTAATGATAAAATGAAACAAAATTTAAATGTACATGTCATTCCAACATTTGGTGTACTTAGACATTTTTAATATTATTATTATTCATAGTCCTTTATTAATACTGTTGCAAGCTCAACAGAAGTTGTGCCTTTAGAAATATTTAAAATAAACATAGTTTTTAAATGTAGAATTTAGATATGCATGATAAGAAAAAAATATTAAGTCATTCCTTTTGTTTTCAATATTATATATTTTATATTTATATATATATATATATATTGTACTATACATATACACATTTATAAAAGATTTAATTATATTACGTATATTTCACTGTTAAAAAAAACGTTTTTTATAAAAGATACATTATGTACATGTACATATTAATTAATACAAATATCAATATATTGTAATTCCAAAACTTGCCATATAATTTCTACATGTGCCAAGATCTGTCATTTTTATGAATTAAATTTTTATTGATAATAAAATAACAATATTTAACTTGTTTTCATAATAAAATTATATTTACATTTTATATATTGAATAAAAAGGCAAGTCTTATGGGATTTATATAAGATCTGAAAAATTTTATTCAAGAATATATATTTTTTATTAAATTGTACATATTAGAAGTATTTACATGTAATACACATGTGTACAATAGAAACAATTTTGTTTTTTCTAATAATTATAATTTGAAGGATCATAAATATATTTAAATCTTTCAGTGTTAACCAAACTTTGGATATTTTTTTACATATATAATTATAAGATTAACATAATATAAAAAATACATATAGTCAATAATAAATTTAGAAATACACAAACACTGAAATATTTTTTTACCTCTATCTTATCAAAATAAAAATTTCTTTTCTTAAAGAAAATATTCTAATTCCTTTATTCTAATTCCTCTAAAGATGTAACCTTTTTATTTTTATTATGTATGTCTTTTTGTTCTTCAATTAAACGTTGTTCTCTTTCTTTATTATGTTGTATTAAATCAAATTCTGCTTTAGCAACTACTTCGACGTATCCATCAACATCATTTAGCACTTTTCGAACTGTTTCTCCTTTTGCCGCCAATAACCTTTCAATATTTCGCTTATTTTTTAATTCCTCAAACCATCCGAGATTGTCAGCAATTAAATGGTTATTTTTACAACCATCACAACGAATTATAACTAATCCTTTTTCATAAGCTAATTTTGATATAATTTTTCCATTTCGGAAATTACACTTTTTACATGTAAACATCACTTTGATTTTAGCTTCAATTTTGCCAAGCACTTTTTTGTTAGCATCCTTGTTAATTTCTTCTTTCTCTAGTGATTCAGAAAGATTGGTTTTCGTTCGAATAAAAATTGAATCACGTAGATCAACATTAAATTTTCTTTTTCGAATCAATGAGATCTGATGTAAATTTGTAAATTCTCTGGTAAGTGTCAGTTGTATCCCGTATCGAACTATTTGCCGCAATGAAAACATAATGTCCTTTCTCTTTTTTTAAATCTTCAATTATATAGTGCCATTTATGGCAATTGAAAATATTTTCTCCATATATTTTTAAATAATAATATCAATAACAATTTTTTATTACATGAATTACATTACTTACTATTTTTCTCATTCACGTGTACCATTTGCATCGAACTACAGTAAAAGGCAAATTCACATGTATGTACGTTATTATTCTCATTGGTTATTTTCAATATTATATAATTTCATAATGAATTTAATATGCAATTAAATGCAGGAAAAAAGAAAATTTGATTTTTTTGAAAATTAATATTTTATTTTGATGAAAATTCACTCTATACATTATTTTTACTACATTTAAAAATCGATTCTCCAGAAATATATTAGTTATTCAACAAGTATGAAAAAGCCTAAATTGATAATATATGGTAAATACAAATGATAGAAAATGAATTACTAAATATATTTTTTCTCCTATTTTTTCTTTCTTCTTATAAATAAATTATATTGAGGATTCCTCAGGATAACAAGGAAAAGTTTGTTTTTTATGACTAATATTATTGGAATTATTAGTTTTGATCTTATACTAGTTTTTTAGCTTCAAAGAAGCTTTTCAAATGTCTCATTTGCCATGTACCCATAATCAATACAATTACAGTTTGTATTAGAGACCACCAGAATACACGGCGATGTGTACTTTCAGATGTTTGTCTAAAACGTTCTTCTCGATACTGTGAACAAACAATATAAAATTATAATCCAAGTTTTTGATAAAACAATGAAAAAGTAAATAAATCAAATACCCTTTGATAATTTTGTTCCTTTGTTATTTGTTCCACTTGATCAAGAAGTTGATGTATCCTCAACTGTAACTCAGTAAATTTTTCTTTGTGAGCTGTATTGGAATAATCAATAGCATGTTCACCAACTTGAATGTCCAAATGTACTCTCTATATAATGTAATAAACTCAAATATATTAAACAATATAAATAATTATTGTTTTACATTATTAGAATAAAAGTCTTACCAATTGAGCACCACTGAACCAGGAACTAGTATTAGAATATAAACAAATTATATGTTCTCCAGGCATGAAAGAAGTAAAAGAAAATCTTCCTTCTGAACTATACACTCTGGAAAGAATCGTTTTATCATCTGGATCTCGAACTTGCACGTGCATTCCCATTCCCGGGCTGCTCGGGGCGAATCCACCGGTTCTTGGATCATATAATTCAACTTTGTAATTTACTATATAAAAAAACAAAAATTTTTAATAGTCATATCATTGATACGTAATTGATATTATTTTTTATTAACAAATATGTTTAATATACCTAAAACAGTTGTTTCATCTGGAATATCTTCCATGAAACACTTTCGTTCAGTTTCAGCAATGTGAAAATAGAGTCCTGTACCATATTCAAGAATACACAATAATACTAGAAATATACCGTATTTTAACATGATTTTTTATGAGCAGTGCTTTTAATAGCACAGCAAAACTTAAATTACGAAAGAAATTCTACGTGAAACCAAATAGGGCACACGTCACCTTCGAAAACAACAGTGAAGTTCACGTACGCGGCGCTACTGCGCGTTATCGATATTGACTTTCTCGATAATCGAAAAGTAAAAAGATTTAGTAAAATAAAAAACAAAAAATGGACGTTACGTTATTAGCTTTTTTCGCTATTTTAATCATTGTATTGATTCTCATTTGTACAGTGTTTTTAAGACAAAAATCCGGTACGTTTTCGCTCATGCAAAGTTTTTTCGTTATTATTAAAATATCCCTTTCCTTACAACTAAATATATTCCTAACCTTTAATTTTGTTATGAAACAGATGTTTTGTTAATTTTCATAAATATTGAATTAATTGAATGTAATTAAATTTCATAAAATATATAATTAAAATAAAATATATAAATTTAGTTAATTATTACGTCTTTATATTTAATATTAAGACAAAGCATAAAAATTTTATTATTTCGAATGTATTATAGCTGCACGAAAAAAACAAACGAATGTAGAAAGAGTTGCACAAGGTAGACCAATAAGACGAGCTGCAGGTCAAAGGAATGCTAGACGTCGTATGCAAGCAACTTCTAGTCAACAAATTGAAGAAGATGATAATGGATCTGGAAATGAAGCAAATGATGAGGCAGATGAAAAGCCATCCACTCCTGATTTCAAAATAGGTGCAAAAAAGAGAGCAAAATTAGCAGCTAAATCAGAGAAGAAAGCTCAAAGAGAAGCTGCTGAAAGAGAAAGAGAAGAGCGTAAAAAAAGAGAACAACTTCTCCAAGAAGAAAGAGATAAACAATATGAAAAAGAACGAGCAGAAGAATTAAAACAAGAAGAAGCAGAAAGAAAAGCTAGAGAGGAAAAAGAAAAAAGAGAATATGAAGAATATTTGAAAATGAAAGAAGCATTTAGTGTAGAAGAAGAAGGATATGATCAGGAAATCAAAGAAGATGAAGAAAATCTATTGGAGCAGTTTCTTCAATATATTAAACAAAACAAAGTGGTGGTTCTTGAAGATTTGGCTGCATATTTTAATTTAAAGACAGCAAGTGTAATAGAAAGGATTCAAGAGCTTCAAGCAACTGGAAGTTTAACTGGAGTAATTGATGACAGAGGAAAATTTATTTATATTTCTCAGGAAGAACTTGAAGCTGTAGCAAAGTTTGTCAGACAACGTGGTAGAATCAGTATTACTGAATTAGCAGAAAATTCAAACCGTTTGATTAATCTAAATCCAGGAAAACAAAGTATGGTAGAAGCTAGATGAATTATATTATATGATTTTATGTTATAGGACTCTAATATGGGAATATTTTAATAAATTTATATGTTATTTTACATATAAAAAACAAAATTTTTATATACAAAAGCAAAATTTTATTTATATCTTATAAATTTTATATTTTATTTAATTGTAAATAATATCTTTTTAAAATAAGTCTTTACAATTTCTATAGTAAATTAATAAGATGATAATAAATGAAAATAAATCTAATATATAATGCATTTTTTGCCATGCTTAAGAATGTCTCATTAGAATCTTTTTTCTCCCCTTCTTTTTACCATTTTAACGTTTATTTTCAACGATTTGGCCCGGAATAATTGCAATGTTAATAATTTGATTTAAACAATTAATTATTACATTATAGTAATTACATTATAATATAATTTTAAATTATAATTTTAAAATAGAAATGATAAAAATATGTTCAATTACAATTACTTACTACTACACTACTGTGACATTCTATATTTTATAATTACATATCAAGAACAAGTAAAACAAAGAGAGCAAATAGTGGGAAAAGGATAAAGATAGATTAAAATTATTGATATCAGCGCCATCTTCAGAGTGCCGCAAATGAAACACAAAAAAAGGATAAAAAATAGTGAGAAAAGGATAGATAGATTAGAATTGACTATCAACGCCATCTCTTGAATGTCAAAGAAATATTTTTCTAAAAGCATTCAAGAGATGGCGCTAATCTTAAATTCTTATTCTACTTTATCCTCTTTTTAAAGAGGTATCTTTTATATTTAAGAGATGGCGCTAACAGTTAATTCTTACTCTATCTCTATCCTTCTTCTAATATTTTCTATCCTTTCTTTTTAAGTTTCATTTACGGCACTCTGAAGATGGCGCTGATTTCAATATTTTTATACTATCTTTGTCCTTCTTCCACTATTCGTTTTCTTTGTTTATCATCTATTTATTTTGTAAAATTTATATGTTCAAGCAACAACTTCAATTTGATTAATTTTATAATCTCCTTTACATAACTTATTGATTAAAAATTTTAATTAATTTTATTCGATATATCTTATACGTGTCTATTTTTGTCATGTATATTATATTATATAGAATATATCATGTACATATATATTTATATTTTTATTTATTATAAAAAATATATATTTTATGTGTATAAATTTTTTTTCTATATGTTATAAGGAACATATATATATATATATATATTTATAATATCATAAATTGATATTATTTTTATTATTATAATAAAAAATACAAATGAAATTTTTAATTCATCAATAAATGTTTGAAAATATTTATGGAAAAATGTATCAAAGAAATTATTTTTAAGAATTGCTAATTTCACAAACTTATGTAATTGAATAATTCTTGTACTTATTGTTCTAAATCTTTAAAAATATATTATTCAAGATCGATATTTCAGGACATGGGATATAAAGTTTCATTAAATATTTTTTTTATTCTATATCTCGTCGATGTTAATCATCATCGGTTCCAGATAAAATAATACATTAGAAAACATCTTTTGATGACTCATGTCATCGATTTCTCTTCGAAAATTTATCGAAATGATATACCAGGGAGATTACAATTTTCACAATATAAAACAATACATGTAAAAATAGAATAAAACAATCAAAATATAAAAATCTAAAAATCGTCAAACATCGAATCAAAGTAGAAACATAGCCTAAAACTTTCCAAGCATTTTTCCATTGATATTTTTTATCGAGAGTTTCGGTGGTTTTAAAACAACCATCTGATGAAATCAAGGATTGATGTTGCATCAGATTCTTGTTTGCATGTAGATGCAAGTTAAATATGTTATTCCTGAATGAATAATATATCGTTGAAATGGGTGTTGGTCATGATTTTACCACTAAATTCTACATTTATAATTGATTTTATATCGAATAAAAAAATATTCTATAATTAATTTTAACTTATCGAGAACAGGAAACGAATTCAGGAAACGTTTCAATCTTAAAAAAAAAATCGATGCACATTTGATTTATGAAAAAAGCCGAGTGACAACACTTTACGACCATTAAGTGTCTCATTCTTCACCCTAAAGTTAGTTCAGCACTCATGACTCCCGAAATTTTTCTAGGTTCAAGAACAACGTGCAGTTTGTTTTAGGACGAATGATAATAGTTCCAGCGTATATACTAGATTTCTAGAATAAAAATTTTCTTTCTCCAAAGAAAATCCAAAAAGAGAATTATAGACATGGCAACGTTACGATTTATTTGTTCAAACTTTTTTGTATCACATGTAATACAAAAAAAGAAATATCATTCTTACGAAATTTTAATATTTTTTATTACAAACTGTTGCAAACACTTTTAATACATACATTTCCGCATGAAATGAAAAATGTTTACTAGAATGAGATTTTCCTATATGAATAATAATTAGATCTTTTTTAACTTATGCACATTGCTTATAATTTATTAATCAAAATCCATCGATTTCAAAATCGATTTAAAGAAACAATTCTACCGTTCACGATTTGAATCGATCAACATCCCCCCACTCGATATCGATGTTTAATACGCGAAGAAGGGGGCATCCGGAGACTATGTAAGCGGCTACGGAATCGCAAGAGATCCTGTAGTCTTCTTGAGGACATCGTGTCGACGTCTATGATCTGAGAATTCTTTGTCCAATCAGATTAGAAAAAAAAAAAAAAGAAGAAAAAGTGAATTGATTTGAAGTAAATTCGAATTAAAAAGACAGCCGTGGTAATATTTTCCAGTAATCGAGAAGACTTATGTGTCGATGAGGTGCAAGATTTTGGATTGTCAAGGAAATTCTCCAACATTCTTACCCAGTGTTAGGTAAGTATAGAATCATGAGAACAGGTTTTACACCTCGATCTTCTAGCATCACATTTCAATTCTTGTTTTCAAATTGCGTAGAACATTTATTTGTTTCGCGTCTGTAATGATGTGGAATACACATCGAGGATTGATGAAAAAAAATCTTGAAACCTGTTTGCATTCTTCTTTTTTATTATTATTATTATTATTATTGCAAATAAATTTTTTATTACGATCTTTTTTCTTTGTAAAAGAATGTTCGAAGAATTTTAATAAATCAATAAATTATATATATAGAATAGTTTAACAAATTTTTTTAAATGTGTCTGGATATTATTTATTAATGACTTTATTATTTTTTCTTTTTTTTTGCAGGCTCGCTAAAAATCTTCGAACCCGCAAAGGAAGTCGATGTGGTAACGCTGGAAATCGTCTAGAATTGTTAGTTCTGGTTCATTTGCATCACGTACCATAAAGTGAGTATATTTTGCATAAGAAGAAAACCTGGGAAAAAAAATAATATAATAATTAATACTTTATAAATCAATATTATTCAGTTAAAGAAAAAGATCAGTGGATCTGATAGTGTCAGAAATTAAAGTGGAAGTGCTGCATATCGGTTTTAATTGGCTTAAAATCGATAGAAACTAGTGGAGGGAAGGTAGAACAATTTTCATTTCGAAAGGAAAGCGAAAAAAGAGTCAAAAAATGGTTCACACCGATATTCTCATCAAAGGACCTTACGAAGATACGAGGTATGCTAGAAATTTTTTATATTTTAAATATCTTAATATTCTAAATATTTTAATCCTTTGCTCTATAAAGTCACATCTGATGACAGCAATATTACTCTTTCTTTTGAACCATCTCTGACACTTTATGTACTTAAAATAAAATCAAAACGAGAAAAGATAAAATTAGAATTGACTCAGAATAAACAATTATAGCGCAAAGAGTTAAACTTCTTAATGTGCTTTATATATATATAGAGAGAGACAATAAACGTTTCTTTTTTTTTTTTTTTTTTTTTTTTAATTTTATATGCGTAGAAAGAACAAAAATGCATCGTCAACACATCAACAGCGACCTCAACAATCGCAGAATAAGAATGACAAGTATGGCTCTTGGGGTCCAGTGTATAAGAACAAACAAAACTTTATCGACATGCATATTTGCTAATTACTATGGGATATAACTTGGAAGATCGTATTGAAGATAATGGATAACGAATAAAAAATTTTATATATTACATTTGCATCACTTTATCACTTTAATTTCGACACCAAAGATTTTACTCTTTGTTAATAATTGATTAATTAGTAACAATAAAAATGATTAGATGTAATTAGAAGGCAAAAAGGCTTAAGACTATTCTTTAACCGATTTAAAACAATTTCCATTCGAAGAGGAAAAAATATTAATAATGTTTGAACAAGCTTTGAACAGACAGACGAAAAAAATATATACCATTAGTTCCACCGGATATGCAACTCACGAGAAGACAAAGGACTCGGAAAAAAATAACTGACGATTAGTTTACGAATCTAAGCATATAAATACATCGTATTAATTCTCGTTCATCTCGTTTTTCGTCGCTATGGGATTAATTAAATTCGATTAAATAAATTCTTCATATTTTTACGAAACGTAACATCTCTCAGAACGTTTATGAAGTGAATTCTTCCGTCATTCCATCAGGCCACAACTTACGAATACAATCTTTTTTGTAATTCCAGCTCGATTCGTTCCAATTTGACGAATAGAAAAATCTAAAAATTCCTGTAAAAAAAAAAAATCATTGCACAAAAGAGAGAAGAAAGAAGATTTCAAAAGACCAATTTCGAATATTGTTTAATGTTGAATGTTTAAATAAAATAAACATTTCGATCATCTTCAAAAATTCCTGAAAATCGAAAAAATTAAACGACCAAAATTCGATACGATCATCGTTTATTTCAATCCCTCGTTTAATCAACTCTTCGAATAAAACGTTCTGGAAAATCAGCCGGAAATCGATTAAAGACGGTTTGGAAATAAGGTTCGGAGAGGAGGACGATGGAGGATCCCCCTCGGTTTCCACCCCGAGTCGAGGAAATAGTAGGGGAAAGCCGGGCTGGTGGGGAAACGAGCGAGGAAGAAAAAAAAAAGCTTCTGGACAAACGAGAGCTTTGCCGTGGCTCGGATAGAACGGGGGCAACGTGGTGCAGTCGTTGAGAACGCGTCGTCAGGTTCGGTGTTCCTCTGAATGGAGGGTCACGGGGGTGGAACGGTTCGTCGCTCGAATTGACGTTCGACAACGTCTATCTTCTTGTTCCTAATATTTATTTAATAATAATTTATTTAAACACGCTTTCGTTCGAAATCGCAAGGACGTGGCGATATTTTTTTTTTTTCTTTTTTTTGTAATCAACACGATTGAAAGGATTGGATCAGAGTGCAAGAGGAGAAGGAGGACGAAGAAGAAGAAGAAGAAGAAGTGGAGGAGAAAGGAGGAAGAAACGTGGCGTTGGAACGCGAGAGATAGGTCGAGAGTCGACGTCCCGACGCTGCTGCTATTTCGAGGCTGAAACACACCGGTAAGCTTTTGTCCCACAGTCTCACCGCCGAGTCTAGTTTCTTTTTCGTTGGCGGATTTAAGGTGCATAACTGGCGAGCTTCCGCGCGTTCGATCGGCTGGTACACACATGGAAAAAAGGGGAATGCGTTGAAGGGTCCTTTTTTCGAGATTCCAAGCTGGACCACGTTCTCGGCGTGCCTTTAATTCAGAGAGAGCTCGCGCTGGTTAAAATCGTTCGTCCTTCCAAGGGGAATCCGCTCTCCCTGTCCGATCTTTTTTACGCCAACGTGAAATAATCGGATCTGTTGCCCTTCCTGTTACGCGTTAACTCGTTGTTAAACATCAAAGACACGACCGATTTGTTTTCATTCAAAGCAAAGGCTGGAAGATTCTATTCTCAGAGCGTATCGCTCTCAACGAACCTCTCGATCAAGCTTCGATCAGCTGACAGCTTTTCGATTCATTCTGTCCATCGATCATACGTATCTTCCAGGATTCGTTTTATTCGTAATTCGTATTTTTCATTCCACAAAATTTTCTTTTTTTTTTTTTTTTTTTTCATCTACATACAATAGATTCCTCTGTCGATCAAAATTAAAATTAATCCACAACTAACTAAGAGATCTTCTCGAGTGAGATCCACTTGATGCAAGTTTTCTTTTTTTCTTTTCTTTTCTTCACGAGAAAGACGGAGGAGAATTCTTTCACGCGTTTTATAACACGCGAACGTGTTATCGGGATTGGAGAGCCTCGAGGGAGTGTGGAGCGGAAATAGAGCTTCCTCTAGACGCGATGATCCCTCGTTGGAACAAAGTCCCTTTCGCGTGGCGAAGGGCGGCCGTCACGTCTAAAATCCCGCCCTCCCCCCTCGTTCTGTCGATGCTAATGCTCGTTGCATCCGTAGGCATACAACGGCATCGGGGTGCTATTTTTGTCGGCTGCCTACAGTTACTTACTAGTAGGCACCCTCTTGCGAGCAGCCGGGACCCGCGCCTCGATACCCTCGATTCTCGCGGGCGCGTGCCAACGCTCGTTCATCCGGGTCATTAGACGTCTCCTATCTCCTCGGGGGGAAATGGTGAATACGAAGTCGAATATGAATGCTCGTGCGGCAAAGTGTCGAAGGAAGAAAAATTACGACGAGAAATCTGGGACGAGGCTGTAATAACGAATGCTTTTCTTTCTCTGAGTTGGAGGATAATTGGAGGATTTTAGAGAGAATATAAGAGAACCTGAGTGTAAGAAATATCTTCGAACGTTTTATTTGATGAAAATATTTTGCTTTTTAAATCGAAGATCTAAATGATTCGATTTCTTGTTATTTTAGAGATAAAGAGATTTAGAAGATAGAAATGGAACGGAACTTTTGTATATTATACACCGGTTTAACAAGCTAGAAACAAACAATCAGTCAAACTGCCCTATTTTGCCTTTGGTAGGTAAGTAAGTTTGATAATTTCATAGACAAAACGCGCACGTGACAGTCATCCTGCAGGCGCGCGTGCCCCGCATTAACGTCTAGCATGGACGAGTCTTGAAAATAAGGGGTCGAGGGAATGCATCGAGTAAAAAAGAATCGGACGAAAAACCTAGGAAGGAACATGTGAAAATGGGGGAGATATCCGAACCAGAGTTCGATCTATATTTGTTCCTCGAAAACAGGACGGAACGGAATTGAATAAATAGTCGTCGATGGATCGTCCTAATCGAGCCGATTTCGACCGATTTTCGTCGCGAATTCGTCGTAGAAAATTCCTCTGAAAATAAAATTCGTTCGCGAAAAGCAGAACGAAGTAGATCCGATCGAACCGATTTATCGCGATAATCCTCAACGATGAAGAAAATAAGCGAAGATATCCGAACCAGCATTCGTTCTATATTTGTTCCTCGAAAACAGACCAAGCAGTTTCGATAGATCGAAGACAACTCGATCGAACGAGTCCCGAGCCGATTTATCCCGGTAAGAAATTCGATCTTCGAGTTGGGAAAGGCTAAATATAACCAGGAAGTAGAGTCGGTAGCGATTTACGTATGTTCTCGTCACCTTCTGGGCCCAGCACGCGCATAAACCACGTGCAAGTAGGGTTAAGCCCCTGACAGAAGTTCCGACCGCGTTATTGCATTAGCCCCGGAGGGCACGTGCGCGCGTGCGTGGGTGCGAAGGGCAGAGAATTAGTAAGTGGCGTTCGAGGCGTGAAGGGTGTCGTTGAGGTGCGTGCTCTGCCAAGTTCGTTCAACTCGAGAGGGTCGAGAGAGCATCGAGAGCAGGCTGAAAGACTCGCCGCCTCGGCGAGTCGAAAGCTCGGAAATTTATCTTCGAGCTTTCTAAATCTAAAGAGTGTAAAAGTCTCTTGCGCTTGCGCTCTTTTGCACGGGGATCTTGAGAGAAGTTTCTGGAAGAGATTTTTTTTTTTTTTTGGGACAATCGTTTTCTCGAAGAGGAAAGAAAGAAAGAAAGAAAGAAAGAGGTACGATTTCCACGCACGTTGGGAAATCTTCGTTAATGCGTTGCAACGGACGATACGATTCCCAAGGGGACGAAGTAAACGCGTCTCGTGAGAACTCATTGACAGGATCTGGAGTGAAACAGACGCAAACGATGCATCCTGTCATTAACGTTGCCAGTCGCGCATCAATTACAACAATCGCGTGCGATCGCACGAATTATTACGTTTCCACCGGCTGTGTATCATTCCTCTCTCTGGCTCCGTGTTTACACGAATAATGTATCAGAGTCGGTTCCCGTATCTTTTTTCTCCGGCCAGGAATGGATGACGTTATCGGGGGATCGCTTCCGGTGATTTAATTATAGCAACAAATCCCTATGCACGCGTATGGCCGAAAGGTCGTAATTGGTAAATATGGCAAAGGAAATGGGTAAGGGAAGATTTCAAGAATTTCCGCGATTCCTTTTTTTTTTTTTTTTTTTTTTTTTACCATTTTCCTTTCTCTTATTTCTTATAACGAAGAAGACGAAACTTCCGACACGATTCCGTTTCATCCGTGGCGCCGTTAGCAGAACGGGAGCAAAAAGGAACGTGGAAGAAGGTGGAGAAAAAGTAAAATAAAATCGATGATTTCCTTTCGCCTCGACGTGGAGCGGAAGGAGAGGAAAGAACGCGATCCCGGGAGTGGGAGAGAGTGTCTCCTAAGAATAGAAAAATTCTTTTTTCTCGTCGCGTCCTTCCGTCGGCGCAATTGTCGGGGGAGTCTCGAAATTGTATACCTGGCGATAGAAAACAATCTCGAGAACTGGTCCACGATGACTGCGGAGAATCTCTTCCCCCAGACGCTTCAGTGACGTCGGCCTCAGACGGCTCTGATCCTAAATGCAACCGCGTTTAAAAATATCAATTCCTGGAACGGTTCGCAGAAATCGAGCAGCGAGATATTTAGTCCTCTCTCTTCCTTTTCTTTGTTCCATGTATACCGCCTCGGAGACCCCCCGCGAACCTAAAGGCGTGGTTACAACCACCGCTCTGTGCTTGGTATATACACGTGCATCCGCTGCTCCGGCATACAAAGACCGAGAGAAATTATGCGCCTTAAATTAGCCATCAAAAGGGAATAAGCTGAAAACTTGTTTTTTTTTTTTTTTTTTCTTTCAAAATGATCGATCGATAAATCTTTCGATTACCACTAGAGCACTCGAGAGATCATAAATTTGAGAGACGAGGAGGAAAAGAAGAGGAAGCAAATCTTACATTTGAAATAATTTTATATTTTGATTCAAGTTTGATTTGAAAATTTGTTTGCTTACTTATGCGGACAATGTGTAAAACTTTTGAGATTTACGCGTTTCGCAACGCGTTCAATATTGTTTGCGATAGAGTCATGTACCGACAGCTGGTACATTCTTAGACATAATGACGGCGGCGTTCGTTCGGTGATCGCATCTTGGAAGAATGACGTCTACCGGTGCGTCGAGACGACGGCGGTCGTTCTACCCGAAATAGATCTCGAATACGAAGACGACTCGTGAATGTATCCACGAGGAAACCGGTTGCTAGGGGAAAAACGAATCATTTCGATACGTTTATTAATGAAGAAAATTCCAAGCCTCTTAAACGCGACTCTTTACAACGCCGTTACGCTGTGTGGTAAGATCGAAGGAATCCAGAAACGCATTTAAAAAGAAATATTGGCTTCGTTCTTGTCTCTTACTTAGTCATTACACGCTGGAAGGAATATTTATTGGAAATGTCGATGGTTAATTAACGTATTTCAAAGACGACTCAATTGCATATTACGAATCTTCGATAACGAAATCTTTCTTTGTGGTGTCGGATATTTTAAATATACGAAACGCGAAACAAGGATCGGCTTGTTTGACTTAAATTCTGGAGGGGTTGCCATTTTTGGTACAAGGGCGCGCATCTCGGTCGAAACGATATGAGCATATGAGACAACGCGTAACATTTGCACTATCATCGAAATAGACGGAAAAATAAACTAAATCTTTATTATCTCGAGAAATTTCCTAGTAATCTTTTGAGTCATTTGTTTTTCCGGTTTATTTAAATTTATTGCTAAAAATATACATATATAATGATGCAAAATATTGCAATCATTGTGCTCGATAAGCGGATAAGATAATTTTAATTCCAAGAATTTCATTCCAATATGCAAATCGTGCGAGCGTTTAAGCGAAGTTCTCGCGAATAAAATATGTATGCGCATGATGAAATCTTCGTTTTGGTAATGCAACGCTTACACGCGCCCATATTATATCGAATAACGGTATTAACGAGTTCCTGCCACGTTATTTATAATTTCCATAAAATGGATAGTAGGTTTACGATTGACGGGAGTTATATTCAATTTCAATTTCACCGTATGTTATTTATTCACTATCGATAAAAGCGGAAATTATTTTTATAAAACGTGGTAAAACGTGTGCACGGGTTCAATGGCGGTAGCCGGATTCATATTGCGAAGAGAACAATTTTTATTCCTCCCTGGAATTTATCAGTTTTTGTTGAACTTAATCGGTAAAGAGGAAAAAAATCGTGAAGAGTAGCAATATATTTTCGTCAAAAATCCAAAGAAATCCCAACAAATACTATATTTGGCATTCTGAGTCACGACACAGTTGCGCAGCCGCACCGCAAGCTTTGAATTCTACCGCGTAAGTCAATGCACCGCTATTTCGTCTTTTTCCTTCCATCAAATTCTTCGAACTTCTCCGTTTCTATTCTCTATCTGCGTGTCTCGAACTTTTAGAAAGTATACTATAAATAAAACGAACACATCTTTGACACACTTACGTGAGACAACAAACACTCGAGTTTATTTTTTTTTGTAATTACGTAATTTTTCTTTCAGTTTGCTCGCGGATGTATTCTAAGGGAAAAAAGTCGGCTGTTTAAAATTCGACACGATGAGGGCACGAGACTCGATCGTGTACACTCCGGTGTCCCTTGGACCGGATACGGATGACGAGGAAACGTTGGTCAACGCGGAAGTTTACAACAATGGTGAGTTTTATCATTTTTTATTCACGTAAGCACAATAAATCTTAGAAAGAAAAGGTAATAAAGTTTAGAAATCACTGTTTCGCGAATTTAATTTTGTACTTCATAGAACGGGTGTTAAGCGCGCCAGTGGAATAAGTTGATATTTTTACCAACGATCGGTAATAAAGTTCCGTATTTTCTAACGGAGTAAGGTTAGTGGCCTCCGCGGAGTTATTCATCAAATCTCGACGACAAAAGAATTCCCTTATCTTGTCATTGATGTTTAATGTCGCATAACGATGTTTAATAGTGTTTTACGATTTTTTTACTCGTTCCGGTTCAGTTTGCTCCACGGATCAATTAGTAACATTGAATCGTGCGTATCTTCGAATTTATCGCGCTCAACGAATCCTATGCGAAACGAAAAATGGAATCAACAATTTCAAAAATTCTAAAAATTGAAGGAAATAGATTAATGTGTCGCGGATGTTTGTGCAAAATTTACATTTTCATCACTATTAATGAAATGGGGCATAAATGAAAATTCATATAATTCATCCTCCAACTTTCAAACGTGTATTTTATTTACATACGTTATACATTTTAAAAAGAATTAAAAATTTTCCATAAATGCATCTATCCAAGTAATAAGAGAAAACGTAGATTGGATAAGAGGCGTAATAAATTATCGCTTCTTACCGTTCGAAATAGCATCGTATAAAATGTAAGGCAAATTCCAGGGCGTACAGGAACGCCGCTAACTAGATGGGACATTTTTCCTTATTAAAATTCCACGGTGACCGAACACGGATATTCCTGACCAAGTCAAGCCGGATGCGATTGGAAATCGAACCGAAGACTCCGATCTCTGAGTCAGAGCACACCTACACGACTTCCGAATTCGAACTTCGCGGTTGTAATGCACGTAGGATAGGGCGGGGGCGTGGCGCATGTACGCAATATACCGGAGTACAAGCCGCGTCAGCCTCCGTTTTTGGCAATGATAATACCACTCACCTGGCATTGTTTAATCGTCGTCTCTTATCTTTCTCGCGAAACTAACACGCTCAAATATTTGATTATCTTTCCGTCCTTATCTTTCTCGATTCCTCGAAACGAGGCGTCGCTTCGTTCTCGAGAAAATTAATTTTTGAAGAGAAAGAAAAGAATCATCAGACTCTTCTACTCTTTTGTTTCCAGTTTCCAATTAATGATAAATTACAGATCGATCGCGTATATTAATTTGTAGATTCAATATCAAACGATCTTTGCGAAGAGATCGCGAAAAGGTAGACAAATTCTTAAAAATGAAATAGCTCGATGATTTTTCGAGAAGATTAATCTCCAACGTCGTTGCCAGATACGCCGGTTAATTAACGGTTATCGCGAATTTATATCATCGCGTTGATACAACACGGAAGATCAAAAATTGTCGTTTCCGTTTCTTGAATGATATCTGATCGCAATCGATGACACACCGGCTATATTTACAGAAAACTAATATCAGTAGGCGGGGTATCTTGATTTATACAAGGGTATTGTTGTTCACGTTACGAGAATATGTTTCGCGCCGGTTCGATAATCGGTATTTGTTCGACGAGCGTGATAACAGGCGTTAAACGGAGTGCGGACAGACCAGAAGCCGGTGCACACCCTATGAAAGGATCGTCCACGACTATTCAATACTCCTCGATAACCATTATCTGTAGTTGGCGCCGTCTGGCGATCTTATTAATTTTCCCAATCGAGCTATTTATATGGAAAATAATAATACACGCATCGACGCGGTGTACACACGAGGTGTGCAGAAGGAGGAAGCATAAATCGCCTCCGGTAGATGAGAACGGTAAATGACGGAGTTTTACGATCGATTTCCTGCACGATGGAGAAAGTAACCGCATCGAGGCGAGGAAATGTCGGTTTAGTTTAATTACGAGCCGATGCAATATCCAACTGTGCTTTCTCCACGGGTCTTCCTCCCTGTTCAACGTTAAAAACGCGTTTATCTCGCGCGTCACGATATTCTCTGGGAATATCATCTATTGGAAACATCCTCCTCGTTTCCCTGCCCATTCGAATCTGCACCGCATCCGGATGCAGATAAAACGTCCCTGCTCGCCTTTTATGGATAATCGTAATTAACTCCCTTCTGTTTTTCTCGCTATCGTACATCATTCTACTAGCCTCCTCCATTCGAGATCGGGAACGTAACAGAGAGAGAGAGAGAGAGACACTGTCCCCACGAGTCGTTCGACGTAATTCCCAGCCGGACGCGCTTTCCACATCGAGAATCGTAACCGCTCGTTGCGTAACCGATGTATATAAATCGTATCGCGGCTGAAACGCGTGAAACAGGGCCGCGTTACTCAATGAATCTCTCTGAGGAGCCGAAAACAAGCGTGGCTCAGAGCGATTTTCCAGAATTTGTAAGAAATTGTAAGAAGCATTACCTCTGTTCATAATTATCATAACGCAAAGAATATTGCGTTCTTATTTTGCGAAGGGTATTGGAAGTTATGATCAGACACACAGTGCTTCGAAACGTAAGCTATTTCGAATAAGTATCTTCTTTAAAAGTGATCAAATACGAAATGCGAAAATCGAGATCGAACAGAAAACGCAAAGGATACAACTTTGAACTTTTCCAAGAATATCTTCCTTGGCATGATGTAATAATCAATCATTTTTCCATTCATACGCGCATTCAAACTTTCTCTTTTGATTCTTCGGAATAAGCTCGCTGCGTCCAACTCGTCGCATTCGCTCGCGATATCTGGACGATGATCGGGACATATCGCGGTCGGTTTCATGCGGGACACGTAGTAGACGCAATGCCGCGTATATACACTGCGTATCGTGGCCGCATAAAATCTCGTGGCGGAGACGTGGCTTTCAGCGCCCTCGTGAGATCCAGGATCTCGAGCACGTAGGATCCTCCGGCGAAAAAACGCCTTAGGAGCGGCCTTAGTGCGTGTAGACTCTGCGTGTGTGCACGCTCCTGGAGAGATGGTAATCGCGTTGAGTGGTGGTTGTCGGTGATGTTGATCGTCGTGCACCGACGGCCACCGAT
This sequence comes from Apis florea, assembly GCF_048593485.1. Lineage (NCBI taxonomy): Eukaryota > Metazoa > Arthropoda > Insecta > Hymenoptera > Apidae > Apis > Apis florea. Next base: position 4,153,799 of record NW_028256549.1, on the reverse strand, counting down.
CGTAACGAGCCGATCCCAAGGGTTTTTCTTCATTCGTGGGAATAAACAGCGATATACGCCTTCTACTTGGAGCGTCCAGAGACTTCTGCAGTGGGCAGAGAGAAAGAGAGAGAGAGAGAGAGAGAGAAAGGTTTTTGTAGAAAATCTCGTGGAGTTAGAGGATGATATACGATTGACGAGTTGGATGGACTCGATTTTCGTTGGAAATTGGAGAAGAGCGATTTTCGAAGATCGATCGAATCTGGGGTTAATCGGTGGAAAGGTTTCTCCTGTTCCGTTAATTGGGTCGCTGCGACGAAAATCGTGAAAGTAACTTCCACTGTTTCAAGGCGAGCGATATTTCGTCTCGGAGGAAGGAACGAGAAGATTGCACGCGCGTAATTGTGAACAGTGTATTACGAATAATTTCGTTGCACGTTTCTTTTTTATATATTATTGAATTACGTAGAACACGAAACGGCTTTATCTCCTTTATCGTACTTTATTTATTCTCTCTCTCTTCATCTAATTGAAATTGTTTATAATTTAACAAAATAGAACATTTCTTTATATCAATCGTTATCTTTCTTCTAAGATAAGCGAGAAAATTTTTTTATTTCGTCGTAAGAAAAAAATATCTTAAATTCGCGTAATTAAAATATTTGTACATCAAGGCATAACAGCAAGGTTGGCCGATTGTAAAATTTAATTAACCAACGAGCAAGTGTATTCCATAATGGAATACCCGGAGGGCGACTAATTATGTGAAAATTACACATCATTTGGACGGTTAATTCGCGTCAATGGTATTGCGGTCTCGATCCTCTCTCGCATTTTCTACTCGTTACCCTTCGCGAGAGCAGTTGCACCAATCTCGCCCCAGGGCGATCCGGGGCCCCGTGTTGTTGCCCAACCTGTGTTGTCGGTGCATTTATCGGGCCCCCTGCACCGACACCTCGTCCAGCGATAAAACACGGTACACATGTTGTAAAACGTAATCGAAACCGTTATTGTTATAGATCTCACGGCCGATACGGGACATTGGAGCAATTTGCTCGGCGGCGTGACACGATCCACCTTGTTTCATACGCCCTTTTCCGTGGCCCGATTTTTCACGCGGCGCGCCCTCGTGGCGCGTGTAACGCCGATCGATTTTCGCCCGATCGATCGAGAAATCGAATGCTGCCGCGAGCTCGTATACGTGGTGCAGATGTTATCGAGGGAGATGAAAAGAAGAAAAAAAATCCGCAATTACGTCGAACGGTTTTCTCATTTTAAACGAAGCGAGAGCGAAGTCGAGGAGAAGTCGAGTAATCGAGGCAGGGATCGTGGAACGAGAAACTAGATCACTGGAGTAAATGGCTGATAGGTATATTCGTTTGGAAATTTCACGTTGCACGTACACGGTGTTAATTAATTACGCCACCTCTATCGCCCTTCCTCTCTTAATTGCCCCATAATTACTCGAGTTAATTTATGCGAAACGAACTCCCTTTCGCGGGAACCCGTGAGAACCAATGTGTAAACGTTGGACTTTCGAGACGCCCCTTCTGCGATCGCGATATCGTGTTATTAACATTATCGTTAGAAATCTGCCTATTATATGATGAATTTTTAAAATGCTAGGGGACTTTACCCCGTTGCGATAGCTCGTATATAACACGGAGAAAAAATATGCGATCGAGAGAAGAGCTGTATATTTAAATAAAATAATATTGCGAGAAGATCGTCTATCTTTGAACACTTGAAACGTTATAATTAAAAATATATTTTTATATTTATATAATTAAAAATTAATTATGCACGGAGGATTTATGCAAAACAGAGAGACCAATCACTTGCGAGAAAGTAAAATCGATGAGCCATCTAGCGGCAACCATTCGAACCGCTCGGCAGAAGAATCGAAGTAGAAAAATATTCGTCGAGCGTTTATATATCTTATAATGAAGGACAAATTATTGTCATATAGATATAGTCAGTTCGTGTACTCGTTCGTTCAACGGTCACGGGTGCACGTGCACACGCGTGCCTATCTATACGAGGCGGCCTCGTGCCTCGATCGAAGTGTATCGGGCCTTGAATGAAAGAAGGATTCGAACGACTGAATGAACCGAGGCAGCGAGTGTGTCTGAGCGAACGAGCGTGCGTGGAAGGAGCGGCGACGCGGCGTGTAGGAGCGAGCGTGGGCGAGCGCACGCGTATCTGCGAGCGGTTTTCGCGTACGAATATCCTCTCCGTCTCATCTTCCATTTTTTTCCACTTTACTCCGAGCAGTAAACGCTTGTACGCTTTTGGTGGTCCTTCCACGGATTTTACGATCTTTATAACGCTGCAATTAATTCGGAATCGAGGTTGTTAAATCGATAATAGAGGGATATAAAAAAATAGTGGAACGAACCTGTGCGTGTTATACGAGCGACGTCAATCTGTCTCCGATGGAAGGGATGGTAGGCGTATTTGCGATTCTAAATTGTATATATACGTTTGATTAATTATGATTGATTCCGAGATTGTTTTGATTATATTTTAAGTATGGAGACATTAGGTGGTCTTCGAAAATGACGTGTCCAGACCGCAGATCTGTTTATCTGTTAGGAGACATACGATACGCTTACGATAAAATCTTTCGATCAACTTTAAGCCAATATGAAACGAAATAAAAGAATGATGAAAAAAATGTAATCAATCGTTTTCATACATACGCGTAATCATAATTTAAAATCGATATAAACATTCTCTTAATCAAAAGTCCATTCATCTCCTAAAGTATTATATCGTCGTGATCACGAAAAAGATGTCCATATATATAAAACTTTCTAATTACATTTTTTGCGTCATAAAGATCATTGTCTCTCCTCATTGTCACTCATTGCCCTGACTGTCGTCGTCACGAGTCAAACCAGATATCCGATGTCGATCCTCGTGTGTCGCGCACGCGCTTCCCCGTGCATTGTGTTGCAAATGAGGACTCGTCGACAAGGGAAGGCGTGAAAGTCTGTCGTCCATGAGGGTACCGTGGCTTCACGCGTGCCCCGAGGAGAGGGGTCGGGAGAAGAATCGAAATCCCTCGAAAGAAGATCTTCCTCCCGTGAAATTGGACGTGAGACGCCTTAATTCGTCCCGATCGAGCGTGTATCGACGTTCTACACCCACGTGACAGGAGACCATTCAGTGTAAATCGCGAGCGGACACGTCCAGGCCCCGTGTAGCCGCGCGTTTACGCTCGGGGACAAGCTTAATTCGTGTTCGAGCGTTCGTTCATTCGGCCTCATGAATGCAACACCGCTGGAAAACCGGTGTCTCGTTTCCTTCTTCGTTTCTACCTCTTCCGACCCCTCGACGCCTTCGTTCGTTTCAACCGTGGACCACGAATACGCGAAATTACTCGTACTCATACTCGTTCCACAGTGGATCGAGCGTATGCGTGAGTGTGTGTGTGTGTAAATTTGGATTTGTGGCGGTGGCCACGTGGGCGGACTAGGTATCCGCGTTATTGGTCTGCCGATTCCACGGTATGTATTTCACCGGGTCCACGAGATTACTCGTGCGAGCTGTGGTAGTCTGTGAATCAGTCGAAAGTTTTCGTTTCTTTGAATTTTGTACGTTGAATCTTGTTCCCGTTGTATCAAAACGAATTGTATCGGTTAATGTTAATCTTTCTCGGAGATGGGTAGATAAGATTGTAGGAAAATTTTGAGGCTTTGAATAAGATTGAAAGAACATCTCAAGTCGAAGTCAAGGAACTCGAATTTATGGTAGTGCGAAATATTTTCCACCGGTAAGACCAGTAATTTAAGACTCATTGTGCTAAGAGGATGAAGAAAAAAGAAGAAAAGTGTATTCTTGATTACAACACGAATTTCCTAGTTTCACAATAAAAATTCGCCACAGGTTTTTACCCTTCCCTTCGACAATTATCGTCTTCTCGCCCACGAACGTAAAGAAGCGAAATTTCTACCAAGCGAGGATACTTTTATCGATCGAGGACACCAGAAATCGTTTAACGATCGTAATTCGCGAGGGTTTAAATAAATTCGGCCCCGTCGGTCGGTTGGCTACGTTCTCTCCTCCAAGTCCTCCATCGAGGATCGTTCGAGCCAACCTTCGAGGCACGCACGGAACTCACGGGTTATAATTCAACCGCACGAGTTGAGCGTATTCGTTCGCAAGGTTGACGTTAAAAACGATGAGGTGTTATTTCTTCCTGAAACACGCGCGCACGAACGTATAACGATGCCTTTAACCTCGCGTTTGGCAATGGTAATTAGTATCCTACTCGGTCGAAGGGAGATATTAATGCGGCACACGTAGCAACCATATACGTAGCAACCATTCGTCGCTCATTTGTATTTTTTTTTTCTTTTTTTGAATAACTTTTCACGCCTTTTATTACGTATATTCCGCAAAAAAGAAGACTTATCTATCCTCCTCCTCCTCCTCCTCCTTTCTATTTTTGTGCGATTTCAATGTTTGTCGTGGTTCGTTAAATGATCCCTCGTTTAAGAAGAACATTGTGTACCTTTTGATCTCACATCCTGGAATAGTTTCGTAACGCTGCGTTTGGAGAAGAGTTACGAAAAGTCGATATAATATACAATTGAGAGATCGATTGACGTGGATATTCGCGCAAAATTGTCTTGATTATTTTTGATTATTAATGAGTCGATAGATTGCACCTTTTTTTTTCAATTTATAATAGCTCGCAAAATAATTAAAAATTAAACCATCTTCAAATACGGAGATATGCATTGTAAAAAACAAACTAATCATTTTTAGATATCTTTTCAGATATGCTATAAAATTCTTTATTAATTCTAGTTTCTAACAAACAAAACGCACACGTAGCTTCAATTTCCTGTTTTACAACATATCAATGAAGATCTCCATCAACGAAGATTTCTCCTCTACTCGCGCATATCGTTTTTTCCTCTTTTTATCCTCGCCGAGCAAGTTAATACACGTGAAAGTCGAACGCGTTCGAGAACCGAGTTTTCGTCTCCCGGCCAAAAACAAGACGTTTCATCCCAGAAAGACAAAGATTCCACGGCGGGAAGAATTTCGGTGTGGAGTTGGTACGAATTCCACGAAAGAATTCGCCGCAGAAGGGGTGAGTCCGCGCGAGGGGGTTAATGATGAGAAAAGGGGGAGGGAAAAAATGCGGCTGAGCCACGTCACTCGACAGGTAGTCGCCCTGGGAAGATCGTAGACGCCGTGGAATCTTCTCTGTGGGGTATAGAAATTTTTTTTTTTTCCCCCCCACCGGATCTCCTCGTACCCCGAATCCATCGAATCGGTTTCACCGGCGTTAAGGTCACAGGACCGGTGCAACGCGGCGGAGATTCATTTCGGAAGATAGGGTCGAAAGAGAAAGAAAGAGAGAGAGAGAGAGAGAAAGAGAGAGAGAAGAAAGGACCGGTCGTAAATTTCTGTAAATTCGTGCCCCGAAATATTATCTTCGTTCTCTGTACTGTAACACACCATACAGAGGAAACACGGCCGGTTTCGTGTGAAGTATACAACGAGTATCGTTTGTTTAACGCGTGTACTCACGCGACTTACAATTAACGAATATGTACATTGGCAATCGAAAGTGTTAGAAGAGAAATTGCATTAGCGGAATTTAAATTGAAATTACACGAGTATTGTTTAATAATATTTTATTATTTGAAATTTATACTATAGAATAATATTATTATTATTATTTTTTTTTTTGATATTTATAGATGTATAAAATTTCGATATACTTTTTTCATTTTTGATTATTGATCCTTTGGAAGGTATATCGGAAATGTTATATTAGAAGTGGCATTGAAACAACAATAAATCACTGAATAATTTTTTGTTCAACTATTTTGTTAACGAATTTTGATTAACGAGTCGAAAGCACAGTTCCAAAGTTTTAAAAATTTATTAAAAAATGAAACGAAAATCGTCTCAATAACTATCATTTATCGTATAAAATAAAATATTTTTAATCAATATTAAATCACACAAGAAAACAAGAGATACTCGATTAAACTCTTCATCTTCGTTCCTGTTTTCCCTTCTTTCGTCTAAGTAAGTAGTAAGTACACACGTAGCAGAACACCAATTTTATTTCAATTCACGGTCATCGATCGACAGACAATTCTGCAGGAGCAATTTCAACTCGGTAGAAACCGAGACACCGTAACGACCACCGTTTAATCGCCATTGATCGCCCGGTGATCCTCCTCTACCTAGACCCGAATAAAGTACACCGGATCGGTGCCGCAGGAAATTCGTACGTGGGCGAGCAATCTCGTCGCATCGTCTCCTATCGTGACGAACGATTTAACGTTTAACATTGCCCACGCATCCAATTGTACCTAATGCGTCGGCAGAGAGCTCGAAGTAACGCGAATAATTTCCTCTCATCGGGCCCTTCGGCATGCTGCTCCGACATCGCATGTGCCCGCTACGCTATAAATACTTTTGACACTTTTGCGTTCGAAGTGTAATCACACATTGTTTTCGCTTGCTCGAAACCTTTCTGCTACTGTGTCCATCTATAATTAAACTCTATAAATAACTCGTCTAAAATGAAACTCTTTCGAGAAAGAGAGAGAGAGAGAGAGAGAGAGGAGGGAAGAATTTTAAATCGAAATTCTCTTAAGAATTTTATAAGAGAGCTTTGAAGATGAAATTTCTTTTCCCGAAATTTTATAAAAAAAAAATTATAAATTTCTTTATAAGAGAATTCTGAAAGAAATCTTTTTATCAAATCTTAACGATTGAACATTTTTTTTTTTTTTGTAAAATAATCTATTTTACCTGTCTCCTATACAATTTCACAGATTCAATATTGTTGAATATCGAGTGAAAAGGATCAAGTACCGCGTTAAACGGCGAAAGTCGAATGGTATACGGAAAAACGCGGAGCTAAAGAGCGACGCAGATCGGTGGACAACGGTTACGTACTACGTACTCTTACAAAGGTGTGTTTATCGCACCTTTGCACGTAGGCCAGTGTGGCGGATGCGGGTGGGCGGACCGGGATCGGGCCCGTGGCGGTGCAACGAAGCCGGAGAGCCCACGCTGGAACGAGCATCGGTAATTAAACGAGCACCTCGCCACGAATGCGTCATTTTTAATCGCGAATCGCTCTTCTCCCTGAAAATCTCCCTGCCGGCAGATGTTCCGCCATTTTTGAATCGACATCCTCGATATTTTATTGCATTGGACGTAAAAGATTAACCGCATGATTAACTGCTACGATTTTATGCGCGGTTTATCTTTCTCTTAAACTATCTCCAACATTTCACACGATGCGTTTTTTTTCAGATTCGGATTTCTTCAAAAAAATTTAGCTTCCAAAAAGCTTTAATTTGTGAATCCAAGAAGTCAATATGCAAGTGTTAACCAGAATATTAGAAATACATTTGGTCATAGATTTAGTCATATTAGAGTATTAACTTCTCTTATCCTGTAATGTTAGAGATCATATACTAGCGTTGATCTTTGACCAGAGAATCGCGTGTTGATGATTCGAAGGAACAAGAAAGTCGAGTATTAGTCGAAGCTTACCTGCCTAGAAGGTGCAGGTAGCTATTGTGACGCCAGAGGTAATTAATGGCTTCGAGACAGCTTCGATCAGCTTCTTCTATCGCGGTGGCTTGTAATAAAGAAGCGAGTCCATAGAATTATATAGGTCATCGCTGTTCGACATTGATCTTATCCATAATCAATTCGATCATCGTTCAAAAGTTGAATATTCCATCGTGGCAATTACCTACTAGATTCTTCCTAGAATTTACGTAGCTCGAGGCTCGAACTATTCGCACTTTGCATCCAAGACTGGCAATAATATTCAATTGGCCATAGTTACTGATGGAATTCATTTCCAATTCACTTCAAATAACGAAAATATATATTGACGAAATCATTACTTTAAATCTTCACGGTCTTAAAATTTCGAATCATTTCAAAGTTGAAATTCGAATATCCATTACTAGTACCATGGTTTCAAAAATAGAAACACAGGATGCACGGTATCGTGCGTATTCGACGGTCCATCGAAAACGTGGCACGAAGTCGTGCCAAGGCATGAAGGGTTCTTTTTGCTCGAGGGAGAGCCAACTTCGTGTCGAGACCCGTATAAGGACCGACTTGCACGGTACAACACACACATGCCTTCCAGTACACAGGATCCGCTATACTCTGGTACCGATATCGGCTATTTCTCAGGATCGTGCGTAGTTAATTTGTCGTAGCTCCCTTCTCGGTTGCCGACCAATCTTTTTTTCCTCGGGAAGAAATGTTCAGGCAAGCGTATACAGTCGGCTGTACACCTTTTCAAGATTGGCTTTTCATCGGGATTTGGCTTTGTCAATATTAACCATATGCGTTGTTGCAACCCTTCCACTATGATGCTTTTCAAACTCTGTCAATGGTAAGTCCTTTTGGGGGTAAGTTTAAAAATCCTCTTGACCAGCCGCTGAAAGAATATAAATTATGTACATGAATCATAGAAATTGTGGTTGAACTATGGTATTTGTTGTGATGTGGAATGTAGAGAGAGAATGTTGAGTATTACGTATTATTCGTTAATTTATGTTTTATAAACAAAATTCCACTTCGATATTATATCTCAGATGTCATTCTATAATATTATCATTGCTATAAATCTTTCAGTATATAACAAAAATAGATTATTTATACAATTTTTATATAGAGAAAATCTTAAATGATATTTACTAAGAAATTCAAAACTTTCTTCGAAGTTAATTTTCTCAAAATTGAACATTGTTCGATTCAAATTAACTCGCACATAAGTCATTTCTTTTCGAGTCTTTCCGCGAGCAGTTTGCCGACCATTGCGTGCGGCTGGAACCTGTTACATGCGCGCACACGGGAGCCGTAAGGTCCGCAAAGCGACACGTAATAATACGGCTGGTAGGCCGAGTGGTAGGCTGTTCGTACGTACATAAGTACTTGCTTACTTACATACACACGCCTCAGGAGCTACTTTAACCTGTTCGTCGCGGCGCTCGAGAGATCGGGTCACCCCGTAGAGGGGCCATCGCCTCGAAGGAACTCGCGGCGAGAAAGGATCAGACGGTCCGGCTCTCTCGTGATCGGCGGCCAGAGCAAGGATAGAGAAATGTTTCTGAATGCAGCAGAGATCGGTCGTGTTTCCTGGAACACCTTCTTTTTATCATCCTCTCCTCTTCACGACAGGATCACGTCGAATCCTCTTCGATGCGCATTCGCCAAACCGTGTATTATGCAGATATTGTGTATATCGAACAGACGTGAAAGTAGAAAGTGGCATGGTAGAGGGAGGGCATTGGCAGAGATTGAATCCTAGACCGAGCTACACCTGCTTCGTGAATCGAACTGCGGCGTGTCTCCGTCAAATTTATGCGCTCAGAATCATGTCCTCGATTTTAAGTCGATAGGTATCTCGCGAAATCCGTGCTTCTTGTTTCATTTTCGAGTGTAATCGCTGCAATTTAAGACTTCGAATGTAAATCCAAAAAGGATATTTATTGAAACTGACGTATTTTCAGAATTGCGAATTATCGAAATATAGATGATCGATGTAGGATTTATTTTAGTTGCACAGTTATTTTTTTGATCTTTAATTTTAATGCTGACGCAATATAGGAAGTTTGAAGTTAAAGTAATTGCATTAACTCGAGTCGTGAAAGCCTTAAAGCATTTTTGAATAGTTCTAAATTTTGTCCTAGCGTGTTGCGGATAGTCATGGTGGGCGTACGCGAATCGAACGCGTCCTTTCAACGCTACTTCCGCTTTAACTCGCCGCGCAGTTAGTACCTTGTGGGCGAACGAGAGTATCCGCGGTTGCGTGATCGCATATCATCATTCTCCTTGGACTAGAGTTTCTACCAACCACTTCAGTCTTCTGCTTTCAGATTTTTCAATGACTGTAATGTTTAATATAGACATGCTTCTGTTTATAAGTCAGTAGATATTTATCAGTCTATAAATATGTGAACATTTTCTTAACCGCAATATTTATCTAAAGAATATTATGAAATCATTAATGAATTTTATCGAAAATATGTTTTGCAATTAATAATTGTAAAAATATAATTTTGATTTGGTAATTCCAGTATTAAAATTATCAGAAAAATCCATATACTTATAAACAAAGGTATATAATGAAACTACTTATCAATACAGTTAGGTAATTATAGTTTCAACTATTTACTTTTATTCTCACGTCATTATTACTATTCATAAAATACTTACGTATATTCATATCTATTTTAGTAACAACAATAGTATAATCATAATCAATTTTCCTTATAATATTAACAGCCAGTAAACGTTGCCTTTCATAGCTATAACATAAACTTACAACTTCTTATAGAATTTATTATCTAATCCATAATTCGTAAACGGAAATATATCTTATAAAATAACAACTTGGACATAAGGTTGGCCTCGTTAGGCACCAGACCTAAGTCAACGTATGACCGTTAGTCGAGGGATAGTTGGGCCAAATGTTGGATTACCATGGGTTAAAACCGAAAGATACGATTCGAATAACACCGGCTCGTAACTCCACTGTCCACTATGCATAGATTATTAGCCTTTGAAGTGTCCTGATTCTCGATGCGTACTATGCAAGGACTCCGAGAGAACTTTTGCATACACGTGGTAGACTCGTTCACGCCTGGTGGATAAACGAGTGGCTGTGTCAACTTTTCTCGCCATTGGACGGGTGAACAACAGTAGCATTCCCCGGAGCGTGCTATTACTGCTCGATACTAGTCGTAACTTTGTTTTATTAAATAAGTGAGCGATCGTTGCGTAAGCACGCGTTTTCTGCGTCGCGGATTCAAGCACTGATCGAATCTCAGGAAACCTGAAAATAAAACCGATTATTTGTAATATAAACTATATAATTTTATCAGATTTGTTCGGACAATTAAAAATATTGAGTGAGAAATATTGTGATACAGAATGAGGAAATTAAGGATCTATTTACCTACCTTTTATCTTGAAAAATATACTTTTATTAACATAAAATATTATTTTATATAGTCATTACATATCAGTCATTCATTGAAAACAATAGATTTCTTTATACTTACATGAATAAAAATAAACAATTTTCTTTTCATCAACATTACAATTCTAACCTCACAAAAAATCCGTCAAGATCCGAGAAAGTCATGAAAAGTACGATTATTAAAAACGTTTGTTAAAAATTAAACGATTCTAGAGAAGATTTTAGAAAAACACAAACTTTATGCAACGATATAAGAAAAAGACAACGGAAGAAGCATTTTGTCCTTGATCAAGCCCGGTTTTCTCGAAAGTGTCTTCGTCCCTCCTGATTTCCATAACTTTGTTTGAATCGACCTATATATTCAGTGGCACAATTAAAATTCCCTCCAAAAGAAAAAAAAGAGGAAACAAAAAAGAGAAAGAAAAGAAGGTACAGTTCTCTCGAGCCGCAAGTATACACAGGCTAGCCGTTGCTCTTGAGCAGAAGACTCAATAGAATCGAGGAACCGCGCATGCGCACGCGCGAAGACCAGACATCGAAGCAACTCGGCGGAAGAGTCGACCGTGAGGATCGAGACGAGAAGTCGTCGAGTATAACCAGCATCTATCCAGTCAAGCCAGTCGACCGGTCGACCAATCAGCCAATCAGGCGTCACGCGAGTCGACCGGTGCTCGAGGTGGAGTGCTCGTGTCTGCCAGTCAGTGTTCGGCCAACGTTCGTCGAGCGCATATCGTTGTGTGTATGACGCTTATTTTCACGCATATACAACAGTTCGTTCCCGTTGTTTGGCGTGGTCGCGCTCGCGCGCGCGGGAACTGTTATCCTGCTATTTTATTCGATTAAAAGATAAAATGAGAAATCAGTGGTGGAAGAAGGAACATCCTCGTGCGTTTCTTGCGATCGAACGCGAGCCTCAAAAGAATCCGTGAAGAAATTACCGAAAAAGCATCGAAGGATTCACGTTCCAGTGTTCAGGAACGAATTCGATTGTGAATGTGTTTGTGACTGTACGATGAGAGAAACGAGTCTACCAGTGGATTAAGGCGCCTCGTACACCCGCTCGAAGCAACGCCATGGCGCCCCCAGACAGGCACAGATCACCGAGGCCAGGCTCCGGGCTCAGCCTCTCCGTGCTCGGTGAGTTTACACGCGAAATTTTTAAGCTTTCTCATCTTTCGTGGTCGTTGATTCGCTCACGATTCCTTTGGATGGACGAACTACGGGCTCAACGTCCCGAATACAACCTTTCACAAAGGTGTCGGTCCTGGTTCCCAAGATTCTTCTTGTGCACTGGGACCTGGAAATTGTTTGTGTCGAGAAACGGTTTATCCATGGAATAACTGTTCGCCGATATTTCACGAGAGACTGGGTCTCGGAAAGATGAAACTCTGTGTTCATCAGAGTGTCACTGATTCGATCTAGAAACAATCTCGATTTTAACATCGACTTGGAAACAAAGAGTTCATAGTTTCCAAGATATAAAGATCATTTGATCTTTTTTATATCTCGTTCAGAATGATGATTTTCAAAATCTTACGCATATCTTTCTTGTCTGATTAAATTTTCAACTGGTTTATTTTCGTTCTTCGATTAAATTTTCAAGTTTAAGGAAAAAATGAAAATTACGATATAACAGAATCAAAAAGTAGCAACTATTAGAGCAGGTGTAAGATTTTTTATTTTGCTAACGTACAACATTCATCTCTTATCTAAGGTTCGATCGTCTACCAGCAGCACGAAATTAACTATCTCGAACTAGTTATACGAGAAGATTTTCGCGCGTTCTTGGTTTCTCGACTAAGTGCTTCGCGACACGAAAGCTTCGTTAATACAAGGGATAGTTTTAATTAGCAAGGAATGCAAACAGATTCAAGAAAGAGGAATGCGCTCTGACGAGCTCAAATGGCGCTTAGATTACTCACTGTCTCTTATCATTGAGGACGCGATTACGGTCTAAACAAGTTTCTTTAAATCGTCCGTGTTACAAGGTCGCCATTAGAATTATTAGCCTCGTATCCTTGACAATCATTTCTTAACTAATTTATTGATATTTTTATACTTTAATTTCTCATCGATTTTTTCGTGTTCCGTGAGTTTGGAACGGATGAAGAGTAACAACGAGACCGTTCAAAATTTACGAGCGCAGAACACGAAAACCAGCGTGTCTAGTCGTTTGTAATGAAGGGTTGCCAGGGAACAACTTCCAACGAGACCACTGTAATTTTTTCGTCTGAGGGCCTGAAACTGGCACGATTCAATTTTCTTCTCCGACACCTTTTTAAACACAAAAATCTTTTCTAAACTCTTACAGAGAAGAATATAAATTTAGCAAAAATTGATTGATGAAAAGCTATTCATTCAAGTTTTCTGAAAAATTTCCTCTATTAATTTCTTTTTTATTTAATTCAATTTCTTCTTTTCCTTGAAATCTATAATCCCAGCATTGATCGATTCATCATCATAATTTACGTCATAAATATCGAGATTTCTGAAAAATCACCTCTATAACGTATTTCTTAATCTCAATTCAACGTTTTATTTTTCTTTGAAATGATAATCTCTCAACGTTCATCGATCACGATGCATCCTCGTTACGTCATAACGCACCTTATCTCCGGATAAATCGTGACAAGTGACTCATTGGTCGCGTACGAGTCGACAAGGAAGATGTTAACACTGCCTCTGGATATCGCCGTCTCCGGAGGCGGACGCCTCGCGAACACTGAAAACTGGTCGCGTATACTTGCCCCTCTGCAACGGAGTGGAACCGGCCGCTTCCGTTTTCGGTACACGCGTCCGACTGGTTCCCAGGAAACTTATTATTTCGAAAAAGGGGCAGCCAACGACGTTCGCTGCTCGGCATCAGCTCGGTCACCGGCCACCTGTTGCACTCAATTAAATGGCGTAATTGACGCTTGCTTTTTGGAGCGTGACAGAACGCTTGACTTTTCTAGACTGTTATTATTTTCGTTTACCTATCGACTTTTCGTTTATCCTTCTCTGTTTTACCTCACCTTCGATTTTTTTCCCCCCATTTTTCATTGCATTTTTATTACCTATGTATGATATAACTTCAGAATGGAATTCCGCTTATATGAACTCTATTCATTCGCTTAGAATCACGAATGTGCGATTTGATAACTTATAGAAGTTTATACTTTAAACGTGAAATATAATAGGTGTGTTGCGGAGAATTTAAACATGAAGAAATGTATAGAACAAACGTAAAGGTATTGAAAGTAAAGTCGTTCATTATCATATTTAATGAGTGAAATAAATTTCTGTTCTATTTTTTTTTTTTAGTCAATATTTTTAAAAACATTAATTTGCATAAACATTCGCAGTCTAATAACAAGATATTATTACTGAGATCAACATTTTTGAGATGCCGATATTTACTTTCTTCGATTTCATTATAAAATATTTTATATAACATATCTTATATAAAAAAACACTAGATTGATTTTATATGTTTACTCAGAGAAAGAATTTGTACATCTGCTTGCAACTTCTAACAACTTTACGTACACATATTTACGAAGTGATATAAAAATAAAATTACAATTGTCCATTGCAATCGACCACCCTCCATTCTTTTCTCATTACCATACTCGCTTTGTATTCTATCTTGCTCCATTAATACTCTGTCTGTTGGCGAAAACGTGTAGAAAATTACAAGCAAAGAAAAAGGAATCGCGTCTTGGACGATCGATCTGCCTCGTACAGGCGTCGAGTTGTCGACTGACAACTGACCTCATACCTGGCCGCATTTGCAATTGGAAGCGTTCGCGGTGCGCGTCATCGACAGGAACTACCAGCTTCATTGAAAATACACGGTGTACGGTACTGGTCGGTCCGGTGCCAGTCGATGAATCAGGCTTCACGCGACGCCGATCGTCGTCACGCGTCCCTGTCTCGATCGGAAAAAAAGAATTCCATCGCGTGCGTGAAATTCACGCACGCCGCCTCGTGTAACAATGCACACGTTGAATAAGAAACGTCCTCTCGCCCGTCTCCCTCCATATTTATACATATTTTCGAAGTTCTCGCCTTCTTTGCATACAGAATTTCCATTTCTATTGACGAACTTTGTAACTATTCTTCTCGTAATTTTATTTTAATTATTATATTATATAGACTTCTCTATTTCGTTTGCATAACAGAACAATTTCGTCGTTTCATCGACGAACTTGGATTTTTCTCCATTCTTTATCTTTCCTTTAATCGCGAATGCCTTGTATCCATATCGAACTCCTCTAATAAAGAATCCCCATTTTCAATTTCGTAACTATTCTTCGTAACTTCGTATCTTATTAATTTCCTTTCATTCTTTATCTCTCTTTTTTTTATAACGTGTATATAAAGAATTATTACTAATCGCGGACAAGCTTAGGATTCATTCAGATAACGCCGTTGCCCAACAGAGATACCTGTTGTTCGAGGTAAAACGTTTCTCCCCGCTAGATTTATGTCGCAATCGATAGAACGAGACGGCGTGCGACAGATTGCCAACTCGAGCCAGCCTTGCACAAATTAAATCATTCAACTCGATTCCTTCTTTTCCAATCCAGCCTGTCCTTTACCCCCTCCCCCGCCACTCACTGGCCACCATTCTTGCGGCCACCGTTCAAATCGCGAAACGAGATCCAGTTTCTGCGACTTCCTGCTCCACGTTTATATACATCTATCCAACGTTGTAACTATTTTCCTCCCCCTTTTTTTTTCCCTTCCCCCCGTTTCCATCAACAACGACGACCACGGGTCGGGCTGCTTAATTGGCCGCCGTAGATTATGAATGAACCGCGCGGCCGGGTTAGCGAAACTTGGAAACGTGTTTCGCAAGATTCTTCGTCTTTCTCGCTCTTTCGCAAATGTCTGGCCGATTGACGCGCACCAGCCAACCGTTCGACGTGTTCGCCGCGGCCGCCACTTACGCAACCGGCGCAAGCATTTGGAAGTTCGATTCCGGGCCGGCGATCACGAGGTCCCACGCGATTTCTACAGCGATACCGATTACTTCGCGCCCGTTATTATAGGTCAACCTTATCTTTCTATGAATCTCGATAAGTTACGAACGATAAGGGCGGCCGGTTGTGGAGCGAACGAATCGCTGTGAAACGATAATTGCGATCGGATTGTGCCGAGGCGTCTCTCTTTCCAACGAAATTCTGCTTTCACCACCACTTTCTATCGTTTTGAATTTTTTTCGGGGATCGTTAGAGTTCGAAAGTTTTCACCTTCGAATTTTCGGTAATTGATTGTGAGTGTACAGATTAGCAGGAGATGTTAAAAGAAGATTGTGGTAACTTCTTCTGCATTCGAGCTATGAAAAATGATCGAAATTTTGGAAAATATGTATACAAAAATTAAACGAGGCTTTAAATCGAAATCCTGTTTTAAAGTCTCTGTGTGTTCTGAAAGAACAGGATTCGGGGATTAGCGCCACTCCTGCACTTCAACTTCATGACTTGAAAAACGGCCGAAATTCTCGATAAAATCCGGATACAAAATTCCCCAAACTGGCCAGAAGTTTTAAGCTTCGCAAAGTTAAACCGGAAATTTATTAAAATTTAACAAACGATGGTTTCTTCCGCGATCCAACCACGAAAACGCGAAAGATTATCGAGATTCTCGAAATCGTGCAAAAACCGGACGAGCAAAAATCCTGATTTAAAGGTCCGTGCCCGTAAAACTAGTTTAACACCAAGTTTCTCTTCCAAACGAGGATGGAATGGTCGCGGATTAGCGAGATTGCGCGAGTCACCAGTGGTCGCCAGACGGTTGTGAGGCCAACGGACTTCCTACTACTCGGCCTCATCGGCTATTAACTTGGCAGGTTTCTGAGAATGGACGTCCCAGACGCGACTGGTAGGACTGGTGTGTTTGCTCTCGACCCTTCGCCTCTATTCTTGCCCTCGTCACCAGACTTGGGGCCCACGATCTCGTATACATATATATATATATATACACGTATGTGTCTTGCGCATGGACACGGACAGGTCAAGGAAAGGTTGTAAAGCATGGAGGAGGTTGACACTTTCGAAGCGGTGGCTATTGTTGGCGAGGTATACGTACGTGTCCTGTATTTTCAGCACGGGGAATGCACTTGGTTGCTCGGACAACGGGCCTCGAAGGACGTGTCTGCTCGGCTGGATCGAATACAGGGAATTGGGTAAACTCGTAGCCGAGGAATGGAAGGTGTTTGGAATTGGGGTTCGGAAAGAATTAGCGATAAACTTATCATCTTCTCTCCTTATATATACGAGATCAGGAAAATTAATAATGATTTTATTATTGGGAAATTATTAATTAAATGTAACAGCAGCAACTATTTTGTGGTTGTGCCATATAATTTGAAGGTTGACAATCATTATTTTAATTGTTTCTGTGAGAAAGAAAATTGGTTAGGGATTATATTTTTCTTCTTCTCATAAAAAATGCGTCATCGACTCAATTTCCAAATCACTTTCGTATTCAAAAATCTTTCCTTAGGCGACTATTTATACCAAATGAATCATCCATATAATCGGTAACAACCGTGCGACAGGAACTAACAATCGTTCAGGAACATGAAAGGAAAAATCAATTTCCCATGCATTTATTTGTTCTATTAATCCTTTTCTTCCACGCGTGTGGGATCCCGATGAGATAAAATTCTCGTTGAAATTCGAAAAGCAAAGAATACAGGGGTTTTCGGAGGCACGAGAAAGTGAGTCACACAGCTGACGGTTGTGAGATCAGCACGGTTTCGAGGTCAAGATACGCGTGTTCAAAATGCATCGCGCGCCATCTTTTTTGTTCACGCGTATTGAAAGAAGAAAAAGGATTCCAGTTCTTACGCGTCCTGTTCAGATCGGCTCGCCTCGAAGACCGAGAGTGTTCACAGGGCTTCCTTGCTTCGCATTTGTGCAAGACGACTCTTCTTCTCTCCCTGTGCAGGATGCGAATGCTTACGATCACTCAGCGGGATGCACACAGGTGTGTGTTTCACAATCAAATGACTCTCATCTCATCCAGTGATTTGTGAAGATTTTCCAATTTTTATTGAAAATAAATTTTTGAAATTTTTGAGATTAATTATATACGCGAATCGTGGATTTTCTTATTACGTAATTATCTCGTAGAAAGGCAAAGATAGGGTAAGAGAATTAAAGATAATCTAATTTGAAAAATTGAAGATTTAAATATTGGTATAAAAATATATTTGTTGAAATAATTCTCGATTCGTCAATTTTGTAATTCTCAGAGGATCACGAAATATTTCGAAAGTGAATAATTGCTCTGAATTAATTTATATTGATTACTTTTTCTTTTCCTTATTTTTGCTTATCTTATAAAAGAGAAAAAAGAATCGAAAATTCCAAAGTATTACAAATGAAAATGTGAATGCGATCCACTGACCAATATTTTTATCATTTTTATCAAATCTTATTATTTATCAATTTATCTATTATTACGCTATATATTTTTTTTTCCTGAGCATTAAAATTTATGATTATCTTAATATCATTTTACAACCGACTTAACTAATTGTCTGAACAGTTACCTGATTCCAAAGTGAAAACAAAGCATCTAAAGCATCGAATGATAAAGCGAGAGTCGTAAACGAGGCATCGGCGAGAGATTGAATAATCTAAACGAAGTTCAATGCGAGTCGATATATCCCCACGTTTCGAAAGATCGAAACAAATGTTTTAAACGATCTATCTCGTATTATTACATCCTCTACACGATAAATCGATTGTTTGGAAAGAGAGTATGCGGTAACCCAATCGCAATCGAAATAAGTTCTGTCGCGACCAAGTCTTTTCTTAGCTCGTCTCCACGATTAATTCCGTCCACTGATAGGAACATGCTCTTATCAATGGCTTCAGACTGTTGTCGAGTCTGTGGGGTCCAGCTAATCGGCCAAACACTAGGAACAGACCGAGAAAATTAGAAGAATTTCATTCATATGAGTTTAAAAATGATCACTTCCTGAATTGTCGAACATTCTTTTTTTTTTTTTTTTTTTTTTTTTGAAATAATAGTTGATTTGGAGATAAGGAACTTTAAGGTATTTAAAATGTCGTATATTATTTAAATCAATGTTCGTCTCAATGGATCGTGACTCAATATTGAGTTTGTAATGGATAATTTTAAGTCGTTTATTTATTAATCTCATTTTGAAATTTCTTCGAAAGGATTTTTATTCCATACACCATAAAAAAAATTATAATCTGTAATTAGTATATATTGGATGAGAAACTCTGATGATTTCAATATTGCAGTTTTTAGATCAATATAAAATATCCGATATATCTTTGCCATATACAGTATATCTTTATATACTGTTAAAATGAAATTCATAGATAATTTTATTTACGATGTTGCTAGTTTATGAGTTTCCCGATACGTGTATTTATTCCAATAAATTGAACCTATTAAAAATCCTAGATCACTTATTTTCTCATGATTTTAATCCAATTCGAGTATCGTTAATTTAAAATTATTAATATTTGCTATCCATTTAGCAACTTTCCAATTTTTTCCTCCTCCTTTCTTTCTCGCAATATTTCTTATCTCTTTCGTTTCTTCTCCTACCTCGATCTACGCGATTCTATGCGTATTCAATAAGATTTAGGTCAGATCTCTATATACGTTTATATCGCAGCGTTTATCGATCCGTGTACCAAGAAAAACCATAAACCAGCAACACCATAAAGCAACAGCATGTAGAAACGTTTCCTAAAGATACCATTTAACCACCATTACAACTCTAATAACGTAACGCTTGCAAAAGTTATAACACTTTTACACAGCCTCGCTCCTTCGAGACGACTGATCTTCAGATTGGCGAAACGAAGAGAAGGAGGAGGGGAGAGAGAAAGAAAGAGAGAAGAGAGAGAAATGTTGAAGGAATAAACGAATAGGTCGAAGTGTGTCGAGCAAACAATGAATCCTCATACTCGTTCGATCACTGTCATCCTTCGCGAGGAGATGAAATTACGATGGTCGCGACGATGATCGCGACCAACAAGATCAAACGAGCGTTCGGTTACGCGCGATTGAATCGAGCTACTCCTTTCTCTCTCTCTCTCTCTCTCTCGTATAAAACAGTACAAACGATTTTATGCGAAAAGAAATCGACAAGTAGGTAGGCTGCTAATCACGATTAAATCCGGACAATCTTCTCCGCAGATTTAATTAGGCCCAAGCGTAATTTTCCCTACTGTGATTGTGGCGAGGTGAGCGAAGCGAGTGAGAAATGTACAGAGATAGAGAGGCAGATCCCTGTTTCCGGAGATTTTAATCCTGGAAACGAGCCGCCGACGATAAACGACAGATAACCCACGCCACGGTGGAGGTTTTCCTTTAGTCGTCTACGATTTAATCTGTCCGAGGTAGAGCTTATCTATAGGCCGTTATCGCGCGGACCAGAGCTCGGGTTATCTCTCGTGGAAACGGACAGGTAAGCGCTGCGCACCGCTCCGTGAGAGAGCGACGATTAGAAACCGGCGCTGGAAGAATCTTCGGATGGATGGATGGAAATTGTTTCGCTTCGATTTTCTCGTTCCTTTTCAACCAGCTTGTTATTAACCTCTATTGATCTATTTCTCTTCGAGAGGCCTAGTCGAGGAGTTAATTATTTAACGGAATATCGATCGCGAGACTTGCGATTTCGTATCGATGATGCACGATGAAAATCGAGGTTAGATTGATCAAAGCGACGTTTTACTCGAATTATTATCGTTATACTTTTGCTCATTCGATTGTACATACGTGAAATTTTACCTCGAAAAATCACTCTTTTTATTATTATTCTCTTAAGGATTCGAGGACCAGTTTAAGAATATCGATCAAGAATATTTTTTCATTACTGTTTCTTCTTTGTATTTTTATTTTCTCTCTTGTTTAATTTTATATAGCATTATTATTATACAAAAGCTTCGAAATTTAATGCAGCAATGTTGAGTTAATTTATCTCGAAACGAAAATAATAAATATCGATTTAGAAATAATATCATCGGCAGTATAAATTGATCAACAGTGAAACAAGTTATCGTATACATTCGCCATGTTTATTGAAAACGTGGAAATCGAACGACGTTCGAATCGTATACGCAATTAAAGGACGATCGAGCAATTAAACTTAGGAAAGGACAGAGAGTCGAACTGCACGCTTTCCACGTAATAAAAGGCGCACGATTAACATAGCTAATGGAGTCGCGATTTCGACACAAGGCTACGTCAACCACGGTGCAACGACACTTGGGGTTATTAATCGCATCGTTGGGAACATGTTGCACGCTTGTCACAACGAAATTATCCTCTTCACCAGATATCCTGCAATATCGAAGTTATATGCCAGATTGAACTTTTCACGGTGAAACGATGAGATTCCCCGAGAAAGACGCAGTTTAAAATGTCTCGAGTTTCTTCTAAACGGAATAATCGTGTGCAATAAAGTATAAATGGAAATATCGGATAATCAAGAAAGTCACGATTTCAGGAAACTTTTTTTTTTTTTTTAATAATCTCTTATTTTCAATTCTTGTACGGATAATTGTCCAACAGAAAAAGAAGAACGTTAAAATAAGAGTTGAGACAAGAAATTTTAATTTACTCGTGAAAGCTTTTACAGAAATGAACTCTCGTGAATTCACTATAATTAAACATAAGTAGATACGCATAGAAATGTATAATTTTAAATATGATCCAGTACACACCCAATATTAAATCTCTGCAATCATTCGCAATTATCTCTATTTTACCGTATATATATTTTTTCATCATAAAAGTAACGACAGAACCTTCTCCGTTCCCCGATACGATCTCGACGTTTAAAATCAATTACATCGCGAGACCAACACCATTGTATTTAAATTTGCATATTCCATCCTTAACCAGTCTTCTTATACCAGCCTTTCATGGCTAATTGATTCCCAGTTAAATTACAGCGTTCGAATCTTCGTCTTTTACTTAGATCTATCCAGGCGAACCCTACTTTCCCGCTTTTCCCAATTAGCCAGTTTCAAATCGAGATGTTCACCGCATTCTTTCCAAAGGATCGATCGATCGATCGATCGATATTCGAAGAATCTCTTTCGATTCGAATCTTCGAGAAAGTCGTGGTTTCCGTGGAAGCCGACATTTTTCCCCTCCTCGATCGGTTTTGCATCGATTTGTTCGTCCATCGCGCGTTTCTTGCATGAGATACAGGAAGGGAGAACACGATCGAGGCGTCGTTTTCGTAGTCTCCCTGTATAACAGAAGAAGGCGCCGATTTAAATACGACAGCCGTAGGCGAGACACGGCAGGGTAACTTTCTCTCGGTGTTCA
Source organism: Apis florea (assembly GCF_048593485.1). Lineage (NCBI taxonomy): Eukaryota > Metazoa > Arthropoda > Insecta > Hymenoptera > Apidae > Apis > Apis florea. Next base: position 4,131,496 of record NW_028256549.1, on the reverse strand, counting down.
GGGTATGCATCGAATAACGATTATTACGCGTGACTCGTCGAAACCAAAACGATCTTTGGGCACCAGCCACGATCTCAATTCGCCGCCCGTTTTATACTTTCGTTCCTTTTTTTCTTCTTCCTCTTCTTCTTCTTTCCCCTCCCTCTTTTTTATTCGTCCCTCTTCTTACGCGACTCGCAAGGCGTGTTACACGCGACCGTTCCCTTTTTCAATCAGAACGGTGTTAAAATTCATTTAAGTTTAATCAAACCACGTTGCGAAACAACTTGCAAGAAAACGATACCGTGTAACCTTTTAAAACACCATGTGTAATTTTCTCTCTTGATGTTATTATGCTTATACACACACGCACACACACACACACATATATCTATAAATGTACATATGTTGATAAACTTCTTCGTCGGTTTTCAGTGAAAGATTATATAGGAAATTTTAAAAAAGAAATTTTTAATACTTTTCGTATGTACGATGCAATTTTTTTCAAACTCGAAGAGAAATTAATTTTAATCGAGGCTTCAATTAATCTGATTACGCGAAACTCCTACGTGCTCTTTTATTATTATGTCGTTCCACTCTCGATCGAGGCGCAAATATGTATAAATTCCCTTCTTAAGAACGTGGGATGAAGGCAATTTTATTTTATCTTTTTTATTCTTGAATCCAAAAGACAAGTGAGATTACACTTTGAAATAAATACCGCCATCTCCTTGCTTGCCGAAGCAAGCAAATTTTAAAGATACACATTCTTTTTACAAATCCTCAAATTATATCAATCCGTTCGCTATCCAAAAAAGGCGGAAATAAATCTTTCTAAATTTACGTTCGACGCATCGATCCCACTTCTCGTACTTCTCGTGCATTGAGAACGAAAGCGGCGGTGTAAATGAAAAACGATGTTTCCCCTGTCGGGGATCTCGATTCGGGTCAGCCAGTCGGCGACGGGGTACCGATATTTACGAGGACGCGTTGCAGCCAGGAGCAAGTGAGCGCGATGGAGAACGGAAACACCGCCGGGGGGACAGGTGGCCCCCGGTGCGGACATCGTTTTCTGCTCTCTCGACTCGTGAACGGGCTTTAATCGCGGCCGTTCTCGCTCCGTTCCTCGGCTACGCCGTATTTTATCGCTGTCTCGTTGGCGCTGTTCGGGCAGAGAGGAGGAAGAGAGCGTCGGTCCGTGGGCAGAGAGGAGGCTGAACGGATTTAACGAGCCTTTACGATCGTCCAACAGGGAGAATCAATCGTGAACGGGCCCAAATATCACGGATATATGTTTGTCCATTCGTCGAGGATCCTCCTTCTGTCGTTCTAATTTACTGGGCTACCTTGAATTATTGTTAGAAAGGGGATACAAAGGGCTGTGGGGACTTTTAACTTGATTTATAGCCCGTTTTTCCCGTTCTGTTGTTGTTATTTATTGAGCAGGTGGTTTGACGACTGGCCCGTTTATATTAATCTTGAATAAAAATATTAAGCCGTAATCAGATCAATTATAGAACACTGTAATCGATGAGAGATGCAGAGTTCGGGAGAAAATACGATATGAAGATGGTCGATGCAAGCTGTAAATGTACAATTAGATCTACAATTTTTATATTCAACGATAGAATCTTGAGAGGAGATGGAGAATCGATCGAATCGATGAAAATTTCTCTATTTTCATCAATCTTCTTGTCACCTTCTGCGCTTCCTTGATATAAAACGTTTCTCTTAAAACGTGACTTTAAGCTCGACACGCAGAAGAGGAATGCGGAACCATCGATATCAACACGCAACGTCGATAACCGTAACGATTATTCGTAGAAACATAAACGAGTCGAACATCATAACGGAGGGAAAAGATGGTCAAGAATCTGCCGTGATCAAAGATCGATCCCCTACTTCGTGCACCAGAGAAGACACGTGTTTGCGTAGATCGGCGCACAACAACAATCGATTGTAACGGAAATTGTGCGCACGGTTCCACCTTCTCGATAAGGGGGAATCGGGTCATTTTCCGCGAAAGTGACGGCTCGCGTAATTCATTCGCGGAATAATCGGGGGAGAAAGTCGAAGATACTGTAGGTTTAGGCGGTGGTGGCCTATCAACCTCTATAACCCTCTCCTCCTGTTGGTGAAGAAACGAAAACGAGGCGCGGAAAAAGAAGCGAGTTCGCACAAAGCGAGCAACTCTCCCACTCGCCGTCGATCGAGCCTTTTGATGTTTCGAAGAACCGTTCACGGTCTGGGAAACGTGGGAATAATAGATGCCGGATTTACACGGTTCAAGGCGCACCGAGTGTTCTCTCCACCTGAGTGTTGCTAGTTCTCACCTTGTTAGATCGAGCGTGGAAGAGAAAAGAGGGGAAAAAAAGCGCGGCGAGCCGAGGAAGACCATTAAATTACAATACAAAATGCCAGCGAGTGAAACGTGTCTGGATCGTGACTATCTCTGTCGAACGGAAAAAACGGCTTAATATATCCGAGCCCCGAGCGCCACGATCGCTCGAGTTTCTTCATGGGCAGCGACAAAAACTGCTGTTCACGCTTAAGTTCGCGGCGGGAAGGGGACACGGGATGAATCTCTTGTCGCCGATGGAGGATAACCCATATACGTGTTCGAGATGCGGTGAAACACTGTTTGTACGAACCTGTTTGGGAACAGATAGGCTACACAAGTTCGTACGTATCTAATTTTTTTCTTTAAAATCTAGTAATAATATAACGTATTTTCAACTCGCGTGGCAACAATCAAAATTATTTGCCAATCACCGCGATCTTTATCTCGTTGTATTTTTCTCTATCTATATATATATATATTTTGCATCGTGGATGTAATCCATAATTATATAAATTTCACCACAATTGGTGGTAAATCCTGGATTCGAGAAAGGAAAGACTCTGGGAGATTTTATTTGCCGTGCTGTGTAACCTGTATCCCGGAGACAGTCGGCGCAATTAACGAAACACTAGATCACCATTAATTAGATATACGTACGTGGAAAAGAAGAAGTTGCCCCGACGAAAGAAAAGAAAAAAAAATTACATCTTATGGACGTTTCCTCGACCTTCGACTCCTTAGCTGCTCCTCTCTTTCCGTCCATAAATCTCGGTTGGAACCGGCGATGCGAGGAAGATGGAAACTGGATACACACGCGGCGGAAACGCATGAGTCAGTGATGCCTCCGGAGAAAACGACATCACGCGAGTTCACGTGGAATATATCGAGGTGTCTCGCTTCCCCACACGAATCTTTCTTCGTGTGGGTCTCTCTCTCTCTCTCTCTCTCCTTCTCTCTCTTTCCCTGAGTGCGTTGACCCAGCTTACGGTAACCCAGGCCGAGTGTTGCACCTGCGTCGACATGGACTTACCGGGATAAAGGGTCGCGCGACCCGAATTACTTCCTTCTTTCATCATTCGTCGAGCCATTTCATTCGCGTTTCGACGGATCAGTCGAGTGGCAAAAAAGCCAGTGGTATATGCGAATACAGACACGAAAACTCTTGTTTATTGTTAATTTTTGCTCCCAGCAGAGATTTCCGATAAAAACGTAGCTTTTCCTCTCGACCGATGATCGTGAAAGAAGGAATAATTGTCAGAGGTTAGAATCTGTATGTTTTCTCGGAACATAGACAATTGCGGTATTTAATGGGTCGCATCCTCGCTCCAAGCCTTTCAATTACACAAAGCGATCGCGGGTACCGCCCACATCTTAACTGCCTCAACTGTGCCTCAACCGTGATCGCATTAATCTGCAATTTGCATAGCTCGATCCATTCAACGCGCCCTAGGTTCCTTCCTCTTCTCTACGAAACGACTTTCAACAGCTTAGCTCCTCTCGAGAGGAGAACGAACTTCCACCGAGCGTCGTAAACGTAATTTTACCTCGTGGAGAGGTATTCATCGGTGTCATTAGCCGAGGCGCTGCTATAAATTTAATGGCAAGATGACGGTGGTACCGGTACTACGAAACGGCACTACGAGATGCTGGAATCGATCAACACAGACGCTCGCGAGGTGGGTCAGAAATAGAAGCGCCGCCAGGTTATACGGTTCCGCGTGTGCACACGCAGCAAGGATGAGGACGAAGGAGAGAGGGCACGCGAGGAGGTCTATCCTCTTGACCTCACTTTCTAGAATCCTTTAAGTATATGGCGCCACGACTCGTTTATCCATTATCGATCGACCAACAACCTTCTAGATACACGACTGTGTCTCTACTAACCGAGATATCGGTGCCCTCTACAGATTATTCGTGATGAATCGTCAAACTCACGGATCTGTTTATTACTGAAAACAGTTTGCCGATCGGAATCGGTCATTAATTTTTAAGACTCGTCGTCTTTCAAATCGAAAAAGATTTAGATACCAGGTCAACTTCAAAATGTACTAAAAAAAAAAAACAACAAAATATTTTGATATAAGATCCCGATTCATCGTTATAAAATCGTCGAAAAATATTACGGATGATCCATGATGAAGAAGACAACAAATGTTCTTCTCGTTATCCAAGAATTTGCATGTTACAACTCTTTGTTGTTCTAACGAAGAAACCCGGTTTACAGATCTGGCCCAGATCCGAGCGTTGGTGGAGTCAACGGGGATGCTAGGTGGCTCTACCTGTCCATCCTGCGAGATGCCGTTCGACAAAGGGAAGAAACGTCGATTGATCGACTCGTGCGGCCACGAGCGGTGCTATTCCTGCCTATTTCGCAGCGAGGCTTGCCCGCTTTGCCTGCGCGCCGACTTCAACGACGACGATGGCCTGGAGGGACCCTTCAGGGAGGGGTTCGTCGGCTCCTCGGGGCCCGTGTCCATCCTCGCGCCCACGGATGGCTGGATCGATGAGTCATCAACGGTGAACTCTCTCTGCGGCAGCCCCAGACCGCGTACGAAAGTCACCACGAGAGCCAATCTTCCTTCGAGAGTCATGCACGTAAGGCAATATCATAGTCATCAACTTCGAGGCCTCGAGTAACACTTTCTCGCGCCGGATCCTTCTCGACTCCTTCGCCATTTCTGGAATGCCTAGGTCGTCTCATGACTATTGTTCGCGTTGTCCCCTTACCCATTTCATTGGATTCGCGCAAATTCTAAAGAGGAACGATTGGGAGAATGTCTCTAGAAAGTGTATTTAATCGGCGCGTTTTCTTTTAACTTTTTAATTTTAAATCTTAAATCGGATCGAGGAGAAGTATTTAGAAAGGATAGCAATTAGAATTCTATCGCGGCCGCTTCGTTTAATTAAACTTCCGATTATTTATGATCCTTCCTCTCCTTCTTCTCTTCAGCAACGCGAGACCGATGAAAGTGTTTCTTCCTCGGCCATGGCTAAAGGATTGAAGAACAAACCACCGGCACTTCCGGACTCCTCTCAGGGAAAGCAGAAGCTTCAGATGATGACGCAGAGTACGTAAATTAAACAAATTGTAATTTTTAATATAACGGATACAGTCAAACAAAAAAATTTCGTTATCGATCAAAAGATTATCAACGAGATTGATAAAGTGTAATATAAAATTGAATTTACAGGTTGTCCAACCCCACCGAATCAAAGGAAGAGGTTTTTCCTGAATCCAAAGGTGCTCAGAAGTTCATTCGTTCCTCAAAGATCGTCCAGGCGAGGAGCATCGTCTCCTGAACCAGTCGTAAACGACAATCCTTCCGCCTTGTCAGGTAATCAAGTTTAATTTAAAATTATTTTCCTCAACGTTTGATGATAACCGAGTAACAAAGTAGGGAAGCATATATTAGCTGTAATTAATTATTAATCGTGAACCAACACGCGTATAGCTTGGATGGCCTCGTCTTGGGAAGGGAAGTCTCGATGGCCGGGTGTAGTGCTGGGGAAAATCAAATCGTTGTGGAGCAACAGTCAAGGGACGGCGAACGATGGGCTGAACCAGCTCATCGACTCGAGGAACAAAGTCACAGGCAGGGAGAACACTTTAGAAATCGAGTGTTGTGCATCCTCTCGTGTGTTTTAAAATCGATGAAACATGTACAAGTTGCTCGAATTATTACACATTATTACTCTCGTTTCTCTATCGTAATAATCTTGTTTGAATCACTCTTTTCACACATCCAGTAGAGCACTAGCAGAGTTTGAAGCATGCCTCCATCGATCATATCGACACTCACGTGTGGTGTGTTTGTAGCACGAATTTACTTTTTTCAGCAAGAAGACTTGTATCACAATGTCTTCGCGTAAGGAATCTTTAAATAGAATTCGACGAGTATCTAATGGATCTTCTGCATCTTGAAAATATAAATATCCGTTCTTCTGTGTGATTTTTTTTTATCTTATGCATCGTTCGTTTTCATTGATCCTCGATCACTCTATCTAACTATAGGTATTTCTTCTTTTCCCAGACGACGAAGGAGGTTGCGTGAAGCCATTGTCCTCCAAGACGAGGAAATCGTCCCAATCGGATCTCCACATGAGGCTAGGCCTTCTCCTAGGCACGAATCATACTCGAGCGAGCAGCAGCGTGGACACGACAGATCTACCCGGTGCCTCGAATCGTTCCAGTGCAGGTGCATGCCAATCCAGAGTCCCTATCCAAGGCCATGACAGTTCTGCAGCCTCGTTCAGCAGTTTAACGAGCTTCGAAACGCAAACCTTGGCCTCCACGAACACCAGTCCAGTGTCTACATTGACTGGAACGTCCAGCGAAGCGGAAGCAGCCGCAGCTTTGAGGTGTCCTATCAAACCTAAGACGAAAGTAAAAGGAAAGAGCAAGTCCAGAGATTGCGACAGCGCTGGAAGCTTGGCCTCCATCTCAACCTCGGTGTCCGCATCCACTTCTATGTCGATGTCGATGTCCGTTTCCGTTTCGGGCCTGTCGAATGGCAGCTCGAGCCCACTCACTCCTAGAAGACATTCCGTGAACGCCTCGCAACCTGGCCAAAGCGACGAGCTTGGCCAGTTCAAGAACAGACGGTCTTGCGCCAGGAGATCAGCCAGAACTGGAAACGTCAAGGGTGTTGTCGATACGAAATGTAAGTTCTTTTTAGGAATCATAGAATATGTATGAATGATGAGGTTATCTCATGTAAATCATTCTTCTTCCAGTACGTTTCATACAGCATCACGGAACGCAGCTGACCCTGAAACCTCTGTTCTTCGAAGTACCTTTATTAGAAGCCGATCCATTGTTCACCGGCCGCCAATGGTTGCTCCAAGAACTGGAATCGGTTGTAAACGGGTCCAGCCCTGGAGTTTTGATCTCTGGATGTCCTGGAACCGGGAAGACCGCGCTGGTTCTACAGCTGGTTGAACACAGCTGTTTTGGAAGAAGGCGGGAACAACCTCTTCCGTCGGAAATCAATGAGGAGGCTGGAGAAAAAGAGAAAATAAGTTGCAGCTCAGCTTTGCATGCTAGTATTCGTTATACCAACGAGAAGGTAAACATTTTGACTTTCCCTTATTAAAAATATAATTATATTTTCTGTAGAATTTAACAATTGGTTAAAATTTTGATCCTCAGGTTCGAGAACTAGCTTCTCACGTTGTAGCATATCATTTCTGTCAAGCGGATAATAACAGTACTTGTTTGGTACCAGACTTGATCCACTCTTTAGCAGCTCAATTATGTCAAGCTCCTCAACTCATCTCCTACAGAGAATATCTTCTCTCGGAACCTCATATACAGGGTTCTCTATCGCAAAGAGAATGCACTGTCGATCCAGATCTTGCACTTTCTAGAGGTATAATTGAACCTTTGTCTACATTGAAGAAAACAAATAGACTGCCTGACACCAATATGGTGAGTAAAAGAATCTTACGTTATATCTAAAATTTCCATCAAAGATAGGATTTATAATTTTCTAACGAAAAAAAAAAAAAAAAAAAAATTATATTCTCAATATAATCTTTCATCACCAGGTGATTTTAATCGATGCTGTCTGCGAAGCAGAGTATCACAGACCAGATAGAGGCGATACAATAGCATCATTTTTAACGAGGCATGCTCCAAACTTTCCTAGCTGGTTAAAAATTGTCTGCACAGTCAGGACACAATTACTAGAATGCGCCAAACAACTACCTTACACCAGGGTCTCCTTAGATAGAGCCTCAAACGACAGCGCCGGAAGTAACGTGACAAGGGATCTCTCTGATTATATTGGATATAGATTAGCTCAGAGTCCTGCTATTCAAACAAATGTTACTGCATCGGTGAATGGCAAAGCGGAATCATCTTGCAGTGCGAATCAAACCAGATTCGCTTCACATCTACTAGCTTTAGCTAGAGGTAGCTTTCTCTTCGCGAAATTGACGCTCGATCTTATCGAGAGCGGTCATTTAGTGGCTAAATCTGCTAGCTATAAGGTGAATAGAATCTTATTTGTCGATTTAGAAGAATAGAAAGAGAATACAAATTATACGGAGAAATTTTTTAATTTAATACATTTGAAATTGAATGTTTCAGGTACTGCCAGTCTCTTTGGCGCAGATTTTCCAGCTGCACTTCAACCTCAGGTTCCCTACAGCAACATCGTTTGACAAGATTCAACCTCTATTAGGCGTTTGCCTGGCAGCTCTGTATCCCCTAACTTTACCTGAGATCTTCTACTCGGTGAATTCTCTGAACACGGACCATTTCGTTTCATGGGAGGATTTTCTACAGAGATTCAAAGTAAGTTTTTTTTAATAATCCATAGATAAATATCCAAGAAACAAATTATATAATTGATTTATCCACTTTTTCCTGTGGCTACCTTCAAGTGGATTAAGTAAGTCTCAATTATATTTTTCCTTATGATAAAAAAGTGTTCTCCGTTTTTATTTTCTCTTTCGCAACCACGAATCCATTGTTGTACAACTTATCGTTATCTCTCGTTATCAGATGCTCTCTGGATTCCTCGTGAAACGTCTGGACAATACCTACATGTTCTTCCATCCATCGTTCAGGGAGTGGTTGATGAGAAGGGACGAGGGCGAATCGACCAAGTTTCTCTGCGATCTGAGGTTAGGTCACGCGGCCATCGCGTACAGGCTCTCCAGACTCCAGGCACCGTTAGATGGCGATAAAGCTTTAGAATTGGGTCATCACATATTGAAGGCGCACGTTTACAGAGGCGTTGCTCCGTGCTGGCCTTCGCGCGATCTACAGGTAAATCACCTGTTCCTCATTTGCATTTGTAGGATAAATCTATTTGCGTTACAATAGTATTTCATTTACGAAATTTTTCTCAGGCCATTTGGTTAGCATCGTCCACGGAATGCGTCTCCTCCGCGCTGTGCACACTGAGGAACATCTACAGCCCGAACGTGAAGGTTTCGAGATTGCTTTTGCTGGCAGGAGCATCTCCGAATCACATCACCGAATACCTGGGCAATGCTCCAGCTCTTTGCATGTACGCTCACGAAGGTTCTGTCGAGATGGTATCGTTGTTATTGGAATTTGGAGCTGATGTCGAGTTGACGAATAGCCAAGGATGCACAGCGCTCTCGTTAGCGGCTGCTCGTGGCCATTGCGATGTTGTCAGAAGGTAAGTGAAGTGTAAATGGAATATATAGAAATACAAGGATGCTACAAAGATTAAAATAATATATTCAGTTTTGCGGATATCAAAGGAATGGTTAACAAATTTGAAGATATATTTATATTTTTAATTCAGATTAGCCGCTGCTGGAGCTTCGTTAGGTCACACAGACATGGCAGGACAGTGCCCCTTGGTTCACGCAGCTAGACACGGAAGATTATCCGTGGTTGGTTACCTTTTGGCTTGCGATTGGGTAGTTCCAACCAACGTGAGTGAAACCGAAGGATCTCAAGAAATAGGTAGAGAAGAGGCTGCTCAACAAGCTGTGGTCGCCGCTGCGGCTCAAGGTCACGAATCTATCGTGGAATACTTATTAGACATGGCCGAAGTGATTGTAGATCGTCCTGATACTTTGATAGGCGAGACTGCCTTGACTATCGCTGCTGCAAACGGTTCCACGGCCACAGTTTCAGCATTGTTGGCTCGAGGAGCGAATCCAACAGCTGTGAACGCAAAAGGATTGTCTCCTTTGATGTTAGCTGCAAGAGAGGGACATTGGGGTACGGCTGAAAGACTATTGCAAGGTTAGTGTTAAGGATTGTTACTAAACGTAAGAGTAAAAAGATTGGACGTGAAAATACTCATTACTGTGTGACAAAATGGTTGCAGGAACACTCTCGAGCAGCACCGATACCGTTCTGGACGACGCAGCATCCCTCCTAGATCAACGAGATCCAGCTGATCGTACTGCATTGATGCTAGCTGCCTCAGAAGGTCACACAAACTTGATCGAACTGTTTTTAGACAAAGGATCCGTGCTAGAGAGTAGAGATAAAGAAGGAATGACCGCTCTCTGCTGGGCCTGCGTGAGAGGAAGACTAGCCGCCGTGCAGAACCTTATCGATCATGGAGCTGATGTTAATACTAACGATAATACCGGGAGAACTCCTCTAGATCTAGCTGCTTTCCAGGTAATATTCTTTAAAAAGAACCGTACACTTATTATTACACAATATCAACAAAAACTATGTTTTATCTTAAAATTTATTTGATTTTTGAATCGATGAAATCTGTTATCTATAAGTTAAATCTCACAGTCTTGCGAACAATACAATTCCCAGGGCAATCCAAAGTTGGTGCAATTGTTGCTCGAGAAAGGAGCAGCGGTCGAGCACGTCGATCTCCACGGAATGCGACCTTTGGACAGAGCGATCGGATGTCGAAACATACCCGTGGTACAGTGTTTCCTACGCCGTGGGGCGAAATTAGGCCCGGCAACCTGGGCGATGGCCGCTGGAAAACCAGATGTTCTCCTCATCTTATTGAACAAACTCCTAGAAGATGGAAACGTCCTCTACAGAAAGAACAGATTGAAAGAGGCGTCGCATAGGTACGCGTATGCGCTACGAAAGTTCCCTGCGTCGCCGGAAGAGGATTGCCAGGGGCAAGAGCAGGGTCACATGATGCTGCAACTCCAGACGTTTGCGCAACTTCGACTGAATTTCTTGCTCAATCTCAGTCGATGCAAGCGCAAGATGAATGTGAGTGGTTGTGTATTGAATGAACTACTATGAGTTTCCTAACACTTTCATTCATATCAAAGCTATCTATAGATATATCGTGTTATGTAATTCTATTTTCTTGTTCGTATCGTTCGTATGAAATAGTTCTCGAATAGAAAATATTTTGAAACTTTAAATTTATTTTAAAATTATTTAAAATTAAATTTTGACGTTATTTTTTTTTTTTTTTTTTTTCATTTTTATTTATTTATGCAGGAATGTGCGGAAGCAATCGAGCTCGCTGACGAAGCTCTAAAAGTTCGTCCAGTATCGTACGAAGCATTTTACGCGAGGGCGAAAGCACGAGTTGATTCAGACTTCCTGGAGGACGCATTATCCGACGTCCAAGAGGCATTGCAAATCGCACCACCGCAAAATCGACAGGATCGGCGGGTTCTCGTTACTCTGAAGGAAGAGATAGTTTCTAGATTGGATGGAGTAGGGACCAGCAAAGGATCGCTTGATTCTACCAGCAGATCTCGTCTTCGAGCGTCAGTCGACACTCTCACAGAATTGTAAAATTATCTATTTTTTGTCTCTCAAAAGACTTTTGATTGCCCACGTTTAAGATATCGTCCTTTCTTTCATAAAAGGAATGATTATATGCAAGCAATATGAAACACTTCTTGCATGCGTATCTAATTTATAAGTTGATTTTTCTTGAACTGAACTCGCGATTCCTAGAAGATTTTTTTTTAAAAAGATAATACGGTTTAGGATTTGCTTTCGAAAAATATTTGGAGGCAATTCGAAACATTCAATTAAATTCGAATGAAGTATTTTGTTTATTTCCTTCTTTTTTTATTTTTTTTTTTTTATTTTGTTAATTTAACTCATTGACTTATTGCGTACGTTGTACGTACTCAAAGAAATATTCCTTCCCTATTGCTTGATTCATTTTTGATAATCAGCAAGGATTTATATATGTTTTTATTCTTTTTTCTTCTGTGCAATTGTATTGCATGACCGTGTTAGGATTTTGTACTATGTCCAATTCGATTCCAAATCGAATACAGAGTTTAATATATATACGTTTTTCTATATATATATACACATATTATATATATATATAGTAAATATATATATAAGTATTTATATTATATTACGCGTAAAAAAAAAAATTGATTTTTTAGTGTCGTTGTAATTTAAATGAAAATTATTTAATTGTTTCTTCCTCTTTGTTTCTTTCAGTATTTTCTCTCTTTTTTTTGTTTTTTTTTTAAATATATCGCCACAAAGAAAAAAAATGCAATTTATAAAAAGAGAATTTTGATATTCCAGCGTTAAACTATCACAGCCTGTAGAATAAAACATGGCTGCCATTTTTCCACGCGTGTGAAACGCAACACGCAACGATCTCGCTGAACGTATTTATAATGCACTCGCTTGCCAAGCATTTAATACACCTTTAATTCCTCTGTAACCCGTCACGATCGTTTCCGAATTTTTATGTTAATACAAGCCCTGCAAAGTTGCATGGACTTCGACTACAATGTTATTTTGTCTCTGCACAGAGGTACGAAATAAACGAACTTTTTATCGAAAAAAAAAAAAAAAAAAAAACGATTCTCTTTCAAACAATTTTAAAATAATTTTAAGAAAATGTGATAATTGGATAAATTTTATTTCGTTCAACTCGCCTTTATTGTTTCGAATGATCGAACGAACTCCTGAAATCAGAAGAGTATCGATCGAGGTACGTTGTCCCTTAAATAAGTGTACATCGATTAGAAAGAACTCGTAAAGTGCGTTACGATGATGGCACTCTTGCGAAAGCGAGATAATTTTCGAGGTGAGAACAAAAAAAGGCAACAAAATGCTTGATAACAAATAATAGTAACGAAGAATTGCCTTTTCTTAATACTTTTTTGAAAACACGGAATAAATAATAATTATCTTTGAAAATAGATCTTGGAAAATAGATTTTGTCGCTTTCACAATCGTGTCGCCAATTGAAAACGGTGAGTTTCGCATTTCACTTAAATATCTCCAAGAATTAGTACCAAGAATTACGGATTTTGGTCTCGAGTTCGCCACCGTTGCACGCTGGGCGACCAACTTTTAAGTACACTTTAATTCGATTAATATAATGTATACGTAAATACATCTTCGTATAGAATAACCATAAACATCTCGAAATTTGCATCAATTTCATCGTATACTACCACATTTGTAGACAATTTTTTTTTTACGTATCTGAGGATATTATTAGCTTTGAAAATTTCTCGAAGAGAAAAGCATATATCAGAGTACAGATATATTTGAGAACAATACTCTCGAAAGTTCCTTATTTTTCGCTAATAGACACCACAAGAATGGAAATTACGGATAATCGGATAATTTCTTTTATCTAAAATACTCTCTCGACAGTTTCGTTTTTTGAGAGTATTTATAAGCATTACGAATTGCATTAAGAAAATTATTGTTTGTCAATCCATTAGTGTCCATTAATGTCTATATAAATAACTTTCGAAAATAACTCTCGAGAATTTTACACTCAAACACATTCGTATCTTTACACGCATATTAAGTAGAAGAAATTAAGATCGTCTGCTTTGCAGCTTCGGCTTCTTCATTTCCATGAAACGATAATCAACTCTTAACCAAGAGTTTTACATTTATGATCATTTCGATATTCATAAGTCAAGATATATGACCGAGAACAGTGTATAAAAGAAATTTGAAGTTCGAATAGCATCATATTTAGATTTTCGATTGAACACGCGTTCGAAAGACAGTTAACAAAGAAAATCGAGCGATATTTATACTTGCGAATAATCTGTCAAAATAATTGTACAATACGTCGAAAAGAAAAGAAAAGAAGAAGAAATTATCTTTCGATCAAAATCACACGAATTCAACGTTCTATCGGAGAATGGAATAATGAACATTCGTTTATCATGAGAATCACCCACGAGATTGCACGACCTTATTTCTTTAATTCTCAAATGATCCCAGTTTAATGATCAATTCGAATGAGATTGATTTAAAAGTTATCTACTCTTGTGATCCATCAATAACTGTATATAGAGTGTTCAAAAGTAGAAAGAAAATTTAAAGAATGAAAACCAAAAAAAAAAAAAAAAGAACTATGATATTTGATATACAAAAATGTTGATATACGAATGCAATAAATAAGTTTTTATCCTCATTTTTGTATACCCATTTTTATCTCAGTCTCTTTAAATTCTACTTTTCACTGATAAATAAGTAAATACACACACACATACATATACATATCTCGTAGAAATTGGAATCACATCTGGGATCAATTGTCCGTGAGAAAAGCGAGGAAGCTGTTTGATCGACAAGCTCGCGTGGAACGAAGTACAAAGCAAACGAAACACAGTGATCTACAAAGTGTTGGAAATCGAAACAGAGTGAAATACGATAATTACAGCTTGCATTCGGATTAGTATAACAAATAGTAGCTCCTTCGTAAAGGAAAAGCCCCACTCCCAGATATTCCATGGGTAAAAACGCATTGTCGAGATCTACACCAGCAATTGTCCAAGAAAGACCGAGTCCACGAATCGCGTTCCAAATCCATCACCATCTCCTCGAATCTCGCTTCGAGATTCTCGTTACCGGCAATCGGTAATATCGAGGATATTTTCCAACGCGTTCACCGATCATCGCCAATTTCTCTGCATCGATGGTCGACGAGCACCGTTCAACGGGCTTGCGGAAGAACCTTGTGCAGATCGAGGAACGCGAGGATAACGAAGACGAGGCAAGAACGCGACAACGTTTCGTGTAAAGTGCGTGGACGGGACAACAGAGTGTCGAAGACATCACAGAAGCGCGCGAATCTGAAGCTAGTGGGCCTTGTAGGTGTCTTTGTTTTGATAGCCCTGCACGTAACCGGATTGGTCGGGTATGTCCTTCCGTCCGGCGATACCTTTCCCCTTTCCGCTTTCGTCGAATCGTTGCTTGTGCGACCCCGTGTACTTGCTCACGTCCGTGAGTCTGTCCACTGTGGAGGCCGCTTTTCCTGTCTGAAAATTAGATAAATGGTAATGAACAGGTAACGATAAATATTAATTTGGTATTCGGTTGTCCATGATTGAAAGAAAAAGAATTTCATCCTATTCTCGATGGGAATATGTGTACTTTTGTACACATCGAGTAGTAAAATCTATTTCGTATGATATAAATTTGAAGGATATAAAAAAAAGAGAGAGAAAGAATTTTAAATTCCAAATAACAGGAAAATGATGAATTTTGAACGTGTATATTTGTACATTTAATATTTGTAAAATGGCAAATGTTTTAGATTGCAATTTGTATTTCTTAGCAGTTTTTTTTGCGGGAGACACTTAGCATAGTTGAGAAACATTGACCTAATTAAAACGAAGGACGCACATACGTAGGCGAGAATTTAAGATTCATCGCTGGAAACGATATATCCATAGGTCAGGACTGGCGACGTCATAAATTTTCAGTGCCGATAACGTGACAAGCAAGGACACGATATTCGATACACAAGCTATTTCTACTTTGGTTAGACTTATGAAATCGTGATGAAACTTGTTGTCATCGATCACGTGTGGTATAAACTCTGACCCTGTCTCCTATCTTTGCTTTGTCGGTAAACACGTGGAATCGACGATAAACTTTCGGATTTAATATTTCAATTTACAATACTTACTCCACCAGCACCGGCTGAGACTCCAGGTGGTCCACAATTCGCCATCTTCTTCTTCATCTCCGCTGGATCGACCTTCTTACTTTTCGCCAGCTCGTCCAAGAACGATTTGTATTGTTCAATGCCTAATTTCATGGATCTAGAAACAAAGTCGATACCGTAATTTTAATCCTATAACAAATCACAGCCATTTTGGATTTCGTTTGTATTTTACAAATTGTTTTTTTTTTTTCTTCTTTTTTTACACAAATTGTCGAAAATCAATATCTACCACTACGAACTCCATTTAATTTTTAATATCGCATTGAACATTTAATAAAAACAATTCTCGTACTTGTGTTTCTTGAAGTAAATCCCAGTATCGGTAGTGGTGATCTTCCTTCCGTCGATCACCTTCGCCTGTTTCATCCATTTGTCGCTCTGACTCAGAGTGATCAGCTTCCCGTCGCTTTTCGGGTCGCCGAATTTCGAGAAAGCCTTGAAACTTTGCAAAAAGCTGCCAGACTGCGCGGCGCTTGGACTGCTAGGCGTCAATCTTCCCGTCTCGTTCTCCTCGATTTTCAAATTCGCTACGCATTCGGTCGCCTCCTTGGTGGCACCGTTCGTTTCCGCTTTGTCCTCCCCTTTCTTCTCCCCTTCCGCGTTACTTTTCTCCGCCTCTTCGTTCTTCTCTACCTTTGCGTCGTTTTTCTCAGTTTCGTTATCTGCCTTCTCGGCTTGCATGCTTGCGCCTGCAACAACATATCACGCGACATAGATCAGAGAAATTTCGTTTCTCAATACGCGGGTTGACACGAAGAAGTTGAAAAAGGCATCGCATGATGCAAAAATGGTTTTATCAAGTTTGTGTTTGTGAAAAGAAAAAAAAAAAGCAAAGTATCTTTTATGTATCTGGATTTCACGCTATTATACGTGTCCAGGTAGACACGTCGACGACGCGACGTTTTGAGGTCAAGTAACGCGAGCTCATCGATTTAGCATAATTCCAGTAGGCGGCCTCTACAAATTGACATTTAAATGATAATTAGCGATCGAATAATGTTGTTTCGCGTTGTTAAATCGATGCAGATTACATATCATTACGCAAATTACGTTTTAATGTGGAATAAAATCTGTCCTACTTTGGTTAATAAATTTTGAATGAGAATTCGTTAATTGACAATGAGTTTTGTATCTTGGAAATAATCTTTTGCCGATCTCGACTAGCAGGTAATATTATTCAATCGAGCTAATCGATATAGACGATGAAATAGGACAGAATCGACTATTGGAAATAGTTTGGAACCTCTTCGATATCGGTCTCTTTGCTACGTGGACGTGCTATTGTGCACTCCTCCTCGTGGCATTATTGCGAATAAAGGATTCGAAGGTATAATAGAACGAATACATCTCTTATTTGAATTTCTACGTTCCATAAGAGAGAGTATAGTCGATCAAACTATATTTCTTTTGAAAAATTACACCTTTCGATATCTCGTTTGATTGCCAATCGAAGTTATAAGTTATTTTTAATAACCCAAATCTATTGTTTTATATTATAAATATTATATCATACATATTTATTGTCCATAATCTGTATAATAAAAATCGATAATAGAAATAAGTAAACGATTAACACACATACTATAAAGGATCGAACGATTTTCTATTCGACGAAAAAAAAAAAAAAGGTAAGAAGAGAGAACATTCAAATGGATTTATAACGTGTATGAGAAGGCAATATTAGCAAAACTAATAAAAACATGATTTATCAAGGACCCTGTTCACGTATATTGGCGTGTTCGTAATATGTTTCACGACTCACACAGAGTCAATTTACAGAGAACAATATAACTCGTTCGATAACCTAATCGGGCCAATCCGTTTGTTTTCCATTTAAGCAAGGGCAAGGACTACGTATTTCTCCATTGTTTGAATTCAATTTCACGCTCGTGCACGTGATCCACGACGAGAGAGAGAGAGAGAGAGAGAGAGCAACCTCTTCAATAAATTTTCAACCAGTGTTATCTTACACGGCGAGACGACATTGAGATTCCGCGAGAAGAGATCACATCGATACACAAGAAATCTGATGAAACGCGATCGGCGATTTTCATCCTATCCTCGTGGATCCTCTCCTCACCTCTCTAACGTTGAAACGTTACGAACGGCGGAAGGCCGACACCAGGCTGTGGAGGTACGTTGTTATTTCATGACTATAAATAGAGATTACGACGATAGACGTGTTAGCGTAATTAGCAAGGAACAGGAAACGAGGAGACGATTAAGTAATACCGATGATCAGATGTCGAACGGATAGATTCTGCGTATGTAACTGACCTTTGCTCCGATGGATCTTTTTTCTTATTCATTTTCAAACATATTTTAATTCTAATTCTTCTATTTCTAAATAGAACTCCGAATGCGTCGAATATTGTTATTTTTCGTTGAAAGTGCAGGAATATTTCAAACAGTAAATTTTCTACCTCTTTCTTAATAGGATAATAAAAGAATACGTTTACGTTGGAATTTAATTAGAAACGAAATCGTTCCATTTCTTCGGTGTATCATAATGTTCCATTCATTGCCAAAAGACAGATATTTGTTTTCACGTTATTTTACATAATACAGATATCGATGTGTGTATCACTTCATTGTCGAAAGAAAGATCTCGTGTTGTCTCTTAGAAGAGATTAATAATCGATCTATCTTCTTGATTAATTTTCCTTTAAGAAAGCAATCGATTCCAACTCAAACGTGAACAAAACCATCGCGCACTTACTTCAAACAATACAATAGCTATGGATATTAATACACATCACGCTTCTTACCGTGTCGATATTCGGAAGAATTCAATGGAACGATTTTAATTGCGCGTATATAATGGCTTCGAATTATAATCGAATAATCACCATGTACCACGTTGCGATAATCACGGAATCGAACGATCTTTCACGATCAATGAAGCTCGATCTGCTCGAATGCGATAACACGGGCGATTTATTATCACGGGAGAGGAGAACGGCGACGACAGGAGGAAACTGCGGAGAGCACTGGGTTTGTATACAAGTTGAAAAGCTGTTGAACGTAGGTCTCAGCCAGGAATCTGTACACCGTAGGGCGCATGTGTTATATCGATCACCCCCGTAAAAACGAGTCACCCTCTCAATATATCTTTGAAAATGCGTTTCACCCTCGGCTGCAGCCGAAATAAAGCGCCGCAGGGATCCAATTCTGACGAACGATACACCACCGTAGACTATAATTATTAAAATCACCGATCGCTTGGTATTCGGTTTAGATCTAGCTTTTAGGGTGTGTCCCTTTAAATTAAGATGGAAAATGGAAAGTTTCTGGAGCCTTTCTGAGCAATTTTCATCATCGGCTTGTCAATGTTGATTTAACCATAATTTCGATAATCGATATTTTTAATCTTAATTTCAATATTTTTCTGGTTGTAAAAATGTTAAGTTTGATACAAAACAAAATATACATGAGTTAATGTAAATCGAATTTTATCAAATTTACAAGTTTTCTTTTTTTTTTTTTACAAGTATCTCGAGAAGTATGAATGGAAGAATATAAAATCGCGAATCTTGTGTATAATTTTCTCAATAAGATGGTTAGTTTCAATTTGGATTCGTTATTTGGCAAGCGGATTTTTGCGTGTGACTGCATCGTTATATTTTTGATAACAGAGCGAGGTATCTTATACATACATACATGCTGCAAAGTTTCCTTTTTTTATCTCCAACCAATGGAACCACGTTTCTCGCCACGTTTTTCACTCGAGTTCCGGAAAAATGGCTCGATCTCAACGCTTGTTATCTCTGCATGGGATATCTTTATCCACTTTTACATCCGATCATTACGTCAACGATATTACGGCTCGAGCGTGGAAATAGCTCGTTTCGTCATTCAAGTCGGGAAAACGGATTCTCAGTTGAATGAAATGCGTGTCGGCTTATTAATAATAAGCAGGGAATATTGACTCCCTTGGCAATCGTTTAATGATGACAAAAAAAAAAAAAAGACAAACTTCAAGATGAATTAATCATTATTGATATTAATTATAAACATTACAATGTTTAACACTTGGATTATTTTTGCAATTGATTAGAAATTGATCTATATATATATATATATATATATTTTTTTTTAATCGATGATGATAATATCAGCAAGTTTGTTTGGTAATCACCTTTTCAGAATTTAATTTTATCGCCACGCACCACCTGTGCAGAACCCCTTCAGAATACTCACGCACTAAACGTATTGATTCTCGAATAAAGTAGAACCGAACACTATTCCTAGTGTATTTTTGACGCGTTCATCACCGTGATTCCAGCCTGGATGAGACTGAGAATGAAACTGAACCTCCTCCACCGCTGCGGCCAGCATCATCCCCACCTACACCTTCAGCCGTGCTCGTTCTATCATCTACTTTCTTCTACAATGCGTAAAAATCATTATTATTCTCTTTTAATTCGTTTCAATCAAAGCTTTTCTTGCTTTAATCGATCCTTTCGTTAGATCGATTTTTTTTTTTTTTTTTTTTCGTTTTTTGTATCTGATAATGAACTCCAATCTGTAAACTCGAGTATTTACTTTTAATGGATTACGCGATACGGTTAACGATATCTTATTCGATAGTCATGACGACAAATATAGAAAATTTTTTTTTACAAAAATAAATGTTAGATAATTTGTAGAATTTTTATATAAGATATAATTAACAAGTATAGATTACATCGCTTTATTTAAATTTTTATGAATATACAAAATGAACAGTTTAATCGATCTCTTCGATTAATTCTATGATTCTATAAATTCTATGATTCTATAAAATTAAAAATCTAGTGTTACATAAATCACAAGATGGTGAAATCTTAAAAGCACTTATATATATACGGAATCGACTTTCGAGAATATCCTTGACCTGATTCCCATCAACGCCAGAGAAGTTTAAAGTTGAATTTTCTATATCCAAGTAGTATAACTCGACGATATGTCATTCGAGCCGCAAAGTTGCTACCCTCATCATTCATTGAATTGCACTATAGATAGATACGCATGAATGTTTAATCGCGTAACGACAGATCGTTAAATTGTTTCACATTGCGATCTAATATCAAAAATTATAAATTATCCCTTACGTATCAATTGAGGACGCAGATTAATTTATTGTCACTTATGGATGATCAAATTGCACTGATAAAAAGGACGGATTAGTAATTAATGTAATTTGCTTTTATTATGTTTTAATTTACCAAACGAATTGCAAGAAAATGTCAAGAGAAGCTTAAAATATATATATATATATATATATGACATGTAAAACGCGTGTAAAGTGAAATTCGTGACAATGCGTATTCAAATGTAAATTTGATTTATATTGAAAGACTTGTTGCATGATGCATATAAACGATGTTGCTTGTTGCTTCATCGTAAGTTGTTGACAATGAAATAAACAGGAATGAATTATGTAGGATGGAGATAATAAACACATCGATCGATAATAAAATGAAATTGTCTACAAAATGAAAGATTAATGCCTTACATTTTATTTAATTTAAAATTAAAAATTATTTTTTCCATTAAAAATTGATTATTAATAATTTTTTAATCGCTAGAATGAATATTTTCACTTTCATCGATTTGAATTTTTATTTAGCTTCAAAGATAGACAATATAGGGAATAGATCTAATATTGAGTAGAAAAAGGACAAAGATAGTATAAAAATATTGAAATCAACGCCATCTTCAGAGTGCCGCAAATGAAACACAAAAAAAAGGATAGAAAATAGTGAGAAGAGGATAGAGATAGATAAGAATTGACTATCAGCACCATCTCTTGAATATCAAAGAAATCTCTTCAAAGAAATATTTTTCTGAAAGTATTCAAGAGATGGCGTTAATCTTAAATTCTTATTCTACTTTATCCTCCCTTTAAAGAGATGTCTTTGATATTCAAGAGATGGTGCTGATAGTCAATTCTTATCTATCTCTATCCTTTTCTCACTATTTTCTATCCTTTCTTTCTGAGTTTCATTTACGGCACTCTGGAGATGGCGTTGATTTCAATATTTTTACTTTATTCTATCTTTCTTCCACTTTTTTCTCTCTTTGTTTATACTTCATTATAAAATTTATATACAAAAGATAACTCTGATTTATTTTATCTTTTTTACTTAACCTATTACCTGTACTTAATCTATATAAAAAATTTCTATTTTCTATTCGATCTAACTTTTATATATCGTAAGTACATATATATGTGTATATATATATATATATATATATATATATTATTTATTTATTTATGCATATTTTTTTTATTATAAATGTATTTTATATTAATATTCTTATATGCAGGGAATAAATACACACGTGTTCGGTATTAAATAAAATAAAAAAAGAAAACTTTTTTTAAATTGGATTTATCCAATTTTTCTTTTTATTAATAATATCGTTGTCATTTAGCAAAATATAAAGTTTTATTGTGCTGCGCTATTTAATAAATATTTTTTATGATAAAAGTATAACTTATAAAAGTGATTTTATTTATTAATTATATGGCATATGTAAAAAATAAAATAATTTATATTAGTAATTATAATTTCACATAGTCATTTAATGTTATAAAATATTTAAATTAAAAAAAATATTTAATTTTAAATGAACATTTCTTTTCATAATACAATTAAATGTTCTTTCATATGTGGGTAAGTAACTTTATTGCATTTAATTATTTATTATTAAATAAAAATATATGCTATTAAATAATAAATAAAATCATTTTTATATATTTATTTATGTGAAATTATAAATTAAATATTTACAGATTTAAAAGAATTAATTTTATATTTTTGCATAACATGGAACAATGTGCAAAAAAACTAAAATTAGATAATATAAATATAAAAGAAGGAGAGGCAGAAATTCTGGTAAATGATACAAATGTATTTTATAATCCTGTTCAAGAGTTTAATAGAGATCTTAGTATAGCTGTATTAACAACCTATATAAAAAATATAAATAAGCAAGCAATAGAAATAAATGCAAAAAAAAAAGATGAAATCTGTATATTGGAAGCTTTATCTGCAACTGGTTTACGTAGTATTCGGTATGCCAAAGAAATAATGGGTATAAAACAAATTATAGCAAATGATATTTCTGCAAAAGCAGTAGAAAGTATTAAAAAAAATATATATCATAATGGAGTTGAAAATCTTGTAAAACCAAGTCAAGAGGATGCAACATTGCTTATGTATCAAAATAGAAAAAGCAAATTTGATGCAATAGATTTAGATCCATATGGTTGTCCTACAACATTTTTGGATAGTGCAGTACAATGCATATCAGATGGTGGATTACTCATGATTACAGCTACAGATATGGCTGTATTAGCTGGCAATTCTCCTGAAACTTGTTATCTTAAATATGGTGCTATCTCATTAAGAACTAAAGCTTGTCATGAAATGGCATTAAGAATATTGTTGCAAAATATTGCTTCGCATGCTGCTCGTTATGGTAGATATATAATACCCATACTTTCTGTAAGTGCTGATTTTTATATAAGAGTATTTGTCAAAGTGTTTTCCAGTCAAATTAAATGCAAAGAGAATGCTACAAAAATTGGAATGGTATATCAATGTACAGGCTGTGAGACTATTACTACTCAACCATTATGTTATAAAAAGTCCTCAGGAGGCTATAAATTAATATCTTCACCTTATGTGGATCAATTTTGTAAAATTTGTAATTATAAACATCATGAAGGAGGACCTATATGGTTAGGTCCTTTACATGATCAACATTTTGTATCTGATCTTCTATGTAATTTAAATGAAATGAAATTGGGAACATTGAAAAGGATAGAAGGAGTTTTAAATGTTATTCATGAAGAGCTAGATATTCCATTATATTATACTCTTAATCGTTTAATGTCTATAATCAGATGTATTACACCATCAACACTAATATTTCGATCTGCATTGTTAAATGCAGGATATCATGTATCATATTCACATGCGTGTAAAACATCTATAAAAACGGATGCTCCAAATGAAGTTATATGGGATATAGTACGTGCATGGGAAAAAAATAATCCCATAAAAAGAAATAAACTGTCAAATGATAGTCCTGCAATAAAAATATTAGATACACCAATAATTACAAATGTTTCATTTGATATACATCCTCTAGCCAATCCAGTGTCCAGACAAAACAGGCTAACACGATTTCAACAAAATCCTACAGTTAATTGGGGACCTGGAACACGTTCAAAAATAAGAATAGATTTAGAAAATGAAGATGAAATTCCAAAAAAGATAAAAAATCAGAATAAAAATTCTAAAAAAGAAAAATCACAAATAATAAATGATACGGAAAAAATAAAACCTTTATAAAATATTTTATTTTTATTTGTAAGTCTTTATTGAAGATACAAGTGTATATAAATGTATCAATTAATAATTTCTCAAAAATATAATAAAATATAAATATAATTTCTTTTTTTTATATTTTAAATATATATTTTATAATATATGTATTATTAAATATTTTCTTAAAATTATGAACATGAATATATTTGAATATATTTATTACATAAAACTTTATATCATTTTTTTTCTTAAATAAAATATATAAAAATTTAAAAATCAAATATGTTCATATAAAAAAAAATATAATATTTAAATATATATTTACAGCAGAAAAAGGAAATTTTAATGTTACATAATAATATAAAATTGAAATATGATTGAACAAGAACATATACAGTATTTAAATATAATCATGAAATGAATTATGAAAATATTTGAACACATGAAGATAAATAGGTTTTATCTCATTTTTGTACATAAGCATTATGATTAATATATTCAATTAATATTAAAATAAATATATACATATGCAATATTTTTTTAAATAATAATAATATTATTATTATTATAATATAATTTACAATTAATTCATTATATTAATTATAATAATTAATTAATATGCAATCAATAGTCAATTTTAGAACTTATAGAAATATTTTATTATATATAAAATAATATATTTGCAAGAATTGATTCTCAAAATATTATTAAAAAGTTATATAACAAAATTATTTTATAATAGAGATAAAAAAAAATACTGAAAATTAATAAGAATTAAAAGAGAAACATTAAATTTTACAAAAAAAGTATGTAATTGAAGATGTTATCTTTTGAAATACCATCATACTATCAAATAAATAGAAATTTAATATTTTTAATTCAAATATATGTACTTATTTGAAAGAAAAAATGAATATTAAAAATTTATATTTTTATATAAGAATTTAAATCGAAGAATAAAATTATTTTATTATAATAAAAAATTTATGAAAACTGACGAAAATTATATAATTTTAAATAATAACTTTAAATGTAAGTATTATAGAATTAATTATATATTAATATAAGAATAAATTAAAATACTAATTAATAATAATTAATAAAAATAATTAATAATAATTAACTATATTATATTAAAATATTTTTGTGATATATGTGATATTAATTATAATAAATTTCAAACAT
The DNA here is from genome assembly GCF_048593485.1 of Apis florea. Taxonomy (NCBI): domain Eukaryota; kingdom Metazoa; phylum Arthropoda; class Insecta; order Hymenoptera; family Apidae; genus Apis; species Apis florea. The sequence goes on along the minus strand of NW_028256549.1, from coordinate 4,106,267 downwards.
TATATATATCATAATTTGATAATCTCAAAATATTTTCATGTTATCGATTATATTATACTAGATTTTTTGTTAATTAATTAATGATAATAATAATATAATAATAGTAAATATAGAAAATGCTTTTCATGAAACTACGTATATTATTTTGCAATTTATATTTTGTAAAATTTTATGAAGTTTTTTTTAATAAATAATTATATTTTTGTAACATTTTTTTTTATACATTTTTTTTTTACAAACAAAAAATATTGAATTGATTATATAAAAAGTTTCATAATAAAAATAGAAGCTGTAAAGTGGGGGAACATTTATATATCTATATAACGTTCGTATCTGTATTTTAGAATAGTAATCATTGAATGTTACACACTCTGACGCAACAGGATGGCGGTAACAAATATTAAGTTGAATAATGGATATAAAGTTCCTGTACTAGGACTTGGTACTTGGCAATCTGCAGTAAGTATTTTGCTTAAAAATAGTAAAATATATAATAATTTACTTTTAAAATTTAAAATTTACAAATATCATATATACATTTAAAATTTCGAATTAATTTTTTACTTTATATTTCTTTAAAATGACATTTAAAAGATTTTCATTTAATATTAAATATAAAAATATTGTAGAAATAAAAAAAAATAATAATAGAGCAAATGAATACTGTTTATTATATTATTATTTAAATATCAATATTTTTTTTATAATCATATAAAATTCTATTGTTTAAATATTTAAACTTGCTTACATGATATTTTAGCTCCCAAATATTTAATCGAATTTAAATTCGGATAAAACTTTTAAAACTTCAATATTTTTTTTTAAACAAAAAAAGTCTCTCTCATTAATTTTTGCTTTTTATTGCATATGTAAACAATAATAAAAATAATAATAATAAAAATAAAATCTGCGTAAAATATAATCTTTTATAGGCTGATAGAAAAAATATAGATTATCGTATTATATCCATTATTTTTTAAAATATTACATCATTAAATGATAGAAATAGGATTTGCATATAATATTGAAAATATTATTCATTAATATAAGATAAAGATTTCAATGATCTAAAACTATTTTATTAATATAAATTATCAGAAATTCAATAAATAATTTATTGATACTTTACTAATTATCTTGTAATCTAAAATTGAATATTATTAGTTAAAAAAAAACTATACATTTTATATTTTATATTTTAAATAATCTATATTTTACGTATTTTATAATACCAATAATTGTAAATCTATTAAAAAATTTTTGAGGATGATCCAGGTGTCGTCGAACAAGCTGTACGAGATGCTGTCGATGCCGGATACCGACATTTTGATTGTGCTTACATTTATGGAAATGAAAAAGAAGTAGGCAAAGCTCTACGTGATAAAATTGCAGAAGGTGTAGTAAAGAGAGAAGATTTATTTATCACAACAAAGGTAATTATAAAAAATAAATTGTGATTTATAAATTTTATCATCAATATTTTTATATTTTCAGTTATGGAATACAACACACAGAAAAGAACAAGTAGTACCAGCATGCAAGAAATCGCTTAAAAATTTTGGATTCGATTATATTGATCTTTATCTTATCCATTGGCCCATGTCCTATGACATGAAGGTATGAAGTAAAAATAAAGAAATGCACGAATTTATTATTATTATTATTATTAATTAAAATATATATAATTATTAATTAAAATATATATAATATATTATGATTTCAGAAAGAAGATGGTTTTTGGCCCAAAAGTAATCTTCTGTATGAGAATGTGGATTATTGTGACACATGGCAAGGAATGGAAGAATGTGTAAAATTGGGATTAACGAAAAGCATAGGCCTTAGTAATTTTAATTCCCAACAGATCGATCGTATTTTATCAATTGCCCAAATTAAACCTGTCATGAATCAAGTAGAATGCCATCCAAATTTAAATCAAAAAAAGCTTCGAGATTTTTGCAAACAACGTGATATAGTTATTACGGCTTATAGTCCACTTGGTTCTCCTAAACGTACTTGGGCGAAACCCACTGATCCACAAGTAACAATCGAAACACCAGAAATTCTCGAGATTAGCAAAAAATATGAAAAAACGCCAGCACAAGTTGTTTTACGATATTTGGTAAACATATCATAGTTATTAGAAATATAGCGAAGATCTTTTCATTACAACTAAAGTAAAAAACGAACGATTCAATTGAAATATTTAATTTAAATAATTATCATTATTCATTATAGATCGACATTGATACCATTCCTATTCCGAAATCTAGTTCAAAAGAGCGTATTAAACAAAATATCGATATTTTTGATTTCAAACTATTGCCACAAGAAATTGCAACCATTGATAAACTTAACTGTGGACTTCGTATTTGTCCTGCTAAAGAGTAAATAACAAATAAGATATACGTTTCTTGTTTTTTATTTTTATATCGTAATTATATCATATAATATTTTCGTTCTTTTTTTTTTTTTAGATGTGCAAATCACAAGGATTATCCGTTTAATATAGAATTTTAAAAAGTTTATTAAAAACAATTTTCTTTTTTTGCATTTTTCAAAATATTATTCATGTATATTATTACTAATATATAGTGTTATCCACATTTATAATTGTCTTTAATTTTAATAAAATATTTTAAACATATTGATTAAAAAACAACGAATGCCTTTCGTAACATTCCTTTGAATATTGAAAAACAAAATACATTGAAAAACAATGACTTGCATTATTTTTAATTATCATTTCATTATATCATAATTATTATTATGTATTATCATATTTATGATTTTCGAATCTTTTAAACTTATAAAATAGTCTTATAGTCTTTTTTTTTATCTACGATAAAAAAAAGCGATATTGATAACGTTTAAATATCGCATGATATTGTGTAATATCATCAATGCATTACTACATTTCTAATCTTAGTTTAATATTGTTTGCATCGTTATAGTTATATAATATTTATCTATTTGAGAAGTAGAGTATGAATAGAAGGTAATAAAATACAGTTTTGCCAGTTACTTACATTTTATGTGATTCGAACATTGTATAACAGTGAAAACTTTTGATACATATTTGCTAATACTTTTTTTCTAATTATTTACTCAAGATCTATAATTAATGATGGCTCAAATACCCACTCTTACATTTTCTAATGGATACAAGATGCCTACATTTGGTCTTGGTACTTACCAGGTAAGATTTCATTTATATATCAAGTAATTTATATATAAAAAAAATTTTTATTAGTAATAATTTTAATAAAATAAAAAGGTTATATCAAAGTCTAGTAAATTTCTTTTAATGTATCACATGATCTCATCGCGCGTTTTATTCAAAATATTTAAAAATCAAATTAAACTAAATATGATAAACTTCTTAATTTTTTCAGTCACGTCCTGGAGAAGTAGAAAATGCTGTAAAAGAAGCAATAAACTTAGGATATCGTCACATAGATACAGCATATTTTTATCAAAATGAGAAAGAAATCGGTGAAGCGATTCAAGCGAAAATCAAAGATGGAACTGTGAAAAGAGAAGATCTTTTCATTACAACTAAAGTAATTAAGTTTTATATTTAAAAATAAATATATATAAATATATTTATAATTTGTATAACTTTTTTTTTTTTTTTTCTTTTTAGCTTTGGAATAACTTCCACAAACAGGAAAGTGTAGTTCCAATATGTAAGAAATCGTTAGAAAATCTTGGATTAAGTTACGTTGATCTCTATTTAGTCCACTGGCCATTTGCCTTCAAGGTACGTTCCAGTTTAATATATTGTAATTATCTCAACAATATTTTTAAAAAAATAAAATTATTGTTCAATAATATTTTTAAAAAAATATTAATTATTTCTCAGGAAGGTGATGATTTGTTACCCAGAGATGAAAATGGTACCCTTTTGTTATCGGATACTGATTATCTTGAAACTTGGAAAGGAATGGAAGAATGCGTGCAATTAGGATTGACTCGTAGTATCGGAATTAGTAATTTCAATCAAGAACAAATCACTCGCTTGCTTAGTGCAGCCAAAATTTTACCTGTAAATAATCAGGTAATTGCATATTATATTATTTATTAATTCTTTCTGAAGATTAATTTCTGAAGATCATAATAAACATAAATTGTTTAGGTTGAAGTCAGCATAAATATTAATCAAACGCCATTAATAGAATTTTGTAAAAAGCATAATATTACAATAACTGGTTATTCACCATTGGGACAACCTGGAAATAAAACAGGTTTACCAACTTCCTTGGATCATCCAAAAATAATAGAACTTTCAAAAAAATATAATAAAACATCAGCACAAATTGCTTTAAGATATATTGTAAGTATAATTTATTTTCTTAATTTTCTTTTTATGTTACAAATAATTATGATAATTGTCATGATTTAAAACGTATATATTTAAAAAATGAATATATGTATAAATATATCTTAATTTATTTTTTAAATACGATTTTTAAATTCAAATAATAAAAACATTATTTTAAAATTTTTATATCAAAAAAAACTAAAATTTAGATAATTTAGAAATATTTAATCATATTTTTATATACTTAAGTACTCGAATATTCAAATATTTAATCATATTAAAAATTACACAAATAAAATAGGAATTAATTTAGATAAAAGATGAATTTATATATATTTAATCTAAATATACAGTTGAAAAATATGAAGTAATGGATATATTAAAAATTATACGATTGAAAATATAGTATTTAATTCTTTATGACTAAAATAAAAATTTTTACTATATTTGAATTCAATGTAAAAAATTAATTTATATCTCTTTTTTAATGATGATACTTATTATTGGAATACATATTACTGATCAAAGATAACATGATATAACGAAGATAATGATCAGCAAACTTTGATAAAAATTAAATCAATATTCAATTATATCTTCAAAAGAAGTATAATTGCGTAATCATTGGAAATCATTTTATTCCCTAATAAAAAGATAATAAAAGATCTAATGAATTTTTTATTTAAACATAAAAATTCATAGAAAGATTGTATATATCTATATAACATATTATTATAAATATAATAATCAATTATATTATTAAATTAATTATAAATATAACATATTATTTTTTTTTTTATCAAAATATTCCAGTTACAACAAGGAATCGCTATTATTCCGAAATCTGTAACACCGAGTCGATTGAAAGAAAATATCAATATATTTGATTTTTCTTTGACAAGTGAGGAAATGGCATCTATAGCTACAATTGCAACTGGTCAACGTGTTGCACGATTTGCAGAGTGAGTATCTTAAAAATTATTAAAATAAATTAATTTTTGAACAATAAGACATTGATATTATTTTTGTTGTTACTGCAGTGCGAAGCAGCATAAGTATTATCCATTTGAGAAATAAAAATTTCATTGCAACTGAGTAAAATAACAGGAAACATCTCGTCAAATTCAGTAGGTATATATTAATAGTAAGGTATATCCCCTTTGAACTTATATAATCCCACGCTGTAATTCGGCACTCGTTTGACCCTTATCTAGTCAATTAGATTTATTGAATGCCATGGAAAATTTTGATGCTCCATACAATATGAGATCATACAACGTAACAAAGCGGACATCATCATGGACAAGGTTAATTGCATTCAACTAATGTTAATGTTGATTACTAGATGTATACATTGCGAATAAATAAAATTATATTAAGAACAAAAAATTTTATCAAAAGCAATTTATAAAACATTTTTTTTATTTTAAGAAAATGCAAGTAAAATAATTTTCAATATTTCATGAAAATGCAAGTAAAATAATTTTCAATATTTCATGTTATAATTATATTTTAATTATGATAAAAATTCAAAATATTAACAAGAAACTACTTTTAAGAACCCAAACATAAATTACATTGACGGAATTGTTACATAATAGCGGAAATGCAATTAACAATCTAAAACGAAACGGATGATTTAATTTTTATTCTTTCTTTATTACAATTATTCTTCGAATTTCTTAAATAAAAAGAATTTATATACAATGTAAATATAAAATATTATATAAACAAAATGTTTTTATTGTTTTAGAAAAATTCGAACCATAGTTCAATAGAATCTTATCTAGAAAAGCGACTATGATTTTATTCTACTTTACACGTTAAAAATTCTGAACAATATTTCTTCAAGGCTAATGAATGCGAACGAGAACCCTTTTTTAGAATGATTCATTCAACAAGCAAAATTGCTTATTCGCTGTCCATAATATACGAGTGGAATTTTTTGCCATACAGAATATGATACTATTCAACATTTTTGTTATAGTATTTTTCACTTTCTATTTTTCTTTCTTCCATCATTAAAAGTACAAATTAATTTGTTCGAAAACGATAATTCGAAATAGCACGTAAGTTTCTGAAATTTATATGTTAAATATAATATAATGATATAATGAAATAAATGAAATATACGTGTTCTAAACTTGAATTTCCCACCTATTGTGCAATGTTTAGTAAATTAAAGTATGACCTTCGAGAAATAACAATATAATAAAAGTGATACCTTTGAGAAATTATTCGTTATCAATCTGTTAATAGTCACGTATTCATGATATTGTTATTTCGGTACATATATGGTCGAAGAAATTACATCATGAATCATATCACACAAGCGTAAGTTTCTAAGCAAACTACCGTATGCATTGAATTACGTGTTTGATATCTTTTTTTCTTTACAATATCATTCTTTATCGATAAAACAAACACTTTGAACACTGAACGAAACCATTAAATGATATTACAGGTGGAACACAAAATTTTCTAACAAAACTAAATCACCGACGCATAAAAAATTATTATCGTTAGAGAACATTCGATCGCCGATAATTTATTGTGGCTCCTGGAGATCTAGAATGCTAGATAAAGTGAAAGAATGCCGTGATGCTATTAAGAACATGATGACCTTCGACAAGCTAACAAATACCTATGAAACTACACATATAGTCGGTAAAACTTCGATAATTCCAAGAGCAGCTACTTCTATGTCCTCGATACCGGATGTTATTACATTTAGTGACATTGCATTGAAATACAAAGAATATGAAGACGTACCGATTGTAATGAGGGATTCCATACTAAATTCGGATAAAAAAGAGAAAGAAAACACTGTTGTGGAACAAATTGATCAAACTAACAATGCAAACAATTCGTTAAAACGTTTCGTTTCAGCAGATAACATGCTCAGCAATTCGTTGAAATCGTTTATAGTATTGGAAAAACAGATAAAAGAGGAATTTTTGGAAGAAGACGACGTTTTCACGACGAAAAAAAAAATTTCCGCAGAACCGTTCCTCTCTTATGTGAAAGGAAACGCCGAATTCATTTGGCCAGATGATACAATTGAAAGTTCTTCCGGAAATGCCTGGAATTCCTTGGAACATTTGAATTCGTCTGATATCAAATTTGGAAATCCACGTACGAATTCCACTTTTTATGAAGATGTTTATGTGAATAGAAATCGTACATCTTCCCCAATTCGAAATCATCATTTTCAGGATTCTGGTTTTGAAAATAATTTCTCGATATAAATCAATTCTATTTCCAATTTTTTCTCTCCATTCCTGTTTTTATTTTATACTTCTTATTTATAACTTTCTGTAAAAATCTTTTTCATATTTGAAACAATAAAATTTCTTATAATGAATACAATTTATTATGTATTCCTTCGATAAATTCGAACTGAATCCATTTCTAAGATTCCATTGATTAAATGTAAACAAAAATATTATCAGTAATATAACATTGTACTGGTGACACTGTGAAAATCATATAAAATCAATGATGATTTTGCAAAATCATTAAATAATTTTTGAATACGAAATATAAATTAATCGTGCAATTAATCGTGTAACATAAAAGAAAACAACACTTCCAATTTAATCGATATCAATTTAAACGAACGGATTTAAAAACAAAAACGAGATAATAATATCGAAATCCTCGAAGTTATCGATCTCATGAACAGCCATTATGCTGGAATATATCAACCAATCCAACGATTCATTTTTATCCTGCGATAAGCTTAAAACAATATCAGTTTTTTTAAAGAAGGGAAAAACCACTCAGAGTAAAGTAATGGATTTTATTCTAACGATACTTAGCTGTATAATCCTGAAAATTGATAATCAAACCTACTTATATGAATTTAAAGATATCTTCAATGATAGAACCTTAAAAAATATAAAGGATGATCTGGAAAATCTTCTGCATTTTAAAACTAAATTCTTTAACTTTTTAATCATGGAGTTATTGTTAGAGACTATCAAGAAAGAAAATAATTATTTTAATAAACATATCAAATTTAATAGAATCATGGAAACATCAAATAAACAATGTAATAAAGAAGTTCTTCAAAAAAAAGTCAAGGATGTTATAAAATTTTTAATTTTTCGAAAGATCAAGAAATCTTCTTATCTTCATGATGACAATAGTACATTGGATTGGTCTTATTACAAACAGAAAATTGATGTTATACTTAGCAACGAAATTTGTTCAAGAGATAATATAATAAATAAAAATAACGTTAAGAAAAATAATGAAGAAAATACAATAAATTTTATTTACCATAAAACAAAAAATGAATCTATGAATAATGTAAACAATTCAAAAAAATCAGATTCAAAAATAGAATCTAATTTCTACAAAACATCAAGTTATACTTGCTTCGATTATCTTTGCAGCAAAATCTATTGGTTGCTCTGTTACGCATGGTTAGGAATTTTTATATATTATTGTTGCACATCTTTTTTTCCAATTTTCCCAACATTGTTAAATATTATACATAAATTGATAAATAATAATTCATAATATAGTAATTGTACATAAATTAGATATAAATTTGTATTATTTCGTTCAAATTGTTGTTAAAATATGTGTCGATATTGTTTTCTTCACAAACATAGTATAGGAATTATATATGCATAGTATAGAATTATTTTGCTAATTTATTAATAACTTATATCAAAATTTATAAATTTATCTAATTTTATCAATTATATAAATGTATCATATACTATGTTAACTTATTAAAACAAAAAAAATATGTACATCCAAACTTGATTTTAATATCTTTTAGTTTAGATTATTTTTCATCATGTAGCGAATAACTATGTTTCAATATAATGCGATATTGTAATATAAAAAGTATTTCTATAATTAAAAACTTTTAATGATAATGAATATAAAAGTTCAACTTTACTATCTTTAAAATATTTAAATAGTCATTGTTCTTTCATATGCTTTCATAATAAATTTATTCATATATTTCATAAGCTTTTATTTTTATATCGCAATATAAAATATCAATAATTTTTTGATACCATTCATTTGAATCATAAAAAAAAATATATAAAAAAGTTTGATCGATAATCATTTATTTAAATTAGATTATAAACACTTACTTGAATGTACATATACTCGAAATTAAAATAGAAATATAAATTACTATATAAATTAATTTGTATAACATATTATTTTTTATTTATTGTTATTTATTTTAAGTAATTTATTTTTTTATGTATTAAGAATATTATATCTTAAAAATATTTCATTATTAATCATGATTAAGTAGATTTAAGGTTTAAAGAAGGCTATTATTATTTATTATTTATTACAATGTTTTTTACATGACATTTCAACATAGAATATGATTAAAAAATATATATTTTAAAATAATTCATTTCTGTTAAAATATGTTATTCTCAATAATTGATTCATTTATTCTTAACGATCAAGGGATGAACTGTCCTTTGTTGCTTTTAACGGATTCTGTAATTTTCCATAGGGCCCGTTTCTTGTTAACGAATTTGCCGACTTGTCGAGCTACGTCGAGATACAAACACATAGATAAATCTCTCTATACAATACATAAACTTATTATGCAAGGTTCAACACATATAGAAAGATCGTAAAACGCATGCGTAGAAAAGCTGCGCAAAACAGGGCAGTATACTTTTAGAGGGTTAAAAGTGCCACATTTTTCTTTCAATTTTTTTCAATATATGTATTTATATATAAAATTTATTTTTCGTATTAATTTTTTTAAAAATATGTAAAATATTGGTATTTGAAAAATAGAAAATAAATTTAAATATATAAATTATAAATATCAAAAATATTAAAATCATAAATACGAATATAATTTATAGAAAATATATAAAAATATTTGATTATCAATTAATTACAATAGATTCTTAAATTTTATATATTAATATACTAACATTATGAAAAAATAAATTCTAAAAAGAAAATCTCTCTTAAATGGATTAAGCACTATTTAAATTATCAAGATATATAAAATTGAGAAAATATAATTTATTTTAATAAAAAATATTTTTAATATATAAATGATTTAATTTTATTTTTATTTTTAAAATATATAGAAAAAATAAAAAGAAAATAAACAAATGAAACGATAAATCATACTTCATTTTTTGATATACGGGTATGTTCTTAGAGGAGGAGTCGGGGTAACGTAGGATATTTATAAAGGAAGCTGAGAAAATCTACCGGCATTATACTATTGGTATTACGATTGATTATAATTAAAGTATTCAAAATTTTGTTTCAAATAATAAGATATATAACAACTAAAATGGTTGCAAATACTGCACCAATGTTAAAATTTTATAACGGTAATGAAATACCGATGTTCGGACTTGGTACATGGAAGGTCAGTAATATTTATAATATAATAATTTATAATGTAGTATAATAGCAATAATAATTTATAATCTATTTTCACAAAAAATATATATATAAAACTGTTTATAATGTATATTTTTTTATAATATTAATATAAATTTAACATCATTATTAATATAAATTTATACAATTTTTGTTGTGAATTTTGTTAATGAATTTCTCTAATTTTATTCGTATTTTCTAATAATTTACTCATTCTCTCATTTTATATACCGATTAAAATTTGCAATATGTCATTTAAGATACAAGATATTCTACAATGTTCTCGAAGTTACGAAATAGATAAACGATCTGCCTTTATTTAAAATGTAGTACATTACAAATGTTTTTATAATATAACAAATTATTATATTGAAATTTAAAAAATTACTGAATTTTTTTATATTTTGATTTATATTTTATTTAAATAAAATTTTATTATTTTATGTCTTTGCTAAAATAAATTTTATACGTACATAATAATATATACGTATATACATACTACGTGAGTACGTAATTGGTTATTTTGAGTTAATAAAAATATATAATTAAATAGAGATAAGGAACTTATCAAAATTAGATAACTTGATTCGGAAATAATTTTTATTACATAATATGTTTTTTATTTTTATAATATAATATATTATGAAATTGTTCATTGAATTCATTTTTCTCAATTAATTAATTGCTTATCTTTTAGTCTAAACCTGGAGAAGTGACTCAATCAGTTAAAGATGCAATTGATATTGGATATAGACATATAGATTGTGCTCATGTATATGGTAATGAGAAAGAAGTGGGTATTGCTATTAAAGATAAAATTGCTCAAAATATTATAAAAAGAGAAGATATTTTCATCACAAGCAAATTATGGAATACTTTCCATAGACCAGACTTAGTAGAACCTGCTATCAAAACATCTTTGTCAGATCTAGGTCTTGAATATTTAGATCTTTACCTAATTCATTGGCCAGTAGCGTTCAAGGAAGGAGATGATCTTTTTCCACAAAATCCTGATGGTTCTCCTATTTTAAGTGATGTAGACTATGTAGATACATGGAAAGCTATGGAAACTTTAGTAACCAAAGGATTTACTAAAAATATTGGTATTAGTAATTTCAATTCTGAACAAGTAGAAAGAATTCTTAAAATCTGCACTATCAAACCAGTTACAAACCAAGTAAATATATATTTTATTTAAATCAGAATATATGTAAAAAATATATTTTTTATAATATATTTTATGTACATTTATAGATTGAATGTCACCCATATCTCACTCAAAAAAAACTTTCTAAATTTTGCAAAGATAGAGATATTCTTATTACTGCTTATAGTCCTCTTGGATCACCTGATAGACCATGGGCTAAACCAGATGACCCAAAATTATTAGATGATAAAAAATTGAGTGAAGTTGCAAAGAAATATGATAAAACACCTGCTCAAATTCTTATAAGATATCAAGTATATATACTAATATTTTATTCATAAATTATTTTTTTAATTTAATTTCTAATTTTATTTTTTTTTTTTTAGTTGGATCGTGGTCATATAGTTATTCCTAAATCAGTTACAAGATCAAGAATTGTTGAAAATTTTGAAGTTTTTGATTTTAAACTTTCCTCAGAAGATATTGAATATATTGATAGCTTTGACTGTAATGGTAGAATTTGCCCACTAATAGGGTAAATATTTTAATATTTTTATTTATAATAATTTTTATAAAAGTAGTTTTAACATAAACATTAATTTTTTTCAGAGCTGAGGCTAGCCCTCATTATCCATTCCACATTCCATTCTAAGTAATAAGTTAATATATTTAACATTTACAATATCCTTTTTCTGTAAATTTTCTACATGAAAATCATATAAAATAAACTATATTCTAATAACAATTTTAATTTCATTTTTATATCTCAAATTATTATTTATTAAATTATTAAATTATTTAATAATTATATAATTTATATAATAATAATAATAGAATTGAAATAAAATTATAATATAATTCAAAATTATAATACATTCATCTCTTCATATTCTTTCATTTTTAATAAAAATATTTTTCTAGTTATAAATCCTCAATAAAAAGGTATATATATTAATTGTGTAAAAGTATAAATATAAATATAAATAAAAGGTAATATATAAATAGATAATAAATATAAATAAATAAAATATAAATAAAAAGTATAAATATAAATATTAATTATATAATAAATATTGTGATCTAAATATGTATACCGATAACCTCATTTTAGTAATCTATTGATAAAGGAATATCTATTTATCGGTTAATTAACAGTTATTATTAGCGGAATTCTCTCGTTCATTATGTACAAACATGGAATTATCGCCGTTAAGGTATATATTTGAGGCAAAAGAACTATATATATATATATGTGTGTTGTGTGTATGTGTTACATTACTTTTTTTATGATAGAAAATTCTTTTTTTGTAAGCTAATTGTGACTTCTTCCTTTATTTTCTTATGAATTTAGATTTAAAAAAAAAAACTTGTTCTATCCATATTCACATATTAGACTAGTGCATAGAAGTATTATTTTGAAAAATTATATTTTTCGCTATATCTATTTACTATCTCAACATTTATTATTTATTTAAATCTGAACTCAACTTTGACTTCTGATCTATGCTGAATAATCTAAATGTTAAAGTGATACACAATATTAAAAATATTTTAACTGATATAACATACACAATGTACAAATATAATATATAATAAATGATATTGATACATATTAATATATAATATGATATTGTATACAAATGTATTATTTTTTTTTTTATTTTATTTGTATTTTGTTCTAATTAACCATTGAGATTAAAGACAGAAATTCAAGATATATTAGATGGTATATTGTATTACATTATTACAATATAGTATAAAGTATAATATATACTATATAATAATTAGGGGAAATTATCGTTATAAAAAATGGAGAACATTGAATTACACTTACATTTTATTGCATTCGCACAAATATTCATCACTATCTTCGCAACCGCATAAACAACATTCGCAATATTCACTATCTTCGCTGTCTTCTGCTTTTGGTAAATCAGTTACTTGCTTTATAGTTGGTTGATATTCTTCCGAAGAATCTAATGGTTCATCACTGCAATTACATGGTGTATCTGACAATCCATTTGCGCATTTGCCCTTGCAATTGCATCTGCAATTTCCGATTGGACGTATATTGCAAGATAATAAAGGACAAATTTCACAGGGACCTTTAAGATCATAAGATAATATATGTGGTTTGCACCCCGTACGAATACCTGTAATTATTTTTCATATTAAATTTTCATCATTAAAAAATTAATTAGCATAATTTAGTTTATATACCATGTTCTTCCATTTTATAACGTGGTTGTTCGCAGAAAGACTTTCTTAAAGATGTAATGCAGGGAATGTTGCAAGGAGGAATAAGTTTAGGCATACAAACTTTTTTTAAAATATATTCAAAATCCTGAGAGGTAAAACAAGGACGATGACATTGTGCCGATTTTGATTTAAATGTTGATGGTTTATCATCTTTTGATTTCTCAGAAGTAGAGTTTTCCATTTTCTATTGAAAAAAAATATGGATCATAAAATAAACATCAATAAATAATTTTATAATGTTTATATTATAATGAGTAAATTCTTATATATCATTTTCAACATTTAATGTCGTAGGATTTGCACTTTTCATCTGTGATATCTGTTCCGATTTCTGATTGCCTGCCCACCAATTTGACATCCAGGAAGATCTTTCTTTAACTTTTTTTTCGGATAATTTTGGATTAGTTTCTTGATTTTTAATATTTTGTTCCGATGTAGAAATCAATATGTCATTATGTCTCTGTATAAACATGAATAAATAAATTTATTACAATGAAATTTCTTTGAATTGAATGTATATTAACATATATAACATATCATTATATATTAAGATGTATAATATATATAATATATATAATCGAAAAATTTTCAAAAAAAAATATAAATCTATATATATATATTTTATTTATTATAGTATTATTTATCAATTTTAATCGAGAAATATTCAATTTTAGTGTATTTAAAAATTTTTTGAATTTATTATTCGAAAACAAAGCTTTAAATGAAAAAAATTTTATTCTATATTTTCGATAATTATTTTCAATTCGTATAGAATTTTTTTTCCGATTATACTATAGAATAATTTTTACTAACAATTTGTTTCTGTTCCTGCTTTTTGTTTGATTCGTAATCATTTTGATTAGAACATGCATATTTTTTAAGCATGTAACATGTTTTCTTATCGTTGCCGTTTAAATCTTGAATACAACTTATAATTTTTCTTCGATCACAAATATTTTGATACTCCTTAGATGTTAACAATCGATCCATATGTTCTTTAAATATCGTTTCCTTCTGTTCTAATTCTTTAATGCAATTCTTCAAATTTAATTCCTCTTTGGCTAATTGACGAATCTTTGATAAACAGAGTAAGTCTTCGGAATGTATCGAATGAAGACTTGGAGTAGTGTAAGATCGTATTTCCTTCTCTAATTTATTTACCGTATCATTCAATTCTTTGTTCATAAGTTCCAAAGATTCTAATTCCATTTCCGTTTCTTCCAACTTAACATCAGCTTGAATGATTTTCTCCTGAAATTAAAATATTAATAATTTTTATATAAATTATATAAATTTTATATAAATTAATAATATTTATAAAAAGTATAATAAAAAAATAGATATTTAATAATATATCAAATTTTATAACGAGCACAAAGATTCAAACACACACACTAAGATTTACCAGCTGAATTAATCGCTGAATTTCAATCGTTCCGTACATGCAACTCGTCGGTCTCCTTGTTCAGATTCTTCACCGTATTTTTTAGATTTTCGAGAAGTTTTTCGGTTTGATCCGGATAAGGAGCGAATTTCTTCATGATCTCGCGGATTTTACAATACGGCGCATTTTCACATTTCTTTGACATCCACATATTATATGCCATTAATGCCGGAATTGATCGTTCCATTGTCGTAATTTTATCCTTTAAATATTTATGCCGACCAAGAAGATCGCAACGACGTTCCTCCATTTTCGTCGTAATATCTTCGAAATACGGCGAATGATGCTCGCTCGTTTTCGTATCTGATTTTGGACCTTCGATAAAGAAAAAAAATTAAATAATTATATTTTATTAAAAATATATTTCATTTATAATAAAAAAAATAAATAAATATCTTGTGTCACCTACATTTACATCGAGACATTTTTGCTTTTGTTAAAGAATAGTTCTTTTCCAAAATAAAGAATTTATCACTTTGAATTATGTATAAATAGGTATATACTTTAAATCTAAACAGGTTATTATGATTTCCTGCACAGAATTTTAAATGTTTCAATATATCATTCTAATCTTTAAAATCATAAATTATAACAAAATTATATATGTGTTTGAATTAAATTATCTTTGAAATTTTGATATTAAATGTGAATGTTAATTTTTTTTTTTTTATATATATTTTCTGTTGACGGTTTCAAGTAGAATAATATATATATATATATATATATATATATATATATATATATATATTTATTAAGTTAGTGTTCTCAACAAAGATGCATTAATTGAAATTAGCAATGGTACTATTTTTAAAAAAACTATCGAATAAGATCGTATGTTTTTTCAGATATTTTCGATCATTTTTGATAGTTTTACGCGCAACGAAAATCAGCATGCATTAGTATAACGTTTCTGCGAATTGTTCAAGATGCATTAGATTTCTTCAATTCAGTGAAGAAAATATAAAACATATCGAATTCTTTGAAATCTGGAGCAAATCGAAGTGGATAATGTTACCTCTCGATATAGTCACGAGTTAGTAAAATTATGAAATTAAATTCAAAATAATATATATATTATATATTATATATAGTAAACTTGACAACGTTATTATTCAAATGTATTTTTACATAACAGAAGAACGGAGGACTTGACTAGTCGTGACACGGATGACGATAAATATTCTTTGTTAACCGGAACTAGTACATCTCTTCAAGATAGCACCGGAAGTACAGTCACAGGCTCAATTAGAGCCAACTACGAACGTAATTTTGAAGATCGTGTATTATATGGACAGAGCGGTGGTCGCAGATTTAGTTATAAAAAAAGAAAGACTTGCAGCGGAAATGGAATATTTAGTGCTCCTCCCGGTGTCAGTCCCCATCATGTTAAATCATCCATTATCCGTCGCAATACAAGTAGAGCTTTTAAATATTATAAATATTTTATCATATATATCTTATATTATTTTTTTAAATAGTTATATGTTAAATTAAGAATCATTTTTATTCTTTTCTATAATAGATGGATCTCGATTAATTTTTGTATGGCCACAAAAACCACCTAGAAGTAGATTGTTAAGAATTTTAGCTCCGCTCATGCATGGCATTCTCATTGGTTTTTTATTTATGGATGCTATTCATCTTTGGCCAGGAGAATTTTTACCTACATCGTTGCCTTCTATAATACCTGTTCCTTTACCACCTGTAAAATGTAATGTAATTGAACCACGATGGTTTGACAATAGTTAGATAATGCAATATTTTCATTTTTTTTGATTTTGAAGTCGCGTAACTTAAATTCTCTTTTCATTATTTAAAATATAAAAAATAAATTGTAAGAAAAATTAAAATGTAAAAGAAATATATTAAAACATAAAATTATAAAAAAAATTGTTTTTAATAATATATAAATAATTATAATAAAAATGTTGATTTTATATATATATGTTATAAATGTTAACAATTTTTCCGAACAAAAATATGTTTATACGCATCATTATAATATAGTTAATACTCGGGAAAGCAGTGAATGCGAAAGATATATTTTCAGCAGTGAACAAAAAATGTCAAATAAACATCTATTTCAAAAATGTGGATTTTTGCGTGCACCCTTTGCCATTGGTGTCGGTCGTTATGTGTGTCAATTACAAAGAGTAACTCTAAAATTTTGTAAAAGTCACGGAGCTAGCCTTGGAGCTAGGTAAAATTTCTTTACTTAACCTTATTTTCACCATTAAATTTTTATATTATATATATATAGCGATATAACAATAAAAAAAGTTATGAATTTCTAAAAAAAAAAATTAAATTTTTTTTTAATATTAATATATTTGACTTATTTTTTATTTGTTTAATTATTTGTTTCTCTTAATGTACATAACGTTTTACAAATTATAACCTTTCATAAATTAAAATACCTTATATAATATATGTATATACAAGAAAAAAGTTTATTTTTTTGTTATATAGGAATTTTATAGAACATGACTTAATTAATTATGCAAAAGAAAATCCTGGAGTTGTAGTATATGTTAAACCAAGAAGGCACAGACATCCAATTTTAAAAGCGGAATATTGTAAGTCTTATTGTTTTAAAGAAGTAAGATTTAAATATATTAAAAATTTAAAAATAATATTTAATATAGATTTATGTTATTTATAGTAAATGGAGAGACACATTGGATGTCTATTGCTAATTATAGTAGAGAGGATATTGTACAATGGATGGAATTATTAAAAACTCAATATCATAATGGTCCAGATTACAGATTACTTAAATTATGGCATACAGATTTTCCTTCTATTCAAGGACCTTGGACACCTTTTACTTTTAAAGAACCATCTTTAAATCAAATTCAATTCCCAAATGTAAATATTGAATTTTTTTGTTATATAATGTCTCTTCTATTACATTTTTATAACTATATATATTATATATCTTATTTATTTTTAGAAAAAAGTTGGGGAATGTATTAAATTGGAACCAACAGCTACAGAGGAATTGATTAGGTTGTTCAAAGAACAACAAGAAGCTGAAAAGCTCAATGAAGAAAATAAGATTCAAGAAAATGTTAGTTAAATGATAATTTTTAGATATTAAATAATTAACTGAAAATTAATATATACTAAATCAATGTTATTATAGCTTAAAATAAGATTTGATTTTTTTATTTTTATGGAACAACACAAAAAATTATATTTATCTAATATTTCAATAGAAAGAAAACTTTTATACATATATATCCAATCATTAAAATTATATAATTATTTTTAAATTGTGATTATTGTAAAATAAATATATAACTTATAAATTTACTTGATTATTTATTAGTGCATATAAATATTTTTCAGGCTTTATTATATAATAAAATTTTGCATAAATGTATTTAAATTATCAAATATAATATATGCTCCAGACAATTACATAACAATCATATAAATATTTATTTGTGTTTTATTTTTTTAATGTAAGCATTTAGTGACTAGTATATTATATATATCATATATACAATATTTTGATGTGTAAATATATATGTAATATATAATATTATTATTACATATTAACAATATTCATACTACTATTAGAATTATATGACAGGTACATAAATTTTTTTTTTGTTTTTATGTGCTGTTATATTTTCTTAATTACATAAAAATATGTTTTAGCATTTTTCGTGTAAAAAAATTGAATAATTATATCGTATATAGCACCAATATTTTGAAACGAAATTATGAAATATGAAATAATTCTATTTTGGCCAACTATTTTACACTTTAATAAATTATGTTATTATTATTATAATATTTAATTTCCAGATAACAACTTATAAATATAATTCATTTTTCTGTGCGATTTTGTTAATGCGTGCGAACTTCATAGATAAAAAAATAAAAATATACATATTCTACATATATATTTAATTATCAATTATTTTTAGTATTTGATATAAAAAATATTGATACAAAATATCAAAATGATATTAAGTATATCTAACTTTAATTAAAATCTTTAATCCAAATATTAAGTAAAACAAGTGAATAAAAAATCCATAATATTTCATAAACATAGAAGATTATAACTATTTTGTAAAAATATAATTAGAATATTCTTTTTCAAATTGCATAATAATTTATGCAAATGCATTTTTTTAAAATTATGATAATATTAATTATAAAAATAGAAAATATTTAAACGCACTTAAATTACATTTTATAAATGATATTTTAAATAATCTTTAAGGGATGGGTACAGTAGCATAATCCTGGTATGCTAACTTTTTTCTTTGAGAAATATGAATAAATAGTTTATTTCTTACACTACAATAAAAACTTTATCATTTTTATAGGAAAAAAAATGCAACTTTTCCTGTGTAATATCAAATAGACTTAAACATTCATAATTATTTATCAAAATAATGGGATAATGAGATGATTCTAAATATATAACAATATAAATAGGATGAATTTGATGCTACATACAATCATACGCACAAAAAATCACACACCATCAACATACCATTCCTTATTAAACACTTCATTGTATATAATTGTATATAAATAATAAATTTATAATGCCTCATTATAGAATCTTGGTATTAAAAACTGACAAATGTTACCTGTAGTATTTCAACTATTTAAATTCAATTATAAATACTAAGATGAATTTTGTACTCTAATAATTTTTTTGTAATAAAATATTATGGTAGAAACCAATTAACATGACGCAACATACCATATTCGTAAAATAAAACAAATTAAATCATGCATATCTTTCTCCTTTCGTACAGATAAATGTCCGCAAAGAAGATAAAACAGCATATCAGGAAAAATATTCTCGCTTAAGCAAAATATCACACACTATATCAATTGTAAAAGTGTGACTAGACATGATTTAGTTTATTCGGCTTTAAGTCGTTTACTAAATTCTTCTTGTTGTTTTTCTCGCCATTCTTTTTTCGGTTTTGTTCGTTTAAGTTGACCATCCCTAAAAATAATATCATGATATTAATTTTATTATAGAATTATGGATAGATAGAATTTGTTCTTATTTAAAATAACTACATAATTACCATTGTAAGTCTACTAAACCACCTTGTCTTGCTATCACAGACTTTACTCTATTCGCAAAGTCAATAGCGCTTTCTCCCTCATTTCTATACATTGGAGGAAGGTACCAAACATCACAAACTATAGCCCAACTCGACATAGTCATGTATAAATATTGAATCATAGAATATCGACTACTATTCCAGAATGCATCTCCAAATCTTGGATCATACTGTAAGAAAAATAATGAAATTAACTTAAATTATTTGAATTATTATATAAAGGCATATTTTTTATATGTACATAATTACCTTTATCGCAACAGGATAAATTACACCACCAACTTCAAAACTTCCTTTTTTAAATTGCATAACTGATGTATTATTTATACAAGTGCCTTCAGGAAAAATAAGTATAGGTGGATTTGTAGGATCAGAAATATGTTTTTTTAATCTGAAATACATTTATAAAAATCTATATATATAAAATATATTACAAATAAAATCTATACATTAAAAACAAAATAGAATTTACCGTTTTGTAACAGCTTCTCTATCTTTAACTTCACATCGTTCAAACCAAATATGCGGTGACGCACGTGCTAAAGCTCTTTGTAGAATTCCTAAAAATCCACCATGCCTTTGACCTATCTAAAATAATATTTATTATTGAATAATATAAATCATTGTTCATATATCAGAATATTTTTATATAATGAAAATTTAAATAATGATAACAAAATAAATCAAAATTAAAACATGCAATTAAGAAGAAGTAAAATAATTGAAAATAATTATTAGTTTATTAATCAATACGATGAATGATAGAAACATACCAAAGAATAGCAATTATCGCACATCAGTACTAGGACATCTATGGGAGAAGTGTGATTTGCCACACAGATACCCCTAACAGGACGATTTTCTGGGTTATGATAAGTTATTACTGAAGATAGCGCGCTGGACAATACACCAAAGCACATTATGGAAACTTTATAATTTAACCATCGCTTGAAACTGCCCTCTGGGACATACCCCACAACAGCTGTACATGCTGTCAGCCACATTACCTGTAAACCATAAGCTTTGCATATAAGAAAGTATATTTTATTCTTTTTGTATTGACGGTGAGTAGTTTACCTACAAAGCAAAGTTACAGGAATCTGTTACCTGCAACATTCATGCATTTCAATTTTCAATAGGCAATTACTAATTATATTATAGCAGGATTTCCCAGATTATTTCAACAATATTATTATAATATGCTGAAATTTAATTACTAACAAATAACAAATAAATATGGTAACAAATTCTCAACAATAATACCCAATAAACAACAAATTTGGATATTTTTATGATGATATATTACCAAAGAGAATGTTGTTTGTGTGGATAAGATGGACACGTCGATTGTGGAAGTGTGATTTGCTACACACATTCCTCCAGATTTTGGTTTATATTCTGGATTATGAATTGTAATTGTAGCTGATATAGACTGTGATAATATTGTGAATGCTATGAGACTAGCTTTGTTGTATATCCATTTCTTTATAAAACCATTTGGTAAGAAGCCAATAAGAAATGTTGTAATTACAATATACAGTACCTAAGAAGCTTTGATATTAGTTAAATTGGAAATGCTAAATTTATATTTGACATGGACATTTACTGAAGCAAATACTTTCAAAATAGATGCATTAATAGAGCAGAATTGTGGAATGAAAATAAGTTAAAAATTGAACATTAATTCTTACATAAATATTTTTTTTCCTAAACTTAATAATTAATCATACATCCTACCAAGTTGTTTTAATTAAAAATATTGTTAAGTATAGAAAAATCAATGTACTTACCCCAACAAAACAAATGAATATTCTTAAGGGAAGAAGAAAGCAGTACCGCATAACAAATCCACACATCCATATTACTGTTAGCTTCCAGGAAATGAACTCATAATGTCTATTTGTTCTAGTTAATAGATTCCAATTCTGACAAAAAATATCAATTTATCATATATTACAATATCAATTCATATTTAAAATCTAGAGAAAAATTACCTTCAATTCTTCTGCCTCGAAACGAGATGTCACTTCATCTTCAATAATAGCCTCTACACCAGCTTTAATATAATCCAAACAAATTGCAGGTTTGAACTCTCTTTTTAATGTTTCAAATGAATCTCTACGCATAAGACTCTACAAAAAATATTTTCAATTTACTTTATAAATAATTCTTTCTTATAAATAAAAGCAATAAAATAAAACTAAAATTATTTACAGTAGTTGTAGATGTTTGAGAATTTTCTGTTTTTGTTTCTTCCAGATGATTTTTATGATTCTGCATTTCCGGTTCAGGTACCAAGATTAAATCTGTCGATCTGGCTATTACATTGCTACTTAACATTCCATTTTGCATATCGTTTTCTGTTTTCCAATTCTGTACATTCTGTTTTTCGACATGCCGCGATTCGTTTTCTTCATCGGCATCTTGGTCATTTTCCGTCCAAGTACCGTTTTTCTTTTTTACGTTTTCTATATTTTGTCTGCCATACTGAAATAAAAATGTGTGTGTGTGTGTGTGTGTATATATATATATATATATATATGTTATAATTATCTCGATCAAGTTTGAATATTTCTAAAAAATATGCGGTATGCGTTTATTGCTGAAAAGAGATTTGTCAAACACAACAAGAACAATAGACTTATTCACTAGATAAATATAATTCATAAGAAATGAATATCATCGTAAAATAGAAATAACTATGGAACGAAGTATGAAAAGGATATTCTTAACAATAAAAATTATTTTATTGTTTATTGTAGATAAGAATAAACCTGGACAATATTTTTTTTAGATTTCAGATGAATTTAAATTTATCAGATCACAAAATTTATGCCTGCTTTTGCAATATATTTTCATAAATATTATTTAAAAAGAATCTATATTTTAAAATTTACAATTGCATTTATTATGTATTATATTATGTATATTATGTATATTATGTATCTAAACATTCATATTTAGAATAATTATTTTCATTTATTTAATATTTTTAATCTATATTTGATTCATTTAAAATATAAAATATTACATTTTCATATAAACATGTAATATATTTTGTAATAATATAAAATTGAATAATTTTTTTGTTTAATATTTATATATTAATATTATTTTTTTAAGTCAATTTTAAATGATTAAAAAAAGAAACTAATTCTATTTCAATTATGGTAAATATAAAATTGAGTTTTAAAAAATTATACTTAAAATGATAAATGAATAAAACAACAAAACAAAAAGTACTAAAATAAATATAAAAATTATTATTATAATTATTAATTTAAAAAAAATTAATTTCGCATAAATAGAATAATACAGTATAAATTTATATGAGAAACATAAATATTCATTATAAATTATATATATTTTCGAACAAACAATCTTCATTAAAAAATTATCAGATTTTATCGTAAAAAAATAAGTATAATTTTATTTTATGTTTTATCTTTAAGAAGACAATAAATTTTATCATTATTTTTTGTTTTTTTATCGAATGTGGAAATTTTCTGTATTATATGTATATATCTGATACATATAATATATTTTATAAAGAATTATTTTTTCTTTCTTTATAAAAAAAAAAATAAAAAAAAAAAACATTTCGCTAGAATTTTCTCGATCGAGTTAAACTATTAATACGTTTAATAAGTCGTTATTATTTTATTATTCATTTCTGGAAACAAACTTCATCTTTGCTAAATGCAGATTTTGGAAAAGAATAAATCTTGATGATACGCATTTGTTTTAAATAATGTATTATTGATTCTTAAAAATTGATCAATCACAATAATTATGGAATTTCAACATTCAAGTTTAAATGAAATATAATACTCAAATTGATAAAGATATTATTTATATTTAATGACGAAAGAATTTTTGGACTTTGCACTTGACAAAGATTTCTAGTTGCTATAGAAACATTAAACAATTTCTATATCTTTCTTCTTGATTATAGATATTTTAGAATTAAAATTACAATATATTACTATCTTTTTTATATATTCAAAGTGATATGTATGAAAAAAATATATATGATAATATAAATGAATCTATGAACGAGTAAATTCAATATTGCAAATCATGCAAAAATTATGTCAAGAAAACAAATTAAGTGTTTTACAAGTAAAATTCATTCATTTTTTTACGTTTAAATTAAAACGTATTTACGTAATAAATATTGTTTTTATATCTTAAAATATAAAAAAAATGGAAAGTTTTGTATAAATAAGACAACATGATACATCGATCACATCTGATTAAATATAATCACAAAATTCGTAATATCATTAGAATACATTTTATATTTAATAAAAACTTATTTACATAAAAAAAAATAAATTTTAATTGATTAGAATTTCTTGTTATATTTTGAAAAGAAACTCATAAGAAATAAATGAACTTGAATAAATGAACTACTTGAATTCAATTTGAAGTGCAATGTTATAGTCTAAAGTACAATAGCACAACGATAAGGAAATAAAAGAATTTTTTAAATAAAAATTCATAAATAATACATATTTTTTAAATTATTAGAGTTAAAAAAATTTTTTTCACTAAAGTTAATTAAATTGGAATATATTTAAAACGTTTTTTTTATAAAAATTCCATGATAATAATTTTTATTTTAGTATTATAAATACAAGTTTTGATTACAAGCCTTTTTAATTAAAATAGTAGCATAATAGTAGCAAATACAAATTTTGTTTGTTTTAATCTAGATATAATGCGATATTTTCTTTTAAATATAAAAAAATTCTATAAAATAATTTGTTTTAAATGTTCAAATAATAAAAAATTTTATGATATAAGAAATTATTAATAAATAATTACATATATTTCATTAAAAAATATATTAAAACAAATAATATTCGAAGTAAATCATTATGTAATCTATATGATTATATCATTTTTATATTATTATTAATTGATTATTTTCCGATATAAATCTAATATTTGTAATATTTGTATTTTATATTTTATTGAAACAAATTATAATAAATTAATTAATTTCATTTTTAACGAAGAATTATTGAATTATTAATTTAATTATTAAGAAAAAAATAAAATTGAAATGTTGTTTAATGGCAAACATATGGTTATTGACGATTAATAATAAATGATATTAACAATAATATAAAATATAATATAAAATAATAGTAAATAACTGGAAAAATAATACTTATCAAAAAGTATAACATTAATTAAAATAATAATAATATTTAATAAATTTAGAAATAGGACATTGATTAGAAATAGGATATAGATTAAAATTAATAAAAGTGAAAAATTATTTATTTCTATTAAATTTAATATATAAAAAACAATAAATCATTCTAAGAATGTATGCATAATATATAAAATATAAATATTTTTACTTTAAAATTCTTATTGATTAATATTAATATTTATTTAAATATTTACATAACTTTTGATCATCATTTTTTATTTTTATAACATATGTCTTTTGAACCAATCGATTAATATTCGAAATATATCGAAGAAATTCTTAAAAGTCTATGATTTTGAAAATAGTAAATAATAATTACTTATTTTCCAAAACAACGAAATAAATATTTTAATAAATAACATGATATATTTTTTTTTAATATTTATATAAAATTTATTCTTAAATTTTGTTATTATGTCATAAAAATTGTTCGTGGACTTCACATTATTTATTATATCAATTTACATCGATTTCACAACTTTAATTCGATATGATATAAAATCATAGAAAATTTTTTAAAATATACTTCAATTAATCTTAATTTAATATCTTAATATATATATATTATATCATTTATTCTTATATTTAAAAATTATATCAAAATTATATCAAAAAATATAAATGCAAAAATAAAAAATTGAAAAAATTGAGAAAAAAATAAAAATTGAATAAAAGATTCAATACAGATTGAATGATAAAATATTTTTGTTTTACTAATTATATTTCATTAAATTGATTAATATTTATTGTAATTTGGAAAAAATAATATAAATGATAAAAAATATTTATGATATAATAATGTAATTTAAGATTTTGAAATTCTTCAACATGATATATATATATATTGTAAAAATTTGAAAATCAATAATATAAATTAATAATAAATTAAGTAAATATAAAATTTCTAATTATTTGAAGATCAAAATAAATCTGAAAATATTGTTTATTTTAACATTTATATAATTATGATTAACATGATAGCTTAATAATTTTAGATGTATCTTATATAAGATTGTGAAATTTGAATCAAACATATCAAAATAAAATGTAAGAAGTTTAAAAATATTTTAAAATATATTAAATGTGTATATATATATAATATATTATGTATATATATATACATATATTTAATAAATTAAATTAATAATATATTAAATGCCATATAAGTTGTAATATATTATTACAACTACTTGTTGATTGTTCAATATTTTTAAATGAAATGCACTTATTTTAATAATAATTATATCTTTCATTAATTAAAAATTAGCATATTGAAATAATAAAACTTTTAAAAAAAATTTTAAAAATTACACAATTATAATACAGTAATATAAATCAAATCGAATACACACAAATGAAAGAAATTCAAAATGTCTACCTCAAATTTAACTTTATCTTCGAATTTATACACTAACAAAATAATATTCTTTATGTTTAGAAGAAATTTTGCTCTGAAAAGTCTCACTGTAACATTATAAAATCATATAATCTTTTCTATTTTTTTTCAAAATAAAATCATATAATTTAATCCTGTTTTCAATTCATAAACTCATAACGTGTCTTTAAATGAATAGGTGAGTACGTGAATTTGCTTTACGATCTTCTTACCTCAAAAAGTGTTAGTAGCAATTTTATATATAATCTTCTAACCCCAAGTGATTTTCCGATAGATGCCAAAAAGATTATGGCTAGTAAAAACATAAGAAAAGGTGTCAAAAGTAAAGAAACCGCTAACGACATCACCATCCACAACGGCGCCATTTTGCTTACTGCCGAGAGTCAAGCAATAACCGAGAAAGTTAAACGATTGTTCACTCAAAGCCTGTGTGTACGAATATTATAGTGAAATATAAATTGGAAATTTTTGTTGTCCTCAAGAGACTATTAAAAAAAGTAAAAACAATAATAAAGAACACAATAATAAGTAAAGACAATAATAAAAAGAAAATATTTTATTATCTTGACTACGATGTCATATTGTAATATTATAGTTCACAAAGAAATGAAATAACTATTATAGTGAGAAAATATATTTAAATGTTATATTACAGACATAGTACATAAACCAAGAAATTTGTATTTTCCATTAAAGATTAAATATAATAATTTTTCTTTAAAAAAAAAAATTATTGAAGAATATTTAATAAATTGATTTTCTATATCATATTTGTGTAAGCTAATATAGAGAATAAATAATGAGAAAAGAATGGAAATAAAATAAAAATCTCCAGAATGCTGAAACATATGGTAGATGAAACATATACAAATAAAGAAAGCAAATAGTAAGAGCAGGATAGAAATAAGATAAGAATTGATCATTTATATCATCATTTTTCAAACGCAGGATAAGATAAAATAAGAATTGAACATTAACACTATCTATTGGATGTTTTTAAAAATAATTTTTTAAAAAATTATTTACTCAAGAGATGTTAGTAATAGTCAATTCTTACTCTATTTTATTCTTATTTTTTCTATTCATATATTTTTTTTATACATTACTATTTGCTTTATATTTATATAAAGTATTCCAAAAATGTGGGAAAATCGGTATAAATAATTAAAAACTTCAAGATAATTTTAAATAACATTTTCCTTTACATGGATTTAGAGTTTTGTTAATAAGATATTAACAAAAAATAGTAAAAAATAAATATTAGTCAATCACGAAGCGCGTAAATTAATTAAATAACAACACAGATAGTGTTGGATATATGTGGCCAATTGAGCATGAATAAGTCCAAAACATATCTTAAGGAAAGTATGAAATAAATTTTTTATTGACATAAAATTACATCGAATTATATCTTATTCAGAAACAATGAATAAATTAATTGATTGTTATTTATGAAACCTTTGTAGGATTTTTTTTTTATTATCTTCTATCTGTTTTGTCATTCTTTTATTTTATTTATCATATGGTTATCCATTTTTGTAAAAGTATAATATAATAATTCAATATTTAATAATAAATTCTTTATTCTTTGTCTTTTTTTTTTATCATACTCTTTATTATTTGATTAGTCTACACATCTACGCTCCGATTGGTCAATATTTCTTTTTAATATTTCATTAATAAAGTTTTAACGAAAATTTTTGCAAAGAAAAATGTTATTTGAAATTATTTCAGAAATCTCTAATTATATTTTTATATTTTTCAGATATTTTGCATATAAAATTGATTTTTTTCATTTCTATATTTATATTTCATTATATAAAATGATCAAAATGATAAAAAATGGATGAACTAGTCTTTTATTAGTGATAGCATTTTTCGGAAAATATTGAAATTTTTTTAAGCATAATTACAATAATAAAATAAATTGTTGAAATAAAATTTTGTTTTTAAACTAGATCAACTTATATGATAATATCGATTATCATTAATTCATGCAAGCATGATTGATATAACATTAAATAAAAAAAAAAGAATAAAAGAACGTTTATTAAGAAATTATAATGTATTCTATTTTTATTATGAATAAAAATTTTTAAATTTAATAAATATACATTCGAGTGATATAATATTATATTTTAGAATAATAACTTTTGTTTTAATATTTAAAAAATTCGCGGGAAAAGCTTCATAAAAGTTCTCTAGTATCTAATACGATACATTGAGAAAATGTCGTCTCTTGAAGCAGGTCCAAGACCAGTGCAAGTATCTCCTTTAATTAAAGTGAGTATTATTTATTATAATGCATTTTTAAAAATTATTTATACCGAAATATTATAAAATATTATTTATTTGAAAATGATTTATTAAGATTTTCTTTTATTACAAAAATAAATAATTTTGAAGAAGTAAATTCTTCTAAATTCATTATATTACATAATTTTTATTAGAATATTAAATAAATAAATATTAATCTAAATATATGTAAAAATTATATTTTATTTATTTCATATATAGTTCAATATTTAATGATAAATATTGAATTTATGTTTCATCTTCTAACCTCTTTAATAGAAATTAAACAAATATTAATTAAATAATATATTTTATTAAATGAATTAAGTAAATATTAAATAAATATTTGTTTCTCTTTTTCAATTATTTACTTATATATTTACTAATATATTTTGTATATAAACATTGGAAATATTTCTTATAAAATTATATTATTGAATTTTTTATAGTTTTCTCGATGGAGTCTCTTGTTAACTGGAATTCTATATGGTGCTTACCATCAAAGAAGACTTAGTAAAAAAGAAAATGCTCTTCGTGAGCAAGAACTTAAAGAAAAACCTATTAGGGATGCAAAATTAGCAGAAGAGAAGAAGAAACTATTAGAAGGTAAAAAATAAATTTAATCATAATTGCAAATTAATAACTTTATATTATAATCATATTATAATCAATTTTTTTGTTTCAGCTGAAGCAAAAATGATAGAAGAATGGTCAGGAATAAAAAAATAAAATATATTACATTTTTCAGTAGTATAAATGTGTTTTTTTAAAATAATATTATATCTTTAAAAAAATTATTATGTGAATTTTAGTTCATACTTACAATAAATATTAAATATAAACTTCTTATTGTATATACATATATATTAAATAAAATAATTTATATGGTAGATACTAAATTGTAATTATATCTTTAATCTTATATTTCTTCATATTTACTTTCATATATGTAAAATTAAACAATTACTTTAATAGATACAATACAATTGTATCTTGTACATTCTATAAAAAATTTTTTAAATCGTAAACTATTTTTGTATGAAAAAAAATTTTCGCCCGAACAGGGACTCGAACCCTGGACCCTCAGATTAAAAGTCTGATGCTCTACCGACTGAGCTATCCGGGCGATTGAATCAAAAATTTGCAAAATATATACCTACTCTTAGTACTATAATAATATAAATAATATACTAATAATATAAAATTAAAATTTATTTAATTTATTATATTATATTTATATATTATTATATAAACGCTATAATGTATATATATTTTATAATTCATATAGATAATCTTAGTTTCTTGTGTATATAATTTATCATTTATAAAAATATATATATTTTTCAAAAAAAGAAAGTTATAAACAATTTTTTAATAAAAATTTAACAACAATTATGCCACATATTTTATTTTATTCGTTTTTAATTTTTAATATTAAAAGAAATTATTAAAAACATTTTTTTCTGTTTACAGTTTTATATTAATTATTAATGTAACAAATAAAATTGTTGAACATAATGTAAATATATTTTTGAAGATATACATATAAAAATAAATATTACAAATATAATGAAATATATTACAATATTGTAAATATTGTAAATAATTTTATTTTACATATTTTTATTGGTTTCATAATGGAATGAAGAAAGTATTGACAACAAAGAAAAATATTCTTACATATATACAAATATTGTATCCTAATATTTAAAATGCATTAATAAGAAATATTATTAAATTAAAAAGATAAAAAGTATTAGATATAAAATATTTAGAATGTATATATATTGTCATAGAGAGAAAAAGCACTTAAATGCTTTTGATCCAAAAAATATAACTCTTTTTTATATATATAATTTTCTTTTTAAGCTATAATTATTTCTGTTTTATTATTATTGGTAATCAATTGCAGAAGACTTCCATTTGTTGGACGTTCTTGATTTTGTGACCATTTCCAAAAGAGGCTATAAAATAAAATATTATTAAAAATATAAAAATACATAAAAAAATAAATTTAAATGCATAGAATAAGAAAAAATGTTATTTACTCTGCAACAAATTCAAGTGAAGTCCATTTAGATGTGTCAGCATTAGGCATCCATTTCCTATTCATAGGTGTATCTAAAGTAACAGGTAAGATAGACACAACAAGAGAATCTTTAGGAAAACCACTATCTTTAGTTGCTAAAGATTTAGTAAGTTGATGAACAGCAGCTTTGGCCATTCCATATCCAATCATTCCTGGTGTTTCTGCTAATGCAGCTTTAGCACCAGTTAATGATAAAAATCCTCCTTCTTTTAAATGATGTGCAGCAATGCTGGCAGCAATAACTGAACTCCATACACTTTGTTTCCACATAAGTTCACTATTTTTTATAAAATCCTTATGAGCTGCATTTCCACCAGCCCATCCACCAGCGACACATATAATTGCATCTAGTTTATCTCCTTTTAAAATATTTGTAACTTGTTGCAAAATATCAGCTTCCTAATTAATAAAAAAAAAGTTTGATTTTAGGAATATATATATATATATTTATATATCATTAAAATTTTTATAATTTATATAAAAAATAAATAATGAATAATTTAAATAATAAAATATATAATTTTTATTTAGATAAATATAATATAATATGTAAAAATATAATATGTAAAAAATTACCTGTTCTTGCCAGTTACTGTCTGATTTTACAATTATATTTGCATCAGCTTGTTCATTTACTTTCATATCAATACAGCCAACCCACTATGATTATAATATTAATATAATGTTATAAATAATATTTTTTTAAGCTTAATAAAAATTTTATAATTATAAATCTTATGTAGAATATTTAAAAAATATAATATGATAAAACAAATATTTTTAGTTACGAAAATAAGATAATTATAAATATTTTATGTTTAACAAATATATTAGAGATATAATATATATACAATGTGAAAGGATAAATATGGCCTTGATGTATTTTTCCTATACAAGAAAGGTTATAGAATAGTTATAACTTGAAATAATTTTTCGTTGAAATTATTTTTTTATAAAAAGAATATATATTTAATTTATTTTAAAATATATAGTAATATGTATTTAATGATGTAAATTGTTCATTTAATTATAATTAAAAAATAAATGTATGTAATTTATTTACAATGAATTAATTTATGAATTAAAAACATATGTAAGTACATATATGCATATATAGATATATAAATAATATATATATAATAATCAGAAAAGATAAAAAGAATATTATATTTCGCAATATTCAAAACAGTGCGCGAAAAATTAGTCCGCGATTTGAATATATGAACTATGCAAAAATATTACAAAATCAATATATATCGAAAAAATTATCGATTTAAATTTAAATTTATAAGAATATATAAAATAATTTTAGAAAAAGCATACTTAGTATATATATACAATGTAAACAAATATACATTATATTTATAATAAAAAAAAACTTTTTTATTTATAAATCTTCATCTATTAATAATTATTTGAAATTTTTTAGCAAATATTTAAAAGGAATAAATTGTTAATATATGCACAATTGATAATTTATTTTTAATCAAATAAAATGAATTAATAATTTATATATACATTATTTTCAGAAACAATCAAAAAACTGAAATTTTTATAAAAAAAAAAATCAGTCCTATTAATAATAAAAATGACATTCAGATTTTTTTTTACATATTGTAATAATTCATTATTACTATTATTACTGTTATTATTACTTACCCAACTTTTCGACTTGAATTTTGAAATACAAGCCGAACCTAGAGCACCTTTACCTCCATATACAAAAACACGTCCAAGTATTGCCTCCATTGTTCAATAAAAGAAACAACTTCGCGAAATATGTTTCGGGAGTTGCGATTATATACGAAAGAATACGAAGTCATACGAGAATCTTTCGGAAAAGTTCGTAAAAGGAATGCTAGATTGCCAGATTTCGGCACAAACTATGAAAACAGATTGTCAACTGAGTAGTCGATATTGTTTCATTAAAAATATTTCGAATTATTTTACATGTACATATGCATACAAATCTTGAAATTATATATTATATATAATTTATATTAAAAAGGTTGAAATGATTTGTAAATTTAATACGATATCATAATTATTATTGATATTATTTGTATAATTTTTATAATATTAATGATACT
The DNA here is from genome assembly GCF_048593485.1 of Apis florea. Classification (NCBI taxonomy): domain Eukaryota; kingdom Metazoa; phylum Arthropoda; class Insecta; order Hymenoptera; family Apidae; genus Apis; species Apis florea. The sequence continues at coordinate 4,072,486 of NW_028256549.1, read as the reverse complement.
TTATGAAAAATAAAAGCACTTTTATATATGCAATCAAGTTATTTATGTAAACTTTTTATCTATATATAATTTTTCTTCATATTGTATCATTCTTTCAAGAAATTTTATTAAATAGATAATTAAATAAATTGACTTAGTTTATATAAAACGAAACGATCATATTTTTTATATTTGAATTTCCCACGCACATTTATAACAAATGTGGCAACACCGTAATGACAGAGACCCTGCCCGCAACGTTCTCCGGGAGCGTAGGTCTAGTGTGACGTCACGGTAGCCTAGTTGGGTTAGGTTTTACGCTGGAAATTCTAACGAAAAATTTTTTGTTTGACGATTAATGTTTTTCCCATTGTATCTGCTACATCGAGCGACGTGAAGAGCTAACGCAGTGGCGAGCAGTAATCATATTTCATAAATCGTTCGATCGCGAGACTTCGCGCTATCGGCGTATATGAGATTTTAAACGGAAAATGAATCGACATGACGGTACGTACGTGTGTGCTGTTTCTGACTAGCAAGTCAGCCTTCACTTCACACACTAAATTTGTTTTATGTTGATGGCAAAATTTTTTGATTATGGGATATTTGGGGATGTGCATAAAAAGTTTCTGCAGACTCATCGTCGAGGTTACGAAATCGACAATGTATGAGATTTTTCCTAAGACATTTCTTGTAAGCTCTGTACCAAAGGGTCTAATGTCAGAGGCCAGATGGCAGCACTTATAAAAAAATTTACTCCAATTTCTTTGGGTTTATAATGCTTTTTGATGATTGTACTCAATTTTTTGTGATGTCATCGTTTTTTCCTACCTTAATTATATAAAATGAATAAAATATATAAAAAATATTTATTGATTAACTATCAAGATATTCTGCCAAATGATTTCTTTAAAATTACTTTTCTTGTTCCTTTCTCTTTCTTACAATGTTAAATCTTTAAAACATATTGAAACATATTTCTCTTATTCTATATGTTTAAAATAATTTCTTTTTTGAATTTTCTTAATTTTCATGTTTGTATTTTTTAATTAATACATTATTTATTATATTCTTATAATATAATATTAACATCTAACGTAATTGTAATAGATTTTTACATTATAATATTAATATGAAAATAATGAATAAAATAATATTCAGTCATTGTCATTACTTATTTAATATACAAATAAAATTAGCACATGTATTCTTTCATATTTATTTAATATTTATACATGTTACATAATTGGAATTAGAAATATTATATTGAAGTTTAAAAATATATGAATTAAGTTCCAAAATTTTAACATATATATACATAAAGTTCAAGAATATTAATATATATATAATATATAATAATATATATAAATTAATTTTTTATAATATTATTATGATAAAATAATATTATATTGAATTTTTTGTTTTTTTTAATTGCTTATAATATGTTTGTATATATATGTATAACTTATAATCTAAAAATAGTATATATAAATTTAAAAAATTATGAATATGTATGTGAATATATATAATTTTTTGAAATTTTTTTGATTTTAAAAGTCAATTTTTTATACATATAAACAAATTAAGTTTTAAATATTACATTTAATTATAACAATATTACATATTTATATATATGTATATAAATGTTTTGAAGTAAATTTATTTATTTAACTTATTTATATTTGTGTTTAAATTAATTTCTTTATTAATACAAATAATTAAAAACTATATATACTTATCTCTTTTAATTTTATATTAAAAATTATATATATACTTAAGATAAACTTAATTAACCTATCTATCTTTAATAGATCTAGTTCAAGGTTATTATATGCATATGCATTTTATATATATATGAAAGATATATAAATATTTTTTTAGAATCAATTTTTTTTCATTAAAATTTTTTATAAGTATATTTATTATAATTATTATTATTTATGTATAATATTTTTTGTTTATATATTATTTATTAATTATGTTTTATTATATTAATTTATTATATAGTATATATAATAAATATACTATATAATATACTTATTACTAATAATAAACTTAAATTGCAAATTTATTAATATAAAATATGAATTAATGTATAATTTATTCCAGGGGTAAGTTGTGACGCCTGCTTAAAGGGGAATTTTCGGGGTCGCAGATATAAGTGCCTCGTATGCTACGATTATGATTTGTGTGCCAACTGTTACGAAGGAGGTGCCAGTACTACACGTCACCACAGTGATCATCCTATGCAGTGTATACTTACTAGATCTGAGTTCGGTAAGTTGATTATTAAATTTTATATACTACTATAATTTCTTCAAACATAATTAATTTTTATTTTATTATTTAATAGAATTATATTATGGTGGAGAGGCAGTAAGTGTAGAACAGCCACAATCTTTAACTTGTCCTTACTGTACAAGAATGGGTTTTACTGAAGCTACACTACAAGAACATGTTGCTGCAGATCATTCAGATACTTCATTTGAAGTTGTATGTATATATAATATAATACTGTTTATAATGCATTCTATAAGAAAAAATTATAAATTCTAATTTTGCCATAGGTTTGTCCAGTGTGTGCATCTATTCCAGGAGGGGATCCTAATAACGTGACTGATGATTTTGCGGGTCATTTAAGTTTGGAACATCGTAGTGGACCAAGAGATTTGATCTCTTTTCTAGATGAACCAGCTTCAAGTAGATATACTGGTAGACGGATAACACATTCATCTAGAGTTGTTGGTGGGCCACGGCCTCGCAGGTATATATATTGCTGATATATAATTATTCAATATAAACTTTTATAACATTATTTATAATAATGTATTTATATATTTATATATATATTTCGTATTTTATATTATATATATATATATATATATATATATATATATATATATATATATATATATATATATTATATATTTGTGATAATATTGGGAGTATTATAATCAAATGAAATTGGAAAGAATTATTTTTTGTTAAATATGATTACTAATTTATTAATTTATTTTTTTTTAATTTTACTAATATTAATTATCATGAACTATATCAGTATATCAATTCTTTAATATATTGATGCATGTATTTTTTTTGAGTATCACTTTTTTTATTATACATTATTATACATTAATATTATAATTTATCAATCATTGTCATTACTTATTTATTAAAATAGTAAAACAATTATTATATATTATATAATAACTGTTGAAGCAAAATATGTTTTTATTTTTAAAATATCTAAGAAGAACTAAAAAATAGCACTAAAAAATAGCAAGGTTTCAGCTTCAGTTCATCATCATCTCATCTTAGATAATGTTCATTGGCGTATCATTGGACCTGCAGGTCCAATATGCATTTCAGTTCGTCTGGAGGATTGAGTCCGAGTAGTCGAGAAGGTATAGATCCAATTACAGAATTACTTTCTCAATTATCCGGTGTTCGTAGAAGTGGTGGAGGAACTGGTCAGAGTTCGTCAGCACCAACGCAATTACATCAATTGCAAATGCAGCTACAGTTAGAACGACAACAAGTTAGAGTATGTATAATTTAATATGTACAAAAAAATTTTTCAATGAAATGATTTTAATAAATAATTTTATCAAAGCAATTTTTTTAAGATAAAAATATAAATTTTTATAAATACAAAATAAATACTTTTTACTAGGCTGCTAGACAACAATTGGAGCGGTTACCTAGGAGGCAGACTCAAGTTCTTGGTTCTGCAAGTTGTGGAGGAATTATTAGTGGAAGTGGTCATTCTACTACTATGACCAATGTGGTAGCAAATAGTACGACTAGTAACAATAATACAAATAATGTGGCGAACCCGTCCGGCGTATCATCTACCAGTTCACAAAACTATATGTTTCTATTGCCAAAGTATGTATTATATTCTAATATTAGTATATACAATAATATATTTAGACAAAGAAAACATCCAAATTATTATTTGATATTTAAGTATCTTTATAAATATATTTTTGCGCATCACAACCGCGCATGTATAATCTTAAAAATCTTTTATCTAAATTTGCAAAACTGCATGTCATGATCAACGCGTGGGATGAAAAAACATTTAAGATAATTCCATAAAAATATGGCAAATGAAACAGATACATCTTTTTTTAGTTTTCAAAAGATAATAATTTTGTGTTTATTCAGAATTTTACTTAACTATTATATTAAATATAATTAATTCTATATATAAATATTTTTTTTCTTGTTATAGATGTATTACCAGTTCTCTCTCTGACTCACAGTTGCAAAATATTGAACGTGAAAGTGCAAATAGAAGTCTTTTTACGTGCGAACTTATTCTTGGAACGCTTTGTCAAACATTGCCGGAATTAACACAGGAACAATCTGTAGCACAAACACCAGTATCAAGTGCAACTACTGCTACAAACAGTCCCGAAACACCAAATGCTAATTCTTCCACAATTTCTACAAAGAAATTAAATGTAACTCAAGAAGCGAAAAGGGATCAAACAATGAATAAACATGTAACGCAGACATCTACGCAACAATCACATACTGTTCAGACTACTGCTGGTAGTGTAGGGACAGGTCTTCAAAGTCAAGGATTGCCTCCAAATTCTAATAACCTTGCATTACAAAATACACCTATGGTTCAAACACTGATGCATAGTGTATTACCTGAATCATTGGTAAGTATAAATAATAAATATAAATAAATTAAATATATAATATTAAGCATATAATTAATTTTACAATTTGTATTAATGAAATATGATAAATATAATTTAGCACTTGTATCTTATTATATAGGTATTGCAGGAACCACTATCACTACCATATAGTAGAACTATCAGAGAACCGATAGTAACTCCAGCGCCAGCGTACCTTAGAGGTGGAGTTGGTCCAGTTGGCGTAACAGGTCCTTCACGTAGGAAGCCGGTTAGAGCTGTAGATGGCAGAAACCAATCTACGGAACCTCCGCCCCCACACTAACCCTTCCTTAGCCCGTACCCATCCACCCTGATTCCTCACAGGACCCTCTAGCACTAGTCCTAGCACTGTTTAGAACACCTCATCATTATTGTTATTATTATAATATTATATATTAATAATTATTCAAATGCCCTCCTCCTCACCCTCCCTATCTTATCACTTCTCAAAACTCTAATCTCGCCATCTTTTGTCGTTATGTGACATGGAACAAGGGCAAGGGCTGATTCGCCGACATATGCAAATAATGTAAATAACTCACTTCTTGCAGTCATATACACTCCTCGCCAGAGGTTGAAAATGGTTATAATATGAGTTCGGATTCTCGAAACAGTTGTAAGAACCGACATAATGTAACAGTTGTAGGTGAAGAAAGTTCTGAGGGTGCAGGACCTATATCGGTTATGGATACATTTCTGGAATTTGTTATGTTTTATAAATCAGTTATGTATCAATTCTGTACGTTTCTAAAAATACATTAATTATATATCAATTTTGAATTGATTGAACATTAATTTAGTACTAATTTAAGATATTGTTAACATTATTAATTTTTATAATATATCAGTTAAATATTAATTTTATAACAATTATAATTATTGATTATTTGTCCTTTTAACAAAATGATATAGAATATTTTTTTATACCAAAATATTTATTTCTATAGATTTCAAATCAAAACTGTTTATCAATTGCTCAAGAATATATCTGAATTTCACTCTTGGTCTATTTATTTTAACAGTTATTCTTCAGAATTTGTTTACAAGTTACAAAACATTTTTTTTTATTGTTGAATTTCTTTATTTAATGCAAATCAAAATTTTTTCTTGTTCCATATAAAAAAAAATGAAAAAAAATTGAAAAACAAAATGATAGAAACCTAACTTTTACAAATTTGATGTAATAAGAGAATGCAGCATTATAATCAGAACCGATAAAAATCAGAACTTTTTTTTATCTATAATAATTTTAATATTATTTTGGTTCTTTATAATTGTTAATTAGAAATGTTTAATTAGAATCTTCATATAACGTTTATTAACCGTTATTTATGGAACTTTCTCAATCTCTGCTCTTCGTACACGCTCTTCAGCGAGTCTTGCCACGTTCTACATCGATATTATATTCACTTACAATAACTTAATCGAGGCTAGAGACGGGCAGGTAAAAATAATAATAATATAATTATATTAGCGTTTTATGTTTGGTGGTTGTATGGGTTTGTTAGAACAGAATTAGATTGATAAAATACTCAGTTTTATTTAACACGTAAAACCTCGAGAATGTAGAAACTTTAACAATTCACAAGACGCACTGCCCGTCATACGCACCAGTTTAATTGTGTTTAATTTAAACTGGTAAAATTTTTTTGGTCGTTAAATATTAAATACATTTCTTAAAAATTAGTTATTATTGTCATATATATCTTTGAAATATGTTTAATGATAAAAGATTTATAAATTTATCTGGGTTGGTCCGTTTATATTTAACGTATCTTAATCATCAGACAATTATTTTAAAGAAAATATTAACAATTTTAATCTATAATTTATGGTATCATGAAAATTTATATGCATTAACATTTTGTTAAAAAAGTTTTAAGTAATCAATTATCGAGGTTTAAATTATTTCAGAATCAATAATTAAAGTAAAAATTAAGTTGGCGGACCATTCCTTGATATATTTCAATTGCTTAGAAATTAAAATTTTAAAATGGAGGGATTAAACTGGGTGCTAAAATGTTAATTAAATAAATCTTGAATCATTTTTTCTATTAAAATCAATCGTATTTATTTATAATATTTGTTATGAACTTTTTTTTGTTATTGTTTTGAATTTCTCCATACATTGCACTAAACATGTTTTAAAAATATTATATGAATTTTTTTTAAATGTTCATTTATGTATCTATAATCGCTCCATTTTATAATGTGAAACGAAATAATATTTGTATGTGTGTTCGCTTTTTTTTTTTCGATAATAGAGACTTTATTGATTTGGTATATATGAGAATTATACGATGTATCGAAGAAAAATTGAGGAATGTTTGTATTCTGTTTCTTCGAATTGAAAGATAGTTAAAAGTATAGTTAATATTTCTTTTACATAGAATTTATCGAAAACAATGCATGTATGTAATATGTGCGTATGACGCACGCAAATGCATTCGAAACTTGTGAAGATTCTACTGAAAGTAGAACCTGAAAACGCTCGTACAAACGAGCAATAATTATTTTTCAATTATGTTTAACTTTTACTGCTCCCTCCTTCCCCCCTTTTTTTTTTAATTTTTGCCTATATTTCTCGTTTATCATTTATGTATATTTCATATTGTAATTAATTTCCCTTGTATTACTTTCTGATCTTATGTTATTTGATTTGTGGGTGTATCTGCAAGATGTGGATGAAAATGAAGTAAAATTATACATATACATATATACATATAAACTTGTAAAAAGTTATGCAAAATATGTAGCGTGTGATTTAATTTTTTTGTCTTATGCTTTCGCGTGTTCTGGCATTCTCGATGGTAAATTCAAAACCGAGTTACTTATGACGTTACAAATAACCAAAGGTATTAAAAATATCATACGTTTCGTTCTTTTTTATTTTCCTTGAATCTTTCATTCAATTATAATTTATATCTTCTATTTAAATATGTAATTCGTTTATCGAATCTATTTTCGAATATTTCTAATAATTTCTTGTGTTTCCCTTGTGATGTACGAGTTGGAAACAATATATAAAATAGTGAAGCAACGATATGTAAAAAAAAAAAAGTATACTAATTGCCTTAACGCGAAATGCCTGAAAAGAGAAAAGTTCAGTTTTTTGTGGAATGTGTGGTTAATCAAAAGAATCCTTTGCACGTGATACTTAAATAAAAGTGATGCTGTATACTTATCCAAACTAAATAAATATGTGCATATCCAAAATTGAAAGGTACGGATAAAAAGAATGAACAATGAACTTCTCATTGATGTGCACACTTCAATGACTGATAAGCTAGTTATTTTTCAAATTTTACACGAATTCATAAGCGTATAATCTCAGAACGAAGCAAGACTCCAAGCACGTTTAATACAGAAAACTAATTATATCAATTAAAGGAAGGAAACAAAAAAAAGAAATAATTAACATGAATTGCTATGTATTAAATAACTTCATATAAAGTCGAAAATTATAACTGTTTGTTTTTTTCTTCTATTCTTGTCATTGCGAACTTATATTCCCCTTGTTTCCACGTCACTTTGGGATTGTAAAATTTTGGATTTTTACATGTCTATTTTATTATTAATATTATTTTATGTTTATCATCATATGTATTATATACGATGTAACAGGAAAATGTCTGATACATCTCGTTGTCAGAAAAAATGTTTCGAGGGACAATGTAACGCCTGTTCCAAAAGTTCAATGTATTAATATCGTTATATTTTTATTGTTAGGATATTTGTCATATTTTATTCTGAAATCTCAGCATAATCTTAACAAAAAGCTTTTTACATTATATATGAATAAATATATATAAATATATATATATATATATAAATATATATAAATATATATATATTTATTTATATATTTATATATATATTTATTGATAAAAATGAAAAGATATCTTGGAGTATCATCGTAAAATTCTATCGCTTAAATTCTTCCTTTTTCTTTTCTTTTTCTTAAAAAAAAAAGCATATATAATTAAATACATCTCTTTTCTTAATTTATAGATATTCTTAAATCTTAATTAATTGCACTAGAAAGTTTCGATATTTAGTATTTTTAAGAAATTAATAATTGCTTTTTAAAAGCAATTATCGACGATTCTCCTGGATATCCTTTATAGAAAAAGTAATAAAATTATCAAACAATTATTCTTGTGAATGAAGTAACAAACAGAAAAAAAATATTCTTGGGTGGCTTAAACGGTTGTTTTTATCACGTCCTTTATCCGTATGTTATCGAGTATATATCAGGAAAAACAATTTTCTGTGAATTTTTAATCGAAACTTTTACGCCCGACGAATTAACAAAAAAGAAAAGAAAGAGAATGGAAAAAATAGAAGAGAAAACAACTTCACTAAGAAATATAATTCTGTTAAAGTAAATGTAACAAGCTCTACAATGAATCATGAAGAAGGTGGAATTCAACCTCGTTACATTTTTTGGATTGAAAAAAAAAGAAAATAAGAAGAAAAAAACAAAAAAATATGGAATAACATGAAACGCGTACGACATTTTCCCCTTTTCTATTCTATGAAGAGAATTTTCTTCTAATGAATTGAAAATTTCGATTTATATTTAAATATATTTTATGCATCATTGGATTATATCCATGCTATCGTATGGATATAAATAAATAATATATAAGTATATATATATATATATATAAAGTATATATATATACTTATATATATATATATATATATTAAATATACATATACACAAACATACATTGACGTGTATGTATACTTCTACGCACTTGTATAAGAGCAATTAATAGTTGCGTTTGTGCGTAGATTCGTCTTATTTTCTTTATTAATTAATATAAAAAACATGAGTTTACGTATCAAAGTAAAAGTTATGTAGATGGCTAAAAATAAGAAGAAAACTGAGAATAATGCGATTGAAAACACAATACACACAATTTATCCTTAGGTAAAAAATAAAAAAAATTTAAATTTAATTAAAATCTCGATAATTTATCATATTACACTCTTATTACAATACTGTTTCTTATCTTTATAATCAATTATTAGCGATTAATAGGGCTTATATGTAGATGGTGGCCCAATTGTACGGGAAGGAATCCCTTTCTTTCTATAATAGTATATATGTATGTATGTATGTATATATATATATATATACATAATATATATATATTATTATTAAAATATAATAATTTTAACGAAGGGGATGTGTCGTTGACATTAATAATATTGTAATTAACGACGCGCGAATCATTCATAAAAAATTGTACTTTGTCATTAAGATGCTATTAAGATGATAAAAAAAAAAAGAAAAAAAAGGCAAAAAAAATAATAATAATAATAAAAAGAAATAATGATGAACGTGAGAAAGGAAACTTTCTTTTCTTTTTTATTAAGAATATTTATTATACTATATTTTCCACAGTATTTTTGTACTGTGATATATACGGATGTGCATGATTAAGAACTATCGCAGCGTTGCCTTCCTCACGTTAGAATTTTATTTTCCTTAAAAAAATTTCACAATAAATAATATTTAGTGAAAGAATACGACATGAATAGAAAAAAATACAAGATCTTTTTGGTATTAAATAAGATTAAATAAGATTAAATAAAAAAAATTTTCAATTGAAGCATTGTTCGATTCATATTTTTATTATACTGAAATATGTGTAATGTTGTTATAATATGAAAATTTTTTAGTTTGTTTTAATTATTTAATAGAATCATGTCGTGTTTAAGACTTTTGTCTTGTGCATTATTTTTGTTAAACATATTTAAATATTTTAAGATCGATTGGTATTTTTGACGGAACTCTGACAAGTCTTACTTATAATCCTAGCCAAAGGAAGAAGCGAGTGGTGTACGGAGGAGAGCACGATAGAAAAATTTGTAGGACCTAGCAAAGCGCATATAAGTATATGTATGTAACTAGAAAGAAGAGTGGGTTAAAAAACAATGTAGCGGCTTTTGTAGCCCTCTAAAATCCAAATGATTTTTTTCTACATCTTCTTGTTTCAAGTGATGAAGGGTGGTGTACGGGATAAAAGGGTAGAATCAAAACAAAAATGGATGTAATAAAGCTTCCCCCACATAAGTCCTTTCTAGTTCGTCGGGCAAACAAAGCAGTGTAAGAATGAACGAAGGAAAACTGTATGTATACATATTTGTGTATGTGTGTGCCTGTACGAGAAGAACAAAAGAAAATATGTTTCATCTTTTTTTTTCTTTTTCATTTTTTCTTTGCTTATCAAATAATTTTCATTTTAAGAATTTCTCAATTGAAACATCGATTATTTTATAAATGGTTACACAACCATATATGGATTACACAACCAGGTTGAAATAAATTAGAGAAAGAAACACATAGAAAGTAAATCTTCGAATACAGATATTGAATTGCAATTAGTATTATTGCAAATTTACTGAAGTTACGAACTTAATGGCACGGCCGCATTAAGCGTGATCCACTGCCTGAGCTAAAAAAATTAAAATATAATTCATGATAAGCATTCATCGGCTTTATATATGTAAGCTTCAAAACAATGTTCACTCTTCGTTGTGAAAAAAAACGCAGATTTTCATGTGTAAATCTTTGAAAGACAAAATGGTGGTAGATGTCCTAGTTATATTATGCAAAGCTGATCTCTTTGTGATCAGTATAGTATTAGATATCGCACAATCGTGCATTCACAAGATTACCTTAATTCGGCCTTGCTCATCAATACATATAGTTAAAGAGCACTCATTTTGTCGAGAAAACTAGATTTCTGATTTTTTAATTTCGATAAAATTGCTGTCAAAAGCATCGTGTAACAATGTATTGAATTTTTGCTAACAATTTTTCCCTAAGCCTGCTCGAAAATACATAATAAAATTACAGTGACTGTTCGCGAATTTTTACCTGATTTTTAAAAAATCGAAAAAGAAATCGACCGATACAAATTGTATGGGCGTAATAAACGAAAGTGAAAAAGAGAAGAGAGAAAGAGCGAAATCGAATAAAAAAAATTATGATGATAAAACAGAAATATTCTGCGTGACACGTTAAAATGAAAAGTGTTAACGAATATTACTATTAAAGTAATAATAGGTAATTAAAATGAAATCTTATACATAATAATTATTGAAATGTAAATTGTGTTTGGTTGTATTTTGTGTTATTCGCCTCTGATGCTAAATATAATGGAAATTCGATTAAATTCGTTTATATTTATTATATAATTGTTATTATATTCGTTTATATTTATTATATAAATCATATTTTTTTAAATATTGTAATAGAATTATTTGAATTTAAATTTGGCGCTAGTTTTTAAATTAGACTTGCGCACAAGTATTAACTTGTGATTTGTTCGCTACTATGAACGTAACCGTAGAATGATTTTGAAAATACGTATTAGTAATCTGTTTATTAATATAATATGTACATATGTATCCGATAAAAGTTCATAGTTTCGCGCGTTAGCAAATATTTTCAACATTTTAAAAAACTTTCTAAAAATGGGAGAATTACTCACTCTCGAGAGTGCTAAACAAATTGCAGCTTACAAAGCAGTTGACGAATATGTGAAGGTAATTTTACTTTTGAATAAATTATGATATATTAGCAGGTTATATAAATTTACTAGTATTTTATTATTTAAATTTTGCGTACAACATTTTACAGAATAACAGTATCATTGGAATTGGTAGTGGATCTACAGTAATATATGCTGTTCACAGGCTTGGTAAACATTCTATTTTATATATAATTATGATCATTTGTAATAAATTTTTCTTGTATATTATTGTAGTTTGTATTTTATTTTTAAGACATTAATAGAGTAGACCTTTGATCCCATGAAGAGATAAGATTACTTACTAATTCAAATGTAATTGCAACAAGTATATTTTAATTCTATAATTATAAATTTTTTCACATAGATTTAAGATATTTCTAATATATATTCATCATGTATTTATATAAATAAATGATTGGAAAAATTATACTTTTCAGTTGAACGTGTAAAGGAAGAAAATCTTAATGTTATTTGTGTTCCAACTTCATTCCAAGCTCGGCAGTTAATATTAAATAATCATCTTACATTGGGTGATTTGGAGACTTATCCTAAAGTAAGAAATAATTTTATTTTTTATTTTATTATTTTTAAAAACTTCTATATTATTGTTTAAAAATTAATAGTTGGATTGTGCAATTGATGGAGCAGATGAAGTTGATTCCGACATGAATCTTATCAAAGGTGGAGGAGGTTGTTTACTTCAAGAAAAAATTGTTGCATCCTGTGCTAATCAGCTTATTATAGTAGCAGATTATACGTAAATGTATTTTTGCAAAAAAAGTATTTTTGATAATTACTTTTACTTATAATATTTAATATAATTTTAGGAAAAATTCTCAAAAACTTGGTGAACAATATAAAAAAGGTATTCCTATTGAAGTAGTTCCTATGGCATATGTTGCTATTTTAAGAAGAATTGAAGATAATTATGGAGGACTTGTGAAAGTTAGAATGGCTTTAGCTAAAGCTGTAAATATTTTTTAATAAATTTTTTCTTATAAATTAATAAATATTGCGTATATTATATTAATTACTCTTTTCTAGGGCCCAGTTATAACAGATAATGGTAATTTTATTCTTGATTGGCATTTTCCTCATGATATAAGTAATTGGGATAAAATTAATATAGAAATCTCAATGATACCGGGAGTAGTTGAAACTGGACTTTTTATAAAAATGGCAAAAAAAGTGTACTTTGGAATGCCTGATGGCAGTGTTAAAGAACAATTTTAATGTTTTATACTAACATTATTTTTAAATATGTTTATAATTCATGATATTGATTTGAATTTAGTTTAAATTATGACAAAAGGATTTAAAAAATCCTAATTTTTTTTCTAGATAATATATTTTCATTCTTGCCTTTTCATTTATGACATATCATTACATTCATATACATTCAAATCTTATTCTTTTTACAACTAGATCTTAAATAAGATTGTGTTTTATAGACTGAATTATTTTCTGTACTTTTTACATATTTATTTTTTGATTCAATATATAGTATAGAGGAACGTCTAAAATACTTAAGATCTTTTTTTGTGATAATTTTTATTCTAAGTGTGCTATAAATGGTGCTCAAATAATTAATATACAATGTTTGTATAATAATTAATCATTGTCAAACTAAAAATTAAAAAAATATAGAAATTTTTATATAATATTTTGTTTTTATCTATCTTGTTCTTCGCCATATCTATATTAAAATTTTTAAAGTATTTATTAAAGTATTTTAAATCTATTTGCTAAATATTTTATAAAGAAATCAATGAAGTACGCATCATATGAATATTCTATAGACAATCTATGATGTAAAAAAAAAAAATTAAACGCCCGAACAGGGACTCGAACCCTGGACCCTCAGATTAAAAGTCTGATGCTCTACCGACTGAGCTATCCAGGCATTCGAGGGTTGTATTTTTGTAACTAGTAAAAATATAATTTGTACAAAAAATTCTTATTGAGAATTTTATTGATTATTACAATTAATTGAATAACATATTAAATATGTATGAAAATTATTTTCTTTTTTTTTTATTTTAATAAATTATATCATTTATATTTATTTATTATATACCAATATTAGCGAAATCTAATCTAGATATAATTTTTATGTAAGCATTTTTAACAAAGCGAAATATTGATAAGATGATTATTCATTTTATATATAAATTTTTTTTATATATATATATATTATTTAAAAAAATATATATATATATTATTTAAAAAAAAATATATATATATATTTTTATAATCAAGAATAATATTAATTTAATACGTATCGCTTATTCATTAAAATCAATTATAAATTCAATCATAAATATGAATATATATTTTTGAATATATGCACAAAAAATGGCAACAAAATTTATGAAAATTTAATATAAAAAATTTTATTTATAAATTAAACATTGAAACATTAAAATAAAAAAAATTCATTTGGAAAATTCATATATGAAAAAAAAAATATATTCTATATAAATACTAAAAAAAATATTTTATTTCTAAAAAATATTTGAAATATGTTGTACGAAATATTTTTTTTTTAATTTGTATTTAATATACAATCGAGTAAATATTCAAAAAAAAAAAAATGATTAAAAATTTAAATAAAAGAGGGTGAATAAGGAGCAGTTACCAAGGATTGAATAACTTTAATGTAACTCAGCGGGTTCTGATGTGCGAACGTTGTAAGTACTTAACCCCGGGCTCCTTTCCTTTGATTTACACGAAGTTTCTTATCGGTCAACGTTTCATAAGCTGCTTCTTGCATTGATCGTTGTATAATCTTTCGATCTCCAGTTTTCAATCTTTGCATATTTATCAAATATAATATGCTATTTTTTTGGTTGGGTGTAAATGAGATAACGCCACAAGAGATAGAAAATTTTTTATTAAAATTTTTCATACTTTTTAAAGACTTATACCTTTTAGCTTTTGATAATATTTTCTAGAAAAGAAAGTTACTTTGAAATTAGAAACTACTTCCTTTTAAAAGGGAAATGGTTATTCTTTTCTTTTTAGAATTTTATTAATTCTTGTAAGATAATATAAAAAAAAGTACAGATATCATTTTTTTAATTGCTTAACATAAATTTAAAATGTCTTAAAATTGTCTCATATTTAATAATTTTTATACATTATATACATAATGTATTTATATTTTATATGTATATTATGTATATGGACTTCAATCTTTAATGCATGAACGGTTAAAATAGATGAAATGTGATTATACGAACAAAACATGATCAAATGCATAATTTCTGCATTTCTTACCGATTAGATTACAAATTACATCTTAGACTATCCACAATCTGTATAAGGGATGTTAAATGTACTGTTTCGAGGACTATTATGAATGATCATGCGTTCTTTCGGCGCATGTATTTACGCCCTCGAACGAAACAACGAAAGAGGGGATGAGTATTTGAAGAGCTGAAGCGCGATTTCATCCCTCATACGGAGACTTGACTTCTTCAGTGAGTATCAATCTTTAGCCAAGAAACTTACTTATTTGAAGTATAGAAAGTAAAATAATCGAGAAATAATCAAGAAGAATCTTTCGAGTATTACAGAAATCTTTTCTCAAGTTGCAGCTGATTTTTAGAGTTCAAACATTCGATATGAAGGTAACTTTTTTAACTCCGTTCTTTAGCTGTTTAAATTTTCAACAATTTTGAAAATATTATAATTTAATTATAATTTAATTCTCTAATAATCTAGTCGACAAAGAAAGAATTTCTTAAAATATTTTGTGAAAAATAGTTTCGTATATGAGAGTATTATTAATATTTAAAACATGTCACGATATTACATGATGAAAATCGATCTTTTAGAAAAATCTATTGTACTTAAATATGTAATATTTTTTGCATACGTTTCTAAAAATATTTTCTTAAGTTAACATAATTTATATAATTTATATAGATTATATGCATATTAATTTTCTGATCTATTATAATGATTTTATTTATTAGTTAATGCATTTCGGAAAGCTGTATTATTTTTCTCAATTTGTTTTCTCGATTGATAATATAATTTGAATTAACTCATTATAATTTTCAATGAGGATTTGTTTATTTAAACAAATATTTAAAGTAATAACGAGCTTTTATCTGATATTCATTGAGATGCTATCAAAATAAAATGAAAGTTACAATTTATTGAATTATATCATTAGATTGTTTCAATCTTTTTCATTGGTACATCATATATGCATCATATATTTACAAAATAAAATTAAAAAGTTTGATTTGCATGGATGGCGAACTTATCGCTCGAAGGGATAATCGACCAGCTAGTATCGTTCCACATTAATTAACCACAGTACAAACCTGATTAAAGTCATAAGCAGATTATAACAGTTAACATGTTTGAAAGCTTCACATATTATACTTATATAATCAACGTGCTTATTAGAAATTACGTGTGGGTCTATAATTATTGAGATTTTGTCTTGATTTTTCATCCTTTTTATTATTTCTTTGATTATTTATTCTAGATAATCAATTATGTTTGCTGTATCCTTACATTCGTATGTTTAATGAATGTGGCACATTCTGAAGAATCTCAAAACAAGGTAAATTACATCATCTCAAAGAATGAATGATATCAATAAATACTTTAATAATTAATTTAATTACTGAAATTAAATCAATTGTTAGATGGAGCAACAGTTTCTAGATGTTTTTACGACAGACGATGAATCGTTAAAAATGAAGAGACCTTTTTGCAATGCATTTACCGGTGAGATAGAATCTAATCTTCGACATATCAAAAAATACAATTATTTTAAATAATCAATTATTTTTAGGATGCGGAAAAAAAAGAAATTTCCACGAAAATCCCACTGATTCTCAGGATTTGGAAATAAATGGCAGCATCCGACTTCCGTTTTCTATCTATAAGGCGTTGCTAAGGGCAGCTACCCGAAATGTGAACGAATATCAATTATCTGGAATTCCGCAGATGTATCTATCTGGTAGAATGCCTCTTCACAAAAGAATCGATATTCGATCATCATCTCTAGAATAATTTCTAGAAAAATTTCATCGTTTGAATAAACGATTAATGCGAATTATTCGCGATGTGGAATGTTAAAAAACATATTATTTTGTTATTACATTTCATTTTTCCGTTTTTTTCATCTCAATAAATAATTTATTTCAGTGATAGAAATTATAGTTCAATCCATTTATTTAGATATTTTTCTTTTACATAATTGCTTATACTTCTAGTAAAAACTAAATAAAATTAATTAAAAAATATATTATTATCGATTAAATTGCTATATGTATATATATGTGTGTATATATATATATATATATGATTATCAGAAATAAAATCATCTAAAGATAAATTGTTAATTTTATTGTAATACTTCCTTTCCAAAGATATTTCGTATTGCTCGATAGGTGATCGATCGAAAACGGCAATTTATAGAAAAGAACTTGTCGTGGAACGCTCAATCCAACGCATTCTGGATTATCTGGTTCTCCAGTTAATTTTGGACGACCCCAAAAATATTCCGAACAAAGCATGGATGGATCCCAGATTCGTGATCGTCGATCTCGTTGCGATTGCTTAGATGAATGATCTAAAATCTGAGGATTATTTTTATAAGAAAACATAAAAAAAAAAAAAAAAAAAAATAGAATAAAGTTTGGAATTATTTGTTTTACCTCGAGACGAATCTTATAAGGAAATGGCCATTTAAGAATGGAATCATAGTGACCACGAGTTAATCCGACTCCTATGAAAATTGTACCGTCCGGAAAATATCGCGGTGTAACTTTGATGTACATGGCATATCCATTGTGGCCTACATAAAATGTTGAACTACGTATGAAACGAGCAGTTTTCCAATTGGCAAGTTTCTCATCAAAACGTTTTATTTGCCAATAATAAAAAAAGAAATTCGCGGATTCTGAAACATATTAAAACATCGTCAAAAATTTTGTATTCCGTCTTATTATTTTATATTGATTTTACTTTTATACAGTTTCCTTTATTATATAGAGAAAATATATGATATAATAATAAAATAAGATATATATATATATAAAAAGAAATAAATTTATTAAATTTATTAATTCTCTTATTCAAATTTTCTTTTTTTTCTTCTTTTTTAGCGCATACAAACCGTTTAATGTTGAAATTCTTTGAATCGTATTATTGAAGTTGTCGATTTCAAATTGTCTTGGAGTTAATATCTCACTTTCTTCGTGATAATCATCGAATAGTTTCGTTAACTTTGGCAAGTCTTTTTTAATCTCTAGAATTGTGTAAAGTAATATCTTGATTTCTTCCAATTCTTTAGTCAGATTTTTTTCTAAAGCTTGTAGTTTTTCATCGATCATTTCTATTATTTACGAATAAGATTAAATGATAGAAAATGTTGCAAATAAAAAAATTAAATAATTATTTCTTACTTGTATTGCAAGCTCCAGTAAGTATTCTTGTGACACTAGCACGTGCACTAGTAACTAATTTTTCTGTAGCAATTTTACAAGATGCTTGTTGCGTTTCCGTGACACCTTCATCACTCGATAAATTTGTATTTATTTTGGCTAAGGTTTTAATTTTTTTTAAATAAAACGTATATTCTTAAATATGCAGCATTAAAATCTTTACCTTTTTATTAATACTTACATAGTCTTGAGACGCTTACATCACAGCAAGTTAAGTAGAGCGTATTCAGATATAAGAACAACAAAACCATCGATGACATCTTGTAAGTGATTCGTTCTAAGATTATTCGAAATTTTGTCTACTCAAATAAAAATATCTCGATTTCCGGTTTTTATAAAAATAGATTCGATGGCATTTTTAAATAACTATGTCAGAATCCTTAAAATTTCAGAATTCATGAAATATATTATTTGAAACAATTTAAATTTCAATAGCTATGAGATGCAGATGTAGTTCGTAGAATGATCGCCAAAAAACTGTCCTCTATATTTTTTATAAATTATAAAATAAAGATGAATCCCTATTTGTAATTAATTTTCATATAAAAATTAAAATATTTTTTTAGATTTTTACTTGAAACATTTTTTTAAAAATTTTTTTTTATATGTTCAAGTTATTTTAAATAAAGAATTTTAAATATATAAATTTCTTCAATATTATATTAATAATAAAAGATAAATAAAATAATTAAAATAATTTTTTCATATTATATTTATATAATTTAAAAATAAAAGAATGAAAATATAATATGTGTATTACAAGCATTTATTTTATGATATAATTCCTTTAATACATTTGGCGGTTTTTTTGACAGTCGCGTAGAAACGCGCGTATATATGGATGGTAATCCTGATTTTTATCATTTATATTCCAAATTAAACTGTATTTTATAACAAAATGAGTGAAAATGTACAAGGTACATTCGTATCGGAAAAAATTTCTAAAATTAGATGGAAACACGAAGATTTTGAAGATGCTACTAATTTTATTACCGGTAGTTGGGACGATCCGGTAAGGTTATAAACTTAACCTATTACATTGTTATATACATATAAATTATATATAATTATTATATTGAATTATGTTATTTATTTACAATATTAGAATTTTTTATTTCTTTTCAGGTAAATAAAGTAACGCATTGGACATTTCAAATGAACGATGATGGCGAATCTTATCCAGCAGTTGTCTCATCCTATGCAATTCTCGGAGATGTAACTGAAATAAAGGTTTTTATTTATTACTTAGTGAAAAATATATTTGTCAATTTTTTTATTAATATTATTTTTACAGTTTATTTCGAAAGATTTTTTTGTGGTGTCAACATCTATAGGTACTGTTAGATTGTTGCAAATCCATGAAAATCCATATTCTCAATTTAAAGAACACATGTCATGGGAATTTATACACAGATTTGAGTAAGTTTTATTAAGATTTTTATTTATTTATTTTATATTGTATGTTTTATAAATTCTCTTTTAATAGTAATACAAATGACTATGCACCTTGTACTGGACTTTCCACATTCGAACAAGATATAGCTTCAGTGGGAGAAGATGGGAGAATTAATCTTCTAACAGCTGGACAGAAACAACCAGTTAGAGTTATTGGTATTATAGAATTTTATTCTATAATATTTTATTTTTATAATATTTATTTTGTATATTGTTTTCAAAAATAGATAAATTTATATTTCAGATGATGCAGATAGTTGCTCATTATATTGTATTGATTTCCTAAGACATAATGAGATACTTACAGGAAATATAAGAGGACATATGAAAGTCTGGGATTTAAGAAATGATCAAGATCTTCCTGCTACAACATTTATGCTTTCTGATCAATCAAAAGTATGATTTGACTAATGTTATTTATAAAAAATTATGTATATATTAGAATAAAAAGAAAATTATTTACAGACGGAAGCTACAAGTATTGCTCATCATCCAACTCAAAGACATATTGTAGTGGCTGGTGGTGGTGATGGAAGCTTAACAGTTTGGGATTTAAGACATAATACATATCCAATGTCTCAACTCAATGCTCATGCAAAAGCTGTTAGTGAAATACTTTTTCATCCTGATAGACCAGAAAATTTATTTACATGTTCAGGAAGTGGTGAATTATGGCATTGGAATAATGCTCAACATTCAAAGCTAAGTTTGGGTAAGTTTCATAATAAAAGTATATTTTTTAAATTAATAACATATTATCATTTTTTTTAGATCCTACAAATACACATTGGTTAAATACAATTGGTACAAATGGTAAAGTTAATGTAACTTCACTTTATAGTGCTATGCATAAGCCAATCAATACTATTGATATTGATAAATCAACATTACTTTTTGGATGTGATAATGAAGCAATGTACATTATTAGAAATATACCTCTTTAATGATATAGCTAATTATATTTTTTCTAATTATAATAGATGAAAAAAAATAAATATCTTTTTTACCTTAAAATTATTTATTTTTTTAAAATAAAATTTTTTTACCTTTATGTAAATTTGAAATTACCCGCGTTTAAACTATATTTCTTGTGTAATATTATTTCATAGTTATTTTATGGTATCTGTAGCTCCATCTGTCGTTGTATTTTGTGATTACAATTACAGGAAGCTTTAGCCTGTTAGTTTGCCATTTTGTGACGCCTTGTGTAGAAGTTCGTAAACAGATTTTGCTTTGCTTGCCTGCGGAGGGACAAGAATTATGTCAAAACGGAGAATCGAGGTTGTGGATCCGTATATTAAACGGAAAGCGTGAGTCTTTGATTCTTTTTTAATTGTAAAAATTAAAATATTCAATAAGATATTTTACCATGTGCATTGTTATAAGTTTTATAATTCTGGCACATCTCATTTAATAAATTTCATTTTTTGAAAATAATTTTTGTAAACGTAATTGTTTAGTTGAATTGTTCGTTTATATGATAATAAAATTTTATAAAATTAATATTTTGAATTCATAAAACAATCATTTCTATTGCTGTTGACTTGTTTGGTCAACTCATCCACAAAGGTTCTCAACTGAATTTCTTTTTTTACGAATGAAAAATATTTTTGAAAAAAAATAATATAAGACAAATTTTAAAAATGTAAAATTTATGGTTAATTATAAATATACTAAAGAAATTTTTAATTTAAAATTAATCATTTGTTTTTTGTCTAATTGATTTTCATAACCAACGAAGTGTTCTCAACTCTCGTTACTTTACGATGTTATCATACATATATTATATTTTATTATTATAAATAAAGCAATGTTTAAGTAATAAAATAAATTACTTTTATATATTTCATTGTTTACATATTGTTTCACAGAGATGGCTCAGCAGCATCCAACAGTACAACTACACCTTCAACAGCACCAAAAAATCAAGTTCAGATAAATCCTTATACTAGTCTACCTTATACACCAAGATATCATGAATTTTATAAAAAAAGAATCACTCTACCTGTATTTGAATATCGTGCTGATTTTATGAGATTATTAGCACAACATCAATGTATTGTACTTGTTGGAGAAACAGGCTCAGGTAAAACTACACAAATACCACAATGGTGTGTAGAATATTCAATGCGTATTGGCAACAAGGGTGTTGCTTGTACTCAGCCAAGAAGAGTAGCAGCTATGTCCGTTGCACAAAGAGTCTCAGAAGAGATGGATGTTGCATTAGGTATGTATTATTTTTTTTTAAGTTAAATGATATTTATGATTTTTAAACCAAAAATTAAGGCATTTATGTATGTTTTCCATGATAATTTTTTAAATAGGCCAAGAAGTAGGATATAGCATTCGTTTTGAAGATTGTAGTTCTCCAAAAACTATATTAAAATATATGACTGATGGTATGCTTTTACGTGAAGGCATGTCAGATCCTATGCTAGATGCTTATCAAGTGATATTATTAGATGAAGCTCATGAAAGAACTTTAGCCACAGACTTGCTAATGGGTGTGTTAAAAGAAGTGATTAAACAAAGACCAGATTTGAAACTTGTGATTATGAGTGCAACTTTAGATGCTGGAAAATTTCAACAGTATTTTGATAATGCACCTTTAATGAATGTACCTGGCAGAACTCATCCTGTTGAAATTTTTTATACACAAGAGCCTGAAAGAGATTACTTAGAGGCTGCTATCAGAACTGTTACTCAAATACATATGTGTGAAGAAGTAGTAGGAGACTTACTCTTATTTTTAACTGGTCAAGAAGAAATTGAAGAAGCTTGTAAAAGAATTAAACGAGAAATGGATAATTTAGGTCCAGAAGTAGGTGAACTCAAATGTATACCACTTTATTCTACACTGCCTCCAAATCTTCAACAAAGAATCTTTGAACCAACACCACCTACAAAACCTAATGGTGCTATTGGTAGAAAAGTAGTAGTTTCGACTAATATCGCGGAAACATCATTAACCATTGATGGTGTTGTTTTTGTCATTGATCCTGGATTTGCAAAGCAAAAGGTATTAAATTATTCTCATCTTTCTCTATCATACATTTAATTAGTTTTATTGATTCATTATATTTTTAAACAGGTATATAATCCCAGAATCCGTGTAGAATCTCTTCTTGTATCACCTATTAGTAAAGCTTCTGCACAACAAAGAGCTGGTAGAGCTGGTCGAACAAGACCTGGAAAATGTTTTAGATTGTATACAGAAAAGGCATATAAAAATGAAATGCAAGATAATACTTATCCTGAAATTTTAAGGTCTAATCTTGGCAGTGTTGTATTACAATTAAAAAAACTTGGCATTGATGATTTGGTACATTACATTTTTATAAAATCAATTTATTATTTTATATTTGTAAAATATTTTTTTTTATAATTCTTTTTTTATTATACATATTTAGGTACATTTTGATTTTATGGATCCTCCTGCACCAGAAACACTTATGAGAGCTCTAGAACTTCTTAATTATTTGGCCGCTTTAGACGATGATGGAAATCTCACAGATTTGGGTGCTGTGATGGCAGAATTTCCATTAGATCCACAATTGGCAAAGATGCTCATCGCATCTTGCAATCATAATTGTAGTAATGAGATATTGAGCATTACTGCTATGTTGTCAGGTACAGTATTATTAAAAAATATTTTTTTTACAATACTATTAGGTTCATATCTTGTTTTGCGTTTAAATTAATTTTAATACGATAAAAGCGAAAGTTACTAAGTCAGGATCATGGTAAGGTAACGTGGTTTTAAATTGATGATTGATATTGTATTAGTCCCGCAGTGTTTTGTGAGGCCAAATGAATCAAAGAAAGCTGCGGATGATGCTAAAATGCGATTTGCACATATCGACGGAGACCACTTAACATTATTGAATGTCTATCATGCCTTTAAGCAAAGTAAGTATTTTGTTAAAATTTATTATACATTTTTGTAATAATTTATCTTTTTTTCTTTATAGATTTCGAAGATCCACAATGGTGTTACGATAATTTCGTTAATTATCGATCTTTAAAAAGTGGTGATAATGTTAGACAACAACTAAGTAGAATAATGGATAGATTTTGTTTAAAACGTACTTCAACAGAGTTCACATCAAAAGATTATTATATTAATATTAGAAAAGCTCTTGTAAACGGGTTCTTCATGCAGGTAAATATAATTGAAAATAATATTTTCAAGAAAAATGTTTCTCTAACGTGTAATATTATTTTTTTTTCTCTTTTGTATGTGTTAGGTCGCTCATTTAGAGAGGACTGGTCATTATTTAACTATTAAAGATAATCAAATTGTACAACTTCATCCAAGCAGTTGTTTAGATCATAAACCCGAGTGGGTAATTTATAATGAATTTGTGCTTACGACCAAAAATTATATCAGAACAGTTACAGATATTAAACGTAAGTCATATTTTTATTATTGAATAATATAAAAAAAATTTCTTTATTATGTATACTATAAATATTATTATATATATTATAAATATTATAAATATTATTTTTTGCAGCTGATTGGTTGCTTAAAATAGCACCACAATATTATGATTTACAAAATTTCCCACAATGTGAAGCAAAGAGGCAATTGGAAGTAATTCAAGCGAAATTAGATTCAAAACAGTATCAGGAAGGATTCTAACCTCTATATATTTTAGCTATCTTTATAAATGGTGTCAAATGATTGATAATGTGTGACCTGTTTCGGTAATACGTCAGGCACACTACTCTTACAAACATAAAGTCAAAACATATATTAAACATTGTGAAATGATCAAAGGAGTAGTTGTCTGCTCTGTATTTTCACTTAAAATATGTAAAAAAAAGACAAATTTTAATGAACATTTATAATTTTGTACAAGCTATAATGAAACTTGTACATCTTTTTGGCTTGTGCCGAAAAAAATTTGAATGTTTGTAGACATCGTTCTGTCTTAATATGAAACAAATGAAATTTGATCTTTAATCAGTTAGAAGACATGTGGAAGGCATAGTTGGTTGATAAATGATTTATTTATGTACATTAAAGAAAAATTTAGTAACTAAGTAATTTTATCAGTAGAATTTTTGTTGATCAACGTTTGCACACTCGGAATGTAATATTAGATAAAAAATAGATTAATTTTTTTATTAAATGTTGAACAAATACGCCAGATAAGATGTATACAATGCTTACTATCGATAATTGAAGGACAATGACTTTACATAATCTTCAACATGAATTATATCTGTTTGCCGTTTTTTCTTAAAATCAAGTAGTATTGTTTTTGTGTTATATATTTCACTTTCTAAGTACATACAAAAACATTACATATTTATTATAATTTTACATATTAATTATGATTAAAATGTGCAAATATCTTATCTTA
The DNA here is from genome assembly GCF_048593485.1 of Apis florea. Taxonomy (NCBI): domain Eukaryota; kingdom Metazoa; phylum Arthropoda; class Insecta; order Hymenoptera; family Apidae; genus Apis; species Apis florea. Next base: position 4,046,957 of record NW_028256549.1, on the reverse strand, counting down.
CGCAATGTTTTTTTTGTTTATAATCAATATGACTTATACTATGATAATTTACTTGAAAATAGATAAAAAGATATTTCCAATTTTCAATCATAAGAAAAATAAAAAATGAAAATACATCCGTAAATAACGTGAAAAATATTTTGAGAAATCTATGTAAGTTTGAAAAATTAAATTGTTCTTATTTATAACTGCTAGCACAATATATATTGCAAACCATTATTACTGTAAGGATTTAACAACTTACAGTATTACAAGTTATCTCTACGAGACGTAAAAAGAATTAAGCTTATTATTCAAATAATAAATTTTTAATGCTACGGTTTAGAATATTACATATGTTAAAGAATGAAATGAAATTTTTTAGCTTGTTTTAGAATTGAATTATTTTCTAAATATTTTGCTGTTTGAAATCTCGTACTTCTTTAACATGTTGAATAATAGTTTCAATTTTTGTAAATAAAACATATGCAAGTATTAAAAGAACTTGTAGAATCACGAGAGTTACGGTCACAAACAGTTTTCATTGTATTGTACAACTTCATTCCAATAAAATATTAAAAATATGATTCAATTGTAATAATTGTTAATGAAAATGAATTTAATTTATAATCTTAAAATTTACGAACTTTTTGAATGAATATAATTAGAAAACTGATATATAATATCATGTTTTACGTAATACATCGAAATATATGATGGTTAAATTTCTTATCGCGATTCTTATGTTGCAAGAGATGTTTGAGAACCACTGAGAATGCACGAGGATCGCTGTATTTCATCATTCACCAATTTTTATGAAATTAAGAACTATGGCATCATTTGTGGTACCGGTTGCAACGAGATTTACTCGTGTCACGATTGATAATTTGCACAATATAAATAAAAATATTTTACTTAGGTAAGATTCTATATTTCGTAGTTTATTATATTGTTAAAATGTGTAACTTGTATTTATATTGCAAGGTACATCTAGAGGTTAGAATGTTAAATAGTGTTTATTTATTATTTTATTATCGTAGGAATTTTTTAAATAAATTGTAATATATTTAATAAAGATGATTATATTTTCAAAATTGTTAAAAATTTAAATAAAACCTTATGTAGTTATTTGTATATATTCTTAATATAAGTGTTTAATAATTCTCTAAAATAACAAACATTATTAAATAAATAATAAAAATATTAATTTCTTTTGATTTATTTTTTAAAGAAAAAAAAAACATAATGTCTTAAAATTTTTTTTTGATGATTTAAAGGTTAATTCAACCATCACATGTTTCTTGGCAAAGACAAGAGTATAGTACAATTACAGAAGAACAGAAGTCAGAAAGTGGAGAACCAGTATTGGAACTTACAGAAAATGAAAGGAAATTAAAAGCAGACATTGAACTTATTAATAAGGAATTAATGGATCTTAAAAATCATAAAAATGAATTAGAGGACAAATATAAAAGAGCACTTGCTGATGGAGAAAATCTTAGAGTTAGATTAAACAAACAAATTCAAGATGCAAAAATGTTTGGTATTCAAGGTTTTTGCAAGGATCTCTTAGAAGTAGCAGACATTTTAGGCAAAGCTACAGAAAGTGTACCTAAAAATGAACTCACAGAAAAAAATCCACATTTAAAAACATTATATGAAGGTTTAAAGATGACAGAAGCACAGTTACATAAAGTAATTAAAAAAATATGATTATATTTTCATACAATAATAAATTTAAATTATTACTTTGAAATATGTTTATATAGGTATTTAAAAAACATGGTTTAGTTTCGCTAAATCCACTGAATGAAAAGTTTGATCCTAATCAACATGAAGCATTATTTCAACAGGTAAATTTCTTCTTTTTTATTATTTATATGAACAATAATATATTAAATAAATAATAGTAATAATAAAAAACATATTTTAACATAGGAAGTTGAAGGTAAAGAACCAGGAACAATTGTAGTTGTATCTAAATTGGGTTATAAATTACATGAACGAGTAGTAAGACCAGCATTGGTTGGTGTTGCAAAAGGATAATTCATGGTTATGTTAATTAAAGTGGGATTAAATGCAATCTCATAAAAGGTACCCGTGAATGAAATATTGGCAAATATATATTGTAATTAAAATTGAAATGTAATACATCAAAGTATGAATGTCATGCAATTGATAGAAAAAAAGAAAAACAAATTTTATGAAAAATAAATTTATTCTTATTAGGTTTAAAAATATATATAATATACATACAAATTTTTATGTTTCTTTAATTAACATAAATAGATTTATATGTAATGAAGCAAATCGTTTTTTTGTCATACCATATTTTTTATTTATTACATTCCATTAAAGCAATATAGAAAGATAATATTTAATTCAATATAGAATTTATTACAAAATTCACAAAAATAAATAAATAAATCATAGAGTCAATGTAAGAAATACTATGATTCTTTAATACTATGATTCATATTATAATTTTAATTACTAATTACTAAAATAGAAAATATTTTTTTTGTGAAAAACCAATTCTATTTTAAAAATTTAACATCTCTCAAAAACTTTATATAATTCAGGTAAACTAGCTATTTGTAATATTGTTGAATCATGTGCAAAATGTTTGGGAGGAAGAAAACTTTCTTTAATTGTAGAATATAAAACATGTTCTGTAATATACTTCCAATCATGAGTATCATGTATGGCACTAATTTGACTATAATATTTTGCCGTTTCTCTACAAATATTTCGGAAACATGGTTGTTCTGTTGACCATTCTACTTCAGTAGCTAGACGTAATATATAAAGAGGAAGACCTTCCATACTTGGAAAATATTTTTCTAAAAGAATAATATAATTTTGTATTACATTTTAAATATGGATAGTTTATTAAAATATATTTACCTAATAATACTGGTAAAGATTTTAAATTTCCCTTTTTATCTATAACAATAGAAAAGTATTCTTTTAACATATCTGCCTTTTCCAATAATAATTCTTTAACACTAGTAGCTAATTCTTCTTTTGGCCCATCTTCTTCTGTCCATCCAGCTTCTTTAGTATCTAATCCTAACATAGCTAAATCATACAAAGGAAGTGCTTCCTGCAAAAAACGTATGTATATGTATGTAATGATGTAATGTTATTTATTTGCATAATTACATACCGAAAATTTAATGACTGCATAATTTGCAAAGTCATAGAGCATAATTTCATAAAAATGTTCTTCCCTAAATAAAAAGAAATATAATTCAATTTTTTATATATATTATAAAATTTTATGAAGAAAGAAAAAAATAATGCTCACGCTAATTTTTGTGTATTGCAAAGATACAAATTAACTCCGCTTTGAATTAAAGCAGAAGACTGATCTATGCAACCAACAAAAGTTAATTCTGATAAAATTTGTTTCACACCTTCATGGCATGCATCTTCTACTTCTTTTCGCAATTTTAAAACACTCGTTAATTTTACTTCTCTTCTAAAATTATTTATTGAGTAAGATTTAAATTCATATGAACATTTATTATCATTATTTTTATCATTATCATTATTAATTTCTCTCGATGTTTGTTCAACATTTTGTATTTCATTGAGTTGTTTATTTTCTTCAGATTCGTAATTTTTTATTTCTTGTTTATTTATATCATTTTTGTCTATTTTTTTTTCTTCCGATTTAGTGCTCTTATTTCCAAAGCATTTATATACTTGTTTACGAGCTTTATCTGCAATAATATCGATACATTTGTCTTTTATAGAATCTACTATATCTTCATCTATTTCATCATTTGTAATTTCTAAAATATCTTGCATACTATTTAATTTTTTTTCTTCTTCTTCTTTGTTAATATTTTGAATACATAAATTTATATTAGATTCATTAGATGCTAGCAAATCTGATGTAGATGGACTTGAATCATTTATAATATTACTCCATGGACTATTAGATTTTTCTGTTGCTGCTGTTATTGTAACATGCATTGATTTATCTTTTTGTATATCAATTACATTTGGTGTTGAGCATTGTATTTTATCTGTATTTTTTTCATTATCTACAGCATGTGTTGATTTATCTTTTTGCTGTATATCTATTGTATCTGATGTTAAACATTGTATTTTATTTACATTTTCTTCATCAGTAATATTATTTTGAGTTTTTGTATTCAAATGAGTTTGAATATTATCATCATTTTTAACATGTTTTATTTCTGTATGAATAAAATTAAATTTATCCAGTTTTTGATCAGAAGCATCAGTTCTGATCATTTCTTGAGGACGAATTTTTTTTATTTTGTTACTGTTATCTTCTTCATATTCTGGTAAAATTTCTTTCAAAACTTCTTTAGTAATATCTGCTTTTGGTAGCCGATTTTTTAAGTAAAATGTTCTAGAAGCACTATTTGCAGATAATTTTTCATCTAAAGTGAGTTTCATTCTTTCAATGATAGAATTTTCATGAAGAAATTTAACTTCATGTTTCGTCGGATGTACATTAACATCGATATTTCGTGGATCAATTTCTAAAGATATATAACACCATGGATGAGTCTTTTTTGGAAGATAAAATGTATAAAGTTCTTCTAACATTTTTTGAATAGCTGAAATAGAATATCTATATAATTTAACATTATAACTAAAACTAAATTTTTTATTTTAATAAAAAACTTCAAAACTTACAAGAAGATTTTACTAATCTGTTATTAATGAACAAGAGAAATATCATCTTTTTGTTTGTATAATTTGCATTTGTTATTAAAGCATGCATTTTAAATTTATAAGTATCATCTTTAAATTCTACTTCTAATAATTCACGAAATACAGGATTACCATAAAGTATTCTTATGTTATTCATTTTAGTTGAATTATGTGGTGTACGAATCTAAATGTTAAAAACATATTTATAAATAAAAATATTTAATTGTATAAATTTTTATATATGATAAAATACCTGAGGTGCTATTTCACCATGTTTTTTTAATACAAATCCTACATTTGCATTATGAATTGCATATTTTGTAACTACATCTGTAATTCTGTTAAATTCTTCATTTGGATTTGACAAAGCCTTTCTTCTTGTTGCAACATTATAAAACAAATTTTCAATTACTATAGTAGTACCTTGATTTCCAGCACATGATTTAAGTGGTGCTTTTAATTTACTATCAACATATGATGCTCTTAAATGAACAAAAAGAATATTTTCAATAAAATTACTAAAATTTGAGAAATGTTTTATATATTTAAACATACTTATAAGCACATTTTTCATTTGCTGTTTTTGTTGTTATTGTTAAAAGTGATATATGACTAATGCTTGCTAAAGCTTCACCACGAAATCCAAAAGTTGATATTGTTTGTAGATCTTCAAATGTTTGTAATTTACTAGTTGTAAATCTTTCACAAACAATTTCCATGTCTTCTTTTCTGATTCCTGTTCCATTGTCTTGAATCTGAATTTAATAACATTGAATTAAATTAACACAAATAAACATTAAATTATAATAATTATTTTTTCATTTAAATAGAGAAAGAAAATACCTGTAATAACTTTAATCCACCTTCTTTAGCGATGATCTGTATATTATTTGCTTTTGCATCAAGACTAGAACATTCGAAGTAAGTTAACAATGAAAATATATATATAACAATCATATGATTTTTAGATATCTAACCTGTTTTCAATTAATTCTTTTAATGCATTTGCTGGTCTCTGTATTACTTCACCAGCTGCAATCCTATTTACCACAACTTCATCTAATTTTTTAATTTTCCCAGATGGATTCATTTCATTAATACGGTTTTTAGATTTTGATCGAAATCTCGAGAAATGAGTCAAATATTAAATTAGATTAAATTATAATATGTATAGTAATTATAATATATATAATGTAAAATAATTACATTTATAATAAAGAAAAAAAATGAAAATAAAAGTCTTAATTTTAATAAGCATGAATTGTTTTCTTTTAAGATAAAAATATAATGTATACAAATTCTTTAATTTTATTTCGCGCCAAATATTTGAATTAAAATTAATAAATATGTCAACTTCAAAAAAATCATTTACCATATTAACATGAAGAGAGATATTTTTAAATACATTATTAATCTTTTTATAAAATATCAAGAAAAATAAACAATTATTTATAATAAACATACAAAAATATATACATAGTGATTTTTTATTATTATTTTTGATTATTATTATTATATACCTAAAGTTATTTTTGTATAGTATTATTCTAGTATCATATATGTAGTTATTAACATATTTAGTAACAGTCAATCTTACGTGATGTAATAGTAAAGTAATAATATCGTTTCACTGACATAAATTAAGTTATTCTTAAATTAAAATATATATTCAAAGAAAGATGTATAAATTGTTACATAAATATAACATATTTTTGGAAATTTATTTTTACAATTATCGAATTATTTTAGATTAAATATATATAATCATATTTCAAAAACTGTTAATTTTATTTAATTTTTATTTAATTTAATAAAGTTTGTTATTTGAAAATAATGTGGTATTTAAATATGCGTATGCATAAATGATTAATATTTTTAATATTTTAAATAATATAATTTAATTATCTAACAATTTGATATAAATTCTGATATTTCTATGATCAAATACAAATTTTATATATAATATTTGTATATAATATAATATTTTAATAATTTTTATTATTCATTTCTTTCAAAGAATCAAGAGAAATATAATTTATAATTATAATTATAATAATATTCTTCATAATATATATATATATATATATATTTTTATATATACAGTATATTTATTTGTCATTTATATAAATGTTCAGATTTAAATTTTTGAAAATCAATTAAATATATATTTAAATCATTTATATTTTTCCATATCTTTAATGTTATCGATATATATAATTATAACTACTTAAGTTTTATGAATAAACAAGAAAATATTTAGCATGCTAAATATAACCGCGATCTTGAACGTAATACATTCCAGCATTTTCTCGTATTTCTACCATCATATTTCTCTCTCTTTTTGTCAGTAAGTTATACCTCACTCTGATATATTTATCCTTGTTCTAGATGCATCGAAACTTCTGAGCCAATAAGAATGCGTGTTTGAATCAACGAAATGCCGTGATTGGTCATCTACAGAAACTTCTCGAAGCGCGAGGTTTGGTGTATTAAAAGATCCCCGCGCGTATCACACTCAGACAGAGTTTGGAAAGCGAGAAGTGAACGTTGCGTTTACATATAATTTATTACATTACGATTTATTCTGTGATATATACGAAACGAACGATAGAAAAGGTACGTATAATTTGAATACATTATGGTAGCATGTTTATAATTTACTTATTGAGAATTTTTTATTATGTTTAAGTGTCTAAATATACTATGAAAAGACTAACGAAACAAACATCATGAAGTTGCATCATATTGATAAAATATTGACAGATTTCGAGTTTGATTTTTTTTTTTTATTTAAAAATGATCCTTTGAAAGTTTTACCGTTGGATTTTAAAAACTGAGATTTGAATCGGATTCCACATTTATCGATAAATTTCGAGTTTTCATAAACTTATCAATTACTAACTTGAAGCAAAACTTAACAGTGTGATTTAAATTGGTTATAAATAGTACATACAATTATAGACAAATTTATAATGTATATCATCTTTCTTATTGCGTTTTATTATTCAATATCATTTTTCGAATATAAGTTTTAAATTACAAAATTAAATAATAGATTAAATTTTTCAGAATATTTATAAAAAATGTTAATACGATGTGATTTGTCTACTATATCGTATTAATTTAGACATACTATGCGAACAAAAAATATAGTTAAATATCGAATGCTAGAAGACAAACTAAATCAAATTAATTTTTTTAAAATATATTTTTATATATTTTACATATTTTTTTATATATATTTTTTCAATCACGTATTTATAAATTATATTTTTTTTTTCAGCGATAAAACATGTCGAAGGCTCCAGCAGTTGGAATTGATTTAGGCACTACTTATTCTTGCGTGGGTGTTTTCCAGCATGGAAAAGTTGAAATCATTGCAAATGATCAAGGAAATCGAACGACACCGAGTTATGTCGCCTTCACGGACACAGAAAGACTGATTGGCGACGCGGCTAAAAATCAGGTCGCAATGAACCCGAACAACACTATTTTTGGTAAGTAAAATCCAAATTTAATAATTCTATTCTTTTCTTCACTTTTCATTTCATGTATTATTTTTTATTTTAAATGTAATATTATTATTGTAATATTTTAATTATCAATTATAAAAAAAAATATAAAAAATTAAAATATAATAAAATATTGTTTTATAAAATATTATTGTTTTATAAAATGTTTGAAACAAATGTATGTATTGCAGTTTGCAAATATTATATAACAAAAAAATTACATACACTTTATATCGATCTCTTCTATATTTTTCTTCGCGAAACTTCGTGTTGACATCATCTTCTCTATATGTAAATTTGTTATACATATAGACTAAAGAATAGTAAGTCATAGTATTGAATTTCATTACTTGTGACCTTGTAAACTTTATTCTTTTGTTTCATTCATGAAAATTGTTGTGATACTTTGCGCATTACATCAATTGCGTAATATGTTATTATTTCATGTTTTTTTTTTAGTTACAGTTTTCCTTGATACATATATCTATTTTTTATTTTTATTTTTATAAAATATTTTATATTTTTTTATATGTATTTTATATTATTTCTGTTTGAAAATAAATATAATAGAAATGAGAATATTGAGGCGTAAAACATATTAATAGCAATATAAGCAATATAATTATACATTTTTTCATATTAATTTATTCATATTTCTTATTTTTTTCTTTTTTATGATATATGTATTTAAATTGTTATTAAATTATGATATATGTTTTATTAAACAGATGCGAAGAGATTGATCGGTCGTCGCTTCGATGATACAACAGTACAAAGTGATATGAAACATTGGCCATTCACGGTGATGAACGATGGAGGAAAACCAAAGATCAAGGTTTCGTATAAAGGTGAAACAAAGACTTTCTTCCCTGAAGAAGTGTCTTCGATGGTGCTCACGAAGATGAAGGAAACTGCAGAAGCGTACTTAGGAAAAACAGTTACCAATGCTGTTATTACTGTCCCCGCATATTTCAATGATTCACAAAGACAAGCTACCAAAGATGCGGGAGCAATAGCAGGCTTAAATGTTTTAAGAATAATTAATGAACCAACCGCGGCGGCGATTGCTTATGGCTTAGATAAAAAAACTGCAGGTGAAAAGAATGTATTGATCTTTGACTTGGGAGGTGGTACCTTTGATGTGTCCATATTGACCATCGAAGATGGCATCTTTGAAGTGAAGTCAACAGCGGGCGATACTCATCTTGGTGGTGAAGACTTCGATAATCGGATGGTGAATCACTTCGTCCAGGAGTTTAAGAGAAAATACAAGAAAGACTTAAGTTCGAATAAGAGGGCCCTTAGACGATTGAGAACCGCTTGTGAGAGAGCAAAGAGAACTTTAAGCTCTTCAACACAAGCCAGCATCGAAATCGATTCTCTTTTCGAGGGCATTGATTTCTACACATCGGTTACCAGAGCCAGATTTGAAGAACTTTGCGCGGATCTATTCAGAAGTACATTGGAACCGGTCGAAAAAGCTTTGAGAGATGCCAAGATGGACAAGGCTCATGTTCATAGTATTGTTTTAGTCGGTGGTTCTACCAGAATACCAAAGATTCAAAAATTACTACAGGACTTTTTCAATGGAAAAGAATTGAATAAATCGATCAACCCTGATGAAGCTGTTGCTTATGGCGCAGCTGTACAGGCCGCTATTTTGCATGGTGACAAATCTCAAGAAGTTCAGGATCTGTTGCTATTGGATGTCACTCCATTGTCTCTGGGTATAGAAACAGCTGGTGGTGTGATGACAACTTTGATCAAGAGGAACACGACGATACCAACCAAGCAAACACAAACCTTTACTACCTATTCCGATAATCAACCTGGCGTCTTGATTCAAGTATACGAAGGAGAGAGAGCTATGACAAAAGATAATAACATTCTTGGAAAGTTCGAACTTACTGGCATTCCACCTGCACCTAGAGGTGTTCCTCAAATTGAGGTCACATTTGATATCGATGCTAATGGTATGTGCATTATCTTTTTTTCAGTACAATATTTCTTTATAAAATATCATCAATATATTCATTAATAAATTAATAAATTTTCCTTTTTGACATATTTATAGGTATTCTGAATGTATCCGCAATTGAAAAATCAACTGGAAAGGAGAACAAGATCACCATTACGAATGATAAAGGCCGGTTGTCAAAAGAGGATATCGAGAGAATGGTGAACGAAGCAGAAAGATATCGTAATGAAGATGAACTACAACGTGAAAGAATAACTGCCAAAAATGCATTAGAATCTTATTGTTTCAATATGAAGAGTACAATGGAAGATGAGAAGATCAAAGATAAGATCGATTCAACGGAAAAAGAAAAAGTCATTAATAAATGCAACGAAGTGATTTCATGGTTGGATGCAAATCAATTGGCAGAGAAGGAAGAATTCACCGATAAGCAGAAAGAACTGGAATCCGTTTGCAATCCTGTTGTCACTAAATTATATCAGGGAGGAGCCACACCTGGAGGGTTCCATCCAGGTGCTGCTGGAGGCGGTGGTGCTGGAGGACCAACCATCGAAGAAGTAGACTAAAAAAACAAGAAATCATCCATAACATTAAATATCTTTTTCGTTTCATTGTATTTATTTCAACTCAAACTTTGCACAGTCATGATCATCAATTTTCATATTTGTTTACATTGATAATGCATATTTTTTGAGATCAGAGACTTTATTTCCTGCAAGAAAGAGATTTTATTTCTTGTATTTAAAAAGATTGGTAATATAAATTTGTTATAAAAAAAATCATTATATTTAAATACTTATTTTTATATTCTCTCTATTTATTAATTTTTTTAATCAATCTATCAATGTTCTTGATATTTAATAGTTTTCTGGTTTGCAGAATTGAACCAGAATGATTAAATACGTGGTGATAACGCTGATAAACTGAAAATGAGTATGAAAAATTTACAATATGGAAATTTACAATATATTTATAAATTGGATATTATAATACTTACTTTGGTTAGTAAAGAATTATCCATTTCAAAGAAATTGCACGCGGTAAATGTAATTCTTGTATTATTGTAATGTTAACAAGAAATCATTGATCTCATTTTGAATGCGATCACGTTTAAAATTGGATCTTAGAAGACTTTCCATTCCGAATGTATTCAAATTCAATGTGGCATTATTATTACGTTCACTGTACACAAATTTCTAATTTTTGTGATTCTTTATTACGAAAATTTATTACGAAGAATGCTATTTTGTTAAATTTAATGGAATGTTGGATATTCAGTTGGAAATTTCACAAATTCGCTGACGTGTAATTCAATTTTATTTATCTCTCGATGGATCAGCGTACATATCCAACACATCAAAGTGAACTGGCTACCATAAATTATCCAAATCACGTTATTCAGGAATATAAAACCATTTTTCTGCTCTTCGGCGCCCATATAGATTCTGAACAGCTTCGAGACCATCATTATAAAAGAATTTGTAGAACATAACAATAGATCTATGCCATAAATGTCGTTTTTTTACTGACATCATTACGGAACATAATTCTACAAGAATCACAATTTAATCAATGAGATTGCATAAATGCGTCATTTTTAATAATAGCGTCATTTTAATAATAGAGTGAGGGACGGAAACAAATTTTTTTTTTTAAAATAAAAGATGAAATCTTCAAAATGACGTACGCTCTATCCAATTTACGTCACTCACTCTAAATACATATGCCAAGAATTAAGGCTAATATCTCGGCTACGTGCCATTGTACCATTTCCTAATTCTCCTGATTTTCAAAGCAATCCACGAGATCGTTACTTTTTCATCCAACTGTTTGATCATCTTGTTGACCGCTCTAAATCTGTGGCATATCATGTATACAACGATATCGAAACTGTTTATTAAAGTTTGCGCGATATATAATAAAGAAGACGAAGTATAATAAAGAAGTAGATCGGATACAAAGATTTGATCAAGTGCGGTGAAATAATAATAAAATGAAGGATATTGGACCGCATAATACGACCATAAGAATAGCCAGGATTTGACTCATCTTTGCGTATCCATCTTCGATCAATTCTTTGCCGATATTCTTATCCAACGATGTCTTACTACAATGGTAAACGTAATAATATGCTGCAAGATGACACACGGTCTCGTTCATGAAATGAAACGTGATTCTGAACAGTTCACTGGTGAAATTGGCGAAATCCATTGCGCTAAATCACCGAGCAAACGCCCAAGTGAATCATTCGAGAGACGATAGATGATCCATTTTTTTGGACAATTCTTCGATCGTCGCAACTCCAACACCTAACAATCAAGAAACGTATTATTATCGGACGTAACGTATGTTCTCGAATCTATGAATCCTCTATTCCTTTATCTCTTCCTCCACGACGATTTATTCTTCCAAAGATGAACAGAAGTCTCGATTTCGTTTGAAAGTTTCCTCGAGACGAGATACTTTAACTCAAAAGCAAAGCAAAATACACTGAATTCTTGATCCGTGTCCCCACATATTCGTCGTTTAATAAACACACAGATTGAACGCGATACGAGAACGCGATTCATACAGAATTCAAGAAAAGTTGGAGAAGATTTATGCATGGCAACACCATCAAGGCACTTTCATTTTTTGATGGAAGTAGAATAAGCGAATTAAATTAAACGCACCAAAAAGGACACGAATGGGACAGAGGGTCCATCATTTGTTCCTGTGATATGTGTGTATATATCGAAAAAACGAGCTTTATTTGCCCAACGACTATATTACAATTTTATTATACAGTAAACATTTAAAATGGAATAAAACGATAACTTTGAACATCGACCGTCTTTTTTTCTTTTTTTTTTTTTTTTTTCGTTTCTTCGGTTTTTAGAAATCAGGCGGCGGGTCGAGTTGAATCATCTTGCAATAATAATAATAATAATAATAATAATAATAATAATAATAATAATAATAATAATAATAATAATAATAATAATCATGATAATAATAATGATAATAATATGCGGGTCGTGGCGAATTAAAACTGTTTCGTGTGTTATTATTAACAGCGATTGGCATTCGTTCGAACACGATCGATTCGATAAATTGGGTGTGTGCAATCGTCGCCAAGTCGTGCGGTGTTTTATGTCCCATTTTTTTAAATTTCTTTTTTATTGTTTTTTTTTTCTTTTTTTCTTTTTTTTTTTTTTTTCTTTTTGCGGGTGAGGATTCCGTGTATCGTGTGTGTCTGTGTGTAACAATGAGTTATTTCGTTTGCGCAAGGATTTACGTAAACGTAGAATCGTGCAGTCCCAAGAACAAGTCCTTAAGACTCTCGTTTCTACATCCGTTTTTTTTCCTCTTCGCTTTTTTGTATTCTTTTTCTTCTTTTTTACTGGCTTTTTTTTTCTTCTTTTTAGATTTATTTAGTTATTTATTTGATCGGGAAAGGCAGCGTAATTATTCGAACACGAGATGTCGATATACGTTTTTTCTCATTCTTTTGTTAGATTACTTCCTCTTTCTTGCGACAGGGGGACGTCTTCGTTTTTTTCTTTTTTTTTTTTCTTTTTTTTTTCAATCATCAGTTTCTCTCCTCGGTGAAAATGCAACACAACCCCTCGTGCATGTTCGCTTTCTTACGTATATACATGTATATATAGAATATGTATATATAGAATATATATATATATAATTTTAACGATTTTTTTTATCTCTACTAATTTACAATTGGCGAGCCGAGCGACTCGGAAAAATCATATGCATCGATGCAACGAGACGGTTTTCATTGGCATTTATGAAACGAGTGTAACGTAATTCATTAATTATTTATAATAAAAAAAAAAAAAAGAAAAAAGAGAGAGAAAGATGAAAAGAATATACGTTGATTTCCTTTAGTTTTCGCTTGTTTCTTCTATCGCAAGAAATAAAATTTATACTTTTCCAACGTTTCGTGATTGTATACCATAAAATAACGGCATTCATCGTAGATCGTTCAACGAAATATTTTTCATTACTTAACTTTCACGATGTACCTCGAACGAGTTTCTCCATTCGAGATAAATAATTTCGTACCTCTGTGAAGTATATATATATATAATATATATATTTGGGAAGAAACGAATTTTTCTTTATTTTAATCTCGATAGTTGTGTTTTCCACTGAATTTTCTTTTTGGTCAATGTGTGTTTGTTCGAAGAAAAATAGAGAAACCGCCCGTGCTTCACGCAGTTTCGGTCGCAGAAAAGCGAGATAACGAGATCGCAATAGTCGTAGCACAATTTTTTTTTTTTTTTTTTTTTTTTTAATATTTTTTTAGCGTTTCTTATACAATTCTTGCCGGTGCCACATCTTGGTTTCGTCCAAGCACCAGCCCGATATTTTTTTCACTTTTTTCCCATTTGGTTCTCACAGAGTAGTTTACCTAAGATTAGAGGTATGTTTAGCCTCGACCCACTCGAGAATGCCCTGCCAATTGCATTTTGTCGCAGAAAATTCCGTTCAAGCAAACGAAATGATCAAACGCATTGGTATCGATATTTTCACGTGAAACGAAATATTTTTGAATTTGTGTGTTTTTTTTTTGTGATTTTTAAATACACGTGTAAATGGATTTACTTTTAAGGGTAAACACTGACAAATGTAATTTCGCTTTTTTTTCTTTTTTTTCCTTTCCTATCGAATTCTGCTACGCGGATCTGAGTATACTGAGTGTGTGATATATAATAAATATTGGAATAATTATTTTGTTTCTTGATATCTCGAACGATATTTTTAAAGTTTGAATCAATTTTTTCGTTTCGTCATTGATATGTGATCAAGTCGATAAGATTTAAGTAAAAAGATAATAAATGCGAAAGGAAGAATTGTGAGTTTGTAAAGTTTGATAGATAAAAATCTTCGTTCGTAACGTGATATTTCGTAAAACAATTACTGATATGTAAGTAAATCGTAATCGTGGTACCGAGCATTCAAAAATGTTAATTCGAATCTTGACCTTTATCTTGTGTTCAATCAATTTTATTTATTCTCGACAATTTGTCCGTGAATTTTACGTAAAAAATTCTGTCACAGTTCAACCAATAATTCTAATCGAAAATGCTTAAAAAATACCGTAAAAAAATCACTATTTGGATAGATACCAATTTTATTCTTTCCCTTGTAAAGTGATCGTGAAATTCGAATTCGAGAAGAAAAATCTTCTCGAATCTTCATCCTTTCCGTATCTTTTTCTTCCGACAAGAAGAACAAGTTAAAAAATACGATCGAATTAATATATCTCGTCACATTTTCGAAATTATATCATCACGGACAAGGAATTATTTTCGCTGCTGGATCAGAATTCTCGCGAAATCTCTGCACCTTTTCTAAGCATCCAACACGTACCACCCCCATGTTCAGGTACTACTTCATATACCCTCACCTACGTTCAGGTACATTCCTGAATATTACGTATTCTAGAGTTGAACGATCTTAACTGGTTCGATCTTATCAATTTTTATTACTGAAAGCTGTACCTTTCGTACCTAGGTAATAAAAACATATCATTTTTTTTAGAATAAATTCTAGGCCTGGCTCGCGCGTGGCTCAAGCAAAACTTCAACTTTAACAACACTGCATGCCTCCTTTGTACCCATTTGTGTATCTACAATTTTTTTTTCATTCGTTCAAAAAAAAAAAAAAAAAAAAGCACCGTGTCCGTGACAGAGCATTTTTTTTCTTTTCTTTTCTTTTCTTTTCTTTTCTTCCTCTCCTTTGCATTTCGTATTTATATTTCAGCCGCTCGCTTCCAATTAACCGTTCTCCGCCATTTACTTTTTACTCGAGACATTTTTTTTTTCCTTTCGTCTCTTTTCTTTCTTTTTTTTTCTTAGCTTTATTACGGAACTGTGCTGCTACGTAATTCGTGTAATGAAAATTCGTCGCCTCTTCGCTTCGTACCGTTCGATTCGAGTCACGTGAGTTATTATATTAGTTCATCATAGATAATATATTATGTCCTTAACTACACTTGAAAAATGTCACCGGTGGCGCGGGGCGCGATGTTCGTTTCGAAGATGGACGTTGTCGAGGTTGTGACGGGAGCCATTTCGCCGAATCTGCTCGCGTTTACGTTGGTTGTCGTTACGGCCGTTGTTTTCATCGACGTTTCTTCGGTCATGTCCGATGTCGTCGGCACCTGCTGATGTGATCCAAGCATTTCAAGTTAGAATTCATAATTGATTCGTCGAGTTAAACGAGATCTTAACTTAATCCTAATCTTAAAAATTCCATTCCACTCGTAATTGCAATTCTTCAAGTCTGCAAAAAATGGGACCGATATGATCCTTTCGAAATTGAGAAGGCAGATCTTTTAACTTGATCTTTTTCATAACTCTGTTGTAACAGAGTTTCAAGTTTTCTTCAATGTGGATTACCACTACTAATCTGGATCGCTCAAGATTACTTTTGATAGATATGGATGAAGACACTTACTCTTAAAGAAAAAGAAAAAAGAGAGAGAGAGAGAGAAGAAATCGTATACACGTGAACAATATACCTCGTTATAAAACACTTCCTTCCCCTCCTCGACGGAAGGCAACAGCTCGTCCATGGAATGAGGGGTTCTAGGGCTAGGCGTAGGGGCGATCTGTTGCTGCTGCTCTCGCTGCTGTTGCTCCCGCTGCTTGGCCAATCTCAACTCCTGCAAAGCTTGCCTCTGCTCCTTCTCGTTCCTCTCTTTCTCGAGCCGTCTCGCGCTGTAACTGCGTGCCGAGGACGTCGAACTGTGAACCGACGTTAAACTAGGGCGACGTGAACCTATCGGGGCGAAAACAAGGGTACAACAATTTAATTCGTGGAACGAATTCGAGGGCGCGCTACCCTCGCCCCAGTTCCCCTTCCCGCTACGCTAAGAGTCAATTAGCTAGGCTTGGAGATCAATCAGAAATACGAAATCTAATTGCAACTGCTCGGCTAAATACCAGCGTTACTCCCGCTCATTTTTGCCCGAATCGTTTCCTCTATCGATAACGAGCGTTACCGATCCCGGCTGGGGTCAAATCCAACCGGATCCCTCGTTCACTAGCTAATTCTTCGAGATACGCAAGCTGGATGATCGCATCGGGAGGGAAAAATCACAGGGAAAGGTGTAATAAAGGCGTTTGACGTGATCATTTTCGAGAAAGCCGAGATGAGAGGAGAAGGAAGTTCACGTAAAGTTGAATAGAATTTATAAATTGGGATTAAAAAAAAAAATAAATAAACACGTAGAAAAAGATGGTTGCCGAGAAGAAGAGAGGTATTCTTCAAAGAGGATCGAAAGGGTGCAAAGTGTGTATAATATAAACGTGTTCGAATAATCGATTGTATATACGCTATATAACGTGGACGTTTTGAAGTTCGGTGTTCGGTCGTGGAGCGAGTGTGCAGATTCGTGTAGAGATTATCAGCGAGCATCGCATCGTGTTGTGGATAATGCAGGAAGAATGAATACAGAAGCGGTTCCCTTCAGAAGCGCGAAGCAAGCAGAGCACGAAAGCGAACGCTCACGATCTCGCCTCCCCGCATTTTCGTCCTCTATCGCCGAATCGATAAACGCGGCGAGAAACGATCCTTCTCCGCTCGCGCGTTGCTTTCATCGATGGTGGACTGTGTACGACGCATAATCTCGAGCGGACCTTGATTCTCGATATAGAAACGAATTTTTAAGAAATTATTATATACGCGGACGAGAGTCATCGTGTGGATTATATACGAATTGTTCAAGTGTTTCTAATTCAGGGAGAGCTCGTTCAAGAGTTCTTATTGATTGACTACACGAAGAAAGAAAATGCGACGTGGAAAATGCCAAGCCAGAGAGAGAAAGAGAGTGACAATGTACACGCGTGCATCCTGTTGCACAGAAAGAGATTGAAGCGAAGCTTCGGCTCGAGACGTGTGTACGTTTTGTCCTTCGATTTCTAGCAAGCGCATTCAGCAAGTTGAATCCGTGCATATTTCCTTCCTTTCCCCCTTTTTTCTTTTTTTTTATTGTAATACGATTTTCAGCTTCGAGTTTTTTTTTCTTTTTTCCTTTCTTTTTCATTCAATCTTCGCTCAACGAATGCCGCGCCATCTCGATCAATCGCGTCACTTCTCTCTTAATCTCCGTAATTCCGTATCATTATTTGTATACAGATATCATAGATTATATATAATTTTAATACAAGAGGTTATTATCGCGATTGTTATGATCAAAAATGAAATCGACATTCGCCCGCGTCCCTTCCAATCCATCCCGATTACGATAAATATTCTCCGTTAACAGCGTTGGCCACTAGTCGAAATTTCTAAAATTGCTATTACAGGCACAGCACACAGAGACACACAGAGAAGCGGGGGAAAAAGCAAACGAACAGGCAAACAGAAGAGGAATATCGTATTATTTTCTTCTTCCCTCTGCTGAATTCTTCGGCGTTCGTTCTCGTTCGCAGCTTTCAAAAAAGAAGAAGAAGAAGAAAAAAAAATAAGCGACGTTCTTGAAAAAAAGTGCAGCAAATAAAATGTAGCAGCGGAAAAACGTAGGCAGGCTTAATTAAAGAATTCAAACCCACCGCCCACCCCCTCGATTGCGGGCGTGAGAGAAGTAAGTTTCTCGTTCAAAAGTTCGACGTGTTGGTTAACTTTGAAAAGAGAAAGAGAGAGAGAGAAAGAAAGAGAGAGCAAGAGAGAGAGAGAGAGAGAGAGAAAGCTGACCCCTCGCATGCGAACCGGCACCTGTTTTTGCGTGCGTGTGCGGCGAGCTAGCTAGTGCGTAAAGATTTCGTGTCTCTCTACGTCTTACCAGAGAACGTTCGTTCGTTAACGAGCAACGAAATCGGCCGCTGCCATCTTGCTATCTCGTAACACACTCGTGCAGCGCTTTATATATATATATATATACATATATATCATATATATATATATATATATATATATATCATTGGATACACATTAGATTCACATATCACGTGACAATGTAGCATTTGTGTTTCTTTCGATCCACGATAATGATAAATATGCCACACGTAATAATGTGTGTACACATGGTTTTCTTATCGTTGCATTATTATTATTTTTTTTTTTTTTAACATCTAATCAGAATGAGTGTGTAAGATACGATTGGGGAGGAGTGATACAGATTTCTTTTCTTTTTTTCTTTTTTTTTTTTTTCTCTCTTCTTTGTTTTCAATGTAATTTTGGGTAAATCCGTATCGGTAGCACCGTCACGGCCATTCGTCGGTGAGAACAGTAATAATAATAATAATAATAATAATAATAATAATGATGATGATGATGGTGATGGTAATAATAATAATAACAGTAATAATAATAATAATAATAATAATAACAATGCATGGTATGGAATCGAAAGTAAAAAAAAAAAAAACGACATTCTATAATGTCGGAGAACAAGAGAGAAAGAAGGGTGGGCTATTCGTGTCAAGGAGGATTAAACGTGATCGGATCTCGCGTTTCCCTCGTTTCTGTAACCCTCGTGGACGATACTTCGTGTAATCAAGGATCGTTGCAAAAGGGGTCAGACGAGGAATAAAGAAACGTGGGAGACGCGAGAGGGAAGCTGGAAAAGGGGGTGCTAAATATCAATAACAATGACTACGACACAACAGCGATAACGGTGTGGCACGACTCAAAGCACCACCGCCATCTTCTTCTTCTTCTTCTTCTTCATCGATGTCGCCAGTTCGGAGAGGCGACTTGCAGTGTGCAGGATTCGTAAAGGAAAAAAGAAGAAGAACGAAAAAAAAAAAAAGAAAAAAGAAATAACAATAGTAATAGGAAAAAAAGAAAAAGAACAACATGGAAAGTGATTTGAAGTCAAATCCCACTGTACGATAGACGAACGATGAAAGAAGGATACGATGAAAGAGGACAGGAAAACCGGAACGAGAAGAAGAAGACGAAGACGAAGAAGAAATAGAAGAAGAAATAGAAGAAGAAGTATTAAAGGGAGTAACAACGGACGCACAGGTGGTGAACACAGAGTGTGAGAGATGCGGAGAGAAAGAAGAGAATAGAAGAGAGAAAACGAAAGAGTTAGAAAGATCGTTGATCGTCTACCGAGGCCGTCGGACGATCCCTCAGCAACATCGCTAAGGGTACGTCGATGCTTGTTCCCGCCTTTGGTCGCCTGCAGGTGACACGATATAAGCAAGATGGCGGCGGCACGTGCCGCACCTGCTCTCGACGATGGTACCAGGGGACCACGGCTACCACCGCTGCTAGGCCTCCTCGAGAATGCATAGGTCAACGGTCCTCCGGTGCTGCTTCTCTGACTCGAACGCGAGGATGGTCGGCCACCGTGAAGCGTCAATGGAATACCTGTTGGATCGTTTTAATAAAAAGTTTCGTTAAAAAATTTGTAATACGATACCAAAGGAGAACGTTCAACAACGACCAAATTTCTCACGCACTTCGACATTAACGTATTTGGATACGCGTCGACTACAAATAAGAAAAGGAACTCGGCACTGATCCGTGCAACTATCGTTAGGGATCGTTCTAAGATTTTTCTCAAGGTCTGAAACGAGGGTGGAACGAAAATAGACGCGTTCGAACAGGGACGGTGTTCTTCATCGATACTTAGCCTCTATCGATTTCACGGAATGAGTTCTTAATGGGGTATAGCGCGTATGTGTGTGTCCCTGACACGTTCACGGCGATTGAATTGAATTGAAGAAAAAAAAAGGAAAAAAAAAAAGGAAGAAAAAAGAGATCGACACAATGAAGTAAAAGTTAGTTTCGCTCGGGCTTCTATCCCGAATACTCACCCGTGTCGCTGGAGAAGAGCATAGGAGGCGCGTGATTGGCGTTGGCATAGTGCCGCGGTCTCGAGTATCTCGCGCGGCTGAATAACTTGAGCACGAAGCATATCATCGCCGTGAATACCGCTATTCCCGATGCTATGCAGAGCAGGGTCGGAATATCTGTCGTTATCAGCACCAGATCTGCCAGCAAATTAAACCACCGCAAACACATTAATTAGTAATCTTGTACGAATATCAATTTCCATCAACACGATGGATTTGAAACGAGGAAGAGGAGTTAAGATTTTCTTTAAATCGTGCGATACGAATAATATTCGAGGGCTATCAGTGTCGATGACAGTATTACGATATACCTTCGGCGCAGAACACCTTCTTGCTAGGCCTGGACAAGGAAACCCTATGGTAACCCTCTTCGCAGTCGCATACGGCATTGTGTTGCACCTGGGTGCAGGTCGAGTGTTGATCCGCAAAAGTGCAACTCGCGCGATAGAAACATTGCTCCCCGAGTCTTTTAGCTGGAAAAATTTTATCATTTCTTATTATTTTTCCCTCCCCCGATTATTCTCGTAGATAAGGTGAAAATTAAATTAATCGTGCTATTACGAAAGAGTATTACGGGGGGAGGGCGGAGGGAGGAGAGGTAAGAAAATAGACGACGATTCTTCGTTCTCTGTTATTCGACGTATGCGTATCGAATAAACGACGTACATACGACGTTTCTACGCGTAAAATATTTTCTTCTTTCAACGGTTGGATCACGGAACAATCGACGTTTATTTTTTCTTCGCTTCGTGCTTTTTGCACACGTGTGTGCGCTTCTCGCTACTATCGGAACGACCTATTTGAACGAAGTGGAAATTGGAAATATCATCCGGTGCAACACGGAGTACGTACGTTTGGCACATCCTTTCGAGGGGCCGAGACGAACTGGATAGAATTTTTCACACTCGCAAAAACCAGTGACGGTGTCGCAGAACACGTGTTGCAGTTTCGGATTGCACGAGACATCGCACGGCGAGCCCAGCTGCTGCCCCTTTGCTGAAAACAGACAAAATCGATACCACGCTAGATTATCTACGACGTTTCTCCATGAGTAGATGAAATATCTAGGTTGATTTCTTAAAATAGCTCACGCTACTCATCCAATCATCGACTAGTTACGCCGCGAGGCTCGTTCTATTCAAAAATTTAATCGATTCAAGAGTACGGAGTAGAATTTTATATCAATTTTATATCAAATCTTCGTTTAAATCTTGTGTGCAACGTACACGCATGCATATATATATGCGATATATCTGTAACAATTATAATAAACGCGCAATATTTTATCATCGATCATATCTTTTCCGTGTCAATGATTCAAAAAACTGCGAATTTCGAGTCGTTATAATGTGCACGCACAAACAGTTTTTTTTAAAACGAACTTTCCAACGACTCGCGACCATTTCGTTTGACCCTTTTAATCTAATTAAAAAAAAAAAAAAGGAAAATATTCCTTTGTTTACTCGTTCATTTTAATTAAAGGAACATATATATTCGAGGTACGCGCGAGTTAGTTTATCGAGCGATAATACTTTCTTACAAAAGAATCACTCGCGAATAGCGCTCCCCCATTATTTTCACCATTGTCACTTAGTTTTCCGATAAAGATATCCTCCTCTTTCAACTATTATATCCCGGATTCGATACACGCCTCTTGTCCTCCTCTTTGACAACGTTGTCACGGGCGTTCGAGCCCCTGAATAAGCGCATACATTCTGAACGATTAATGAAGCAAAGAAGCCATTGTTACACACTCTATCCAGGCCACTTTCTCGCATCAAAAGATGTTTGATATCTGGCGCGCCTTTGTAGACTACGTCGAGACTGCGTCCTTCTCGCGCCGTCGATTTTTCCAATGACGTTTTCCCCACGCGAAATTGAAACGCTCGAGTCGAGGCAATAGTTTACGACACATTAGACCATCATGATAAATTGAACGATTTTTCCTTTCTTTCTTTCTTTCTTTCTTTTTATCCTCTTACCGTTCGAGAAGAGAAATTAACAAAGCTAAATCTCCTTGGGATATATAATTGCCCCATTCGCATCGGGTTACTAGGCGCAGGCATCGCGCCAAACGGCCTATCGATCTTTTCCTTAATTATCGCATTATATCGTTATTAAACGTCTCGTGACTTTGGGTCGTGTTTAAGGAGGCTGCTATCGCGGTGATCAGCTTGGTTGGCAAACGTTCAGAGAACGATATATGGATACTGTTATAGACATACTCGTGTCGTGTTCTCTTTACCCTTAATTAACCTTCCGACCGAGGATTCCCGTGGAATTTCGACTTTTGCCTGGAAATAGATCCGATTGATCGTTACGAACGCAATCGAAAATTACGGAGAGATTAATAAAGGAAATGTACGATTGTGGTTGCGACACGTGATGGATTTCGCAACATTTCGTTCTCTCGTCGTCGACCAGATCTATTTAATTTATTCGTTAAAAAAAAAAAGAAAAAAGAGATTATCGGCGTGTCAATCTTAATTCTGAAATGAACGATCAGAATCGAATTCTGGAATCCACGTTATTACAATCGAACGTTCGAATTATGGATGAACGGGGAGAATCGATGGAGTGTACGAGAAGTTGCTGCGTCACGTAAATAATAGAGTGGTTAGGATTATGCTTTTTGACCTGGTTCAAGAAGTTCACGGCACGATCATAAGGGTGCGGTTGTTCGCCCAATCTCGATCCGAGTTCTCGTTAAGTGGAGGTTTCTCGGTGAATGGGTCGAGGAGTGAATGACGCACGATATTTTCTTTTTTAAACTTTTTTCCTCGCTCCTCTTTCACCGAGGTGGGAGGGAGATGGGTGTAGAGAGAGGGAGAGAGAGAGAGAGAGAGAGAAGAAATAAAGATCTCTTTGAAATCTCACGCAGATGCAGCAGGCGATGTACAAACTCCCACAGACACACGGAGGAGAGAGAGAGAGAGAGAGTTTGCAGCATCCATTAAAATCAATACCGGCAGCGTGGTTGGCGCGAAAATCAAGAAGGAAAGGAGTTCCTCTCCTGTTTACCTAGACGCAGGCGCACTCGCGAATCTGGACGTGCAATATCTTCTCGCCTTTTCTCGCCTTCTTCGAATCCGATCTCGTTCTACGAACGATACATCGTCGGGGATCACGATGAGATTTATTAGATCTATTCGGGGAAATGGATCGAATCGTTCTTAACGACCTTAGAAAATTGTTCGTTACGTAAGAAGATTCGTTGCTTTGATAGCTAGGTTTGAGAAGGGTTGAGAAGAGTGGTGGTGGTGGTGGTGGTGGTGGTGAACTTTGCAGCGTTTCGTAACATTTACCTCGGCCTCCTCGTTGGACTTAATGAGGCCTGACGAGGGCTACTTATCATCTGACGAAGAGAGAACGTCTATATGACGATAACAATGACAGTAACAAGTGTTTGCCCTGCTGGTTGAAGGTTCTGGAGCAAGAAGTGTTTGCACATCCGTATCGAGCAGGCGCGGAGAAGGCGAGGCGAGCGAGAATCTCACGCGTTTCTTCGATCGTCCTTGTTTCGTGAGAAAATAACGTAATCGATCCTTCAATGGGGGTTCAGCGTATCGATCCAAACACGAATCAGACGCTTTCGCACGAAAGAGAGACGCGACGAGGAGGACGTAATCGCAACGCTAATATTTCTCTACCTTCTGCAAATATATATATATACACGAGTCGATCCCCGAAAATTTCTCAAATATACACCTCTTTCTTTCTCCCTTCCTTCCTTTCCACTTCTACTCTCGCCCCGCTGTTCTCACCACTTCTCACCCGACTCGACTCGACGAAACGATTATTCGTATCACTAGAAAATCCACCACGACAACGACTCGTCTCATCACTAGGCGAGCCTCTCTCGAATCGAGGAAAACGATTCAACGATACGATATCTCCCATATATCCGAAAATGGGCGGAGAATGGGATGGCGGAGAAGAATGAGGGGAGAGTATCCATCGGTGGTCGGCGAGAAACAGGTGCGGACACTCACCAGTGACGTTGTCCTGATAGTCTTCGTCGACGTCGTCGTCGTCGTAGCTGGATACGCGCACGTCATCATCTGCCGGTAATTCGCGGGTCAGGCGATCCGGTCGCGTGCCGCGGCAGGTGCAGCCGGACACCAGGCTGAGCAGGCAGATGAGCAGGAGCCAGGAACGGCAGCAGGTCAGTCTCAGGGCGGAGGGAAGTGCGCTCATCGCCCCCGCGGCGCGAGTCAACCCCCGAAACCGACCACCGGCGGCGCATCGACATCCTTCCCTGTCGCCTGCCCTCCCCCCTCCCGCCCTCCTGCACGCCCTCTCGCCCTCGACGCCTCTGACGACCGCCTTATTGTATTATCGCGTTCGACCTTCTCGTGTAACAAGGGGGAGGGGGAGGAGAAAAAAAAAAGAAGAGGAAAAGAGCAACAACGACGACGACGACGACGACGACGACAACAACAACAACAACAACACCACGATCGAACGGCCACGATCTCCCCTCGACTCCCCTTTCGACGATTACCACGATTCTCTTCCTCCCCTTTTCTCCTTTTGCGCGCGAACTCGAGGCGAGTCGTCCCCCGGCACGCAAACGCACACACACATACACCACGCACACACACGCGCACCAACGCGACGATTGCGTCTTCTTCCACCGTGGAGGGCACGCGTTCTCTCGGTTCCGTGCTCCCCCGTTCACTGACGCCTTCCTTCCGCCTCCAGCCGGTCGGCCACCGCCACCGCTGCAGCTGCGCGATGCCGCCCGTCCACCCCTTCCTGCCGCGCCGCGTCGATCGAGATCAGGGCTGCTCCGCCATCGCCCAATCTCCGGTCAGGGGGTTGAGGTATTATTGGTTTCTTACCTTTCCAACCGCCTACCTTTCGAATCCCAATTTTACGATCGCGCGCACCCTCCTCGCCTCGGTCGTCGCGCGTTGTGCTTTTCGGCCAGAGTTTTCGTTACGGAGAAAACTCGTAGGATCGAAGGGTTTGGATCGAAGGATACGGGTGGGAGGGGGTGTGTTAACGTTCGATGATATCTTTGTGAAAATATAGTGTTAAAGCAGTTTGTTTGAGTTACGAGTTCGAAATCGAAGTTTAAGGTTGGATTAAATTTATATCGTAGATATTTGAATTATATTTGAAGTGTAAAGTAATTTTTTATTTAAGCTTCGCTCCGTTCGATAATGATATAATTTTGTATAAAATTGTACAATCCGCGGTCTAGTTTTATGTAGTAGCTCGATAAATAAGCTCGAGCTTATATGACTTTTGATCGAAATTTACTCGGGTTATTGGTGAGTACGAAAGAAGGTGCAGTGACAGGAAGTCATTTGGCTTCGTTCGATGTTTCTGTAAAATAGTGCTACTGGTTGATGGAATATAAACGTTCTATCATTTCCATTTAAACAGGAACTCGTCGATTTTATTAATTTTACATGATATAAAAAAATAAAAATATCTTTGGTAAATACGAAATAAATTTTATATAAAGTTAATAATATTACAATACTCGTCGTAAAAGTTTGACACGATATATATATATACATACGAATGTGACAGCGAATCGTGTTAATCATGTGCGCATTATTCATTCGAAAATTCAATCGAAAAGAAGAAAAGTCTCGTTCCGAAATGCGGATAGAAATATATTTTATTCTAATTTATCGTTCGTAGAAATCAATACTGGACGCAGAATGATCGTCTCGTTCCGAAATCAAATACTCGTTCGCCATTCCCTCTTGTAATACATTCTGCGCGATGGCTGAAAAAAAAAAGAAAAAATTGTATTATAATCTGTTTCGCAGAAAATCACGAATGACGGCCGTGATTCATTATCGATTGCACAAACTACGTAAAAAAAAAAAAAAATTAAATGAGAGATATATCGTTCGATTCTTCCAGTTCGCGACAACGAAAAACGGAAATGTGGCGACGCCGTTTATCTCACCCCGAGTTCCGTTCCTCCGCCACGCATCTTATCGTACAAATTTTCCCACGAGTATCGCGCCACGTACGGATTCTGCCATAATTATACCTGAACGTATCTTTTCTCTTCGATGCCTATAAATCGTGAAACACGCTATCGTCACGATCGCCAATATTAAAACTACGACCGCTCCTAACATTCCTGCCTGCATCTTGAACTTTGCCGCATCCGTTTTGCCACCATAGCAAGAAGAGTCTACTGGAATGGAAGAGAATCGAAAATATTAATGAACGTATCGATATCGAATCTTTGATATAAATCGAGAGATTCGTTGATACCTGTCTCGACGAAACAGCCGATCGACGAATCATCGATGACGAAACAGTAACTCTCGTTGCTCGTTGTCCCGTTGTTACATGGATAGCAGAGAGGCGCGTGAAGTTTAGCATCCGTCAGCGTGTTATTCGTCTCGTTACGAATCGCGACTCTGCAAATAATGTTTTCTGTTTTACATAAGTCCACGCTCCAAGCAAATACAAAATATATACCCACCCAACGAGATTTTCATCGTCGGAATTCATTAGCAAAATGCAGAGGGTGGGCTGGTCGCATTCCAACCCCGTCCATCCGTAAGAACATTGGCACGGTTTCTCGTCTTCCACGCAGACACTGTGCCCCTTGCAAGGCTGCGTGCACACGGGCATGCGTTCCACGCACCTACTCTTATTTCCACTCGACTCGAAACCCTCGTGACACGTGCACTCGTTCGGTGCCACGCACTCCCCGTTTTCGCACCCGTTCTCGCAATATGGCGCACAACCGTGCTCCTCCGCCGGGACGAAACCTTGCCAACATTGGCACACGTTGGGCGCTACGCAGGAACCGTTGCGACAAAACGAGCACACGGGCTCGCACCGATCGTTCGCATCCTTGGCGAACCCGTGATCGCAAGTGCAAACATTGGGCTCGGTGCACGTGGCGTTGACGCAATTTTGCTCGCAAACAGGTTCACAGGCCGAGACGATCGTCGTGTTGTCCAGCACCTTCGATTCGAACGAAAAAACGGTTTCACTTCGATCGAGGAAACCAAGGTTTAAAAAAAAAAAAAAAAAAAGAAGAAGAAAAGATCAGTCAAGCTCACTTCGTTTTCCCTCGTATCGATCATCCGATACCCTTGGAAGCAGTCGCAAGTGTTGGGCGCTGCGCAATGGCCACTCGGCTCGCAAGGAGGCTCGCAAACTGGCTCGCACACGTGCCTCGTCGTGTCGTCTCCTGTCGCTCTGTAACCGTGGTGGCACGTGCACACGTCGGGCGCCGTACACGTCCCGTTCGCGCAACCTTTCTCGCACACTGCTTCGCACACGTATCTGGAATCATCCGGCAACCCGTATCCAGGGTAACAGCTGCAAACATCAGGCGCGATACAAATGCCCATCACGCACGGTTCGCCACAATTCGGCTCGCATTCCCCGTTCTCGTTCAATCTGTAGCCCGGGTCGCAGGTGCAAACGTTCGGCGCCGTGCATTTCCCGTTCAGGCAAATTCGGTCGCACTTGGGCTTGCAGGCGAACCGATCGATATCCCCTTCGATCGAGTAACCGTGGTTGCACGCGCAAACGTTCGGCTCGATGCATTCCCCGTTCACGCACGGTATTTCGCAGATCGGCGTGCACGCCGCTACGTCGGTGCCGCTCTGCCGGTAACCCGAATTGCAGGTACAGCGGTTTGGCTCCGTGCAGTGCGCGTTGCTGTTGGCGCAATCTTGCGCGCAAACCGGCAGACAGTGTAATTCGTCCTCGTCCAATTGGTAGCCCGCGTTGCACGAGCATCGATTCGGTCTCGAGCAGAAGCCATTCGTGCAATTGGTCGCGCACAGGGGCTCGCACGCGTGTTGCGTGTACAGGGACCAGTATCCGACGTCGCACTCGCATACGTTCGGTTTCGTGCACTTTCCGTTCACGCATTCGGGGCTGCACACCGGTACGCAAACGCCACTTCGATCCTCGTAACCGTCGCAACATATCTGCTGAAACGTCCACAGGGGGAAGTGCTGAAAACCGAGAATAACTCGTGTGAATGATAATATCAACGAGGGACGACTGGAAAGTAACGCAATCTGAAAACGAAAACATTCTGTTTGTGAATATAATTGAATACGAGAGAAGGATATTGAAGAGAATATCCCGATTTTAACGAAAGTTAAAAAGTAAATGGTACGTGTAGCGCGTACCAGTAACGACGGTCGGGCAAAGTATTTCGTTCGAGGTTAATAAAATATATATTTAAAGGAGTGGAAATTTTTGATCTCGATATATTGATTTAAACATAAAAATTGCGTTACTTTTGCGCCATTCTGTTTCTCTGGGCTCGATCGTTCGCGATCTCCTCTCTCTCTCTCTCTCTCTTACATCGATCCTGTAATTGGTTCGAGTCTTCGTTTGATAGAAGAAACCCCATCTGACCTTGTACGTTTCCGTGTAGGGCACGTATCTCGATTCCATGCGACTGAAAAAATTATCGCTCGTAATTCGCCCAAATAACCAACGTTTGCTCGCAATGTAAAGCGTCGTAAATAAATACCTGACGTGCACGTTGCACACCGATCCCTCTTCACCGATCAAACATAACGCCGTCGTGACGAGGTTCAAAAAGACGAAACAGCCTAGGCATCTCATAATTTCAATCCGTCGTTTAGCACGAGCGATCCAGTAACTGCAACTGATGCGCTTACCAGTTTATATTATATCAATTATCTGTCTCATTCCAGCTTGTATTCCGCGTTATCGATACGAGACAGGATGCTCGCGATATCATAGCGTTGTCGTTATTCTATTCGAAAGAAAATTTGCATTCGCCGATTAGATCGAATCCAGAAGTAACAAGTGTTATTTAACTGAGCTACACTTTTTTCCCCTCTTTTCTATTAATTCTTTTTTATTGATTACAATAATTTAACGTATAAATTACAAGCGATAAACTCGTCTTTCAACCGTTCTACTCCTCGGTTCCCAAAGCGGCTCGCGGATTCTGCATCTGCATCGATGGCGTGTTATCTGCAAAATTTACGTACAATTCCATTGCTGCGTTTACTTCACTTCATAATTCTAATCAATTACCTAGAGAAAATTTCCTCTTCCTCGTGTTTCGCGCCAGCGAATAGATCAGAATGGCGCTACTGGCTACAACCATAGCGATACCCGTGGCGATCCCACCTATCGTCGTTAAACGACTCGAGATCAACGCGTACACTCGACCGCAATTAGAATCTACGGGGAAGCAGATGGATAAAATCGTGGGTGTGAATCGAGAATTTCATTACATCGAATCGATACTGTATACTCGTTCGCGATCTGTACCGATCAGACAGGCGATCGTATCGTTCTCCATCCCATTCTTCCTGTACTTTCCACTGCACAACGTCTCGTTCCTCAAACAATCGTGATGACACAATGGACTGTTCGCGAACACGTAATCAATCGTATCGTTCACGTCGTGCTCTACGTTCCATCTGAAAAGAAAAGAAACCGAATAAATAAATCGCACGTTTTATTTAAACACATTCGATATTTACACGTTCAACCGTTCGACCATCCCATTCTCCATCACCAACACGCAAAATCTTGGCTCCTCGCAATGCGCCCCGTCCCAGCCGTAGAAACAACGGCAACTTCTCTCCTCGCACACCCCGCGATCGTTGCAATTGTTTCGACACGCGGCAACGCAGCCTCCATCCTCCTCGTCATCCCGTTTCACGTAGCCGGCGTTGCACACGCAGTCGCCAGGTGCCACGCAGCTTCCATTCGAGCAGTTCTCGCAATACGGCTCGCACACGGTTCCATTCCCTCGTCGAAGCGGGACGAAACCTTGCTCGCACTCGCACACCTCGGGCCCCGTGCAGGTCCCATTGTCGCAAGACTCGCAGAACGGCTCGCACCGATCTCGCCCGTCTCTCTTCGCGTAACCCGCGTCGCAGATGCACTCGTTCGGGGCCGCGCAGCTACCGTTCCCGCACTCGAACTCGCACACGGGCTCGCAAACTTTGTTAAACGAAGTCTCGTTTGAACGCGACTCGTAACCCTGCGCGCACTCGCACGCGTTCGGCGCGACGCAGATCCCGTTCTCGCCGCACGATTCTTCGCAGATCGGTTCGCAAATATCTGTGCTGTTCTCGGATGGGCCGTAACCTGGATCGCAACTGCATTCGTTCGGTGCGCTGCAGTAGCCGTTCTTGCATAGCTGTTCGCAAACAGGTTGGCAAATGTTCGAACCAGTTTCCAACGATCGATAACCCGAATCGCACTCGCATTCGTCCGGACGAATGCAATAGCCGTTGATGCAATTCGGTTCACAAATTGGTTCGCAAATATCTGTGCTGTTCTCGGATGGGCCGTAACCTGGATCGCAACTGCATTCGTTCGGTGCGCTGCAATAGCCGTTCGTGCAAGGCTGTTCGCAAACAGGTTGGCAAATGTTCGAACCAGTTTCCAACGATCGATAACCCGGATCGCACTCGCATTCGTCCGGACGAATGCAATAGCCGTTGATGCAATTCGGTTCACAAATTGGTTCGCAAATATCTGTGCTGTTCTCGGATGGGCCGTAACCTGGATCGCAACTGCATTCGTTCGGTGCGCTGCAATAGCCGTTCGTGCAAGGCTGTTCGCAAACAGGTTGGCAAATGTTCGAACCAGTTTCCAACGATCGATAACCCGAATCGCACTCGCATTCGTCCGGACGAATGCAATAGCCGTTGATGCAATTCGGTTCACAAATTGGTTCGCAAATATCTGTGCTGTTCTCGGATGGACCGTAACCTGGATCGCAACTGCATTCGTTCGGTGCACTGCAATAGCCGTTCTTGCATAGCTGTTCGCAAACAGGTTGGCAAATGTTCGAACCAGTTTCCAACGATCGATAACCCGAATCGCACTCGCATTCGTCCGGACGAATGCAATAGCCGTTGATGCAATTCGGTTCACAAATTGGTTCGCAAATATCTGTGCTGTTCTCGGATGGACCGTAACCTGGATCGCAACTGCATTCGTTCGGTGCGCTGCAATAGCCGTTCGTGCAAGGCTGTTCGCAAACAGGTTGGCAAATGTTCGAACCAGTTTCCAACGATCGATAACCCGAATCGCACTCGCATTCGTCCGGACGAATGCAATAGCCGTTGATGCAATTCGGTTCACAAATTGGTTCGCAAATATCTGTGCTGTTCTCGGATGGGCCGTAACCTGGATCGCAACTGCATTCGTTCGGTGCACTGCAATAGCCGTTCTTGCATAGCTGTTCGCAAACAGGTTGGCAAATGTTCAAACCAGTTTCCAACGATCGATAACCCGAATCGCACTCGCATTCGTCCGGACGAATGCAATAGCCGTTGATGCAATTCGGTTCACAAATTGGTTCGCAAATATCTGTGCTGTTCTCGGATGGGCCGTAACCTGGATCGCAACTGCATTCGTTCGGCGCGCTGCAGTAGCCGTTCTTGCATAGCTGTTCGCATATTGGCGAACACACGTGGTGATCGTGTTCGGACAATTCGTAACCGAAATTACAGGCACAGGTCTCCGGTGCACTGCAATACCCGTTCACGCAGGCTGTCTCGCAAACGGGGTCGCAAACCGTCGCGTTTCTTGCCGAGTATCCACGATGGCAGGTGCACGTGTCGGGCGCGGTGCAAGTTGCGAAGTGGCATTCCTGGTTGCAGGTCGGGTCGCAAGTAAAGGGGTCGTTCGGGCTCGGGTGGTAGCCGCTGTTGCAAGTGCATCGGTTGGGGCTGGTGCAGTGGCCGTTGTTGCAAGGCTGCTCGCAGAAAGGCTCGCAGAGATCGGACGTGTGCGTTGAAAATCGATAGCCCGGGTTGCACTCGCAGGTATTGGGGCGACTGCAATACCCGTTTGTGCACTCGTTCACGCAGACGGGTCGGCAGACGGTCATGGTACGGTTGCTCGTGGAATGCTCGTAGCCTGGATCGCATTCGCATACCCCCGGTGCACTGCAGTATCCGTTCACGCAAGTTTGCTCGCAGATAGGCTTGCACTTTGATTCGATGGAAAATAAAACGAAATGTAAAAATAAAAATTGCCACCATCTTTCTCGATTCCATCGCTTCTTTTCGTACTCGATTTTTCTCGCTCATTAACCCTTTCGACACTCCCACTGAGCGAGTCGCCGCACCAAAAATGTGCTCGAGAAAGATCGTTGCTTTGACCGTGTTTATCGAAAAGAAATTGATGCGATAAAAACAAAATATCGATACGACATTTGCAGAGAAAGATACTCGATGCGCAATAACTGGAATCGTCGTATCACACGATACGCGGCATCTTGCCGCAGAGCGACTATAGTCGGCGAGAGAATTAAAAATATACTTACCTTCGTCGGGCTCCCGTCATCGAGCCGATAACCCTCGTAACAAGTGCAGATATCGGGGGCGGTGCATTCCCCGTGCGGCTCGCAAGATTCCTCGCAATGTGGGAGGCAAACGTGTTGCATCGCGTGGTCGCCGTGATGTATGTAACCGTGGTGACAGGTGCACGTGGCGGGCGCCGTGCACGTCCCGTTCGCGCAACCCTTCTCGCAGATTGGCTCGCAATTGTACGGAGAGTCGTGGCTCAAACTGTAACCCTTGTAACAACGACAAAATTCCGGGGCCTCGCACGTGCCCATCGTGCACGGCTGGCTGCAAATCGGGCCGCACTCGTTGTCGTCGCCCATCTCGTATCCCGCGTTGCACGTGCACACGTTCGGCCCCGTGCAAACACCGTGCAGGCAACCGTTCTTGCACTTCGGCACGCATTCGAACTTGCTGTACCAGCTCGGCTCGTAGCCATCGCGACAGGTACACTTATCGGGCGCGGTGCAGTTCGAGTTGACGCATTTGAACGAGCAGACTGGCTTGCATTGCTGTTGGAAATTAAGAATAAGAGATTTGATCGACTGATCGTGTTAATAATATCCCGTTGATTGTCGATTGTGCAATTCGATCAAGTCGGAAGAGTTCTCGCTTCGGCAAAGATATCTCACGAATGTGTTAACCCTTTGCACTCGAGGTCTTTTTCCGAATCGATGATTTCGGATGATTTCCCGTTCGGTGAATTTCTTAGCTAACTTGAAATGATTTCATATTATTAACGCGTAAAACTTTTATATTTTAACACTATACGTATTTTTACGTATATAAAGAAAGAAACTTTGTCGAATGTCAAAGTCTATATCGTTGTTTTGAGCTATTTTTAATAATAATGCTATTATCAAGATGCGTGTTCGATTCGTAGGGCAAGTATCGCGATAAAATGTCGTTTCGTGTCTTTCTAATTTTATTGAGAGCGAATCTTATAATCCCAATACTCTCATTCACCTACTACTACTATTCTTATTTTTCGTCTTTTTATAACATCTCTATTTTTATCACTATTTTCCTTCTCGTCAATTTCTTAACGAGTAGAAATAATTTTATTATTCAATAACGAACTAATTTCGTTACCGTATATTCCATGCCTACAAAACTCGAAAACTTTGAACATTTCGAAAACCGCCACCATTGTCGAACTCGGTCTAATTTCAGATAATTTAAAATAATCTAACCGTTCGATAATATATTATTCCACGCTTCATAAGCTTGTACGAGTTTAGGAATCTATTGAAGGGATATTTTAAAAAAATCAAACGTAAATAAATATCGTCGCCGTTCGATCCAAGTATCGTGGTTAATTATCGATAATCGAGCAACGCGTGACAATTCATCCTTCGCTGTACACGACTGATCGAAATCCTCCGAACGAGCTCGTTCAATTTCCCTACTTTTGCGTCCCGTCCCTTAAATAGCAATTTCTCAATCACGAAGCGTGCGCTTGCACGAACATACGTTCTCGCATACGATGCGATACGTACACGATTCACAGCCTTGTAACCAACATTGCAGGTGCAGATGTCGGGCGAGGAGCAATAAGCGTGTTGCTTCTCGCAGTTTTGGGCGCAGATTGGCTCGCAGACATTGTTCTCGTTCATTCGATATCCGGTATTGCATTCGCATACGTCCGGCCGTATGCACTTTCCGTTGGCGCAATTGTAGCAATACGGTAAACACTTGTTCTTCGCGTATTCATCCCTCGTGTATCCATAGTCGCATTCGCAATAATTATTCGGCATGCATTGGCTGTTGATGCAAGGTGGGGTGCAAACGGGCACGCAAACACCGTCCTTCGATGCGTATCCGTCGCAGCAACGACGTTGGACGCGGTAGGCGGTGTAATACTGCGTCGAAAGAAAAATTTAATCGAATCAATTTTCGCCTCGAAGGAGGAAATTACCGAATTACCTCCTTCCTATAATTCCAACGATATTTCGTCTCGTAGAAAATTCCCCATTTACTGACTCTGTACGTCTCCTTGTACGGAACGTATTCCGTCTTCGTGTAACTGCGGGAAGAAGAGGTTCGATTCGTATTTTTCGATAGATCAATTTATATATATATGGCGACGTACCTGATCTTTTGGGTACAAATACCTTGGCTCTCGTCTGGGAAAATTAACGCGGTTGATTCGAGAAGAACGGCGAGAAAAAGTAGAACGTGGGGGAATGCCGTTTCGAGATGCATGTCGAACCGTTTCGCAGTGTTCACTGGCGCCGTGCCATCGCGTTTAATCGTGTCCTGCGACGAAGACAGAGGCAAAACAGGATGTCCAGCGATATCGCTTCCCTAACAATCATTGGGGAAACTCTTAAAATAAGTATATCGCGCTGTTTCCGTGTAATCATATGCCTTCTTTATTTATCGCAATCAAATGTTCACAAGTACAAAGATGAAAGGACCCCCACGATTAAAGGATGATCAACGTTCGAATTTTCCCTTACACGTACATACGTCAATTGTACGCAACGCGCACACGTTACTCGCAATCGTACGACACGCACATCTTATCTCTCCCATCGTATCTCTGCTCCGAGACAAGCGGTCGTACAACGAAGATAGAGAAAAAA
Organism: Apis florea; assembly: GCF_048593485.1. Classification (NCBI taxonomy): domain Eukaryota; kingdom Metazoa; phylum Arthropoda; class Insecta; order Hymenoptera; family Apidae; genus Apis; species Apis florea. The sequence continues at coordinate 4,011,077 of NW_028256549.1, read as the reverse complement.
AAAAAAAAAGAAAGAGGAGAGAAAGAAATTACGCTATGATCAATATTCAGTAAACCGGGACGCATCTTTGCCTCCCCTTGACTCCGATCTCTTTCGTGTAGCCGGGGTTACAGACGCAAAGATTGGGGGCCGTGCAGACGCCATTGTGACATCCGCCGAAGCACACTGGCACGCATCTCGTCCTCGTCACGTCCGAGGGGCTGATAACGTAGCCACGCTTGCACGTGCACCGATTCAAACCGGTGCACTCGCCGTTCAGGCACGGCAACTCGCAGAAAGGTTCCCCCCCGCTCGGCGAGGAGGGGACGCATCGACCGGTGTCCGGGTCGAGCGCGAAGCCCTCGTTGCAGGCGCAACGATCGGGGCCCACGCACACGCCGTTCGCCCCGCAACCGTGCTGGCACCGCGGCTCGCTCGAATTTCTCATCACCTCCGGACACCTGCCCGTCGCCGGATCCACGGCCATCCCGTGGTCGCAGATGCACATGTCGGGCCCCACGCAGAGGCCCCGGCTCCCGCATCCGTTCCTGCATTGGAACGAGCTCGAGAACGGGACGCACTTCCTCGTGTCCGGATCCAACTTGAATCCCAAGTCGCAGGTGCACTGTTTCGGGCCGACGCAGTGCGCGTTCGGCCCGCAGTCCAATTGGCAATCGGTCACCTTCGACTCGGACGGGATGGCGGAGCATCTGCCGTTGGCGTCGCGCGTGTACCCGATATTGCACTCGCACACGCCCGGCGCCACGCATTCGCCGTTCGTGCAACCTTGGGGACAGTCCGGCGCGCAATTGTCCCCGCCGTCGAGCGCGTAGCCCGGATCGCAATCGCACACGTCCGGCGCGACGCATCTCCCGTTCACGCAGCCTCGGGAACAAGTTGGCACGCACTTTTTGCTGCTCGCCTCGACCGCGAATCCCGGCTTGCAGGCGCAGGCACCGGGCGCCACGCAATCACCGTTCACGCAACCTCGAGGACAGTCGGGCACGCATTTGTCGTTGGCGGAGGAGTCGAGGGTGAAGCCTGGCTGGCACTTGCACACGCCTGGCGAGACGCACTCGCCGTTGGCGCAACCTCGAGGACAGTCGGGCACGCATTTGTCGTTGGCGGAGGAGTCGAGGGTGAAGCCTGGCTGGCACTTGCACACGCCTGGCGAGACGCACTCGCCGTTCGCGCAACCCCGAGGACAGTCGGGCACGCACGCGTTGCTCCCGTTGAGAACGTGATTCGGCTCGCATTGACAGACGCCCGGGGCGATGCATTTGCCGTTGGCGCAACCGGCGGGACAGTCGGGAATACAGTATTCGGGATCGTTTCGAGGATTGACGAATCTGGAAAGAGAAAAAGAAAGAAAGAAAGAAAGAAAGAACGAGCACGAGCGGTCGTGAGAAGAGAAAATTGATTTGGATTCATTCTCGACCGGGATTGGATATAGCGTCGATCGATTTACCCTTCGTGGCAAGTGCACGATCCGGGCGCGGTGCACTCCCCGTTACGGCAACCGTTCTCGCAGACCGGCACGCATTTCGAGTTGGCCCCCTCCATCCCGGGCTCGAGCTGGTATCCGGGCCCGCATTTGCACACGTGGGGCGCCACGCATTCGCCGTTCACGCATCCGTGAGGACAGATCGGCTTGCACTCCCCGTCCATCTCCTCGTAGCCCAATTTGCAAGCGCACACGTTGGGCGAGAAGCAGTAGGCGTCCTTCTGGCAGGGTTGCTCGCAGAAGGGCACGCAAACGCCGCTCGCCGCGACCCATCCTGGCGAACAGCTGCACACGTTCGGCCCCGTGCACTTTCCGCCCACGCACCCCTCGCTGCAGATCGGGTCGCAGGCGCCGGAGCCAGGGTTCCGCTTGTACCCGTCGCAACAATCCAAAATCGTTATCCATCCGCCTTTCTGCGGGGAGAAGAAAGAAGAGGAAAAAGAGAGAAGGATTGGATGAAAAATTGTTTTCTTATCGTACGATATATATATATATATATATATATATATATATGTGTGTAAAAGCGAGAGTATTTACCGTGCCTTCCTGAGAAGTCATCGGGAGGGTGTTGTGAGGGAACTGACCTGTGGCGTTCAGCTCGATTGCATCTTGATACCTGAGAGGCAAAAAGGAAAAAAAAAAGAAAAAAAAAAGACGTCTCGCATTTGGAAGAAACGAAAATCTCGACTTTTTTAACTCACCGTATTCTCTTGTAGCAAAGTCCTTGCATCGTCGTGCTGTTCACGGCTAGCTGCGATCGATCATATTGAACGCGGTGACGGCCACCTTTCACACCTTCGATCGCCAAGGTGTCGGATACCAACAGCGCCGAAATGATATAACAGCAGACAACAACGTTTTGCAACAACGTTTTCGACATGTTGAACGCACGAGTATCGATGATTTACTGGTTTCTTATTTTCCATGAGCGCAGGATTACATCTTTCTCTCATCCGATAACATTAACCGCGGCGGGTCACCGCCTTTTTTTTTTTTTTTTTTTTTTTTTTTCCTCTCTCGATTACGTAGAAGCTGCTTCCATACGAGCGATTATTAACACGAAGCGTAACACACGAGCGTTCGGAGAATTTTGCACTCTGTACCCTCCTTCCCCGTCTCGTTCAGATTCTCGAGAAAAGATAATGGAATTAAATTCCAATCGCGTATCAACTCGATAACTCCTCCCAATTTTTTTTTTATTGCGTTCAAACACGCGCGATAACATTTCCGGACTTTCATTTCATTCAATTAATACTACGTAGAAATTGATACATATTCGTTTCCTTCGATTACTCTTTCGTTCGCATAGCAAACGAAAGTTTTTATCAAGATCGATCGGCGAAAAAAGAGAAAAGACTTTAATTTAACGGAACTTTCTTATAATTAGTAATAGTTTTAGTCGAACAATCGCGAGAACGTATCGCGTATATTACCGGTTTATGTAATTCATCGATACCCGTTGCTCCACAGAGGATGCAGCGTAATGCACGGACGAGATAAAACGAGCAAGCGGGATGGCACGATTTCTCTGTCCTATTTTTAAAGTACGATAAAAACTGGTCGTTTTGACTCGTTCGCGATTCGATAACGCAATTCGAAAAATTCCGGCAAGTTTTAACAAAAATCGTCGAAAATAGGACGGTTTATATATATATATACGGAATAATGCAGCGATTATTGTTATTGTTTATCGTGGAGGAGCAAAGCTCGGCAGAAATAGATAGAACTGATATAAACATTTCAATTGCGCAAAATTTTAATTACGTCTTATCCATTTGAATTTTTCTCTTTTCTCTTCTTTTCTCACTCCCCCCCCCCCTCGAACGTTAAAACGCATGACACAAATTCGTAATGAATCTATTATTACAAGTGATGTCAATTTATAAATAAAGACGTAAATAATAAATCGAAGTGTTGGTAAAAACATTGTGAATCTTAAAGCTACGCGTCTCTTTGGTGTCTCAAACTCGAAATCTTTGGCTTTGGTTTTACCTGTTAACCGAACTATTTTTTTTTTTTAATCAATTTTTCTTTTAATCAAAGAATCAAAGGTTACAAAAATGGAACGACCTATTTTTCGTAAAAAAAATTATACAACATATTACATATTCGAGTCAACTCCTCTTTCTCGGTTAAAAGGTTTAAAACTATCGTTGGAACGAATCTATTTCTACGATTAGCCTGTCTATAATAATTTATCCTCAATTATTATCCATATTTACATATCGACACGCTGTTTCAAAGTGCGAAAATACATTTGAAAATAAAACTTTCAAAAATTGCTTTCGCTTCTCTCAAAACGAACTCGTATCTTTCCACGAAACGAGAAATTACATAATTTCGTATATCTTCGTATACACGAAAATTCGAATACGAGCTCGAGAAAACGAAACTAAACTCTAGATTTAGATCAATGTTGAAATTCAATATATTCGCTCTCTCGGCTAAATTTCCAACTAAATTGTTATAAATACGTCGCTCAAACACTTTGTCCAAGCTACGATATTTCTCGTGGTTGACGTAAACGTGAGTTCAGAAGATTGGATAGTCGCCGTTTGACGTGGAAGTTTTCGAGGAAAAATACACGCCCCGTTGCGAATGATTTAATCGGTGTTGGGAATGGTGGTTTCTTTTCTGCCTGTTCGAGGACTGATTGTAGTCACGTTCAGCCTTGCACACTTGACGAGCATGCGTAAGGTCGGAAACCAGTCCAGTTAGATTTTTCCTCGGCTCATAGACGAGCTGGCTCGTTCACATCCGCCTCTGAAATCGAGCGTGACTCTTGAACAATGGCACGCGCTGATACGACACAGTCTTTATGGTCTTGCTCCGGAGAGATATTTCAGAGATCTTCGTTAATCGAGTTCTTGGTCGTTCGTATTTTTTTCTTCTTCTTTTGTTAATCGACGGCCATGAGTTGATAAACTCGCGTTTTTTCTAATTTTAACTAGAACAGTAATTTAATTAAAACCATTCTGTTTTAATTTTTTCAATCCCTCGACATCGATATATTAAAAAATTCTCGATCGAAATATGACCATTAGCTAGACGCGTTGAGTCTTCCTTTGTACGGGAGTCTAGCTTATTTGTTGGACGTTGCTATTCGATCAAACGTTTCTACGGGAGCTCAAAGGGCTCGATTGCAAGGGAATTTCGTCGTAGACGTGTTCCGTATTAGCATCGAATTCGCTTTGCAAGTGTATCCTTGTTGCTGGTGGCCGATCGTAATGATCCTCCTGAAAGAAACCTGAAAAAAAAAATAAAAAAAAAAAAAATAAAATCATAGGTGTGAAAATTGATCATTAAAAAGAAAGAAAAAAAGTCTATAAAAATGATTGATTTCAAAAATACGAACACGTGCACTTACCATGCAAATTACCAGATAATCTGAGACCAATCGTGGCTGCTCCATTAGCATAATTACTCGAAGGATCGTTATCTATTGGCATCGTTCTAGTCTCCGGAGTGGAAGCGAACAGAGGTACCAAACGGATTGGAGTTTCTAAAAATTGTTACGATTTTTTTCTTTTTTCTTCTCGAAAAACTCGAAACGTAATTATCGCCACACTACCGCAAATCATAGGATCGGGAATGGCACTTGTCGAGAAAAAGTGAAAATGCGTTCTAATTTTCCGCGAAAAATATCCACGCTTGGACTCAACTCGTCTTCGATTCAAGATGGTCATCGAGGTATGGTATTACGTGTACGTGAAATTGAGGTCAAGGACAGGCAGATTTCACTCAGGCGAGAAAGGAGGATTTCGCGAGGCATCTTGCATATACTCACGAGGAAGAGTGCCGTTTACTATCGACGAGATCTTAGTCGCGTTCGAATTTCCTTCGCTCTTTGCCCTCGCTTCCTCGTAGATCGACATCCTGGCCGCTTCGAGAAGCTTGGAACGCATGTGAAGAACCATGACCACCGCTACCGAGGTCAGACCCAACGATACGATCGAGGCTACCACGATCAGGGCGATGTCCAGGGGAATTGGAGTCGATTGAACGTCTGCTCGAACGTTTTATAATCGAGTTTTGAAAGAAATTAAGCAACTGTTTCGTTCAACAGTTTTTTCCTTTTTTTGAGGATGAGATATAAAATTTTAAACTTGGAATTTTTAACTTAATCCTTTGTGAATACCTTTGTGAATATTTTTGACATAATCGTTCTTGGATGAACCTATGTCTTGCAAATTGTCGTCCATGTGCCTCGCGAACGGATTCTTCACCGCGAATTCCCCCCGGCCTTTGTCCAAGTTCCTTCTCCGTTCCGGAATGGAAACCCAAACGATGACAGGCTTGCCGGTGCTCGAGTTTCCATCCTCGCCGGTCTGCGTCCTAATTCTCCTCTGATCCGTGCTCGAGACGCCCGTACTTGCTTTACCAGGATTATCCGTCGTGGCGACTGTCTCGCGACCATCTTTCAACAATTATCATCAAACGATAAAAATATCATTGCATAAATTACACGTACCTCTTTCGGCATCTTTCCATTCCAACGAATGGACGTTTGCATTATGCATTCAGACGCACGACTTTCGACCAACAGTTGCATCACGCGAATAAATATCACGCCTTTACGCGTATCTTTCTTTTTCTTTTTTTTTTTCTTTCTTTCTTTTCTTTTTTTTTTTTACCTTCCGTCGTGGTATCCGCAAACCGCGATGTCTCCGTCGAGTCCAGTTGGAAATTCACCGTCAAGTTCGCGTTCACGCTGTTTCCCTCGTCGTCCCTGATTCGAGGATGACTCGTGTTCTCCACGAGAATCTTGTCGATGCATCGACCCGTTTCTCGATCACACTCGTTCCTCGAATCCTTGCAGTTGCATGGAAACGCGCATCCCGGCCCCCAATGATCGCCAGGACACGACTCGTTGCACCTGAGAGTGGGAATTATTATTATATCGCGTGTCACGCGAGGGAAACGCGTGTCTGTCGCAGCGTATAGCATTATCGGTGCACTTATTAGACGAGTTTCGATCAACAGGTTGGATCAGGTGTATGCAATTTTGAGAAATATGTAAATATGACGCGTGGAAATCAATGGAACTTGTTGAACGAACTAACCAGCAACTTTCTTTTTTTCAACACGACGCGTGGATACTTATGCGCCATATGTAGTGTACATTATTCTCAACTTTCCATTCGAAATTTTTTGTTTTCAAATGTTTACAAATGTATCAAACTATTGGTTGGAGGAGGATAATTTGTTAATTATTTCATTTGAGAAGTAACAAAGTAATAAATAATAGAAGAATAAATGAATGTATCGGATATTAGTAGTTAATGGTTACATGGCGCTAGTGTCGCATTTTGGATTCTCGATTTCTTTTTATCGATCGCAAGATACTTTTCCCATATTTTCGGATTCTCCTATATCTCAAGTTATTCCAATTACATCTTAATCACAAGAATGGTTGTATTTCTTTAAGAATCATCCCGATTCTTATTAATCGTGTAAATGATTGGCCATTTGCCACAACGCGATAATAATTGGAACAATTGCGGTAATTGCAATTATCGAGAAGCATTGTCGTCTAATTAAAACAACATCGTTCTTTTAACCCAGATCTCAGATTGTCTCAAAGAGAGATAGAAAGAGAGAGATACGATGTGTTTACAGATGAAAAACTTACATTTGTCCACGCAATCCTGGCGGACAGATGCAGCGTCCACTTACGGGATTGCAAGGTACGTCCTCGGTGCAGTTGCATTTCTCCTTGCACTGGATGCCCCATGCGCCTCGTGGACATACTGCGGATAAAATAGAACGTATTGCTTTATAAATCGTACCATTATTACCCATTAGAACCATTAAGCTTGTATTTTTCTCATTCTTTTCCCCCCTTTACACGATAATAGTGGCGCAATTACGACCTGATCGTTACTTTTCTGTTTTCTCGAGAAACACTGATACCCGACACGAACGCGATGTTAAAGCGGGAAAGAGAGCGGGAAAACGCGGTGGAATATCGATTTCAGAAATCGAACGGTGGGTGAAAATTATTCGCACACAATTCGCACGGAAGGTCGGCTTGTTTCATCGAGCGTGAAACGTATCCGTTGTGGTGTTTCGTTGAATGTGAACAAATTTTTTTCTATTTTACCGAATACCGAAAAATTTAACGACAGAGATTTCTAAACAAATATTAGTAAAAAAGAAAGATGATTTGTAAATAAAATCTTTATACAATATAGGTACAAAATTAATACAGTCGTGGCGATAAAAATTCTAACACTCGGTACTCACCAGATTTACAATTATCACCCTGATAACCAGGGGAACAGAGGCATTGATTTGGCGACACGCAGACGCCTGATAGACATTCTTCGCAAAAAGGAACGCACTCGATACTACTCTCTTCATCATTGGATGACATCATTTTGTAGCCTTCGCAACACTCGTTTACAATCCTGGTCTTCAACTCCGTCTGCAAACGATAGTTGCAAAATTATTTACTTTTCTCTTTATTAGTCCAGTTAAATAAGCAATTTATCCGAATGGCGTAATGGAACAGTAGATTCAATAAACGTCTTCACGCTGCACACTGCCAATGGAAAAGCTAATAAGAAACAAAAATCAGGCCGACTAGGCCATCGAATGAAACTCTTCTGGCAACCAGGCTGCTAGACTCTTGGAAAAGATCCCATTTTTCTGAGATCCCAATCGTAATAGAGAGAAAAAAAAAAAAGAAAAAAAAAAAAGAAAGAAAAAGAAAAAAGGAAGAAGGAAAAAAATTAAGAGAACGAAAGCGAGAGGAAGGGAATGGTAAACGCGAGCTTGCAACGGTTTTCTGTTCGTAATCCATCGTAAATGGATACGCGCGAGAAAATCAAAGTTCACCTCTATAAATTACACGTCTCGTTTCTTTGCCTCTCCTTCCTGTTTCTTACTTGGCCTCCATTGTTGGATGTGAACGATCGTTTTACATGCAAATTCATTAGTAACGTTAGCTTCATTTCTCCTTCTCCTTATTTATTTATTTATTTATTTCGTATATAAAAGAGCTGCAATCCAATATTAAGGAAATGAATGAGACGAAATTAATTTCCGACGACCATGCAAGCATTAAGTACAATTGATTTGAGAGAACCTCATCGTAGAGTTTGAAATGTCAATGTAACTTTCAATCAAGACGTTCGTTGGAAGATGAAGAAACACTTTACGTCGAGATATTAACGAAACAATGGACGAGAGGTTCGATATGTCGGTCGATTCGATATGTTTCTTGCGTATCATCTCCTTCGTCCTTTCATCCTTATCTTCTTCCACAAACAAATTCCCGCGATTCGCGATTTGAATGGCATTATGCGCAGATCGTTATGCGCGATAAACTCGATTAATGTTTTTTCACGAATGACGCCATCGCCATTTCTACCGACACAATATCGCAATTAATATCTGTCTTTCTCCACGATTCGTTATGCAATTCGTGGCGGATTAATTCAATAACATAATGCGATTCCCATTAAAACAGACGTAGGAAGAATCGAGTTAGAATAATTTGAAACGAACCTCGAATTGGGGACAAACGAAAAAATCCCTAACTCTCTCTCTCTCTCTAGCGTCTCATTTTTCATTCAGATGGATGAAAAAAAGAATATCGTTTCTCTCCGAGTCATTATCTTCTATTGGAAACAAGTTTTGACAAACTTTAATAAAGCCAGAGAGATATTTTGGGACGACGAAGTGGCGTTGAATTAAGTGGAAAAATGTCTAATTTGAAATTCTATCGGGGAACGGGTCGTTAATGTGTCAATTAACGGCGTGGTTTCTCGATTCCGATGAATCTATTTCGACATCGATCAAAGTTCGTTGCACGTATGCGGGATCAGCGTTCCAATAGCGTGTACCGGATTTTAATCCGCTGATCCCTTGAATCGGAAAATATATCTATTTCGTTTTCATAAATCATTCGTGCGGATTGATCTCGTGCATGTAGTCTATGCACGTAATCCTTGTTCCACGATTTCCGTATTTCTTGAAAGGTTTATTTTATATACAATCGCGATACATCGCGTGTTGTTTTACTTCCAATTCGTATCTTTTTTTTTTTCGCGAAACTAGTCGGAAATATCTTTACAGAGGTGTTGGACGGTTCGAAATTTCTTTGTAACTGCGAATCAGAATAATTCCAAAGAAGAGAAAAGTTATTTTCAATTAATTCTTGACTAAGGGAGGAAATTCTTTTCCTAAGAATCGAATTATCTTTTTCTCTCTCTCACTCTCTCGCTTTTTTTTTGAGAAGAAAACTAAAACGTTAAGAAATTAGAATTTAACAGATTAGAATTTTATTTTATTCGAGCATAATTTCGTTCCTTTTTATTCATGCTTCTCACGCGATTAAATTCAAACAGAATCGTATTATTATCCACGAAATAATTTAAAACCCCTTTTGAATTATTATCGTCTATCACGATAATATTCGATGCGGGAAGAGATTTTCGTTTTCACGTAGTAAATTATAAATAAAAATTCGGGATAAAAAATAAAAATTGGAAATCCGATTGGATTTAAATTCAGAATCTGAAGATTTAAAAGTCGAAGATCGTAACCACAGAGCAAATCTCTCTAATTAAAAGTGCAAATTTTTTTTATGATACACATTCTACACATTTTATGATGAAATAATTCTCAATGAAAAATTCATTCCAAACATTCCACTGGTAAAATAAGAATTACATAAATTATTAAGTTACCGAGTTAAACGATCTTGACTCTTAATCACATTTTCTCTTTCGTACCGGACTTCACTTATGTAAAATATTTTGACAGTATTGCGCAACGATTGACAGATTCGATCGATGAAAAAAAAAAAAAAAAATTAAAACAAGATAAGATTAACACGATTAATAATAATGACATTGGTAATTGAGACAATATTTACGATGTAGCTAGTCACAACGAGAAGTGGCACGGGTGGCCACTTTACGTAACACGTTTCCTCCTCTCAAAGTCTGACCAAATAATCGGCTCGTGACCATTTTGTTGATGATGCTTTTTGGTGAAAATTCGATTTAATGACTATAAGTTTGTGACCACGTAATACTCGAAAAGTTGTGCAATTAACGGTATCTCGTTCTTTCCTTGCTTTTTACTCGTAGAAAACATCGAACGGCCTCGAGATGTCGATTGTTAGCTTCGTATCCGTTTTCTTGCAAACTAGAGGTTTGCAAATGGCGGTATTATTAAAATAATTTGCGCAATGTATTCGTGCAAAATTTCGTCCAAAAGATCTTATCCCAATCACACGGTAACATTCACATAGTCTTTTTAATTTGCGTGCAATAAATTTAAAAAAAAAAAAAAAAAAGATTTTAAATCCTTGTAATACCTCGATGATATTGAAATTTTCGTGCCTTGATCTCGATCCTATCTCTTGTTTCTTTCTTCTCGTTTTCACGTGTCTGATTCCTCCGATCCATTTCATTTTTCTAGGACACAGACTCAGTCATCTCGAAGAAACTGTCGTTCGAGTCGCTGCTCCACCGTTCGTCTCGCGATTTACGCGTTCACAAACCAGTAGTAGCTCCATTTTGAAACGCGTTCAAGGCCTGCTCGCATTGTCTTGCCAATAATGCTTCCCATTACTGTTATCTTCGAGGTTACCTAACTGGCATAATTCTGATTAATATCCGCGTGTTTCGATACTAAGTGCTCCCTTTGTTCTTCCTTTCGTATCTCTTCGTTCATCGTTTAATTATTATTCTTCCTTTCAGAAAGCGCAATGTGTATCCAGCTTATCAAGAGATAATCATCAAAATCCAAGTGATCAATGTAAATCTGTTTTTCACATTTCGACTAGCGTTCTTACAAATTTCTCAATATCGTGGACATCGATCATGTTCGCAATGGCAAAAGCTCCCATTCCACTCCTCAGACGGAACGTTCAACTCAACATCCCTAAATATTCCCACCTTCTCTTTTCCTTCTTTGACTTTATATATAATAACAGTCGATTCAACCCTTTTTTTTCACGATTATTACATTATCAATCACACGGTCCAAAGTCTGGACTGGATTTCAAACGAACAGGCTACAATCTTCGACAGTTAATAGCCAGTGACGAAATCACTGGATTGAATCGCTGCTTTCTCGATTTTTCTGATCTTCGAAAAATACATTTTTCTTACGAACGAACCTACGCCGTTCGAAAGTCCCTTTCCCCTCTTCCTTTATGTAATTCTCCGCGTAATACGGAGCAAAACACGGTGTGATGTTCCTATAACGCAATAAATATTAAACGCTCCAACCGTGAGAGACTTGGGCAACGTGCGATATATATATATACGGCGTGGCGTTCGATGCTTCATCTTTTTCTCACAAGGATACGTTCTCATTGTCGGTGAAACACACACACACACACGTATCGTGTGCACGTTCCATTACGTTTTCCAAACGTAAACCTGTTGGATATATATATATATTATATCCAGATTTTTTTCTTGGCTCATAGATTTCAATCGAATAATAAAAAGTAAATAATTATTTTCTTAGATGAAGATTAATTTAAATTTATTCTTCAAGATTGTTTTATCCAAAGTGTTTGATATGGAAGTAGAATCAAGCGCGATAAAAGGTAGGAAGAAAATGGCAAAATAAATTTAAATTTATTCTTCAACCTGTTCTTTTAAGTAGGCTTAGAAGTATAGCCTTATATATACTTTATCAATAGAATGTAGTACGAAAAAGAAACGACGAAAATTTCAATCGTAACGTAACAATTTCAAATACAATTATCCATTTTCCATATTAGAACAGCCGCGCGTCTTGCCTCCGTTGCGAAACCATTGAAATTTAGACCGAGAGTAAATTTTCTCTTCCGACAATCCGTTATCTCGATCTCGTTAAACCAACACCGTTTACAAGCGGCAAACCTCGAGAGACGATGTATCGATTCGATCTACCCCCTTTTATCCTCGATTTTCCTTGGAGAAAGTTTCGATCGCGCAAGGGTACACCGTTTCGCGATTATTTCGCGTCGAAAATCCGCGACAATCTTACGAAAGAGTTACGGAATTCATTCCGCGGCACATCTGCGGCGGAAGAAACGGGGGGGACGGCCTTTTTTTCCACGGCTCGGCCACATTTGCATCGAACACGCTCGCTTTCTTCCGCTAGTGATCGCGGACTTATTACGCAAGATCGGTGTAACGATCGAGGCTATTTAAACTGGCTTACCGAAATATCTGCAACGGAATCAAGAGTATTCGGATAAATAGGAAATATCGTGTAGATCTGATCGATTTGTATGCTTCTCGGTTGTAATTAACGATCGATACGTGGTAATTATCGTATGGCGGGCGATTTAAAGAAAATTGATAATCACATACACACATCTTTGGTGTCTTTTCGTTGCGGAATTATATAGAATTATATAAATTAAAATTATATCCAAGATAGACTCTTGCTATTCTCGATCTTGAATTTTTTTGACAAATATAGGAAATATATGTAAACAGGAAATATAGAGCTTGGTTTAATTAATTTATCGTAGCAATTAATTGGCCGATATGTGATAGAGTATAGCAGGATTAAATGAAATTACGAAATAAAATTATACCGCAATCACGGTTTCAATCTCTGATTTTTAAATTAAAGGAAACATTGTGGATTTTGGTTTAATTGATTTGTCGTAACTCATGCCAATTAATTGATCGATATGTGGTAATTATACTCGATTAGTAAGCGGTACGGATTGATTGTAGAATGGCGCGTAATTTAAAAAAAACTCCGTGGATCTGAATCTTTTTATCGAAATTCCGCTACGATCGCGTGTCGCGCGTTGCAAAATTATTCGCGATCGTTCCAGTAACAACTTGTGATTTACTTTCTATGATCAAACTCTTTAATATCTTAAACGTAGACACGTGTATATCGTGTTATACAAATAAAATTTAATAAATATTTGTACACCATTCTATTTTCTAATAAAATTATACGCTTTCAGATGATATTAAATTTACTTGGATATAATTAATTGATATTTGAATATTACTATATCGTTAAGAAAAGAAGAAAAATGCCAATAAAACAAAGAAGAAAGGAATAAAGGGATCCATATCGGCGGAACGAACAAAGTTAAAATACACAGCGAAATGTATGATCTGGTTAAAAAAAAATGGCGCATTAATTATCGGAAGAGTTAATATTTACTTGCTACTTTTTTACATAATCGCCACTTTCGACGTAAAAACAAGAAAAGTGGTATCATTCTCGTAGCAAGATCTTTGCTACGATACCAACAATTGCTCGTTGTGAGAACTTTTTTCTACAATAATTAACTTTTTCACGTTATACTGTAATAGATAAGAGGTGAGAAATTGTTTAAACGTTGTGCAACCGTATTTCTTGCTGCAACTCTTTATATTTATAAAACGATATATAATAACGCTGGATATATAATATGATATATAATAAACCGTACGCAATCGTGCTGGTTTAACGGTTTCTAATTTCCACTTTTGTTCTTTGGTGTATCGTTTCAATCATTCGAACAGGAAGCCGTTAAAAGGCATGATTAAATTAACTTTATTCCTGCGTAACGATATCGAGAACAATATTTCTAATTAAAAAATGAAAAAAAAAAAAAAAAAGAAAGAAAAATACCGAGGAAAAACTGAATTTCATTACGTTCTGACATAATTGCACAAAATTTTCTACCGGTAATTTCAATTTTGTGCATTTTTTTTTTTAATATTCCCTTATACCACATCCAGATCTTCTTCTCCACGTTCAAATGATGCGTAAACGCGTTCAAAACTTATAAGCCCACGTTTTTCGAAAATGTTTAATCACAGAGGAATGGAAGAAGGAGCAAGAGGGAGGAATACTTGCCACCATGGTTTTATTGCACCGTGTAACGAAGACCATTACACGTTCATTGGTGGATTTATTGCAAATATCCCCCCTGCAACTCCATCATTTCTCTCTCCCCCTGTTTGAACGAGAAAAGATTTATTTCGCGAAAGCAAAAAAGTTCAAAAAAACGTTCCTCTCGGATGAAAATTTCCATTAATAATAATTCAAAATAATTCAAAGCGATCATCACGATGTTCGATCACCAAGCAAGAAGCGTTTAATTAAAAAATATATTTCACGAGCGTCGCTCGCCGATCACTTTCCCCCTAATTGTAAATGTTGGCAAAGGTATCAAAGGAAACGATGTAAATATAAATAAATTTTCATTATAAACGAGGGAACGTGGCCACGCAAAAGAAAAGGAGGGAAAAGAAAGCGGAAGAGTAAATTATTAGCGGCCTCACCTTCACTCGATACCGTGGCCTCATCTCCGTTCGAGTCTTGGGACACCTGGGTGGAATCTGCAAGCACCAGGTGAACGTAATCACGATAACCGGCTCCGTGTACGCTTCCATCGAGGTGATCGTGTAGCTGCAATGTTTGATCAATTAAGTATCGGCTTGTCTCGCGGTTTCCTTATCGGGAGGAACACCGGGTGATCGCGTATTAAATTAGCGCCACTGGGTTATTGTCAAGGCTCGTGTTCGCCAACGTGTTCAACCTCTGCGTTCCTCGCGAATATAATACAAAGATTGTTGTAAACTAAACGCACTTTTACAAATTCTGTGCATGGATGTAAATTTCGTACATGTATAATTTTCACAAACGCCAGAAGGATTAAACACGTCTTCTCTATTTCTCAATGTTCTAATTTAAAGCCGAAAGCACTTTTTCGAATAGAGCAGCTCACTCACTTCTCCATTCTCGGGCACACGTTGTCCGCCGAAAGCGCCACGGAGAAAGATACAACGAGGAAGGATATCAACTGCCAGATCCTCGAAACGGTCATCTCAATTTTTCGCTACAAAATTGTAATTCCCCTTTGTGGTATTTTGCAAAGAAAAATTACGTAAAAAAAAAAAAAAAAAAAAAAACACGCGAATACTTACGTTGATCGAAGTCGACTTCAACAAGCAGTGAAAGTATCCAGATACCAAGGCGAGCGTTCAATTAGCCTTTTCAAAAGGATGGGTTGCTAAACGAACTGGCCAGACTTTGGCGTCGATCGAACGAATGTGACGCCTGTGTCGTCTCGCGTGTCATTCTTTCGCCGGAAACGGATCGACGTATCGGCTGGTGCAAAATGGCCAGCCTCTAAACGCGCAGTGTCTCATTACTGTCCGGTAACAAGAGACGCGAGACGATACAATCGTCCAATATATCTCTGACGGCTAAAAAAGAGAGAAAGAAGAAAAGGATACGAAACGTTTAACAACTCTCGTTGTAATTTCTAATTTCGACCCGATTGTACTCGCGACAGACGTTCGATATACCCGGCCTGCGAGAAAGCGAGATGATTCGGTTGAAAAATTGCATTTTTCAGAATGATCGAAGAGCGGTGGATGAGAAGGAATGATGCGACGACTCAGTTGTGGCTCAGCCGGAAATCGCGTCGCCCGTATTTGACATAAGAGGGACGACGAGCGATCTCTTTCAAAGGACAGTTCTTCGCGCGACAGGAAATGTTAAGTTGGACCAATTGGCTGATTTACTCGCCGGCACGAGTAATGTATCCGATAAACAAGACTTCGATGAAAACTTTTTCTTATACGTACATTAGAAGACGTACTAGAAATTGTCTGGCAAAATTTATTTCATTTGCAAGATGTTTTCTCACCAAAGACATATTAAACTCACCAAATTAATAACGAACGAATGAACTAGGTTATTTATTATTAGGATTACGAGCTCACTGTGAAATGGAAAATAACAGTCATAGACCACGAGACGAGGGAGGACGAGTTTACTTTACTTTCATCCGCGTCTAATGTCACCGACTAATATTCTTTCGTTCTCGGTCGAGCAGTTTCGAACGCCACATGTGGTTTATAATTCAATCTCCGCGTCACTTTTTTTCTTCTTCTTTCCAACCAACCAAACCTCGAGACCGCGTGAACACGATACAAAGATCACGAGAAGAAATACTTTCGTTCCTGTACCGCGCAGCTGTCACTATCGTGAGAAATTTCTTTCCGTCTCATTTGCGTAACGCGGCTTTTGATACATACCCGTGTCAAAGAAATCTCGAGCGAACCTTATCGTGGAGACCGCGCCGACACCAGATACCAGCCGAACGATCTCGTGACAAATCTGAATTTCAGATCGGCGTTCAGCGGAACATCTTAATTATCCGATTATCTCGTCTCGTATGCTCAACCTTGGCTCTCAGGGAATGTTGAAACGAGCTAATTAATTCGTGTAAACGGAGATGATGTCCCTCTCCCCCGAGAGAAACATAGAGATGCATACGCGCAAATTTTTCTATGCTTTTAACATTTTCGTGAGATACTTTTCGATTCCAGCGACGACTGAGACGACAAGGCTCTGAGACGATTCACATCGCGAGTTTTACGCGTCGAATATTTTCGCGTTTCGTAGGAATAATCGTATGATCGTGTCCATCATCGATCAACTTTCCATTCCTTCGTTTCCTTACGGCAGAGGGGAAGAGGCGCAGGTGTACTGGCCCGTTGCACGTACACCACTCGGAATGCAAATGCGCGGCTCCCTTTATCCCGTCGCGAAATTGCCCGACGTGGAACGACTTCGTTTTCTCTCGCGCGTGTTACGTGATCCACGCTGGCGAAATGTATCGAAGGCGTGGCGTGGGGCGAATCGTCATCCGAGCCACACTTTTTTGTCACGCGGAATAATTTCCAGGGGGGAATATTTGATTTTACGCAGATGTTGCGTACGTACTCGTTTGTTTCGTGGATCAAACGCGTCCGTAAATCGTTCTCACGGGTTTCCATATACGGTTCGATGGGAAAATAATAATTGTTGTGTACGGCGGCAAAGCTAATTTTCCACCAAGGAATCCACAATTACGCGTGGCGGCATGGGAGCACAGCCCTCCCTTCTACACACACACATACACACACACACACCTCCGTGCTACGTGATTTCGAACGAGACTCGAATAATTCGAAACAGGCGTTGCGTAATCCGTGTTTCTCAAAGGACGGGCGCGGACGTTGGATCGATCGCACGTGGGAGCTTCGTGCGACCGAAAAATAATGCGATTGTTAATTAAAATCTCGGGCGGGCGAGAGGATTAATTGGAAAAGCTCTCACAACACCGAGCTCTTTCACCATGATTTGTCCTCTAAATCCTCTCTCTCTCTCTCTCTCTCTCTCGAAACGGTATCCAAGATGACTGTAACTAAACTTGACGAAGCACAACGACGAAAATTTGGTAGAATTGTCGAGTAGGAGTAGAGTCACGTCGCACAAGTTTCAACTCACAGAGCGAGCTTAGTCTCACTTAGATATAGCATAGTTTAACGATTAAATTTGTGAAGGAAGGTTGGATCGTAAGAGAGGAATGGAAGAACCGATGAAAGAAAGTGAGTCGGTGGCCCTTTCGCAGACCGATCCACAACTGGCCTCACGTTTGTAACGAGCAATTGGCTGCTCGCCGCCGCTCGGAATGCACTTGTGGCACAATGAACTCCGACCCTAGCGACCGACACAACCACGACTACACACAGTGGAGAAGGTGGGGTCGCAAGATCCCAAAGGGGGCGGTATGCGTTCTGGGTCCACTTTCCGCGTGGAAGACAGAGAGCCAGGCCACTCGAGCCTCTCGAGCACCGAGGATATCCTGTCCACAGACATTGACACCGTCCGGGCAATCGTCGTCCAACCATGGCCAAGCTCACGACCTACGTCCACGCTTTTCGACCACCCTTTCGAAACGGTTCGAGAAAGGAGAAAAGCAAGCTGAATGCTGGTAATTACGGAAGGAAGGGACGACGAGACTTCCTGCCAACTCGTGTAACGCTTTCGAACATCCTGAATTATCGAAGACTCTGAAAAGAGCGTTTATTCGAAGGGAAAGCGAGCAAAGGGATTAAGATATGTTGCATCTCGAGGGGTTGCTTACTGCGATCTGTTCTCTCGCAGTAATTACAAGCGTTCCTCGAATTCCTGCTCGCTCGTGAACAGACGCAAGAATGACGTCTCTCTCGAAGAGATTCAATGGATGGAACAACAAGGTGGATATTCTCGGTGTTGGACGCGAGCAGAGCTAAGCACGCCTCGCGTAATGAGATGATTGGAAGAGCAATTCGTCGAGAGCGGCTCCCCCTTGTTCTCCCGCAACGCGATGGAGGCCGGGCATCGGTCGGTTTAATCTCGTGACCAACGACATCCGATCTAATGGAGCAATTAACCGGGCGAAAACTCGCTTCGAGCATTCGCTTTTTATATAAACTGAAATATTCTAGGGAAACGATGCGAACGTGAATCTATATTACTTGAGTGAAAATATACGCGATAAGCGAGAAAAAATAATTTGCTAACTTGTTCTATATTTAAAATTTTCACTGTGCGTTACTTTTGCGCGGTATTGTTACACGATACGTATATACTGGAGAATTCATTCGAAGCCGCTTTCGATCATATGGAATGATCCGCGTGAAAAAGTGAAAGAGCATCGTGAAATATTCACTTTTTAATTTGCAAGCGAACGACCTTTCGGATGCACCGAAACAGCGGTTTCTAAAGATAGTCCTCATTAAATATCCGGTTGTCAGCGGCGACGTAACGAGATAATTAATGTAAATGCCTTTAACGACCTCACGGAACTAGTGGCGCCGGTTTCCATAATGATTAATCGGCATCATTGTTTTTGCACGGAATAGCGTGCGAGCCAGGTAATTCAAAAGTCTGATTGAACAGAAATTCTGGTATTTTCGATTCGGATTGGCCCGCGCCATAATCGTATCGCTTTTGCACGACTCTCGTTCCAGATATTTCGCGCTTGCGACTCAAAACCAATCCATGTCAAGAAACGTTCGAGTTAAATGTTATTACAAGTTTTTTTAACCAATGATCCTAATAAAAAAAAAAAAGAAAAAAATCATTAATCTAACTTTGAATCTATAATTTATTTCTTATATTTCTATGTCTTATTATTAATTCTTGTTTCAAGAAGTGTTTTTTAACTTTTCATCCTATTTGCTTATTTGCAATGAAGTTTATTCGAGGTTTATCAAACGATTTATAATTCGTTTCGAAGATAGCCTAATTGCCGCCTGATTCGTCCGGGTTCAAAGTATCTGGGACAAGAGGCGACTGTCTTAATGATTTACCTGTCCTTCGCAAGATTCAACGTTGATAAACAACCTTACTCTCCTTTATTCTCAGCATTCCAGTCACCTTGTTCGACGTATCCTCCTTTTTCCATCCAACTAATCCTTACATCTGATTTTATGAAGACAAAGTCGATCGCCTGCTGTTCCCCACACGTAAACTTTGCAAGTTTCGAATTGGACCGCGTCTCGATCCTCTCGTAAGATTTACAATCGAAGGGAGATTGCACCTACTACGAAATTTTCGAATTATCGCTATTGATTTTCGATAATCGAACCATATTCGAACCAAACGTATAAAATTAATGGGTTGTGCGAAATGTTCCATTTCTCAAATTTAACACCACCTCCTTCAGCTTCCTTTCGATATTTGCGAACGCATCGACATTTTGTCGTTTCGAATAAAATATTTCGATAAAACCACGAGACGATGGAAAATCGAAAAAAAAAGAAAAAAAAATTATCCCTTCTAATAATTCCAACAATTTTTTTTTCCAAACTTCTCGAGTTCTTTTGTTCTACGCTCTTTTGTAAGAACCTGTCGTAGTTTTGCACCTGTCGGCCACCTATTCGATTTATTTACCCAAGAAACAATTTCCCACCGATTCGTTCGCCTTTTCCACGCAAGCAAACAGGATAGGGAAATGCACGCTAATGTTGCGCGACGTTATTAACTTCTGCAAGCAACAGCCACTTATTCACGGTCTATTGTTCTCAGCGGCATGGCCGAGAGAGGTTGGTTATACCGGCTAAGCGTTAATCGATATTGTGGTCGATGCTTGGTACGCGTTTCACAAAGAAGAGGAAGAAAGAAAAAGAACGAGTCGGCGAGAGGAGACGAGACTAAAATTGTCATTCGAAGAAGGGAACGAAGGATAAATTAAAAATTGTTGTGATAGCCATCATACGATAATATTTGTAATTAGACGGATCAATACGTCTATGCTTTCGCGACGACAACGACAACGTTGGCCTGAATAGCAGTCGCGCGGCATCGTTAAAACCGGCTCCACGTGTTCCGATCGATCGTTCCACACATTTTCCGCGATGCGGGATTGGAAACACGTGAAAGTTTCCGCGTCTCGCTTCCAATTCATTTCCTGTACGATTTTTTCTATGAAAACGTCCCTTTACGGCATTTGTACCAATTATTGCGTTCCTATTTCATATGTTTTTTTCCACGGGATAAATATTAAGAATTGAAAATTAATTTTTAATTTTAAACAGACATCGTTTCAGATTTCCTTGCATTATTATTTTATTAATTATCGTTTATAATATTATATTACAGCACGATGTCTTTTTTATATTTTCACATTTGTTACTTCTTTCAACGTTCAAAAAATATAAAAATTATAATTTCAATTGGAAAATAGGAACGAAAGTGTATATTTTTAACGACAGCAATTAGGATGTCGAAGAAATTAAATTAACATTTCCTTCCTACCTCTATAAAAAGAAGAGAAAATTCACGATCACAGAGAATCGTGGCTGTAATAAAGTTTCAAACTTATCCGAAAGAATTTCAAAGCTTCTTCCACGTTCGGATCGATTATGGCCGAGTTACGTGTCGAAGGAACGCCGTAGCGTGACATTTCTGACGTATCTGGCTCAAAACGAAATAAATAATCAACGACAGGACGTCGATTCCACGAGGAAGGGAATTCGTAATTGCTAACACGATCGATTCGTGGCTGAATTCGTGTCCTTTCTCTCTCTCTCTCTCTCTCTCTCTCTCGAAATGACGTAACACCTTTGTAATCTTACGTACGATTATGAGGCAGGAATCAACGGTACGTGGAAGTACGGGGACATTGCGCAACGATTGCGCTGGTTGTCGCGTTGTTTACCGTCCCCCATGAACATCGGTCCGGGAAACGTTCAATTAATATGCCCCGTTCTCTGGTACACGTCCCGTCTACGATTTGGACATAGGGAATAGAAAGTGAACGAGTTGCATAAATTGTATACAAGGTTTTTTTTTTTCTTCACATATTTAAGCGAAAAAAAAGTTTCATCAACTTTTTTCTTTCGCCTCAACTCAAGATGGCGAGATGGCATCTCGGCGGTGGATGATGTGATTTGAATAAGAAAAGGAGAAAAAAAAAAAAAGAAACTGATCGAAAGTTGGACTCAAGATTCTTTTATGAAAATAATTGTTGCTTCTCGAACTCTCGAAACACGTATCGGAATTCCAATTTAAAGAAAGAGTCGTGGTGTTTAAAAATCAAGTTTACGAAACTCTATTACGAGACGAGATTTCTTTTTCTTCTTTCCGTTTTTCGTGATAAAACGAACAAATTTCTGGTTCGTTTCCTTTTTCGTTACCCATCCACTACTATATCGAGATTTGCAACGCGGATTTGTACGCGAACCCGAATTTTTCTGCGCCGCGAAAGCGGAATTTTGATGCGCTCTCCTCCTCCTCCGACCGCTGAATCTTGCCGCTTCCGGCTCATAAATCCGCACGTGTCTCTCGAATACATAATTTCCTCGCTTTCATCGCTTTTTCTTTTTCTCTTTCGCACACGCACACGCACAGTTTCGTTAACTCGGGTTACGATTGGACGATTCGGTAAGAAAGAACGACGATCATTCTTCAGACGATTCCACGTGTCCATAAACGCTGCTCGACCGAGCAATCTCGTTTCTCCGTCTTTCTTCTCTACATTTGTTTTTCAAATCGTGCAAAAACCATCGCCTACGACCTAAGTTTTATCGTTATTGGCGATCTCATTCACGAGAGACCCGTAGTTTCCCGTAGTTTCAATAATAGAAATGATTTATTCAAAAAGAAAAAAAGAAAGAAGCAAATTAAATTATCATTATTATTATTATAAATTGAATAGACGCAGATATTCTGGAACGTACGGGGTACTTTCATTCAGAAGATTGGCGGGAATTAAATAATCGAATAAAGGCCAACGTTTTGTGGGATTAAGTCAGTTGCACAAGCCAATGACATTGTGCTCCGTTTTACCTTTTAACTTGCGCAAGAGGGGCATTGTTCTCCGTTAATAGTAATTACTCTCATTACGATCTAACCAGATATTAGTCTCGAGTATCGTTGACCACCCGTTTCATTTTCCGTGACGTCTTTCGCTCGGCTATCTCAATTACGAACACGCCACGAGCCTCACTTTCCACCCGTCCAGCCTGGATTTTATACGGAAATCGAAGATGCGCGAAAGCGTGGCCTTGAAACGTAGAGAGACCTTGCAATAAAATTTCTCGTCCATCTCTTCTTTATTAACTATCGTATTTCGTTTTCGATTCGATTTCTTCCTCTTTTTAATGCCATCTTGATTTATTCCTCACGAAGAGACCAACGTTTTCGATCTATTACGACGAACCGTTCCACGTTTTACCCCTTTCCCTTCGAGATAATATTCTCGAAAGACGTTACAATATTTTTCACAATAGTCGAACTTTTTAAATAATCCGTCGTCGCTTCGTAAAAATTCGAAATTTCGACCTATCTAAATCTATCGTATCGTTCGAATAAGAAAAACGTGAAATCATCCAAAATTTCTCTCCCCCCCCGATGTATCAATCACCGTCATCGAGATGTCTACGGAAAAATTCCAAGTTTCCAAATCGACCATCTAAGATATCATATCATATCGGATTTTATATATATATCCTACAACAAAGAAGAAAAATAAAGAAGAAAATCATCAAAGTAAATTTCTTCTAAACAATTTTCCTTCTTTCCTTCGATCTTCATTGATCACAGACGTCATCGAAATGTTCAGAAAAATTCTAAATTTCGAAATCTAAGATTTTATATTCCACAACGTCGTAAGAAAAGTAATCGAAAAATGAAATCCAAAGTAAATTCCTTTCCTCCCGCATGTTCGGATCACAGCAATCATGTCCGTCACGAAGGGAATCACGGAATTTCCACGGTCTTCTTTCGGCCGGATTTCAAAGGTGCGCGTTCTAGGGCGTGCGTGCGTGCGTGCGTGGACGACGGTGAAAGTGGACGAGAGGCACATTCGTCGAGCCATTGTGCAGACGTTTCGCGGAAGAAACTTCCTTGTCTTCCGATTGCGCAACCGGACGGACCAGTTTTCGGCCAGCAGAATCGAAAGCGAAAGGGGATCCGGATCGCTGCCCCCTCGATCCACGGAAAAATGACCCCTCGACCCTGTGGCTCGAGGCCACGAAAACCGCGCCTGAATCGAGGCGTGACTTCTCTGCTCCGCGCGAAAGAGAAACAGGCTTCGATGAATTCGACCGACAGGTTTTCGATTCACAAGTTTTAGAATAGGAGCGTCGATCACGGTTAATCAACGATTCAAGGTAAAAATCGAGCCAATGTCGGAAAAGGAAATTTTATAGGGATTATATAAGACACTTAAACTCGTGGATCCTCGATCGCTTTCTTTGAGAAATCTTGTCCGATTTTCCCTATTGCGTATGGGCACGCAACACACAGGAGAAATCTAACGAATTTCAGCGAATCGTCCGCTCGTGGATAATTTATATATAGAAATAATCCGTAGAATTTCGTCATTTCGGTTCCGATTTCTCGTGTATTTTTCCACTTAATTTCAAGGTATGTAACTGTAACTGGTTTTTAAAAAAAGTCTTGCGAAACGACGGGCAGACGGGGTTCGAATATATTACGAAACTTTTTTCTCCTTTTTTTCTATTTAAATTCCTATAAATCGAAGAAACTGGCCGAATCTGCCGCATTTCTCTCGGCCAAATATTTCTTCTTACAGGCAGCCAATACGCAACGTAACGCCTACTTATCCGTAAGCCTCTTTGAAACGCATCGTCGTGGTCGTCATCGTGGAAATGTTAAGATCGATAATATTCGTGGCGCGTCGATCGCGAAAGGGTTGGACGCGCGGATAAGATCGAGGCACGTTCGATGACGTAATCGGTGCCTTTCGAAGTTTCCGCATCTTCGCGTTACGCAAGTGGGTGAACCAGTTTCTGGACAGACCACCTTTGTGTGTAATTATGGTCGAGCAGCAGCTGTCTCCTGTAAGAACAATAACGTCTCCTATTGCCGCTCTCGTCGTGAAAGCTGGCGTCCTACGCGCGTTTCAAAGAAAGTTTCTTGAAAACCGAAACATCTGCATCTCCGTGTGAAATTTTCTTCACAAGTTATTGGATAATTCGCGCGGTGTGAAAAATCGCTTGAAGAAAAAAAAAAAAATTTTTTTTCTCCCTTCAATTTTATAATAATTTATCGGATAATCTGAGCGCCACCTCTTGCGCCCCCTGAATGTGTGTCACCGATGAACATATTTCTCCGCGCCGGTTTTAAATTATTATTATACAATACTCGCGTCGGATAATTTACATCGTTTCGCCAATGAAAAGTGTGTTACACTCGATTGTTTAATACTCGATGTTAGAATATAATAAAGGAATATAATAACTCTTACGTGGTTGGAAAAATTCTTATTAAATTAAATCTTGCAACTTGGTCGCTGTAAATATTGTCCCATTGCGAAGCGAAAAGGTTGGAAAGAAGAAAGGTTATATAAATTTACGAGCTAATTTGTCGTGATTTTTTGAAACTGTACAAAGCGTCAATAATAGAGGTTCGTTAAATAAAGTTCTCCGTGGAATTACAATTTTCATGGGTCGGATAAGTGATTATACATTATAGAGCGGCTTCTTAATTACACAATCCTGTAAAGCAATTTCGGTTCCCCGCCGTCAAACGACTTTTATTCGACGATCCTCTCGAGAGCCGGGAATAATGGGTTCCGGACGGCAGCAGGATCTCTTTGTGAATGGAAGAACAATAAAAGAAAAAAAGGAAAAAAAAAAGTATCGAAAATATCTCTTTTTTTCTTCGTGCGTGATATTTCGAACTTGTTCGGCTTGCAACATCCCTTATGAATCTGTAAATAACTCGGTGCTAAAAATTTATTTAAAGCTTATTTTAATAGTTTTGTGTTTACATTCTCTCTTATTATTTATACTCTCTCTCTCTCTCTCTTAAGAATGTTGTAAAAATAATTCGCCTTAACCCTTACCGTCGATACTTTCATAATTTTTCACCAATAAAATTCCATCGAATTTCTAAACTTCTTATAATTTTAAATCGACCTTTCAAATTATTAAATAAAAAAAAGAAAGTATTCAAATGATACCCGCGTATTCGCATAAGGGATTCGTTCGACGATCGATGTAAAACGCACATACTAACACTGTAAACGGATAATAATAATATAAATTTTTTTTTAGACTCATTGAAAATTGTAATGCGATAAATCGCGCGATCGTTAAAAAAAAAAAGCTTATCAATCACGACAGTGATTGTAGTATAGTGGAATTATCTTTAATGTAGTTTACAAATGTAATTACGGAAACGAGTTTATTTATTTCTTCGTTAATTCGATCTCCATTTCGATATCCAGCGGAGGTTCTTCTAGTATCCGAAGATTTATTATCGAATCTAATAGCAAACGAACATTGTTGTCATTTTAATATTACTTTTAGAGATATCCTCCCTTCTTCACGCTCTGAAATCACATTCGAGATGATTTGAGAAAAATGTGATTCGATGGATTACAAAATTTTATTACGATTTAAGAAAGAAGACACGGGATTTATAAAAAAATATTCCAAGTTTATCGAAATTATTCTTTTCGAACAATATAACAACGCAACAACAATCTCGTGTTTCTCGATCATTTCGAATGACTTCCATTTGTGTTTGATACCCGAGTATAATAAACTAATTTACGTATTTACAACCAAACGTGTTGTCAAGCTCAAGCTGTTAGCTCGAGCTTTCAGAGCTAAAAATAGCATCAACTCGTATCTGTCTCGAAGGCATAGCGGGACCGTTTTAACGACGAAGGATGTAAATCTCTTTGCCTTTATTAAACGAGGAGAGGTCGTGTCGCTTTTCAAGGTATGCGACACGAGAGCGACCCTTTCGACGCGCTGAAACGATTTATGCTCGCACGTGAGCTTAATTGCACGCGTGCTATTCCCACCTTATGAATCGCGGTTAAATAATGGATACTTGCAGTAATAACAATTATAACATTTCGCCGAAATTTCGTTTGATTCACATTTCTACGAGCAATTGCACTCTGATTCTTTCTTGTTCTCAAGCTTTGAGAAAAATTTGAGATGATTCTGAAACTCTTTATCGATGCACAAAAAATCGTTTACCTTTTTTCGAACAAATTTTTTTGCCTTTTCATGGAAAAAGCATTTTGTCCGATGATCGATTACATTGTCTCTACAATTGTAATATATAAATATATCTCTTTTCGAACGAGGAACATTCGCCTAAAAATCGCGTGATCTATTTATTATATTTTACAATATTTAACAAGGATCCTAACAAGTATTTTGGCGTTCTGTTTGGTTTCTGGTTGCTCCTGTATAAAAGTATCGATCGTTCTTGCCCGGATATCCTCCGGAGAAGAAGAAAAAAATATATCGATCTCTTGATCTCTTCACCGTTCCACAGATTTCATCCTTAACAAAGTAGCAAAATTGTGAACAGGATGGAAAAAATCGCTGGCAAAGTAGCTTTCGCGGTGGTGATCGAAACGCCGCCGTTGTAGAATCCGCTTCCATAGACCTGGAGGCCGGCGGTCTCGATGCTGCGCTTGCAGTAATCTCCGTCTGCAATCGTAATCCACGGTTTACACACGATCGTGAAACAGTCTGATTATGGTTATTGTTATTACGCCGATGAAAGAGCTGCGAGTGATATCCGTTCCGTTCGAGGGATCGTCGCTCCAGGCGATCCGGTGTAAATTGCAGGGATCGGGAAATGAGAGCAATAAAAAAGAATAAAGGATTGGGGGGAAACGATATGATTGTATATTATATTAAAAAAGATAAACAAAAAAAAAAAGAAAAGGAGCACAGAATTCAATTAGTTTTTAATCATCGAGACGATCCATCAGGCTTAACAAGAATTATACAGGACGTTTATTATACACATTCGTGGAATACTTTCTAAAGATCAAAATAATAAAAATTATAACTATTAAATTGTAAGCAATTTAACTTTTTTATTTCCTCTTTTTCCAGACGTATTCCCAAGAAATATATATATATATATAACATATATATACATATATATATACATATATATACATATATATACATATATATATATATATATATATATATATATATGATGCATAACATTGTAATAACATCCTGTATAATAAATCAAAGAGAAATAAATAACTGCAAGATATACATGTAAGTACATAAACTCGTGACAACTTTCTCAAGAACGTTCTTGCAAGTTGGCTTGTAATTGGACAATATTATAGATACGCATAGAAACACATAATTCTAATTAACCGTAACAGACCATCAATTATATCAAGTCTCAATTTACAATTATTTTAGTGGAGCAGCGGTTGCATAACGATCATTTACTTTATTTATTTCTCCGTCATAAAGGGAACACGACTCAACTCTCTCTCTCTCTCTCTCGGGTCTAAATCCGACAGATCTGAATCAATATCAATATACTATAAAATTTATATCGGTCACCAAACGGAGACCGAGGCGGTTGTAATGGGTTAAAGCGCAAGGAGAACGGGTCGCGGATAGATCGATAGATCATTCACGGGTGGAGGGCGAGGGAGAGGAGAACGAATCGTTCTAAAAAACCCAACCATCGAGATTAAGACGAAAAAAAGAAAAAAAAAATCTCGTCGAGGAAAGCAAAGTAAGTGGAACAGGTACCGTTTCCCCTTTCGAACCGTCGCGTGTTCTTTCGATTCCACGATGCATTATTTTCGTTCATCGACGATCAAGATTCTTCCATCGATTCCCATTAACCATTTGTTCAACCATTTTGCTTTAATCAAGCTAATTATTTGACGATTCGAATCGATTTCCGCGATTTCGCGCTCCAATTAACCAACCGCCCCAACCAGGATCTAAATAATCGATTTAAGCGAATTTACGTCACAGAGTTCCGATCACGGCTGGGTCGTAGACCGGCAAAAGGAAAAAAGAGGAAAGGATCGCGTAAAAAGATCGGTAAAAAAAGAATTCGCCGTGCGCGCGAAATGCTTTCTCCTTTGATACACGGTGGAAAGTGGCGTGTACGAAATCGAGAGGGTCGATTACGGTGTCGTTTCTTTCGAAGGAAATCGAGAGTCGACGGGGAAGGAAAGAGGAACGCATCGAGGTATGCCCGATCGACAGAGAAAAATTATACAATCGGCGCGTGCTCTTTCTCCTCGTAACGCGCACGGAGTCACGTACAGGTCTGCGCTTTCCATCGCGATCGCTTCTCGGAAACGGCTCGTTTTTCCTTCTAACCCGTCGTCGGCTAGGCGAGGCTGGCTTCTCCCGTTTCATCGATCTCTGCTTCGAAATCCGACCGATTTCCATTATCGAAGCTCGAACGATACTCATCTCGAGAGAGAAGCGGAGGAACGAGTGTGATCGAGAAATCGCGTTACACATACGTACAGGCAGATTCAGAAACACGTATCGATATTTACTTACTTAAGAATCTAAAAACTCTTTCTTTCTTTCTCTTTCGCATCGAGTACTCTGTGAAAAATAAAGTATTTCCTCGAATACGTGGTAAGTCAAATCCTTTTTTGTCTTTTCTTCGTATAAAATTTATACGAAACTTTTTGTTCACTTAGGTGTTAGGTGTAGTATTTCTCCAAGTAATGACACGTATCCCTGAATTAGCCTGTACGTTCGCGAGGCAAATTGACAGGTCTCGAGGTGCAACGTGGAATGGAAACGAGAGTAGAATCGTCGAACGTGTCTCACGATTCGATGCGTCTCTCTCCTTCTGCAAGACAACCATCCTTGTCCCTTCTTACGCAGCCCATGCTCGCCTTCTTTTCTCTTTCTACTCCGATTTCGCAATACGCCAGTCCCACGGGGCCACAACTTCACTAACCGTGGCATAATTGAACTCTGCCTCTTTACGATCCGTAACGCGGAAATAATCGTGACGCTTTCTGCTGCATGCGAAATTCCAGAAATATCTTTTCCCTCTCCGTGCACCGTGAATGGGCAAAATTTCGCGGTTCAAGTTAAAAATAACGCCGCTTCGATGATTTATTGCTCGAAACATCGAATAATTTTAACGAGTGATTATACTCCAACTAACTTTATTCGAAAATTTTAACTCCTTTTTCAACTCGGTCCTCCGATGGAGAACGGCGGGAAAATTATTATACTATCGAAGCGAACGTTGAACCACTTAAAACGAGAGAACGATCGAATGGCGTTGCGGACAAAATGCTTTCACGATTTAATCGGTCAGTACGTGGTCAGTCAAGAAGAGCGATCAATCAAAGTTACGATTCTCCATGTTAGATAATCGTCTGGATAATTAATAACCCATCAACCGCGAAACCATCTCGTGCATTCTTTCTTTTAGCTAATATTTCTCTAACGTTTATATGCGGTACATTACCGGTAAAAAGTTCGAAACCACTTTTCTTACAATCTTTTTGATTAATTTTTTCCTTTCTTTTTTTTTAGCAAATCAAATATCAGCGATTACGATCATAATTTAAACTTTTTACACGTAGATTTTCCCGCGCTTAATTAAAGTTTTAATTTTCGCGAAACATTCTTTGATGATTGCGAATTTTTGGACGATAGTGTAGCCCAATTCTATTCTAAACCGTTCGGCCAATTTGGCAACAGGCTCCACACTCTGCAAGATATAACGTCAGGCAATCCCGATAATTTCGCCCCGGATTACGGATCGTAATTCAGCCGAATGTCGTCACACGATGAATATTTGTAGCGCTCCCAACGGTAACTGGCACGTGGGAACTGCAACCTTCAATCTGTTACGGTAGGAAATTGCATAATTTGTAACAAGTTACGATGAAAGGAACCGGGTAGCTGGCGCGTACCCGTGTATCGATCGTGGCCTGTCGCGTGAATCGGTTCCTTGTTTCTGACCACTTGTATGCAGGAAGAAAGAAAAGGAGAATCGAATAAAAGGAATGTAGAGAGAAAGAAAAAGAAAAAAATCCGCGAAACGTACACCTGAATGCGGAATCGAAAGGCCAACGAGCCTTATCGAATAAATGTAAGGAAGTGTGAAATTTAACGATCGTTCTCGATTACCCATCTTCGATAATTCAATCATTTCGAATATCAACATTGTCTACGCACATTTCCGTATCTTCTTATGTAATATATCTTTGTTGCTAGAATCGGGTAACACGTTCTCTTCGTTTCGATATTAGTGTATTTCGATATCTACTTGTATAGCTACTTGTGTATTTTTCTTTTTTATCAAATTTAATCGTCGATAGACTGTTGATATTACGTTGATATTGCAAAATAGGATTGGAAAACATTGGAGATTTCTAAGAATGATGATTTTTTTTTTTAGACGACACTTGGGAAGAAAATCTCTTTAAGAACATCACGAAAAGAAGAAGAAGATCCTTCTTCCAGCGAATGATTTTTCCAGCACTCACCTTCATCCCCATCACATGGTAATAGAAAATTGCAGAAGTTCATTCAAATGTTGGAAAAAATATCTTGCAAGAATCTGATTTATATCTTCGAGAGCATTTATACGACACGTTTACAAATTACACGTAACGAGGGATGGAAATATGGACGAATGAAAGTACAAGTTAGCCGAGAAAAGGAGATATGTTCTTACCGTAAGACCATCCGACCACGTCACCGGTCCTCAAGTTTTCCGTTCTCAGCCAATCTTCGAGGGGCCTGAAGTATTCTCTGAGGGCAGTCGCGTCCAATTTGTCCTCGCCGATGGCTTCCCCAAGCGTCTCCTGCCAAGGCACCGAGGAGCCCCTCTCCATGATTTTTCTGCGAACAACAACATTGCACTTTTCCACGGAATGGAACGCGGGAAAATGGGTTCGCGAGAAAGGAAAACGCAACATCACCGCGGAGACTAAAGCTCGTTGCTTTGTCGCTGTTCAACGGAGATTATTGCTCGTCGCTTTCTCGAGGGATTGTCGATTGCGACAAACGGCGCGGAAAAAAAAAAACATAATGGCGCGCGATTCGAAAAATCGAGGGCGAGGAAAATCACGCGTATTGAATTGTGGGACGAGAGAAAAATAACGAACGCGTAACGAGCCTTTCTTTCCACTGCATTAATTAGACTATCTTTGGCAATCAGCCCCGCTTTGAATCCGCTCGAAACGCGTTCGATTGCCGCTCGCTCGATTTCACGATGGGTGTGCAACACAACTTTTGCTCGTTCATATGAGTTACGGCGTCGAATTAATTCTGCCTCGTGCAACAATGTGCCAAGAAACGGCGGGAAAAACAACCACCGGCGGTGGTGCAACGTGGAGGCCGAGATATGAGTTTTAAGGGTTTGAAAAAATTCTTCGTGAGAGGAATTTTTTAAAAAGAAAAAGAAAAAAAAAAGTTTCGAGACAATCGGAGATTAGTTGTGATTTTGTCTACTCTTTTCCAGTATTAATTCGCACCGCGTGACTTTATCGAAATCGATCGTGACGTGTCCATAACAGTTCAGAGTAATAATCTCGTTCCCTTTATGGATTATCCGTGATTTAATCTTACCCGTTTCCACTTCTGAGTTCTTTGCTTTCGACGATCGTTACAATCATTATTGTGGAGAACTTTATGTATGTCATTCCTGAGTAAGTCTGTTAACTATTCCTATCGTCAGACGACTCGGAATTTCAGATCCTCGTAATTTTCCATATATACAAAATATACGTTCGATCTTTAATAAAATTCGATATATTTCCTCGTCAAAACTACTTCTTCTTGCGACACCGAATAAACCACGTTCTCCACGACTATCGACACAATGGCCAACAGGAGAAAGATTATGAGCCGAAAAAGACAATCTCAGATATCCATTTAAATACAATGGGTGGAAATATCGAGAAGAAATCCTGTCGATGGATCGAAATATCTTCCTTGCGGCATTGCCAGCTACCTGTACCCGAGAGAGAGAGAGAGAGAGAGAGAGACTCGAGTGAACTTTTTCTTCGAGAGAACCGTTAAGAAAAGAAAAATCGTCATCCAATCGAGTTACGTGATCAGGGGAGAGTTTCGTTGTTATTCGAGCTTCTCTCGTCCAATTCCTTTCCTGCTTCCTTTGCCGATCCGAGACAGGCGATACACGCTCTCGTCGTAATTCTGGTTGCCCCGATACACGACTACAACGTTACATAAAACCAGCTTAATCTACCGTAAGGGGGGATTTGTTCGACCGATGGCGGCCTTTCCACAGATGAATCGAGATATTTCTTGCGTAACAGGGTGGATCGAGTATCCATGGTGCGTGGAAGCTCGCACGATTTTACCTAAACTCGTGGCCGTTCTCGCGAACCACCGAAACCACGGATCGACGGATGAGATCGAGGAAGCGCGATTCAATCGCGAGAAAGTAAAATCGAGAAATGAAATTGTTTCCAGAGGAAATGGAAATAATCGTGGCTGGCTGCTTCGAAGAGGAGGCTTCGAATAACGAGCAATGCGAATAATATAATTTTGGCGAAAAACGCAAGAAGTGGAAAGCGTGTGGAAAGCGTCGATTTCACGAAAGTGAAAAGTCGCGACGTCAGCCTCGGTGATATAACAACTTTTTTTTTTTTTTTTTTTTTTTGGAAAGCGATTCGGATTGCAGGTCACGCGCGGCTTCCGGTTCCTTCGAGAGCAGGCCACGCCTCCCGTGGGAATCGACGAGCAAAAATATTTCGGTATTGCCCCCCGGTACTGCAATTTGTTTCGATCTCACAATTTCCGCTCATAACGAAATCCTTTCCACTTTCCTGTCTCCCGACCTACCCACATTTCGCAATGTACTCGGGATGCTGGCTCTACTTCTATTTAACACGTCGCTCATTGAATCATGCTCGTAGATTCCTAGATCCTAGATCCATCCTAGATACTGGATAATGGAAAATTTCCAAAGTCAATTTTAAACTCGTCACCTTGCTCTCGATAAAAACGAAGTTAAACGAAATTATGACTCGTTCGGGATCGAGTCGATTAGGTAAATTAGAGAAAAAAGAAAGAAAGAAAAAAAGAGCACTTCGCAACGCGTCTAGGTTTCCAAGAATTCTCGCTCTTGGTGTTGCCATAGCGATATCGATCCTTGGAAATTTGATGAAGGGTTTTCCGGATTACTCGAGAGCATATTCCTTTCAAGCCTCGACCAAGCAACACTCCTCCGTCTTCTCCAATTTGAACCGGCGGCCACCATTGTTTTCCCAATGAGGATCCCACAACCAATCACTTTCATTCTCCTTCTCGTCGTGAAATCGAGTCACGAGTCTCGCTACCGTTGTTCTACCGTCGTTTTAAGGGTTGAACCGTGACACCGTGGTGTGGGAAACGCGTGTCATTTGGCCAAGGATTATCGGATACGGAAACGAATGGAAAAATTGAACATTTTTGAGAGAATCGTTTATGAAAAAAATCTTGAGAGAAAAGGGAAGCGATAAGTGGAATTTCGAATTTGGGAAACGTTGGTGACATTTTTCAGAAGTGAAAGGAAATGCTTGAAAATAAATTGGAAACGTGAATAACCGTTTTAATTTATACCGTAAGCTAAAATGATTATTTTTGAACAAATTAATTAATGTAGAAACGGAGCGTTTCAATTAAGAAATACACGTTGAACTTGATCCCATCACCGAGGCAGAATGTTTTCGTTGTTATTGGAAAATGGTTTTCGCACGGCGGCCACGACCGGTTGCTCAACCCGAGGCGCTTTCGAAACGCGATGCACCGGTGCCAAGGACGAATCATCCATTTGCATAAATTTCAATCGATTTCTGTTTAATCAGATTCGTCGATCGACCGTGGAGTTGTGTAATTGGACGGAATCGGTCGGTCCCGTTTGTAATCCCTGAATTTTAATAATCGTAAAATGCAGCTACGATTTCTCGGCGTGTTCCGTAACGTGGCCGAGTGTGAATTACGCGCAAGTAATTTGTAATGCGAAAGAACTTTGTTTTTATGAACTGGTCACGGGGAAACAAGCGCGTAACGAGGTTTTCCTATATATAATAAAACACATATTTCTACTCTTTGATGTTTCTTTCAGAAATAATAAGAATCCACGAAACGTTTTCTCTGAAATATTAAATATAATAGATATCCGGTTACTGTATGTGATGCATTCCGCTCGTACGTGATAAACCAAGTTTCACTGTGTGTACAAGTAATTCAGTGATATTTATGTACATTCGGTGTTTCACGCTCGTATAAATAATCTCGTTCCTCGATCGGATAATTACGGTTGTCGCGATTATTATCGTCATTAATAAACATGTAAAAAGACATGGTTAAAATTATCGTTACGCTTTACGTAATAGGAGGGACGAGTATAATATCAAAAATACCTGTTCTCTTCACCCAATTACTCTCTCATCATCCGAACTCGAGCAAATTCTCGTTCGCAAATTGCGCACGCGAAATCGCTTTAATGCTTCTCGAACAACTTTCCACAATTAAAAAAAAAAAAAAAAAGAAAGGAAAAGAAAAGAAAAATAAATAAATAAAATTTCTATCCATCATCGAATTTCAAACGAGTCATAATAGGATAAGTTTTCAGGAAGTGAAGAAATCCTTTCCTGAAATATATATATATATATCGGCTCTTTTTCAATCTTCCTCTTCTATTTCTTGCAGACGAGAATAAAATTACAAAACGGAAGTGGAACGGGTAACGAGGCTCACCGCGCCAGTTTCTTCGTGCAACTGCGTGTACGAGACACGCGCGTGTTTTTACGCGGCTGCAATCGGTTTCGTAACTGCGTCCGCAAACGCGAGAGATCGTCCTTCGGTTACAGGAAGTCGGGTCTTTGGACTATCGCCCGGCTGATTTATCGAACGAAATGGCGCCATAGATGCATCGAATATTCCTCCTTTTTTTTTTTCATAAGAGAGGGAGAGAGAGAGAGAACGATTTTCCTCTCTCTCGCGAAAGAAAAAAGCTTGCGATTAAAAATGAAAATTAGCAGCTTATTCTTCACGAGCTTTTTTTCAAAAAGAAGAATCGAAGGTGCGCGTGGACAAGAATAATGAATTTCGATAGAAATGCTTACGAAATGTAGAAGCGAAGCTGAAAGTGGGAAAAATAAAAATGTTGGAACGGAAATAATCGGAAATTGATTGAAACTCGAACGATCCATCTTCTTCGAAAACGTAGTGTTCTGGTTGCGCAATCAGTTTAAGAGTAAAATTTCATAATCGAGCGGAGTATGCGCAGTTAAGCTACTGCTAAATGGATAATTTCTTCGTGGCAGAAATCAGTTGCAGATTCTCCCAAGCGATAGAGGCGATTTATTATCGCTGGTTTCATGTACTGACAGTTGCATCGGCTTTAATTGCTCGTTCCTCGGATATTTCTTCATTTCGCCGCTCACGAGGAAACGAAAGCTGCCGCGTGCCGTCGTTTAAGTTTCTGATGTTTCCATTTAAGTATCGAATCGCGAAAAAAAAAAAAAGAAAGAAAGAAAGAAAGAAAAAAATTTGGAACGTTTTATTGAATTTTTAAAGAATCTTTTAAAGAATCGGTAGATGTATCGTGTCTACAAGTTGTCGTTAATCATTTACAATAAACTTGTACAATATTACTTTCGCGATGAATCACGGTTTAACGATTAAAAAATATCAGAATTCAGAGGGGAAGATATTTGATTAAAATTCAAAATTGATAGGAACGGATGGACAAGTCAAGGAACGAATTGGCAATGAAATTGGCCAAGGCGAACAAAGCTTTTCCTCCCGTTGACCCAGATTACGTTGACTACCGGAGATTGTTAAGGGATCGGATCGCCGCAAGATCGATATAATAGCTCTTTTCCGATTGTATCTTCCACGCGATATCTTCGACCTCTGTGCACACCCACGCGCCTCACATCAGACGAGAAATTTCTTTTTCAGACTTTTCCAAGAGTATTCCTCGTTTCGTTCTTCGACCAAGCTTGAAAATATTTCCTCGTTATCGATCGTATCCGATATTGCTCGTCTTATCAGAAAATTTGAATCTGTCCATTGAACATTCCGATATTGCTTTTAATCCAATAATTTAATAAAAGAATATATATATATATAAAGAATTTCGATTTTGAGTATACGGATAATCCGATGTTACTTTTTAATTTATATAATACAAGTTTCTCTATAAGGGTTTTTTTTTATTCGAAAAATACATGGAATATCTTTTGTATCGTTAAACGAATTGATGTATATTGAGTGTCCCGAGTGATTTACAACTTATGAATTCTTACACGCATGGATTCGTATGCGGTTTTTCTTGTGCCACCTCTTGTGACGGGGTCTTCGTTTAACAAATGTCCCATCTGGTCTATTTGTTCGTTGTTCGTCCGCGAGGTGAGTGAAAGTGCTCGAGCGCGTAATTGATTAACAATTACAAACGAGATTCCTATGATATTTTATTTTTCTTATTTTCTACAGAGAAACTTATTTTTCTACGGATCAATCTCTGTAGATTAATTACTGGAATTTTTTTGACAGAATTTCTAAGAATTAAAAAAAAGAAAAGAAAAAGGTATCGATAAAATTCGAAAATTTCTCGAGTCGAAGATAGTATTGATTTTTTCACACGTAACAGCCTACACGAGCAAATAATATATCACTTTCAAATATAGTTGAAATCTATAGTGACCTACTCTTGAAGACAGAGAAAGAGAGAAATTTAATTTTGCTATTTTTTTTTTTTTTTTTTCATTATAACGATAAAAAATACGAGTTCCGAAATTCGATCAATTCTCGTATCAATCGATTTATACATATATCTCTTATTAACCGTCTCCCCATTTTACAAAATACTTTATTCCTTCGAGTTTTTTTTCAGGGTTAATGTGACCGTTTGCAACATCGAAGGTACGATATTGTATGGTAACATAATTCGCGAGAAATTGAAGTAGCCGATAATATCACACGGATGACACGACGATTTTTCAACTCTCGCGTATAAGTTTTTCGCAATCGATCGTTCGTTCACGTAAGCGATCCACGACGCAATTTTAATAGGGCTGTTCCGTGTAAGATTCTATCCTCATCGCTGTTTATTTAACAAAGATTACGGAATTCCAGATATCTCTTTCTCTTCTCGTTTCGTCATCTTTGACGAATTTCGGGGAATAGAAATAGGAATAAACAAGTTTTACAATTTTGTAACTTTTGTATGGTGCTTGTAAGAGATTCAAACGATAATAATTAATCGATCGTCGAATAATTTTAAAATTAATTTTAAAATTATCGTCGAATTATGAAAAATTGATCGTTAAATTATATTAATTTTTAATCGCGAGAGAAGAGGATATTCGAATATCCACGATTAAAAGTGTCCATGCGTGTGGAAAATTTTTGGCGTCAGCTTTGAATTTTAATCAGGTCAGAACGTTTTCGGCGACAGATTCTTCGCCGATCTGTCCGCGCGTCTGATTTAACCGGGTAAATTCTTTTCAGACTACGATCGAGAAAAATTAGGAAAATAACAGTCGAATTCAACTACTTTTGAATATATTTCGCGCAAAGTATTCTTCGTTTCATTACGTTGGAAAATATTTAATGAGGGAATATTCGAATGTTTGGAATCGAATTCTTTTCCCAATTTAAATATTCAACGAAACGAAACTGTTCTTTTCCCTATCCCCTCGATGCAATCTCGGGATTACACGCGTCAAATATTTTTCCCATCCGCTGTTATGGTCTCGGTAAATTTACAACCGGGCTTGTTATTAAATCGGCGTAAAAATATTTTAAAAGATATTCCTTTCCTTTCGGAATTCGCCAACTGGTAAAAAGCAAACATCATTTTCTCCTTCACGTGAACCATAACTTAGAAATGTATTATCTAACGTTCGATATCGATAAAAGCAATGCAGAAGAAATGTTCGTTTCTTAAATTATCACAGGGTGGGTCGTCTCGTGACTCTATTTCAAATAAATCGTAAATTATTACTTTTTATGAAATGTCTTTTCGCGTCACAATTTTTACAAAATCCAAGTTAATATATAATCCCTTCTAAATAATAATATCTTTTACCAAGAATGACTTAGTTAATTTTTATCACAAAAAATAACAACAATTTATATATAGCGATATAATGGAATCATTTCATTCAATCCATTACGTATCGAAATGTCTATTCGTAAGAAAAAAAAAAAAAAAGAATTATATTCCTTCTCTTCAATGCAATTTTCGTACGAAAAAGTCTTTCACGAGGCGAACAATTTACATAATATCTCGAGACGATCCGCGACACATTATACACAACCGTAACATCTTAAAGTGATCCATCGATGACCATCAAGACACATCGAGAAGGGAAAGTATTTCGCTTGTTTGCGAAATCGGAATTTTTTCTATCGATTATTTAATCGTTATATCGCCGAACTTGTGGACTTTCTATGAACGAGGAGGCCGCGTCCAAACTGGTACTAATGGATTATTCAGATTCGTTAACAGGGATCCTCGAGAATTTCGTTCGCAGACACTTTTCGTGCCGTTTCCTCGTCAATCCCGTTACTCCCCCCTCTTCTCACCACTCCGTATTTTCTGCATTTTTCGCCGAGACCGGACGTTAAAGCCAACGTTTTCGTTGATTCGTTATTCGCGATGGAGGAGAAACAATTACACGGTTCGGCGTGTATTTATCATGTCGTTGAGAAAGTGGTTCGCTTTTCGTTATAAGGTTATAACGACGAGTTATAATGACGAGTCGGTTCGAAATATTTCTGGAGCTCGCGACTTTTTACGAGAAATTATACAAGGTTTTGGTTTTACCTCTTACCTAACAACTTGCGATCCAACACGCACGTTTTCTTGTACACGATTCAAGGATTTCTCGCTTTCGTGAATCTCCGACGGAATTGTAAAAATTTTGTTCACGTATCAATAAATCAATATTTCATTCACAAATGATCTATTAAAATTTAATCAAGTATCGTTTAATTAAATATCAACGATGTATTTAATTTGCCAAAACTCACCCTAAAATTCTTCCAGCTTCCGGGCTCCTGTAAAAGTCGCACCTGTGCAGAGGCCTCCTAAAATCGTCCACGCTCCTTTGTCCAGCGGCCTGACACAGCGCGCGATACAGTTGGAACTGGAGAACCCCTGCCACGAAATTCCTGTAAAATACAAGCGAAGTTGTGAATTTCTCGTATTCGATTTCCACGCGCATCAACGATACATGTATCGTGCATCGATCAAATTCGCATTTTCGAGAAACACGGCGATCGAAAATTTAAATAATCGAGAAGAGGGGAAAAATCGAACGATCGTTTGACGAGGATCTTTTCGAAGAAACGGCGCGAGACATGTCATCTCAATCGTCAAGGTCAGTGTCAACGAGGTCGCTATTCGCGATTCCTTTCAACGGGAGGTCGCGCTCGTTCCTCCTCCTCTTAGGATAGATCTTCTCCTCCGAGAAAGGTAACACGATGAAAGCGAGGAGGGAGGGGAAGTTGGAAACGAGACTCTTCATCACGAAGACGACCTTTACGTAATAAACGCGAGGATCATTCTTTCTGGATCTGGTTGTTGTTGTTGTTGTTCGCTCGCCCCAGAAGTTCGTCAACTTTCAACATCTGGAAGAAAGGGGCCCTAGCCTCTTGGAAAATCAGATTCTCGACAGGAGGAGCCGTTCGATAGTTTCATAACGAGCGTAATTACACGCCGTGGCTCGCCTCTTTTATGACCGAGATTCCCCTCCTCCTCCTCGTTTTCGCTTTCGCGCGACATCACTTTCATCGATGATTCGCTTTATTTTAATATCTCGGAGAAATATCTCTCTCCTCCTCTGACTTATATCGAATCGTTTTATTTTTCTCGCTGATCAACAGCTTTCAACTCGCCGCCGAAAATTTCTACATCGATATAAATAATATTCTCGTACAAATCGAACGATTGTAGCTATCTTTCTTCCTCGTTTTTTAAATCTACGCGATCAATCGAGTCAAATCTCTTGGATCAATATCAATTTTTCGATAAAGTTATTCTTAACACGATCGATACGTGGTTAAGAATTTATTGTACGCACACTGTGCAGGTCGAAAGGAACAACTTTTGAAAATTTCTTTTTACAAATAAATTGCATACGTA
The DNA here is from genome assembly GCF_048593485.1 of Apis florea. Lineage (NCBI taxonomy): Eukaryota > Metazoa > Arthropoda > Insecta > Hymenoptera > Apidae > Apis > Apis florea. The sequence continues at coordinate 3,970,417 of NW_028256549.1, read as the reverse complement.
AAAATTTATCGACTGGACATGGCGTGATCCGCACAAGTTACGAAACTTGAGGAGAATTATAATAAAATTCTGTTCTATTAAACTATACTACATTTCCGATTTCCATCTTTGAATCTGTCTTAAGCTGTATCTCTTGCACGGTTGATGCAAATGCATTTGATGAGTTTCTATAAATGTTTATGCGAGGCGTTAAATCGCTGTCCGCCTCCGTTCGTCTCCTTCTCATCTCACACGCGAGGTTGACATTATTAATCAAGAATAATGAAATAAAGTAAAGGATAACACGCGGGATAACAAGAATTTTACATTGCTACGCCTCTATAAAAGATCGGATAAAAGATCGAAATTTAACGCCGAAAAACAAGGAGGCAGTGGAGGGACGTACGTTCAGGAGAGGCATACTTGAAAGCATCGAAAAATGATTGAATGAAATCGATCGTTATCACGCTTACGAACGTGACCAAGAAAGGTGAAATTGAACGAAAGGATAAAAAGTCTCTGCGCGGAGAGATTACCTAGCCGTATAGAATACTCGTATCCCGGCGAATCTTTATCGATTGACCTTTGAATTCTACCCACGTGGCTAACTGAGATAAAAATCCAAGCCTCTAAGAATCGAAGATAGAGGTATTATCCGCTGTCCAAGGTAATGAAAATGAGTTAGACCGGTGGAATGGAAGGAGAGAAGAAACCTTCACTGTGAATGATTGGATTCAACGCGTATCCTTCGTTTCAGAAAAAAATCGAAACATGTACCAAAGTTTAATATCGTAGTTGGAGAATCGTAAAATTTTGATCTTTAGTATTTCTCTCCCGTTAGATATAATATTTTAATCGACATCGCCACGATTCCCACTTTCGAATCTTATCCTTGTATATCGACTTTTTCAATCATCGTCCATCTTCGCACGTACGAGGGGATTAGCTATACTTGATACTTATTATTAAACCAGAATTGCACAATATGCTTGTCCGAAGAAGAAGCATCTCGGATTCAGCGCGGATAATTTAGTTAATCGATACTTTTTATACCTTGTTATCGATCGATTACCTACTAATTTTCCACCATCTAATTCGATAATTTTTTACGAAATTTACGTATGCAGAGCATAATTATTATATACGTAGATTATACTGAGTTTTTTTCTAGAAATTGTTTTTTAATGACTCACCTCACCTATTATATATAAAAAAGATTGGAGATTCGTTTCATCCTCTCGAAAAGAAGAAGAAGAAGAAGAAAAAAAAGAAACTTTTATCAGTCATACGCATCCAATACATTTTAACAAAAATATTGATTAAAATTCTTTCGCACAAACGCACGGATTCCTTATTTAAAAACTTGGAAGATAGAAAGGAAAAATTATAACTAATAAATAAAGTATGGTACTGGTACGGACAATACGGACCACTACGATACGAACGAATAATCAACTCGTTCGCCTTCCAACAGGTTCGTAAAAGCATCGCCAGTCATCAGTTTCCCCGATCGTATCGCCACGCACCCATTACATAACGATCTCTCGTGTGGAAATCGAATAAACATCGATCCACATTACATTAGAGCGTTTCCAGTAAGAGCAAGAGTGAGGCCGCGACGTGAGAACGACGCAAGAAAACGGAACCGGGCTGGAAAAAGAGAGGGGAAATCGTGACGTAGGACCGACCGCGTGTCTCATGAAAGGGAGCAATCGTGGTTGCACCCACGAGAGATAGATTGACGGCGGATAAATCCTTGCGGGTGAGCAGCTACGGGCGTAACCGTCCAGGTTGCCTCTCTCGGTCGAGAGAGGAAGGGCGGAACGGCGCAACAAGGGAAGGAAGGGAAGAGGATCGATCCAAAGATTATCGTGCAACGATTATCGCCAACGGCCATGAAAGGGGGAAAAAAAAAGAAAAGAAAAAGTTGCGAGAATTCGAAATCGCTTGCGAGAAATCGCCAACAAATCGATTCGAATATCGCTAACTGTTGTTATGTTATGTTCCATCATCCTCGAGGAATCGATCGTGGTTTAGGAAGGGTTGGGTCGAGGGAAATGCACGGTGTAGTGAAAATAGAGAGATATTTTTCAACGCGTCAACAGGTTGGAATGTGAGTTACGCGCAGTCGGAAGTTGAGGTTGCAAAGAAAGGTAGGAAGGAGATTTTTTTGTGTGCAACATTTGACACGTTAGATTTTCCTCTTATTCTTCTTCTCTCCATCCTTTAACGAACCCTTCAATCCTCCACTTATCCCTTTTAGAGCGACTAATTACTTAAAAAAAAAAAAAAAATGAAATAAACGAGACTCGAAATTTAGAATCTCCTCTGACGGCGGCAAGCGTGAAGCGTTTCGAAAAGACGTTTCGCGACATCGTTCGGAAGGATCCGAACACGCGTATCCCAAAGAAAAACCTAAAAAAAAAAAAAAAAAAAGAAAAAACCGTGTATCCGAAAAAATGAAAATAGAGGCAAAGTTGGAAGGTGTTGTCTAGCGGTGGAAACGACTGACGAACGGCACATCGGGGGGATACCAGATATCCGCATAACAGCGGGACCAAAGGAAGGTAGGGGAGGGAGGGAAGGGATCCGTGGTAACGAAGAAGAAAACGAAACCGTTGGCCAAGGAGAGGGACGTTTTCGAGAGGCGTGGGGAGGCGAGTCGTGCGTCTCCCAAAGGGGAGTGGTAGCACGGCCGATCGTGGTCGTTCTACGCGAACAAAGAGGTGTAACGTGGGGGGTACGGCGTGTCGGGCCCGGGTGGCGAAGGCGAAAGTATGCCGCGTATATAAGGCGACGAAGCAACGGCAATCAGCATCCAGTTCACTTCTGGACGCACCTGGAATATCTCGAGAGCAAAAATGAGAGTCCTGGTACGTGGTTACGCGGAGAAGGAAACGCCGCCCGTTGAAACCGGAACACAACGACGCACGGTCTGCGAGCAGTGACGAGACCAAAAAGAGAACCGCGTTTTGCGCACCGCAAGTGAATGATTTTCGTCGAGCTGTCAGTGACGATCGATAGAGTTGTCCGCGTCGGGCAGTTTGTCACTTGTCCTTCCCGAAACGAGATCCAAAAAAAAAAAACGTACAATCCGTATAATCTCGGGGTATCCTTCGACTCGAAGTCGATCGAAGTGATTGACTATCCCAGGTAGACTAAACTCGTATGAGTTGGATACCTGGTGAAATCGGTGGATCGAAAACCATCGATTTTTTTTTGCTATATATATTCTATTGGATATATATAGGGATTTTTGGTCTCGAAAATGGCGAGCACGATCCGTTTTCAACCGGTTTCAACAACGGAGATTTCGCTCTCGTTTTCCGAAGGGTCGGTCCACCAGAACGAGAGACGCTAACGATTCGACGTGGTTTTCCAGGTCTACGCAACGGCGATAGCTCTGCTGGTTACATCGGCACGGGCCGGCGAGGAGGAGAAGGCGGCTGAGAAAGCGGAGGCCGAGGTGGAGGACAACAAATCGACGAAGAAACAAGAGAAACGCGGCCTGTTGGGGCTTGGCTACGGGTACAGTTACGACGGTGGCTACGACATCGGGATCGCAGGGCACGGCGGCGGCCTGGAATTGGGCGACGCGTACGGCGGTGGTTACATCGACGGCCACGGTGTACACGAGCACGTCAAGGCCGTGACAGTGGTGAAGAACGTTGCCGTCCCGTACCCGGTCGAGAAGCCTGTCCCCTATCCCGTGGAGAAACACGTGCCCTACCCCGTCAAGGTTCCGGTACCCCAGCCATACCCGGTCGAGAAGCCATATCCGGTCAAGGTTCTCGTCAAGGTTCCGGTCCACGTGCCCCAACCGTACCCCGTGGAGAAAAAGGTCCCGTACCCGGTCCACGTGCCCGTAGACCGCCCCTACCCCGTCAAAGTCTTGGTACCGCAACCCTACCCGGTGGAGAAGCACGTGCCCTACCCCGTCAAGGTACCGGTCCCCCAACCGTACCCGGTCGAGAAGCCAGTCCCGGTCCCGGTCAAAGTCCCGGTCCACGTGCCAGCCCCGTATCCCGTGGAAAAATTGGTCCCAGTCAAGGTGCCCGTCGACCGCCCGATCCACATACCCGTGCCCAAACCGTACCCGGTGCACATCGAGAAGCCGGTCCCCTACCCGGTCGAGAAACCGGTGCCGGTCGCGGTCAAAGTGCCGGTCGACAGACCGTACCCGGTTCCGGTCGAGAAGCCTGTCGCCGTGCCGGTGAAGGTGCCGATCCCGCAGCCGTATCCGGTCGAGAAGCCGGTCCCTTACCCGGTCGAGAAGCCCGTTCCTTACGAGGTTAAGATTCCAGTGGACAGACCGTACCCGGTCCATATCGAGAAACCGGTCCCCTACCCGGTCGAGAAGCCTGTTCCGGTCCCGGTCAAAGTGCCGGTCGCGGTTCCGGTGCATCACGGTTACCACAGCGACTGGGTGGGTCACGGTGGTTATCATTAAATCGGGATCGTAAGGTTGGAATCACGTGAATCGGGCGGCATCGGGCAAATGGACGGAGCAGTTTCAGGCAACACAGGAGAGAGGATGAAAGGGAACGGAAAAAGGATGGTATTGGATGGCACGCGTCGATCCACGCACGCACGCGCACACGTATCTTTTTCTTGTACCTGGATCGCGACTGGGGTGGACTTCCGGTAACGAACACGTCGTACCAGAGGCCGGTCCCTCCGAGGTCGATCGTATATCGAGCCCCGCAACACGGCGACGCGCGTCACGAAGAGGCGGATTCTAATACGATGATGCCCATCTTTGGTGATCTTCGTTCGATCGAACAGCTCGCTTATCTCATCTTTCTTTTTCTACCCAAATAGCAGAATATATGTATTTTTATACGAATTATAAATATTAATAACGTAATAAGAATATTCAATCGCTTTCTCTCTCTCTCGCTCTGACCTTCCTTCGCTATTCCCTTCGACCACGTCGTCATCACCACGTTCCATAAATTTTCCACTTTCGTTTTCTTCATGCTCGGCTCTCACCGATATTCCTCCGTTCCTACGTTCCTAGTCATTAACCGTTCTATAACCGATATTTATCACCGACCTCGTTCCTCGTTCTCGTTCACCGATCAACGCGACAATCGTCAATTTTGCAAAGTCGGAACGCGTATTCGCGATGCGTGTGCCGTTCACGATCCAATGCTCGCTTTCGGTAGGTTTCACTTCTTTCGTTAGAAACTTTCGATAACTCGACGTTTTGGCTACGAATATCGCTCGCTCTACCAAAAAAAGAGCATCGGTGTTGTATCGGCGACACGCGACAAATCGGATGATAGAGCCGCGACCCAATTCTCTCGTTGCCAACACGTCCCTGCCAAATCGATGCTCTTGATCGCTCCTTACCGTCCCCGTGTCCTCGTAATTTGCACCGATGTGCAGCTCGTTCCTTTTCGACCCATATCCGAGCGAAGAGGTCGAGAAGAAATTCGTGAAAAACTCTCTCCGGAATAGAAATCTATCGATATCCTCTCTTATATCCTCGCTTTTAAATTTGATACCTTATTTTTCTCTTAACAACTTCGACGCGGAATTTTTACCGCAAATTTAAAATTGAAATTCCGTAAAATGTTTCGAGGCGGAGGACGTCGAGGGGAAAGTGATTATCTGGAGGAGGAAGTTGGATGGAAGCGCCGGAAACTTTAGCAACGATCGACGAACAGCCTTCAATTATCTTTGTTGCGCGTTCGTTAAGCAACTTTGCAAGATTCTTCTGTATACGATTTCGATCTATGTGCAACTCCTCGGAACTCTCGCGGATAATATGGTTGAAAACGCGCGAGCGTTGTTTTAATTAATAATTCGATGAGTCGCGCACGCGTTCGTTAGAATCATTAATTGGCGTCGTTAGAACGTCGGAGAGCGTTTTTTCGCGGCCTGAAAGCGGCCGAGCGTGTCGATGGATCGCGCCTCTGACTTATTTATTCTCTTCGGGCTTAACTACCGGTTGTACACGCTCGATACACGACGGCGCCAGATACATAATTAAAAATATATCGAGTGGAAAATGCGAATGTAAATACGGAATGTAAACAAATTAAAAATAGTTGAAAGCATAGAGAGAGAGAGAGAGAGAGAGAGAGAGAGAGAGATGAAAATCATAAATATGTCGATAATAATGAGATATATAATACAGACAAACGAAAGTTTAAACAAACAAAAATTCAAACTCAAATCTATTAAGAATAAATTGGATAAATGAATAAGTATTTTATAACATATTCGAGAAATGGAAGTTGAAATTTCTTTCCTTTCCTTTTTTTTTTCTGATAATAAACAATGGGTTCCGTTTTTTGCGCTTCGACCCACTTCGACCGTGCCCAAGCATAGTCACTTGACTCACGTATCGCATACTTCGTGCTCGTCCGTCGAACAAGTCAGCGATTCTTACGCAATCGAACCGCACGCGACTTCGACTGAGGCTGAAAGTGAGAGAGACTTCCCTTTCGTACGAAAGATCGTAATGGGAGAGAAACTTGCACCTTCGTGTCCGACCGGAACAATCCTATTTCTCTTTCGCGACTCTTAACTGGCCAGTTTCTATTCGCATTCGGTGTTGCGTGCTGCGCTTCGATTTCTATGTTCTTCTATCGCGAAATATACTTTTCGCACGTGTCATATCTAACTCTTTGACTTTTAACACTTTAAAGCTTGTGAAATATTTTCTCTTTCCAGTCTCGACGATTCACTCGTTAATTTCCCTAATTACGAAGTCGCGTCTCGAATTTGAATCTTTGCAACGCTATCTGATGTAATTCGACGCTTTTACGAACTTTTAGTCGAAGCGACTGTCGGTAAGCAAGATGTGCGATTTTTACGATGATCGGTATTAAATATTTTCAATATGTGTCTTTAATTGCAATTGATTGAAATTGTATTTGTAAAATCTATTAATCGTGAATCAAAATTCGTATCGTAACTTTGAAATAGCGATAGGACGATTATATAAGAAAATTACACTTGATCAATCGTGGGAAAGGAATATCGACTGTAGTTACGGTAGTTTATTTAAAACGAAACCGGATCGTTCAACACCAATCACGTAATGATAATATTTCAATTCGAGATAAATTCGATGCCATGACCCAAAATTTAATCGAATAATAAAATTGAAATCTTTCTAGACGAGTTGCTTTGCTTCGTAATGAAAGAGAGAAATGTTAAAAGAGAGAAATGTCCGATAAATCGCGATTAATGCAACGCACGATTGTCTTAATTCCTTCGATTAAAATTATGCACGTGTCGAAAGCGAAATCAATTACTTTAATTATACGGAGCGATTAAACAACATTCCTCTAATTGAAGTACATTTTCTTTTCACCGAGAAATGACTCAAAACGCCTCGCGTGTCTCTAGATCATTATTCAAACGATAATCCATTAAAATAGATGCAATTAATGCAACACAGCGTGTTTTACATATTATTAAAGAAACTTCCATTTAATTATAACGGTTTCAATAATGAATGTTTGCCTTATGCGTATTAATTGAACCTCTATAACGGAATTATAAAATTCTCAACAAAATTGTCCAAGAAATAGATATTTTTACACTCGTTAATCATAACTGGTATTTTTTTTTTTTTAAAGAAAGTTATTAAACATATCGGCTTTCAATTATTACGATTCGTCACAGTTCGTTTCAAAATTTTAAATATCTTCATCTCTTCTTCGATGAATTTTTATAACTTTTCTTTCTTCTACAATACTTTGATATTCTACAATTTCCATAAATTTTCTATCTACCTTTAAAATTAAGAAAAAAAGAAAGACACTAAATAATAAATTCTTTGGAATATCTTTCACATTCGTAGAAAAAAAAGAGAGAATATTCTCTCCTGATGGGTAATGTCTGGAACAACGCGTGCATGGAAAAAATTAGCATGCACTGGGCATGAAAAAGCGATATCAAGGAACAAAAAGATATCAAATCGTTCACGGCTCCGTAATCATCGCGTGGTCTGAGATCTTGAAACAAAGCGTTCACGATCGACGGTGGGATTTCACGGTTTCCATTCCCTTTAAAATTTTAAAAATATCAATTTCGCTTTCATTCCTACATCGAGATTGATCCCGAACCGGTGGAACGCCGATTTCAAGATCACCACCATCGAGGAAAAGCAACGTCGCAAAAGGCGATAGAAGATCGTTTCGATCTTACGCTCGACCAGATCGACTCGTTCGTTGATCGAGTTATCGAGTTCTTTATGGATTCTTGATTCGATCTAAACAAGAGTCAAGTTCCTTGAACCGATTCCTCCTTGGCCGAGGCTCATCTGGACGAGAGTTTCACTCTCGATAAAATACGCGAAAGCGTACGCGTCCCCTCTAAGTGATTCTGTCTAACTCGTGCACAGCCTCAGGGATGGAGAACGAGTATATATAAAAGCTAGTAAATCTAAGATTGATTTACTTCTGTCTAGCGTCTCGACCCTGAGGAGACATCGTTACTAATTCATCCGTAGAATGGATCACGTGGTACGTACGTGTTGAAAGAGAAGCGAAATACTCGAATTTATATAGGCAGGATGGGAGACACGATGCGTTGTGAAATTGGATTTTTGGAAAATTTCCTCTTTTCTACTCCACTTTGCAGAAAAATGCAACGATCCTCCTGCTACTTTTCATGGGAACATGGTCCTCCGGTTATTCTTCGGTCGATCGGAAGCAAGATTTTGATTTCGAGGAAAGTTGCCATTCTACGATTGTACGGCCACAGAGATACTCGAAGCAAGTGCGAAGCTATCATATCAGGGAAGAAAGGACGGACGATTCTGTTCGAAAGAACAGAAACCGAGGATCAAGGTCTACGGAGACGGTCGAACAAATTCGTATGCAAATATCTATCATCTTGAAATATCATCCTTTTCACACGTGTGAATTTTTGAACACTAATTAGGACGAGATTTACAGACAATTCGTACGAAGAGCCTCTAAAAGACCAGCAGGCGGAAACGGGAAACCAGTCAGAAGTCTCTTCCAATAGCGATCACGTAGAAATCGGAGAAACTTTGATGACGGAAAAAACTTACATCCCGGAGAGCAACGAAATAACATTGCTCGGGGTTCATTCCAAGGATCAAGTTCTGGATCATCACGAGGAGGCGCACAACAAATTGGTGACAGTGAAGAAAATACCTGTACCCTATCCAGTGGAGAAAACGATACGATACCCGATAGTGAAGAACGTGCCTTATCCCGTCAAGGTACCAGTACCCCAACTTTATCCAGTGGAGAAGAAGGTGCCATATCCGGTCAAAGTTTTCATCAAGGTTCCCCTCAAAATACCGAAACCTGTGCCAGTGGTCAAAGAGGTACCTTATCCAGTCCAGGTACCCGTGGATCGTCCGGTGCCTGTCAAGGTCTACGTACCCGAACCTTATCCAGTTGAAAAGAAGATCCATTATAAAGTAAAAGTACCGGTACCTGAACCATTCCCCATCGAACGAAAGATACCTGTACCGATAAAGGTACCCGTAGAGGTTATTCAACCGTATCCAGTCGAAAAGATGGTACCCTATCCGGTGAAGATCGAGGTGGAGCAACCGATACCTGTACCCGTGCCCAAGCCATATCCCGTGCCTGTACCCAAGCCGGTCCCTTATCCTGTCGATAAACCAGTACCTGTACCCGTGAAAGTTAAGGTTCCACGGCCTGTACCTGTGCCGGTTGACAAACCTGTCTTCGTCAAAGTGAAAATTCCGGTACCGGCACCCTATCCGGTGGAAAAAGAGGTACCTTATCCCGTCGAAAAACCTGTACCTGTACCGGTGAGGGTCCCAATCGAGCGACCAGTACCTGTACAAGTACCCAAACCTGTACCCTATCCCGTGGCGAAGCCAGTCCCTTATCCCATTAAGGTGCCAGTCGAGATACCAGCGGAGGAGGCATCAGTCGTAGACGAGTCTAGGATCGAAAGTGATTGGAAGGAGTGAACATGGGAGAATATGGAAGATGTTAGGATAATTGATTAGTCGGCGCGAAAAAATTCGAAAGTATAATAATTTTAGGATAAGATAAGATAAGTTTGTTCTTCAAACGATTTTCGATACTTTGATACTCTTTTAATTTCAACGTTTGGAACAAAGTGCAGTTGTATTTGATTATAATTATGTATCGATAATACGGTACACAGCGAAGTGTATTTTATAATTTTAATTCTTATCGTTTCTACTATAATAGAATCCGAGAGATTGTACGATATGAAAATAAACGACTAAAAATAACTTTTTAATCCCATTACCTGTAGGAAAAACCACATATTTTCCGTCATTGAATGATAATAAAGTTTGAGTATAAAATAGTGGAAGCGATATTCAAAGGTATATATTTATTTTCCTCGTAAACACAGTGGAATCCAAATCGTCGATTTCATTTTTGAATCGCGTTCGCTTTCGCTCCGATTAACCGTATCGATATACCATAACATAACTTTCAACCTTGATCGAGACTTTCCACGTATAACCGGAATTGAATGCACTTGAAAATAACTCAACTAAAAAATTAAAACGAAGCGAAACGATATTTGTCAATCACGTATCATATTATTAAAAAGAAATCTAATGGTATTCCGATTCTCTGCAATAAATTTAATATTAAAATCTGATAATAATTTGATAATATTTTAATTTCATCGCAACGTCATTTCCTGTAAGAGCAAAAAGGAAAAAAATTCCGACACTTTCGAAGAGTTTCTTACGTTTTCTGCTAAACCATATAAAAAAAACAATTATTCGTTTAATTGAAAAATTAATTCGTAAATTAAGGCGTAAAGTTGGAAAACGAGAGAAGATATCTAATCTGATTGTCGATGCAAAGGAAGAAAGCGATGCGATTTAAAATGGCAAGACCGCGTCGTCTGAGAGAACTTTTATACCGGTTTCGGTTTCACTTGAACCAGACACGAGAAACTCGATGACTCGTGTGATTGATGAGGATCAATGGTATAAAAAAAAAACGCAAGAACGTGAGGAGACTGAAACAAAAAGTCGTCCCGCGTATAAATATGTGAAGCATTATGTGAAAAGGACGATCAATAAAAAAACTCTATTTTCATCTCTCGTGAGTTCCGCGATGGAAATTTTGTGAAGCATTGGACGATCAATAAAAAAACTATATTTTCACTTCTCGTGAGTTCCGGGATGGAAATTTTTTTTATGCAAAAAAACTTAGTTCCGTAATGATTCAGGGTGATTTTACGATTGTTTCTAGAAAGTGATCATTCACTTTTATATATTAAATATAAAAAAAATATATATATGTATAAAATATAAACAGTAAATATAATATTATCTTTTCACTGAATTAAAATTTCTGCAATTTATGCATCATAAATACATACATTTTACAAGAGAGATTACAATGTCGTATCTTTTTGGAATTGAAAAATTCTGACGTTTCGCAAGCAGATTGCTTTATAGGAGAAAGATACATCATAAGGATGTAATATGTTTGAAAATATTACTATCGAATGCAATTCACAGAATGTACTCTCAATATCTCTAGTGAAAAATAATTTTCGAATGAAAAAATTAGAAATATGAGAAGAAATTTTTTAATCATTCAATTTTGTTCGAATTGCGAGTTGCTCGATTCGAGAAAATCCTCTGTTCCATCCATAAACATTTCCGTGATACACAATAATCCGGCAAAGATATTCTAGAATTACCTCTCTGGGAACAAAACAATTTTACGAGTCGAATAATAAATGCCTGTACGTTTCCGTGCTCTTGGACCCTGTCGAACTAATTCTCATGAAAAATGACAATGGTCGTTTACACGGTGGATAATTATCACGGGTTGGAAATTGCAAGTCTATAAACATCTATCTGGTCGGACGGGCGAAAGTCATCCACCGTGTATAAATAATACTGGAACAGCATCCGCTTAGATTCAGTGCACCTTGATCACAGCTAGAAAAATCATGGGACGACTGGTTGGTATTTTGAACTCTTAATCTTTTAAATTCATCGGGTATATTCTTCCTCTTCCTCCTTTCATAAGTGAATTTTAAGAGTTATGGGTGAAACATATTTTCTAACTCTCAATTAGTTTATATATTAATATATATTATATAATCGCTAATGAGAAAAAGATAGATAATTTAGAGGATATTGATCATACAACTGAATCATTTTTACGTCTCTTTCGTCTCTTCCTTTCATCTTTTTCACATGAAAAAGTTTTTCTCTCTGATTAATTCATTATCTGATTTTCACGCAGGAGCAAAGTGTCATCACGCTGTTATGTCTCTCCATGGTTCTGACGTGTACCGCAACTCGAAAAGAGGATCTCGAAAGAGCAGCGGAATTGGCTGTGGAAAAAGCGGCGGAAAGGGCTGCAGAAAGAGCAGTGGAGAAAGCGTTGGAAAGCGGAAACACCACCACCGAGTCGAAGATCGTTCGAGAATCTTATTCCAATAAGAGAATAATGCCTCATCGTGATTTAAATTACGACAATCGTTTCTCATCGATGGAAGAAGAACCAGAAAACGACACCGATGATTGGAGCAGATATTTCGGAAGATTCGAATCCAAGTCTTTCAAAGAATGGCCACGCGGAAACGAAGATTGGAGAAGATTTCCAAGGAGCAATATCTGGCAGGAACCAGTGATAACAGTTAAGAAGAAGGTTCCGGTACCAGTGCCCGTAGAGAAAAAGATACCGTATATCGTGTATAAACATGTACCGTACGAAGTCAAGGTACCGGTACCGCAACCGTACACGGTCGAGAAAAAAGTACCGTATCCAGTAAAAGTGTTCGTGGACGTACCCGTCGAGGTGCCAGAACCGTACACCGTGGAGAAGAAAGTACCCTACGAGGTGAAGGTGGATCGGCCGGTACCGTACAAAGTGGAGATTCCTGTTCCACAACCGTACACCGTTGAGAAAAAGATACCGATAGAGGTGAAGGTGCCGGTACCGCAGCCGTATACCGTCGATAAGACAGTGCCCTACGAGGTCAAAGTACCGGTTAAGGTGCCACAGCCCTACGAGGTGGAGAAAAAGGTGCCTGTACCGGTCAAGGTGGTCGTGAATCGACCTTATCCAGTGCCAGTACCTGAACCATATCCCGTCGAGGTCGCTAAACCGTATCCAGTGCCTGTGGCTAAACCGTATCCCGTTCAGGTTAAGGTGCCGGTCGATAAGCCTTTTGCTGTACCGATTGAGAGGCCGGTACCGGTCCCGGTAAAGATACCTGCACCGGAACCATATACCGTGGAGAAACCGATCAAAGTGGAGGTAAAGAAACATTATCCCGTTCAGATTAAAGTGCCCGTGGACAAACCGTACGAAGTGTACGTGCCGAAACCGGTACCGGTTTCGATAGAGAAACCATTCCCTTATTGGGTCCAGGTGCCGGTACGAGTGAATCTCGACTGGGAGGGAGCTAAGTCTGAAAAATGGAACGACAAACAAGATCTTAATACGAATGACAATGCTCACGAAGTTAACGATGAAAATTTGGATAGATCCCGAAAAAGATCAAATTAAACGTAGAAAGAATTCACGATTATGATCGTATTATTATTATTCATGTTATTATTATTGTGTCTTATTTATTTCTGTCTATCTCGATTCTCGAGAGAGGCAAAGATGTTCATCTTTCTAGTTTATAAGTTTGATAAAATGGTGATAATTTTTGTTTGTTTAATGTAAGCAAATCTATTTTCACTGTTATATAAGTCGTATTTCTTATTTTTTTTCACGATGGTTTTTTCCTATTCATATAATAGTTTTAGCGGATAATTAAATATCTACGATTTCACGGGTGAATGTTCCATGAGTTTCCCACGGAAAACTCGTTGATGCGCGTAATCGATGTGCGTATTTCTCGAGTAGTTTTTTTTCTTTTTTTTAGATCACATTCTTTCCTAGGAAAAGATCGTCTGATCAATATCTTATTTGCAAATTCTTCGTTTCATCGCGTACGATAGAATCATTGATGAACTCTTTTTTTTTTTTTTTTTAATCGTGAACAAAGCGAATATCTCCAAAAAATTATCCAACGTAAAATTATCTTCCGGTTGTAGAAAGTGATTTATACGTGTCAATATTGATATATAATCAATTAAATCTTTTAATTAAAAACAAGTAATTTACAGATTCGTACTTTCATCATTTAATAAAAATTAGCAAACGTTTCACCTAATCTATCAATCAGTATCACTATGTTCCTGCAATTATATCTGCCCCTATGCTATTTCGCTTTCAAGAACGCGTAATTACTATCTAATTCCTCAATTAAAAGCCAGTAGTACGCATAACATTTGCATATAGATGTTACTATCATACCTGCTCTCCAGCTTTGGAATTATTATCAGGTTGGCATATACAGTGGATACTAAAAAAGATTTGATTTTCTTCGCGTTGCATAAGCGTTAAATTTATTCCCATTATAACGGACGGCTTGTAAGTTCACCAAATGGACAATTACGGAAGCAGAACGTATATTAAAAGAATAAGGAAGGGAACAGAATTCGGTAAGAGTCTCTCGAATTATCCCTCCCCCTCCCCCTCTGCACGAGAGCACGTAATGCAATTAACATTCATCGATACGTTTCGAGCTGAGCATCTACACGATCGATCTCTCAGACGTAGTTTCATCAGTTAAGAACGGTTGCTCTGAATAATTTGAAACTTCAACTTTGTATTATTCATTTAACATGATTTATTGGATTTTAACTCTTTCTATTGTAATTAACATTAGAACTAACGACCTATTATATGCGGGTAAGATATGTTATATCCACACGATTAAAATTAAAGAGGTATTACAAGAACGATGCCTTCGCATGAGTCTCAAAAAAAAAAAAAAAAGGTTAATTCGTTCGAGTTCTTGTAACCGAAACGTTTAACATATGACGAAAGAAATTTTGGTTCAATTTTAACAATAGCAAGAATGGGAAAAATTGTAGAAATTGAATTGTTAGAAGTTTTAAAGAGCTATATTAAAAAAAGGGAAAGTGAATTTAGGAAGGGAAATGAAAGGATACTTACTTACAAGTTTATAAAATAACAGGTTCATTTCACCTTAAATAAAATAACACGTTCAGTGTGGTTATTCCAATTCGACTAACTTGATTTCAACTTTGCGTTTACGTAAGACGAGTTACTCCACTTTAATTCGTTTGAACTGCGGTAATTAGACACGAAAGAAAATGTCTTCTCTTCAATATTTTTTATTAACGAAAAAAAAAAAATAAGAGAAATTAAAGATTTTAAAAAAAACGATAAAAGAGAAAGCAGAATTTGGATAACGGAATGGAAGAGAGTACAACTCGAATAATATGTTTCTTGAATTCGAATCGCTCAAATTCAGGCGACTTGATTAATTTGAACAAGGCTTTACTGGCGTGATGATGTAAATCATATATTATGCCTCTCCCTCCACACCTTGTTCCCACTTCCATCGCTTTTCATTTTTTTTTTTTCTTTCATTTCACCCTTCCACCGCGGACTCTCTTCCTCGCGTTCTCTTCGTCCCACGAAAGAGGACTTGGTGGTCGCGGATTCAATCGGTGGAACGTCATTCCTGTGAGGATCAGAAGGGAGGGGACAATCGTTTTGACGAAGAAACCTCGGAATATAGAAGTGGTAGTGAAGAAAAAATATAGTGGTAGTAGTGAAGAAAAAAAAAAAAGAGGAAAAAAAAAAAGAGAAATTGCTCGTTCAATTTTGGAAAGTCGAAATGCGAATTCTTCAATCCATGTAGACGTAGGCTATTTTTGATCTATAAATTAAAATTACAAGAAAATTATGAGTTATAAGCATTGATGTCAAAGATGCTCAACGATGACAATCTTTGGAATAAAAAAAGAGACGAATCATTTTTATTTTTAGAGGATCGTTAAAGAATTCGTTAGTTTAGGTGGTGACAATTAGGAAAATTTCTTGAATCCATGGGTATAAGATATCGAAGTGAAAGAAGTTGCAGTAATCCTTGGAGTAATAAATAAATGATCGAGTCATCTGTTACGAACGATTTTTTAATAGACATGGAGATTTGAATGAGAAAATCTGTTAGACAAAACATCAGGCAAACAGCGTTTTTAGGGTCTAACCGGTCTACCGTGAACATTTTCTTACCGCATTTAAAACAAGTCAAATCAAACATCGTTAAAACACACCTGCCCGCTGAATTTCTTCTCAAATTCTTTCAAATGTAACTGACAATAGAAAATCATTAAATGAAATTACATCGCTTCTTGAAAATTCAGCCTATATCTTTAATTTGTCACATCGAATTACGAATTACAATCACAAAAAATAACCAATATCTTGCAAAGTTGAAATTAAATTACTCGAATTACAAACAATTAATTAATCTTAATTATCACATATTGTCCATCGTATCTCGCAAATCTTTCATATCTTCCATATTTTATCGCGAGATCTCTAATTTTTCCACCTATTAACCCGCGTAAAGAATCCATTGGAAACGTGCAGTATCGTTTCGATTTAACCGATCCGAAGGATGGATAGAGGCGAGCCGAGAGGAGGAGTGTTCGTTTCGGTAAACACTGGCACGTCTTCCGCGCGCGGTGAGCGTTTCCTTTCACCCTGGAAGAGAATCCCCGGCACGCCAACGGGTACGCCAATGCATACATACATTGGTTATGGAAGCAACGTGGGTCGGGATTGAAAAAAAAAAAAAATGCTACAACGTCGTCGCGAGGGGCCCCGCTCGCTTACGCGCGCCCGTACGCGCGTGTTTCACTTTTCCGCGAACGTAGCGCGGACAGAGGGGCTCGGGACCGATCGCGACGGGGGAAAGCGGACTATAAAGAGCGTGGAATCTTGGGGGGAAGTATCCAGTGAAGTCTGGACTTCGACCAGATATCGAAGTATCCGCGAGAGATGAAATATTTGGTGAGTATCGCGCGAATATCTTTGAAAAAGTGCCTCTGGAAAATTCTTTTCCAACTCCATTTTCCAACCTGTTTTCTCCCAACCCGAATCGAGAAAAATCGAAATTTCGATATTAATATAATATAAATTAATAGAGAACAAAAGATCGTGTTAAACGTTTCTCTCGTTTCAGACTCATATGATATTGGTTGGCCTGTTGGCCACAGCTTTTTGCGAGGAAGAGAGCACGAAGGGGGCGGAGGCTCGTGGCGAGTCTAGCGTGGAGAAGAAGCAAGAGAAACGAGGCCTCTCTCATTTCGAGGGTGGCGGTGATATCGGCGGTGGCGGCGATTACGGCGGAGGCCACGAGATCGCTATATCCGGGGGGGATGGGGGTGGATACGAAATCGGTGGTTACGGTGGTGGTGGTGGTGGTGGTGGATATGGGGGCGGTTACGAGGAGGGTGGCAAAGTAAAGGAGATCACGATCGTGAAGAGCGTGAAAGTACCTTATCCGGTCGAGAAGAAGGTCCACTACCCCGTTGAAAAGGAGGTACCGTATCCGGTCAAGGTTCCCGTGCCGCAACCCTACCCGGTCGAGAAGAAGATCCCGGTTCCGGTCAAAGTTCTGGTCAAGGTGCCGGTTCACATTCCGCAACCGTATCCGGTAGAGAAGACGATACCGTACCCTGTCCAAGTACCCGTGGAGAGGCCGGTGCCGTACAAGGTGTACGTGCCCCAACCGTATCCGGTTGAGAAGAAGGTTCCATACCCCGTCAAGGTACCAGTACCACAGCCGTACCCCATCGAGAAGCCAGTACCGTATCCCGTCAAAGTTGTGGAGCACGTTCCCCAACCGTTCCCTGTCGACAAGCCTGTACCCTACCCCGTCAACGTGCCCATTGAACGGCCATACCCTGTCCACGTCCCTAAACCGTATCCAGTGCCGGTGGAGAAGCCCGTACCTGTGCCCGTAGAGAAGCCTGTGCCTTATCCAGTCAAGGTGCCCGTCGAGAGACCCGTTGGAGTGCCTGTGGAGAAGCCGGTACCCGTCGAAGTCAAGGTACCCGTACCTGCGCCGTACCCGGTCGAGAAGCCTGTACCGGTGCCCGTAGAAAAGCCTGTACCGTACGCGGTTAAGGTACCTGTCGAACGGCCGGTACCTGTTCAGGTCACCAAGCCGGTAGCGGTTCCGATCGCCAAGCCTGTCCCGTATCCGGTCAAAGTGCCGGTACCCGTGCACGTGCACGATCACGGATACGGAGGAGATTCCGGGGGTTTAGAGGGGGGTTACGAGTCGAGTTACGGCGGTCATTAGAAGAATCGGGGGTTGAATTGTTCTCCGTCTTGGAGATTAATTAGAGTTTATTATTATTCGGACGCGACGGGGGTTATATTTATTTCCTAACTGTAATCATTTCCCGAGAAATATATGCATATTATATGCTGTGCCGAAGATTAAGAGAGATCAAGAGAGAGAAACGAGAAGGTGGATGCAGGTTTTTCGAGTGGAGGATCCTCGTTCTTCGGCCGGTGATTTATTTAGAACGTAGTATTACCCTTTGATACCTGAGTACCTAAGAATACGTTATATCATATATGTACGATGTATTGTACAAAGATTCACACGAGGCGTTCGATTATTAGTAATTGTTAATTCGAGCTCGGCTCGATGGACGCCCGTGTACCATGTGTCTTTCGCTTCTTTCTAATAAAACCAAAGAGCAAAAATCTAACGGCATTTCGATATTTCTCCAAATCTCCACTATCCTCGAATCATGATCGATCGATATTCGACGAGGATTCTAATATCTCTGCAAATTATTAGCGATCGAAGAATCCAAGTGTGTTACGTTTTCGCTTCCAATTTCGTAAGAGGAAATCCAATTTCTCCTCGAGGAAAGCGTCCTCGAACACGCGATATCATCTTCGAATCGACTTTCGCGATGCGCAGTAACGCAACGTTACGTCCGTAACAAACGAGCCACTGTTTCCCGGAAAAGTTCGAAAGTAGCCGGCCAGATGTGCGAGAATACGTTAACGCGGAAATAGACTGGTGATTAGAACGCAATAAAAAGTTGGCCGGCAATTATTAATCCGTCGATAGCCGAAGGGAAGGGGAAACTTTCATCGAACGTGTGCACGTAACGATAACAACCGAAAAATTTATCCAACGATTCTTGGAAGAATGCGCGAAGAATCTGTACGGCGAATCGCGAGATTTGCCGGCACGGAGAAAGCCTCTTTCTCTCGATGCATCGGGATGATACAATACGGGACTTTGAATTCAGGCCGATCGCCAGTGAAATCGTTCCTCCATCTTCTAGATGGAGAAATTTCGCATATTTCCTCGACGATTTTTTCAATAATATAATTCTGAACAATCACTGTACTCAAAGACTTACCGGATGTATGGGATATTCGCAGGAATGTGATATTTGGCGCCAGGATCGAAATCGTCCTCCGATCTCAAAACAGGGGGCTTGATACCGGCGTATTGCTCCATCAACCTGTGCCAATGACAGTTGTAGTCTTCCCTGGTTACGTAACCACGGAACACGTCCCACCGCCACCTGTCCATCACGATGCTGAACGGCAACATCACCAATTTATCCATGGCAAGAGTGAACAGGTAGTTGATATCCGTCGTAGACTCGTCGATGTACTTGTTACCCAAACTTAGAGTCTGAAGATGGCGAGGAGTGGAGACGCTAAGGGCCACGGCTTCACCCACGGCTTCGTGGAATCCTGCGCGAACCAAGATTTTACTATGTACGCGCGTGTAACTCGCGGGGAAAGCGAGGACAGAAACGGAGGACAAATTGTCAACCGCTAAATCTTTCGACTTCTTTCACTCCTCGAGAAGTGAAAGACTTCAGAATCATAACTTTCGTCAGTGACAACTTAATCCCACCATTATCGATGATTTTCTAACTATCTAATTCAAGAAAAGAAATAAGAAAAAAAGAAAAAAGAAAAAGAAACGAAAAGGATTGCCATACATCATCGAGTTTTTCTTTATGATCGAGCCAATTAACAGAGTTGTTTATTTATTTTAACCGGCTCGACAGGTCCCTCGACAAAGAGACTATGCAAGGTCGCAGTTATATCGTTCGCGATTTATTTTCATAGCGTCTATTCCGTTGGGCGAACGACCGGCCGGCAGAACGGTGAAAGCGCGATTATACCATAATAAAAATATTTTAACGATCGTACAGATTGGAGAGTACTTGCACATCCACTCGGACACACCGGATCGGTGCTCGTGCGAATCCGCCTCGACCGTATCGCTCTCGCTCTCGCTTTCGCGCTATTAACCGTACAACCGTCTTGTGTTGACCGTCTACCGGAAGTCGAACCCCATTCCTTACGTAACTACCGTGTATCGTCCATTATGCCATCGCGTATCGTTTCCGTTCTTTCTTATTCGTCAATCTCGTTCGTGCTTATATTTACTTCAAATTTTCCACCACCTGTGCATTTGATTTATTTCGCTCGGTGAAGAATGTTCGATATAATAGTGATTTGATTTTGCTGGTGATCAATCGATTTTCGCGAAAGAAGAGAAAGTTTATACCCTATTTGTTCACTTTTTTTTGGGGGGGGGGAGGATAATTTGTGATCGAATTTTTTTAAAATTTAAATCTATATCGTAGGAATAATTAGGATCCAAGTTGGAGACGAGACGTTTGTATACCTGGATTGGCACCGTCCCTGAATTCACGAGTCAATCCGCTGTATCGTAAGAAATATTCGATATGAGCCATCTCGTGATGCACGGTGATCAAATCCTTCATGGTGACTTTGGTGCACATCTTGATTCTGTAAGGAAAATAAAATTGATTTCGAAATTCGAAAGGGAACTCATTCGATTCTTTTTTTTTTTTTTACACGCGAATTAAGTAACCTGTAATCTAGACGGTTGCAGAAGTCCCAAGCGGAAGCCTGGCAAATCAAAGGTCGATCTCCAGGGTCGACGATTATACTTCCGGCCCAGAATTCCGGTGGCATGGCGCTCAGGTTCAAAGATAAGTAAAATTCCTCGGCGATTCTGAACATCTCGATAGGTGTGTAACCCTAAACAAATTTTAGCCAGTTTCATCTCGATCAGATGAAAAAAGAAGCATTGGAATCAATTAAAATTAATTAGATTCGATGAACGTGTTGTTGTACGTGTTTTATCTCGGGTAAAAATTCATGTAGAAATTGCAGCATGAAAGTCTCTTGGCATAATTGAAGATGGAAGAATCATAAACGATTGTAACAATGATTGCAATCGTACATTTAAAAACGAAAAAAAAAGATAATTGCGAAATTAAAAATTAAACTAATCTAGTAGCAGGTTTCGCTATAAGAGTATCTTTAGTGATGAATAGATTACGAATGTTTATTACGTATTTATAGAAAATTTAAACGTATAGAAATTTATAAGGGTTCAAAGTTTTATACGATCTAAGAATTTTCCACGCAATGAACGATAAAGAAAGAAAAATAAAAAATTTCGATGGAAATAAGAGAAACATTGTATTTCTCGAATCTTCACTCGGTTCACCGTTACTTTCGAATCCGTAACAGGTTACTTTCGATTCTATCTGGTACACAATGGACGATTGAATTCATTAGCCTGACGGAGTTAATTCCATTTTGATAAGAATTATATAATATTTAATAAACTCTTACTTGAGCCTGCATTTCCTGCGTCACATCTAGGTTATTTTTTCCCGGATATGGAATCGTGATATCGATAATGTTAGTCCACGATTGAGCCCAAATATTCCCTGTTAATTTTAATTATATTTTACAATATTTAAAAATGTGACAACAATATAGAATTAAAATTATATTAGTATATACCAAGAATATGAGCTGGAAGGAGAGCGTGAGTGCCGATCTTCTCGGGTCCGTACAAGTCCCTTAATTTCCTTCGGATATACGCGTGCAATTCTTCGTAAAGCGGACGTATCATTTCCCAAACTTCATCGATATCTTGTTGCAGATTTGGAGATTCGTAAGGGAACATCCAATATTCTGCCGCGTCGGTGAAATCTGTGTGATTTTAGAAAAATAATAGATACAATTTCTTCCAATTATCAGTTACATTTCAGCCACAGCAGAGATTCTAAAATCATGATAATGAATCGATGCCGAACACAAGAATTTTCTTATTAAGTTATGAAATATAATATCAACGGATAAAAATACATAGGACAGCATAGAGAACAAAGGAATCTTTGAGAATCTCTGCACAAGTTAAGCATTTCAAGCATACTGTTTAGTTTGGCTGCCTCATTGTTCAACGTGACGAGTTGTTGATATAGATCCTTGATCCTCATGCCACTACGTCTTCTCCATTCCGTCCAAACATACTGCAACTCGTCCCAGTTGCGACTTTTCGCCATGATCTGCGATATATCTGCGAAACAATTCAATATTTCAATTCTCTGAACAAACAAGACTAGACATTAATCGTCGTGCAAGACGGCGTTCAATTATTTATACAGGATCGTATTTCAAATAAGATTTTTTTTAACTCGATCGATTTTCACGATAACCATAAGATTGATAGCCTCTTGTTGAAACGTGTGCTCCAAGCTTCGTGAAAAGTTTGCTATCGTAATAGTTAGAGATCTTAGATACGTGCAATTCGCATAGTTTCAAGATTTAAACAGATCTGAGGTATCCATATTGTGTGAATTAGAGATAAATGAATACCAGTTGTAATAAACCATATTGTTCTGGACACTATAACAAATGTTCAAACATAACATAATTGTGAATGTAATGTTTGCATGAATTCAAATACGTATAACTCTAAATTTCTCATAAAACATCAAAATTGTATAAAGTATGTAAATTGGATTGTATTATCAAAGTCGATCGTATCCCGTACAATTTTAATAGATTTAAAGGTTACACAATTTCAAATTTAATTACAATTATTCAATTTTCATATCGATATCGATTCTCCTGAGCAAAATAATCTATCTTTCTGATCTCACCCGTCACTTTCATTATTCGTTATTATCCATAATGAATCATTATTATTCGTGATGAAAATATGTTACGTGTTCGTCCTTAACCAGCGATACGTGACGAAACGATTTTTCAAAGACGTATCATTTTTCTAAGACCATCTTCGAAATATGCTCGATGAAATCGATTAAGAATTATTTTTTTCCAAGTCTGCATATTGCTGTGCACATCGTTGTTACCGATCTTCTAGATCTAAATGAATCGCGAAGACAGAATCTTCAAGGAAGATCATAAAAATTCCTTTTGTGTTTCTACGCTGTCTCTTTGGGTGTTGATTGTTTTCTGCGGTTTACGAGACATCGTTCGTGTATCACAGTCTATATCGACGATTTCAGAGATTATATAAAAATTAATCTTTTTATCTTTTGAAAGAGATAGAGCGAAGAACACTTTCCATGGAAAATTCCATTTTTCCGTCGAAACGAGAACACACGTGAAGAAAGAAAAAGAGAAATTATAATGAATTTTCATGAATCCTCCTTCTTTTAACGCGCAACGATGAAACATTTATCGTATTCGATCGTGTTTGCGTGTTAGAGAGGCACTTTCTTATGCGTAACAACCGCTTACGCGTGTCGTGGCAATTTCGCCGACTTGCCAGCCGTGAAAATCGTATCGTTGTTTGTTTTTCCTTCACGGACAATTCGAGGATATTATTCATTACCTGGATACAACCGCAGCCCGCACCGGAAGGGATCGTTGTACGCGCAAATGGTAGCCTCGTTGTATACTGCCAGCATATCGTTGATCACGCGATTGTACTGGAAAAAAAAAAAAAAAGAAGAAAAAGAAAAATAAGGAAGAAATAAGAAAGGAGGAAAGATAAGAGAAAAGAGAAAATGTTATTGGCAGAATAAATAAGTAAGAAAAGAAATATAAAAAGAAAAGGTGGAAGAGATTTGTATCTGATAGATTCTTTTTTCGTTTCTTCTTCTTTTTCTTATTGTTGTAAAAATGAACATTTATTAGGAAATGAAATCTATTCTACATGGATATTTCCTATTCGAAAGAATCTATTACGCGACTAACTTGAAACGGAAGTGAATGGTGGAGTGAATAGATTCGATTACTTCTTTTTTTTCTTTTGCGGAGATTAACGATCATTTGCATTTTTTATACGAGTAATAGAATCGATTGTTTTATTCTTGTTATTATTCATGTTTCTTACATTCATGTTTACAGACCATGAAAAAAAAACGGGGTATATTATTTAATTTTTATAATCAAATAGTTTTACTTTGTTCTTTTCCTTTTATCCTTTTTCTTTTTTTAAATATATCTGTTAAATTTTTCATATTTTTAACACGTAAAATCAAGTTCCTTTTTATTCGTTAGAAACAATGTAACAAGAAATCAATCGATTCATCAAATAATTTTTACGTATTAGTTACGTAATTGTTATTTACCCTGTCCAATTGATCCGGTGGAAGAGCCGATGGACCAACCGCGGACAAATATCTGAGACGTCTTCTGATCGCAGGATCCCTGATATTATTTTTATCGATCCTCGAAATCAGGAACCAAGCCTGATTCTGAAAGTCTGCGTATATTCTCTGAGCTTCGAGCTGGAATATTTTTTTATCTCGTTACTCAACAGATCGATTTTGTAACATTATTTACTTTTTATTCATCGATGATCGTATTATTTTGCAATGGTAAAGTCTCTGGAATATCGAAGAGCAAGGTAGTAATCAGTGTGGAAGGCGCTTGTCCATGTGGAACTGGTTCGAAGTGCAAATCGACCAACGCCAGGTTTACCGTTACCGATAAACACAGTTATCTCCACTCTTCCTAGGATTAGAGATAGACGAAAGCGTTGGAGGAAAGGAAAATACTCGAGAAAGTGGACACAGGTTTCTTTATGGGTCATTGGAAAAAGTTCAATCACCATAGAAGAATTCGAGTTAAAAGGAAACGTAAAATAAACGCCTAATTTCCTTTTCACCTCATAGATACATACATAGAGGAATGAAGAAAATTCTTGAACGATTTCTTCTCCAATTCCCCCATCTAAGAAATAAAATCATCTTTTCGAAAATCATTTTGTATATTTATTAAACATAATATATCATAAATTCCTTACTAATAACACACATTCAAACTCCTCGACGTAGAATTAAGCAACATGGAAGAATCTCGTGCCTTCGACATCGTCTCCATAGACGAGCTTCCCCCAAGTATTCGAGAATAACGAAGGAAAAAAAAAGAAAAAAAAGGAGACGAAAACGAAGACACGACTATTGTCATTAGCATCACGCGACTAGCATAGCGGGTTTCGCGTTGAAGGCTGGAGATTTCCATTCCTTGACTCGAACCGATGTTCCGTTGCGAAATCATTCGGGATACAACCGAATGCCACAATGGCAACCGGTGGGAATGTTTCCCGCGAAGGTGTTCGGCCCCTACGCGGACAACAAAGGCCGGCCACCGAGGAAACGTGCACGCGAAATCGCGATTCTGACAGCCGCGATGACGTCTCCACGGTCTCACGGAGCAGGTCGAGGTCGAGGTGTCATCGAGGAACATCCACACTATTCGAATACGCGATTTTGGAATATGGGTTAAGACAGTGCAGGGATGTCTGATCTCTGGAGAAGGATATGGAAAAAAATGCTCGAATTTTGCAACTGATGTCAATTATCCAAGTGTCTTGAGATACAGAGAAATTTGGAATTAGTTAATTAATTGTGTAGATTATTGAGATAAATGGCCTTGAAATTTCCAAATTAAACGCTTCGTTAAGCGATGACGAGGATAATTAAGTCCGTAGAATTGAATGAAGAGGCTCGTTAGTTTATGATTTAGTATATTTTCGGTTGAATTAAATTCCAACTGAATTCATCGCGGCAAATTGGTGACTTTCGGAATGGAAAGGAAGAAAGTTGAATGATAACCGAGGGGCCCGATGATAAACCGGATCTCATCGTTCTCGTACATTTTTTTCACCCGAAACTCGAAAACTTTTATCGCGTATGCGGGTGTTTCGGTCACGAATTCGTGGAAATTGTAACTCAAATTACACATGGGTGGAATTTTAAACAGAATTGAACGATATGCCGGTGGATATTTCGTACTTACCGCCTGTATCTGCGTGTATTCGTTCACGTCCGTTTCGTAGGACCATTGCGCAGCTACATTTGCGCTGCATCTCTCGGTACCAAGGAAGTCCAACCTGGCTAAAATATCTTGCAACTCACCCTCCGTAGGTGGAGGCCGTCTGCCAAAATTGCCGCGAGGATTTTCATTTAGGGACGGTATATCCAATTGACCGTGAACCAAGGAGAATAAACCGAAAAGAATCCAAGAATGCATCGTCTGAAAAATAATAGGGATAAAGTCAGAACAGTCTCCACGAGCACAAATTTCTTTCATATTTCTTCCTTAAATGTGTTCCCATCAATCGCCGATAGAAGATATTTATGGCGCCAATATCGAACACGTCGATAAAAATGACGAATGTTACACGCGATTCGTTCGTTCCCTTTTCAGTTTCAAAAACATATCGATAAACCTTTCTTCAACATTCTTTAAAAATTTGAAAATTTGATTCCAATTATTGATACCGATAAAGAAAAATACACGAATTGCGCGATTTGAAATAACGAGAACACCGATAAATTTCACGACCAATAGTAGATATACTGTTCGTTGTTTTCATAAATCATGCCCCGCGTATTACGAGCGGAACGTTTACGTGCAATTGATTTGTCTACTTTGTTATTACGTCTTCACGTTACGTATTTCCTCCTTTCAGCATGAAAGGCTATTCATGCAGAGTAGTGGGTCATCTACGATCGCGCACCGATCCTGCAACCTTGAATGTTTGATCCTCGAGCACGATTGCGATGCAATTAATCGACACGTGAGAAACTTGCTGTATATATCTTAATCGCGGATTTCTCAATTAACAGCCTCCATTCAATTCTTACTCATATATTTTTTTTTTTTATTAAATTCATGCATGCACTTTTATTAAGACGAATCTTCGTCTTAAAAAAAATCTCATTATCCATTGGAAAACGTATACGTTAGAAGAATTGCAGGATTCAACAATCGCGTACAATTGCACCAAATCAAAAAAACTTAAACTTCAAATCTATGCACTTTCTCTCTCACAACAACAACAAACTCATGAAATTAACTCCAATTAACAGATTCACCGATCCGTACATCAACCCCTCCCCAAATTTCCATCGCATTCACGTGCAGCACTTTCACCCTCCTACAGAAACCTTCTTCCACATCCTCCAACGTTCTCCAATCCAAAGCAACGTTCTCCGGCAATAATTCAGTGATAATTCGGTGAACCATGATCTCGACTCGAAGAGACTTACTATCGATCTTTTCATCCCCTTAAGCGGGCGAACCAAATTTCTCTGTTTGTTGGCGTCGATCGAGCAGCAGGCGCGCTCCGATCTCACGATTCTGGGCAATGAGACGCGGCGATGATTGTTGTTGAGGAGCGGCAGTTTCGTTCTGCCGTTGCTAAAAGCCTCGTGGCCGACGCCAAGTGTATATTTATCCCTGCGAAGCAGTTCGACCACGGGGGAGGTCATCCGTGGCGAGAGGTGGGGATCCGCACACCTTGGTGTCGTCGTCGACGACGTCTCGATTCGTGGACAAGCGTGGGAGGATGGAATTGGGGGAAGGGCCTTGGGAAAAATGGTGGAAAAAGAGATGACGATTTTGCCAAAGATGATCGAGCTCGTGAAAGTGGTCCATCGTCGAGTTTCGATTGAAGATATGAAGAAACTTAACGCGTTCAATGGAATTGCAATGGAATTTTTCGCAGATTTTGAAAAGAAGTGAAAAATTTAACATTTGAGATCACGGCTCTTGTATTAATTTTTCTCACTGCTCGCAATGAATTTTTTCTCACGATGCAATTACAGTTTTAGTTGCAGGATTATAATATCGAAGATTTACGAGCCTGAGTTTATGATATGGACATTGAAATCATCGGCACGAATCCGTTTAGATCAAATAGGTCAGAGTTTTTGCCGCTCTTTTTATTCCGTTGTTAATGACGTTGTTTCTTCTGATGCATAATAGCTATGCATATTTTCTTCTTCCTATGTATTTACTATTATTTTTAAAACCTTCGTTCAAATTAACCACCATTCACTATTTCTTTTTTTTCAAGTAATTGAAAATGATATTAAGAGAAGATGTTCGTTGACTCGTTGATTGATGAAAATCTTATACGAGACACGTTGATCAAAGAAGAAATTCGATGGAGGGACGTTACTAGACGAAAATAGGCCAGTGAGAAGGAGGAATCGAGGAATCGACCTGCTGGTCGATTACGAAAGCTCCAAGCTCTCACGTTGACAACCGTCGTCGACCTCTCTCAATGAGCCTCATTGTCTCAAGGAGTCGGGCACGCGCCTCTTTCGCCTCTCTTGTAACAATTTTACAATTTTTCGTCCTTCAGTTTTATCGGGCCATTGCATCCATCTCGAAGAATCGATTAAAAACGAATCGAGACTCGTTTATAGTCTTCTGATAAGAAAATTTTGGAAAATTTATTAACCTCTGTAAGAAGATCACGAAAGGGTTCCACTGTGATTATGGTAATCGATCAAAATTGATAGAAGACGGGATGGATGGAAGATAGATGGAGACTCACGAATGATGGATGAAGAGGGTATGATAGATGTTATTCTCGATATTTGAAGGGATGCTTGAAAGGGAACGATAAGAATTGTCGTTTATTTGATTACAAAACGCGTTGCAAAAGAGAGAAATATTAGGAAGTGACTATTGAAAAATATTGACGATGAAAAAAGAAACATTAATAACACGATTTGCATATGAAACATCAATCGACGAATTCTACGAAAGTGAAAAAAAAAAAAAAAAAAATGAGTCGATTCACGCGAATGATTCATCGCTATCCGCACGCCTAATTACGCAATTATCTTTGAGAGAGAATCTGATCGGTGTTGCTTCCTGCTTCGGTTGTACCTGTACCTCCCTGAGAATTCTTAAACACCATTGTGTCACCGTCGCATCAGCCTTTAATTGAAATCGTGACTCATAATTTTGCAAGTTTTAATAAACGTTGCAATGGTCGTGAGAAGACGACAGGGTTGAAATTGCACGTTTAATACTCATTGTTCGACAGTCGGTTTTCGACTCGACGTGATTAATCTTCCTCCGTTTCTATTTTTTTTTTTTTTCAAGCGGATGATGATTCAGTTTTTTTAATAGTATGAGATAACCGTCGTGTGAATTGGCTCAATTTTATGTCTAGTCGACGTAAAATTAATCGTAAAGATTCTTATTTCTATTACAATTTCAATAATTATTGTATAATTCAATTTATAAGTTTCTCTTTACAAGAGAACCAATAATCGATTTGCTCGATGTTATATCGTCGCTGGCAATCAATTCCAATCGTGCACAATTTTGCAAATAATATGATAAAAACGGTGGGAAACAGCGCGAGGAAAATGAACGATTAATATATCGCGAGCATTTGTTCAAGGTGATCGCCATGCACTCGTTTTCATCGATCGTGAAACGTGCGTCCACTTGCGTGACGCATCATCTTGACAGCGATTAAACCCATAGATCGTCAAGAAATCCAATAAACAACCGCACCCTGCCGAGGATAGTCTCACGATGATTTGAAAAATGCCTACCAACTATCTATCCTTTACAGTTCGTCAGACCTTGAATCACCGTGGCGAAGTTTTGCTATTCGTGTGTACGTTTTATTCCATGTATAATGGAGCTGGCTGCTTGCGCAACGCGGGAATTGTAAAATTGTAACTTTTGTTTCCTGCAGGAAAACAATTCGATCTACGTAGATTCTAAATTCTATCCCAATCTTTTTCGCTGTGCTTGTGCAAAAATGACTTGTATTGAATAAAAATCTAGATCTATTTTACGATCCATCTAAAAGTTCTATTATAAAAATAGATTCTATCTAACTCGTTCAATTGTTCACTGCGCTCAAAGAAGCGTATTTAGCGATTTAACACAGGTTTCGAAAAATACAAGATCACGTATCGCGCGCACGTAACCAATTACCGGGGTCTTCGCCAGCGAAATTGAATTAACGCGGAGAAGGAATTCGAAAGAACGAAACGCAAATTCAGGCGGCCTCAATGCCGCACCAGAAGCGGTAACGCAATATCGTGGTTTTTACTTTAAAAGCGCGCCTCGTGTTCTCCCAGCACAACTTCGACAATGCTAATCCTGTCAAGAGATAAAAGGTACACCGGTCCCACGTACTGGCCCCAA
The DNA here is from genome assembly GCF_048593485.1 of Apis florea. Taxonomy (NCBI): domain Eukaryota; kingdom Metazoa; phylum Arthropoda; class Insecta; order Hymenoptera; family Apidae; genus Apis; species Apis florea. The sequence continues at coordinate 3,940,295 of NW_028256549.1, read as the reverse complement.
TTCTGGGTTCAAGTACGCCACCGTTTACGAGACGCATCCATGCGTTTCTTCGACTTTTTTTCTCCGTTGTTGATACATCTTCTGCGTATATTATCCTTTTCCAGTTAAAATATATGAGATATAGAACTCTGTTTTATTCGCATAAGAGAACAGGATTTTTCACTAATATAAATAATTGGAATTCAGCAATTCATGTTGTATCTCGTGATCTCTATCTTGAATATATTTTCTAAAGTATCTTTGATTTTCATCTTCTATTTTTTTTTTTTAAACTCCGTATTTTTCTTATTTCCATCATTCCTTTTCTTTGTTTAAAAAAAAAAGTTATAATATTACGACATAAAACAGGTCTATTTGCAAAGCGAATGGAGAATGATTTATGCAAATAGGGAATCATAATATTTACTAGCTGACAATTTAAATATTTCTACTTTAAATACAATAACAAAGTGATACGTAATATTTACATTTAGACAGGATAGAAAAGATTGAGCTAATTAACGAGCTAACTCGTTAATACATAATATATACGTTTGTTGACGAATGCAATACTATGCGATACAATACGTATACTATATATATATGCAATAAGAAAAATAATCTTCGTGATATTTCCTCAATCCACGTTTCCTTAATGTTATCTACGTTACCATCGAATCTTCATCTAAATTAATTTTTTACATTCACCTCTTTCGATATACACACGATTGCAAATCATCATCATATCTTTCACATTGCACTACGAGTCACAATACGAAGACAGAAAATGGCGATTGTCAGCGTTAGGACAAGGCAACCGATGAAACGTGGGAAAACGGTGATACGCGTTACCGGTATTACGCGAGCACGTTCAAGAATTATTCAAAATGCAACGTTATGAAGACGGCAAGGCCGAGTCGATTAAATGATCGAATCCTTTTTATCGATCAACCCGTCAGTTTGGGTGAAGGTTAATGTTTCACGGAGAAACGAAGAGAAGAAAAGAAGCTCGTAATCAGGATTAAAATTCAATACGGATGGATTTAATTGTAAAAAAAGATGTGAAGATGTTTACGAAAAAAATGATCTTTTTGATTGCATTTCATCTCGGTTCGAAATTTAAATAAAATATACTATACCTTTGGATGAGTTGTGTACTTCTGAACACTTTGTTTCATAGTCGAATCGTCGAAACACGACACTGTCAGACAATTTAATAACTTGAACTTCGTTGACGCTTGAATAATGATACTGAATGATGTCTTTTTACTCTTTTACCTGGCAAATCGATGTAAGAATTAAATTCACAAACAGTAAAAGGCATTTTTTTTAAAGAATGTAGAACTTTTACTTTTAGTTAATTTTTCTACGATAATAAAGTGGAGACACATCTTTGCCATTCTGTGTATCGCGCAATGCGTGCACGACTTTTTTATTCTATGCTTGACAGTTTTCACTATGTTTTCACTACAGTCATTAAACGTGATTGCGCATTCTCGTTTATGTCTGTTTCGAATCGTGATGATTAGGCAATCTTCTTTTTCTCATACAAAATAAATACCAATATAAATTTAGAAAAATAATGGTTAAATTATAAATTACAAACGGCATTAGAGACGGCATAAGCTAATACCGCAATTAGTTTTATCTTTGACCAAAGATTAACGATACGAAGTCGGTAAATACAATTAGAATAATTATTTTTATCGTCGATAAATTATAAAAGAAAAAAAATCATCGTTTACAATGTGATTAATAGTAATTAGAGTGATTACTTACCACTAATATGATTATTTATAAAGGAAGAATCATGGAGTAAGAATGCAGACGTTATGTAAAGAAAACCATAAAACTTTGATAAAGAAACGGAAGAAATAAATAGCCGTTTTATTGAATACTTTTCATTCGATCATTGCCCTCATTTTTTTCATTGTATTATCTTTTGTACGTCGTTTTTAAACCATTGTCTGAGAAGATATGCATTCAATACATTTTTACATTATACCTCTTCCTGTCTATATATCTTTCTTTCTTTCTTTCTTCGAGATCGTTTTCAATGTAGGACACATTTTATTTTTGACGTGCAAGTCACAATAGAATAGCGTGTCTCTGAATGACTGTCATCCAAATCGTTGGTTGTAAGGTTGTATCTATTTCTTGATTCTTAATTACTCAGATGTGTTAATTGGAAATTCTTTTGATTGTGATATGAGAATAAAAGTAATTATACATATGTATAATTATTCCATTAAATATGGATGAACAAAAAATGAAATAGTACTACGAACACGAGCATAATAGTAAAAAATATAAATATCTTAACGATCTAACAATTATTTATGAATGTTATATAATGCAGTTTAGAAAAAATTTTCATTAATTCAATCGTATTATTTTTAATCATGTGGATTTTAATTAATTTATCTATGTTATAGTAATCATTAATTTAAATTGTAGTGTGAAATAATGGTACGATTATTTTTTTCTCTGCATTAAATTAAAATACATATTTATACATAATAATTTTCTTTCTGTAGAAAACTTTCAAAATAATAAAATTATAATTTATTATAATATATATATATATATTTGTAACAGAAAATCAGATCATGGAGAATTCTAAATTGAATAATTTTTCGTCATAATTTAAAAGTGTGAAGATTTTTTTCATAAAAAATTACTGGTGGAAGAACAACTTTCTTGAATTCCAAGATATCAAATGATTCCGTATTCTGTTGTTTACCAATCACTGTTCGTTTATTATTTGTTACATGAGATCATGTTGTTATACAAAGAAGTTTCACTTGGAACATAGTCCAGGAAGTAAAAAGAGAAGTGAAGAGAGAGGTAAAATCGTTGGTAAAACATGTACTTCTATTTCTTTGTATTCTTGTTTTTTTGAAAACATATTTAATTATTTGGAAAAATAATATATCTTTATATTTCAATGAGATTCAGAATTTCAGGAGAGATCTATCTAAATCTCCTACTGCACATTTAAACAAATGCAATGAATATTCTTCAATGCACATGAATATTATATCTGTGAAACAGAACCATTTTCAACAGAAGTCTTTTTTATGCGCTGTGGATAAGAAAGGATTACTATCTTAATAAGAATCATTTTTTTACGAATGAAGAATAGAATAAACGTGACATCTCACGGTAAATATATAATTTATATTAGATATTCTGTATTACCGACTTCAGGATAGTTTCTTGTGCTCTTTGAATTTATGTTATTATAAATAAAATTTAATAATTAAATAATAAAAATACAGACAGCTAAAAACCTATAAAAAAATATATATTATAATTTTTAAAGATGAAAATAAAAATGTTATTACTTAATAACTTAATAAATTATAAATTTATGTAAATAAATTAATAATTGCGTGCGTAACCAATTAATATTATTCACTATAAACATTAATATAAATCATATCAAGAATACGATTATAATCGAGTAAATATCAATGATTCTTTAGATCTTATTGTATAATCAAAAGTGAAAAATTGAATGATCCTTGAATTTAATAAAACATAAAAATATCTTATCTAATTTCAAATTTACCTAATATCATCTAATTTATCTTTTATTCAAATTATAATTTACAATATCTTAACTTACAATTTTTATTTTCTTCCATTGTATATTTTCTTCCTATATATAAATGTTTAGAATAGATGTAAAACTATCTTCCAAAATAACAATGTGTAGATATTAAAATCCTATGAAAGAACTTCAATAAAATCAAAGAAAAGAAAAAACATTAAAATACAATAAATATCTTTGAGTGATCACATGAATTACGCAATACTTTCTGAAACAAATAAGACTACAAAAGATAAATTTTATAAAATATGAATATGATTATAATATAATTATTAATAACTGAAATATTAGAAATATTAGATTTTCTTGAAAATGTATTTAAATTTCTATACAGACAAGTAATAAGTAGTAATAAGTAAACTTCTTGGCTGTTATCATGTAATCGCCTTTGTACATAGCTTATTCAGCTACGTCAAGTGATTCAGGAACCGGAATTTCCACGCAATCTCAGTGGAAAAGAATTGGGCATTAAATGCTCGCAATACTATTTGACAAACGCGATTAACATTCAACGCAACACTACTCTCGAAAGCAAATTAAACAAAAATTATTAATTAAAAATGATACGATTAACTATTGAATCAATTTAAAGACAAATGATATAAATTTTATAAGAAATACAAACTAATGCAAACGCGACTCTCGTTTGACCGCAACGCGAATTCAACCCGTATTTTTATTAATCAATCGCAACACTAATAAAAAATCGCGATGCCCAATTGATGGAAATGGATTTGGACGATGGGCCAGCATGCAAATCGGCCAGACAATACAATATAAACTACAAGATACTAGAACGAGCACAGTGACAAAATAGTAACAATGACTTGCCATTCTTTGGATCCAAACAAGATCCAAAAGATGAGAAATCATTCGTTGCAGCCCTCTTGGTGACAGTTTGTCGGGCCTCTTCGACTTCTTTCTTCGGGCGCAATGCCCGCTGAAACTTAAATCTAGGCTCGAGATTCACCGATCGCAAACCAAAGAAAAAAAAAAAAAAAAAGAAAATGGACTAAATCGTGGAAGCTAAGTGCACATGGACAGCCAACGATCGCAATGATCGTTCTCCGTACATGCACAGAATCTCGAGCGCAACGTTCGTTTCGAAAGCAAATCACGACCGCGATCGCGAAAATTCGAAAAATCGATAGGCAAAGCCGAATACGAGTGGCATGCTCCACTCGTTCCAACTTCATCCTCGATCCTTCAAATTATATTTCCTGAAACAGATTGCCACGCGAAAACGCGCCTACCCGATCAGAGAATGTGACAATCTGCCCGGCCCTACCTACTTATAATTAAACAAACATACCAGAAGTATACTACCTATCCTACCTAGCCCTATATTTAAAAAATGAGCAAAACAGGCACACCAACACACTCATATCACGATATTCTCACGCATAATACTCGGGCGCAAGGGCCTACACTAGGGAGAACGTCCCGGGACGTTTCCGACACCCGAGCTTGGCACACTACTCCCACACTCTAACTTTACGTACCATTTTCCTGAAATCGACTGACGATGATTAGCGACCATTGCGTGAAATGTGAAAGAATTTGTATATATTCAAATTCAAATTATGAATATTCATAACCAAAAATGAATCATATGTCTAACATTTTTTAAAGAAACGTTAAATCTTAATGATAGAATTTTTGAATCATTATTATAATCTGATAATAAAATAAATTAAAATGATTATTTACAATCCGCAGTATTTAATAGCGAATGTAAAATTATGTAAAATATCTATTATTATGAATTAAAATTAAATCGTGAATGTAATAACTAATAATGGAAACGACGCAATTCCACAGCCTAATCATACACACATATGTGGAAAATACGTCGTGCACGATACACTAACGCATCGTCAATCGCTGAAAAATTTGTATTAAGTTACAAACTAGAGTCATCATGCCCATCGCCATTCTCTCACCCAAGTAACACCTGGGCACGTGAGTGAGTTCCTGGCAATGAACATGGAAAGGATTAAATCTGAAAATCCTGAGCTACAAAAATATTAATACATTTTCTTTCTAACGGACTGAAACTTATTGATTTGAGATATCCTTCTTTTATTTTAAATTTTAATAATATTGTTTTAACTAAACTTTAATTACAGAATTATAGAAACATTAACATTAAATAATAGAAAATATTTGTAAAGAATTTATTTATGACAAAACAATACTAATAATTATTAATGTAAAGTAATGTAATAATTGATTCTACATGAAATAAATCCTCAGACGATCTCGTCATCAAAGCATATTTTTGAAAAATTCGAAAATCCTGTTTAAAATTATATTGCTGCCTTGATTTCGAAATCTATCTGTCGCGAAATGTCTTCTTGCACATAAAATTTAATATATTTTTATACGAAAGTAGTGAAACTTTATCATTTTTACGTTACAAATTATTTTCAATTCAAAACATGAAAATCATTAGCATGAAATGAAATTAGAAACGATTTAATATCAAATTGATGAAAACATACACTTTTGGTATCAATCATTATATGATAATTGCGACGAAGTCGGAGGATATCCGATTTCTTTACAATAAATAATTAAAATTATTTCAATTATAGTATATCATTATTAAAAAAATCACTAATATCATTTATTATTCAAAAACGCGACGTGCAAGAAAACCCTATCCTCAACTAATAAATAAAATATACAAGAAAAAATGTCACTATTCACAAGTATAATAAATACTTGTGGTCACTGTGCTCGTACAAAAATCTATGTATACAACCAGTCACCCGTGTCGATTCGGACCTTTCATCCTACGACATGATTGAGTAACTGGAGGAACATAAATACATGCGACTCACCAGTCGATGCGAAGAATCTGCATTGCCATTCACCCATTGTCACTCGTTGTTATATAGGATGTCAAGTATCAAGAACGAAGAAGTGGAGGCAACTGTAACAAAACATGGAACATCATAATTTAAATACTGATTATTTGAGAAAGATAAAATAAGTGAAAAATATATAAAAATAATTACCATTTCGCGTGATGAACGATTGTCTTGTCCTCTTGAAAACCACTGATTCTAATTTAACGAACACATTAATTTATTTAGAGCTATTGTGCTCTAAAATATTAAAAAACAATTATTATGCAAACACTGAATCTACCAACCGCATTGCGCGCGGTTACAAAAATTCTCTGAAAATAAATTTTTATTAAGAACGTCAGAAATCTATAGAAAAAGGAGCAATATAATCTTTCTATAATATCCTTCTTATTCCTATTAAATATTTATTTCAGAAAATATCATTTTATAATGATTGATTATTAATTTTACACGAATAAAAAAATTTCACATCTATATAATGAGAGAATATATTTTCTTCAATTATTATTTAAACAGACGTATTAATGTTAATATTTGTAATGAATGTTTATTATATAAAAATATAAATATACTTTGAAATATCACATAAACATCAAATAAGAACAAAATAATTACATACAGTACAGCAATCAAACGTCATTTTGAAAAAAATACAATGGCATCCATATTGGAACTTTTCCCGCCTTTGGACCAGTATTCTGATATATAACCTGTACAAAGAAGAATAAAAATATTGAAATATATGCATAAAATGTATAAAATTAATCGATCACGTTAAGAACAATAAAAATTAAGCATAAACTCTACCTTAAAGAGTCATAATACGAGCTAGCTGATGTTATAACAAGTGAATAAATGAGTAAGGAAAAATAAATAATTTTGCCTTCGAAAAAACTGTTAATTATAGTAACAAATCTATTTGGTTGAATAATAATGTACGAATAACAATAATACATAGTGATATGGAAGAAAATACGTACGTATTGCGCGACGAACGAATCACACATTTCAAAAGAAAGATGAAACAAAATGGAACTACCAATCACTAAGAATATCGATACATATCGATATACGTATGGCGTCACAATTTCGATTATCGAATACCGATTTTCGCGGGAGAAAGACAGCGAAGGAAGGAGGGGGGGGGGAGTAGAAGTTGAAACACGTCGAAACACGTCGAAGCATCAAAAGATATAAAAAAAGAATTATATTAAAACGAAGCAACAAATGATTTCGACTCAACGAAGCACGAACCATTCGGTAACGATCGAAAAAGGAACAAAAAACTCAAGACATTAATTAATTTTGTGATTACAATAAATACGTATTAAATGGATTATTAAATAAACGAAATTTATAACAATTTAATTAAATTCGATAATAGAATATAAATATAATTACTTACTGCGAAGTCACACAGAAAACGAACACACGTCCTATCGCGATGACTTTCCACACTAGACTGACGCCGCCCGCCAAAATTCTCCTAGCGGCTCTCTGATTGGTTGGCATCGTAAGGCAATTCGATAATCGAAATCGCATAAAATATATTAATTGCAAAATATATTTTAATTATTTTAATTAATATAAAATTTTTAAGAACAATTTATTTTCTTATTTATCTAATTTTTAATTTATTTATTCGATTTTTTATATTTATATTCTTTTATTAACTCATTTATTCATTTATATATCGATTATCGTTTTATCGATTTATTTATTTATACATTTTTTTATTCTTTTATATATGTATTTTATCTATTTATAATTGTATTATTTTATTATACTTACTTACACATTTATTTATTTAATTTATCTCTTTATTTGTTCATTTATTGATTTATTTATTTCTATATTTCCTTTAAACACCTTTTTATTTAATTTTCTAATTTTTATTCATTTATAATTAACATATTGTTAATACTTATTTTCCCTTCCACTACTTTATTTGTTTATTTATTTATATTTTATTATTATTTATATTTTATCCGTTTATTTATTCATTTCCCTATTTGAACACTTTTTTGTTTACTTCTTCATTGCATCCTTTAATAATCCTCTAATAAATGCATCATTTCTTTATTATTTTTCTTATTTATTCTTTCATTTATTTAATCATTTATACATTTAATTATCAATATATTTATTTTTTCTATTTCTTTTGAACACTTTATATTCACTTTTTTATTCTATACATTTATAATTGTATCACTATATTTATTAATTTACTTTGATTGAAGTATTATATTTAGACATTGATTTACTTAATTACTTATTTATTCATACATTTATTCCTTTTTTTCTATCTTTTTTTAACAATTTTTTGTATACTTTTTTATTCTATACTTTTATGAATGCATGATTTTATTATTATCTTTATTCACTTTTTATTTATTAATTACTTTAATTACTTTGTTTATTCATCCATCTATTCATTCATATCTATTGACTTTTTTGTCTACAATAGATTTCCTTTTTTGTAGGTTTTCATTCTTTTGTTGTTCAAATTGACTTATATATATAATTGACTTATAAAATTGACTTATATGCATATATAAGTCATACCTGCACTCTACTTATTTACTTATTTATATTTTTGATTATTTGTTTATTTATACATTTATACATTATCATTTTTATACTTAATAATTTTTACATTTTTTGAGAACTTTATTTCCTTCTCTCTTTTTTCTTTATTCATTTATGATTTATTATTTCATTTATTCATCAATTATTCATTTATTTTAGATATTTCTTAATTTACTTATTGATTTATTTAATCATTGAAAATCTGTTTGTATATTCAGATATATTTATTTAGATACAAACATATATGTGTGTTAATAGTTATCTAATTATATGTAATATTTAGCTATTTTATTATTTATGTATTCCATTTTTTAGAAAGTTTTTGTTCATTTTTTGTTTATTTTAAATTCCTTTAATTTGTTTATTTGCATTTGCATCAATTGATTTATTTACCTATTTATTCATTTATTATATCATATACATATTTCTGTTATATCTTTTATCCATTATATTTGGATAATTATTTTATAACCTTTATATTACATGTTTGTATGTAAATAAATATATGTGAATATACAAACAGATTTTCAATGATTGAATGAATCAATAAGTAATAAAGAAATAAATGTCTAAAATAAATCAATAATTGGTGAATGGATGAAACAATAAATGAATGAAGAATAAAAAGAGAAGGAAATAAAATTTCTCAAAAAATATAAAAATAATTGATTGTAAAAAAATATAAAGTAATTGATTATAAAAATGAATGTATAAATAAAGAAATAATTAAAAATATAAATAAGTAAATAAGTAGAGTGCATGTATGACTTATATATGCATATAAATCAATTTGAACAACAAAAGAATGAAAACCTACAATAAAGGAAATCATTGTAGACAAAAAAGTCAATAGATATGAATGAATAGATGAATGAATAAACAATAAAGTAATTAAAATAATTAATAAATAAAAAGTGAATAATAAAATCATGCATTCATAAAAGTACAGAATAAAAAAGTATACAAAAAATTATTAAAAAAAGATAGAAAAAAAGGAATAAATGTATGAATAAATAAGTAATTCAGTAAATCAATGTCTAAATATAATACTTCAATCAAAGTAAATTAATAAATATAGTGATACAATTATAAATGTATAAAATAAAAAAGTGAACATAAAGTGTTTAAAAGAAATAGAAAAATAAATATATATATATAATATATTGATAATTAAATGTATAAATGATTAAATAAATGAAAGAATAAATAAGAAAAATAATAAAGAAATAATGTATTTATTAGAGGATTATTAAAGGATGCAATGAAGAAGTAAACAAAAAAGTGTTCAAATAGGGAAATGAATAAATAAACGGATAAAATATAAATAATAATAAAATATAAATAAATAAACAAATAAAGTAGTGAAAGGGGAAATAAGTATTAACAATATGTTAATTATAAATGGATAAAAAATAGGAAATTAAATAAAAAGGTATTTAAAGGAAATATAGAAATAAATAAATCAATAAATGAACAAATAAAGAGATAAATTAAATAAATAAATGTGTAAATAAGTATACTAATAAAATAATACAATTATAAATAGATAAAATGCAAATATAAAAGAATAAAAAAATGTATAAATAAATAAATCGATAAATCGATAATCGATATATAAATGAATAAATGAATTAATAAAAGAATATAAATATAAAAAATCGAATAAATAAATTAAAAATTAGATAAATAAGAAAATAATTTGTTCTTAAAAATTTTATTATTAATTAAAATAATTAAAATATATTTTGCAATTAATATATTTTATGCGATTTCGATTATCGAATTGGCTTACGATGCCAACCAATCGGAGAGCCGCTAGGAGAATTTTGGCGGGCGGCGTCAGTCTAGTGTGGAAAGTCATCGCGATAGGACGTGTGTTTGTTTTCTGTGATTCGACTTCGCAGTAAGTAATTACATTTATATTCTATTATCGAATTTAGGTAAATTGTTATAAATTTCGTTTATTTAATAATCCATTTAATACGTATTTATTGTAATCACGAAATTAATTAATGTCTTGAGTTTTTTGTTCCTTTTTCGATCGTTACCGAATGGTTCGTGCTTCGTTGAGTCGAAATCACTTGTTGCTTCGTTTTAATATAATTCTTTTTTTATATCTTTTGATGCTTCGACATGTTTCGACGTGTTTCAACTTCTACTCCCCCCCCCCCTCCTTCTTTCGCTGTCTTTCTCCCGCGAAAATCGGTATTCGATAATCGAAATTATGACGCCATACGTATATCAATTCGTATCGATATTCTTAGTGATTGGTAGTTCCATTTTGTTTCATCTTTGTTTTGAAATGTGTGATTCGTTCGTCGCGCAATACGTACGTATTTTCTTCCATGTTACTATGTATTATTGTTATTCGTACATTATTATTCAACCAAATAGGTTTGTTACTATAATTAACAGTTTTTTCGAAGGCAAAATTATTTATTTTTCCTTACTCATTTATTCATTAGTTATAACATCAGCTAGCTCGTATTATGACTCTTTAAGGTAGAGTTTATGCTTAATTTTTATTGTTCTTAACGTGATCGATTAATTTTATACATTTTATGCATCTATTTCAATATTTTTATTCTTCTTTGTACAGGTTATATATCAGAATACTGGTCCAAAGGCGGGAAAAGTTCCAATATGGATGCCATTGTATTTTTTTCAAAATGACGTTTGATTGCTGTACTGTATGTAATTATTTTGTTCTTATTTGATGTTTATGTGATATTTCAAAGTATATTTATATTTTTATATAATAAACATTCATTACAAATATTAACATTAATACGTCTGTTTAAATAATAATTGAAGAAAATATATTCTCTCATTATATAGATGTGAAATTTTTTTATTCGTGTAAAATTAATAATCAATCATTATAAAATGATATTTTCTGAAACAAATATTTAATAGGAATAAGAAGGATATTATAGAAAGATTATATTGCTCCTTTTTCTATAGATTTCCGACGTTCTTAATAAAAATTTATTTTCAGAGAATTTTTGTAACCGCGCGCAATGCGGTTGGTAGATTCAGTGTTTGCATAATAATTGTTTTTTAATATTTTAGAGCACAATAGCTCTAAATTAATTAATGTGTTCGTTAAATTAGAATCAGTGGTTTTCAAGAGGATAAGACAATCGTTCATCACGCGAAAAGGTAATTATTTTTATATATTTTTCTTATTTTATCTTTCTCAAATAATCAGTATTTAAATTATGGTGTTCCATGTTTTGTTACAGTTGCCTCCACTTCTTCGTTCTTGATACTTGACATCCTATATAACAACGGGTGACAATGGGTGAATGGCAATGCAGATTCTTCGCATCGACTGGTGAGTCGCATGTATTTATGTTCCTCCAGTTACTCAATCATGTCGTAGGATGAAAGGTCCGAATCGACACGGGTGACTGGTTGTATACGTAGATTTTTGTACGAGCACAGTGACCACAAGTATTTATTATACTTGTGAATAGTGACATTTTTTCTTGTATATTTTATTTATTAGTTGAGGATAGGGTTTTCTTGCATGTCGCGTTTTTGAATAATAAATGATATTAGTGATTTTTTTAATAATGATATACTATAATTGAAATAATTTTAATTATTTATTGTAAAGAAATCGGATATTCTCCGACTTCGTCGCAATTATCATATAATGATTGATACCAAAAGTGTATGTTATTATCAATTTGATATTAAATCGTTTCTAATTTCATTTCATGCTAATGATTTTTATGTTTTGAATTGAAAATAATTTGTAACGTAAAAATGATAAAGTTTCACTACTTTCGTATAAAAATATATTAAATTTTATGTGCAAGAAGACATTTCGCGACAGATAGATTTCGAAATCAAGGCAGCAATATAATTTTGAACAGGATTTTCGAATTTTTCAAAAATATGCTTTGATGACGAGATCGTCTGAGGATTTATTTCATGTAGAATCAATTATTACATTACTTTACATTAATAATTATTAGTATTGTTTTGTCATAAATAAATTCTTTACAAATATTTTCTATTATTTAATGTTAATGTTTCTATAATTCTGTAATTAAAGTTTAGTTAAAACAATATTATTAAAATTTAAAATAAAAGAAGGATATCTCAAATCAATAAGTTTCAGTCCGTTAGAAAGAAAATATATTAATATTTTTGTAGCTCAGGATTTTCAGATTTAATCCTTTCCATGTTCATTGCCAGGAACTCACTCACGTGCCCAGGTGTTACTTGGGTGAGAGAATGGCGATGGGCATGATGACTCTAGTTTGTAACTTAATACAAATTTTTCAGCGATTGACGATGCGTTAGTGTATCGTGCACGACGTATTTTCCACATATGTGTGTATGATTAGGCTGTGGAATTGCGTCGTTTCCATTATTAGTTATTACATTCACGATTTAATTTTAATTCATAATAATAGATATTTTACATAATTTTACATTCGCTATTAAATACTGCGGATTGTAAATAATCATTTTAATTTATTTTATTATCAGATTATAATAATGATTCAAAAATTCTATCATTAAGATTTAACGTTTCTTTAAAAAATGTTAGGCATATGATTCATTTTTGGTTATGAATATTCATAATTTGAATTGAAATATATACAAATTCTTTCACATTTCACGCAATGGTCGCTAATCATCGTCAGTCGATTTCAGGAAAATGGTACGTAAAGTTAGAGTGTGGGAGTAGTGTGCCAAGCTCGGGTGTCGGAAACGTCCCGGGACGTTCTCCCTAGTGTAGGCTCTTGCGCCCGAGTATTATGCGTGAGAATATCGTGATATGAGTGTGTTGGTGTGCCTGTTTTGCTCATTTTTTAAATATAGGGCTAGGTAGGATAGGTAGTATACTTCTGGTATGTTTGTTTAATTATAAGTAGGTAGGGCCGGGCAGATTGTCACATTCTCTGATCGGGTAGGCGCGTTTTCGCGTGGCAATCTGTTTCAGGAAATATAATTTGAAGGATCGAGGATGAAGTTGGAACGAGTGGAGCATGCCACTCGTATTCGGCTTTGCCTATCGATTTTTCGAATTTTCGCGATCGCGGTCGTGATTTGCTTTCGAAACGAACGTTGCGCTCGAGATTCTGTGCATGTACGGAGAACGATCATTGCGATCGTTGGCTGTCCATGTGCACTTAGCTTCCACGATTTAGTCCATTTTCTTTTTTTTTTTTTTTTCTTTGGTTTGCGATCAGTGAATCTCGAGCCTAGATTTAAGTTTCAGCGGGCATTGCGCCCGAAGAAAGAAGTCGAAGAGGCCCGACAAACTGTCACCAAGAGGGCTGCAACGAATGATTTCTCATCTTTTGGATCTTGTTTGGATCCAAAGAATGGGAAGTCATTGTTACTATTTTGTCACTGTGCTCGTTCTAGTATCTTGTAGTTTATGTTGTATTGTCTGGCCGATTTGCATGCTGGCCCATCGTCCAAATCCATTTCCATCAATTGGGCATCGCGATTTTTTATTAGTGTTGCGATTGATTAATAAAATTACGGGTTGAATTCGCGTTGCGGTCAAACGAGCCTCGCGTTTGCATTAGTTTGTATTTCTTATAAAATTTATATCATTTGTCTTTAAATTGATTCAATAATTAATTGTATCATTTTTAATTAATAATTTTTGTTTAATTTGGTTTTGAGAGTAGTGTTGCGTTGAATGTTAATCGCGTTTGTCAAATAGTATTGCGAACATTTAATGCCCAATTCTTTTCCACTGAGATTGCGTGGAAATTCCGGTTCCTGAATCACTTGACGTAGCTGAATAAGCTATGTACAAAGGTGATTATATGATAGCAGCCATGAAGTTTGCACTATTTATTTCTGTTCCGTATACAAATTTAAGTGCATTTTCAAGAAAATATGCTATTTCTGATATTGGTAAGTTTATTTTTTAAAATTTATACTAATTCTCTGTAATCTTATTTCGTTCAGAATGTATTGCGTAACTCATATGGAATCATTAAATGGATGTTTTCAATGTCTTTGTCTTTCCTTGGTTTATTGACATTCTTTCATAGGTATGATTTCTATATCTGTTTCAATATCAATTCAAGTTATCATTTTAGAAAGTTTTAAATCTATTTTAAGTATTTATGTGTAGGAAGGAAATATACAATAAAATAAAAATTATAAGTTTATAAGTATTTTAACATAAGATTTGGATTGAAGAGTAATTGGATGGATTGAATGATATTTACAATTAGGTAAGATATTTTTAAATTTAGTTAAATTCAAAGATTAAATTTTTCTCAATGTAGTTTAATTAGAATAAAAGTTATTTTTCTCAAATAAGTTTTAGAATGTAAGTAGATGGTTTGTAAAGTTGCTGTAGAAATAATAAATGTAAATTACATTTTTAAATGCATAAATAAAAAATGATGTTAATATTCAGATTAATTAATTGCATTGAAAGAGGTGATAGTCAATAATATAAGAATAATTTTGCATGGAATATGATGTTTCGTTTCTTTTGTTTTTCGTAATCAATATTTTATATTTTCATGACAATGAAAATACAAAATATTGATGTATGTATGATTTATTGTGTGTATGGAATTATATATTATGGAATTAATATACAATTTAGTTTTTACTATTAAGATTTAGTTAGATTTAGCTTAGATTTGTCGTATTAGTTTTTTAATGTTCATTTGCTCAGCGATCGTAGATTGAACGTTTTGTAAATTTATATTAAAAATAATATTTTTTATTGGTTTTTGTCAATAAATTTTTTAATGGAAATTCAATGAGACTGTGGATATAGTGATTATCCAATTCTCAACAATTTCTATGTAATATGAATTATATTCGAATAATTATTACTGTTTACGTAATTTATAATTATCTCTCTCTCTCTCTCTCTATATATATATATATATATAGATGATATTTAGGAAAATGTTACTCAGTTGGTAATCACATTTCGTTGGCATTTCGTGCATTCTATGTTATCGTTAGCGACATAGATAGATGTCTGTAAATTTTGAACAAATATTTTTATTTAAAATATTTAAATTTTTGTAATTTCTATTATCACGCGATTAATACATAGTTTTATAATTTGACATTATAATCTAATGATGTACAATTTTATACTATATTGAATTATATATATTTTTGGTACTATATACGAATAGTTTGTAATACGTAATATATAGTATTAATTCCGACCACTACGAACGCTACAATCTTATTTTTCTGCATCGATAACATAGGAAATGATATTAAATTAGTAATCGAAGCTCTCTATAGCTCTCTATACACGAGGTAAAGTAATTTTATTTTAGATTGTTGAGATTGATTTTTTATATTGTTTGTTTCTATATTGTGCCTATATTTTATATCATTCTTTTATTTTCAAGGCACTTTCATCGTTGTAAATTTTCGCTACTATCTCCACCTATATAGATTATACAAAATTATATACACTTAGGCATTAGCTTTGACAGGATATTCATTTGTTACGACGCGAAATTGCAGGTAATTGTTGATAGGCTTTCATTATAACAATCTGTGTATACTCTGTCGTAATCGTTTAATCAAATCTGGAGTGTTGACCTAATGATAGTTACGTAAATTTTCGACAATCAACATTGATCTCTCGATTTTCTCGAATGAATTATTTCATCGACCGGAACACGATTGGATACGATAATATTTCTGCAATTCGAATCGTCATCGTGTAATGATTTAGCCACGATTGTTTTGCAATATTTCTTTTCATTTTTGGGCAAATTACCTAATAACTTCTTTTGCGAAAGTTTTGTTTCATATGTATTGTGAAAAGAATTAAAAAAAAACTTCAAACAATAAGCTTTCTAACTCGACGTAGAAATCAAATAAAACAAAGAGAAAACAATTCGCGATTGGAGAAAATTTTCTATGATACGAATGTCAAATTTGCAATATTCATCACATTTCTTATAAAATATTTATAGAAAAAATCGAACGGACGAGATAGTACAGCCCTTCTCGAAGCGGTTTCTGATCGAACGCTTTCAGCAGATTAGCCTATTTTTCTTTACGATCCATCCCAATTTGCGTGTCGTAAACCGTTCTTCTCCTTCTTGTGAAAATTTACAAACGATTTTTCATCGATATTTGATTCTTTCTACGAAACTCGAGAAAATCGGATTTATTCGAGAAATCATCCACTAGCTCTTTGCTCGGTTTATGAATAAGGATAATCCCGATTTGGAAAGTCAATAGGTTTCTTAAAGGCTCGTGCGATGTGAAAACGGTAGCACAATATTCAAGAATTAGGTTAATTCGCGTGCAGTTCACTCGACCTACTACACTCTGATACAAAGTAACGGTATCATCCACGGTAGTAGTTTTCTCGTAAAAAGACCTACGATAATTATCGAATCGAAACAACGACTCGATATTTAAATTTTTTTTTACTTTCCACTCGACACCTTTTAATATCTACACGCTTCCGGGCACGAACAAGTTTTTTCCTCGAAATCGTTTCGCGCGGCTAACGAGTAGGAAATTAGGTTGTTACATTGGAACGACGACCTCGCGCCACGATCGAAACGTTCTCCTCGCGTTCAAACTCTTCGATCCGATGTAATAAAATTCCATCAGGTGTGACGGTATATGGGGACCCTCGAAATGACCCAGATATAACCTGCGGTGAATCTAATATCGAATCCCATCAATCCTTGACCTTTCCACTCGTGATGGATTATTATTTTTTTCGACAATTCGCCAAAGTTTCCTCGTACGAGGGATATTTCTCCCGAGGTCTCTCGTAAAATTACCGTGGGTGACGAAAAAAAAAAAAAAAAAAAATGGTCGAGGCTCAGGGTTAAAGAGATCGAAAGCTTTCCCGGAGGAGACACGAGGGAGATGGAAAATGGAGCTAACGAGGCAGTTGGCGCGAAGGCAACGAGGCGGCCTCATAAAAGGTGCATTCGTATTGCTAATTGCGTCTTCGGTGGGCTGCACCGCCTTCCGAGTAACAAACCGGCAATTTACTCGCTGCGTCACGCGCATCGAACGTCCATGAGCTGAATTCGTCCACAACGGAAGCCCACGAAACGGCCGCTTCCGGCTGCCGTTGCTCGAGAACTCGGCAAATTTTGCGAATTCGCGCCTTGATCTGAATAACGTGTATCGCGAAATAAACAATCCAGACCTGGCCACGTTTTCGTTTTGAAAACGAACGGATAGAAGATCGGAGAGGAATCGTTTCGAGATTATTTTATTATCGCTCGAGATACGAATAATTCGACGCGTTAAATGTTGTCTCGTTTGACCAAATGGATAAGATTTTTCGAATATTCTTCATTCGAATGATGTTCGAGTCAGATTTCCGTCTACGCAAGGTGTTTCTGATTCATCGTGCGATTCGTGGTACTGGTACAAAACGTTCACTCATATGCAGGTCGTGGAACGTGACTGTTGCACTGTTCCGGAACACGAGCGAACCTTTCTATAAATTAAACCGAGACGAATCCGACGGATCAAGGATCAAGAGCCTGGGTGGGTGGTTTACGGCCGGTCGCGATTCAATACCGATTTCGATCCCCTTAACTTCGATTTCACCGTGTTTGGATTTCACGTCAGTTGTGCAGCGAATGGAACTCGTTCTCGAAACAAATTGATTTTAAATTAAAACGAAGAAGTTGAAAGCTTGGATTCCACTTTTTTCCACCGTTGGAAAGAGAACGACGACGAAAGAGAAGTTGGAAAGGGAATGTTGGATTTAACGAGAACTTAAGGAGGCGCTTAACGATGCGCGCGACGTGGCTCGATTTCCAATGAATCGGCGGTTTTAATCGGATCGTTTGAAATCCGAACACTTGGATAAAGGACTCGGCGACAAATGGAGCACCTTGCAACTTCGTACGAAATCAGAATGCAAGGTGTTCGCCTTCTACGCGGCCTGGAAAACTTTATTCAGAATTGTTCCGTGTCTCGAATAAACACGCAAATGATGTTCGCGGAGATCTTGATCCAATTAATCGTAATTATCCGATAATCGATACTCCTTCGATCGATGATGATTTAATCCGTTAGGGGGAAAAAAAAAACATTTAGTCAATGATAGCGTGTTCCAAGTGAATCAGTCGAGGACAACTACCGTTTAAACTATCCGTTCCTATATCGATATCATTTTGAACCGCGATCAAACCTTTCGATCTGTCGCTACAAGTAAAAGTTGAATATATAAATAGAAACAGTTGTGGAATATAAATAGAATATCTCTCGATTGCTCAACAGAAAGGTTAATTATACATCACACCTTGAATATATACAAGAAATCTTAATATGCAAAGTGTGATTTGACGCTACGCTATTCCAGGCTTGAGCAGTAAATTTCAATTTATTCTTTTTTCTTTTCTTTTCTTTCTTTCTTTTTTATTATAGCCAGTTTGATTACAAAATAAATTTTCCCTCTAATGACGAAATTTTTCCAGTCAATACGGTTTCTCGCGAGCCCATCGCTATGATTAATCATACGAATGATGTCGCGTGGCACGCGCGAATCCAACAGATTGAGCATCGGCAGGGCATTAATTAAGGCCACGCACGAAGAGTCGTAACATCTGTACTGTTACCCGTTCATTTTTCTCGCTAATCCAATGACTAAACCCTCGTTAGACTTTCATAAGAATCCTTAGCGACCGGACAATTAATTTTCCAATTTTACGACGATATATCTCTCGCTAATTGCACAATCCATCGTCGTTCCTCCACTTTGGCCTTCGTTCCCCTCATTTTTTTCTTTTTTTTCTTCCCCCTCTTTTCCCTCTTGCTCCTGATCTCTCTCGTTCCTGGTATATTTCCGTTCTTTTCTCTCGATCGAATAGGCCGGTTTAATAAACGAAACGATTATTGAAAATGTAACGAAGGACGGTAGAGCTATTCAGGTCCATCAAGGCCCAAACCGACGGGTATCAACGGGTATAACGATCGTCGAAAATAACGTAATCGTACACCGATTACGCTTTACATTATATACAATGAGTCATAGTTTTGATTACACCTTTCCTTTCGATAAGTGGCACGTGTCTCGTGGAAAAGGTCGCGTAGTGTAAAACGAGTAATTTCTTCTTCACAATCGACTTTCAATTTTGCGCGATATTACACGTTATATACGTGTTATGTAATAACGTGTAATCAAAAATAACTCGATCAAGAGTTGACTCGCGAGAACGGTGATTGCTCTTCACACGCATTCTTTCCGAACGACAAACTTCTTGACAAACGAGGAGGGATAATATTGATTGAACGTAATGAAAGGATTGGAGGGTTAAAATCTTCAAACGTTGCGAAATTAAATAATTTATTTCGTTTAGAGGCAAAAAAAAAAAACGATCGTTTATCAGATAACTTTGTCGAAAACTTAATCGAAAACAAGTTTACAGATCTGAGTATTCACAGATGCATCGTGGAAGGAGGGAACGGTATGCGTGTAAATTACCAAGAACAGGTTTCAAAGATTAAAATACGCACGTGATTCCTCGATCTAGATTCCTCGAGCGTATAAGAATAAACAACGTTTCCTTCGAAGTCGTCCGTAAGATTCCATTACAGTTTCGAAGAGATACATATTCACAATTATAAAATAATTATCGCAAAGAAGAATTTCTTTTTTTTTGATCTTCTGCAAGATCAGTCGCTCTGAGAGCTATACTTTTCTCGAACATTCATCGTGAAACGATTTTTCATATGAAATAAGAAGGTTCGAGTGAGAATTTTTGATCCACGCAATATGCTTCACGGTGTGATTTGACCTCGAACGATGGGTGGATCGATATTTAGGAGATATCGCAATCGTTCAAGGATTAACAGCGCCCATGATGTTGGAAAGCACTGGTCATTTCCTTGCGGCTAAAAATTGCGCTAATTATCGGGTTAAGGTCGATAATTCCATTTTTGACGAAGGTCAAGAAATCATCCACGCGTAGGCACGTAGTAGGTTTAACCCTTGTTTCTTAATTTTAGTCAGAATATCGACGACGAATGAGACATTTACCTACTTACTGACTTACATTTTTGAATAATAAAATCATTCTTCTAGGAATTGACTTATATAACTTTTACATTATTGTAAGAACATTCTAATTACCCATAATTACTCATCATTACTCGTACATCGTAATTCAAACATTTTAAAACGATTATTCTATTGTAATTTATTCCTTCCTTAACGTGATTGGCAATTTAATTCAATGCTAGTATTAATCGATATTTAATATGCTAAATTTATTCTTTTAAATCAATTATTATCTATTATCAAACAAAATTTCTCAAGTAGAAAACATACGTACATACATGCATGCATACGTATTAAACAAATTAATAATTAACAGAGTTAAGAAAGAGTTAAAAAATTCGTTTGAAATTAAAAAATTGCCTCGATCGTAACGAAATAACAAAAAAAATTCATTCCTCTTTCAATAATTAACTATCGTGGAACTATATAAATCATAGAAATTTAGATAAAGAGATAATTTTGCGTGATAAATCTTGCGATATCCTTGCTACTCGTAACTACCAGTTAGTCACTTATACTTATATAATAACGCGATATAATAACAGCAATCTTGCTTTAATCGAATCATTATGGATCGTTATTTTTTTTTCAATATCGGCAAATCGATGTAACTGAATGGAAACAGAACCTTGTTCCATTTCAGTCCCGCTTTATCCTTTCCTGCTTTCACGAAGAGACAATTCCTGCGAGGTGAAAGGACAAGGATCGATCCTCAAATTCGGCCTCGATGAAAAAAAAAAAAAAAAAGAAAAGGAGAGAATCGAATTCCCTTGAATCCACCATTGAATTTCCACACGGAGACGCAGAATGCTCGGCCTCGAAATCGTTACACGCGAGAAAGAAGCGAGAAATGGCTTCTTGCGTATGGAATCCCGCGATAATCGGATGACACCGATTTATTCCCCGCCCGAGATTTATCGCCGGAAATTATGCGAACTTCTTGGGAACTTGTTGGCGAGCTCTCGATGAGATTATTCTTGGGACTAATTGCCCTCCTCCTTCGCGTTGCTCGTTTGTTTGATAAAAGCTGCGGTAATTCGAGATACCGAAGAATCTTGGACGATGATCTTTCGTTACGAAAATTGCGAAATGAAATTGTATTTGCATTTAAAATATGTTTTTTCTATAAATCGAGGAAGGATTTATGTTTAGAAAATTTTACATCGTATCATTTATAACTCTGATCTCGAACATTTGATGAGATATAAGTGAAATAGTATATTGGAATTGTTATTTTATCAACGAGAATCGTTGAGGAAGAGATTCAAGGAAATACGAATGATTTGATTCAGGACCATCATATTTTTTTGTTTTCAAAAATTGTCTCAATTGTTTTCGAGAATAAAATCGCAAAAATAACGACGACGAATCGACAAGAATACATCACTTCTTTTTAAATAAATAATAATTTTATTTTGAAAAGGCATCGAATTAATTTCCAGAGCGATACGCATTATTCGTCTCGTCGTTTATTTTACAAAGTATAAAAGATTCTTCGTACAATGGGACAGTGTCTCTTCAGACATCGTACCAAAACACGATTTTTTTTCCTTTTTTTTTTTTTTTTTTTTCTCTGCTCTGAATATTCTCTCAAATCCCAGACGATGGAGAGAAGAAAAGAAAAGACAGATTTCCCATTCAAGAGGTCTCTATTCTTCACTTTTATCACGAGGATCGTCGCGTCAGCGCGAATCTCTGGCGCTTTTTTCTTTTTCTTTTTTCAGCGTGACGAACCGTGTTGAAGAAGACGTCGCGATAAATCGACCCGTCTAGACCGAGAAAATGGCATCGAGAGTTTCGTGTTTTTGCTCGTGTATTAATTTTGGCCAGGGCGTGACGTTAGTCGCGATAAGATCACGGCTTGAACTCGATCGTGCAGCTCTTGCAACCGCGTACTTGACGTCATTAAGTCTTGAATCCGGATTCCGATCGCGATACGGTGTAATCGTAATATGGAATCGTCATCGGAATATGTCGAATGCTTTAATTAAGATGGCATGGATAATCAACGGTAATTCGATTTTGCAATGGAAATCCCGTGCCCTCGAGTACCGATTTTTTTCTCTTTCTCCGTGATGCTTAGCGGTTAAATCGATGGAGATTCGATGGATGAGATTCGAATGAAAATGCAGTTTCAACAGATATTTTAAGAACGACTTGCGTTCAATATTCAAACTTACTTCTTCATTTCGATAATTTTTCAAATAATATTCCAAGCTTGAAGCGTAAAACGGAGTATGGAACAGCAGCATCGATCCTTTCTCATTTTTCTACGTTAAATCGTCGTCAAGACATAACCCTTGCTTATTATCATTCAAAATCGTGCCCAATAATCTCAACGAATTTTCGATAATATTTCAAGAAAGCCGGTAGCAAAACGCTCGTAGTCGTCGAGCTGGAACTAGACGACTAACGCGCAAACGAGGAAGACACGGTTTCTCTCACGATCGATGGGAAGAGATAACGCAAGAAGCGGCGAATCCGAGGAGCGCCGATTTCCCCGAAGCGATGGTGTCCTTGACCATCGTCAAGGGCCCGTTCCAGAGGGGGTTCGGTCCAGAGGGGGATCAAGAGGGACGGTGGCCTCCAGCGGCGACATATAAGTCTCAGGAGCACTCCCCACCTCGCGTCAAACGTTCCCGGTACGGCAAGCGCGCGGTATACACCTACGATCCACCTTTTATCGTTTCCTCCTCTGCTTAGGCCCGCGAGTCCTAGCCTCGGCGGCGAGCTTACCACGGATAGGAGGGAGAGACATACCTGTTGTTCAGCCAACGGTGTAACGAGAACGTGGCGGAGGAACACGCATCATCGTGCCTGTATCGAGCTAAACTCGCAGCACTGCATTATCAGTTCTCCTCACCGCGCGGATTTCAAGAGAGCCGTCTCTGTTGAGCGTCGTCGCGTGTTGGTCGAATTCGTTTCCACTTTTGAACGGACCATGATGAGGATCGTAAGTAATATTGCGTATATCCGTGAACGACGGGTGTGACGACACAGTGTTTTATACTTTCTTGAACGAACTCCGTTGGAGCCACGATATCTACGAGTGAAAGTAAGAGAAAAATGTTACGTATTTTCATTTCTGGATTCACCACGCTCTGGATTCGATCGCGTCGTATCCTCGACTCGAAAAAAAAAAAAAAAAAGAACGCTTTGAACGAGAAAGTTGGAGTTGTGACGATGATCGAAATAAAATCGTTAATGAATCGTCGTATCGTCGCGTTTTCTTCTCGTTTTCGTCGAACAGAATTAAGAAACACCCCGCGCGGAAGAGGTCCGTGCGAACGGGGAAGGGAAGCTTTGCGCTCGGTGTTGGGCCCGCGTGCGATTAATTGGAGGGGCGGCGGTATCGGTGGGGGAGACTTTCGCGGGAGACTAGATCGCGCGCTTTTATATAGCGAAGCAATATCGCGAGCTCCCTGTTCGATCGATCGTCTCTCGGAGAAGTCTCGGTGGTCGGTGCTCGGTTCGGCACATGACTCGTTACATCGGAACACGTGAGCGAGTAATTCGTTCCCCCATTGCAGTTCCCGGGGAAATGAGGTGTTTGACTGGATATCGTCGGTAGTCGGATCGAGGATCACACGCAGGATGACACTGTTCCAAGTGAGAATAGATTAATTAATCGAGTTGAAAATAAAATAATCGTAATATTTTTTGAACGGACAATCGATTCGAACTTTTTTCGTAAATTTTGAGATCGATGATCGAAGTTATATGATTCTCTGGTCCGTTTTCGTTTCGCTCGAGATTTTTTATGCACGTTAGCCACGATCGAGGCTAAGAAGCCTATCTTTGAGAGGCCTTTCACGCGCGCGCTTTCTACGATTTTCGATCTCAAATTACTTGCCGCGCGATGAAAATCGTGTCCAACCATCAATCTTAATTGTTCGATAAAAGTGTGTTATCGTCTCGAGTATCTAACTCGCGATAGAGATCTAGAGAGAGCACCATCCTCGTCGCGATCACGTAAAACGTGCGCATCACGAGATCCTCGCGTATTCCGACTTAACTTTCTACATCCTCGTTTCTGGAACCGTGCCTCGTATCGCGAATCTATGCTTGCAATCGTGCTTATATACTATATATATATATATAGCTAGCTCGACTATCAACATTCTCGTTTCATGGCTCTTATATACGATTATAACATTCGAAAGAAATCGTAGATTTTAAAATAATAATAACTCTATAATATTTCTATTTTTATCTTCCGTATATGCTATTATAATTGCCGGTAGATTTATTTCCAGAAAAAGTTCGTTAGCTTCTCTTCCTTCTATCCACTATAATACAATATTTCCAAATTTTCTTCCTCCTCCTGTTCTCATTCTAATTATTACAAAAGTAGGTCGCGAATTTAGTTTCGAAACTTCATTTCTCTCGCTATCGTCCTCGATACTTTTCGAAACATCTTCTTCGTTCTTCATTATTGTAACGGTTCTATTCCTTGGTGATTTAATTCGAAAGTTTCGGAAGTTGGTTTAATAACTTCTCCGTCACTTTCTTTTAACCAAGATTCTTCTTCGTTGCGCTCCTTCTTTATTATCGCTTTCGTCACACTTCTTTTCGAGGAGAAAGTAATCGCATCAGTAGATTACGTACGGTTAATTACCAAGTCTCCAAGTGTGAAACGGAATACATACGCTCTCTTTCTCTGTTTGCGGAGGAAGGAAGGAGAAGGAAGTTGAACGGACGGAGGAAATCCGGCTCGGATTCATTCACTGGATCTAGCCGGTGGCGAGACAGGTCCATGTCCTTGCCCGGGGCAGTTGTAACGTTCGACTAGCGTCTGCTTCGTCTCTTAACCCATTGCGCAACGCGTATATCACTAGCGGCAACCTGTCTGTCGGGACGATTATCACTCTATCGATCGTTCGATCGATACAAGTTTGATAGAAATTTTAACACACCGTAATGTTTACAGTGTTTTCTTACTTAGTTATATTTTCCATTTTGTAACATATTTTACAATTTTCGTATTGTAATGATAATTTGACAATTTGATATCACGGTTGGATGGTAATATTATCGATTTAACGTAAATTTATCACGTTTCTCATCCAAATCCTTCGTTTTTAAACGTTTCGTTGGTATTTTTTCGCGCTCTTTTAATATCAAATTTGCTCGTCTCTTTAGAATTCTATCGATTCGGCATCTCTGGATTAAATTGTTTGATACAATGTTCTCGTGCGTTCTTGCAAGGATTAAAAAAATGTTCAAAGCGATTTTCCTTAAAATTGTGATATCTGATATCAACGATAACGAAGGAACGTTTCGAAATGTTGAATTAAGAAAGGTGGTTATATTTTGCGGTTGAATCATAGATCGCATGGGTGATTGCGTAAACGAATAATATCCATAGAGGAGATAGAATAAAAAAAGTTCCGGATCAGATCGGAACAATGAGGATAATACGCGTTTCAGCCGCGGGAATTGCTCGTTGTAAAAATTCAATCGAGCATTGTGAAACGAGGACTGAAAACGGCTCAACTTAATTTCTTTTCTGTACTTTTTTGGATTAAATTCGAGTCACGCATGAAAAACGTCATTAATCGGTTTCTAAAACAACCACCGATTTTAGTTAAGATTCAATATTTACAATAAAATTTTTAGAGATTCTGCAAAATTGTTGAACCTCGTTGAAGAAAACTCGTGGAAGGAGGAAAAAATCTATACTCGAAATTCCATCGTGAAAATTTCTTTTTTTAAATATTCCAAAGCGTTATTCCAGAGAACTCGTTCTGCAAAATTTATTGGCAAATAAAAATTTAAAATTGCGCGGAATCAGAAATTAATTTCGAAAGTTAATTTCGATTATTCGATTACGAATTTATTGAAATCGGTTTCTCAAATCGCAATGGATTATTTTATCTCTTAAGTAATTGATTATCCACTTTCTAATCAAATTATCATACCGAATTATCAACAGTGCTGTATTTTAACGATATTCGTGCTATAACCGAATCGAATAAGATGATAAATATATTAATACATCAGTTGTTCTCTGCCAATCATAAATCAGCTGATTTCAAAAAATTCACTGAATCATTCAATCGTCGAGATATAACGTCTCTGTACATAGCCTCAAGTTTGGAAATTGGACGAGAATCGAAGCTAAAAATGGGATTCTTGAAGCAATACCAGAAATCCTATAATAGTATAACGAAACTGGTCAGAGAAATTGCAAAGCAACGAGATACGCGAGTACATTTCGTTTCGGAGGATCTAGTGCGTGAACGACACACGCCAGTCAGTTAGTACCATTATGGTATCTCGAATCGATTTTAGGCCCATTACGATACTGTTTTTTGCCGCGTTTTACGAGGATACGATTTTTCTTCCGATAATGATCGTGATAATATTTCTGTATCGGTTGTGATATTATTTATATACTGCGTTGAAACGGGGGAATTGAGAAATCGACTGTGTTATTACGAGGTGTGACAAAAAGGTTTTATAATTTCGCTGTTCGAAAGAAATGTTGGTCACGTCGACAGCAACGTCGACCGAATAATGTCGATTGTATGCACATACGTAGCAAGAAAAGTTTTACGTGAAACCATTTCTCAAACTTGTAACTTGTTATTTGACCTTTCAAAGATTGGACAGGGTAGCTTGGATGTGCTATTAGTCATACGACAGAGTTGCTTGACTTCGCGATCGTTATCCTTTTCTCTTATCGATAAAACTGTATACCTGAACGCTTGTAAATCATTGAATTAACCTTTCGATGCCGCAGAAATACTTCCTCGTACACTTTCAATAACCATAAATCATGAAACTACGAGGCAGATATTTGAAGCTTTAATCAAGCCACCTTCGTAATCACTTGTTCCGGATGAATTAATAACATTGACTCGGATCAGGAAGGAGCAGTTGTAACGTGTACACGAGCTACACGTTTTCTGCAGGGCGAAAGTGATCGGATTGGAAAGGAGGGGAAGAAAGATCCGTTCACGATCTTTACTTATTTATTTATTTATTTTTTTTCTCGAAAAACAAAAGGCGAACGATGGAAAGGTCCACCACTCCACGCGGAGAAATGAGAATTTTTCCTCGATTGAGCGTTGAACCGTGACCACGATCGGAAGTATCCCTTTCTTTCCTCAATTCTCAGCCAACCAGTTTACACCCTTTTCGCCTCGAGAGTGACATAACAGCGAATGTAGCAACCGCGATCGAGTTAATTATTCACGGTCTAATAGAAGAACCGGTATATAAACGATACTTGATACTCCACTCTGTTGTGGAGAACTTTGGAGGATAAAATGAGATAACGTGAAATGGAAAGTTGCGAATTAAATTACGTTATGCGCGATGCCAAAATGACGCGAGCGAAAGAATGGAGTTGGAATACTTATATCGGGGAAATTTTGAAAGAAGGTTTACCACGGGATAGAAATTCAATAGATATAAACTGGTTCGCAGCCGTTCCACTTTCTAATTGCGAACACCGTTCGCTTTTTCAACACCTTTGGCCCTCGTTTCGCGAAATAACTGGCCCACCGCCAACGATAAGATTGAAAAGATTGCGCGACACAAGCGAGGATGAAACAGCGATCGCTTTCACTCGATGCTAGAATTTTACAAAAGGTTCGTGACATCTGTCGGACGTCTATCAGGGAACACTGTCTGTTTCCATTTTCGCTGCATTTTCGTGAACACCACTTGTAATTAAATATTCGCTCAAGAATCTCGAATCTGATCGCAATTACGACAAGATCTCATCTCGTCGAACGTCTCTGAAATACAACAATGGTCCTTTGTTGCGTTCCCTCTTTCTCTTTCTCTCGACATTCTACTTCGAAATTATAATCGGGGGATATCGTACGCGGATTTCCTAATGAAACGTGACTGTGCTTCCATTAAGAACCACGGAGAACAACATCTATCCGTGACAACGCCTATAGAAACGATCGATCGGGTTTCTCCCCGGTGACGTCGTTTTGCACTCGCATTCCGTCGAATTTTCTGAACGGTCGACCTCGATTATCGCGTTGTGCACGTTGCACAATTCGCCTTTCTCAAAGGACTCTCGGTTCACGTTTCGCAGGAAACGAGTCGGCGCGATGTTTCCTACTTCTTTTGTATTCTCGCGAAACTGTGCCGATGAATTTTCTGTTGTAAGCACTGTTGCATATCTTTATGGTGAAAATTGTGTAGCATTGGATGAGTTTATAATTATTCGTATTTACTTTTACGCGCATAATTTTACGCGAAATGGAATTTTTAGGAAGACTTATACCGATCTGTTGAAATCGAACCAAGTAAGGCGATATATCGAGCAAGCATCGTAGAAATGTCGTAGAAATAGCGTCGTATTCGGCAGCATCGAAAATGAAAAAAAAAAAGAAATCACGAATCAATTCGATTCTCGTCAATTTGACTGTGATGAATCGCGGAGAACTAATCGGAGAAATAACGTAATTTCATTCGACTATTGCAAAAATTGAATATTTCGCGTATATAAAAAAAAAAAAAAAAAAGAAAAATTCAATTTTTCGGTTCGAAAAATGGTAATATATTTTAACGTCGAATATCCTTTCTAAATATTGCGATACAATAGATGCTTTGTTTCCATCGGTAATTAAGAAACGCTTGTGGGGAAATTTCTCTGCAAACTGTGCAATTACACGTACCCGCTTCTCTTTTATAATCGTTTCACCGATGCATGCGAGTGAAAAAAATGGATTTACGAGAAAACAGAAGTTGGTTTACGGCCGTCCTGTCGTTCACCACCAGGACAGGAAAGTAAAAGTGAGAAGATAACATTTTGCACGATGTGGGCGTGTTGTAACAATAGCATAAACCTGAGTCGCGTGTGCACAGTCGCGGGTGCATTCCGCTGTGACAAAAGATATCGGTGTAAACGAACTCGACTCGGTATTCGACTTCTGTTCCTTTGTTCGCGGCCAACAATTGGGCTTTACCTCTTTCTACGAGGATTCGTTCGAGATTGGAGTATAATGACTCCATTATCGATTATCATTGTCGACGAGAAAAACATTTATCGACAATCCCTTAAAACGAATTTAACTTGAAATGTTGCGAACGAGGGAAAATTATCTCGATCGAGAAGAGGACAGAATAAATCTTGTCGGAAAAGAAAGAAGGGAAATTTTTCGTTATCCGTAAAAGTTTCGTGAACGTGATTCAGACAATTTCGCGACACGCCTAATTAAGTTAACGCGTAACGAGTCAATTTCCCGAAGCGATCGTCCCAACGATCCTCTCTTTATTAGAGCTGTCGAGCAAACGAGCTGAAACTCGTAATTGCACCGTTCCGTCCACCACGTTGGAAAACTCGTCGAACTTTCGTTTCGCGAAAGACGTCTTTCTCCGTTACGCAACGCGCACGCATCCTGTTTCTCCGGATGTTTGACCGAGCATCGCCGTTTACTATGCACGAAAACGACGAAAACGAGTTCGAGAGGAAAATGGACATGAAACGCGCGGAAACATTCGGCCGTTTAAACGGTGGTTTCGCCTAGCGGTGGTCTCTACTCTAATGGATTCCATGGTATTTTGTATATGATGCTCGAGATGCATCT
Source organism: Apis florea (assembly GCF_048593485.1). Classification (NCBI taxonomy): domain Eukaryota; kingdom Metazoa; phylum Arthropoda; class Insecta; order Hymenoptera; family Apidae; genus Apis; species Apis florea. The sequence goes on along the minus strand of NW_028256549.1, from coordinate 3,909,650 downwards.
CACATGCATCGCACGGCGCGTGGAGAAACTCGAGGAAACTTTGTTTGTGCTTGTAACGATCGAGAGATTCATTGTTTTGACAAGAGAAGGCTGTGGATTTCTCTCTCGTCGAGAGCATCGATGCTTTCGCTTCTTCTCGTTCGATCTCGTGTTAACCGATTCGAAATTTAATTTATAATACTTTCCTGACGATACTTCGAAAATATTCCTTCCAAGATATTGTTACGATCGAATATGAAAGAGGAAAAAATGGATTTTGGAGTATTTCGGTGGTAAAAATCGATGCTCTTCTCTCATCGTCCTAAACCCGAAATAAATGGATTTATTAGATTTAAAAAATATTCGAACTTGTCAGATTCGAATCAATTCGAATGATACAGAGATTTTGTCGGTCACAATCGCTTTTATCGAGTATCATAAATCACAATATTGATATTTATCGTGGAAAATACGAGAGCTGTCCGCCAGATTCGTTCGGACAGATCTACAACTGATATTTGTTATCGATCAAACACAGAAAACATAGATCGTGCTTGCTACTTTTCCCCGATGGCTCGCGCCGAGCGAACGAAATGTCGTAAGAAAAGTATCGCGGAGGAGAACGGGCGAAACTTGCGGTCCGCGGGCGGTTTCGAGCAGATTAGAGGGAAAATAATGAAACGGGCCGACCTGCTATTTTATTGATCGTTCGGTAGAAAGGAGACTGAAATTCTTCCTGGAAATATCCGTGATTTGATAAATCTGTTGCTCGCAGGGATTAGAGGGAAGCTGTGTTCGTGCGTGTGGAAACGTACACCGTGTAATCGTGTATTATCCTTTATTAGTTCACCTTCGATATCGCAACTGTAAACTCCCTCGATCGCGTGCGTATATCACTTATGACGATTGCACGTTTACTCCATGTCGCGCCGAACGTGTAAAATTAAATATAATAACGAAAATTGTGTATGGATGTACGATCATTTTTGCCCGCTTTAACAAGCTGACACCGCGTTGAAAGCGAAGAGTAAAAAGCAACTTCCAACTTTTATCGTAATTAATGAAAAGTACTCTTGGAAAGGACGGAGAATTTTATTCACATGAGAATGTCTACATCCTCCTGTATTATAGTAATCTTTGTCTACTCGTTGTAACGCGCCGGAATCATTTTGTAAATCAAAATTAATGAATGAGGGGAAGCTTATATACAGAAATAGAAACTTTATCTTCAATCTTGAGCGTTACTCAACGTGATTTGTGGCAGAGATGGAATAATCGCGATTATTCCATTTCCATAATTAATATAATTGATCTTTTTTTTTTTTTTTTCTACAAATTCGTCTTTGTAGATACTTGACCTCCATAGTATTGCTCTACACTTTCCATTCTCGAAGAAATTGCAGGCTTCACGAGTGCAACTTGCTGCGATACTTTCCAAGGTACTTCATTGAAACTCGGAGAGGAATTAGCCTCTCGCTCAAGGTTCGAATTCTCGAGCTCCGGTTTGCTCGAAAACCTTTCAAGCAAGCGTGATATTCAAACAAGAATCGGGACACGGTATTAGGTTAGCTGCACGGATATAATTTCACGCGTGAATGATTAATTACATACTTTTTCTAAAAAAAAAAAAAAGAAAAAGAAAAAGAAACAGTCTTAAAATTAACTAAATCGCCACTCTTCTAATTTATAAACATGTTTATCATATTCAGGCGTGGAAAACAGGTTTGGCATAAATTAAATAAATTTCTCAATTTCTAAGATGTACAATTAATTCTGAAAAAAAAAAAGAATGAATGATTTGTTTTTTTAAATTGTTCAACACAAAACCCAGTAATAAATTCCAAGATAAATATCGAAATCCGTCGCTCGCGATGTAATTCATATTTTTCCCGCTTTACAATTTTAAAATAACGACTTATATATATAAGCGGATCTGTATAAACGGAAACGCGCCAATCACGAAATTTATTATTGGATTTTGCTCGCGCAAAAATCTCATTGTGAGCGAATGGTTAAATTACGTAACAGTGTTTGAAATATTCGCCGCTCGAGTCGATTTATTAGGTGTTGATTATTAATCCACGCGTGGAGAACCGCACGCTCTCCGGTTTCTACTTTCCTTCCACATTTCGTGCGCCGCTTCACCCCGACAAATATGCAATGTGATTATTTCGCAACCAGGCATGTTTGTGCGCGGTTCTCCTCGTGATCATCGACGCGCGTTCGTTCAGATATCACCGCGGCGTGATATCTATGGTCACGGTGCGCGCACATGTGTGCCGTGGTTTGTGCCCGACCTCGTGCCTCCGCCACGAGTCGTCTCGAATCCACCACGTCTCTTCCCAGACCGCGTCAATGCCGGTCGAACCGCCTTGAGGACAAACTTGGTCGCTCGAACGTTTATTTCGGTCTAACTTTGTATGCAAAAATCGCCTCGAACACGTTACGGCCGATAATCGATGTTGTATTTTATACACCTCGACCTTGCTTTTCTGGTTTCGAGGAAACGATCTGCTCCGGGAGGAGATCGTCGAAGGAACACAAGTTCAACGTTCCATGCAAAAGTTAATCTCTCGTGCAAATTATATTATAAATTTTATTTATAGTTGTTGCGTGTCCCGTTCCACACCTGTTTTAATTTTGTTACGATCGTTTGTTACACGCAATTACACTAATACGAGTTGTAACGCTTAAATCGCTTCTCACGTCACGAATTCTCATCGCGAATGGAATACATCTACTTCTTTTATATGGTATTTACGTTTTCAAGGAAGGAGCGAGAAATAGCGAGAAACGATAAACATTTCTCTCGATAGCCGGTTTCGTTACGGTGATTACGGCAAATTTATTCGTCCAGCCACCGATCTCTAATTAGAAGCAATGTCGATCAAGGGCCGATCTCTGCGATACTCTATCATTAATCTGTCTTTCCCTCTCTCCGTTTCAATCAATCCCAGTTCAAAGTTGTGACAAGTAAACCCCCAAGTGTGGCGTAATGGGATATCGTCATAGAGAGAGAGAGAGAGTATCTCGTATCTCGGAAAATCAACGTAACGTTCTAGACACGTGGATCTAGTCAACGATTCGAATAGCTTATGAATTTTAAAGGTATGAGATATCGATCTAGAATCGACTTCTCTCGCATATGTAACGGAACTTTATAAAACAGTCAATGAGTTTATGAGTTTTATAGATAGATACGGAAATACTTTATCCATCTAGAATCCGAATGAACAACAAAGTATTAATTACCTTAATGAGTCGATGTTGACTCACGAATTTTTTGATTTATCGCATAAGATTCTTCGTCTGTTATATAGAGCTGTCTACGCGATCAGTTATAGTATATAATGGAGCAGCAATTAATCGCCTTGACATTGCGACAAGCGTGAAGAAAGAAATCGCGAAGCGATGACGTGTCGCGTTGCTCACCTTGCTTTCGATACAGAAAACCGATATATATATAATATCTACGTAAGAACGAAGAGCCGCTCGTTCAATCGTTATTTTCGCGCGATTATTCAAACGCGATTATCCAACCCGTTCCCAAGCTCGTAGGTTGGATGAGATGATCGCGTAGCGTGTAACGATTTCGTCAGATTTTACGTAAGAATCGGATGAAAAGAGATGATCGGAAGATGGATACAAATCGGCTTTCTTCGCGGCTCGCCTCGACCGAACCGCGTGGAATTCAAGATACGAAATCGGATTTTGGTTGGTAACGGCCGAGTTTACGACACGTTTACGACACAGCACGTTCCCTTTTCAAAGCCTTTCTTCGAGCACGCGATGTCTCGTGAGCTGATAACGAGTTGGGAATATTTATCGCTTTTTGCGGAAACGGATCGGGGGATCTGTCGCAACTGTTGTTGCTCGCTCTGTCGAAACTTGGGTACAAGGGAGCAATTAACAACAAGTTGCTTTTTCAACGAGGTGAAAAAGGAACGGGAAGTGTTATTTGTCGACGTTTTCAATTCGCGTTAGAAATATTTTATACTAGAACCGAATTCTTTATTTCCTAACACTTTTGACATTTATGACTTTAATGAATCCTTACAATTCCTTCTTTATTTCTAGATTTCTTTCAAATGTATATTGTTCGTGTCGTTCGAGCACGGATCGTTTTAACGCGAAATTATCTTTTGATTCGTTAATGGGAGAAAAATATTCGTTGAGCTCGACGATGAGCATTAGTTTTTCAATTATCATCGTGTTATTCAACGAGATTCGATCGTTAAATTTCGAATAATTAAATTTTGAAATTTCAATCTGCGAAATCGACGATTTTTCTCCGTTCCAAACAAATACGAAGACACGGAGGGGAATAGAGAAATGTGCTCGAACGGATCGATTAAAAATCGAACGACTGCAATTTATCGGAGTCGAATCGTTGCGATTTAACGTTCTCCATAATTTATCCCGGTTAATTTATCAAGTAACACTCAGAGATTCTTGCTTAACGGCAATGGAATGTTTAAGGAAGCCAAGAGCCAAGAAATGGAAAACGTTTGAGAGGAGAGATCCGAACGACCTCCTGAAACGATCTCGACCAGAGAGTGGCGACTTTATTCGACGAGTATATTCGCCCCATAAATTATATCGCATTGTTAACCGATAGAGGCTCGTAAAAATTGTCGCATGGAGAAAATTCTCCGCGTACTCGGCTCGAATCGGTCGTCAATCATTGGATCGAGGTTAGAAGTATTTTCAGACCGTCTAACGAAGCTTTCAATTCCCATTTATCGTTGTGTATAACGGAATTTAATGGGGGGCCGTTTCCGGCTTTGCAGAAGTTAAAAGTGGAATCGTCACGATTGTCTCTCATGAGGCTCGATTAAAATTAATTGAAAGGATTGCTATTTTTTTTTTCTTTTTATACTTGTGTTTATATATTTTTCGAAAGTTTTTACACGGAGATTGGGAAACGGTGAAAGTGTCTAATAAATCGGATAGAGGCATAAATCGTTAATAGATTCGATAAGGGAGCGTGTAATTCGGACGTTTGAAGGGAAATTAATAATATCTCGATTGACAGGATCGGTAATTTATTTCATCTTGACAACCGTATTTCTGATGAAATATGAAAATTTGAACGTGAATAACACGGAAATATTCCCTCCCGGTCGAAAGATATCCCACTTATTTATATAAAGTATGATATCTATTTTGAAATTCTAAACGAGATCTATTTTGATCACGAGGGAGGCTGCGTCGATTTTTCGAATTTATATAAATCAGGGAAGGATAATTATCATTATTTTTTCATTACTTTTTCTTTCTATAAGATAAAAAGAAAATCATCCGCATTACACTAAAGATTGAATTAATCTTTCCATTTCAGACAATTCTGATTCTACTGGTTTTCACAGTTCTCGCAGTGGTTTCGTCCCAGGACTACAATCAACTGTTCGCAGGATTCGGACCTTATATTAGGCAAGCGGTAGCGATGCGAGATCCACGATCGAATAGAGGTGAATATGCTAATCCTTTTAACCCGTCGAAATCCTTCGAACCAATTCTCCCCCCCTCCAATAAGCTCGGATTCGACCAACCAGCCAGTCTCGATCGCAGTTCTCCACCTCTAAAACCCCCGTCGGAAATAATCTTCGAGAGTGAGATACGAGATTCGCGAATAATTGGCGGTTAATTCCATTTCCGCTCGAGTTGTTGACGAAGCGTGACGCTCCTGCTAAACGAGATTATTCTCGGATTCTCGTTCGAAGCCAGAAATTACGATCGATGCCGGAACAGGGAACTAATAAACGATAATTTTATAGATATCGAACGGTTATATACTTATATCTATATACACTGATAGAGAACGTTTAAACATATCGATAGTATGTGATTAGAGTAATTCGTGGAGGAAAAGGAAAGTGATCGAAACGAACTCTGAATGGATTTCTGCTCGGTCGATTTCTATTAATAATTATCTATGTTAAAAATTATGAAATTTCTTAGTGAATAAATCGATGGATAAATGTAAACGCAGTGAATATTAAATCGCACATTTAATTTAAACATGTTCAATTGATCTTGGATATCTCGTATTTATGAGCAATGTTGCGAAATAAAAAAGGGGAATGATCGTGTAAACTCCGGATCGATTTTTATTATCATATATCAACAGGTAAAATTATGCAAATTTATTCGTTATCGCATCGAAAGAAAAGAAAAAATAAAAATTTTTTAACAATCTTCAGACTAGATAGATAAATGCAAAGGAATGTTAAATTAACACGTGTAATATTTTAAACACGTGCAATTAATTTTCGAAATTTCACATCTACGAGTTCTCGAAATCGAAGATTAATGGACGAGACGAGAGGCGCTATTTGTTGTATCCCTAATGAGGTATCCTCCATCTCCTCCTATTCTAAGCTGAACGTTGAAGCTTTGACATTTGTCTAGGCGCGTATAATTCGACACACGCCAGGATACGGGATCCTTGCGATCGAGTGGAACGTTTTACGCACGGAATGGGTGTCAAGTTCAAACTCACCTACAATAAATAGCGGCAGGAAAATGTTGCTGACATACCGCCAACTTGTGTTCCGACTGGTCGATTTCTTTTCAACGTGTGTTAGATAATAATTTTTCCTCGAGTGAAATAACTTTTTACACGTAACTCTCCGCCATTCTCCATTTCCAACCGTAACAACGTCATCATCTTTCTTTCGTTGATTCTTTTTTTTTTTCTGAAAGATCGATATTGAAAATTAATAAATTATCAGATATTATATTTCTTTTACAATTACACTAAGAAATTGATTGAAATAAAAAAAAATCAATTTTTTAAATAATATAAAACGATAGAGATTCGAAGTTAAAGAAAGTGCATAAAATTTAACAAAGTGTTAAACATCATCGGGAAGTATATATAAATAATACAATTCGATGATTATAAAAAAAAGAAAAGGAAAAATTAAATATAATCTTAATTCACGGATCGTAAAAGGGAAGTGGTCTCGTAACGACGTTGATAAGTCGGAAATAAATTGGGATGGTGGAACTTCAATCGGGTCGTTCGCATTTCTTAATTAACCGGAACAATTGTGTTCAAACGTGCGCCACGAGGTTTCGTAACAATTTAATCGATAAGGATCGAGCTCGTTGCGTGCGATTTGCACCTCGCGCGCTATTTCCACAGTGGCATCGATTAATAGTCGTTCGGATCGCAAATCACTTCCCGATTCAGACAGATTGCACTGGATCTCCTTGGAAACTCGTTTATAACGAGGTGCTTATAAAATTAACACTCCGTGCAGAATTGCACGGAAGATCAATTATGCGGATTCTCTGCCTTGTACAATCCGCTATTACAATTTAAATTCCTTCGTTCCAAAAAGGTCAGTTTCGAAGATGCACGAAACATTGCGAAAGATGATGAATATTTGCGTTCACGATCGTGATCGAACGATCGATCGAAACTAGATCAAGCATACATCGAAGGAACGAAATAACAATACACGGTGGAATTCTTGTTAAAGGAATTGATAAACGAAATGTTATTATTTAATCATTCGTGTTCGATCTCGTAAACTTCTTTATTACATCGAATTATATTCTTTTTGTTTCTCAGAGTATCGAGTGTGAAGACGTATTCTCGTCATTTTTGTCTGCGTGTCTGTTCAAAATAATATTGAATTCAAAATGACAGTAAAATAATAAAATAGCAAAATATAACGTTCGAATAATTGAATCTTTTGGATAAATCTAAATCTTTGAACGTTATTTATATTCCATTACATCGTATAAGAAAAATACTTTCAAAAGTATCTCTCAGATCAGAAATGGCGATTTCGATCGCAAGCAACGAGCGTGGATTGTAAATTACGCGAAAAATTTCGTAATTTCAAAACGATTCGTGTACTTTTGATAAGATCGCCGTGTAAAACAGCGATTATGGGGATCATCAGAAGCGTGCAGTAGTGTAATTTCATATGTTCTTCGGCTATATCGCATAGCCACGGCTTGACGAGCTCGTTTAAACAACACGGTTTATGATTTTTCATAAACGTTGCACGGGAATGGAGAATGAGTCGAGATGTCGTTTCCGATTGAAATGAAATGGAGAAACGAGAAAAGTACGTCAGATCGAATCAGTATCGAGAAGATGCGAATTTGATTCTTGTACGTCGAATGGTCGAAGAAAGACGACGTTAAAATTTTCGTTCCTCGCGAGACAACTTTCTCTTCCATGATTTCTTCGTTTATTAAAATCTTCGTTTCATATTTCATTATAACAAGAAGAATGAAATTTTTCTTCCAGGTCCGGTACTGTTTCCTCCTGGCCCTCCGCCAAATAACGAGGACACCAGCGGAGTGATAGTGGGCGCGAGTGGATACGGATTCGTGCCGCCCAACCAAGGTAAATCGTCCTTAGGATTCTGAGGAGGAATGCTTGAAGCGTGGCGCGAGAAGCGGAGTGGCGCCAAGTGTCTGCTCCTAAAATCCACCCCTCCACCAAAGATTCAACACGGCGAGCAGTAACACTTTGGGGATGACACTAACCCCGAGCACTTGTCGTCGCCCCTTGTGCACTTAACTTGTGAATAAATCGCTATTTATTTGTTGCCATCTACGTCGAACCTGCCTCCCACCTTCGTTCTTAATCTGCATGACACATCCTTCACTTACCACATGCCTCGAGGAACGAAAATTTGAACGTCATCTTTCGACTTCATTCTTACACCCAAGATCAAATTTACAGCTTCTTGATTATTTCTACGTCTTAGAGATAATGATTTTAAATTTTGAATTGCGAGGAATCATCGTGACTAAGAAGTATCTAATGGAAGATATTCCGTGATTAGCGATTGTGTCGATTCATTGAAATTTATATAATGACTCGTCAATCATTTGAAAATAATATTCATAGCTATTCACAGTTCGAAAAATATTCCTATTTACAACACAAGACGTACGTTCCGGTTTCATTTTAAACGTTAGATAACTTTCTATATTTTTTTCAATTGACGTAGATCATTCTGAACGACGATCCTGAAATTAGATTTAAGAATTGAAACGTTCGATGATTCATGAAAGGCCATTCCATTTAAATCGTGATCGTGAACTCGTCAAGAGCGACGATCCTTCTCCTTGATCTCTATCGAACGTGAAATATCACGCGACGACACGGAAGATCGTGCTTCGATTCTATTCTCTCGACTCATCGACGAAACTTGTAAATATGAAAATGGACAACACTCTTTCAACGCTAATTTTATTATTTCACGTAGCGACGCACTAATACGATTCGTGTTATCGTACATATACGGCTAATCAGCACTTGCCCGATTCACGAATGTGTCTTAACAACACCACTAACAACACGAATCCACGCAAAAGGTATAGAAATTATCGACAATGCACAGGTCTACTATTACCACCATTTTTATCATTTATTTTGAAAAAAAGAAGGAGCCTTTCGAGTCGAAAACAAACAAGAAACCACCCTTGAAATCCTGCAACCCGACAGCGTGATATTTTTCGTGAAAAATCTGTTCGATCCTCGCATAAATCACATCCGTGGAGTAATCCACGTATAAATGGAGGCATCGGGAGCTTTCTCTTCCGGGATGGATTACGATGGATCTTCCTCTCCGACTTGATTCTCGCAGCAAAAGTTAGGAATAAAAATTCTCCCTCGTCTTTCGTTATCGAATTCAATGGCGGCATTCCTCCTCGTTCGATAGAGAGAGGAAGAGAGAGAGAGAGAGAGAGAGAGAGAGAAAGAGGAATACCGGTTTCCCCGAAGAAGAGGCAACCTTGGGATCCACTTGGAGAGCGGGGGTCAGTGAAAGTGATTTCGTTGGCCTCGTGACTTAAACTCGTTTACACGTAACCTCGGCTGAGCTACTTCGCGAAGCGTAACAGGTGTTACGAGGTCAGTTGGGTCGTGACGACAAAATCGTCGTTTTTGGCGACACGAAAATCGTATATATCACTCCGCTGCTGGGGTCAATGATCCGTTCAGGGTCAAGTTCGTGGTTTTCTTTCTTTCTTTCTTTCTTTTTTCTTATAATAAGAGTCTTCACTTCAGTCGTAACGTATCATATTTTCTAATCGAAAGGAAACATTATCGCGTCGAGAAAATAATATTTATGTAATGAAATATTGACAGTTCTTCGTGGATCTTGAAGATGAAAAAGAAGAAAATTAAGAAAATAATAAGTTAATGATGATGATGAACGTTGTTTCTTTAGATGCGATATACAGAAGTAATAAAAAAAAAAAATGATCTAAAAAAAGAAAAGAAAAGAAGAAAATCGTTCAGAAGTTTTGTACGTAATCGAGAGGAAGAATAATTTCGTTCCACGAAATTCAATTTACATTTTTCAATAGCGTAACCCTGAAAACATTGCTAAACAGCCGCGTAACGAGGGCAATTACGAGATTTATAATCGTTAACGAGCGCAATTAAGCATCGTTAGGGACTCGTCGCTAGTTCTTTATCAACGTTGCAAATAAAACTGACTCGTTGCCGCGTATCCTTCTCTTAACGAGACCCTCGTAATGCGATTTCGAGCAATCGGCAAGTTCGAGCTGTTATTCGAACGATCGTGAATTTTTAACGGGCGTAATTTTACAAACACGCGGCCCAAATTGAGACGAGTGTTCGATCCGTGCGCAAAGAGTTCCACGAATCGCATATTATTTATATACGCTGTCATTATGAGTAATAACACTTAATCGAATAGTTAAATGAGGTCATTCGAGAAACTTCCACACCTTGCCTCTGCCTGGAATTTAATTATTATTGCAAACACTTGCTTTTTTTTTTTTTTTTTCTTTAATTCTTTCTTTCCTAACCTTTAGTCGGCATCCGTGTCAGGGCCTCTGGACGAGAGTATCGATTATAATCTGTCAGAGAAGAGTCCAATTTTAAAGTCTAACCTCACACTCTGATTTGAGAGTGTTATTTTTCTAAAATTTTAAGTTTCTGCTACTCTCAAATCTCTGCGATTCTAAAAATTTAGTGCAATCCTGGTTACCACTTGTGCCATAGCTTCCAATAACGAGTCGTTGATTTTTATTACGAAACAATTATTGTAATAAAAAATAAGACTGTTCACATTTCAATCTACGTGTAATATTCGCGCGCGTGGACAAAGGGGATGGATGAAAAATTTTTTCGAAAAGAAATACGCGTTCGTAACAACCGGTTACCAAGAATCATAGAAGATCCGCAGAAATAATATCCATAAACGTTCAGTCGGTTTTCGATTGTCCCTCCAATCTATCCGAACAATAGAACGGAACATCGTTCGCAATGGTTCGTTCGAGATAAGCGGATAGAACGTTGGAACTCGAGAATAGAGAAATAAATCTGCAGCTTTCAACAGCGTCCAGCGTCAGTTATGGCCACTGTATATCTTTTGTTCATTAATGCCTGTATACGGTCACTGGATGGAGCGTAAATCACCAGAAATTGACGGTTGTGCCTTGTCCACGGGAAACGCGTTAAAAGTTCCTCAAAGAGATTGACTGGCCAGATAACCGCGTGAAAAGCAAGAGTCGAGGACCCGTTTTTCTTTCGACGGCGAAGGCGGCTCGTTAACAAACGTATAAAGATGGCCCGTTTCGACATTGTCTGCGCGTTATCGAGCCCTCCTCTTCGCTCGCGGAATAATTGCGCGGAAGGGGCGTAATTACGGGGTAGAAATCGGGGACAAATCCTCCTCCTCCTCCTCCTCCTCCTCGATAGAGGAACGATTTAGGTGTTAATGATACAGTTCTCTGCGAGCGGCTGCCAGTGAAAGCCAGCGATCGTCTCCGAATGTCTATGATCGACAATTGATGGTGTTGGTCTCCGGGGGGGGAGAGGAAATAAGACACTTAGCCGCACGTGTTCCTAACTAGTAGCAGAGCGATCGTTAAACTTGAACCACGCACGATTTCACCTTCGGTTTATATTCTTCTTTCGTATTGTGTGCATCGTATGTTTTCGTTAACATCCATTTCGCGCGAATTCCCCTCGTATTTTCATATTTCAACGAAAAATCGATAGAAGTTGAAAGGAAAAAGAAAAAGAAGAGAAGAGGTCTGCGCTCTCTCCAGTTGTATCACGAGGGAAGGGTTGAATTTACGCATAGGCAGATAGCCAGGCGCCCCTTGGACTGCCTAATGGATCCCTTCTCCTTCCCTGTTGGTTGGTTAACTTTATTGTCAGCGCCGCGGTCGGCCGCAGTGTCGGAGGCAACGGGCAGAAAAGCGAGCACTTAACGTGGTGAAAGGGAGAGGAGAGGATATCGGTGGAAGGGTGACGAGGGTCCTGTAATTAGCAGCTTTGAAGCGGTCCCGTGCCTGACTTCTCATTACCGACGGTCACCTGATTGCTCGCGGAGCTTTGCCGCGCGATTCTTGGCGAAATTATCGCGCGTGATCTCGAGCGGAATGGAACCGCGTCTCTGGACGAGGAAGGGAAACGACGAAGTTTCGAACGTTTCGAACGATCCTGTTCCCCTGGTGTGGTGTCCGCGAAAGTTTGACAGGGTCGAGGGTCGAGGGTCGAGGTAGAAACGCGGGGGTTGGTGCTGTGCAATTTGGGTGAAATTTAACGCTGCCCCAGAAAGAAATTTGGGAGAATTTTATTTGGAGAGGGGATGCGTTTGGTTCGACGAGTTGATTAAATTTGGGAAGGGGAGAAAGTGAATTTGATCGATGATAAATTTTGTTTTGTTTTGTTGCAGCCTTCTATAGGTTCTTTTACTATTAACTACGAACGAAGGATTATCGGAAGGTTGCTGTGTCATCGATGGGGAAGCTGTACGGTAGAGAGTTCTTCTCGAGAATATGGGAAACCGAAGGAAAGGAAGTATCTAGGAGCCACCAACTTTGCATCCGTCCTTGTATTATACGAATCTCCGCAGTGGCTGGATATGTTTCAACACCACCCAGGAGCGCCCTTATATTTGTATTATAAACAATCATTATATCGAACTAATATATCGTTAATGTTTTCTACGACTAGTCTCTCGATATAACGCACGATGAAACCTCTCGATCGACAACATTCGTTACGCTTTAAATAAAAAGAAAAAAGAAGAAGAAGCTAAAATCATCCTCCATTTATAAAACGTTTTTTGTTCTGTCTAAGAACAAATCTACCATCTAATAAGATCTACATTTGACTGAAAGCCTGATCGATTGAAAGGCCTGCTAAGAAACGTTTTTACGCTTCAACATTTACAATCCACCGTAAGGATCGTAAGATTGTAATCTCCGCACAATTTTCCTCGAGCATAAACGTCGGATTAGAAATCGGCTGGAGGAGGATCGATCATGCTCGTTCATCGTGACCCGTTTAAGAGACGCGTGAAATTAACCAGTCGTGGATATGCTAACTTTCCTCCTCCTATCAATCTTGATACACGATCGACGAGAGGTGTTTCCACGATTCGACGTGATTTCTCAAGCGTGCGCGCATGCCTCGTTTACGTTACGTTACGTCACGATCGATCGATCGACGGCGGCGCGGCTCAGTCAGAGACTGCACTTGAAATGGAAACGCGCGCACGGGCGGGAAAATTGGCGGATTGTTCGACTTGCATCTCCGTTCATCGATCACCGAACGATCCGGTTTCGACCGCCGGTCACGGTTGATCGGCACGAAATATCCCCAGCTTGTAAATATTCATGATGTAATAAAATTTTTTTTTTTTTCGTCGAATCGAGAACGCACCCTGATGAAATGGGATGTAAAAACGAGAATTTGTTGCAGACTCTGTTTCGATTCGACGCAATACGTGACGTATTATTTCCACGCGTATTTCAATATTTTTCTTTCCTTTTTAATCGATGCACTCGTCGATATATTATTTATTAAAATCCTCGATACGAATAAGAAGTGGTTTAATACGAAAAAAAAAATATATATATATATATAAGACTTCTATATACGCGACATAATCAGATAACAATCTGATTTTATGAAAGCCTGCTTGACAGGCTCGCGATAAAACCGTGAACCGTGCACTGTCCCCGATCATACACGTATGCAAATTAAGGAAAAGAAATTATTACGAGCCGCTGTTATAGGAGGGAAGGTGAAGGGAAAACGATCGATAGTTGCGAAATTTCACCGATCGTAATTCCCTCCCTCTCGGATTGAAACCTCGTCTAACGATAACGAGGCGCGCTCGAACCCCTCCCCCACTCGCGAGTAATTACCCTTTGATGATCGAGTTCCATTCGCAAAGACGATCTCGTTAGCGTAATTACGTGCAACAGTAACTCGACGCGACGATGGATGGAAACATGTGGGGCAAATTAATCCAGGGAATCGCGCGATTCCGGATCGAGTCGATGAAAGTTGTCGACGAGTTGTGTGTAAAAGAAAAAAGGAAAGGAAAGGAATCGTAAAAGCGATACACTGGTTGTGATTACCACTGTTGCGCGAGATGACACACGGAAGATATCGAGAAATCGAGAAGGTAGAAAGCTTACGTAAAGCTTGTGAACAAAAATTCGAGGTGCGCGAGTTTCCCTCACTGGTCGGCTCAATGGTCGTAAAGGGAGGGAGGCAGCGATCGTTTGGTCGGATCCCGCTCGACGGAATCGTAAAACAAGATTGATTCTCGACGAGAGCGGTGTGGCACGAGTATCGAGTAACCCTCGTCCACTTGGCCAGCGACGAATTAGACGACGGCTTGGCTTAGGGATATTCGAAAGCGTGCGGAGAAACGTTAATGCGTGGTTCTTCATCCCGCGGGGAGAACGGAATCGAGGACGGTCTCGGCAAGCTAATGGCTGACTCAGCGCGGTTAATCTCCCCCCTCGTGAATGATTAACGAAGCGTCCATTAGATCATTAAGATTTGCCAACGCTTCGTCTCGCTTCCTTACACCCGTCGCGATCTCAATTATGAATACCTTTCTTCTTCGAGATCGACTCGATCCCAATCGTCCGATCAACATCGCTCGTTTCCACTTGTCGATCCACAGACGCGACGTTTGATCGAGAAGAAAGTAAGCAATTTCGATTGGAGTGGAAGAATATTGTATAAATAATTGTATAATTTGGATTTCGAGGCGACAGATCCACGGAACGCGATATCTTAGCTAGGAATCAGTTTCAATTCGGTTTCAAATTGTATGAAGCGAAAGCAAAAGAAATATCGACTGTTCCATCTTTCTTTTTTCTATCGGCCAATTCTCGCGTGACGAATTTTCCAACGATCCCGTAATTCCTTCCTCCCCCCATTTCCTGTCCACTCTTGCATCACAATCGTACGCACGTATGCACGTGATGATCGATGGAGGCGATCGTACGAAGGAAAGTATATGTATATACGAGAAACCGGAAGCTCGGATCGATACAATTACAGGAAAGTAGGAGTAAGTCGAAGTAATTACGTTAGGCTGGTTACGCGGAGGAAAAGGGGCGGTTATAATAAGAAAGGAGGGAAAGCAAGGCGATTCCCAGTCGCTTCGTGTCTCGACTATATAAACCCACATAATTCCACGCAACAAGCCATTGAAACGCGGCCTAGACTCTCCTCTCCGTCGTTCCTCCTTGTGTCATCGCGGACCTCTACTTTTACTGCTCCTCGCCCGACAATCGGTATATCGCCGTATTCCAGTCGGCCGGGCAAACGACCGATCGATTATCGCCTGCATTTCGCCGGTTTCCTCGTCCAACGAATTTATCGGCGAAGCCCGGCGAATAAGTAAACCGGGCTGTTTGGCCCGGCTGAAACTTGCCTGATCGGATTATCGGCCGCGTGTTCGGCGAATATTACGCCGCGGTTTACCGCCGCTCGAAATTACATTTAGAGTTTAGATCGACTCGTTCCGTCTGGCTCGCGAAACTAAATAGGGGGGGCATAAAGTTGTTGTTTCAACGATCGACGTAGCACGGTGATATCACTCGGTGTTCGCGGTTTTTTTGCGCCGATTTTACTTGTTTTCTTCTTCCATCTACGAAAGAAATCGCGTGGAAATAAAGAAAGGAAAAATAGAGGCGTGTAATTGCGCGAGTGTGAATATATATTTATTCGTGTGATAATTGATTATATCGTATTATGCCGTACGATTATTGCGCCATGCTCGTCCGAGCGGGGATTCTCCGTCGATCGAACTTTCCTTTTGCGAGAATTATACATCGCGTGATTAATCGATCAAGGAAGAAGTTGATTCGATCGCTTTCAATTTTATCGGTGAAAGAGGAGCGAGAACACCCTCGCGAAGTATTATACGTAGACCGTTATTACATAACGAAATTAGTCCGAACGAACGAACCTACATGACTAACAGAGCGTGCAATAGGCCGCGGGAAAAATGTCTTTCGATCGAAGAAATCGATATCGCAATCTTGCCACTTCCGCCACCCTTCGATATTCGATACGTAAATTAGTCACAGGTACATCGTACCTGTTTTTTTTTTTTTTTCGTTGAACTTTACATTCTTTTTCTTTCGAGCGAAAAGATTTGAATGTTTTAAAGAAGATTTTAAAAGAATTTTATTTTACAAGAGAACAACGAATTTGTGAAGTTTATTCGAAAAATCGTGAGAATTGGATTTTCTTTAGAAATTGTTTTATAGGAAATTGATTTAAACGATGTTTCAAATTTTTTTCCACTTGATATTGTATCTATATGGAAGTATTTAAGTAATGTGAAACGATGTTACGATATATAGCCCGAAGTTAAGAAATTAGTTGAGATCAGAACCAAGAAATACTGCTCTCTTATCATCTGATTGATCCGATTGCCAAGAAACGAGTTGCAGCGTTCATCGACAGATGTCGCTCGAGGTACGAAGCGATCTAAACTCGATAAAACATTTCTGGCGGCAAAATATCGTTACGCACGAATTAATCAAATGTCGCAATCAACCATTTCTACTTCTGGGATTGTAATTGATTCCACTTTTATCAACGAAAAATTCCCTCGTTCCCATTAAATCATTAGCCCGGATCGTGGCGAAAGCTAGTCATTAGTCCGGAAGACCGTCAGTTGCGTCGGTATCGTCAGGTCGACGACACGAAATCACGTTAGTGGAACAGCGAAGCCCATCAGTCGGTTCTAGGGTTCGAAGCGTGTGATTCTAGGGTCACTCTTTTAAGCCTTTGACGCGATTACGTCGTTTTTAGGAAAGCATTACGTGTCTCGCTTTTCTTTTCTTTTCTTTTTTTTTTTTTTTCACATATATATATATATATCCACAACGAAATTCCTTCACAATTTGACTATCGAGGAAACTTTCAAAATTCTTCCCGATATATATCCGATGTAAACGTCGTTTCTTGGAAACGGTTCCATCGCGAACGCGAGAATAAACCAATCCTTTTTCACCGACACGCGTTCAAAGGAAATAAGGGAGGAGGAAATCCGCGAGGCAGAAGGGCCGAATTCATTATTAAAAAGCCGAAGCGAAGGCGGCCCCTCCCCTTTCATCTTCCCTTCGGAAGCCCAGTGCATCAATATTCAAGCGGCGATGCGCCTCTTCGTATCGCGACAATGTCAGGTAGTTTACTTTATATTTCACAACACCCCCGCCATCCATCCAGCCTCTTCTTCTCCCCCTGCACGGTTATAAGATCCTTATCGCGTCTATTCAAAGGCGGCCGCGCGAGCCTGCGAAAATAGAGATTCGGTTCTGCCTTCCCTCTCCCTCCCTTTTCTCCTTTTCTCTTCGCTCATTGCCCGCTCTCGAGCAAATCCTGAAAGCGGGGGATCGCTTCAAAGGGAACACCCTCTTCCGGTCCCCGTTCGACCACCACCATATCTCCTCTGGTCTATTTCGTGTCTCGAATCGAAGATCGAAGGGTTCTTTAACGGTTCGGAACATTTCTTTTTTTTTTTTTTCCTTTTTTCTTTTTTATCTCGAAAGTAAACACGTGTCACGAGGTTATCGTCGCTTTGGATATTTTTACGCGCGCCTTTCTTGCGTATCGAGCAAGAAATGTAGAAAGAGAAACGAGAAAGTTGTAAATTATTTAATTGTTAAAAATTCGGTATGCGTTTTTTTTTTTTTTTTAGAATCGAATGATGATTATAGTGGAATGCGAGAGGTAAATTCGCTTGTTTCTGTTCTCTGCACGTTTTCATCGAGTATTTTTCAAGGAACCAGGAACTACTACTCGAGAGTTGTTGGTCCATCGGTTATTAAACTTTTATCCAAGATTGCATTGAAATTCGAATATTTTACAAGCCGGTTGGTGGCAAGGCCGAGAATAGGAGAGGAGCGTTGGAGCGATTGAACGTCGAAACGTCGTTCCGGCAACGACTACGGCGACGAAGAAGCGGGATCCGGTTGGCAATCTGGTCTAATTGAATATTCGTAAAGCGAGATGCTTAGAAGGAAGAGGAGATGCTCGAGGACGAATAATCGGGATTATTCGTGGAAGGAAGCGCGCTGATTTACGTCGCATTTGCCAGGCCTCCTCCTTCCTTCGCTGAATTACGTTCAACAGGCGAATCTACGATTTCTGTGTAAGATCTCCATGAAAATTTCAAGGATATACGACTCGAGGCGAGGCGAAAAATCGATCCACGAATTCTCGAAGGAGCACTTGGACGAATTTAACTGGAAAACCTCGAAACCGTCGAGAGGAATCGAGCGGAGAAACGATCGTTTCGGGGCCTATTTCTTACCTGAAACGAGGCAAAGTAACTCGCAAAGAATTGAGAAGCAGAGGACACGTAATTCGATTCGCACGACGATCAAGAATTCGGCTGCGTTTCCACGCGATATTTCCGCGTTCCCTCGCACAATGACACGCGTGTCATCCCTGCCTCGATCGAAGGAAAAGAAATTTACGGCGGCAATTAGCGGCGGCGGTGTCGTCCCACAGCCAGTTTACTTGAACTTTAGTAGCCATTATCGTAGTTTCCGCGACGCCCATCCTTTCCTTTCCTCCGCGAATTTTTATTAGGACCGCGTATTACTCTCCCCTACTTCGAGCTTTTACGGGAGGACCACGCGCGGAGGGGAGAGTAGAAAGGAGAAAAGTCGGGGACGAAGGAAAAACCACGAAGGAGAGGCAATTAGCCGTAAACGTCCCTCTGTTACGTGCCATTCCCGCGACTACACGATAATTGCTTTCCCGTTCCATGATCAAACACACGCCTACGTTTCTTGCAAATTCCCGATATTTATTCGCCGATAATTATTCAGACACGTTGTATCTGTAATGTTTTGAAAAGGAATTTTCCTCGAGTTTCCTCGCCGAGAAACGGACAGACTGTATTTCTGATAATTCTAACCACGTTTTCTATTCAATATCTTCGTAGAGATCGTGGAATTAATAAAATTCGAACGGTCCGTCGATCAACTAGCCCCTCGACCAGAGAAAGAAAGAAAGAAAAACAAGCGATTAAAGCTGGAGGTAAAACACTTGGAGTTTCCATTGAAGCGGAACGGAAGGAGCAGCGATCGTCCCATTATCAGAATCTTAGAACGTGGTAACTCGCACGAAAACGGTAACCCTTTTGCACGCGACCCTGATCCTCCTCCGTATCGCGTCGTTAAACGATGTTTCGGGGACGAGGCGTGGGACTCAACCCTTTTCCGCTCGTTGTGGAAGCTTGGTTGGTCGCGACAGCGTGCCTCCAACAATAAACTCGTTTATTATTGGGCCGAGGCAAAGCTGTGGAACGCGATATTACGGCGTTATGGTGGTACGATTGACTAAATCGTCGTCGGGCCCTCGTAACTCGGGATTAGGGCGAACGGCCGGGCTTAAATCGGTTATTACGTCGCGTTGCTAATCGTAAATCGTGTCTAACGTTATTCCACGACCATGAAAATCGAAGGAGAAACAAAGAGGGTTCCACCCCGCCGCCCTTGCGCGCCCTTCCTCTTCTCTCTGCCCCCGAACGCCCTCGATGATCGTTTCATCCCTGAAACTAGCGACGGAGTCAAGCTCCAAGTTCCGATACAACGGAAGATGCTGCTCGTTTTTTATCGATAAGGAAATAATCGCTAATAATCCTAATTAAACGATATATCTGTTACAGCTATGGAACGTTGAAACGATTGGATAGTAGCGTATTTCGTAGAAAGTTGAATCTTTTTGCAAGTATCGCTTCCTTTTCTTTCCAGAAGATGGTTCACGAAGGATTCGAATCTCGTTTTTTGTCGTTGTTCGAATAAAATTGAATCGAATATAATCCTTTATTAACCGGTATAATTGTCACGGAGTACAGCTACAGTTGAAACGATTGGATTGGAATCATTTCAGAAAGTTCGAATCTATTTGAAAGTATCGCTTCCTTTTCTTTCTCAGAAGATGGTTCACGAAGGATTCGAATCTCGTTTGTCGTTGTTCGAATACACTTGCGATACGTTCGAAGCCATCGCTAGCACCGAGGAGCGCCCTTTCCCTTCCTCGAAGTAAGCAAACAATAATAACACGATCGTCGAACGAGGAAAAAGAGCGAAAGAAAATACAGCCCTCGGAGGACAATTTATTAATATCAGTGGAAGTGATTAGAGGCGAGTACGCGGGGCTGCGGCCGCGATAAGGGTGCCGTGTTCGCTCTCGTTTTCCCTGGATATACTTATTGAAGACCTGACACGGACGTTTTTATTACGCCCCCGTTTCCCGAGATCCAGATAAATGCCCGGTGATGAAAAATCCTCGCCTAATGTACCGATCGTTATTTTTTAAGAGGGTAAACGCGAGAATGAAATTACGGTCGGGATGAAAACAAATTTTTCTATGAATAAAGACCGTCTGACGAATGTCTCTCGAGAAGGGGATCGCGACCGTATCTGTGCATCGCACGAATGGAAAAATGTCGTATAAAAATAAGTCTCGGAACAATGTAGCTAGAAAAGAAAGAATGCTGTTCTCAAAAATTTCTTTAATTCGGTAGAATATATGTATATATATTCGTCTGGTGTCCCTGCTCGAAGTAGACTCGGACATTTTCGGCCCGACGACCGCTGGCATCCGCTGAAAATTGTCTCGACGGTCCACGTGGCTAAATATAGGCGCGACGGGGAACGGTTATTGCGCGCAGACGAGTAAATATTATTAAAATATTCATGACAAGCGCAAGATGAAAACCGCGGTCTCTAAACAGAGGCACTCAGACGAAACCGTCCGGTTTCCACATCTCCAAATCCCTTTTCTTCCTTCCCCCTTTGTTTCCCCACGCTCCTTCGCGACGATTGCCCCTTCTATCGCGCGTTCTCTCGACTTCTTTATTTATCGCTCGATCGATGTATGTAGCCGCCGCTGCAACCACCGCACCACTTTTTACTTGCTCGTTTGGAACAACGTTTTTTCGAATGGGCGGGAAATAATAAGGGAAGGAAAGGAAGGCGGAGGATGAGTTGGAGAAAAGAAGGCGAAGGTAGATAAAAATTGGACGGCTGGGTTCCAGTCGAGTCACGCGTGCCGCCCCCGCAACATTTCCTCCCGTGATCGATGCGTTAATGGGTTAACGACCGGGAGAAAGAACACCGTCTGGAGAGAAATTATTTTCCCATCTCGCGACCTCTGATCCCTCGCCTTTTTCCCCCGTCTCTGGAAGAGGCTGCGTTTCGACGCGTGATGGAGAATTGATGGCCAACTTTTGAAAAGCATCGTATGTACGATTCGCTGTAATAATTGGCAACTCGTCCGAAGAAAGAAGAAAGGAAGGAACGAAGAGGAGAGAAGAGGCGGGTAACGAGATCTCGTTTTCGAGGGATTAACAATTAGCGAAAGATAATTCGGTCGAGTTTATTCGAAAAAAGAAGAAAAGAAGAAAGAAAAATAAAAGGACCCGATATCAATTCCTCTCTTCTGAAACAACCCTCTTTCGTTGGGTCGAAGCAAGCGGAGGTTGGAGCAGACGGCGTCCTCGAATATGGGCGAAAAAAAAGAAGAGTAGAGTAAACTTAATTCACGAGACAAATGGCGTGGCGTGGATTTGCCAGGGAAATTGTCTCCCTGGATCCCTGGAGATCCCTCGGATCCCGATTGTTGTTGGCGAAAGCGCGTGGCACGGTCAGGTGCAACGGGGAAGAAGACGCGCTTCCCCCGAGAATGGATTCGGTCGATGAACGTTCAACGAACGCTATAATTAAGCACTAACGAAGATCGAAACGAGGTACGTTTACGAGGAGAGAGAGGAGAACAGCCGGCGTGAGCTTATTTATGCAAATTGGGAAATTTTGTAAAAGCCACCCCATCCTCGGCCGCCTCGATAAAGAACGAGCGGATAAAAGTAGGGTGATATCGAGTTTCACGAGGATTTATTAATCGTCGATGAAGAAGAGACGTTTTCGAAGAAGACGATGGAATATCGTTTTTCTTTTTTCTTCTTTTTTTCAAAGGTTTGAAGAAATTTTTCTTTGTTTCTACTTTTTTTTTCTACTTTCCAACGTATTCGAAATATTTAATATTTGAACTTTTTTTAAATAATAAAAGTGGAGACACGTTTACTATGTTTCCTGGACATTTTCATCGCGCGAAAAAGTAAATGGGAGAACGTAGTAATCCGTGCAAATATCCTAGTTTCGGTGGAGTACATTTTTCTACGGTGCTCGAGTATCTGCACAAGCGGAAAATATTGGAAAAGTAATGAATTTGGACATGGGAAAGGGCATAGAGAGGTAGCGTATTGTCCATTTTGCGAGAAGAAGTTTGAGAGGAAAGAGTATCGTAACAATATGTGTGCCGCGATTTCGGCCGAAAAGAGAAGAGAGAGAGAGAGAGAGAGAGAAAGAGAAAAGCAAAGAGATTCTATCCATATAAAGTAATAGTATGTATTATTCACATCGATAGATCGAATCGAAGTTGCTGCAGGTTCCGTCGTTTCCTTTCCACCCCAGGCCCGATCCACCCATAAAGAACTCGAGTGCTCTCCTCTGGCAATGGCGAAACTTTGATCGTATCGTTGTCTATATTCTCGCGTGTCTCGCGATACTGCGCGCGAGAAGCCACAGGGTTACCGTCCCCTTGCTGACTCGTCGCGTTCATCCATCACGAGGGAACGCTTCATAATTTATAATTATGCCAGACCCATTCCTCGTGGCTTCGTACGTGGGAAAATCAAAATATTGCCACGCGAGTCTGCGATCGATATCACCGTTTGGGGTGCGAAAACCGCGAAGATACGCGGGAACGAATTATTTTTCGCATAAAAGAAGAAAGAAAGAAATCGATTTTAAAAAATCAAATTTAATCGATGTATAAAAATATCGATTGTAATAAAGTAATAAAATGTGATACGAAATAGATCGCGCGAGTGAGGGTGAGAAGAGGTAGAGAAAAGAGAGAGAGAGAGAGAGAGAGAGGCGAGACTTTGTTCGGGACGGTGACAAACGGTGGGCAAACACAGCTATGCGGAGGCGTGCGAGGTCGGTGGCACTTGGCTGCGCCGGGTTAAACAGCGGCCACGGCCGGGGTGAAAGAGAAACTGGAGGTGAATGGTGGAGGAGAGGTAAGGAACGAGAGCGAAAGGAAGGTCGAGACCGAATAAGGAATTTATCATTCATCTTTACCATAATTTCTCTCCCTCCTTATTTTCATCAACTCCTCTCCCTCCCCTTTAATCTTTATTCTCACTACAGTTCAAATATTCAAACTGGAAACAATTTGGAAAAATCGTAATTCCAAAAGTTGGATTTAAACCACCCTCCCCATAGAATCTTCCTCTTCATCCTCCTTGTTGGACAAACATCCTCGCGACACCTCCTCCAACGCCGTGGTGGTATTATTGGAGGAGGGGTGGCACAAACATAGACGCATTAATTTTTTTTTTTCCAGCTGGGGAAACAAAAGGCCGTGGAACCGCGCCCGAAAGGTAGACGGCGGTGCGCGAGCGGGTGGGAGAGGGTTGGGCGCCGTCCGACACGGCCACGGCCACGACCGCGGGGGCTACGGCCGGCCCGGGCGAGACATTGAACTCGTTGCAAGGGAGGACGGGCAACGAGCATCGATTCGTCTGCTCCAGAAACGAACGCTCCCCCTCCCCATCGCCGCGTGGCGCCCCCGTCTACCTAGCGGCGCGCTTTCACCGTTACCGGGCGGGCCGGGAGAGGGGCGGAGGGTCGGCTCGACGGGGGCTGCAAGCCTCGTCACACGACCGGGCAACGTGACACGCTCGTTTATTCGATCGACCCCTCTCGCGTGCCCGTCCCCGATAATTCGCGCGATAACTTGGATCGATAGATTCGCGATGCCGAAGGTGTGTCTTTCGCGGAGCCGGCTAAGCTATCTCCTCCTCGCGCCAGTTGCTTGCTTCGCTCGCGTTTAATACGCGAAATTACTGTTCCGGTTTACAGGCAAAATCGTAGTAGCCATTCTCCACCGATTCCCTTTCTCGTTCCACATTTACTTTGATGTTGAAGACGGAAAGGATGCGAGGAATCGACGATCGATCCTCTCGAAAGGAAAGTTCGGTTTATGGGAGAAGGAAACGAATTAATTTCCATACCGTTCCGATTAAGCAATTCTAAGGGAGCTAGTTTCTCGTATCTCGATACGAAATGATTCAATTCAAACACGGGAGAAAGGGAAGGTGGAGGAAGAGGAGGAAAGGAGGGAAGGATAGCGCGCAAGATAATCTGGATCGAATTTCTCGCGGAGTATAAAAGTGTATCTCCGGGAAATACAGTCGGGTAATAGATATTCGACGTTTCGTGCGGGATAAACGAGATTCGGTTCGGGGGTGGCGTAACAAGTGGGCCAGCTTTATCCACTCCATCTTATCGAACGGTCGATTTAGTTATGGTTATGTTAAGGGCATGTATCTGCATAAACGGCGCGGAGCCGGCCTCCCCGCGCAAACGATAAATAAACTCCACCCTCGACTCGCCTCGTCGACGTCTCCGCGGCGTCGCTCGAAACTTCTCGGCCACCCGTTTTCTCGTTACTCGCCCCCCCCCCCCCTCCCCGTCTCTCGTGTCCCTTTTGCGGCGGCTACATAAACGTTATGGTCTTGAGGGGCTGTGACCCCTACTCCCACGCAGAATTCCCGAAACGTGCCGTCTTTCACGCGATAAAGGCCGCAGCGCGATAAGGTTTTTTTTTATGGCCCCGCTTTTGTCGACGCTGGCCGTATATTCAACGGCACCGGAACAAATCAGATCCCGATGTGCGCACATGCGGGTAGCTGGGGTGTTCAATCGCCTTTTTCTTCTCTCCTTCGCGAACCCTTTAACGCTTAAGCATACGAGAAAGGAGATTACTCGTATGCAGTCTCGAATCAACCCGTTGAAAAATAATTTCGAATAAAGCGTCACTTTGAGCGATTACTCGTAAAGATGCTCGAGCGACGTTTTATTTGAGCTTTGGCGCTATGCAGCTATTTCCGATTATTATTACGTTTCGAACGTAATAAATTGTCGAGATAATTTTATTCGTAGTTCCAACTTCGGTTAAATAATTTTCCTCGTCACTGATCTGATCGAATCTGGATCTGCCGAATAGAGAATTTACAATTTGTCGTTTCGAATCTCTCGTTCCGAAAGTGAGTGAAAAACAAGAAACCGGCCCGCCAGAGTTCTACTTCGGAACGGTAAACTGTGTTTGTCCCCGTTGCGAAGGGGAGAAGGAAGGAGAAATTTCCCTTCGAAGTGGTCGTCGACGTCGTTCCCAACGAGTCGAACTAAACGATTACAAGGGGGAGGGATGGGGTGCTGGAGATCATCAAAAGTTAAAAGCGATAACGAGCGGTTGAAGGGGGCGAGAAGCGGCGTAACAGGGGTTGGCCGATTCAATTTCACCGCGTGCTCGATTTCTATCCACCAAGCACACGCTCGAGAGCAACGCGTTTTTATACATCTCGAGATCTCGATTAAATATAAATTTGCCGGACGTCGCGAAGTGGCAGCCGCTGTTCTCCTCGCTTGAGAAGGGATAAAGATATTGCGGTCGTGTCCCTCCATCTGCGTCTCGTACCTCTCTGGGGGCCCGACTCGTGCTGATATAAAGAGACGAAGATCAGGGAGGGGGATGGCCGATCGACAACGTCTTGGCTCGCCCATGGGAGATGGCCCATCCGCGCCATCGAGCGAACGGTTACGCGGACGTGTCCAGTCATGCGGGAATTATGGGACGATGGTCATTTGTAACGAAACTGGAAGAGGAACGAGCGGGGAGAAAAACCACCGTTCCGGCGGTTTCATCGTTTGCGAATAATCTATTGCTCGCCCCTACGCGTCCAGCCTGCCATCCTGGAACAGCTTCTCTCGCGCTAGTGGATCGTATTGTTCCCGGGATGCTTAGATGCTTGGGGATGAAGGATGGACGAGGGAGGAGGATCGGTCAAGAATTCGATCGATCGGAGTTCGAACGGAGATTTCGAAAGGTTGAATTAAACGGCCATTTACTTCGCCCGGCCTAGATTCGATTAACCAACGCCCTTCTTAACCGTCTTCTCTCCCACCCGTTAAATCACTCCCGGCCACTTCCAATCCGACTCTCTCCCGAGTTTTCGAGCCGAGTTTCGAGAGACCACGGCTCCGGACAGGGTGTAAAACTGCCATTCCATCGGCTCGATCGAGAGCTCGCCCCACCGCTTAATAATCCGCCCGACACGATTGCGGATTATTAAAATTTGCCAAGGGAATCCGTATATTACACGCGTAACCCGGCTATCGACGCCAATGAAACGCATCGAGGAGGCGTTTACTCGAGGAATCTTCGAGCGATAATCGCCTCGGCCGATTCACGGATTTGCTACCACGCATTCCGCGCATCGATTGCGAGAGCGAGGGTGATCGTAAACCGACCACCCGGGGAACGAGATCTGGTTTATTAATGCAAACTCTTGTTACCTCCCCCCCTTCCCCCTGTAAAGTCGTAAAGCGTACGGCTTCTGCAGCGCCCCGCTCCGACGATCGATACCCTCTCGGCTTTACAATCCGCGCGATATACCCTCCTCCTCTATTTACCAGCCTCCCTCCCTTCCCATCTTCCTCCCTGTAATTCAACGACGTGTCGTTTCCTTAATCCCATTGTTTACGAGCGAGATCGAGACGCTCGACCGGTTCACGCAATCAAATCGACCGCGCGATCTTCTCCGTTTCTTTACGCTACGAAGCTGAATAAAATCCTTCTCCTTCGTAGACGACGTTGAACATTTCTAAAAGTATCTTTCGAGAGAGAAGTAGCTCGTGTTTCGAAACGATTTTATATAAAATTTTGAAAATTTTCACCCACCGGAGAAAGATCCAAACTTTACAACCCTCCACTCGCTCGACTCGAGGGCTCTCGTTCTCTGGCAATCAAAAGGCGAAGATTTTTTTTTTTTTCATTTTTACGATCGTTCAAACTCGTCTGTCGGGGTCTCCTCCACGTTTGAATGGGAGGAGAATAAACCGCGAGGGGGGAGCGTTAAACCAATGGGTTAAACAGATTTTAAAAAGGGTGAATGGAGGGAACTTCCGCGACGGCCGATAAGAAAGGCATAATAGAAGGTGGAAACGAACGGATTTTCCAGGAGGACCGTTGGCGGCTCGATCACCCTCGACGGCAACCTCTTGGACCCTAAATCCTGGCGGAACCCCCGCTCGACGACGCTCGTCCTCCGACGACGTTCCATCCGCCTCCCTTCGCCGGATGTTTCGTCGAACGGTTATCGATCACTCGTGGAAACGAACGGGGGGATTCGGCCTCGCGAATATTTTATTTACCATCGAAATTGCTTTTTCTCTCTTTTCTGCCGCGATGATGACATTTGTCAGCGGGGGTTGTTTCCATCTGGACATCTTTTACAGCGTGGTTACGACTCGAGGATGGGAAAGGAACAAGAATTAAATTGGATTGGACGATTTACAAGAGATGAATCGACAAGTAAGATACTTTTTGTATTATTAACATTCTCGAATCGCATCGTCGATTATTCTTCGTTAAAATGGAGGGAAGTAGTAACTGATAAAACTGGCACGGAAACCATCTTCTTTAATTTGAATTCCTGAGTCGAGGAGGAGAGAAAAAGGGGAGAGGAAAAATGAAGACGAACTGGCAAGTAGCAATCAACCGGATGGAATTTCACCGACGATTTTCCAGGGCTCTCTTTTTTTACGCTGTTGAGGAGGAGGAGTCGCGTTACAGAAAGCGTATAAAATTCCACGGAAGACTTGGTTGGAACGTTAAAACTGCGAGGCCGCGGTTCGCTTCCACCTCCTCTTCGTCTCGATCGTAAAGGAAGCGTGCAGGGTGGTGGGTTTTCCGCGTGGTTGGAATCTTTCTTCTCCTCGATAAAACGTGTAACATTAATGAGGCAATAAAAATAAATCCAACGCTATCGTCGGCTCGAACCTAGCCAGCTGCTATTGGTGGCGAACCTTGGTCCACGTTCGGCAACCCCATAACCTCCCTTCGATCGTTGGGGGGGGGGTGGAAAACATTTAAAACTCACGGCGAGACCGTCGTTAAACTGGATAATTCAATTTCCGCCGGCCTAGAAAGTCCGCGGGTATCGGGGAATAAAATCAACCTTGAAAGCTTTTTTTCGGAGGAACGATAGAATTGGAGACAGGTCGAACGACGACAACGGCTTTCGTTTCTCGATTAGCTTCTCGATTCGATTTGTCTTCTCGTTCGTTCCCTTTTTCTTCTTCTACACTTTATTTATTTGTCCGTTCGATCGAGAAACGATTCGTTTATATAAAAAAGGAAGAATCGAGAATCTTTCTCGGAAAGAAAATATGGATATATTTATTTGTAACTTATTTTTAATTCGATTCCTTTCTTCCAAACATCCTCGATCGACTTCCTTACTAGATCTTAATTAGAGAAGTAAACAAGCTTCAAGGAATAACGTTTACAATAATAACGTTCCCATCGTAAACGAGTACGGGTTCGGGAGCGAAAATGAAAATTTCCGGCGGATGAAAATCAGCAGGATATTCAGCTGGAGTTTGGAAACTAGGTAATAAAGACGAACGATTTCGGAATCAGCTGTAAACCGAGATAATTAGTCGGGAAAAATTAAGGTGGGAAACGTTCGAAGGAGTTTTAATTCTGAAGAGGCCTCGCGATGATAATTCAAACGAAGTGGCAGGGAAGGGGCAACGGGGACAAAAGGGGGAGGAAACAAAGGACGAAGAGTGCAACGCGACGCGCGTAAACGCCGTGCTTAAACAAAAGGCCGACCCTCCTTCTCTTCGCCTCTTTCTTTTCTAGACAGGAACCAGGAGAAGTCCTCGCCACGGGATTATATTAGCTTCGTCTTCGTTACGGATGGATCGACCAAATCTTAATTAAGCGTCGCGAAATTTGGGGCGGGCAGCGTCTATAACTTTATTCGAATAAATTTCGCGGCTGTTGAAGCGAAACGGGGAAAGTTCGGTGAAAAAAATAAGGGATGAAATGGCGGGAAGATTTCGAGGGAAGATTAAGGGATTTAACCAATCGTAAAGTTATCCCAATGATGACGGTGATAGATTTGCCGTTAATTTAATTTTTTTTTTTTTTTACCTTGTGATGGATCGACGAACGCTTCGAAACTTTTCTAAAAGTTTCTAATCCTCGAACATCGAGATATTTCGTTATTTTTTGTAAAATTTTTGTAATCCAGACAGAAGGAGGAATTCGAATTTCGATTATAAATCTGGGTTTGAAAATTTTCTCGATAACAAAAAGAAAATATATAAATATTCTTTATTTGTTTCGAGAATTTGATTTTCAAATTTCGAACGATCCATCCGGTGATGGATAATTCGAGATAATTGGATGATGACTATTATCTTCTCGCGAATCTAATCCGCGTTAGCCTATTAACGCGATGACTCCTGATTCTCGAATCCATTAATTCTCCAGCCCCCGCATTTGCACTCCTCCATCTTAATACCGTTCGACGTCCTAATAACCCTGATACCGTCTCGCGATTCGAGAAAATCGATACTCTCGATGCGTTTTTAAAGTAGTTTTCCAGTGATTCCAGGCTTGAGTCTCGAAGATCGCGAGAAAATTCGAAATGGTCGAAAGGCTGGAAATGAATCGTGGTCTAGAGAATGATGCATAGCACGTAGGAGGAAAAAGGAGAGAAGTACGTGGAAAACTGCAACGGTTTAAGGTATCATCAGGTTGATGCATGGAAGATTAAGGAGGATACGAGCGGCATATCTTTCTTTAGAATGTCTTTCTGTCTTCTCGTTCACGCTATCAGAGAAATCATATAATACGTCGGTCGCGAGAAAATATTCTTTATCGAGAATTTGATCAATTTCGGTTAATCCATCCATCGAGGTTGATGATCTATATCCTCGATTATCTATATTCTGGATTACAGTTTACAGAGAGAGATAGAAGAAAGGTATCGAGCGTTTTTGGACTTTTCAAAAGGTTTGAAAGACCTTTGATTGAATTAAATGGAAAATTTTCTACGATATTCTATCATTGATTGTGCAAGGAGTGATTTTTAATGTTTTTTTTTCTTTCTTTTTAAACGCGAAGAGAAACGAAAGATGCATACTTTTGCACGTGCGCTGCACGAATCCTTATTTCGCGCGGGCGATAAAGATTGAAACTACGAGTGCGTAAAGCGCTAAATCCAATTCCTGGCACACGACGTGAATCTGAATCGTGGTTGATGGAAAGTTATTTCGTTTTCGCGAGTTATTCCATTTTATAGAGACGTGCATTCGCGTCGAAACAAAACCACGACGACTCGCACATTTTCACTTAATTGTAAATATAGTTGCACTCTGATTCTTGCACATAAAATTCACATAATTAATCCATAATTTCCATTTATTTATTTTTTCCATATAAATTATTTATTTTTTTTTTATAAATAATTTTAATACAAGAATCTTATATTAAATAACGAAGATGATTCAACGTTGCAAATATATACGATCACTGCAATTTTCTTCTCTATTCGCAAAAAATACAACAAAAGAAGTTTACTCTCTGCGCCAGGCACAGAATTATATTTCGAGAGGAAAAATAAATTTCAAGTTCATTGAAGCATTTATCTCTATTATCTTCCTCCTCTCTGTTACGAAGAGCAAAGGAGGAAAAAAGATTTTCAAACAAGAAAGGGATCGGTGATTTCGCAAGATCGATATGATGCAAATCTAATTCGATTCCATTTTTTTTTTCTCGAGGAAACGCAAGGAAGCAATTTTGGCGTAATTTCCGCGGCTGAATAATTCATGGCCAACTAGTAGACGGCGAGGCATTTTCATGTAAATTGTTTAACAACCTCGGAGAATCGGTCGATCCTTTCTACGTTTTTCCATTTTTGACGAATGGCGTCGAAAACTCTCTTGGACGCGAAAGTTTCGACGCGTGTCTCTCGTTTTTTCTTTTTTCTTTTTTTCCCATTCCTACTACGTTCGATCCCGGTGATTCGAATAATTAAATTCGGCCGCGAACGAGTCGCGCAAATTCGATGAAACTATTTTTTTGCCGAGCGTGCGTTAATACGTTTACTCGCCGCTGCAGAACGAATTTTCATGAATGCGTTGTCGAACGTTCCGAACAATTTATGCGTGTAACGTGCTCGTGACGCGATTGAAACCAATATTGCGTTGAAAATTTTAACCGCTTCGAAGATCGATTCGAACTCTATTATTCGACACGCTCGAAACTTTATTTTCCAAATCGTGCAATTTTACTTCAAGTTTATGGCTATAATTTCTTCTCACGAAACAGAAGTTTTATTTATAATAATATAACTGCGAATGATAAATTTCTTAATAACATTCTGGATTGCAGAAAATTGGAAGTGAGTTTAACTTGAAAATTCAAAATTTCAAAGTTTTAAGATCCGATTTTCATTTATTCCAGTATTAACACTTTACTTTGACAGTTGTTTCAACCCATCCTCTCCAGTCCTTTCATCAATTTTTTAACGCCAAATACTAATCTAATCACGTCTGCGTCAAACGAGAACTGGAAAACTTCAATTTCGGGACCGTACATGTTTATTTTCCCCTGTTTGATCCGTGTCTCTCTCTCTCTTCCTTCTAAAGAATAAAAACGTCCACGTTAATTGGCGATTAAATGCAAATTCTAAGATAAAGTTTAATCAAAATCCTAGAAAATACATTCCAATCCATAAACTTTAAAAACAAATTGTGTATCCGCTTGAAAAATTAACAACCAACATTGAGATATCCACCAAAAAATCAGTCCCTGAAACGAGGGGATAATCTTTGGATACCTAAAGGGTATCCAAACGCTCGAAGGGTATCTAAATTACACCACGAAACATCGTTTCTCGATTAATCTCGATCGTTGGAATCGTTCGAGATATCAGGAGGATACGCGTCGCGAGTGGATCGCCGTTTCTACGAAACGTGGGATGGTATGCTCGTCCAATCACGGATTCCGTTGTTTCGGCGACGTGAGGTAATTAGCAGGCGCAATTAATTCCAGTGCGGTTGGAGATTGGCCGTGGAGTTATCCGAGGGTGCGAGGAATGCGGTTGCGCGCCGCGTCTACAGTTGCACCGCTATCCGTTTAACCACCACCCCCACCGTGATTGTCTGTGCCGGCCGACCCTTGATCCAACAGTTCGCTTCTTACTTGTCCGTCTTGCTCGCCTTGTCGCTTAATTACCGCGCCAGAGATGGATCGGGCGACCCTCCGACGCCGGGGAGCATCTGTCATCTCATTTTTCAAGCGAGACGTGCGCAGGAAACGCGAATCTTTTCTTTCTTTTTTTTTGTCGTAACAAATTTTTTTCGATCTCCAGTTTGCGAGATAAAATTTTGCAAAGCCTACGAATTTTGCGCGGGATATCGATGATCCTTGATGAAAATTTTCCTTCGTTGTAGATGATGTACGTACATATACGTGTATGTATAGGGATGATGAAATTATATTTGAGCGTAAGAATTGAATAGAAAGATTGAATTGATGATGGAAGATGGAGAATAATTATCAAACAATGGACCGTGTTATAATTGTATCTCGAGGTACAATGAAGGGTTGGTGGATGAAACGAACCCGACAGAGACTCGTCTACGAAAGGGATGAAAAATCG
The DNA here is from genome assembly GCF_048593485.1 of Apis florea. NCBI lineage: Eukaryota > Metazoa > Arthropoda > Insecta > Hymenoptera > Apidae > Apis > Apis florea. The sequence continues at coordinate 3,876,777 of NW_028256549.1, read as the reverse complement.
TGAGATAAAGAGAGAGAGAGAGGAGGGAGGAGGGGGGGAAGGAGGGAGAGAGAGAAATGGCGGAAAACAGACGCTTTGTTCCTGGCTAATAATTCGTCTGCTCCTTGCTGGAAGTTCGCCTTGTCTGGGCAAATATGGCTGAATTATCGTAGAGCAAACACGGGCAAGAGAGCTGGCAGGTTAAACCTGCCTTACGATCCGCTCGACGACATTCTTCGAGCAAACAGCGGCAAAAAAGAGCGAAAATCCGGCAGACTGTTAGACCGCCGCGAATTCCGTAAGCCGAGATCCTGAAATCGACGGACTCGACGGATAATTCGAAGGATCGTGGCAAATCGAGCGGCATCATTTGTGCGATAAGTTTCGTCGACGGCAGACGGAGTTAAATAACGCTCGTCGATATTTTCAAACGGAACATTCCTCTTTCCCTTTTTTCGCTTCTTTTCATTTTCCATTTCTCTCTGCCTTTTCTTCTTCTTCTTCTTCTTCTTTTCTTTTTCATCCCATCGACCGAGAGCGGAGGATTTTCATTTTTGTTCAGCGAGAAGAGATATGTTCGTAGAAGTTTCAGCTCCTTCCAGGCAATTCTCTTTTTTTAATCCAGCGACGGTGATCGATGGCGCGACGATTAAATGGTTTTTGTACCTCGTCGCTGATAACGCGATCCCTTGATCTTCCCTGTCTGACTTGTTTTCTCTCTTTCACCCTTTCCCCGTCTCTCTGAAAAATAGGAATCGAACTTATGAAATTTTTATGCTTCGAATCGAAATTCATTTCAACGTTGAATCTGAAAAAATTATTGATGAAATAACTGTTGTCGTTGTGTTACATCGATTCGATCCTTTCACGTTCCTTTTAAAATAATCATAGAACATATATACGTGTATATGTATATATATATATATATAGGAAGATATAAAGAATGGTCTGGAAAAATTGCGATACATCACGGGATCGGAACGAGATACCAGATATTCGATCGGAATTTTTCGCCGTGAGGCAATCAATTACGGACGCGCCGGATGCACCAGATCAATTGTCATTTGTAAAATATTTTCGCACGCGCGGAGCGCGACGTAAATTTCAATTGCAGCCGAGCGAGTCGTAAATCCCGTCTTCTTTTCTCTCACCGTCCAATCGATGGATCGATTTGATTTATAAAATTGATTTACCAGCGGTCGCGACTCGTAAATTCGCTCGCTAGGAAAATAGGATGCATTAAGAAAATCGTGATACCAATTTCGGTATATTAATATTAAACGTCCTATCCATCGATCGTCTCTCTCCTCGCTAAAAGGATCGTCCAATTTCGATTGAAACGCACTCTATATTTATTTTTGATCGATATATTTACAATTGATAAAGTAGAAAGATAAAAATATGTATACTTTTTGCATTTATTTGCAATCTTAAATCTTAATATTTCTGTAGATATCGATTATCGATTAAGAAAATATAAAAAAGTATAAAGGAGAAGTAAATAAATGATTTTTACAGAAAAAGTGATCTTAATACGATTCCATTGTAACACTTTATGCATTGTCTCCAATACGAAACACGTGTATCCGTGATATTGATTTCCGTTCAAAATTTCCACGTGCTTTCGAGTTTACCTTTTCAAGTTCATCCCGCGCTCTCTGTTTTCGTTTCGCACAAAACCACGTACCAATCAAGCATCCGCCGGAAAGCAAAGTTTCCCAACCCCTTTCTATTCCTGCTCGTTTCGACGAGGGTAGAAAGAAAAAAAAAGAATCGGAATAACGAAGGGCGAGGCTTGGACATTTTTTCGAAAGCGAGCGTACCCTCCTCTGGTCTGTCGATGCATCTCATCCAAGTTACGCGGTCCAGTCGTCCTTTTGTGGAGAAAACCGAAGAGAAACTGAATATCGGCCACCCCCCACCTTCCTCCCAACGCGTACGGCCCTGGCTTCTCTTCTGTATCGATTACAGGGAGGGGAGGAGAGTCGGTCCGTCGCTGTATGCTAACTATACAGAATGCGTCTAGACTATTTTTTATGCTTATCCCAGTTTATAGGAAATAAGGGGAAATAAAGAGAGGCCACACCGACGCATCGATGTCCTCGGGCCAGACCGTCGCTTTTTAGATCTGGACCCGGTTCTCGTCTCCACTCTTCTTTTTCTTCTTCTTCTTCTTCTTTTTCTCTTCGAGGTGGAACCAACTAATCTGGCCTCTCTTCCGTTTGCCTCTTTTACTTATCGATCAATTCTTGCCTGTAGTGAATTCTAGAAGATTAAAAGTGCCTTTCTTTCCCTTTCTGCTTTCGATTTCTATTCGTTTCATATTTGATTTTACTATTTCGCCTATTCGCAATTATATCGAATATGGAATACTTTTGAGATTTAAATAATTGAGGAATAAGAAAAGGATATCCAATAATATAAGTATTGTTGTGCAAAATTATATATAATTGTATAAAAATTACGAATGTACCTTCGACGTTGGTTTCGACACGAAAATCCTCGAATCTTCTCGAACCAAAGCTCACCGCGCTTTGATACACCATCGGAAAATCGCAAAAGGTGAAAAGGGATCGAGGAAGAATCGGCCGAGGAAGGTGGCCGGTTCCGCGTTAAACGCGAATTAACTTTGGGCCGGAAAGGGGCGACAGGTTGACGAATGAAAGTAATTCCACCCTGTGTATACGTAACCCTGGCCATTCCGCACAGATAACAACCCCTTTCTTCCCCCCTGCATCCCCTGCGAATGAATTCGAACGTATTCAAAGCGCAGAGGGTGGACCGTGATCGATATGTAAAATTCACTCTTGCGACCCGGACGCCGATAAATCCAGCCGATGGCCAACCCCGTCGAGGGTGAAAGCAGGTCGCGGGAAGAAGCGTGGTCAAGATTTATGCCAGATCTTGCCTCCTTCGGGCTGATTTACACGAGATTTTCGACGCGATTTCGCGACCACGACGTCAACCAGGAGGGTGACTCTCTCTCTCTCTCTCTCTCTCGTCTTTTCGAGAGGCCCGCCATTATTTCTACCCGATCGAAGCGTTTTCCTCGAACGTTGCAACCGGATTTTATGTGCGCGCTTCCCTTATCGTGAATTGCTTTTTGAAGTTTGTGTAGGGAAAGAGAGATTTATGGGATCGGCTTAAAAGCTTTTATAGTTTTGAATTATCCAGTTTTCCAAGGAAACACGGATACGCGAATAGATGCGTTGTATAACGTTGAAATAACTCGTTTCGTAAATGTAGAATATTGGTATAATAGATTAAAAATTCAAAGACTTAAATCACGAGAAAAATTAGACAATTTTCACAAATTAATTCTCGCATTCGAAAGGCGACGTACGTTCCAAAATGCAAGTTGGTCCAGCTGAAACATGTTTCACTATTTTAATTAAGTTTTTAATTAAAACTAACTCGACGACTTTTAAAGACCGTGTCTCTCCGAGATTTTTCCCTCCTCTCTGCCTTACTTTCTCTCTCTTGGCCGAGAAGAAACACATCCCTCCCTTTTACCATCCCACGATCCGCTCATAAAAAGGATCCGTCTTGGTGGTGGACGAAAGTTCGAAGACCGTTCGCCTGGATCTTTGTTCGCCTGTGCCACCGACATCCACGCAACAACCCCCTCCTCCCCCAATCCTCCGTCTAATTATTTACCCCAGCCGGCTGTGAATCACGCCGACTGTCGGCCGCACGCAACTGATAAATTCTCCTGTCGCGATACACTTAACTTTGCCTCGACCTCGTATTTTCCATCGACTGCTACATCCTTCGGAATTCCGCGAATATCATCGTCCTTCTTTCGATCGATCCCTTTGTCAAAAGGAAATTGGATTTTATCGTTAAAAGATTTAATAGCGATTTTTTGGCGCGATGGAAAAAAATATTTCTTAAAACTTTAAAAGTTCCAATAAGAAAAGTCAATGACTCGAGATCATATCGTGGCAAAAATTCAAATTGCATAATACATCTTTACATCTAATACGTTTGAATCGGTATATAAGTTTCTTTCATTTCACTTTCACGGGAAAGAAAAATTTGACTCGTTATTTTTACCTGTCGCTCGCGATTGACGCAATTATCGGCTCGGTGGATTCCTTTGTTTATTCCCGGTAACGATCCGGCCGGGCTTTTAATTGCTGTTGGAGCGTGGAAACGGTCGCTCGAGATTTCTGCTGGGCGGAGCTCGTTCAATTAAACTTGGAGCATCCTCTCTCGCGCGCCATCACTGTTCGTAATTATAATTAAAGGGAAGAAAATATCTCATTGACCCGGTGTCAACGGCACCCACGAAAGAATCGCCCTCCCTCTCCTTCCCGAGGGACACGCTTAATTACTCGCCCTGTCAGAACCCGAATCGCGCCGACTGTCCACCGCACACCACTAATAAATTTCGTTTCCGCGAAACGTTTCGCTGTGTCCATCGATACTCTTGCCGGATTAAACCTTTTTCCTCTTTTTTACCTCGCGTAATTATTCTCACGATGTGGTGGAGAAAAAGATCTACCTTATCATCTTCTCCCGAAAAGACGATCAGAATATCTTTACAGAATTATAAATGGCAAAAGTCTTTCAGCTGAAAATTGAAAAGCGACAAATTTTTAAATATTCGATTCAAGAATATATCTACCTGTGCACAAGCTACGAATCTCCTATTTACTCTTGCACAAATTATACACGTGTTATCATATTACGCGCGCATCTGATAATTCAACCCCCGTGAATCGTATTTCAATCGCGCCGCCGTATTTCCACCCCGATGGAATAGTTTCTGCAACTTGCTCGAGGGCGGAAGAAAGCGCGTGTCTGTCTAACGAGAAACCGTTGTCACCGTATATCTCGGCGAGGAGGAGAAAAAGTACGGAAGGAGCATCCCCGGCGAGCAGCCCGTGAAAGTGGGTGACGCCACTTTCACCGGTCGGATATCCACGGATATCCGCGTGGGAAAGGGCCGGCGCACCCTCTCGTGATTTCCTGCCCGCCTTTCCTTACGCGGAAAGTCGTAATGCGACGTTGACTACACGACAACCCGATTCGTGGAACACCCTCGCTCTCCCAATTTATTGCCACGGGAAAAACTCTTAGCCGAGGCGAGGCTTAGACTTGGGGCTTGTTGATACACCGCCGATATATATATATCTCCCGTGGATCGCAAACGGGTTATTATTTATATTTTTTTCTTGGGTAACGGCCGTTTTATCGGAACTGCCCGTTTCTTGCGGAGATCTCCTCCGGTTATTTATCGTTAAGCCTCCGTGCAAGGAGGAGGGTATTAATAACGAGGAATCGGGAGATTGATTATCGAGTGGATTGGTACGACGTTCGGGGGGACGTGGAACGATGAGATTCTTGCTCATTGTTCCTTCTCTTCCTTTGTATTGGGTCGGTGCATAGGGGTTGTTGTTAGGGGTGGGCTTGGAAAATACGTAACAAAAATCGTAACTCGATAATAAGTTGGAACGAACGATATACTACTTATTACTCTCGAGAATTTGAGAAGGAGAATGAATACCGATTAAACTCGAAAAATTCCCAACTATCATCGTCGCGTCACGCTCGACCGAACCTCCTCCCTCAAGATGAAAATTCTTCTTAACCGCCTGAAAACTGGCCAAGTGGAGAGCGCGCCGACACTTTGTTCCAATTAAGAAAAAAGTTCCGGGAGAGCCGATCCGTGACTCGATCGAGCGGTGGAAACCGGAGGGCTGATTCCTGGAGGAAGGGAATGGACACATTTTTATCAGTTCCGGCCCATTTCACCGACTCGCCCTTGATTTTTCCTCGATCGCGTATCGATCGACACCGCTGACCGAAATTGCGAAGGGAAGGAAAAGTCGGTTGGAGGACTGGCCACTGGGTTATTATTGTATCACGGAGCAGGGAGTTATTCCGCTCGAAGGAAGATACGCGTTCGAATTTATATACGAAGCTATAATTCAAACTGGCACCCCGAACAGGGCGGCTCGAGATGAGCGTATCTCTGTTCCCGAGGCTGGAGGAGGGAGCCGATCCGAACGAGATCGGTCGGAACAAAAGAGGCGGTTGCGCGCGTTTACCCTCGTTTCTCTGGCGACGAGCGACACGCGGGAATTGATCCAAGACGCGCGTACCACGCGCCGCTGATCCCCCCGGAGATTGAATCCCTCCTCTCGCTTTCCTCCTCCTTGCTTTTTTAATTTTCGCCGTCGGAAACGCGCCGTAGAATTACCCTCGAGGTTAGATTTTCGACAGGAGGAACAAGACTCGCGATTCTTCTTCTTCTTCTTCTCTCGAGGAGAATTCAAGCTATCGGGTTATCTGTTTTAAACTTATTAATATCGATATCCGAGTCTCTAGTATCGGAAGATAGTATAGAAAACGAAAATCGAATGAATTTATCAGCGAGTTGGTGAAAATTGTTGAAAATCGTTGTAAACATTGATTCTTATTATTCTTATTGACATACTACCCTCTCTTTATCTATCGATCACTTCAACTTCGATAATCTTATCGAATCTTTTCTGAATCGTTCTTTCCAGCGCACTTGTCGATAGATAACCCATCTCAAGATCTTTCTTATCGAAGATATTATCGTCTCGAAGATACTCCGTTGAATTTATATATCCGTTTCGTTAAGCATCCCAGTATTTTCTTACGGGCGGAAAAAGGAAGAAAATGAGGGAAGGTTCGTTATAAAATAATAAGAATAACCGGGCGAAGAGAGAGTGTGGTAGGGTGTCGCGTTCGCCGAAAATTGGCAGCGTTCGTTTCGGGTGGAGACAATGGAGAACTCGTAAAAACGTCGTGGGCAAACCACCGAGGGCGTGAGAGCAAAGACAATCTCCCTCCCTTTTACGGGGCCATAAATTAATCCGTGGAGGCGAAAGGGGGCCACCGAAATGTTCTCTGCTCGTAACCCAAGCCGACCTCCTAGGCGGCGGACGGGAACGTTGTACCGAAACGGGAACAAAGGGACTCTGATCACGGGGACCGGAATGTGCTGATTTCGATAAGTCGGCGGAGCGCGGGCTAACCTCCGCTGCGACGATTAAACCTTCGTATAAATTTACCATTACCCCCGTGATGTACGACCCTCCCTTCGTGCGAGTATTTCTTTCTTATATATATTTTTTTTTTTCTTCTCCTCTTCGTAGACCGGGATGAAGGATGAGGAATTCTTTGGAAGAATATTTGTATCGATGTACGGGTGATATATTATGAATTGCGAATATCTTTCAAAATATTTCCAAGTGTTTTATACACTGTTTTCTAAGCGAAGAAGTTGGAAAATCATTATTTTTTGCCAATTTCCTTAATTTCTAGGTGCACGAAAGATTTCACCGAATGCGACGAAAGAATGACAAAAGAATGGTTTCCAAAGAAAGTAAAATAAATAAATAGATAAAAAATTGGACGATTCTATGGAGAAAAATTCCAGAAAAATCGAGAGCGGGCGGTGAACCGAAGAGAGAAAACGGATCTCGAGGATGGCCGGGAACGGAATCGAATCGACGGTTGGCCCGCATAAACAGGGAACGGAAAGAAAGAAAGGACGAAGGGTGGTTGAAAAAAGGAACGGATAAAACGGTATTGACCCAGTGAGGCAAAGGGGACGCGTAAGATGAAGAAGAGCGAAAGAATTCGCTCGAGTTCCCGTTCTCTTTGACTTTCTCCTCCGCAGACCTTCCTCCTCTCCGTGGCGAATTTGCTTCCATGCCGCGTCTCTTATCGCTCGTATCGCTCGTCTCAAAGGGATGCCGATAACAGGGACTTCCATTCCCCGATTCTTCCGCATCGCTTGGTGACCTTGGCGGACCTTGTTTCTCCTTGGCGATAAGTGAAACACAGTTTTTTTTTTTTTTTTTTGACGACCAGTTTGGAGAAAGTTGGACCTTCTCCCTCCTTCCCCCCCCCCTCCCTCGCGGACCTTTTCAATTTCGAACGAATGTTTTTCTAATCTCTCTCCTCTTCCTCGAGGAATTTCGATATTAATCTTTTCGCTCCCCGTGTCTCGCATAAATTTGCATAGCTTCGGGAACAAACTTGAATATTGTTTACGTCGGGACAAATATTTGCAGCCACCCTTTATGAACGTAACCGTTTTCGGGGCCGCGAATCATCCCTCCGACATCAAACGGGGAGAGGAGACCCCTCGAAGGTCGAGAGGGTCCAGGGGGAAACGTTACTACCAAGTAGACAACACCCAACATCTCGTATGTCCGTCACGCGCGCGTTACGAGCCTTTCCGTCTTGTTTACGCTGTCATTTGGCCAACGACCACCGATTTGAATTCGCGCACCAGATCGTACAAGAAACGTTCCGTTCTTGTTCCTCCTCGTATCGCAGGGGAAAAGTGGCACGGCTGGAAATTGGCTGGTTAGAGGGGAGGAAAGAAAGGAGGGACGGGTCTCTCCCTCCTTTAATTCCATTCGATTCGCGAAACGAATCTCTCGAAATTAATTCGATCGTGAGGCAAATCTATCGGATTCGACGAGAGTATTCCTCTGCTCTCACTCGAGATCTTTGCCAATTGGGGGGAGATGAAGTTGTTTCTGAAACTGTACGAGATTCTTAATAGTGGATAGTGGAGGTAATGGAAAGAGAAAAAGAGAGAGAGAGGATGGAGATTAACAATGCGTCGAAGCGTAGCGATTTGGATCGAATTAAGAGAAATGGTGTTTTTTTTTTTAAATAGAAGAGGCGAAAGGAAGTGCTGTTCCCCCATTTGGAAATCGTCGTGAATGGCGAGGGTCCAAAGATTCCTCGGAGGGGCAAAATTCACCAGGGGTCTCCATTCTTCCGTGCTCGAGTTCCGACTGCCGCCTGTCACTCTGGCCGGCTAACTCGGAAAATCAACTTCCGACCTTTGAAACGAGGCCGCTTCTGAATTCAATTTTACGAGCCGGAGGGCTGACAACCGGATGCTCTGCAACTCTATCGTATTATAATCGTTTCCCCTTTCTCCATTTGGAGAGTCAAGTCTCTCTGTTTGCAACGCGCAATTCAAATTCGCCAACTCGAACGATCGAAACAGTCTGAGATTAAAGAAGAATGGAAAATTGCTTTAAAACAGCTTTTAAAAAACGCGCGTCGAAACCGCGTTGATCGATAATCGTGGTATCAAACCGTTGAATCGCGAGCCAGGTTAAACGACGAAACTGCGAGCAGGTTAGTGAACGGCGTTTATATAAGCGGCTCATTTTTGTTTCGCAAATGACTCGTTCCTCTCCCCCGATCCCCCCATATCCGACCTCTAACGTCTCCCTTCCACCCCTCCCCCTGGAATTGATTTTATTTTACGAGCCACCCCACCTTTCGAGCCACGGGGTGGCATTTACCTCGAAACGGGTTCACCAGTACTGGAACGAGACTTGGTTCGAGCTCGCTCGAGGATGGATACGTTCCCCTGTCGTAAAGGTTGCCTCTTGCCTCTCTCTTAGCGATGCTAAATCTACCGTTAACGCTTCCACAACTTTGTAAAAAAAAAAAAAAAAAAGAAGAAAAGTCGACGGCACGACTTTCGTACGACCGAGCTTCGACGACTTTCCTTCGATTTTTTCAGATTTTATCGCAGAAAAGTTGTAAAGTATCGCCTAAAATCGAAATATTAATAAATTCCAGTCGAATCGTATGCCATCGTGATACATCTTCTGCCTCTTCGACTCGAATTGAAAAAAGTTAAATTGCGTTCAAAATTAAATTGTTTGAATTGTGCTCGATCGTTCGCAACAAACAAGGAAACACGACGTTTCGTCCTTTTCGTCGAAGGGCGAAGAGGGTTATTGTTTCGATATATCGAGTTTCGGGTTCATTATATCCCCTTTTCGAAGCGAGGCAGTGTTCGAATCCGATCGTTAACGATGCGCGTCGTTACCGGCACGCAGCTTCTTCCCGGTTCGATGGCACTCGAACCCTGCTCCAGCCTCGCTAACGAACTGCAACTTTTCTCGTTTAACGAAGACGATAGAGAGAGGGAGAGAGATTACTGTAATCTCATCCACAAACCGATCCAGCCCTTGGCTCGCGGATAATTAAGCTTTCGGCTCCGCCCGATGCGTCTTTAATTGTAACACCGCTGCGTCATGAATATGCAAAGCGTCCTTTTTTAAATACCGCCTCCCCGCTTTCGGATCCACTTGGCCAACGGAAGCACCATCGTCGCAGGAAGTCGTTGCACGAATCGACCGGGGATCTCTAAGAAGAAAGGGAAGATAACGTCTGTGCTATCTCTTCTTCTCCTGATTTTTTAATGAATCACGCACTGTCTGCAAACTTTGAAGCCTCGTAAAGATAAAGGCACACTCGAAATATAATAATGTTTTTTTTACTAATCCTAAAAGATTGGATAGAACAAGGTATATACGCCATATAAATCCATATCTGTATTCGTATAAGATAGAGAATAGAAAAAGCAAAAAAAAAAAAAAAAATTGCACTCGATGCTTCCAGGCATATGACCGGCAATAATATTTCAGGAACAAAAGGAGAGAAAGTTTGCTCGATATCAAGTTTCTCTTAATCGCAGATAACAAGGAAATAATAATAATAAAAAGAGCAGAAAGTAGTACTCGAAAGAAAGTAAGAGCGTCCCAACCATCCTGTCTCTAAGTCTCCCTAATCCCTAGAAAAGAGACGGCCGGAAAAAGGTTCAGAATTCAGCAGTTTCCTCCTTTTCACCCTCTTTGGGTTTCCCGGTGATCTCGAGTCACTTTTATCTTCTGCTCGAACATCGTCTAATGAATCCTCGTAGAGACAATACCTTTTTTCTTTCTTTTTTTTTTTTTTAGAACAGCCAGATATATTGCGCGCCATGATAATTTTATTAAATTTCTTCTTACTCGCAGATTCGAAGAAAGACTTTTTCTTCTTCGTGTGAGAAAGATAAAAAAAAAAGAAAAGAGAATATTCGTCGAAAGCATTGAACGCGCTAATTTTACAGCAAACGCTTTAAAAAACAAAAAGCAACGGAGTTGCACTTTGAAGGAAGAACGGGTTAGGAATTCGATCAGAAGTGACTCTTAAGTAAGCCAGGGCTCGATGACGAACCGGAATACCATCCGCTATTTCATCTCTTGAAATAGTAGATCGTGACGCCATCGCCGAGGATCTCGCGGAATGTGCGCGTATTGGATTCGTAAAGAAAAATAGAAGTTCTTTCTCGAGGGTGGAATGCGGAGAGGGTTCGAAGGAATCGGTATTGTTTTCGGAGAGAATTAAAATTGATGACTCGAAGGGAGAAATATATCTTTGCGGAGAAAAAAGAAAAGATCGATTTCAAATCGATCAACTCTGTTTGAAACGTTGGAAAATTCGAAGGGTTGGAAGAACTCTGGAGAAATGGTTAGGGTCGGTGGTGAAGTAGAGTGGATTAAAGGGATTACCGGTCGAAATTTTCTTACGTCTTTCTTACGTTTACTTTTTCACCCTCGAGAAGACGTATCTCGCACGTCCGCGCGCCAAGAGGCCGATTAATTAGTCGAAAAGGCTCCGGTGGAAGAAGCTGACAAATACGAGGGCGAGACAGTCACGCCCTGCTATGATTTGTCTCGCGCTTTCCACAATTTTGCCGAATTAATGGCCACACCTGTACAAGCGAAGATCTCCTCCTCCCTCGAGGGAGACGAGACCCGCTCCTTCTTCCTCCGGAATAAATCACCGCCATTCCCAACGCTCTTCGTTCCTCCGTCCTCTCCTCTCCTCTTCTTCCGGAAATCGGCCGCTGTCCCGCGGAAAACGAGTAAATATTCAGCGCGTCTGCGTGTGTAACATCTACGATAAAGTTCGGCCTCGGCTCTATTTATTATTCATGGAGGGGATGGAAGAAGCCGGTTTTCGAGGGCGGCCAGTTATATACTCGCGGTCGAATTAAAAAAGTTTCCCTTTAATTAACAGTCGGTGTCGGTTTCGAGCGCATTCGGGAATTGTTGGGCGCGTCGCTGGATCCAAATTTCCTTCCTTCCGGCCTGCTAATTTTTTCAAGGAATCCCGCTTTTAATTAGATCGGCCCACCGGCGGGGATATTAATTACCGAATAAACAGGGAGGGGAAGGAGCATCGCTCAAGTGACTCGTAATTGTAATTGAATTCCTCGATCGAGGCAATGCACCATTAATTCTCCCTTGGACAGATTAATGGTTTCGCAAGATTCTTTTCTTCTCTTTTCTTTTGATACGTTCGCGGAATTCTGTTTCCAATTCTGTTTTGAATTTCATCCGATAAGTGGTATTTTTCGAGGATGGGAAAAATTTCTTGGATCCTTACGCCGCGTGTTTTATGCCGAACGCGTTGGATGCGTGGGATCGAGAAAATTGCGCGGGGACGTTGAACAGAAAATGGAATCAAATATCTGCATAGACGGAGGCAGCGTTTAGCCCGCGAGTGGAGGAGAACAAAGGGCGAGATGCGTCGGGTGGCGTCATAAACATGCAATAACTGCTTACCTCGGCCTCGAGGGCTTTCATAAAAACTAATTCTCCCGTTTAATTTCGCCGCTTTATATCACGACGTCGCCTCTTATTACGCCGCGTATCAGCTTCCACAACCCCGCTTTCCTTTTCCTTCCCCCTACCTTGAGAATACAATCATCCACGACGTGGAACAAGAAACTTGACTTATCGCATAAATTATAACCGCCGACGTGAAGCCGTAAACGTGTAAATTAAGCTTTCCACTGCCGAACTCTATATAATTACACAACGGCGAGAATACGAATAGAACAATTATTATCATCTCTCGCTGCAAAACGCAAATTAAAGATTTTTCTCTAATTTACATCCTCGCTTTTATTTCGAAATATTTTTTTACAAATTTCAAAATGATATCGATAACGAAGAAAACGGTCGCCTCCATTCGATCGATAAGCAGAGAAAATTTCATTTTTTACAAAGGATTCAATAATCCCTGTTGTTCGCATCGGCTCCACCGATGTTTGTCACCTGGTTTATCGTCCCTGGTGAACAGACGTTCGCTATATGAGTTACTCCCGACCCGTGGAAAAAACTTAATAAAAATAACGATATTGCGAGAAAGAAGGAAGGGTCTGGTCGCGTCCAGGCTGTGGCAATTACCTTCATCCCCCGTGGCGGTCTGGTAAATATAACGGGTGATGCGAGAAGACGTGGACGGCCAGATATATCGTGGCAGATATTGGGCCACGAGATGTTTCCCACGCCCTCTCCAAGATCCGTGTCCACCGCTCGTTACGCGATATATCGTCGAACGATCCGTGTCGATTCTTATAAGCGGTCCAGATGGGGGGGGGGGGGGGGATCGAAGGATTATGCGACGAATTTACTTCCACCCTCCGGAGAATTCTCGGAATATCGGCGCTGTTAATTAAAGGATTACGTTATACGTCTCGTTATTACGGGAACGAATATTTCGAATACTTTGCCAGATAGTTGTTGTTCTTTTTTCTCTTTCCTTTTTTTTTCTTTGCCTTCGAACAACCCTACATTCCGAACGCGGAGGAAAAGTATGGCGGGACGATGGTGAATTTTATTCTTAGGTTTAATCTGTAACGAAATGTGTGACATAGAGGTTGTTTCGTGAAACTCATTGACGTGTTCGGATCTAGATTTCTGTAGACAACTTTTAATAAAGTTGATCCCCTTCGAACGAATCTTGAGCGATAGGATTTACGTGACTTTTTTGAAATATTCTCGCGACAACCCCGATAACCTTCAAACGGTTTCACACGCGAATAACTTGACCACAGTATCCCTCTAAATTTTTAAATACACTTTATAACAGTTTGAAGTACCTTTAAATGACGTTATATGGCTATAACCCGATGTATTTTTCATACGTTTCTTTTTAGCTGATTTCCAGGGGGAGAAATATTTGGCCAGGGCCAAACTGCGGGCCAAAATTTCCAACGTGCGAGATCGATACCGAAATTCTTTTCTATTCTCCAAAAAAAAAAAAAAAGAAAGAAAAAAGAAAGAAAAATATATATAAATTAAACAATTTGCGGAACGCAGAGTGGCCGAAAATTGTCTCTCTCAGGTAGCGAAAGAAAAAAAGAGAAACGTAGCTGTGATCTTTCGATCGATACCGAGTTCTCCGTGAAAAAGATAATCGAATCGGTTCCCTGGAGGGCCTGTTAAACCGATTGTCGGCCCATGCATCCCCCTCGTGGACGGGACCGGAAGCGTAGATAATCACCGGTGTTCGCCACCAGTAATTTTCGGCCGGAGGAATTTACGGTAGCGATAAATCGAGCAATTATCGCGATAAAACGCCGCGGGGAACGAGGCCGGCGCGAAATACCACGGGGAAAAAAGACCGCGTCGAGGTTGAATATAGTAGAGGTGAAGGGAGCCGAGAAATAAGAGGGTGCAATGGAACGGAGAACGGAAAAAAGGAAAAAATATATGATGGTATTATCGCGCGAGATAAAACAGGAGTGGACCATATTGGAGCTAATTATCTGGAAGTCGGTCAAGGGTCGGTCACGGCGAGGTTCAGATAAACATCTCGAGATCTAAACATCCATCGGCTGATCGATGGAAAAGGCTAAGTCCTAAGGGGAACGAGCGTCGAGAGGATGTTGGTTAACGTTAGAAATGATCGTATTTTAGAATCGCGCAAAGATGGCGGACAAACATTTGCGGATATTCGGGATAAAGGTAAGCTGCGTCTCGTTTCCGCGTGTAATTCGTGGATTTATGGGGGATGACCATCGGCGAGGACGAAAGGATGCCATGTTTCCAAGATGCTGAAAGTTAAATCGATTTTAAGATTATTTAAAAAATTTACAGATTCTTTTACAAAATTTATATCGGTTTTTATTCGTTCCGAGAGAAGCGAAAAATGATTATTTCGTAGCCAATTGGTTCCATTGATAAATGATGCGTCTGAAAGCGAGCAATCAGTCAAGTATGTACTGCAGCATTGTATAGAATCGAATATTTATTCCACAGATTCATCGAAAGTACGCGATTTCCATATAAATAGATCGTAAAAATAGAATTTTAAATTCGCGATGAATCGTGTCATTTCGGTCGTAATCGCGGGCGCATCGTGTCGAATAATCGATAACAGAAATACACGCGCCGCGTCTCTCCAATCGCTAATAAAAAATCGTATTCGTGGAACGAATTCAGTCTGCGGTTTCATCGAACGTCGATTAATATCTGGTGCGATTTTCA
Source organism: Apis florea (assembly GCF_048593485.1). Lineage (NCBI taxonomy): Eukaryota > Metazoa > Arthropoda > Insecta > Hymenoptera > Apidae > Apis > Apis florea. The sequence goes on along the minus strand of NW_028256549.1, from coordinate 3,861,667 downwards.
TTAGCGGCGCGGACGATTTTTCGAATCGGGTAGGAAATCGGTTTCGTTTATCGCGGATCCATCTCTCTCTCTCTCTCTCGACCGAGCGATTAAATATCACGAATCGCGCGCGTTTTCCTTGAACACGCGGTTCCAATTTTGAACAGGAATTTTACGGTCGCGAGTACTTTTCTTTTTCCGCGCGGTCTAAAACCGCTCCTGCTCTCCGACGGACAAAGAATCGTATTTTTAACCAGCCAGCCCCGTTGGGCTGCACCTTCTGGCCAAGAAATTTTCTCGCTCGCGCGAGAGAAACGTTCGAGATTTAATTTCATCCTCCTTGCGTGACATTTAATAACAAGAATTTCACCGTTTTCTTAATTAATTTCCACCTTTCGCAAGACAAGTAACGGCAAGAATTATCACTAATAATTTAATCTCTCGTGTGATACAATATAGTGATGGTGATATAATATGATTCTAAACGCACGAAGGAGTTAAAACAGTTAAGGATGCAAAATTTATGAAGAAAAAGAAAAAAGGTTTTAAGTTACGTGCAAATAAATCAAACAATTCAATTAGGGAGTATTAACGAGAGAAGGGGAGAAAAAGTCGAATTAATTTCAAAAGAGAGAGAGAGAGAGAGAGAGAGTTGGAAATAAGCGGGACGAGATTACAAATCACTCGAGAAACAACGAAACTTTCGACCAGAAATTGCTCGGCAAGAGCTATCGTAAATTCATTTCGAGCGTGCCGCGTAATTTCGCCTCCCCATCCCCGCCCCTACTCTAAATATTTTTCCGCCTCTCCACGCTCCAAAGCCGGAAATTTAAAAGCTCGAGCCACGCGCGCGCCGGCTAATTGTCAGGCTCGATGATCCGCTTTCCTGCCTCCACCCGATAATCCAATTTCACGATTACGCCATCGATGCGTCGTGCGCGCCTCGTACACGCGTATACGAATACGCCGAATTTTACGCCGTAATCGTAACGAAACGAAGGGCGGCGTTACGATTATCGAGTCGGACACGCTCCGTTGAAACGGCGAAATTCTAGTTGGAAATCGTTGGGATGCTTGCTCCGGTCGAATTGCAAGGAAACGAGTGTCAAAGAAGGTAACTAGCGAAGGGAAAGTTTGTGGAAAACAGGCTATCCGAAACTGGAGGGAAGGTAAGGGATCGGGCTACAAAGGGAAGATTGTTCGGAAGAGGAGGTGAAAGTACGCGTGGCAATCGAGGAATACGAGCGTTCGAAACTTGGGAGGAAACTTGGAGGGGGGCGGAAAGGATTAGGCGAAAAGTTTTCGTTGCGCCGATTGAAAAAGTTGAAAGTCGGGGAACAACAATTAAACGGAAAGTTGGGGGGTCCATTTGTCCGGTTTCGAATCCGCTTGCGAACTTTTCGCCTCGGAATATCGAAAGTCCCCGGTAAATAAACGATGGACGACGCGGTGGAAAGGTTCGTACGAAGTCGACGGTATCCCTCTTTTTTCACAAAGAAGGCCACTATTTTTCAAAGTTGGCCGACTACGGTGGAAACTCCAACGGTTTCGAGGCGCGCCGTCTTCCGCTTTTCGTTTTTTCTTCGCGCTACACTTCCGCGGACAATACGCGGAAACAAAGTGAAAGAGAAAGAGGGCGAGTTGTAGACGCGATTCTCAAGTTCGAATCCCAGTTTCCGCTAGTTGAGAAGTTGAAAAAGGAGAGAAGACACATTTACGCATATATTTATCGTTTCGGAATATTTGGGGTGGAAACAATTTGAACTTAGACGGCCTCGCGATCCCATTTTTTCTTTACTCGATGATGGAATCACAGACGTCGTAACAAAAATTGGAACGTATTATCAGAGGCGAGGATATTGGAATAATCGAGAGGAGGAGCTAGGTCGGACAATGTCGAAGGGGGCTGTCCGATGGACCGCGCACGGAAACGCAGTTGACAGGACGACGTTTCTGCCAGGATAACCTAATTTGCCTCCCTTTCGTCGAGGGTCGTAGATCGATGAGTCCGACATGTTTTCACGTCCCCTAGCTCGCTCGACCGCGACGGGACGCGGATCCGCGGATCCGCATCCTCACTCAACAACCGTGGAAGGTTGATCTCGAAGTAAAAATCACGGGGAGAGAGTGGAATTGGAAAAACTCGTTGAAAATCGAAAAATGCGTGATCGTAGAAAAATAGATCGAGACGAGAGAGGTATCCTATCGACGATTAATTTGCACGATGATATGATTATACGAGCATGGAATCGTATAGCTCGTTCGAAACGAAGGGAGAATCATCGGCCGATTAACATGGAAGTTGGTTCGAAGCAAGAAGGAGACACGCGTTTGTATTTCTGCGATAAATAAAAACGACGTTCCGATTCTGCTCGAAGTCTCGCGCTTAAAGAAAGCCAGGCGATTTATCCTTTTCATTTGTGGACAGGTCAGGTTGGAAATCTCGGTATCGTGGAGCGTTTCGTTCCCGAAAGAATCTCGATCTCGGGTGGGATGAGAGTGAGCGGTGGTCGGCGACCTTTCCACGTTTCTCGGGGATGCAGAGGCAAAAAAGTCCTGGGCTGGCCAAGGGCGAGCTGACAAATGGATGGGATTTAAGCGACGCAACTGGGGAGAGAGAGCGTTTTTCATCGGAAGAGAGAGGGTGGTCGACTCTCCGCGCTTTAAGTAATTGCATCCCAGAGAGGCATGGGGCAGAACGAACGTCGTCGTCGAATTTCTCGCGCGGCGTGGAAATTCTTATCGATGACTTTCATAAACGTACGAACGTCGGTCGTTCGATGTTGGTCGGGGATGTTGGGAAAGGAGGAGAAGAGAGGACATGGTGGAGGAAGTTGTGCTCGGTCAGGAGTCGTGGAAAAAGACACGTAAGGAGGGTGGTGGCCTTTCTTGCGGCCCACTCCCCTGGCGAGACCATTAGGAAGACACGAGAAAAATAATGATGGAACGTGGTCGTTTTCCATTTCTCTCCCGATTCGCTCTCTCTTTCTCTCTGCTTGTTGGATTTTGTGTTTAACGAGGAGATTTCACGAGGAGGCGTCGATACCAGTTTTCACGATGCTTTTATGATTTTTCTTTTCCGATAAATGATAAATTGCACCGTGTACACCTTCGTTTTCAACGTGTGTGTGTGTGGGTACACGTTGTATCGAAGTGTATATCTTTAAAATTAATTTGAAAAAATTAAATAATTTGGCTCCTCGACTGACTTTCTCCTGTTAAAAAGCACCGAAAAGAAGATATCTCGACGCAATTCTGGAAACCACTTCACAAAATCAATTTTAAAATTATTATGAAAGCGATCATAATTCAATAATAATGCATGCCATTCTATCATCAGATCCCGTATTATTGGTAAAAATCGAGGGATCGCTTAAAAGATTTTCAAAAAATATTTACGATCTCGACATCTCTCTCTCTTTCTCTCTCTCTCTCTCGAAAATTCGCGCCAGCAAAGAAACCGAATGGAATCGGCCACGAATAATCCCTAATAATTCCAAGTGATTTACCTTCGATGATATTTGTAGCACGCTCGATTCACCGCGAAATTGTTATCTCACGGTGCGCGTCTGGCTTCGTCACAGAGACGCGGAGCCACCTCGAGCGGAAGACGAAGACGAAACGTTTCGACCACGGACCGTGACTGACCCTTCGCCATGGTGGATCCATTAGGCGAGACACGACATGGGGAAAATAACGACAGCCCGATCTCGTCGGTTTCCGTACCCGCAAAAGCTGAGTGGGAAATTTCTTAACGACCCTGCATTTCGAACAGAAAGAGAAACAGAGAGAGAGAGAGAATATGGCTCGAGGCAATGCGAATTTTTTATAAGGGGCTTCGTTAATTTCACGCGTGAAACTTCTCACTGAGGAAATTATTAACGATCTAAGTGTGTTTATGCATCGTGAGTTTCGCATTTTTCAAATTAAATTTTACGCGATGAGTTTCACTCTGCCTTGATCGTCGCCTTTCATAAGTTCCAATGGAACACGAAATAACCTCGAAACCATTGAATCTTCTATTTTTTTAATCGATAATAAATTTTCAGGTAGATTCTTCTTGGCTTTTTTACGAGGTCGAGGTTATCGTAGGGTTAAATAATATTGCGCGCTGCACTAACACCATCGCTCATTCCCGAAACGAGCAATGAAAGGATCCGCCTCCCCTCGATCCTCCCACGATTATTCCAAAGGCTTTACTCGCAATATGAGACCGCTATCTCCGCGGAAAGAAGGCACAGGGGGACCGTTTCACCGTTTTAACGACGATACTCCGAGCTGGTATTATCTCTTCTATTTATTTCTCTCATTACCATCGTAAACTATTCAAATACCCGTCCGGTTTTAACTCGACCCACCGTATTAAATATCGCAATTTGAGCATCCTGACAATTGTTGCAACGATGGGAAGAAAACCGCAAGAAAGAATCTCCTTCGAAAAACCAGAATTTTCGAGTGACTCGGGTGCTTCAAACTCTCCTCCACAACGGTTAACAACGGTCTCCAACCTCGGACGGGGTTGAAGGAGGATCGAGGAAATACCGGAAATAATTATTTAACCGCGTGCACTCGGACCCTCGAAAAAGCTAGAGGGCCGAATCGCAACGTTCAAAAAGGGTTGGTGAGCGTGAAACACGCGTATTTTTCGCCAACCGCGAAAATTAGCAAGTTTCATTGGCGTGTTTTCGCGCGAGCGAGCGGCCAGCCTCGGCGGCCGAGAGATGAAAGAAGAGCGCGTTTAAAACGCATCCGATGCTTCCTCGTTTTTCCTTTCAACCGCCCCCGTCTAATTAATTAAATGTAAACCCAAACCTCGCCGTCCCTCCCTCCGTTCCTCCATCGTCACACCGCCTTCATTCGGGATTCGAGACAGGGTTTGAAAATTCCCGAGTCACTTATTCGCGTTTACCTTTAAGCGTGGCGTCTTCGACGCAGACGGTTAATTGGCCTTCTACCCCCTTCTTCTTTCCACCGCTGAACGATTCCGCTTCATCGTTCAACGTTCTTTCCCGTTAATTAGCGGAGCCCTCTTTCTTCTTCTTTTCTTTTTTTTTTTTCTTCATAATTAATATCTCTGAAAGAATCATCACACTCGATATACGCAACTTTAACCGGGAAATATTTATAACGAGATGTTTCACGACAGTTTTGAGGAAATATCCAAGAGGATTCGCTCGAATATTAAGAAATTGGGGAGAGGTAGGTGGATTCTAAAAGAAAATTGAAAAGAAAAAGAGAAGAATTGCTCGCGTGGAAATTCACGTGGATCGTTGGAACGGCGAGTCGCCTTTAATAAAAGCTTTAATAACAACGTGAAGCTAAGCCCGTATCATCCAGCGGCCTGCTATCCTGCCTCGGGCCAAAAAATTATACATTCGAGGTGCACGCGCCAGCTTGACCGCTTTATCTCCACCCGCAGCGGCCAATTACTTACCCTGGCGCGCCTCCAGACTTTATCCCGGACTCGTAAAGCTCGGGCATCGGTGGCATCTCTTAATCCCATAAAAGGGTGAATCGCGAGTTATTGCAGGAGACAAGTTTTGGGCCGCGCCTCGAGGCCGCGTTCTCGAAGCGGGGGTAACAAAACGTGGAATCAGCCGCTCATTATCATAAACGCGTACCAAACCAACCGTTGCTCGAGCAACCCAGCGACTGTTGGCCAGATCCGAGTTTTTGGAACGAGGCCAGTCGGTGTTATTAGGTTATTTTGGAAAGCGAGTGGAGCTTTGGTGAGGAAAGCGGAGGAGGTGGAGGACACGAGGTGTGGTTGGATCGGCAGGGAGGATTTTTCGGGGTGAATTTGAAACGACGAGATTTGGGGCTGGAATCTTGGTGTATCTTTTTTTCATACGGTCTGGTGAATTGATGGCCGGTTTGCGGGTCAGTTTCAACGGGAGAGAATTTGATACGAACGTTGCCGGAATTCATCTTCGGGCAAGATCATCTTTGGAATCGAGAATATCGAGGTTCGAATTCGCTTCCAGTGAAGTGAAAAAGAATTCAGGGAATTGGATATTATTTTTTGAAATTGTACGGAAATTGAAACAAGCGAAAATCGTGAGACGTTCTGTTCGCTCTCTGTAATACTATTTGTTACGTGTCCGAGTAAAGGAGAGACGTATATGTTTTTAAATTAACGTTTTCGCCTTGAGAAAGTTACTTTTTACGTGTGGTGTCGCTCGAATTTCCGGTCACATCGTGAACCAACGACTCGTTCTCGCGGCAATCTTGGCCGTTAAAGCGTAACTCGGTCATTAAACGGGCCTCGTTCGTCGACTCGTCGCCACGCCATCAAACCAAACCGTTCTCTCCCTCTCTCTCTCTCTCTTCCCTTCTGGTTTAAACGCGCCATAAAACCATCCCCGAAAACGATCCTTCCACGCTTCCTTTTCCTCGGTTCCTACGATCGTTGACCTTAATTGACCTATTCCAAGAAGGAATCCAAGGAGGGGGGAGAGCACGAGACGACTCGTCCCATCGAGCTTTTGATTTTTCACAAAATCATAGTCCCTTCGGGGGCCACGTAATTGAATGTTTAATGAGAGGAGATTTTTGAACTTCGTGAATCAGGTTGATATCAGGTTATAACGAGGGAGATACCAAACTTGTTAATTAGCTATTTAATTTTTCAGATTACTCGGCCCAACTTTTTGATAAAAAGCTTCTTTAATATGAATAACTCTTTATTCCTTAATATCCTCTCTCTCTCTCTCTCTTTTTATACAAGATGTAATTTCGTAAATAGATACTTAAACTTTATCGCATCTCCCTTCCTCCTTCTCCTTTATTTCCATTTAATTTTTTTTTTTTTACTACAGAGCAAAATATGTTCCAGAAAAATACAATTATCCAACTTTATTATTCGATTCAATTTTTCAAATATACTTTCCATCTTTATACAAATTTCATCCCCTATTTTCGAAGCGCGTATACCACTCGATCTTCGTTAACTCCCTCGTAAAAGAAGAAGGTCCGCGTCGACGAAATCAACGTCAATTTTTGGTCACGAAAGGTATCGTTCCCGGTTAAGAGATTGGCACCGCTGTCATCTTCGATCTTTCGGCCCGAAACAGAAATATATATATATATAGAGAGAGACGGGAGAGAGAGCTCGCGTGTCTCACAGAAGCTAAGATTTCTCTCCCTGTGCGGGAAAGGAAACCTCTCTCTCTCTCTCTTTCTCTCTCTCTCTCCCGTCCGACTAAATACCTTGGAGAAACGAAATTTTCCGTAATTAGAGAGGAAACCGGCCCCTTTGATCTACCCTCCGTTACCGTGGAGCACCGCGAACGAGCAAAGAGATTGGCCTTGCCGCCGATCGATCCAAATAATTGCACGGCCTCCCGAAATTTCCATAACGTGATGGAGAACGGCTGCCTTGCTTTTCCTGTTTCGCCTCGCAATTTGCCACAAATTTCACGTGCAACACCAAAGTATCACCGATAAATGTTTCTCGTTAACTCATCGATCAAGTTGCGTTTAAGTTACCTTTTTTTTCTCGCCATTATCGAATTTTTTGTTTTCGAATTTCGTCGTCGACAGAGAGAAGATTCTGGTCTGAGATATCGCGGAGATATTATCGATTAATAAAGTAGCGCGTGCTTCTGTTGTAATCGTTTGATCGCGTATATTGCCTCGATCTTGGTCTCGTGTATATTCGAGCTTTAGTTCGATATACAGATTTGTATTCGAACGATCTTCCTTGCTAATAAACTCTCATTAAATCGCAATCCGGGGATATCAACGCCGTTATATTCGTCCATGAAAACATCGTTCCGCCTCGAACTGCTCCTTCGCTTGTTCAAAGTCTGAAAACTCTCGGCCAATTCCAACCCGAGTTCCAATTCTCCAAGACCAGTACTCTCGGCGAATAGATTTCTGCGAGTCTCCCCTCTCTCCCCCTTATCCTTTCCAGGGAGGAGTAATTAGAGAGAAAAGTGGGGGGATTCGAGTTCGATTCCACCCGGCGGCTAAAGTTGCGGCGAGAAAAAGTAAACTTTTAATTTATTTAAAACCCCCGTAAGAGGGTGGTGAGAAGAGGGAGGATGGGTCGTCGCGCGCTCTAATGAATTCTTATTCGATCCGTGGAATTAAAGAGGTCGCGGGGTGGTGAAAATCCAGGGAGGATGCAACTCGGTGGTGGTGAAAAATTCGTGGGTAAGCTGAGGGGGAGGGAGGGAAGAGATCACGAGGGTGGATATCGTGTATTAGAAGTTACGTTTATCACGGTGCGGTGCGCGCAGTTTTCGAGACTATAAGTTCACCCTTGTACACCCTTCTTTCGCCACCCTCCTCTTCTGCCCCCCTCCCCTCTTCTTTACGATCATCCTGCCCGCCGATCGATCCGCGATACAACCCTCGACCACGTGGATTAACTTTCGTGGAAAACGCCACGCGATCCAATCTCGATAATTACGTCTTAATCCTCGCGACAATGGCCAAACTTATCAGACGGATTGTTTATTAAATTTCCAGTCGTGAAATTTCGAATGTTTAAAATCTCGAAAGAGGAGGTGCAACAGAATCGAACGAAGCGATTAAACGCGAGCCAGAAAGGTGATCGAACTTATCAGACGTTAATTTATTAAATTCCGAATATTTCAATCTTTTCTTCTAAAACGGGATATATAACAGAATCGAACGAAGCGATTGAAGATGATCAACGTATTTCGTAAACGTCGTTACGAAAACAAATCGAGGAGTCGCATCACGATTTTTACTCATCACCCCGAAACAATCGATCCTCGTGATAGAAACTGAGGGCGACAGATTGAAGGAAAACATACCTTCTCGCGTTCCATGATTCGTACACATGGAGAATCCTGTTACCCCCTTGCAAGCTTTTTAGCCTGATAATTGGCTTCGATTCGTACGTCCACCAACTTTCCTTCCTCCGGTGTGGACAAATATTTTCTTCTGATATCTCGAGGACGGGTGTTCCTTTGAGGAGCGAGGAAATTCAGTAGAAACGGGCGGGAATCGTCAGACATCGACGTTGGCAACGTTACTAGTATTAGCTCACACGAACGACAGCTTCAAAATATCAAAAGTACAGACGTGTATTTTTTTCTCCCTCGCGATCCCTTAATTTTCGAGCTAATTCATGATGAAAAGTCGTCCACTGTTAAATAATTAAACTTATCGGCAGAATTTCAAATTGATTCATTAATTTTTATTTCAAGTTAGAGATGTTTTTTCTTTTTTTTTTGATATTTATCAAAAAAATTTAGAAGAAAATAATTACATACAAATATACATAAGTAAAATCGCAAATAAAGAGAATGCGTAGAATCAAAGAAAAGAAAAAGAAATCACATTTAAAAACGAAAAGTTTCAGAACATTCTGAAGAATATAGTGGTGGTACGCCGGACAGCGGCATTGGTTTTGCATTGGTACGATCCAATTTTATTGCCATAATATTTTCTGCAATGCAAAGAAACAAATTCGTTATCGTTTTTTTTTTTTTCGGCAAAAATATGTAGTTAACGAGAGAAATAACGAGAGATACTTTTGTATCACGTAAATATATACATATATTTAATTTAAAGAGAAAAAAAGAAAAAACATTTATCGCATCAGACACGGTACAATATGGAAAAAAACGATCGATGGCAAGATCGTGGAGGCTATCACCTGTTCCGTGCCTGACTCATCGTCTTTAATAGCCGCCCTTTTTTTAAGGAACATGTCCTCGTTCGTGACTTCCGCGATCCAACTGCTGTAGAAATAGACATCTGTGTAAACACCGGGGGTACGTGGACGAGCGCAACCGTCTCCACCGGAAACTATACCGGTTAGCTCGCCGTTGCACATCATACCGCCTCCAGAATCGCCCTGGGAATCGAAAAAAATCAAAATCGTTATCGTTTATAATTTTCGAAAGAAATTATTCTTCAAATTAAACTCTTCGACGATGAGTCCACGATTTCTACGGGGATTCGATGAAAGAAAAAAAAAAAAAGAAATTCTTTCGCGTTTCGGATGATTCCGAATCCGTCTTTGGATCTATTATTCGAGCAAAGTAAACTTTGATACAATCTCGTTAAATTTTTCTCTTTTCTTTCTGTTCGAGAAAGAATTGAGTTTAACTTTTTAACGAAAAGTTTTCGCAAAAGTTACTTGGCAAGCGTCTTTTTGACCCTCCATGTATCCAGCGCAAATCATCCCTGGCGGGAAATCTGTTACGTTTTCCAAAAGTTTCTTGCATAAGTCACGGTTCATCAACGGTAAATCCACGTACATAAGATCCTCGCTCGTCACGGGGTAATTCTGGAAAGAAAAACGATGATAAAGTTTAAATAAAAAATAATAAGGAAATAATAATAAAGAGAGGAATAATTAAGAAGGATGATAGAAGCCAATAGAATTTTTACTTCGCTTGGATAACCCCATCCTGCCACTTGACAGATCGTCTCTGGAATAGCAGTGTGATCCGGCAGAGGGACTATGTTCACTTCGGGTGTCAATCTGAACGCTATTTTGAGCTGGAAAAACGGACATTTCCGTAAAAAGTGAGAAAGTTTGGAGGATTAATTGATTTGCAAACGATCGTACAGCAAGGATAGTCAAGTCATTCTCTAACGTGACGCTATTGAAATTAGGATGAACATGGATCTTTTCCACCCCTCTTCTCTGACCAGTCGCGGTTGGCTGCCAGAGTCGAAGTTCACCGGCGACTATCGTGATCATCCAGGGTTGTATTTGTACACCTCTGCGCGAAAACAATGAATTTGACAATTTGATAATCGATACTCTTATCGTGAAAATTTTCTCTATCCTTTTTTGATGTAATATTCGTTAGACTCACTGGTCGAACATGCAATGGGCCGCTGTGAGAACGTATTTTTCGTGTATCAAGGATCCTCCGCAAAAGTGTACAGAGCTGTGAGTTTCTCTCAAAGATACCTACGTTATAATTCAAGAGAAAATGACGATAGATTTTTTTTCTTCTTGAAGAAATATCTAATCGATTATGTGTAATCACAATGGATTGATAAAGAAAAAAAAAATATATGTTTTATATATATATATAAAACCAACAATAACGTATCGAGGAAGTAGAACACTCGAGAAACGAAAATATTTCTACAACACGCGTACCTGATAAGGAAATTGTCTCAAAGTTGCTTTTGACCCGTTAACTATACGACCAAGCAGATCGTAAATCGTCCATTCTATTTCTGGATTCGGATTCGATCTAATCTCTGGATCAATCGATTTTGTATCGATGTCTATAAATAATTTCAATAAAAAATAGATAATATGATCATTTTACATTCGTATATTTTGCACGTCGATATAATTTATTGATAAAAAAAAATTGAGCAAGAAATGAGAATAATGAGATTATCAGATATTTATCAAAACTGTTGAATATTTCCACTTACCAATCGTCAAATAAACTGTGACAAACAAGAATCCTAAAACGAAAGAAGTTAACGGCATCTTCCTTTCGTAAACTAATCGTTTTGGTATCAATTCTTTCGTAATATATTCTATTTTCATTTTCACCACCAAAAAAGAGATCCTCTTCCAACGATTGTTCTTTACTAAATGATACGATTAGAAATACAAAGCATTATCAGGTATTATCTCTATTATCAGGCGATATCTTTTATCTATAAAATAACGAGTGAAATTGTTGAAGAGATTATTTAATTACATTAAAATTATTGAAGAAAGGAATCTTCGTAGGAATTATAATATTCGAGTACAATTATTTTTCACGTGTACAAAAGTAATCGTTATGAAATTTGCGCTCGTCCATTTCGTCCATTAAACCTCGAAACTGAAATAATCGTGTCCAGATAATGATCAAATCTAGTAACAGCTACTCCCTACTTGATTTTTATCTTGATTTATTTAGAAATCGAAAGTGTCTTAACGATTGTATTATGAATCGAATCGTAGACTTGCTTGATAACGATAATCAATGTTAAATCAAAAAAAAAAAAAAGTTGCACATTGATCTTCTATCATCGGTTATCGACGATAATTCATTTCGTGGAAAACCTCACCTCATAGACAACAAATAATAATTATCCGATAAACGAAACAACAACAACGATCGATTCGACACCTGTGCATTAGCCTAGCCTGTTATTATGTACACGTTGATAAACGATCCTAAATCAAAGGATTCCGCGTCATTGATTTTTTAATCAATTTGGCCAACAACAAATCTTGTTTCCAACGAGGGTTTCGCGATGAATCAAAAAACTCATCCGGATATATGGATAAGATCGAGGAGAACAGGTGGTTAACCGTACGTGTAAGTAGAAGAAACCTAATTTTTGAATATCGATCGTGCTTCAGATCCTCCATCATCTTCCAGGTACGAATTAACGTCGCGTAAAATTGAGTGCGATCGAGGCGAATCACGCTTTCGAGCAATGAATTTAAACTAATGATGGGATCAAGTTCAATACCTACTATAAATCCAAGTCAAATCCAAAGACGCGCAAAGAGTCGTATTTCGTATTTAATTCGAATATTATGATTAGAAGTTGAGCAGTTTATCAATCTGGAAAAAATTTTACAAGTATTTGGATACTAGAAACGATCTGTCGCGTTCAGATTCGAATTAATATCGATGATATCCATAAAAGGATAGGACGTTTGATTCCATCGTGAAATTGCACGATGAATCAGAAACCGGTATATAATGTATACGTTTGATCGGTCGATATTAAAGGATAAATTTAATCGGAGCGATTATCGGAGGAAAATAAATATTCATGAAAGATTTGAACGTAAAGGCTTAACGTTGTTCCGTCAATTATCACTTCGTTTCAGAGCGTCGCTTATCAAACGAATTATTAACGAGCACCGAACAACCGGTTATTGATTTTATTTATTATTTTAAATACGAGATCCGCGGTTTATTTACGACCAAGGTATTTTTTAGCATTCCTTCGTTGCTTTCTTGCAATCTTGGCACACATCGCAATTTCTAATTAAAAATTGTTTATTAGAAACGTTATTTTTACGATATAAAAAAGAAATGCAAGCAAGTGCATTGACGTAATCAACGTGGATGATAAGAAATTCTTATCTTAGGGCGAATGACACATACGTCCGCGTCACTATATTTTTATTTCGAGAAGAATAAAAAGGTGCAAAAACTTGAGCCGCGTTTCGAATTTTTCTTACGAATATTTTTGAAACAAAAATTTCTTCTGTTGAAACACGCAGATCAAGATTACGTACGAAGAAATTCTTCAAATTCTTTATTCCACAACCTCTCCACAATCTTCGATATAATTCTGACATAAAGGGGAGGTTGAGGAAAATTTTCTAAGAGATGTTTCAAACATCCCATTCCGATTTTGATTTCGATCCCTCTCAGACGTCCTCCTTTTTGTCGAAAGAAAAAACAGTCTAACCGGATTATAATTTCCTGCCTTCTCGTTTCGAGAGTCTCCCCTCTCGTTTCATTCGCGAACTTTCATCCCTGGGGGGGAGAAGAAGGGGAGGGTTCTTTCGCGAATCGATAAACAAAACACGCGAAGCGTAAACAACCAGCGCGTAATATTTCCTCCATATCTCGGCTACGTCCCGCAAACACCAATCCCGGCGAGTAAATTCCGTTCGGCGGATCCTCAAACATTGCGCGAAATCTGCTCCGCGTTGAAATTTCCTCGAGATTTCCTCGAACGAAGAATCAGAAAAGAAAGAAATTGATATTTTGTGGAATATCAGCTTGGTGGATCGGCGGAAAATTAAATCTGTAAGGAAACATAATAACGTTTTCACAAACAAGTCTCGAAGAAAACAGGTCGAATCTCGTGCTTCGAATATATCCAGGATATTTATATTAACATCATCAATCGCTTAATAAAAAAAAAAAGCAACGATAGAAGTTTTATACGAATGTTTATATTGAACTGTGCGTAACGAGTTGCGTAACGAAGAGTGAATATCATTTCACGTTAAAAGTATTCTTTTCTTGCGAGACACAGAGTGTATCCAGATTTTTTTTTTTTTTTTTTTGCTAAATCATACCTCTCAAAGTTCTTGTTGGATCGCCACGCCGCTCCACCAACCACTCTTCGAACCTTTCTTTCCGAAAAATCTCGCTCAACGAAATCGCCAAGCGATAAAACAATCCTGTTTGGCGCGAAGTTGGATCGGTTGGAGCAGTTAATTAGCATTGGGCGTGGAGGGGTGGTCGCGATCGAACGCGGTCGGCGCTAGACAACGAACGGCCCGGGGCTGGCTCTCGATCGGTCTGTTAGCCACGCGGAGATTGTACACAGGGGTTGTAGCTGGTTGTACGCGGGGTTCCTCGAACACGGGGATGGGTAATGGTGGTCCCTATCAGCTCTGTACAGCTCTCCCCGTCACGAGCAACGGATATTCCGTTGAGTTACGCCGATGGTACCTGAAATGCCGGCCCACTTTGCATATTGGATACTCGTTCTAACCGGGCCCCGTCTACCACGTCGAAAAAAATCTTTCCAAACTTTCGTCCATATTTTTTTCATTCATTTCGATTAATATCCAGGCGGTTTTTCAAACTTCGTTCATCGTGGATGAAGAGTGTATACAAATACGAAAGTTTCTCTTTTGAATGATTCGATCTGATGTAAACATTTTTTTTTTTTTTAATTAACGTTGGACGATCATCATTGCTTCGATCATCGAATTATTAATAATTCTTGCGGATCGTTCGAACGAATTCGCTTTGTAGAATTTTTTTTTTTTTTTTTTTTTTCGTTGAGACCTTGCAATGAGATAGATTTATGGACGAATGCGACAACGAAGCATGTATAAAACCGTGTATAAAATACGGAACTTTCATTCGAAAGTTTCCGTCGTTCTTTTTTTTTTTTTTTCTTTTCCTTGACCTCCTCTTTTAGCATGCTCCTCTTCGACTATTCTTCGCTTGTGAGAGTTTTTTTTTTTTCTTGAATTAATTTTTTCAGACCTTGCAACGGATGGATTTATGGATGGATGTAACGATAAAGCATGTACATCGAGTATAAAATACGAAACTTTCGTTCGAAAGTGCCTCCTCTCGCCTCTCCTCTCCCTCTTCTTCTGCTCGCTTCTTCGACGTGTCATTTTCGTCCGACTTTCATGTTGTAAAAAATTCCTTTTACACGAACACGAACGATCGACGACAAAAAAAAAAAGAAAAAGAAATCCTTTAAATCATCACTCGGTAGAAATTTTCCTTTTTTTTTTTTTTTTTTTTTTTAATTAATCGAATTGCTGTATGAATGAAAATGATTTATGAAACTTCCAGACTTCGGAAACTCGAAGTCTTATTCCACTCCGACACTGGGAACATTTATACAACCGCCTTCTCCAAGACCTTCTCTCTCCCGCTCTCGCTCCTCCGTGACTCTTCTCCTTCACCGCCTCGTCCCTCCTACGGCCAGGCTACGTGCTACCTCCGCTCGATTTCTCGTAGCCGGATCGAGGAATCATTCTCGATGGGACCGAGGATAATGTTTATGGGATGGTAATGATAAGGAATGCCGTCCCTCGCCTCCATCCTCCAACCCTTTCCTCGAAACCTATTTGGTTACGGTTGCCGGGATACACGATTGTATATCCGCACACGTATACACGTGACACGAGTCACAGTCATCGATTCTGCTTCCTCGTCGTCGTGGAACTACTTTCTTAACACGACAATACTACAACGCGCGTGTAAAAAAGAATAACACTGTGACTGATCTCGTGAGAAAAGGGAAATTAGAAGATAATACGTAGTATTAAAATCGAAGGGCGAAGCTTTGAAGAATTATTCGTTCGAAGCTTAAGATTGGAAAAGCGAAATTATCGTTCAACGCCATTCTTATTTCCGCAAACAACATTCTTCAACGTGGATAATAAAAAAGAAAGAGAGAGAAAAAATTGAAAAGGACGAGCCTTCTCGTTCGGAGAGATTATATTCCTTCGTCGTTATGAAAGCCGAATGAAAAAGCGATTATTATTCAATAAAATTCTTATTATACCCTCGAGGCGAGTTGGATCGAGTTAAGAAGAATGCGATAACCTTTTGCAAGAAGAACCTTTCGCTTCTCTCCCCTTCCCACCGCCTGTGTTTTCTCAAAGCGAACGAAGAACCAATTATCATCCGATAACATCGGCCGACCTTGAAGCCACGATACATCGTTGTCAAAGTTGAAAAAGGAACAGCTCTTGCCCATCCAAAATATTAGAAAGCATCGATTTTTACTCTACGAGGTGGTAGTGGACGGCGGCGATGGATGGCTACGGCCTTGACAAAGTGGCGAACTCACGACCCTATTCATCCGGTCCCCCCCTTCCTCCCCACCCGTCCACTCCCTCCGCTCCCCTCTAATGCCGCGGGCGCAACAGCGGCGTGGAAAGAGGAAGAAGACAACCTTGACTCGAGTGCAACCAGTTAAAGGGCCGTTCAAGGTCTACCAGACGGTTCCCAGTCCATCGTCTGGGGCTGTTGGGCTGGCTCGGTTGGTCGTTACGCTCCGCCAAGTGGACGACGGATGGAAACAGGCAGAACGGAACCTTTTCCGTTCCCCATGCAAACACCGTTTTACCTCGCCAACTGAAATAACGATCGGTGTGTTTCTTTTCTCCCTTCGATCGGAGAGTGGAGGCCGGAGTTAATTATCGGAACCTTTCGAAAATCGATTTCCGCCTTCTCCTGCTTGCTTGTGTTTCGTCCCTCCAACGGATTGTAATTATTGAACACTCGATCGAGCAGAGTGCCGATTCCATCGATCGAATTCGAAACGCGTTGGGAGAGTTTGCTCGAGAATTCGAGAAAAAGTGTATGTAACAAGATGGATTGTTTTTTCATTCGTTCTAGAAAAATAGATTCCACGTGATTGGAATGAAGTTTTTTTTCTTTTTTATAGAGAAAAGTTGCCACACTATTCTATTTTTATTTCTAATAATCCTTACTTTATGTAATTTTAGAAGAAAAAAAAAAAATCAAAGTTTCAACAAGAATTTGTGAAAAATTGTGAAACAACACGCATCAAAAGTTTCGTCTATCGCGAGTTGTCTAAAAAATTTTGCAAAGAAATATCTCATATACGCTATATTCCTTTCATTAGAATATTTCTTGGATATATATATATATCTTCTTAGAAAATTTTGCGCATAAGTGGAACACTTTCGGTGCATGGATTCCGTATGAAAAATTATTAAAATATTCCGTATGATGTATCGTTGAATTTCAAAGGTAAAAGTCGGATGATGGAGGACGGTTGGCGAAGGTTGAATATTGTATGGATCTCGTCACACTTTCATCTAGATGGGAGGACGAGCTCTCGTCGCTCGGCCGAGCTTTCCCCTCCAGCTTTTCCCTTCGAATGGAAGTGCTCGTGACGGGTGCCGGTATGTGGCAATCGAAGCTCTTTTCCTCCGCGGCGAAATTGGGTTGCGCCTCTTTCCACTCCTCCTCCCGTTAACACGCGATTCTCTTCCTTCCCGACTTATGACGTGTCCCAAACGTGCTCGATCGCAAAAAGAAGAAGAAGAAGAAATACGATATACGCAACATGCGCAGATACAAGCGAAGCGGCAATTATCATACGTTAAAAATTCGAGAAGCGTCGTTGCATTATACCCTGTACATTGGCCGTGAGAAGAGGAGAAACGGTGCAAATTTAACGACGCGTAATATCGAAAATAAGAGGGAAAAGTGTCGCCCGCTTTCGGATTCCTCCGGCCTGCCCGCTCGTAAATAACGCTTCGATTTTAACCAACAACCTCGGCTCCGCTCCTACCATTTACATAATTCTCAATATTACGAGGAGATACGTTAGCCTAATGGTTATTCGTTGCCCGTCCATTTTCCATAGATTTCGCTCGCCGAGGATTATATCGGTATTACGAGGCCCGACGGGTTTTAATCTTTTCTCGTATGTTTGACTAATGATTTTCCGATGGGCGGCCTCGTACAATGGACGAGGAGAAGGAGGAGGAGAAGGAGGATGTTTCTTAATCCTCGGTGAGAAGAAAACTTGCTCGAAACAGCCGGAATGAAACGTTTATCCGCCGCGTGTTATTAATCACGATCGATAGCTCTTTACGTGGAATCGATTATGAAAAACTGTCGGATGATACGAGATTTGGTTCCTGATGGACTAATCGCTGTTATTCGAAGATCTGGCGAAAGGAGTGTTTGTAGAAACAACTGTAATTCCAATTCGAAATGCACATGAATTCGTCGGACGATATCTCTGAGTTCTTATCCGAGTTGAATTAAATTTAAACCTTTGTCGGAGGAGGAATCCGTTTAATCCGTTTTGAAACGAAGGGAGCGAGGCAAGTCACTGACACCCAATTAGAAACATAAATCCTGAACAGCCACTCCCATTTATCCCGAGATAAAAATAGGACGATCGTCGAGAGATCGTTGCCATCGAAATTCCTCCATCGTGGCCCTTTCGATCCTAAACAAAATTCCTTTCTCTTAAATCGCATCCTCCTTTAATCCTTTTCCTTCTCCATTCATTGTAACACGATTCTATTCTTCTATTCTTTTTCTTTTTTCTTTTTTCTTTTTTTTGAAACCGTGTCGAAGAATAACACTCTCGTCGCTCGATTTCTCTCCCGCTTTCTTCTTTTCTGCAACAATTTGAAAAGTAAGTCGTAATTGGCCTTATTCCAACGGATATAAAATATGACTGGAAAAATAAAGAAAACTACAAGAAACACAATAATAATTGCAGATAATACACGTTGAAAGTATTTCTGTATTCGCTGATAACAGTTGAGGAAACGGGAGGAAACAGA
The DNA here is from genome assembly GCF_048593485.1 of Apis florea. Classification (NCBI taxonomy): domain Eukaryota; kingdom Metazoa; phylum Arthropoda; class Insecta; order Hymenoptera; family Apidae; genus Apis; species Apis florea. The sequence goes on along the minus strand of NW_028256549.1, from coordinate 3,842,943 downwards.
AACGATCGAGAGGAGTAAAATTTCACACCTGTCCGTCGAAATTCAAGTTGGCCGAAAAGGCGGCGCGAGAAGAACAGGCCAAGCAGGATCCAGTCCTGCGCCCGTGCGTCATCGTGCCGGCTCGCGGCAAGCTTATTCCTGCTGTTCGTGTTACGTAACAGAGAGCCCGTGACCTCGATCCCGAGGAGCGGTTGGATAGCCAGCCAGCAGAACCAGACGGCGCAGCCAGCCTCCCACAGACAAAACAACCACCTTCCAGCCACGACCGCGACCTTTTTGTCGGCTCCTGGTACAGTCTCTGCTCGAACAACAACGATCTCTCTGCTCTCCGTGCCAATAAGGAATCGAACGTAGTTTCTCTCTTCTCTGTGGCACGAATTTTATTCGATTTTTAGTTCATTTTTTTTTTTTTTTTTTGGAATTAACGTGTACCGTACATCTCTTTTTCTTCTTCTTCTTGTATTTTCGAACGAGTTTGAACGACGAGTATAATTTCTAGGTTTGGTCGATGCGATTTTAAATAAGCGTCGTGACTTTGCACTACGATGATTTCATGATGCAGTTTATTCCACGAAGCTGGCCGTCTTAATTTTGTGGTATCGGAGAAATTAGAAAGAAGATAGGATAAGTTTTATTATGATCTTTATGTAAATGGATTCCATTCTCTTGGGATGATTTTCTGTTTTTCTAAAAATACAACGGTAATCGCTGTTCACAACCCGTAAATAAAGATTTCCCTCGCGATCACGAAGAGTTAATGGAGGCTGATTGTGAATTATAGAGGCGCTAGTACCCGCATAGTTTACAGCTCGAGGACGGGACGCTAGGTGATTGTAAGTTATTGGCAGTTTCGCGGTAACCCGCGGAAGATCGCTGCCATTACGGAAGGGGTTCACGTTTCCATCCATAGATCGAAACGAAAATGTCTTTTCATTATCGTCTCTTCAAAATTCAAAAAAAAAGAAAAAAATATCAGAACATTCGAAATATCTTTAATAATAATAAAATATCAGAGATACTGCCGAAGAGTGTCGAGAGTTAAAAGTAGCAAAATCATGGATCAAAAAAGATAGGATCGCATGATTGAGAAAATATTTCAAGTCTCTTCTTCTCTGAAATATCGAATAAGTGAGTAAGTAGGACACGAGTGATATTTAAAAATAACGAGAATGGAATGGATTTGATTGGATTGAAATAAGAAGCATGGAGAGGCATGGATCGATCAGGTTGATTTTTACTGCGAGAAAGTAACAGTGGTCGGGCCAGATACGATCGCTTTTATTACGGCCTCCTCGAGAACGCGTAACGTGCCTCGCGATCGTAAGCGAACCGCGTTTTTTCCCTCCACGAAGCGGACTGAAACGATTCGGCAGAGCAATATTTTTTAACGCGCTTCGCCGACGCGAACGTGAGGCGAACAATAGATTTCGATTGGATCGATGATTCCACGCTCTCTTTATTTCTTCGACCGAGGAAGAAATTGTTATTTCCAACACCTCGAACAGTTAAAGGAGAAGAAAGAAAGGAAACTGTGTGTTAGAAATTATGATTGTTCCTTTGGACATCGAATTTCCAAGATTCTTCACTTATGATTACAATACGATAGAACTTCATTTTTCGGAGAACGAAATAGAAATCGTGTCTTCAATTTACGACACGAATTTATTTTTACTTTTCTTGTGATTTTTGTTCGAATATTTCTATTTTTTTTTTTTCTTTTTGGAAAAGTTTATACGGCAAACGTGTTAATAAGAGAACGAAGAAAATTGAATACCAAACAAATGGAATTCCACTGTAAAGTGATAAATGGATTCGAGCATGGGATGAAAAATTACAAATCCTCTTGAGAAAAAAAAGTGGTATGCAGATTGATCATCGATCGATCGATCGCGTTAACGATTGCGATATATCTCTAAGGGAAGGAAGGGATTGAAAAAGAAGAAACTGCGGAATTCTCGCTTCGAGAAAAGGGAATGCATTCGTCTTTCTATCGACGCGCCCGACAGACGTGCGTCCTGACACCGATCAAACGATCGGTGCCTGCTTCATCAACGATTGGTTATCGATTGACCAGAGCTTGAGCAGCCACGTGACACGTTAAACGCGTGAATAATTGCGAAAAAGATGGTGATCGATAGTGGAGAGCCGCGTGATGAATGCGCGATTCGAATCCACCAGCCGGGTATCTGTCAACGATTCGAATAACTCAATCGTTTAAAAGGAACCGATCGAGGAGAGCGAACGACCAGCGGATTCACATTCAGAACCATTCTGGAAAGGATTGAAAAAAAAAAGAAGAAGAATCCGAATCCGAATACCATTTTTGAAACTTGCCTTGCGTAGTTTCTTGACTGACTCTGGTGAACGTGTCCAGATAACGAGCGTACATCGATACTTGCCTTTCATACGATTATTAATCGAACCGCTTTTCGACGAAACGGAAGGATTTTGCATTTTCACGCGGAAATTCGCAAGTCGCGATGTTCGCTTAGGTTTCAAAAAAGAATTGTAACGATTTTTTTAGAACTTTACTACGTCGTATCACGAAACTAAAAAATTTGCAAAGTTAATAATAGCAGAGATAGGAAACGGTGGTGCATATTTGTGACGATAAGAATAAAGAAAAAAGAAAAGGATTACGAGACGAAAAATCTTGATCGTGTAATCTAACTTGCCATCGTTCCATTTTTTTCCCCATGCAAATTCGAAACATTGAAGAACAGCCAGTTACGACGATCCATCTTTCGAGTTGTTTCGTTGTGTAAATTTACACAGAGATGTACATATATATATATATATATTGCATTATAATTGATCGAGCAAACGAGGAAATCAAAGGAGGAACGAGTCGTTCGTCTCTCCACTCGAGTCATTCAATTTTTTTCGCCGCTCTGTGTCTGGTTGACGCCGTCCCGAGGGAAAACGCGATCGGGATACACCCTTGCCGTGTTCTTCTTCGGGGAGGGAAAGATGGCTAAGACCCCGCTCGACTTCTCGTCCCATTAGACGGTGTAGCAAGTTTTTCGAGACCACCTTGCCAACCCATCTTCGAAGCCATTTCCTTCTTCCACGAAGAAAAAGAAGACGAAGAAGAAGAAGAATTCGATCGATTGGAAAGACTTTCTGCCGACATTTTACTACCCTCCCATCTCGATATAAATATTGCTTACATCATTTCATCGTGAATAATTATTATCGAACGTTTTGTAAAATAAATTTGAAAGTTTCTCCTCGACGCCAAGTCGTCGAAGATCCGAGATTCGAGTTTGAAAAGCTAACGCGAGAGTACACAAAGTAATTTGATTAATTATTTGCTCTAACTCGCAGAATCTCGAATGCGATGCAAATATCCCAAGTTTTTTTAAGCTTCGCAGACTTAACCCTTTTTTTACATCGATCATTTCGCCGTATTAAATTGAATATATATAAAACATATAAATGAACAAATCGATTCGACGTTACTCCAATTTATAAATTCCACGTTACCTATATATTTTCGTATACCACTGAAATCGCAATGATCGTTAAAACCATTTTATCGTGGAATAATCGCAGAAACTCTGGTTGCTAATTCGCTCGTTCCTCCGCGATTACGCCACCACCGGACGAAGTTCCGCGCGTCCGTCACACTCTGATTCCCGTTGTACCGGCCGCAAAACCGAAAAGGAAGCGCAGTCAGAAAAGGGGGAGGGAAGCAGAGACGAATGTACCAGAAAGGAATGAAAAACGGGAGGGGAGGGGAGGGAAGAAGGAGGTAGGAAGCACGCCGCGTTATTGCACGCGACTGCACGGTTGCGTGCATAATCGCACGGGCCCCCGAAAAAACGCCATCGCTCGAGAGTTCGTTCACCCCCTGAAAAACGTACTTTCTCCTCCCCGATACGATCTTTCGAACAACGCCGATTTTTCGCGAAACACCTGCCACATGCTTTCACCTCGTCCCTCCTAATGATATTCACGTGTCGTGGCCGTGAAATTAGCTTCTTCCTTTTTCTTTCTTTTTTTTTTTTTCTTTTCTCGCGGATTTGAAATTAATGGAAACGCATTCGTCGCAAAGGATTTTATATTTTAGCGTTATTCGAGTTTAAATATCTATGATTTGTTGCCTCGACTTCCTTTTCTATGATAGAGCTGTAATTACGAAAGAGGTATTATTTCTAACGGTACAACTTTGCTTCCAAATAATTTTACACGTTCTTTCACGCGCAACAGCCCAATAATTTCTTTGGTGAAACTGTACGCTATCAACCAACGTTTCCAAGAGAAAATCGTTTCACGACATTTTCTCTGTCATTGACATTCCTCGAATCTCATCCATATATATATATGCGTGCATATATAGATCGCAACGATGACTTTTTTGGGGGAAAAGGGAAGGGGAAGGGGCTGTCTTGAAAATTGCGGCGAGTGGACGTATATGGAGATGCTCCCCGCGTTGGATGGCAGCTGTCGTTCGAGGACTGGTTTAATAAATGAAGTTAGCCGGATCGCTGCGTGATGCAGGCCCGTAATATCGGCTCGTCGTTTCTGTTGCGACCATTAGTCGAGATACAGAGATTCCACCGTGATCCGTTCGTTAGGCAATAATGGTGATAATGGTCGGATGATTAGATAGGGCGTGGGGACGCGATAATAACGTGGATAGAGATCTCGACGACGATATAAATTTTGGGATCAACCGCGTTAATACACTTCGTCATTGTTTCGACGGATTGGAAGATTCGTGTACACTCAATTGTACAACGAGTTTTCGATCGTCGAAAATTTTAACGATTACATTAAGAATCTGGAATTATATTGTTTTGATCGAAAGCAGTCGTATCATTCGTGAAAATTTATCTTCGACGACTCGAGTAACGAATACATCATCGAATACAAAGGGTTCTTTGAATCGAAGGCGGTGACGATAGCGATCGAAATATCCGTCGTGCTTCTTCAATTACGTTATACGCATTGATGTTGTTAATTTATTATACAAACGCGCACCAATTAACTTGTTCTTTTACCTCTCGAAGTGGTTAATCTTTCCTGGTGATTAATTACGCCAATCTTTTAATCACCAACGATAAATCCATCTGTAATTACCAGTTGCAGAAAAAAATTCAAGCGAACTCGTTCGATTCGTTCGCCCCTTTCAATTTTCCTCTCGAAAAGAGAAAAAAGGAAAAAAGCAAAAACGATCGATCGCCAACAGCACGGAAGAGAAAAATAAGGAAAAAGAGGAGAGCAACTAACGCGGAGGACACGAGGATGACTGGCGTTTTAAAAAAGCAAGACATTTAAAGGGTCGCCTTTCTCGCCTCGATGTTGGCCAGCTGCATCCGGCGCGGCCAGTGTGCTACGGCGTGCGGTCGGATACAATGTTGGAATCGCGACGAAGTGCAGGTGTAGCCGCAACGCAGCCTGGCCGCGTTTACACGCGGCCCCGTGGCACATGCCATTAACGTCCAGACCGCGATCCCTTTCCCCCTTTTCGGCCGACGACAATGCGCTCAGCCCTTGCACAATATCGCGAAACACCGCCTTGTATAACGCGACCGCCACCATTTATATATTGCGTAATCGATTGTGAAATTACGACCGTGATTCTGAGATGAAAGATCGAAAGATTTCGAGAAATATTAAACGCAGGTAATGAATGTTTCGAAAAGAGAATGCTTTGCTATTCCTGACTTTTAGAATACCGGTTCCATTGCTGTACAATTTGCAAGAAAGTATGTAAAACTCGTTTATTTTAACAGACGCATAGGTAGAAAGACAAATTGGGAACGAGGAGAAATGATATCCTCGTTGAAATCGTTGGAACAAATGTGTGGGATAAACGCGAGACTCGCTCGTTTCAACCGCGTTCATTCGTTTCAATCCGCTTAGGCGATCGAATCTCGGGAACAAATCTCCGCCAATTCCGGGACTCGACACGATCGTCCCATTTTCAGGAAATTTATCGAGAGAAAATCGGCGAGAGCATATCGGAGGATTCGTCTTAATTCGCTACGAAGAGGCGGCCGATCCTCGTTCAACTGTGCCTTTATCCCCCGCCAATGGGATTACCCCGCGTGGAAAAGCTTAGACGAATTTATACGCTCCAAGACTTCGTTAGCGAGCGGCTGCTAAATGAAAACTTATGCGAACGTTGGGGATATTGGCGGGGTTACGATGATCGGACTCTCTCTCTCTCTCTCTCTCTCTGTACCGGTTTAAATTGCTTTTCTCGCTGATTTATAGGACCCAACCTGGGATACCACCGGCTCTAAATCAATTCTGCTACTCCGTGGACCGTTATCAACCGGTGTCTTAGTCGCGTTGTGTATCGAGCGGTGATCGCAACGAATTCTTCGCGAATTTTTCCCACCCACGTGTCTTCGTGGAAAATTATTGCGGGCCACGATATCGACAAACTTTCACCGATATGGCGTTGTTATAAGGTATAAAGTTCACTGAAATTGTATATATAATTTTATTATTGAACGTTGCTACTATTCCGTAGTTGGCGGTATTTCTTTCGTTTATCTTCGATACGCGATCTCACGCGTATAACCAAAATATATCCATTCTAAAGCTAAATCAGTATATTTCTTACTTATTGTTCATCACTGTATAACGAACCAATAGGTGTAATACTTTTTTTACGTATTATAGGAAACAATTTCTTGGCCAATCTTCTTCGTTTAATGCGCGACACGACACTTAGATTAGAATCGAATATTTCTTTGTATATGAGTTAATCAAAATTAGTTTATTTCTCGATCCGATTCAATATATATATATATATCGGAGAATGTCGTTGCTTCAACGTTTCATCGATACGTTTCCTTATTGGTATTATATTGGAAAAAAGAGAAAGGGAAGAAGGGAAAAGCGATGATCGAACGATTGGACGACGAAACACGAGAAGTCGGGAAAAATTTGTATCGAATTACCCCTATGGAATTTCCATGGTATAAGTACGGATTCCATATCCGTGGAATCCTAGCAAGTGTCCTCCCCCCCTCCCCAAAATAATAATATATATCCCTCCAGAACCAGAGGGGTAAATATAATTTCGCTCAGACTATTCCCTCCCGTACCAAAGTTTCCCGATTTACCAGCTTTATTTCTCCTCGATGGTGCTTATGTTCTGCGAATTACGCCCGTTTTTATGACATTCCTCTTCTCAAACTATTCCTATCTTCCCCCATCCACCCATGGCTGTACAATTTCTATTCGATAATCCTTGATCGAGAAACGATTGACCCCTCGCTAAAAAAACTATCCTAAAAATATATTATTATATCTAATTTGCAATTGAATTTTTCGTCAACCGTTGTAATTTCTTTTACACTCAGGAGAAGATTTCAAATTTTCCTGCTTAAATTATACAATTTGACATATATATAATACAATCTGAACACGCGAGACTCGTTGATATTGCTACTAGAACGGAAACTACAGGAATAAGGAAGAAGGAAGGGTTAATCCTTGAGACGAGACTTTTGGCGGTGGCTGTATCGGCCTTGGTGGCCGCGTTAATTACCGGGCTCGCTATTGAGATTAATGACATCGGCTCGTATTTTATGCGAGGATGGGTTTATTGGTAGCGCGAGCTGCCCGTTAGGTGTGCTCGTGAGCGCGGTCCGTGTTAATTGGTACAGACGATCAGGGGAGAAGCGACGAGGCCATTCGGTTAGCCGGGAACGGAGCAGCCTTTTTCGCCGCGAGAAAAAGAAGATCGATCGACGAATGAAATCTCTCTCGAATAAGAATATTTTCATACGTTGGATGGAATTGGAGCAATTTTTCAATGAATTTTCCGAATCCTTTTCCTTCGTTATCTCGTTTATTCGAAACTGCAGCGCGAATTGCGATGATCCTTCAAATCCTGCCTTTTTAAAATTTGGAAAAGGAAGTAAAAAATCGTTTGATTTACGAAAGAAACTAGGGATTTTAATCTCTAAGAATATTGCAATTTCTGGTAGGAAATCATCTTGATTATCATCCTCTCGTCGTCCCCGTGAATTTGATACCATCGCATAGAAAGAACGTATCGATGTGTACACACCGTCGGAGGGAAAAAATCGGAGGGAAAGAGTCTCCTGGTGGACGGATAATTTCCACGTCTAATGTTACTTCGTATATTCGCCAATCAGGATTACGTTACGCGCCTTTATTGCTTTATATATCGAGCTCACACTATTCGCGCTAACTAATTTCGTTTCCCGTTACGTGCTCCATTTCCATCAACCTTCATCAACCTCCCTGGATAAAGTTTCCAAAATCGATGGGGATTCCGCTCGAATCACCATCACGCCGGATGTATTATCACTTGGTGTGTTATCTCTCCAAGGTAGGTAAGCAAAAATTCACGAATTTGTATAAATTGAACGATTCTTAAAAAATTATTTAATTAATTATCTTTCGAATCAAAATTTCTCCTCTCCATTATATCATAACATCACTCGCTTATAGAACAATTTTATTTCAAAACAAACTTTCCTTCGATCGTACCGAACGATGGAAACAATGTTTATACAATGTGGATTCGTGTGTTTATACGCGCGAATCATCTGAACAGTACGACACCGGCAATTCGACGAGGCGGTGCCAAATCGAGATCCTCGTAAAATCGTCCACGGTATCCAACGACCCTTGGCGGATCCCTTTTGGCACGAGCGCAGGGATCGTTGAGATTTAGCCATCGTTGGGAGGCGAGTTCGCTTCGTAATGACCAGGGAGGAGAGGGATCCATTGTTCATCCGCGCGGTCCCCGGAGGTATCGGCAGGATGGGCCGCGCGTCTGTCGCCATCCTGGACGAGAAGTTACTGGAAGTCATCGTTTGCGACTCCCGAGAGGCGCGCGAATACGTTGTTTTCGCGTGAAGAGGTGATTCGATTTTGTACAAGGATAATTCCTGGATAGACGAATCGTTTTTAAAGTTAATGAGTTCCGTGAGAAATTGGAGCTTGTGTGAGAATCGAAGTAATACGATAACATGGAGCGAACGGGTGTGAGAAATCGTTCCAACACCCTTCTCTAATTTACTCGAAATTTCAACGGACGATCGGCATCGAGTCGTGCGTGGAAAAACTTTGTCGAGCCGTTTGATCCGCTTTCGAATTAAAATTCCGCTCCGCTCTGTCGACGGGAGACAACGAGAGGCAACGCGATTATCGAGGCCGAAAACAATGCGGAAACAAGCCGGAAGACGCAATTAAAGCGTCGTCCCCCTTTGACTCTATCGCTGTACTCGAGAGCCTTTCGAACTCCTTTCGAACTCGGCTCTCCGTCGGCAGCGGGATTAATTCCTCGGTAAATTGACTCCGCGCGTCGTGGAAAGGAAAAGCCTTCTCGTCGAGCGGACAATGGGCCGAGACGGTTACACGAAGGAGGGGGAGGAAAAATATGTTTCGCCCGGTTGGATGGCGCGGTTTCAGGTAATTCGAACGATAACCGGCCAGCCTCGTGGCCGAGCCTCGTGAAACAGAAGGGAGATGAGGGAGGGACAATGAGAAAGTTTCACGAGCGAAACTTTTCTCTGTCGATGTGGAGAGGGATGCGCTCGTGGAAAAGAGAGGAAAAAAAGGAATCGGCGACGGGGACGGAATCGAAACTCTCAGTCCTCCGGCCCATTGTCGGGGCGTACAATCGTTGGAACGAAAACGCGACGTCCACGAGACCGGCGAATAAGTGTACGTTGCGGGAATAATGAAAAAAAGAGAGGGGGGAAGAGAAAGAGAGAGAGAGAGAGAGAGATGGGTCTCTTCCCACGATCCACAGGAGCATGTATCCTTTCGTTCCGTTCTTTTTTCCTTCCCTCCCCGTTTCCTGTGGATCCAGATCCAGAGTGGTTGAAGTAATAAAGCAGGAAATTCCACGCCATCCCCGTGGGAAGAAAAAATTTTCATTTTCTACCACTGCAATTTTCACCACTCCGAGCCGCTCCTCCGATTTGCGAAATCTCCACTGCCTTTACGGTTTCGAATTTTTCCCCATTTCACGCTGCCACTGGCGCGAAAACAGCCGAAACACTTTGGAGGGGTGCGTGTATGCCGCGTATAGACTTCTCCTCGTTAAAATATTCGTTCCGCTTTTCGAAATTTTACCCAACTTTCTACTACCGAAATTCCGAATTTTTTCAAACAACGTTTTACCTTCATCAAAACACGCGTTACTCGAACCGTCGCGTACGTTCGTTACGCAGAGTATGAAATTATCAGTAGAAAGAAAAATTCTTCCTTCGGATTGGAAGAACCAAATTTTTTCTTTTTTCTTTTTTTAACAAGGACACGAAATTTATTCATTTCACGATTCTTTTCCGATCGAATTTCCATTCGTTCCACCTTGGTTCCCGAATTACGAGCAGAGTTTCCAGCGACGACGCTCAAAGACGACGCGGTTCGAGCCGGCAAACGAGAGCGAGCAGACGTTCGAGTCAAACAGAGGGATCGAAGCGGTGCGGTCAAGGCGTATTGATCGCGACGTAGTCGAATCTGCAAATAGATTCGAGGGTGTATACGGAAGCGAAGGCCAGTGGTCTGATTCTGTCTAGTTCCGTCTCACGAAATCCGCGGCTCACAAAGCGGCCCGCTTCACCGCGATCGATATCGATGGATGCGAGCACGGTTTCCATCCATCCGTGGAGGAAAGGGAAAAGGTTACGCGCGCGATTCGCGAACTCGAAAGTGGCTGAAGAAGAGGAAACTGACTTCGAAAAAGGAAAACGTCCCACCCTCTCGTCGTGGGAATATTACCAGCCAGCCTGGCTCGTTAACTTACTTGGAGGCCGACGAGTTACTTGGCCAGACTTGTATCGATGGTTAATCGAAGAGGGTGGAGCCAATCGGGGCGAAATGGTTCGTTGGAAAAGGCATTTTCTCTCTCTCTCTCTCTCTCTCTCTCTTTTTCCTCTTCGAATAGATCGCTCTGCAATTTGACGATTGGAAGATAGAGAGGGTAAGGAAAAGGGGGGAAGAGTGAAAAAGATTCTACGAAAAGGGGGAAAAAGGGGGAAAATCTAGGATAAAGTATTGTTATTAATAATAATAATTTCGGAAAGTGGCCTTTCCTTTGGAGCGAGTTCCTCGATTTCAGAGATAGCGGAGGGTCGACAGGCGGGCGTTTCATTAAACGGAGCGAGTGTCAGGATCGAGTGGCACACGTCGAGGGGTATATAGTACCCAGACGCGATCCATATTTGTTAATCTATCGCGGAAGAGGAGGTCTTGACGAGAGGCAGCCAACAAAGGCGCGTCTGGAGCCGTCTGATTAATTTCGCAACGCGGAGAGGCCGACTCCGTTGGAATACTAGAAGATAAATGAGATCGTTCCGGGACAATCGCGCATCAAGCTGATTGCGGGATACGCAACAGCCCCGCTCGGAGGTCCGTCTAAATTTCTATCGACACGAACGATATATATATATATATCTCCAAGTAAAAGTTAGATACGATAAGACTTGGTGTGCTACACGTGCATTCTTGATTTTGAAAAATTAAGACGAGCATGATAAGATAAACCAAGCGTATTATTATCTGAAAAGCGTATTCTTCGATGATGGAGTTTCGTCGAATTTTTTGTATATCGATTAAAAGTATAAAAATCACTTTTCAGCTTCCTTCTGCACGATCGTTATCGCGTTATCTATCAGAAATTTTTCCATATTTTTCATCATCCTCAGATAAAAACGTATCCGCACAAACGTAGTTCTAACCGAAAGATTATTATTAAAAATACTAGGTCGAAAGATGCAATGAAAACGAGAGAGAGAGAGAGAGAGAGAATAGAAGGGAATGGCGAAACGATTCTCGATCTCTTGTACAGATACACGACATAAAATTTTATCACATCCTTGTTCCATCCTTCTCGGTAAACCGAGTTAATTTCAAATCCCAAGAATGTTTGCGCACACGATGCTCGGGCAATTGTTCCGCTTCGAAGCGGCGAGGCCACCCATTACCCGTCACGATAAGAATTCATTTTGCAACCCATCCAATTTTACACCCTCCCTTGCGCGAGGAGTCGGCCGAAGGAAAAACAAATTCGCCAGAATTCCCGTCACGTTCCACGAGGACAAGTTTCGTACGCGAAATTGCCGACGGATTCCCATTAGCCCTGCCTCCTCCCCCTCCTTGTCTACCGATCCGATTCGACCGACGCTCGCGCGATTCCGCGCCGGACGCGCGCACCATGCATCGAATCGACGGATCAACCCGATGAATACGGATGCCGTAGTTTCCGTAATCGACCGACCTCCTCCCATTGTCCATGCTAAATTAGCCTCGTTTCGCTCGGGGCCCGCTTCGATCGTTCGCGACACCGTGACGAAGGGATTGGTAAAACGAGGAGCGATAAAGCGTGACTCGCCTGTTCCTTGGAAAGATTGTTGTTAGGATATTTATATGCGTTCTCGTGAAAGAGAAAAGAAAGAAAAAAGATTTCTTAAGAGGAGAAATAACGGTGAAAATAGAAAGAAAGTTCTTCACCTTCGTTATTACCATACCTCATTGGATAGATGAGATTATTTTGCCAAAAAGATTTCCAAGAAGATAGAGCAGGATAAATCAATGCGAATCGAGTATAAATTTCGTTCGTCGTTGTAAAGGCTCTCCTCGCGAGAAGGAGATTCTGGAAGAAGGGGTCGAGATCCGAGTTCCAAACTCGGGGTCCACGATAATTGCACGCACGGGGTTGAAGTAATCGGTGAGGCCGGTCGGTCGAGGGGTTAATATTCATAGAAGTCGTAGCCGATCTCCTCCAAGTGTTGGAGGAGATCGTAAAACTACTGTTAACCGGGAATTCGAAACTTGTATTCCCACCGGCACTACCCCCGCCTTCCTAGCGTCCAGTAATACGAGTCGACCGCAGAGGGGTGGTGGAAATATCTTGCGGCTGCGACGGATAAACCCGGGGAGCACAGAAATTGGGTAGAAGCAGCCCGGATACGCGTGGAATGCCGAGCGTGCAGACGGGAACACCTGGGAAATGTCCATGCTTTTCGCCAGATCCTCGGGCCAGGTGGAGGTCGTGCCAGGTGACTCGTCCTTCGGAGGAAATTACGTGAAATATCGCGGAATATTTGTTCGAGGAAAGGACGAAAGAAAGAATTTAATCGAGGGGGTAAGGAAGCTCCATTTTCATTAACTTTGGGGATATTGAAGGAAACTTCTCTCCTAAAGTTACTTTAACTTTATACGTCGTAACCAAACTTATTCGCGTATATTTAATACAATAAAATTCCTGCTACTTTGAATACGTGAAAATAATGCTCGAGGAATTAAAGAATTTCGAAGAAGTTAATTGAAGGAAATGGAATTTAACCCCTCCTCGAAAATAAATCTTCTACTGTCTTCAGTCTTGCTTGAAAAAACCGACCATCTCCCAAAGAGGAGAAAAAAAAAAAAAAAAGGAAGAAGAACGTTCAAAGAAGAATAACCTCCTCTCCCCACCCTTCCTCCGTAAAGCATATCCGGTAAGAGAGGCACGTAGTTCATTTCATACTCGAAGTAGCTCACGCGCCACGGCTGGCGAAACTTATGGCAACTACGACATCCTCGACGAGGCAAGAAATAAGCGGACGAAAAAGCTGGAGAGGAGGTGTAGGGGGTGAAGCCGATACGGAGCTCTCCATCGGGCTGTCTGCGAATTATTAAACATAACGGTGAAATATCGCGTGGCGGCCGATACCGCCGGCTGAGACGAAGGGAGCAACGTGAGCTGCTTTCGCAACCGCCGTTCCGTTCTTTTGTATATTGGCGCGCGGAAAAGGGGTGGCCTGCATCGATGCATCCGATTATTCGGCTCCCAACGTTTGATCGATGCGACCAACGTTGCGTGCCTTGGAAACCAATTCAAATACCGTTTCGAATACGGTTAATATCCGAATTTGTTTGATACCGTTTCCGTCTATATACTTTTGCAAGAAACGGATTAGGAAATAATTCATAAAAGGAATTTTATTCCTTTTATCTCGTCGAGTGGAAACAATTATTGTCTCCCTCTTACAGAATTGAGAACATTTTTTGGAATTCGCGAAACTAAGTAAAAAAAACGAGAAGAAGGTATCGAATGAAATCGTATTTTGGAATTGTTATAAGGGTATAAAAGTTCACTGAAATTTTGTCTATAATTTTTACTATTAAACGTTGCTAACAGTGTCACTGTTCTGTAGTTGGCATCCTTTTGTTTGCCTTCGATCGTCAGTTGTTCAGTTGCTGTTCTCTAGCCCGACACGTGCACTCACGTATAACCATAGATCACCTCTATATTTCTTATTTATTGTTCACCACTGCATAATCAATCAATCAAGGAATTGATTAATTAAGCGCGATACTTTTGTTTCATCGTCAACGAACAACAAGTTTGCGCTTAACGATCCCGTTAATATTAAATTACACTGCGAAACAAGGCGAAGATTCCGTATCACTTCTTCCTCGACGGCTGATTTCGAGCGAGAGTAGCTCGTTTAACACGGAAACTCCCCGAGGAGCGGAAGCGCCGTTTCCGCGAAAAGCAACTGCAGTTACGATTACGAGAGTTGCGTTCCACCCCGTTGACGGCCCTACTTACGACATATTAGCGACTCCTGAGACGGCCATTAGCCCTGCCTCTTGCAAGATAGACCGTAACATTAGTTGACGCGACAATTGTCGACCTCTGACTCCTCTCTCTTTCTCTCTCTCTCTCTCTCACTCTCCCTTCCCTTCTCTTCGTAATCGAACGATAACGGCCACGCTTGTGCGCATCGCTCGTTTAGATAACGTTCAATTCTCGAATGGATGAATTGCATCGTGTATCTCCCGTAGACGACGCCCGTTTAATTGTTATTAATCGGCCTGTCTCGTTCTATTTTCGCTTACCCTGCGCGCGATCACGCTAATTGTGGAAACAACGTCGATCGATACGCTTGCCTCTCGTCGCGAGGGAGTTCGTTGTTCCGTGTATCGATTCCTTTGTCGTGCGTGGATATTTTCGTCGAGAAGATTAAAGGTTATTCGAGGAAAATATATGGAAATGGAACGCGATGCACGATGATTTTGCGATATATCAATCAACGGGATGATCCAATCGCTCGTTTATTTTTATCGCCCGTCGAGAAATTTGTATCAGGGATCGGTAAAATCGAAATGACATTCCGATCGAACCGAATTCTTTCCCTACATTTCTGTCATTTTTTTCGCTAGAAGAATCTTTATTTCGAAAGTATCGGGGAGGTCTAAGAGGGATTGCACACAGGTCATAATATCGAAGTCGAATCATAAAAATTAACGCTCCACGATAACGCGGTTACGTTCCCTGGCTTACCAGGTTCTCAACGCGATCCGATTACGATGTCCAGGAATCGGACCAAGGGTTTACGCGGGTATTATCCGTTTCGGTATCCCCGTGTGTTGCCCTGTTACAGGGACAGGGCGCTAATGGCATTTAATTGACCCCTCCGTTTCCGTCTTTTTTTTACTTAATCGGCTTGTTCAGCTTATCAGGTTCAATTATTTCTCAAAGTTTCGCCAACGCTCAAAAAAAACGTTGTTAATTTTTTTCGAATCCAAACATTTCATCATCCTTGCATACATGCAAACAATATATGCACGCTTCGAAATGCGAAAGGAGCGAAAACACGCATTGGTGAAACAGAGGATTCGTGATTCGAAAATTTTAGCTCTAGGTTAGCGTACACGAATCTCGATCGAAATCTCGAGAAATCCATTATCCCTCTATCCGCGACGATCTAGCGTCCCTTTTTCGCCCGGGGGGCGAAATCATCGTTGCGCGTTTCCGAGAGAGGCGTAATAAAGTTGGAGAGCGACCGCCTGTTTGCCTATCTCCTTTGTACATCTCCCTTAACGACGCCAAGTCTGGTGAAACTGTGATACAACCGCAATATTAATAGGATATACCGTTCCGCCCCGCCGTTTCCGCCCGTATATCCAGCCCCAAAGACAAATCCCGAGCTAATGTTGTTAGCCCGCTCCTGCGGGAGTCGCTCACGGACAAACGGAGTCGTCGGACAACGCGTCGAGTGGATTCGTAAAGCTCGGATAAACACTCTAATATCTGGAAGATCGGGCGTAACAACCTTCTCCCACCTTCCCCCCCTCCCCCACTCTCGTCCATCGGCCTCGTTTATTTTCGGATCGGCCATCGATTAACCCTATCCCGGACAGATCGATAGGAGGGAGGGTTAGGTGGAGGATGGAGAGAGACGGGGGAAAGGGTTGAGATTAGAAGGGTTAGGGACAGGGGACAGGCGTGTACGTGTAATCTTGGAACCTTGGTGATCGATTGGTAATAAATTCGAACTGCGTGCGTTTGGCGCTGCATACGGCGTGGAACAGAAGGCGAAATTTATTCCATTTTTCTTTTATCCTGATATTCTGGAATCGTGAGATAAAAACGTGTTATTTGGAAAATTTTATATGTTTAATCGGAAAGGTAGGAGTTTCGTTGGACGATAAATACATTATATATATATATATATAGTTTAAGAATAATACGAGTGTTAAAAATCTTTTACTCCACCTCGAAATTTCCGGAATATTCGCGCGAATTTTGCGAATGAAAAGTTTTATACACACTCGTAGTTGTGTATAATAAAAGTAGGATCGTAATATAGGAGCTTCGTGGGAAACTCGCGGGGAGCAAGTTTGATCCGAGTGTACGTGATCAAAGGTTACGTAACAGGAAGCAGAGGTTGTGCCTCTCCAGAGGACGAAATATAATTATATAAACAGTGATGCCAGTCGCAATAACGACGGAAACGGCAAGACCTTTCTCCCCTCCCACTGGGAACGACCCATGTAAGGGTTGCTTCATTAAATACTCGGGATCCCGGTGAGGGATCCTCACCCTCACACTCCACGAAAATTGGCGCGGAGAAAAGCCAACGATTGTAATAATAATTACGCCGTATTAATAACCGTCGGAGTTATGCGCGTAACGACGCCTCCTCACGCCTCTGACGCGCCTCTATCAACCGGATAGTTTTCAATTATGCTCGTAAGGATAGCATCCCTATGACGAATTAAAATTTCCTCCCCTCCAAAACTTCTCCTTCGAGGGAACGTTTAAATTGCCGGCAAGGATCTCGAGACATTCGCGGATGAATCACGATGGAACGACGAAACTTCGAAGCGCTTCCGTTCGATGGAACTTGTTGGTGGAGAAATTTTTTCACGTATTAAAAGTAATTGTGAAAACGGTGTACTATTGCATATATATATATATATAGAACGAAGCGAAAAGAAAGTCGTGGAAAATTTTTCACATTTTTTTTTTCTTTTTTTCAAGTTGCGTGGCGCCATCGTACGATGAGAAATCTCTATGACGCGTAAGTTTGCATCGTCGAATGTATCATCGAGCTGTGCAATTTGATCCGGAAACGGAGTTTTGTTCCATTAAAAGTAACTTTCAAAACTAGTTAGAAAACTGTAGAAAACTTGGCATTTATTATTATTATTATTACGAATGAAAAAAAAAGAAAGAAAGAAGAAGCAAAAAGTATTCTTGTGTAAAGACACAAGGGAAGGTCGATCCTGTTCGTTTGCAGCGAAGTTTAAAGGAGACCGAGACTTTCGAGCCGAAGCCAATCACAACCACTTTGACTCTTGATTCGAGGATTCAACGTCCCCTCGAATCCACTCCCTCGTTTAAAGATTTCGGCGAAAAGAGCAAATGAAAATCAAACGGCGGCGGATTAAGAGTGTTGGGAAAGACTCGTCGATGGAGTCGAAGGTGAAGGTCTGAGGCTGGCTCTCGCGGGAGGGAAGCGTATTATTAATGACAAGAGGGTGGAACCGGCCCCGCTCTACGGCTGACGCCGCAGTCAGTCGACACGGGACGCCTAATGACGATTAATTCAATGTCTTGGCGGCGCGGGGCTGTCTCAGCGCGACAGCTCTCACGACTTCCGTTCTAACTCTCTCCCATCCCCTCTCTCTCTCTCTCTCTCTCTCTCTCTCAATCCGTTTCGAGAGGAAGAGAGGGAGGGAGGCGTCGGCCATTAATCAACGTGAACAACCATGAATAATAATCGATCTCGAACCCTCGAACTGGCCACTGGCCTTCGGCTACGTTGCCCAGATACGAGATTTTAAACGCGAGAGAGGGGTGAACCGACAACTAGAATAGCTGTTTCAGAAGAAATTTGAACACGATGTGTATACACACAATGAGTTACGTTGGATCCCATTGAGATAAATTTTAAAACGATATCCATATGATATTGGTATCGTGATAGATTCGTTTGATCGAGGATGATGATGTTTTATGTTGATCGGCAATTTTCTCGAGTTACAACATCTAATGAAACCGAATAACCGAATAAACATAGAAGGACAACGTTTAAATAATTTTGAAAAACTTGACGCGCGATGAACTGGAAGAACTCGAGTGGCCACTTCTGATTGGCGTGAAAATACGAACGGGCCTAATTAATCACGGGCCAACTCGAAACCGATATCCCCTGAATATTAACCGATTCGAAAATGGATTTTCGCCTTGGAGGCGAAATGCCACTTCATCCCCCGCTCGTTTGGAAGGGCAGTAACGACATCCCGCCGTCGGCTGCATAATCGCGAAATTTCAAATTCCACCCTTCCACCCTGCTCGCTCTCATGCAACTTTTATAAAACGATCTTACGACTGCGGTCGTAAAAAATCCTTTGAATCTAACCACCAATCCTTGGAATTCTCTCTCTCTCTCTCTCTCGTTAGAAGGAAACCAACTTATGATGCAGAAACAACCGATCCAAATCTTGATGGGGGCTGGAGCCGATCGAACTTTATCCCTTTGACCACTCTCACCCCCGCGTGTATTTCGAGCAACCGTTATTCACCCACTCGCCCTTAGGCGATGTTACATATTTTACTCTGCATTATTCATCCTGTAACCCTCGAGCACGCCTATATTACGCGCCAAGAAGCGCGTTTCTCCCTGTTTGCTCGCAACGTGGGAACGCCATATTCCCTTTAACAAGCGGTTCCACAACTGATCACCAACGAAACGTCGAATCGCTTTTCCGTTCTTTCTTTAATCCTTTTGCGACTCTGTATTTACCCCGAAAATTTTTACGACGAACGAATTATTCATAAAAATGTGCGGAACCTGCGTTATTAGTAATGCGGAAACAGATAAAGGAAAGGCGATGGAGAATGGAAGAAACGAAGAATACGTTAATTTTAAAGAAAAATACTTGATCACTTTTTCTAGATTTTGAAACGATCTTTCGAGGAGAAAGATATAATTAATTCGCTGTTGTATTGAAAAGATTAATCGAGATTTAAACTTTTCAGTTTCCAGATTCGCGAAGAGCATCTCTGCGCGAATAAAACGTGCGGAGATTCCGCTGATCCCGCATAGAGAACAAAGGAACGATGGGAATATCAATGGGAAAGCGTGGATTTCGAGGGGGAGGGCCATTCCAAGAGACGAATCGCGATCCATTCGGTTCTCTCGCTTCTTAGAAGACTAGAAGTCTCTGCTTTATGGAACGCGATAAAACTTGGAGGATTCTCATCTTCTCGTCTCGTTACTTTCCGTAAAATCTCCATCCTCCCAGCCGAAAGTGAATCCATTTCGATAAAACTTTTCGTTGCATCCAAGATCAACTTACGCTCAATCGGATTACGGTTTATGAATGAAACATGCATTACGAGACTTCGACTCGAAAACATCGATTTCTTCTTTTTTTTTTTTTCTTTTTTGTAACGAAACTAAAAAGAACGGAATGGTCGATTACTCCGGCATTCGGGTGCGACTTCCGCGTTCCTCGTTCGGTTTACCAATCGTCGAAAGCGCGGCCTCCTCCACCTCGCTGTTTTACGACGTCGTTAAATCCGTTTTTCCCCGTTTAGTATTCCTATTATCTGTTTCCTCGGTGATCTCCCCTGAAAATTCAACATTTTGCCCAAGATTTCCGCTGCCCCCTCCTTTTTTTCTTTCGAGCATAAATGGCGCAGAAGGAGGCGCAGTTACCGTAAATTCGACGGGAAAAGTTGGCGATGACGAGCGAGTTTACGAGGGAACGAAGACGTTCAACGTTTAACGATCGAAAACAATCGAGAGGCCGCGCGAGCGGAACGATAACGCGTGGAAGGGAGCCGGCATAAAAATTTGTGGCCCATCCAGAAGAAGAAGAGAGAAAAGAAGGCGGGATCGAGGAAAGGAGCGATCTAGCGATCGGTTCCAGACGCTTCGAATCAGTAAGGAGAACTTTCCAATTCGCGTAACGCTCGAGATTACGGCCGTTATGGAAAACTTTAACTAGCTGGAACGGCCTCCACACGTTCGATGAATCCCAAGTGTTCGAATTGCCGATAAAACTAGAACCATCGCTGTTCTACATCCCCGCTACTTCTCTTCTTTCGAACGATTTATTTAAAAATCGCTCGAACACCGCGTGATACGAAAGCGGATTAACCCGATAATTAAATAGATCTAATTGACATCCTCTTAACAATCCAAATTCCGCGATAAACCTGACTTATACTTGGAACTCGTAATTTTTAAATTTGTGTCGGGAAGAAACGAGGAAAGGGGGAAAACGAAAGGGAAATTGTTGTATCTTTGGAGCAACGGTAGTGAAGGGGAAAATAAATAAATAAATAAATAAAACGTTTATTTCGATGGATAAAATGGAGGATGGAAAGGGGGTGAGCGAAATATATCTCTAAAGAGGTGTCGTAAAACTGGCCGCCATGAAAGAGACCCGTATCTTTGCGCCCCTGGTGAGGTACACGCGTGTGTCTCGCGAAACGACTCGTCGTGAAACGAAATCGTCTATACACGACGTTCGTCATAAGTATTTACATGTTTCCCTCTGGAAGGGCGTGGGAAGGGCGCGCGTCGTAAAAATCCGCACCGGAACGAGTGAGATCGAGGAGAGAATAAAAGCGTTGCGAAATTTATAAGGGTGGATCATTCTCGCGGAAGGAACGATGCCTTCGGGAACGCGAGCCAAACGCGGAGGAATTTGTTAGCCCCCCCCCTTCAAACCGTGTTACGTGGATCGTTTCGACCGGCGAAATATTGTTGCGGCTCCGTTTTTTCTTCCTTTCTCTTTTTTTTAAATATTTCACTTCAACGACTCTCCCCGAGTTGTTTAGGGGAGGAATTTTTAAAGTTTTCGGAAAAATTCATTTGAAATTTGCGCGTTCTCTTCCTTCTGCCTTTCACGTTACACGATCGATTTACGACAATGGATAATTGGAAAGTTGAGTGAGCGGAGAGAGTGGCAATTCTTAAATGATCAAGATAATGAATCCTAGGAAATCCTGAAATCGAGAGACACCGATTCGAAGCAAAATATTTTTCCTTCTCATCATCCTCTCCCAAATTATTGTATATACGAAGTAAGAGGAATACGATACGAATTACGGATAACCTATATACGTCCATCAAAAACGTGAAAGAAAAATACCTGTCATCGGTGACACGTGACATTTCCCCGCCCCTCGACACGCGAGGGGAACAAACAAAGTGGCCGTGTGAATGGTGTAAGGACAGGCGTAATAACGATTTATCTCCAACTCCGTCGATCATCCTTACGTTTATTCTCCTCTGAATATGTTATCTGAATATGATCCTGGTGTAACGAGCGATCGAGGAAAAATCGGAGTTAACTCGAGGGAGTTGCAGGGGGGTTAAAGAGGATTGTTAGTTGGCATTTACATGTTTCGATAGGTGGCGCCCGATCGTAAAAGCGGCGCTCGATGCAGGAGGGGGAGGGGGAGAAAGATCAAATGGAGGCGCATTGAACGAAGGGGACACGGGTCAGGGGACGAAGGGAAGGGCAACGGCTGTGTCTTTGATGCGAGGAGAAAGGGACAAGGGGCGCGTCTGTCCAAACCAACGGCGACGTTCAATCGAATTTTCGGTTTGCCGGTACAAAAGAGACGTCCCACGGGAACCAGATCGGCCGATGGACCGTGCTTTTTTAATCAATTTCCACCACGTGCCGCCCGCTTCCGGTTCCCTCGCCCCTTTTTTTCTTCTCCTCACGGGAGAGAAACCGTGTCGGTTCTTAATTCCACCTCTTTCCCCTCCGCTCTATTTTCAGGGATGATTTATTTAAGAAGCGTTTGGAGCGACGTTTACTTCTCCAAAAGCGTGACTCCCTTCTTCGAATTAAGAATTCGAATTCGAAGGAATCGTTCTTAATTATTGTTGATGGATTTTTCTTCTTCGTTTTCTTCATTTTTCTAATCGAAGTTCGTAAAAACTTTGTCGCTGTACGAAAAAGAAATACATTTCGCTCTGTTCGAGAATCGAAGAAGAGAAAATATCGTCGAGATGATCTTTTCGAAAAGATAAAATACGCGGGCGCGAAAAAAGAAGGGAAATGGAACGGAGGGGTGGAAACACAATGCAAAATGGATTACTCGGACAAACTGCAATTACCAGTAACACAATGCGCCTTTTTCCAACGAAGGTTATTCAAGGTG
The DNA here is from genome assembly GCF_048593485.1 of Apis florea. NCBI lineage: Eukaryota > Metazoa > Arthropoda > Insecta > Hymenoptera > Apidae > Apis > Apis florea. Next base: position 3,820,529 of record NW_028256549.1, on the reverse strand, counting down.
AGGTGGCTCGCTCCGCCAAAATGATGAAATTCGAACCGCTTTGAAGATGTTCCCCACCGCGCAGGGGTCGGCCCGAGCGAAACGCCGCCATGGCAAATCTAATTTCGACCTCTACTCTCTCCACCCTCCAGTCTAAAGCCACTTTCCACCAGAGAAATTCTCCCTTCCGTTGTCGAAACTTCGCACTTCATCGGCGGATAACTTGGATTTAAATCGGCCAGAAACTCGTTCCACCACCGAACTAACTCCAACTCGACAACCTTCTTTTTCAATGATGCTCGCGATATTTTTTCCTACCTTTTAAAATTTTACCGTCAGATCTACTCGATATGAGAGGTAAGACGTAATTTCGAATTTCGAAACTTAAAATCAATAAAAGATTCGCGAAAGAGTTTACGGAAGGAATGATATGTGCGATATGTACGAAATATTTTACCTTTTTAACGGATAATCATCCGATTAGATAACGTGTCAAATATTCAAAAGACGTATACTCGTGGCATCCAAAATATTATACAGATAAAAAAATGATACTCGAACTTGGGAAAATCGTGGACAAAATCCAAGACATGGGCTTCTATCCACCTTGTCGTGCCTCGACGTACACGAATCCACAAACGAACACCGCCCTCGACCACGTGGAAGAGAAAAAGAACGGTTATCGTTGAATCATTGAATCGGGCCACGGAATCGAGGAGGATCGGAGACCCACTTTTCCTCGATAAATAATAGAAACGGCGCACACCCTCGTTCATAAGCCGCCTGAGTCGTGTTCGCGGTGGCTCCCGCCTTTTCGGGCGAAAGTGACGAGGAGAGGAGAGTGGAAAGAAACGCGGAGGAAAATCGAATCTTGAACCATTGTCCGAGTTTCGAGTGGGAGCCCGGCTGGTACTCGACCCCTCCACCCCTATTCGGAGAGAGGAAGGGGGGAGGAGGTTGGTCTCGATGGAAAACGTGGAGCGCAAACTCGATACACGCGGCTAACGAGAGGAGACGAAATAAAGGGGGTTGAGAGGGAGAGTGGATGGGAACGAAGGGGAAAGTGCAAGTGGAATTAAAGCCGAAGGAGATGGGGAGAGGAAGTCGACGAAGGCAGGAAATTCTTCTCAGCGTTGAATCTTCTTCTTTTTCTCCCCGCGACCGGGGTGATTTTTCTTTCGAAAATTCAATCTTACGCGAAATATCTCTCTTCTCTCTTTGCTTAATGGAACACGAAATGGAAACGCGAGTTACATACGAAACTACTTTTACTCGTCTCTCTTTAGAATTCTATTTAATTCATAATTGATAATCCAAAAGAGAAGTTTGACATCTTGGAATTACGAAGAATGAAATTTAGTTAGTTAATTAAATTCGTTCGATTAATTTGATAGGGATTTTCCAAAATCCTTTTCCAAGAAATTCTCCTCTGAATTCTTCCAGTTAGTCGGTAAAACTATAATTGACAGCCAGGAGGATAGTTCTTCGCCTCGAGTGGATCTTGTAAAACGTCTTGTCAACGTTTCAACGTAGAAACTCTGGGAAGCGGCAAATTTTCCAAAACGCTTTTCCTGGAAACGCTAGGAATCCCGTTTCGTGGATTCGGGACACGGAAAGGTCGATGGCGGAAATTAGTTTCCACCTTTAATTATGGGGCCAGGCACGGATCGATCGCAGTGGCCTCTTCCTCCCAGAAGAAGCGGAATAATAAGAGGGCGGCGTTGGTGAAACGAATTCGAAAAGAGGAAGAGCGGAGGTCGATAACCAATTAGCGATCCCCGGGACAAGGGGATCTTGGGAATAGCGCGCGTAAACATCGCGGACAAGGTAGCTGGGGCAACGAGTTTCCAGGCCACCGTGACGACCGTCTTCAATTTTCCATCTCCCCCTCTTTACACTCGATACGGTTTAATCCGTCTGCCTCGGCTGGCAGATTAACGAGTGCATTTCCAGGGGACTCTCGAAGCCTTATTAGACACCGAATCGTTCGTCGATCAATAAAAATTTCTCGATCGCCACCCCGTTAGAAGGGTGCTCCTAAGATCCTGGCTCGAGTCGTGAAATATTAATGGAAAATTTAACGAAAGTTCTTCTCCCTTACAATAATAATCTTATAATCTCCCTAAATAGAAAAATTTTTAAAAAGGGGGGAGGGGAAACAGTTAGTGGAAACGATTGAGTAGAAAAATAAATAGAAATCGGAAAGGATGAATAAAGAGAGGCAAAGGTGGTTGGATCTCTGGTCTCTGGATGGAAAGTAGAGGTGACGCACGTCACTCGCACACTCGCGAACCTCGGCTCGGTGTTGCACGGCCGATGGACCGAACGAGGGATGCATACCAAGCAGGCTTTTTGCCCGCTGGCAAATTTGTCAATGGACCCTGGGGGGTGCCACAGCCTGGAAGGATCCACCCTCCATCCGACGTCTCCCCCTCGCATCCTCCGCGACCCGTCCATCATTCTCCCGGACACGCTTCGCCGCTCCCAAGGAAATGCGAAGGCGCGAGCTCGAACGAGTCGCGACGGAGAGACGTTGGTCGATCGACTTTGTATAGGAAGATCTTAATAGAGGGTTCGAAACGACCGTGGATAGAATGGTTGCGCGCGGTAATAGCGCGAAAAGAATTTCCTTCCTTCCCCTCCCCCCTGGCGCAATTCAATTTTGGAAAATTACGACCGCCATTTCTAGGAGACTGAACTGGACTCGACTCGACTCGACTCGATTCGAACCGGTGGATGTGGAACAGGAACGCCCTAACCCAGATACATTTGCGACATCCAATTCCGGTCGAATTTAGGGGACAGGATGGCTGCGGTCCAACCGGCCTCTGACCACGCGCCCCCATAAATATTCAAGAAGAAGAGGAGAGACGGAGCGAAATCGTTTGCCACCTGCGACTGATAACCCAAGGAACGTTCCTGCGTTTACAGCTGACCGTAGCAGCTCCAGCGATGGATACGAGCGTATCGCTGGTCGAACGAACAAAAAGAGATTCGAATACTTTGTTCCGAATACTTTTTCGGAAACGATTCTGATCGCTATTCGCTACACGAGGCTCGTTGCGAATACAGGAATACTTGTGATACGTGATTTTCGTGTGTTATATTCGATTCTTGCGAAACGAGTTGATGAATCGGAACTCGATCCCATCGCTAGCGACCGATAACCTAAGCAACTTTCCCGACACGTTTACCGCTGACCGTGTGGTGTGGGTAACGAGGGTAGTCAACAAGGATCCAATAACGTGCTCGTGGTGTCCACCCTCGAGATCCTTGGCCGCCATTAAAAAAAAAAAAAAAAAAAAAAAACCCGCTGGAACAACGGGAACGAATAGCGTAGTCACAACGATAAATCCTAAAACTGCTGAAGTTTCTTGGTTCCGAGGGTAAATCTGTAGGCGATTTAAAAGTGTTACATCCATCGAGATTTCTTCCCTTCTAGATAGTTGAGGGGGTATTGTATATAAAAAAAAAAAAAAAAAAAAATTCGAGTTTCCTAACAAAGTTTCCGGCCCGTTAACAACGGCGAGAAAGGCATGGAGAGAAAGGGGAACGATCTGGAACGAGGAGATCGCAGGGTCGATCCAGACGAGACGAGACGACACGAGACGAGACGGTGAGGTCCAGGAAATGGATGGATGGTCGTTGGCAATTTGGCCCCCCAATAACCGCGACACAAAGTAGCCAATTTATAATCCCCTGCCCCTCTCCCCGCCCGCTCGATACTTTTATCAACGTACCTGCCCCTCCCCCCTCGTGGTGCACGCCACTCGTACCGTCCTTCTCCCGCCCGAGTGTTTCGATCCAACGAGCAATGCGCCCCGATAACGGCCACGAGTCGCAAGCAATGGGCCGAGAAATTAAATTTGTCCATTAACCGTTGATCGAGACGCGATCCAACTCTTCCACTTTCGTTCTTGTTTCGCTTTCACCTTCGGCAAACATTCCTCTTTTTCTTAACTTTTTGGCTTGTTTTGGCTCGGACGACTTTGACCGCGGGATCGGCGAAAAACGAGATTTACAAGAAAATCCCGAATAAATTCGAATTACTTGGATTCCTCGACACGTGCACAATTCTGGCAACAATTCCGATTTCCCATGCAATCTCGAAGATTAAAGGGAAAACTGGGAGGCTGTTCGTCTCGCTGGGGTGGAATGCTCGGAAATTAATTGGTCCGCTGTAAGCGGCACGAGGGGTTGTCGTGGAAGGAAGACGAGGCTCGAGCGAGCCGGAGGCTAAGGAAGCGCCATGCATCACCGATCGATCGGCCGCCCATTCACGGTTGAACGTTTTACGAGCGTAAATGGTCCACCCTTAATGGACGAATGGATCAAAAAATTTATCGCGCGCGAAAGCCGACTGGCAATTAGCGGTCGGTCGTTTCGGTGAAATACGTCGTTCGAGGGATGATGTCCGTAGTGGAGGAATCTTATTTCGTGAAAGAGAGAGAGAAACGTCTCGCGTGAAATTCAAAAAAAAAAAAAAAAAAAAAGAAAGAAGAAAAACGCAGCGAATTCAATTTTTTTCTTCCACGAAAATTTCGCATTTCTTCTCCTTTGGCAAGAAAAAATCGAGGAGAGCTTTGCTCCGCTTCCCCTCCGCCGAATCTTTGATCGAGGATCAGAGCTGCGAAATTCCCAGGGGCGGGAAGGGGATGAGAAGGAAGGTTTCGTATCGACGATCGAAGGATGGATCTCCGATCACGACACGCGACGTGGCGTGTAATTGAGCAGGTGTTGAGACAAACCAGAACCGCGCCTCTCGTGTTCCACTCTCGAGGGACGATCGAGACTCGATACTCGACTCCCCGTGATTTTCTTGGCTCGGTGACTATATCGTTATCGTTATAATTCCATGCAACGACAATACATCGTCGAGACAATTGACGACGGATGAGAATGATCGAAATTCTTTTTTTTTTTTTCCTTTTTTTTTCTTATTCAGACTCGTTATTAAAGATGGATTGGAGAGATTTTCTTTTTAATATCATCTACGGATTACGATCAATTCTTTAATTTTCTTGGAATTTCCTTTGAGAAGCTCGAGTCGCCTCGAGATAAATGCATAATCTCGTCTAATCCAATTCACCCTATATCTCCAGCCACGTCTCTCTCTATTCGCCGAGTCGAAAATCTCTCCGCCTCCGGACCGGTCTCCGCGACGTCATTCCGTTTAATTATTATCAACCCCCGTCGGCTGGCACCTCGAGTGACGGATGGATTTTCGTTTATATGACGCGCGACGTGGCGTGTAATTAACTGGCGGCCAATTATAGAGACCGGGCACACCACGGTTTTTTAACGTTGATTCTCGTGACGGGCGTCGGCTCCTCGTCGCGATATCCTCCTGCAACAACCCCCTCTTGGCTTCTTCCTCCGTTCCCAAACCTGCTAACGTTAGACGAATAGAGTGTGGAATGGGGAGTGCGAGTGCGTGTGCGTGCGTGTGTGTGTGTGTGTGTGTGTGTGTGTGTGTGTGTGTGTGTGTGTGTGTGTGTGTGTGTGTGTGTGTGTGTGTGTGTGTGTACAGCTCGATCGAATTTATGCCAGTCGAGAGAATGTCGATAACATTTCGTAGAGAAGAAAAGAGATAAAGAGAAAAAGAGAAAGAGAGAAAAATAAATCCTTTTTGGATAGGATGACACATTGAGTTTTTGGAGGAGGTGGAGGGAGGAGTGGAAAAAAATATCGAGGTAAGGTAAGAGAGAAATAACTTAACACAAGAGATTTCAATTACTTTTTTCTTTTTTTTCCGATTTTTTTCTTTTTTTTTTTTTTTTTTTCCTCTCTCGTTTCATTTCACTTCATTTCACCATTATCTGTAGGATAGTGGCATTAAAAAATGTTTATTAATATAATATGTATACTTTCCTTAAAATCATCCATACTCGTATTCTCATAGCGTAATAATCATAATAATATATATAATCATTATAATAATATATATATCTATATTTATTTATAATATATATATTATGTATATGTATTTCGCATATAGAGAATAGTCAATTACATAGTAGGTTTGCGTAGGTTTCTTTTTTTTTTTCCTGTCGTATTTTTCATTATTACCATTAATCGTTATTATTATTTTTTTTTTCCATTTTTTTTTGTTCATTTACTCTTTAAATGTAAGGTATTCAATTACTAAACATATAAAAGCGGTATAAAGCTCGATCCACACACGCTAATTATATCTCTTCTTTTCTTTTTCCTCCTTTGTCTGTCCATTCTCACCCCCGAATTCTAATTATAATTAATTACAAATCGTCGCGTCTCACCCCACCAGTGTATTTTTTTTTCTTTTTCCTTTTTTTTTCCTTTTTTTTTTTTTGGTTTGTTTTTTCTTTTCGTTTTTTTCTTTTTTTTTTTTTTTTAACCTATATGTGCTTTTCCTGTTCTTCTTCCCTTAAAAAAATCTTTTTTTCTTATTCCTCTTTTCTTAATTAAATAAATTGCCGTTTCGCGAAAATTTCCTCCCCCTTTTTCTTTCTTTTTCTCTCTTTCATCGCTTAAATCGTTTCCTCGCATTCCCATACCATCGCATTCTTTTTCTCTCACTCTCGCTCTCTCTCTTTCTCGTTCTCCAACGCGTTCTCTCTTCCTTTCCTTTTCTTTTCTTTTCTTTAAATCTAGGCGCGCGCAGCGTAATTCCGCGATGCATTCCGTTTTAATGCTTACGAGCGTACCCCTTTAAAGTGTACTTCCTCTGCTCGTCCCTCTTTCGCTCGTTTCCACCCCACACAGACTTGTCGAGAATTCAATGCACGCTACGTTAAAAGAAAAGAAATAAAACAACAACAACAATAACAATAATAATAATAATAATAATAATAATAATAATAATAATAATAATAATATAATAATACAAGGATAGGTAGAAGCGAAGGGAGAAGGAACGAATGCAAAAGAGGTGGGGAGGGGAGGGGAGGGGGTGGGGGGACAGAAATAAAAATAAAGAAAAAAAGATTATTCAATTTTGTTCGAAACGCAGTCGAAAATGGGGATGAACAACGGGCGAAAGAGTACGCAACGCGTAAGCCCGAAAATAAGAAAAATTGCAAGGACCATATTGATCGTGTCCTCCGCTCTGTCTAAGAGCATATCGATTAATTAACGCGAACTCGTATTTAGCGCGACGATGGCGACGGTGTTAAAAGAAGAGAGAGGGTGGTTCTCGCTCACCCACCCAATGGGTGACCTTGACCCTCCGTCTCTCCCTGAAAATTCGGGTCATAGGCCAAGTCGACAACCGTCGGCAACGTCCTCGTGTAAGATATTAAAAGACTAAAGGCGAGTCGTTTCTTCGAGAACCTTTTTTTTTTTTTCCCCAAGGTTACATATCCCGACACCGTTCAGCGCACCCAAATAGACCTCCTCCTTCGCTTATATTTTATTTTGTACGTCCCCGATACGCTTGCGTTCCTATCTTCGAATTTACTCCTTCACTCTTTCTTTTCATCCCCTTCCCCCTTTTTTTAAATTCTATTCTCTATTTTGTTAAAACGAATGTTGTATATCGAATGATTCTCTTCCCCCTCCTTTCTCTCTCTCTCTCTCTCTCTCGAAGAAACGACCTTAACACGTGGTTAAGCGCTAGCTCTCGATCGACACAGCTTATCGATAATATATCTTTTTCAACCGTAAATCATCCCTTCGTTACTTTCCGCTTCTTCGTGCGTCTATCTTCCCTCTCGAAGTCGCTGGCGGGCACACCGGTTCGCTCGCCCTCTTTTCCCTTCTCCCTTTCTCTCACTCTCAACGTGAATCAACCGTGGATCAACCCCTCTCGACGCTCTCTCTCTCTCTCTCACTCTCTCCTTTATCGAGAGAACGTATCCTCGACGACGACAGTTTCCAGCAATTTCAATCGCGTTCGACTGTGACTGCTTTCTTAATCTCCCCCCCCCCCCTTGGTCGGTTTTACGCGACCCTTCTCCTCTCTTCTTTCTTTAATCGCGAGTGAATTCTTCACGATTCCAACGCCCAGCGTCGAGAATGCGATATCGAAGAATGCAGTTGCTCTCGAGAGTGGCGAGCCCTTTCCCTCCGTCGAGAGTACGTTCGTCCCCCCTTTTCCTTTTACGCCTCTCACCTACTATTCGACCACGTATACTTGTCATCGTGGTCGTCGCTACGACAATCGATCTTTTCGCACGCTCGGATCTTGCCTCTCGAAATAATGATCGATCTCACTCAGACAAAACATATATTCGGAGATAATATTTACGAAGGGTGTACAATGGAGGTATATATAATATATATGTTTCTTTTATTCAAATTTTAATTTATTCCTCTACCGCTGAAGCGGAGACAAAACGTTGATTTATACAACATAAATTTACGAGTTAAATTAAAAAAAAAAAGTGTACAACTTCGAATTGAACTCTCTGCAGCAGAGGATTAAAGTAATCTTTAGAAAGTAAGAATCTTGGCAAGATCCAAGACCTTCTTCGAGGACAAAAAAAAAAAAAAAAATTTGGAAAAATCCAATACAACCGGCCACCGATTAGCCCGCCAGCTAAAGGTACAGCGTAGTATCTAATAACACCCGAGTTAGACTCTCGCCCTCAAGCCAACCAAACAAATATAGTTCGCATACAATTATTACAATACGAATTCTTAAATATCAACTCTTATACTCTAACGATAGAATGATAATTAATAGGGTTGTGTCTCGGCTGAGAAGAAACTGGACGGTGGTCCAGGACATCCTCGTCCGAAGACGAGCCTGGAAAACCGTCGCTATGCGTGTGTACGTTTTTTTTCCACTGTGTACCGCGAGATAATAGTTTTCTTTTTTCTTCTTTTTCTTCTTCTTCTTCTTTCTAACACATATACCGTTTTTGTTCTCCCTTTTACTCTATATTTATTTTCCTCTTATTTCCATCTTCACCGCGATCGTCGTCGATATCCACGAATGTTCATCAATGTTTCTCGAGCAGGATAACGATTCCTGCTGATCCTCGATGTTTTGATGTTGACGGACGCGATTCGATAATCGTGATGAAACTGTATATGATACAATATGTGTATGTATATATATATATATATATACGTAGATTAAAATATCGATAGATCATGACAGAGTGTTCGAACTACGATGAAGCTGTCGAGATCAGTAAAGATCTTTTTTTTTTTTTTTTAGGACACGTTATACGATGTGTTTCGTTTGTTAGAATTTTAGTGGAAGTTTTAATGTCAATTGTTAATGTTCTCGAATTACGATTGCAATTGGTAATATTTTAAACGATCTTTGAGATCGTTTTTTCTTTTTCCTCTCTTTTTTTTTTCTTCTTATTAATTCCTCTTTCGAGGAAGATAAACGGATTAATTGGACTGTTAGGATAATTATCGCTGAATGTAGCTAAATAGGATTCGTTGCAAATTCCGCCAACAGCGGAAATTGTCTATTTTACCTATAAAATATCTGAGAATAGGATCCAAAGTGGAAATTCCATTAGCGCTGCGACCTGAACTCTCAAAGGAGACCAATTCCAGTGGCAGTCAAAAACACGTTTTAAAAATTTCCCGAGATCTCGAGCTTTTTTTTCCCCCCCCTTTCTACTGCGTTTTTTTTTCTGTATGTGTGTGTGTGTGTGTGTACATTGTGTGATCAGTTCTTCTTTCCCTGATAAATGGCCAAAACGTGGATACCACGTGTGATAAAGATAACATTTGAATTCCCTTATCGAAAGCTCAGTCGACTTCCTTTAGACAGTAATGTATCGAACTGGATCACGTACGGAAGATGTGGTCGATCAAGAATATATTATTAGATAGAAACATTCCGATTAAAATTCTAATCTTTTCGAAAGTGTGTATAATTTTAAAAATATCCCCGCCCCCCCTCCGTTCGAAAAAATCATGCTCGACAGACGACGATTCTTAATATTATAATTATAAATTGTATTACTTGGAGATGCACGGGCTCCTATCGTTCGGAAAAATTCGGACAGGATCGTGCAAGATCGTATATATAGCCTCGTATCGTTCACGAGCTCGATTCGAGCGTCGTAGACCAATTTATTCGATCGTATCCGATCATTGCCGAGCCAATCCGAACTTTTCCGAACTCTCGATCCCGCGCATCTCCAGTACTCCACTACTTCTACTATCAGCTACTCCTATTATCCTACTTCTATCGTTGCTAACCCTCTATCTTCGAGATTCTCCTGTTTCTCTATTTTCTCTTAATTTTTTCCTTTTTTCTTTTCCGTTTTTTTTTTTCTGTTTTTTAGAACACTTTTTTTCGAGTAGATTTTTATCAAAAATATATATCTCACGTATATATGTATATACGTAGTCTTTAGGCGCGGCGACATTCGTCCGCTCGACCCTCGAGTAAAACTTACGAATATGCGAATTATCAAGGAAGTCTTGACCGTTCGGATATGGAGTCGTCGAGCCGACGTTGTTCGCCGCAATTCTTGGTAAATTTTTTTTTTTTCCCCTTCGATTACGAATTCACGCGTCGTCGATCGAGCAACGTATCTCCTCCCTTCGCTAAAATCTAAAAATCTGAAAGAAATTTTTCTTGATCCACACGATCCTTCTTCCGTCACGATATCTTCTTTCTACTGATTATTCAGCTCGTCTCTACTAAAGATCAGTCTGGTGAACGGGAGTTATAAAAAGCGGTCTATTAAAAAGTTGAAGTCGTCGGAAAAAATCGAAGACTGTGGAACGATTATGTTTCTCGAGTCTTATGTTTTGATCGGCAGTTCGGCTCGTGGATTATCCCGAAGAACCTGTCCCTCGAAACGGAAGTTTTCATCCGCTCGTAATATCCGACCAAAGCATCCTACTACAATTGTATCAACATTTCGTTTTAGCCAAAAACCGCGTTTCTTTCCATCGGAATTTAAATGCAGCAAGTGTACACGTTTTCGATCATCTTGCTGCTTCGACGAAAATGATTTTTCTCGACAAATTTTTTTCAAATCTTTCGGCGATTCGATCGGACGAGAAACCGCTTTTCTCGAAAGAAAAACAGGTCCACGATCCACGGTTCTATCTTTTTCTCTTTTTGTGTTACGTTTTATCGCTATCTCGAGATAGAAAATACGACCGAGCATATCGCACGGGACTAATCGTTGTTTCTTTTTTTTTCTCTTTTTTTTTTTTTTTTTTTTGCAATTGTATCGTATCGTGAAAAGGGAATTGACGTTCGCTAAAAATTGTTTGTTCGATCGATTTGTTGACCGATATTATATTGTACAACTGTCGGTGTGAACAACTGATGGTGCACGAATATGTTGCGTGTGTAACGTGTGTTATTATTTGCTTGTCGATTACTCGTACGTTATATCGTTCAATAATTCTTTGTAGTATTAATTACTTCGGTTCAGTTGGAACATATATGTACAGACATTCTGTGAGAATAATAATAATAATAATAATAAAAAAAATAATAATAATAATAATAATAAATGCCTAGAGCAGGCAGGAAAGGAGACACACACAACTATAGAGAAATGAATAGCGAATTCCTCTTAGAATAGATAGCGCAAGATTAAAATCTGAAATTTATCTTTCGTATTACCCTATTACGGAGCGGGGTTGCATGCAAATAGACACATCGAATTCTAACTAACGATTATTGTGAGATAGAGTTCATCCTCGAAGCTTTCTTTTCCTATACACACGATTTATATAGACCTTTTTTTTCTCCTGTAGTTTCGATGCACACGGTTCTCTTTCTCTCTCTCTCTCTCTCTCTCTTATTCGCCGTGAAATTACCGTACCAGTCACACTTAAGACACCTGCCTAGGTAGAACGAATTTCGAGAGAATTTCGCGAAACCGGCTACCATATTTCTTCCCCCGTATCTTCCTTTTCCCTTCAATCGTGGGAAATATTCGGAATTTGCTTTCTTCGTGCGTCGACTGGACCGAAATTACGTTCCCCCCTCCCAGAAACCTTTGAACTTTTCGATATTTCTACGCGCTCGACCTCTTCGATAAAATTTTTACTTGGTGGATTCGTGGATTTAGAGGAGGAATTCTCGAGGAGAATAATCTTGGAAGAATTTTCCAAGATATTTTCCTTCGAGTTTTACAGATCGAAATTCGATATAAAATTTGCAATATATATATATATATATGTGTGTGTATATAAAATTTCCGTGAACGATCGAAGAATATTGGATGCATTGAACGTACATTTCGTAAGAATTCGTAGTTTCGAACTGGGTAAAACGTAAAGCGGTCCCCAGAGGACGCGAATACCTGAGAGAATTCGGGCTAAATCGAGATAAATCGGGCGAAGCCGCGCCTTAAGTGCTAATGGCAGTTCTAGATCGTTAAACGTACAGGTAATATACGCCTATGCTGTCGTCGAGTGTATAATATATGTTCATACGTCGTCGTATCTCAATACGCGACACGTGTCGAAACGAGGCCTAACTCTAAATAAGTATACGGTACATATCATATATATATATACTATTATAATAGATCATTTGTCAATTTTTTTTTTTTTTTTTCATAACTCGTACCACCAGGGAAAAACATAGTTTAAACGTTTTACTCTTTCTCTTAATTAATATTTCTTCTTTCTCGTTATACGTTCTTCCATCCCTTTCACACCATTCCTCAAACACGAAATTATCCCACATTCGAATAAACACACGGATATCCTTATTTTTCTTCAGCAAAATACAGGCACGCAAATCCATTTATTCCTCCGTTCTGAAATCAATCGCGTACAATCACTTTCTTCTTCTTCTTCTTCTTCTTCTCGCCTCTCTTCGCGTCGTCCTTCTCTTTTGTTACTGCTTCCTCAGTGTCAATATTATATTTCTCATTCGTCGCTTCGAATATAATTTTATTTTATTTTATTTTATTTTTTTTTTTTTTGTTAGAAAAATTTGTACTTTTATAGGGGAGGTATAGAGAAGACGACCACGACTCTGTCTTGTACTCTGGAATTCCTTTTCACGTTTCACGATCGTATCAATCTTCATCGATAGCTCGTCCAATTTCTCCGCGGAATTTTTTTCTTTTTTTTTTTTTTTACTTCCTCTAGTTGTTCTCTCTCGAATATTCGAGATGAAATAACTTCAGGATTCGTCGAGCAGAAGACAGCCAGGTCGACCAAGCGAAACGGTTCCCGTTTGCCGTAGTCGACCACGAGGAACGAGAAGTACCATCATCGCAAGAATGGCGGCGTTCAATTAAACCTTCACAATCGTTCCGGCATTTTCTTTTATTCATTGTCCCCTTTTCTCCTCGCGATAAAAAAAGAAAACAGCTAGCTTCTCTCTCTCTCTCTCTTTCTCTCTATACTTCTTCGCGAAGGAGGTTTCCTCTCTTATTTTTCTCCATTTGCACAGCACTCGAGACGTCTGCCAATTAAATTAAATAGTGTCGAGAAAAGGATCGATGAATCCTTCTCTCGTGCAACGAGGATTCAAAATAAAAAGGTATACTACGTGTGTTTCACTGTTTTCCGCTCGCGACTCATTCCCCCTCCTTCATCTCCTCGATTCTTGTTCTCCTTTGTCCAATGTTCTTCGTTTGTAATGCGATGATCGTGGGGCAAGAACCGTTTTACACAAAGTGGCTCGAGCTCGTTCTCTTCTTTCCTCGTGGTCGAGAGAGAGCAACGGTTCGTTTCTTCATCGTTTCTTTTTCGTCTCCATTTTCTCTTTTCTCGCTACTTTCTCTCTATCTCTCTCTCTCTCTCTTTCTCCCTCTCTTTGTTCTCTTGTATGTCGACGAACGAAAAAAAGAAAAAAAAAAAGTGTACAACGCGGTGGAACGGAAAGAAAAGCTTATAATAGCTTGGCCTACGCGATGGCCAACGAGAATTCATTCGGTCACAAGGGCTTCCGGAAATACGATTCAGAATCGCTATATACCGTTTTCCTCTTTTCCTTTTAGAAAATTTTCTTTTTATTTAAACATTTCTTCTTATACTCTTATTATTCTTCTGGCGGGCTTCAAATTTCAGTGATGGATAGAGATCCTTTCATTTCTCGCACTCACTCGCCACTCATTCCGAGATCACTAATCACCGGGGCGCGTTCAAGTCCTTTTTTTTTTTACTTTCCATATTTTCCATCCTTCCTCTCATCTCCATTCGAAGTAGAAATTCGATACTCGTGAGTCATGAATTTATCAAGGGACTCGTTTGTTTTCTTCTTTTTTTCTTCAGATAGATTGATCTCGCCAGAGACGTGGACGCGCCCAAGTTTTTTATGACTATTCATAAGCTACACAAAGAAGAAACTTATGGGAGATAGCTTCGAGTATTTAACGACTACGAGCAAAGGATAACCTACGAATTTAAAGTATACACGAGTCTCGCCGCTTGGAAACTTGCACGTTTTTTTCCCCCTCTTTCTGCCAGAGGATTACGATTTTATCGAAGTTTACAGGCGTGCGCGATCTAGAGGAGTGAGAGTCCTCGTTGAATCTCTACGATCGAAACAACGAATTAGCAGCGATTATAGTTTTCAATTGCGTATATATGTATATATTTATTTTGCATTACGCATGCGCTTCAAAGGGAAGTCGATTGATCGATACGTCGTTGCGATTCCTTCCTCCCTCGAAAGTTTTCTTCGAGGAATTGTTTTCAAAGAAAAAAAAAAAAAAAAAATATATCATTATCGAATCGATCATCCAAAATTTTCCAAATTTTTGGCACACGATTTAAGACACAAACGGTCGGTCAAGGTTCGAAATGAACGGCGGAGAAATTGGTAAGTGCGTCTCGAAACTCTCGAGGAAGAAATTTTCGCGCGACGCACGAACGCGCGCTTCCTTATGGATTTCACGTATATATCGATACAGAAATATTCCCGTCAACGAGACAGCGAGCTTACCCTGACAGACAAACGCACTACCGAGTCCGATAGAAGAATTTCAATATTAAGCCTTAAACCTTAAGAATGGTGTATCGCTTTCGAATACCACGTAGCCAATCATGGATGATCGTATGGAAGGCGTATCTTTCTCTCGAATGATTTTCTTTAAAAAATTCTTCCGAACATTTTGCAAATAATAATACAAATTCATTTTGACTATACGATTTCAATTTCAATTAATGAAACGAGAGAAAAAAAAGAAAGAAAAGAAGATCGAAGAAGAAGAAAAATTAAAAAAATTAAAATTAGGATACATATATATATATAAAACATTGCTAAATTTTTAGAAAATCGTTCGACAGAATCACACGCTTCGTGAAAAAAAGTTTTCAAATTTCCCCCCCCCCCTTTTTTTTTAATCACTACAAACGAATCTTCTAGACGTTGATTTCCGATGGAGCGGCAATTTTACGAGTCTCACATCTCTCTTCTCCTTCCTTCCCTCCTCTCCTCATTTTCTCCATTTCCATGCCTCGACAAGTCTTCGTCCTCCGCGTACCATTTTTTTTTTTTTTTTTTTTTTTTTTAGTTTCCTTTTTCCTCCTCTCTGTTCTCCTCCTTGCTTTAAAAAAGCAACCCTCTGTCTGTTGTCCCGTTTGGTCCGCACTACCAGCATTGATTATTTTCTTGCTTTCGCAATGCACAAGAACGACGCTTGTGTCTTTTTTTTTTTTTTTTTTTACTATGATTCCTTATTACTCTTTCTTATCTTTTAAACATTTTTTTATCTCCTTCGCCATCATCTTTCTCATTTCTCTCTCTTTCTCTTCCACTCCTGGTTTCGGATCCATCTTCTTCTTATCTTCTTCCGTCATGCCCTCCGATCGGTCTCCTCCTCCTTTTTCTTCTTCTTCTTCCCACCTCTGCGTACTTTACAATCGACATTAATTAACGAATTAATTAGTACAAGCTAAACACACGTTAGAAGAACTATATAACTAGAAGAAAAACACGGGCTTCGCGAATGGTACTCGTTTTCCACGGAATTCGACTTCTTCTCTTTCTCTTTCTCTTTCCGTCACGCAAATGATGCTACATCATTAATCCTTCTTCTTTTTCTTCTTCTTCTCTCGTATCCTTTGATTCTTCGAAACTTCAATTCGGCGAGTCATTTTTATTCCAATTCGAGGAGCGTCGGTGTGTCGAGCTCTTTAGCCTCGAGAAGATGTATTTCGATTCGTTTCCGATAAACGATATAGATCGAATTCGAAAAAGTTTGAACGTGGATGGAAACGGTTATCGGAGCAGAGAGACGAACACCTTCGATCTTCCTCGAAAGATCTCGAATGGATTCAATCTCGTCCCCTTTCTTTCTTCTCTCGGTGCCGCGATTCATCTCTTTTCTCGACAAGTTTTCAATCTCTTCTCTCTCTCTTCTTTCGTTCGTAAAAAATGTTTTTTTCTCTCCTTATTTTTGGCAGCTTTTACCAATTACATTACGCGACGCGGTTATACACGCTTAAATAACTAAACTTAACACGAGCTAAATTCCTAGCGCGGTTTTTTTTTTTTTTTTTTTTAAAAACGTACGACCCTTTTTGCCCGATCTCGTTTCCTGATCGCCTCGGCGATCGCTTAAAAAAATAGGGTACAAAAATTATTCATCTAAATTTCGAAAGCCTTATCCGAATACTAACGCGAATTTATCTTTTTTTTTTTCTTTTTTCGTTTTTCTTCTTCTTTTTTCTTTTTCTGCTTTTCTCTCAAAATTTTTCCTTTCGTAATTTCCCCCCCGCTTAATAAAACACAGCCGAATAAAAATGCCCCGATTTTCGAATTACGTTCTAATCAAATCGTTTACATACAAAAAATCACCTCGATTTTATCCGCGAATATCATTTCTTGTCCGATTCGACGTTTTTCGTTTTTTAAAAAACACGTATAAAAAAGACTATCCTAATGTTGAGACCTACTTAGAGCACGACAATTATTACAATTTTTTCCTCTCTCTCTCTCTCGCTCTCTTTCTAGTAGATATAAAAAAAGGAGATTGCTTATCGTTTTCTTTTCGCGAAAGACTCTCTGCCCCCTTCGACTTTTTTTCTTTTTCTTCTTTTTTATCCATCGTTCGTTTATTCTTATTCTTCTCTTCTTCCTCAATGACAAAAAAAAACAAAAACACGCCGAGTTTATCGTATGAAACGAGCTCGCCCTTCGGATCCACGCGGGCAATCCGCGTGCGCGTATAATAGTAAAACGAAGAAAAGAAAAAAAAAAAAAAAAAAAAAAGAAACACGTCGCTGAAATTGGTGTTCGATTCCACGCTGGATATATCTCTCCTCTTCCTCTTACAACCGAGTACAAAATATTAGTGTCGCAGTCTTACACGCAGAAGGTGTCGTGACGTATACGTACGCTGGAAAAATCGTATTTACCACAATTGTGTGCGCACAAAGCTTGTGCGCGTCACCTTAAAAAAATTCCCTCCCGTGTCCTCTCCCCTCCCGATCTTCGAAATTCTCTCGCTCGACGATCGTTCGACGTTCCTTTCCACGATATTTTCGATTTATTAATTTATTGCGATATTCTAAACCTACGATTAAGGAAAAATTGCATGGGATTTTCTACGTCAGAACGTCGACTCGAGCAATTTTTTGGAAATGGACACGAGGGAATTCTGGAACAAGGGTTTCTCTCTTTCTTTCTTTCTCTCTCTCTTTCTCTCTCTCTCTCTTTCTCTACGTTCATGCAAGAAGAATGAAGTGAACTCTGCCGAGAAGAGTTTTACACCTAGAAAGACGCGGCAGAATACGAAAAATATCACTAAGAAAAGGGAACGGGGTAGCGATACACACGATTACACGGGTATGTATATTACTATATATGTATATATATATATACGTAACGGCTATATGGTATACACACACAAGAATATAACGCGATTAAATGTTACGTAGGGGAGGGAGTAGGTGATTATTATAGCACATGCACACGCCATTCAGACACATTGGTTTTACACCCCTTGAGGAAATTGCCTGTAAACAGGTTCCGATACTCTTCGGGGGCGGCCTACCGACTAAACGATTAATCACAACACTCCGCTGTGAAAGCTTAATTACGATCGTTGCACAAGCGTCCATCCATTTTATCTTTCCTTCATCCAAATTTCTCTTCCATCTCTTTCTTGCCAGTAAACTCTTTTTCCCCCCGTGCCTTTTTCGCCATCCTTCGAGCGTCCATCTATCGATTCTTGTAACTTCTCCAAAAAAAAAAAAAAAAAAAATGGAGAAAATCTTCGCGAGCAATCATTCAATTTTTCACGAGAATATATAAAAAGAGATGTATACAACAGATACGTATATATATATATTTTTATATGATATTTTTTTTTTTAAATTTCTTCTCGAACGAGTTAGAATTTTCTCCATTTTTTTTTTCTTTTTTTTTTTAAAGATATTTTTTAGGCATCCGAAAAAGACACTCGACTGGATGGCATCGCAAGCACTCGCAAGAGGATTAAAAAATCGAACGCCCATCACTAATCCTATTAGACGAAGACACCATATAAGAGAATGGAAAAATAAAGAACAAAGCGAAAATTGAACCATCGTGCGCGACGAGTAAATAGAAGCCGTGTATACGAGAGTTTATGTAGTATCTGTACGTGTACATTGCATGTGATTCTCTCTCTTTTCCTTTCTCTCTTTCTCTCTCTCTCTCTCTCTCTCTCTCTCATACACGCTTTCCCTCTTTCGTTCTGTATAGAATTCTTCTCTCGCTTCAACTCATCCACACTCTCTCTCTCTCTCTCTCTCTTTCTTTCTCTCCTTCTGAAGCGTCGATCGATTGGATCACGGCTCGTAAAAACCGGGCCATCCAAGCGATGGTGGAGAAATAAAACGATAGATAGGGGTGAAAGAGTATAAATCGAAACGGAGGGGTCAACGACGACGAGGACGACGACGAACCGAACGTAGGTGGAAAGAGCCGTGAACCAATTGTCTACGCGCAGCTATAACGTCGATTAACTTATCGATTCTCCGAATATCGACTCTTCGCTTTATCCACTTCTTCCCTCGCTCGTTTCTATCCTCTTTTCTCTGTTTTGCAATCATCCGTCCCCGCTCCCTCTCGTCCTTCGAATAAACTTTTTGAATTCGTCGAAACTTTTTTGCGCGCTTTCGATTTTTCAGATTATTCCTCTTTTCTTCTTTTTATCTTATATCTTTGATATATATTTCTTCCTTTTCTATCTCTCTCTCTCTCTCTCTCTCTCTCTGATATATCGATGTAATTTTTCTCTATCTTTTTTTTTTTCTACTCGGTTTGAAACACGAGAGGCAGCGAAACGAGAACAGGTGTTATACAGGTTAAATAACAACATTATGTTCCTATGTACATTTGTACCTTAGCCAACTTATCCCCAATCGACTCGATTACGGTCAGGCTCCCAGGACTCGTGAACTTGCAAGGTGTCTCGTATCTCGTTTCTTTTTTTTTTTTTTTTTCTTTCTGATATTCATATTTATAGATTCCTCTTAGAAATTATACTTGATATAATATTCTTGATATACAAGGCCAAAGAGAATAAAATGCTCGATATTTTCTCTCTCTCTCTCTCTCTCTTGCAGTTGAGCAAATTTCGACTTTGTAAATTCGAGAAATTCGTAGAGAAGCTTTAAAAAGACTGATATTTTTACGATATTTTTTTTCAACAGCAACCGTTTGAACGCGATTTGGCACCGATATATACACACTTTGCACCCTCAAATATATCTCAAACGGCGACACCTCGTCTAGTTCTTGATAAAATCGTAGATCCTGCTCGATTAACTGGGAGCCCGGTTCCTTGTTGGAGTGTGAAAGACAGCCGGTGTGTGTACTATTTGCGTGGTCGGCGATCGTCAGCCTTGCCTCCCGATCAACCTCGATATAAAAATCTTTTTCTCTAAAAAACACGCCGAACTTATAACTTATATTTTCTTTTCATTTCAACGGGGACGATAATAATAATAATGATGATGATGATGATGATGATAATAATAATATTATTACCTCTTCACACATCCGTGACTGGGCGAAAGAAAGGATTTTCTCTCCTAAATTCATTTTCCGCGCCATTGTTTTTTTCTTTCTTCTTTTTTTTTTTTTTTTTTTTTTTTCAGTAAAGTAAAAACTTCCTCTTTAAACTCGATCTTATAACCTTCTCTCCTTCTTTCCCTCAATTTTTATTTTATTTTATTTTACTTTATTATGTTCTCCAATCCCTTCTCCCTCTTTAACTCGAATCTACTTTGCTTGCTCGATTTAATAAAATTTCTCTTCTCGTAAGGATCAACGGTAGGATAATTAAATAATGTCGAGAGACAAGGCGCGAAACAGGATCAACGTAAACGCCGTCCGCGAGAAAAAACAAAATCGCTCTCCAGTAGCGCACTTCGATAAAATTTCTTCGTCGTTCGTAACACGTTTCAGATATTATAACAACACCATATTTTTTTCTTTTTTTTTTTTTCTTTTTTTTCTCTTTTTCGGCAATGTACATTTTAAATTACACGCATCAAATTACAAGGAGATTCTTCACAAGGAAATAATCAATCTCTTTTCTTCTTCTTCTTCTTCTTTTTTTTCTTCATTTTCTCTAATGCTCTCTCTTTCTCTCATTCTCTCACTCTCTCGCTCTCTCTTCGTCATCGTGTGGGCGTGGAAAAAACAGTGGTCTCTGAATCAGCGTTTGCAAAAAGGGAGGGAGTGAGATTTATAATCTGTCAAACTTAATCGGGACTCGACACACGCGAAACCGAAAGGATTTTTCTTCTTCCTTTCTCCACTGGGAAGGATTATGTGCAACCAATCACCTTCTTCTCTTCTCTTTCTCTCTCTCTCTCTTCCAACATCTTTCTCCACTTGATTTCCCCTTTCGGTTCCACGTTCGTGTTTAATGGCATCGTACACGTCTCTCTCTCTCTCTCTCTCTCTCTATCCTCTCTTCGCAGACCTCTCATTCATTCACTCTTTCTTCTTTCTCACTTTGTACGTCTTTTGGATAAAGTCGCGTTTTTGTCGATGCACAAGTGGCGCGCGATTCGGTTAAATTCTTCTTCTTCTTCTTATTAGTTTTATCTATTTTTTTTTTTTTTTTTTTCGTTTAACATGCAACTTTCTTTCTTCCCTCGCACTCTGTCTACGCATTCTCGGTGCGCTCGCAACGCTACACTTGCACGTCTCTCGCTCTCGTCTTTCGTTCCGCTTCCCCATTCACACCCCTCTTTCCACGTCTCTGCGCCTGAAAATAACCTGGGCTGGAAAACGAGAAAAAACGCGCGCGGCTCCGCGGGCACGATCACCGAGAATCCTCCTTTATTAAATTTCTTTACTAATTCTACACAACCGACGATGGACGATAAAAAGCACACAGTGTTTCCAATAATTTAATAATAATATAACTTGAGGTATTGAAGGTATCATTCGTAGTTTCCGAAAAATTCGTCCTCCCTCTCGTGTATATAATAATTAATTTCGAGAAGAATCACCCTCATCAGACGTACCCGCGAGAATCGCGACTGAAAAACTCGACGAATCATCGTTCAATTCAAAGTCGAATCTAATAACGTTTCAACGTGTAAGGATGCGATTATATATTTTCGAGTTTGTTAAATTTTCTACGAGAATTTGTTGCTCTCGAGAATTATCTCTTCCTCTTCCGTTTAAATGATCTCGAGAGAACGACCCTCGATTTACAAATTCGCATTCCTAGGTATCGAGCCGTGGCGCGATTTCGGCTCGACGGACAACAGGATCGACGAAGAAAAAAGAAAAAGGGAAAAAATCATATTCTATTCCCTGCTCGATGGACTCTCGTCGATCTCGTCGAAGAAGAAATCACGAGTTTGAAATTGGCGCGGTTGGGAACAAAGCGTTGAGGGAAAAAAAAAATCCCTAGAAACCTACGATAGCGTATATGTACGTGCTCTCGAACTCGCGACCGATCACGTCGACCTCCTTGGAGACGAACGTCGTTGTACGTAAATGTGTTGATGTGACACGCTTGAGAATGTAATCTAAAGAGTAACGTATTTTTTGCACAAGCGAGAGATAATTTAAAAAAAAAAAAAATCTGAT
Organism: Apis florea; assembly: GCF_048593485.1. Taxonomy (NCBI): domain Eukaryota; kingdom Metazoa; phylum Arthropoda; class Insecta; order Hymenoptera; family Apidae; genus Apis; species Apis florea. The sequence continues at coordinate 3,798,616 of NW_028256549.1, read as the reverse complement.
AACTCAAAGAGGCATTCACGAACGAAATGGAACAAAATCGTTATAAATTGTTCGAGCATTTCTCGATTCCTTCGTATCATCGATCACAAAAAATTATCATCGCGTCTTCCGTACGACTCGATCTTTCCGCCAACCGATTCCTTAAACTCGTTAACTTAGAGACAATATATATTTATCGATGGATCAGGATAAAAGAAAATAAAAAGAATCCTCATAAACTCATTGATTATTGAACCAAGCTAGGTTGATCTACAAGCATCGATGAATCGAATGAATTAAACAAGGTGAAATCTAAGAGTTTAAACGGAGGGAAAAAATACTAAAAGAAGAAAAGGATAAATGATCGCACGGAAGAACTGTCGATAGGAAAATGAAATTAAAAAAAAAAAAAAAAATGGACTAACGAGCCAGATTTGCTCGATAAAACGTTAAAAACTAGGAGACGCTAGTAAGAAAAGATCGGACGCGTTTCTGATCACGGTCCACGCGGCTCGGCTGTCGTGTAATCGCGAAAGAACATCACTTATGTGTACCATCTCCGTGTGTATGTATATACAATCTAGTGTCTACCCCTGCTGTCCTTGTGTGTTACGCGTGTCCAAGTATTCGTTCCAATGTGTCAATGCATCTCTATATATATGTCACAAATGTAAAAAAAAAAAAAAAAGAAAATAAAAAAGGAAAAAAAAAATTACACAATGAAAGATCGCGTGGCAATTTCCATCTATCAGACACGCACGATATTCCTCCGTGAATATATATTTCTCTTCGTAATTTCGATCAAATATTTGCTTCTAGAATTTGTCTTATTTTTTTTTTTTTTTTTTTTTTTTTATTTTCTCTCCATCGATCATTCCTTTCAGCCAAACATCATGGACGATTTTTACCGAAGATCCGGGTAAGGTACTCTTATTGTCTCTCGTATTTCGTATATAATTTTTTCTGTACCGTGCCCTCGTTCGAGAGTGTACAGAGAAGAGAAAAGTGTGCACGGGAAGAGAGAAGGGCGAAAGGATTATCGCGCGTGTCCGACGAATCGCCGCTCGATCTTTCGACTCGTCTCGCCTCTTCTTCCCTATGTAAAAACTTGTACAAGGAAGTTTTAAATCGCTAAACAGATACAAGTTGTTTATTCCTAAGATGAGCCGTACGAGGCTCATTCGTATTATCGATCGATACGCAGATACTCGTACAGCGGTATTTCATTTCTTTATACATTAATATGTGAATTCTGTTAATTTTAATGTCGTTTATATGTGTATATATATATATGTGTGTGTGTGTGTGTCGTCGTATATATACCTATAGTTGTCTAGCACAGCTGTAAAGAGAACTTACACACTAAGAGACAAAAAAAAAACCGATCCTTAAACGTAGATTCATATAATATAATATTTTCATATTTATTTTCATATATAATATATTTATATATTTATATACTTCATCTTCTTATTAGATTATTTTCAAACCGCGTGAATGTCCGCGTGAAAAAGAACGCCTCGAAGAACAACCGATATATAAATTGCAGGATAAAATTTTCTTTTTTTTCTTTCTTCTTCTTCTTCTTCCTCTTCTTTTTCTTTTTCTTCGTCTCATCACTTTCTCACACCAACTCTTTCTCTCTTCGCCTCTGTTCCTCCTTCCTTTGTCGAGCGTTCACAAGTAGCCTATCACTAGAACACGATTCTCGACCACGTTCGACGACCACGTTTTCTTCTTCCCTTTCGTCTCGTCTGTATCCTTATCCTTTCCTTCGGTTTCGAAAAAAAAAAAAAAAAAATCAACAATCTCCTCCCGCTCGAAAGGAAGGAAGAATGCATGGCGATGACGAGCGTCGAGAGATAACCGAGTTAGAGCCGAGTCTCTAAAATATTCAACGAAATTTCAAGGATATTCTCTTTGGGCGTCGAGCAAATTGGCCGACGTGCGAAACGAAGGAAAGTTTCCCTTAACTAGAAAAACCTGAAAAACCTTTGTTTTCCAATAAAACTTATATATTTATCGATGATTTCAAAACCTTTCATCTCTTCGTCAATTCTCCACCATCTCCTCCTTCATAATGACTATATTCTAAACTCTATTCATAGTTCAACCACTCATTAACCTCTCTTTCCACGTTTAATATAGCCATCCTCGAGACCCCCCCCCCCACAAGAAAAAAATGTCTTCCTTTCGCGTTTATATACGTTTCTAATCTTTTGCTCTCGTTTCTCGTGTACCATCCCCTCCCTTATATAACCGCATACAACCCTTAATCCCATCCCCTCAACGTACCATATATAGACGTGCTATTCGATTATCATTAGAATTATCATTAGAAGAATCCACGGATTACACGGATTACGATCGACGAGATCTCGGAGCGAATACGAATTTCGAACACGAATCTCGAAATCTCGTTCCCTTTCCTATTCCCGAGGAAACGCATCTTTTCGACGAGGGCGATCGTGTCCTCGTCTCGAAAAGACAAAACGCGTGTTCACCCTCTCGTCTCCTTATCAAAAAACACCGACATTAGAAAAATCATCCGCTCCGGGTTGACGCGTTGGCGACGAGAAACGGGTCGCGGGGGAGGATTCGAAAAAAGGAAATTCGAAAGAAAAAAAAAAAAAAAAAGAATACGCTTCACAGGCGTATCTCGATACGTGTTCCTCTTCCTCCCGAATAATTATTATTGCAATGGTCGCGAGAAGGATAAAGTTCTCGTACCGAAAAAGGAAAAAAAAAAAAAAAAAAAAAAAAAAGAAATCCTCTCCTCTCGTGGAGTCGCGTGGATCGAGGTAGATTCATCAACAGAGGGATTAAATTGCAGCTTCGTCGAGGAGTAAGAACACTTGGGGATCGTCTCCTCCCTACCTGAAACCGCCCCCCGTTTCTCGACAACAGACGTCACTGAGCGCGAAAAGGTAGAAAATCGTTACAGCAAGTACTTTTACTTTTACTTTCCGAGGATAAAGAGAAAAAAAAAAAAAAAAAAAAAAAAAAAGAGGTTTATATAGCCTAGGTTTATTAACGTTTAGCCTTAAGCAACTATCAAGAGAGCGAATACGCCCCCCGTTTAATGCGTCGAGACGCACCCATTTTTTTTTTTCTTTTTTTTTTTTTTTTTTTTTAGAGAAGAACTAAAAAGCGCTCTCGTACACTACTATCCTTCCATCACCCCTCTCGGATCCATCGGAGGACGTTTATTATATCTCCTCTGGATATATACGCCATTCTTCGATGCAAATTTTCTCTTAAAACGATCCTAGGATATAGATACGCCGACGCGTCGACGAAACTCTGACTAATCGTTTTTTTTTTTTCTTTTTTTTCTTTTTTTCTCACTTTACAAAAATCGAATTTTTCAGGTGCCTCGAAAGATGTCGCGCGGCTCCCCTTCGACGCGATCGATCGTTTTTGGGGGTAGTGCAGATTGAGAGACGATGATCCTTTATACCCGGCCTTAAGCATTTCGTCACGTATTCGTACGTCTGATATTCGATTGTTGCACAGCTGGTGGTTAACGCTCCTAAGCCAAGATCGATTCATCCTCGGTGAAGATTATTCTCCAATTCAAAACTTCCTTTCCCTCTTCTTCCTCGAGAAATTGCAATTTTGCTGGCAATGGAAAAAAATTTGCATTTCGACCGGGTATAACTTTTCGAGTCTCGCGAAAAATGGCGAGACGACGACGACGATCGATCGATGGGGGGAAAAAAGAAGGGGGGCGCGCGTCGCGATCGACTTCTCCCGCGAGAGGAACGCGCGATCGTCTCTCCCTCGTGTTCCTCTCTCTCTCTCTCTCTCTCTTTCTCTTTCTCTGTCTCGATCTCGAAATTAGGAACTGAAAGTGAGCCGATTAATTCGCATCGCGTGGTGGGGCACCCAAAATTCAAGTTCAACGACGCGAACCACGTAGCAAAAATTGAAAACGGTAGGGAGTACAGAAAGTATAGGCGCGCTCGCGCGCTTCGTGGCGCGGCGTGGGAGGATTTATTTCTCTCTCTCTCTCGCACGCACACACACACACACACATACGCACACTCTCACTCTTTTTTCCCCTTTTTTCCATTCGTTTCGTCGCACGAACTCGTGTTAACTGAACCGGGAACGCACACGCGTTTCAATTATTTATCGATAATCACGAGAAGAATCACCGGGCACGAAACAACTAAATACGAAACGAATATCTATATATATGTATATGTATATATATATATATGTAATTATCGTTTATACATATATAATAACCACCACAGATCAGCTTCGAGATTAATCCTAATTTCTAATAACGCGCGTAATAACTTTCGCGATTATAACGCGTGCGATATTTTGATATTTAACCGGATGAAAAGCGTGGAAGCTAAGAAAATCGCGTGTCCCGTGTCCCAAAAGAAGTGAAATAATACGCGAAAAAACAACTGACAGACGATTACCTTTCCTTCTCTCTCTCTCTCTCTCTCTCGCTCTTTCATTCTCTCTATCTTTCTCTCCCCTATTTGGCACTCTGAGAAAAACGTAACGAGAGACGATGCTTTCTCCTCCTTCTCTCTTCTCTTTCTATATTGTTTATGTCTGCGTCTCTCTCTCTCTCTCTCGAACGCAAAAAAGGTTTCTTCGCGACACGATCAAAAGAAACTCTAAGGAACTGAACGAGAAAAGCGCGATGAAAAATCGGACGACGTGATGATGAATATTAACGCACTCTTCATTTTTTATTCGAGTTATTTAAAAAAAAAGGAGAGAGAAAAAAAAAAAGGTTTCACATACAATAATAGTGTATATATGTGCCAAGAACAGGCCTTGCTACACGAATATCCTCTTATTCCCTTCTTCTTCAATTTTTCCTTTTTCTTTTTTTTCCCCCCTTTTTTTCTTTTCTTTTTTTTTTTTTTCACTTTTTTCCTTTTTAATCTCCTCTTCTCTATGTCTCTCGTTCTTTCTCTCGCACACGCATACACATACGTACAACTGTTCGGCAATTTATGCACCCCCCTTTCTCTCCCTTTTGGCTCACATTCACGCCGCTCACGCCTCACTCTCGCTAATATTCTTCGTAGATTAAATCGTCGTATAGCGTGCGCTCGGTTGAAAATGAACCCCCTTGCCCGTCGTGACACCCTCGACGAACAAACGAAGAAAGGAAAGAAAATCACGTAATAGACGAAACAATCTTTTTCTTTTTCTTCCTCTTCTTCCTCCTCTTCTTCTTCTTCTTTTTCTCAAGATTCATTCTCAAGAGGAGAGGCATCAAGGCAACAGGGTTCACGTGTCCTCGCTAAAGAACCTCTACACGTTATAGAAATCTCCTAAATATATATACTTCCCGGCGTACAAATGGATTAAGTATACTTTTTTTTTTTTTTTCTTTTAAATCGAAGTAACGTAAAGAAGGTACACGATCGACTATACTACCTTGGGAAAACGGTGGGCGGTCTTCTGTTTGTGGGACGGCCGCTATTGATGGATAGCAACGACCAGCATCGCCAGAAAAAACGAAGATCTCTTTTCTTTCTCTTTTCTTTTCTTTCTTTCTCTTCCTTCTCTTTCTTCTCTCTTCGCATCTTCGACATCCATTCCCATATTCTCCATCTTCCTTGAACGAAAAAAAACACCGTGCCTTCTCTCTCGCTCTTCCGCCGCTCTTCTCACGATCTTTTTTTTAAAAGAACCCTGCGGTTCCTTCCGCTATCCGCTACTCCCCCTTTTATTCCTCTCCCGCTTAATTACGTATTTACACTGGCTTCTTCGGACGCCCGTGGCTTTCGACCAACCCTCGAGTATATTTCCAACTTGGAACATCGCTGCGAAATTGAAACGAAAATGGGGTGGAAAAAGGGATCGAGGAAAGTAAATCGAGGATTTGTTTTTCCTCGTTTTCGTGGTAAACCGAAGTCGATGTTCTGTTTCAAAAAAAAAAAAAGAGAGGGATGGACTTGAAGGATTGAGGAATAGAAAAAAAAAAAAAAAAAAAGGGTGTGGATACAATTGAGGGTAAAACTATCGAGAATTGATCTGGGTTATTTATCATCGACGAGCATTGTGACGAGAGTGAAAATTACTTTTTCAGATAATCATCCTCATCAGAAACACAGTATCTGCCCGTGAAAAGTATATATATTTTTCGGATGAGTTTTATTCTCGAAATTATAATCGTAAGAGGAGAATCTCGAGGGTGGAAGATCGCTGGGCGTCCTGCCGATCAACGTGAAACTCATTCGAATGAGTTGTAGATCCTTAAACAAAATCAACATGGCCGCCGTAAACGTATAAACTAATAAAATGTAAAAAAAACAACGTTCGATTATCTAAGTAACAAACGATAGTTTTCATATCTTTTCTCCCCCCTTTTCGTACGAAATCGCCTTTTATTTTCATTTTTTTCTTTTCTCATTTTTCTCTTTTTTTTTCTTTTTTTTTTTTTTCTTTTTATCTTCCTTAACACAATACCTACTTAATATTACAGGGAAGTTTGACCATTATTACTTTTTTTTTTTTGTTTATTTTTATAATTCTGCGTATTCTCGATTCATATTTAACCGAACGATTCGTCATCATCTTTCTTTTATCCCTTCAATTAACGCAATTCGACTATATAGAAAATGCGAGGGACGATTAACTTTTCGGGATTACACGAATGTAATCGACGACGTATCGACGTATATTTCCTCGATGATTTTCCTTCCTTTCTTCTTTTATAAACCTAATCTCTCAAATATCTCTCTTAACTTCTGAAGAACACGATCTCATCAAAACGTGACTAAACATCCTTTTTTATCATTTGCACTATCCTAGAAGAATTTGGCTCGCGTTTAAACTCGACTAAATCGGTCCTCCGCCGAATGGAACGCTAATCGATGAAAATCACGTAAGAAAATGGAAAACAAAAGATAGTTCTTCTTCGTTGCTGATTCAAACGAAAATAAAAATAAACGAAAAAAACGTAACACACTTTCTGTTCATCTTTATAAATAATACTGACGACGATAGATATCCTTGGCTCGAATTCCCGCCAAGCGGGAATTGTTTAAAAAAAACTCGATCGAAATGGATCGATACGTCGTCGATGCCCGATCCAATTACCATCCAAAGTCGTCGATCTCGCTCGAACGCACGCTCGATTCGTCCCTCGCATCGAATCAACATAGATAAACCCTACTATCGAAAAAAAGAAAAATCTTAAAAAACGCTTCTACGAGAGCTCGCCAGGTACTCGACACTCGACTCTTTCCCACTCCGAAATCTCTATCCGCGGATAATCGGCAAGATGCGATAATACTTAACACAGGGGGGGAAAAAGCTTACTCGATCCGCTAATAATTACATAATTATTCGTTCGGATATACGTTGAAGGGGCTCGCCTCGTAATTCAAACTACAAAAAGAAACGAAACAGAACAGGATCCACGATTTGTTAAATGCACGATTCCTCCAACCCACGATTTTGCCCGCTCCAAGAATCGAAACGATTCTAGCAAAATCGAGTTTAAGAAAAGAAAAAAAGATTGCCTGTAAACGAAAAGAAAGAGAGGGGGGGAAGAAATGATCTTTCTCCATCGAGAGTGGTGGAAAGCGAAGGAGTGTCGAGTCCCCGATAATATTTTCTTCGCGCTGCTGCTTCTTCTTCCGTTCCTTCCTTATAATTTTCCTTCTCCTTACTTTTTCTTCCCTTCCTTTTTTCCCTCTCCTTTCTTTTTCTTCATCTTCATCATCTCTTCTCGGTAATGGTATACATATGTATGTATGTATGTGTGTGTGTGTGTGTGTGTGTATAATCGTAGAATTAGAAGAAAGAATGAAAAACGATGCGTTGGAAGGATTGGATGATCTAGAGCAAGGTCGCCCGGAGCAGGGAGATGAGCGGATCGAAGAAGAGGGGACACGGTTCAGTCGCGGTGATTCGATGACGCCGGTTAGCTAAGTTCCCTAATGGTTACGGCCACTGGCTGTAGAGCTGGAATTGGTCGCGGGTGAAGCAGACCGAGAGCGGTTTCACGAAATGGGCGTCGACGGCACGGCAATGCGGGCACGCGAACACGCGGCTGTAGTCCGAGTAGAAGTTGAGCCGCTGGTGCGGGTAGATGAGCGGCTTCTGGCAGCTGTTGCACTGTAACAGACCAAACAGACCACGTTTTCTCACGATTAAGTTTCACGCAGTTTCCATCTGTATCCCATCTGCTCGCCGGTAATAATCGTTCGTTAAATAATCGATATCTCGATAGTAGAAGAAATTGAACAATTTTTCCCATTAATACGACAAGGTATCTTTAACACTAAACCTACCGACATATATTCTTGTACTACTTTTATTCCTACCGTGTCGGTAGAGGCAAGACAAGTATTTCTTGGAGGGCGGGGGGGAACTAAAAGTAAATACTGAAAAATATATTATATTTTAGGAAAAGTCACAAGTCATGTGATAACTTTAAATATGTTTAAATATATCAATTTGACCGTGTTCTGGTAGGTTTAGTGTTAAACTAAACGATCGCAAAACGATCGGATTTATGATTACCTTGAGTCTCTCGGTGCAACAGGGCATAGCAGCGAAGATGTCGTAGCTGTACATTGTGCCAAGGACCAAGCTGGACCCGTCCCAAGGTTGAGTACAGCAACGACAACGTACAGGCTGGCCGCCACTACCCTCCAGGCAGCTCATGCAAACAGCGGACAAGAATTGCGTGCGACCTTCCACTTTGACCTGGAACAACGATCGAGCAGAAAGTTCATCCCCCGTCGTTCTTTCGTTTTTTTCTCGGTTACGGTTCGTATTCGCGGTCGAGAGAATCGGATCGGGGGATGATGTAGCGTAGCACGAAATTTGAAATTGTTCGAATTACCTCTGCACAGGCGGACGAGTGCTGCCTCGGTGACAGGAAGAAGGTGCCGTCCACCAAGGGATACCTGTCGAAAACGAGCATAGGTGCCCGGCAAAGGACGCACGACACTCTGGACCACTGTAGCGCCGCGAGCGTGGACAGGATGAAGCATCTGGTGTCGTCGTTCCCGTGATTGCCCTCGTCTTCCATCTGCGATAAAGCACGATGAATATCGTCGGTGAGTCACGAGCCTTTGAAAAATCGTTGGATTCTAGAGGAGGAGCGTGAAGAAGAAGGAGGAGGAAAAAAGGCACACGGTCGATTAAATTCGTTGGAGGGCGGGGGACAAGGGGGAGGTATGGAATGAAGGCATAAAACGCGAGAAGGCACTCCCGATGAACCGAATAAAAAGCGTTTTCGTGCGCAATCTCGTTTCCGGTTCGCTCGACACCGACTCGGCATCGACGTCGGGGAGGGGATCGATAATAGCGACGCGGATATATACCATCGTTTCGCGGCTCGTGCGAACGAAGATAACGGTTGGAACGGCGAGACAAAGGGCGAAATTCATTTGGATCCGAGGGAGAGGTTGTTGCAAGCGGAGAATACTCGAATGAAAAATTGTTTGAAAAAACAGTTTGTGTATTATTATTATTGTATATTATTTTACAATAAATACGAAATAAAGTTTAAAAGGAATGCGATTGTCGTCCGTTCTTCCAAGGATGAGAAACGAAATGCTCGTCCAAATTATCGAGCAGATAAGCCAAATCCGGTTTCCACTCCTAGATTCCCACCAACTACTCCCAAATTGAGATCACGCCTGATACATCGAAGAGAACCCTTATTAGATCCTTTGGATCCTCTATACGAGTGTGGAGCCAGCTCGGCCAAGGATTACCACGTCCTTCGCCCGATCCCTTATTACACTCCGTGATCCTTATCTCCCGAAAACTTGATTCCAGTGAGCTCCTATTACAACTCCTTGGAAATTCTTGCGAAGTAAAGAAATTCTTATCTCATCGAGTGCCGTCGTCATCGCCCCCACTAATCCATTTCCGATTAAAAATCTATTTGCACGCTCGCGATCCTCGCGTGTCCGATGTATTTTTGATCACCTATACTCTGGGGGCCAACCGAATTGCTCCACGAAGGGTAAAAAGCTTTCGAGTTCTGTCCATCGTCCGAGGATAGCTCCTACTGTCTAGTCGACGCGATGACAAGAAGAAGGCTTCTCTCCCCCATCGTGGCATAGGTAAAGAATAGATCTTCTCCATCGATCAATGTATTTTTGCGTTTTCTTTTTATACATTGTCTTGGGATGTATATATTTTATGCGTAATATAAATCTGTTTGTCTACACCATTGGGATTTATACATTCTGTACATGAATTATTTACAAAGAAATTATATTATATTTGTTTCTTTGTATAATTTATACATATTTTAAGCGTAAAGAGGTAAGTATGTAAAAGGTAAGTATAAAACAGGTAAGTATATCAATTTTTTTATAATTAGAATGTAAGTAAAATGTTGAAAAAATGATTTGTTCCTGAAAATATGCCAGCTTAAACAGGTAAGTATAAGGTAAGTATAAAGGTAAGTATATTACATATTCCAATTTTTCATGTGCCACCTCTTCACAGATTATATTTTCCTGATAAAAAATCTTAAAATTTGATCGCACGTAAAATTTTATCAAAAATTCTATGTTTGATCAAAATTTCGATTTTGTATTAGGAGAACATAAGTTGTAAGGAGGTCGTTCGAGGAATTTTTCGACAGTTCTTGGAAATGACGTCAAATTCTTGGAATCTTCAAAATTCTTGGAAATGACGTCAAATTCTTGGAACTTTCAAAATTTCTGAACGAACGAAACTTTTGGCCGAAAATTCGATTTTGTATTAGGAGAACATAAGTTGACAGGAGGTCGTTCGAGAAATTTTTCCAAGAATTTTGCCAGTTCTTGGAAATGACGTCAAATTCCTGGAATTTTCGAAATTTTTGGACGAACGAAACTTTTGGCCGAAAATTCGATTTTGTATTAGGAGAACATAAGTTAGTAAGAGGTCGTTCGAGAAATTTTTCCAAGAATTTTGCCAGTTCTTGGAAATGACGTCAAATTCTTGGAATTTTCAAATTTCTTAGAAGAATAAAATTTTGGTTGAAATTTCGACTTTGTATTAGGAGAATATAAGTTGGCAGGAGGTCGTTCGAGAAATTTTTCCAAGAATTTTGCCAGTTCTTGGAAATGACGTCAAATTCCTGGAATTTTCTAAATTTCTTAGAAGAATAAAATTTTGGCTGAAATTTCGACTTTGTATTAGGAGAATATAAGTTGACAGGAGGTCGTTCTAGAAATTTTTCCAAGAATTTTGCCAGTTCTTGGAAATGACGTCAAATTCCTGGAATTTTCGAAATTTCTGTACGAACGAAACTTTTGGCCGAAAATTCGATTTTGTATTAGGAGAACATAAGTCGTAAAGAGGTCGTTCGGAGAATTTTTCGACAGTTCTTGGAAATGACGTCAAATTCTTGGAATTTTCAAAATTCTTGGAAATGACGTCAAATTCCTGGAACTTTCGAAATTTCTGAACGAACGAAACTTTTGGCCGAAAATTCGATTTTGTATCAGGAGAATATGAGTCGACAGGAGGTCGTTCGAGAAACTTTTCCCGGAATTTTTGGCAGTTCCTGGAAATGACGTCAAATTCTCAGAACCGCCGAAATTCTAGGAAAATGACGTCAAATTCTTGGAATTTTCAGGATTCTTGGAAATGACGTCAAATTCCTAGAATTTGCCAAATTCTGGAACGATATTAAAATTTTTGGCCAAAAATTCGATTTTGTATCAGGAGAATATGAGTCGACAGGAGGTCGTTCGAGAAACTTTTCCCGGAATTTTTGGCAGTTCCTGGAAGTGACGTCAAATTCTCAGAACCGCAGAAATTCTAGGAAAATGACGTCAAATTCTTGGAATTTTCAGGATTCTTGGAAATGACGTCAAATTCCTAGAATTTGCCAAATTCTGGAACGATATTAAAATTTTTGGCCAAAAATTCGATTTTGTATCAGGAGAATATGAGTCGACAGGAGGTCGTTCGAGAAACTTTTCCCGGAATTTTTGGCAGTTCCTGGAAATGACGTCAAATTCTCAGAACCGCCGAAATTCTAGGAAAATGACGTCAAATTCTTGGAATTTTCAGGATTCTTGGAAATGACGTCAAATTCTTGGAATTTTCAAAATTCTTGGAAATGACGTCAAATTCCTGGAACTTTCGAAATTTCTGAACGAACGAAACTTTTGGCCGAAAATTCGATTTTGTATTAGGAGAATATAAGTTGATAGGTGGTCGCTCGAGAAATTTTTCCAAGAATTTCGACAGTTCTTGGAAATGACGTCAAATTCCTGGAATTTTCGAAATTTCTGAGCGAACGAAACTTTTGGCCGAAAATTCGCTTTTGTATTAGGAGAACATAAGTCGTAAAGAGGTCGTTCGAGGAATTTTTCGACAGTTCTTGGAAATGACGTCAAATTCTTGGAGTTTTCAAAATTCTTGGAAATGACGTCAAATTCCTGGAACTTTCGAAATTTCTGAACGAACGGAACTTTTGGCCGAAAATTCGATTTTGTATTAGGAGAATATAAGTTGATAGGAGGTCGCTCGAGAAATTTTTCCAAGAATTTCGACAGTTCTTGGAAATGACGTCAAATTCTTGGAGTTTTCAAAATTCTTGGAAATGACGTCAAATTCCTGGAACTTTCGAAATTTCTGAACGAACGGAACTTTTGGCCGAAAATTCGATTTTGTATTAGGAGAACATAAGTCGTAGGAGGTCGCTCGAGAAATTTTTCCAAGAATTTCGACAGTTCTTGGAAATGACGTCAAATTCTTGGAATTTTCAAAATTCTTAGAAATGACGTCAAATTCCTGGAACTTTCGTAATTTCTGAACGAACGAAATTTTTGGCCGAAAATTCGATTTTGTATTAGGAGAATATAAGTTGATAGGAGGTCGCTCGAGAAATTTTTCCAAGAATTTTGTCAGTTCTTGGAATTTTTAAAATTCTTGGAAATGACGTCAAATTCTTGGAATTTTCAAAATTCTTGGAAATGACGTCAAATTCCTGGAACTTTCGAAATTTCTGAACGAACGGAACTTTTGGCCGAAAATTCGATTTTGTATTAGGAGAATATAAGTTGATAGGAGGTCGCTCGAGAAATTTTTCCAAGAATTTCGACAGTTCTTGGAAATGACGTCAAATTCTTGGAATTTTTAAAATTCTTAGAAATGACGTCAAATTCCTGGAACTTTCGAAATTTCTGAACGAACGAAATTTTTGGCCGAAAATTCGATTTTGTATTAGGAGAATATAAGTTGATAGGAGGTCGCTCGAGAAATTTTTCCAAGAATTTTGTCAGTTCTTGGAATTTTTAAAATTCTTGAAAATGACGTCAAATTCCTGGAACTTTCGAAATTTTGACCAATTTTTCCACTTTTTAGTAGGAGAATATAATTGAATAAGAGGTGGCACGTTCTCGTGATTTTTTTTTTTTTTTTATTAAATTTTACATACTTACCTATACTTACCTCAAAATACTTACCTTTTCCATATACTTACCTTTTAGGATCATTATTTTTTACTTTATTTTGTATTTTTTAAACAGTTCTCTTAATTCTAAATGATTTATGAATATGGTTAAAATATACAGGATGGAATTATTTTTATTATCCGTAATATCTCGTTCATTTTTCATAATGCTAAAAAAGTGTTTCAAAAAAAAGTTAAACAGTTTCAAGGGAGGCGTATTCCGATGTTATTAATTTTTTCTTAGATGGATGCGTAAACGAGTTGTGTAAGATCAATGTTGTTTTTTTTTTAAAGAATTATATGTCGTTTAATGCATTAATCGATGCAGCTCGACATTCTCTATAAGAAAGTATTAAGTCGTACGAATGAACAATTATTAATTTAGAAGATAATTAAATAATCTCCTAAACTAATAACTTTTCATTACAAATAATCAATAGATTTTTATAGAGAATGACGTGTTGCATTTATCAATGTATCAAGAAACACATAACTCTACTTAAAAAAAACAACTCGAACTTTATACAACAACCCCTACACGTCCACGTACAAAAATATCAATAACATCGAAATACACTCTACTCGAAACCATTCAATTTTTGTCTAAAACAATTTTCAATACTATTAAAAAAAAAACAAGCGAGAAATTCCAGATAACAAAATTACCTTCATCGATCTGTATATCTCTAAATGAATATGAATGATTGCATACGTACACAATTAACGCATCTGTCCATAGAATCGCGTGTCCACATCTGTCCATGCTAATACCTCTCTCTTTAAACCTCTTTGCCTTGGCCATATTTCTCTAGCTCGACAAACGCGCGCCTGTACATCCATCCCTAGAAACCGCGAAACGGTTGATCGAGTGAACGGTTGGAAACATCCTCTCCTCAGAAAGGAGACGAGCAGAAAGAGCACAAAGATCTCGAAGAAGCAGCTGAAAAAGAGTGGAGATGCTCACAGCTGTCCACCAAGCTTTAACTTACTCCACCAGCCAAAGAAAGACCACGAGTCTCTCCTCTCTCTCTTTCTCTCCATATCTCCATCAGGCTTGAAAGAACCACACGAACGTCACAAGGAGTCTATCCACCTATCCATCCGTACGACACAAACGCTCAGGGAAGGAGGAAGGCCTCTCGAATAAATAAATTGGATCGATCTGGTAACTTTTCCATCCGTTGCAGCTGGAAACCGATCGTAGGTCGAATCCGTGGGAGAAGCACTTCAACTTTTTTACGAGTTCGATTAGAGGTTCGGGGAGAAAAGCTGGAGAAAGGAAGGATGGAAGGGGGCTGCTGGTTGGTCGGTGGGTGGGTGGAGGAGAGGGCCACATTGTGCCTCCGTCGGCGCGATTCTTTTTTACTACCCTCCCTTTCCCCCTTCCGGCGGAAAACGTTCGGTTGTTTGCCGAGAGACAATTTCCTGAGATACGTAATTAATGTCTATGGCCAGCCAGCCAGCCAAGGCTTTTAATCGAGCCGCCTCAGCATTCTATGATTCTCGAGGAAAGAAAAAAAAAGGGGGGGATGCGGCGGGGGGAACGCTCCTCCGACAAAGGAAGGCGAGGAACCGAAATTGCACCGTGGGTAAACGTCGTCCACGATGTGATTTTTTAATCTCAGATTCGATTCTCTTCCCGTTACGAGGAGAAATAATAATCGGAGACGTTATTTTAATTTAAAGGAAGAAACAAAGAGAATTTTCCGATCGAATCCCTATATATCGAACACGAAATTAACGTTATATCTATGGAGGGAGAGAGAGAGAGAGAGAACGAACGATTGCTTGTCGTTGAATAAATATCCGACACAATGGAGGGAGTGTAACGATTATTGAAAATGATTTGAGACGGTGAACGAGTCGACGATTCGAGGTCGACGAGTCCGGAAGAAGGTCGCCGCCCTTGGCGGATAATTTTGTCGCCACGACTAAAAGGTTAAGGGTGAAAGTGAAGAGAGGAAAAAGAGGAGAGGGAGGGAATCGTGGAGGGTATAAATCGCGGCGTATCGTCTGAGGAGGAGGGGGAGGGGGAGGGAAGGTGGATCGGCACGAAGGGGAGGATTACGATGCCGGCGACGAGGATTATCGGAATTCAATAATACAGGTCGGTACAAATAAATATAAAAATCGGCCCACACGCGTCTGCACGCTCTTCACGATCTGAAATAATAAAGTGGAGGAAACGAGAAGGTCGACGAACTCGTAAACGATCCATTCTTTTTCTCTAAATTTTATAACGCAATAAAACGAAAAGAGGAGGAGAACGTTCGATAAATATTGTATCTTCTCCATCTCTATCCTACTCTCTATCATCCATTTCACTTTTCGATACACAGCGTAGCTGGAAGAATTTTAAATCGCTCGTAGTATGGATTCGACGCTTGCAACGAGAGAGACAAATTTTTGTCTTTTGCTCGCTTAATTTTGAAAAGTAAATTCAATTTTTGCGATTTGCATCGCAAGATATCATCTGAAACTGAAGGTTACCATGCAACTATCCATCTTCCAGAAATTCACGCAACGAACATTCCAACAGTCCACCGTCATATAGGGATAAAAAAAATTTCTCTTTCCACTCCTCGAGAAAGGTTACGACGGCGTGCGTTATTGAAAATACCGAGCGGTTTTTCTTTCCTTTTTTTTTTTTTTCCTTCTTTTTACGCCGATCGGGCAATTTCGAAGCGCGAGAGGAAGCGAAGGGAGACACGTGAAAAGGGAGAAGAGAGATCGGTGGAGAAAAACGGTGGAGAGTAAAACTTACTATCCAGGGATTTGTCAAGAAGACTCCTCTTCTCCTGCAAGGACGATCTTATTTAGACCTTAACGGCTCGGTCGAGCGGCCATAGGTCCCGGGACGATAAAGCTCGGTTATATAGACGAGCATAAAATTCGTTACGATCGGCCTCGGTTTGCTTCCGCTTTTGTCCGCTTACGGTGGCTCGCTGCGAGGAGAGTGCAGCGGAGAGAGGAAGAGAGAAAAGATCGATGGGGATGTTAAATTCTCCCGTTTCTTTCGATTTACAAGTTGTTTACGTACGTGGTTGATAGATAGATGGCGGAGCTGCGGCGAGTTGTTTGGATTTAATCTATCGTAACTATGTGGTTAAGAAAGTGAAGCGGGAGGGATATCCGCACAATGGCGTGCAACCTCGATGGAGCACAACTGGCAGAGTCCGAAATCTTAGGTATCCAATGGCACGAGGATATTCCTCGACCCTAATCCTCTTTCATAAATGCTGCTTCCATTTCTCTCCTCCTAAAAACTATTATAACTCCGACGCAAAAGCAATTTCTCAAGTTCTTGAAAATCTTTCGAACAATATAATACAGTGTGGATGGTTCTTACTCTATGTTATCTAAAGAATTAATAAAAAAAAAAAAAAAAAGAAATGATATCAGTTTCTTTTTAATTCTATCCGATACAATTAATGATCGATTTTCTTTTTTTCTCTCCAAGCAGCTTGCATCAAATCTTCACGTGATGCCAATCGATAATTCTCCCCTCTCTGGACGACAACGCGAGTGAAGGATAGGCGAAGACGAGTGGGTAACAAACGGTGCACGGAGAAACGAGGTATACAAAACAGCAGAGCGGCGAGGCACAAAGAGAGCTTATTAAGAGAGTCGTCTCTCCGTCATCGCCACGAGAAAAATCCGGAGAGGACTTTATTCTCCCTCTCGTCCTCGTAAATACAGCAACGAACGAGTGGGTGGATCGTTCCGTGAGCAGTTAACGCGTGTATCAACGGTTCAAGCGAACGTCTTCGAGCGACCAGCCACGCAAAGGATTTACGAGCGGGAGAAAAGGACAAAAGCACCACGACAAAAGGACCAAAAAAAGGAGAAGAAGAAACGGAGCAGCTCTTGAAAAGAGCTCGATTCCTCGCTTTCCAAAACTTATAACTTTAAATTTGATAAAAATTACACGTACGTTAAAATGTGTAAATCGTTGTAAAATAGAAACGAAATAAAGACAATTTTATTCGAAAGAGAAAACGAAACTACTAATACTTCTCCTCCTCTCCCTTCCTTCCTTCCTTCCTTCCTTTTATCGCCACGCTCGAAAACTTTTTCGTTTTCACTCGGATTCCGGGGGGTGAGGAGATCCTTTATCCACTTGTCTGTATCAGCTACTGACTGACCTACTGTCTTCCCACGTAGAAGGAAGAAAAGCCGTTTCGTGCTCCCCGTCGTTTCGTGCCCTTTCACGCGTGAAAATAATCGATTCTGCCTTCTCTTTCTCTCTCTCTCTCTCTCTCTCTCTATACAAAAGCGTACGAAGGAGACGTCCCCCTTTCTCCTCCCTCCCTGCCCATGTCCTTTCGACAGAAGCTTAACGCGGCCGTTCACGAGCGAGCGGAGGCCCGGCCGCGACTTTCCTCTCCTCGAGGACAGATTGTAGCTTTAGGTCTGAATGGGCGACGAGTTGTCGTGTATTTCGTACCACTTACGATTTCCCTCGAGGGGGGAGGGAGGGAAACCTGCTCGAGCGTGGATCAAGAAATGGTAATGCCCCATCATCCAACAACACGCGTCTCCGTCTCCCCTCTTCTTCCATACATTTTATATTTGCGATTTCTCGGAACGACCGCCACCGATATCGATTTTCTTCGATCGAAGCGATTTCTTAAATTTCCAAGAATTTAGGGAATTACTTCGAAACGAGATTTCTGATCCCGTGACACGATTCCAACACGACTCCCATTTCCCTCGTTTCGCCAGGATATTAATTAATATTAATATTTCGGTATTTCCGCCCTATACACTCTTTCTTCCCCCCCCCCCCCCCCTGTCAGAGGACTTTCGCTCGAGGGGATCCTTTCTCCCGATGCAAGTGACCCACTGTCTCTCCTCGAGGAGGATCGAACAAAAGAAACCCTCCTCCCTTCTTCGCGATGCTCGCGCGAGAATAATCGATGCTTCTCCTCTCTCTCTCTCTCTCTCGAACGCACGTACAGAACAACATCCACTCTTCCTCCGCCAAGTTTCGTCCCCTAAGAGAGCTGGAGAGATCGAAGGGAGACGAGGAGAGATCTCGTTGGGAATGGAGGAGGGGATGGAGGGACAGATAACTCGGGCGAGCAACGGGAAAGCGAAGGGACTTCTCTCCAAGTGAAATTGCGGCCCCTAATATTATTGACAAGCGACAGAGGAGAGGAGGAGGAGGAGGAGAAGGAGGAGCGCGGTGTCGTTGGCTGTTCGAAATTTTATCGGGGGGAGGGGGAGGGGGGGATTGGAGAAGAGTAGGTAGGTCGGGGTTGGAAAACTATTCTTCCTGGCCGATAACGCGTCCAATACAGGGAGGAATTTTAAACGGGTCGAATAAGGGGGTTCTTTGTTGCTCGATCAAATTCAATTCCGGGGATAGGTGGCGGTTGATGGACGTGCACGAGAGAGAGGCTCTTGTGTTTCTCGATATCTCGAGTAATAGAAGGACCGAGCAACGTTGTGGAAAACGTTTTTGAAGGAGGGTGAAACGATACCCGCCGCCTTCCTTCTTGTTTGTTCCGATACAAGGATTGTTAATATCGCTCGTATTGTATGTTTGGAGAGGAAAATAAATTTGGCGCGGTTGACGCGTGAAAATTTGCCGGCCGAGGCTTATTTCTTATTCATTAAACGAACGTGTATTTACTTCGCTTTATTCTCGAGGGTGGTTCGATAGTATAAACACGAAAGTATCACGGAAGAAATTAAACTCCGTCTCTGGGGAACGTTGGCGAAAAAAAAAAAAGAAAAAGAAAAGAAAGCGAAATCAAAGATATCCCGATAACTTCCACTTCCAATTTTCAAAGCCATTAATTAATGGATCAGAAAATGGGAAAATTGTGAATTATCCTCAAATCACTCCTTGAGAATCCTTCATCATCTAATAGGATTCGATTTTCGGTTAAAAAAGAAAAAAATGTTTTAAATTCAATTATCATCCTATACAGACAATTTCTTCGTTATTGTTACATTCACAGTGGATAATGGAAACTCGTCCCTTGAATTTCATCGTGTTTGAACGGGCGGGAGGCGTCGGTGGAATTAATTACGAGGCGTTTCCCAGCGATGCGACACGTGAACGATTCGAGATAAAGGAATGCATTTTTCATGCACGCGAAAAAGGTAGGCCCGGGGCACGATCGCGAAACACGCGATCACAAAGGAGGCGAGGGCTGGCGACGGCCTTTATGCGC
The DNA here is from genome assembly GCF_048593485.1 of Apis florea. Lineage (NCBI taxonomy): Eukaryota > Metazoa > Arthropoda > Insecta > Hymenoptera > Apidae > Apis > Apis florea. Next base: position 3,779,038 of record NW_028256549.1, on the reverse strand, counting down.
GAACCCTACGCGATATTCGAGGCGGATAACGGTGTCGTGTATGACTGGCGTCATTGAAACAGTCCCCTAGATACGCGTCGAGGATCATCGCCGCCGCCATTCGAACGTTACATATGATAATTTATGCACTTTATCGATCAGATCGAGGAGGATTCTATATTTTTTATTTGAATAGATCAAGATATATTACGATACGTAACGGAATTGTACGGTGCTTTTTCAGAGAGAAATTTCGTAGAGATTCGATGGAGGAGAGAGGCGGGAGTAAGCACGATTCTTTTTCGATTTTATTATTATCTCGATTCTCGGCTCACTGGTCTGCGTGAACACGGAAGCAGGGAGAGGGTCGGTTTCATTTGACGACAAAAGAGAAGCTTTGAAAAAGCCGACGATACCCTCCGCCCACGCATTAATTGAAGAATCGAAATTAATCCGGCTTCCCATCCAACAAACCCTACCTTTTCTTCTTTCTCCGGAAGAGGAGAAGAATCTGTCCAAGGCGTCGAATTTCTTCCCTCTCTCCCCAGTTTTATTGAAAATAACTCGACCATTTCTCTCTAAAATTTAAATCTTGAAGAAAAGCTACGATAAGACATTTCGATATGGTATTCAACGGGACGATACGTGGAATGAATGGATCCGAACGATAGGAGGAGAAAAGTTAAACGAAGGGAAGAGGAGGGGAAAAAAAAAAAAAGAAAAAAGAAAAATCAGAAATAATCGAAGCGTGAAAATGAACGTTCCACGCAGATGTTCGCGGCCGGGTTATCGCGACCGATTCATCAAACGATGAAAATCATTTGTCTCGGCCAGCAGGGGACGCGTCGCGATAAATTGCAACAAAAAACAGAAGCGATACGGCCACTTGGTGCAACGGTTTCGTTCGCCTCGACAACCCTTGATTGATATATATTCGCCGGTGAAAGCGAATGGTGAAATTAAAAATCGGTTGCCTGTCCTCGTTTTTGGGGTGCGTGCTTCCACCCCATTGTGCCCCTTCGAGAAGCCGATTCGAATTTGGAGAAAAATCTGATAATAATAAATTTTGAGAAAAAGAAAAATTTTAGAAACGAAAGGAAGAAAAAACGGTTCGAGGTAAGAATATATATATTCACGTAAGTAGAGAGAAGAGAGAGCACAGTGGCAAGGACTGTGGAGAGAAGATTTTATATGATAAAAGGCAGCGCAAGAACGATGAAAAATAGTAAAAGAGGATGGAACGCTAAGCCACATTTTGTGCTGAGGTTTCGGATCTTCTCAGGTTTCGACGGACAGACACCTGGAACGTGTAAACCTGAATGTTCGACTGATTTTACAACCTTGCCGGTATAATGTACACTAGTATATCATGTAGAAACAGGCTCGCGTGTAATTTATATGTACACGGTTATTTTTCGTATCGTATGAAAGTCATAGTATCGCGTAGCCATGATAAAGAAATTTATATATCTATCCTTTCCAACGCGTTTTCCTATCACCAATAATAATACCTTAAGTAAAATGAATAAAATGAATCGATCGTTACGTATTTCCTTTTTCTCTTCCAAGAAACCTTACAAAAAAATCTATTTAATCGTAATTGCAACAACGCTTCCATCTTCGAAATAACAAAAAGAATTATTCGAGAGTCGCAACAGTTACCTTAGTTAAAAGTATCGCACGCATCTGAGAAATCCACGCGCCTGCGTCTCGAGTCCTTTTTCCCGCCGAGTAGCGCGGCAACGAAGAGAGCACCGACCAAGGGTTTCTCTTGCCCTTATAAATCAGCCACGCGTCGCCCAAGAGGTTAAAGGATGGCCTCTTGCTCCGGCTGCGTTCGCGAAAAGCTCGAATACGCGCCGAACGCGCGCCGCCCTTCGCTCGCACTCCCCCCGGCCTGTCCTCCTTGTTGCCAAGGGTTGGCCGTGGAAAGCAGGGCCCCCCCCTCGTTAAATTTATCGCGTCCACGGAGTTGTGCGCGGCTTCTCGCTCGACGGGGAGTCCGCTTCCTTGCCAAGGATAACCGCCCTCCTCGCCACGCCACCCCGGCACTGGATCAATCGCGCTTCCCTTCGTGCATCGAAGAAATCTAAACGCCTCTTTCTTATTCGACTCGATCGCTACTCCAACTTTTCATTTCGAATAATAATAACGAAAATATTGTTTCTCGCGCGTATTATTAGTTTTAACCATTCAATTTCTTGCTCGAAATATTTTTCAAACAGCCGTTTCGAAACGGTTTCGACTTAAATCGATCCTCCTTTTGTAAAACTACAAACATTCACGAGCGAGTGTCTCTCGCGATAAAGGAAGCCCGATTACGCAATCCCGGGGGACCCGAAAAGCAATCGTTCTAATTGCCGGACCGCACACCTCGAGCCACCAAGGTTAATCATTTCCGACATGCACAACGCGTGTCTCGCTCCAGAGTCGAGCTCCACGAGCTTCAGCCACTGGGACTGGTTCTTAAAAAGTATCGAGTTAACGAGATCCGCAATTTTAACGATCCTCGATCACGAGCATAATTGGAGGATAAATTGGAGCATTACGCTATCTATATATATATACACTCTGGCGCGAGAACTGATCTCTTAATTATCGCCTCGCACGCCAACCACGACTCTTTTTCTTTTTTCTCTCTTTTCAATCTAATCACCTCTGCAAACAAACGGACGCAACCCCTCGATCCAGAGCAGGCAGGAATTAGATTGGGGAGAGATTAGAGTTCGACAGGTTTTTGATCGGTGGACATTCCTCGAAGCAGAATTATTTAACGGAGAGGGGTTGTTAAGGTATCGCGTGCCTCTCGATAATGCAGAGAGGCGTGGAAACGTTGTTTAAACCCTCGTGCACCCTAAGAGCCACGTTAATTGCCCGTTTAAGATAAGACTTTCGTCCACGCGACTAACGACGATGCTTACGTGGACGGAATAAAGGTGCACTTTAACTTTCGATTAATGGCGCTCGCCTTCGATTTCAAGATCACGATTCTATCTAGGTAGAAGTGATAGTGGGCGAGAATAATTAGTTAACCCTTTGCATTCCGACGAACCAATAACTCCAGACGATTTCGGTAATCTTTAAGCCAACTTGAAATGATTTCGAACACAAATTAACGTATAAAACTTTTATATTCTAACATTTTATCTGTCTTTACATATGGAGGAAGGTAATTTATTGGATATTAAAAATCTATGTTACGTGATATTTTAATAATAAAGTAATTATTAAGATGCATCCTCGGTTTGCAAATATCACAATAATGCTCTCATTTATTGTCTATTATTCTTATTTCTCATCTTCTTACCCTACATCTCTATTTTCACCACTATTTTCCTTCTCTCTATTGAATAGAAGCAAATCTATTCACGAAGCGATATTTTTAAAAAATCAAACGTAAATAAATATTGTCGCCGTTCGAATTGCTGCATCAATACAATTGGTGGCCGTCGGAGCGCAAAGGGTTGATTCTTCTTGTTCGCTTGGAGAGAGAAAAAAAAAACTTCTCCCCCCGTCTGTTTTTTAAAATCGAGGGAGAGTTGATCTTCATTCTTGGGATCTCCGGTTTTCTTGACAAATTTCCTAATTTCGCGGCGATTAATTATCGGTGGTGAGGAAGGTAGTAGGGCGCGAACGAAAATAAACACGGGGGGAGGGGGGAGAGAAAGGAAAAAAGGAATCGTCCCTCCCTTCCCCTGTCTGCGAACCCCTCTGCAACCAGAGGGTGGCAATAAATCCAAATTCAGGATTATTAATAATGCACACCGGACGAATTGTTCGGTGCCCCGTTTTCCGGGCGTAAACCAGTTATTGCTCTTCTCTCCCCCGCCCGTTTATTTCCTACGGGAGACGACGAACAAATCCGCGGCGGTAACCAGGGGCTGTTAGCTTCAAACTCTCTATCCTCTCCGTCTGTCAAATATCGCGAACGAGCATCATCCACACAGATTGAATAAATAAATTAACGGTAAGACGGCGCCTTTCCGACGGAAAAGGACTCCTCTCCCCCTGTTTCGCTCAATCAAATTTCCGTCCTTTTCATCCGTAAAGTATCGTAATATTAAATTGTCGAACGTGTGTGAAAAGAAATTATATTATAGATTCGAATAATCATCGAATCACACACACATTCTAAATAATAACGAATTGGACGATACGGCGAAAACGAAGCCAAACAGAGCATTTCACGGAGTTTTCCCTTCGGAATTTACGAACGACAAAATAGTGTTCTAAAATATCCATCTTCGTTCCCAAATATTTTAACCTCAAATATTTACCCGGTTAATTCGCAACTAAGAGGGGCGATCAAACTATCCCCTGAAATTACACCAACACCACGGCCAAAAAAAAATCGTGTGTATTCGAGCACACAGCTTCAAAGATACGCATATAATCATCGACCTCGTCGCGAACACGAAGCGAATAATTAACAAGATCCGCGGAAACTGCAGATTGAAACAGATTGAAGAGAATTTACGCGACACGAGAGAAAATGCTGAAAATGGAGGGCGTTGCAGGATCTGCTTAAGAAAGCGGCGCGTTCGAGTCGCGCGAGAGTTCATCTCCTTAAAGCCGTGCGGAATTATACGAGGAAAGGAGGGGAGGGGGCGTCGAGACGGCTTTCCACGGTCGCAGCCAGCATGAAAATCCGGTAATGACGCGAAAACGGGCGGGATTTGCGCGGAGAACCCGCTGCGCCTTTGGAACGAGCTTTAAGAGCGCCACTCCCGGGGTAAGAAGCTTTGCCACACTCGATATTTTATTAATTATGATCCCTCCTCTCGGATGCCACTTTCCACTTTCGAAAAAAAAAAAAAAAGAAAAAAAACTGAAGTGGAGAAAAGAATCTAATTTTCCTTTCCACGTTTCCGGTGAAGTATCGAAGCCGATTATAAACCGGGGCTCGAAAACTCGCCGAACGGGGATGTAAATTCCGTGGAGAGGAAATCGAGAGAGGAGAGGCGCGCGTGGCTGCAGCTGCGCCAACCTAGGAAACTTTTAACCGAACGAGGGAACTTAATCTCGACTTGTCTTACCAGAAAACAAGAGAGAACCCGACAGCGGATACGTTTTAATACTTAATAAGACCCTCAGGTATCCGGAGGGAGAGAGAGAGAGAGAGAGAGAGAGAGAGCTCCTCTTCCGATTGTACACAAGAAGATGAAATTCCCCCCTCCGTAATTGCCCCACTACAGACACGTACATTAACGCGTTACGTCCAATCAACTTTTTCTTCCTTCTTCGATTCTCCAACGAAACGAAACGAGGAAACACACCTTCGAAAAAGGGAAGGTCTCGTTTCGTTCGACTCGCATATACGAGGCATGGCAAACTCGTGTAACGTTTTCAAAAACGAGGGTAGGAGGGGAAAAAGGTTACAAACTTACAACACAGAGGATCTTTGGAAGAGGGAAAGGGAAAAAAAAGAAGGAAGGAAGAAGGGTGCGACGCTCGCCCCTTTCTGCGAAAGAGAATTCCAACTAAAGGACCAACCCCTTTTTACCTCCTTTCACCCCATTATATCCCGGGGAATGTAGGGTAACGAGATTCGCGTTCAGGTGGCCCAGACACAATAATTTCCTCGAGAGATCGGTTCCTGATTGCTGGGCGTGTCCCTCGGCGAAAAGGGACCCTTCTTCCCTCTCTTCGACGATTTTGCATTCAACGAGTAAAAGCGAGAGAGAGAGAGAGAGAGAGAAATTATCCCTTCGTTCCTCGACGAAGAAATGATGGCTCGACGCGTTTCCAACTTGTGTCTCGCCCGTGAAAAAAAGAACGCTTCGTTACGAACGAGAACTTCGGATCACGTGGACGATTTAATCGTCCTCCTCGAATTAGATCGCGCTCGAGAAAGTCTATGAATTGGAAGATCGGTTGAATTGAAAGGACAAATAAACCGGTGGATGGAAACTCTCGTGGATAGATCGAAGGTGTTGGCGTCGTTGGTTGGAGAAATCGGATGGCATTTAAAGGCTCGTCCGAATCTCGAATGCTATGCGAACTCGTCGTATGATTACAACGCAAATTACCTCGCGTGTAGTTCAAGCGAACTTTTATTCGAGGAAAGCAATAACTGCGTGGAAAGAAAATCCTGTGAACACACGGCGAACAACAATCCGATTTCGGCGACTATCGGTCGTAATGGATCGATTCGAATCTATTTATCGAAGGAGGCCGCAGACACGATCCGACTCTTGCAGCACGCGATATCCGTGTAACGTAATAAATTACGACGCGACACGTAAACCGAGAGAGACCGAGGCTGTGGTCTAAAAGTCAAATGTGAAGATAAGCGAAAGGAAAGGTCTTCTTTAGTTTGCCTCGATCGAATCGCACGGATATCGCACATTCGCGGTTATCAAAGCTTCGACTCGATAAGAAGTCGGGGGAGGGAGGCGCAGGAACGCGGTTAGTTACAAATATAGTCGGCGGTGTGTACAGCTGGTGACGACGATGCGCGTGTACGCAAAACGGAGCGAAAGATATCTCGATCGGCGAGGCTAATGCACTCTAATCTAACGCCTCTATAGATAGAGAACACTTCTCTCAATGCCATTCACTGCACGTACGCGTGCGCATGGGCTGCACGCAGAAAGCCACCGACCTCCTCTCCTCCTCCTCCTCCTCCTCCTAGACTTCTTCGTTCGCGACAGACGGAGAAGTTATTCGCCCGAGACGTGATCGAGCGTTCGCTCGAAAATCCCATATACTTCCTGTTTTCCGCGAGAGAACATTCTTGGCGCTCGTGCGTGGCGAAGAACGGTGAAATGGTGAAATCGCAGGTGTCGCGATTCCTTCTTCTTCCGGTAATAAGTATTAACGGAAGAACGGCAAGAATTAAAAGGAATTCGCCGCCGCGCTCGTACTTTTGAAGGAGAGGCGCGCAGATGTCGTCGTCTGCGGATTACCATTAAGATACATCCTCCTCGGCGTTGTTCTCTCGCTTATTTATTCGCGCTTACACCCCGTCCTCCGTCCGCGGCGGATAAGTAAGAATTAAATATTCATTTGAGCGGAGAGAACGTTCCGGGGCGAGAGAGGCGGGACGAGGAAGGAAAGATCGAGCATGAGAGATTAAGAGGAAGAGAAAGAGGAGAAAGAAGAAGAAGAGACACGTCGAAAGAGGGAAGAAAAATGGAATGAAAGAAGAAAGTCGACGAAGGAAAGGGGAGGGGAGAAGATGGAGGATGACACAAGGCATAGGGAGAAAGGACAGAAAGATTTGTCGCACTCAACCGGATTAAACGAAAGGTACTCCACGCGGCAAAGGAAGGGGAGGACCTCCGTCGTCTCTTTTTTATACACTCTGCACAATCCTCCTCCATTTCTCCTTTCCCTTCTCTCGTCGTCGTCTGTTTTCCTCCCGCGTCATCCGGGAAATAAGACGCGAAACAGTTCCTCCTCGCGGCGGTGTGTCGTCCTGCATTATTCACAGCTAATCTGTACAAAGCCACGGCGCGAGCCGTCTTTTTCAGCTATTCGATTCAGCTTCGAAGAGAGAGAGAGAGAGAGAGAGGGGGGGGCTTCCTTGTCCTTCAAATTTTCTTCTCCCATTTCCCTCCAACGCTTCCCACGATCGATTCCGTGAAAATTCTTCTGTAAAATTCTCTGTTGCGGAGGACATTATCGCGATTGAACGAGAATTCAACGACAAGGACGGAGGGCGAGTGAAATAATTCATACACGTCATACGCGTGTAATGTGCTCCCCCCCTCTTCGTGTCATATCCTTTCGTCGAGCGTGAAAAAAAAAAGAAAGAAAAAAGAAAATAAAAAACGACGCCAGAGTGATAAAGCGCGCTCGAACGAGCGATCCTTTCCTTTCTCCTTCCTCTCCCACCTACCTTATTCCTCCAACGCGAAATTGAGAAAAATAACGATCTTCGAAGGGACGAGAGGAAAACGGTCGACGTTTCCTGCAACACGGCCCTGACAGCCGGTGCTCTCGCATTATTGCGCGCATAAAAGCCAATGTCGTACGTTTCCTCGCGAAATGGCGCTCCGCCGTCGTTTGTACCTTCTTTATCATCCCCGTGCACCACCAGCCCCGGCACGCGATCATCCCCCATATCTTGTTCGTGTTTTTGCAGGTGCTTGTCGCACCTACGCTCTCTCTCTCTCTCTCTTTCTCTCTCGTTTCCTCATGAGAAGAAGGAAGCAGGGTAAAACGAAGCGGGAGAACACGAGGAAAAATACTGAAATTTGAATGCCACCGGCTAGACACGCCGTCTACCCCGTCTGTCATTTGCAAGCCTCGGGGAATCGGAGACCGAGAAATTTGCCTCTGAAATCGTATCTTCGCTTCTTACTCCTCTTTGTCTATATAGCGGATGAACGCGAAGAAAAGATTCGAGTGGGGGAACAAGCGGCACGTGTTGAACCACGTGTGTTTCTCAAACTCTTACTTTTTAACACGATCATATCAAACATATATCTCTCTCCTTTAATGTACATAAAGATGCGGTATATATATATATACCTTGTTCTTACCTCGTTTCGTTATTTAATGGAAAAATTTAGAACGAGAGACGTAGAAAACCGAATCGAAAAACGGGGGCCACACGTTTTCCGCCACGGCCTTCCCTCCATTCCGTGCCCTTAGACGCGTAGACCCCTATTATTCCACGCGAAATACGCTTTGGAGTAGAAGGATCGCGAAACAACGGTTCTCGAACGAGGCAAACATGAGTCGTCGTCCTGGTCGGGAGAGGTGATTTACGCGGGCGTCGACGCGTGGGGTGAAATCGAAAATCGACGACGACGACGAGGGGCAAAAGCGATAATTCACCGAGTTTTAGCGACAAAACCGGAAAGAATATTACCGCGAACGTTACTCGTCGGCTTCGGATTTCGACCGATCGGATTATCGCGGTAAAATCCACGCATCGGCAGCTATGCATCATCGTGCAGCGAACAACGTACACGGACAACGCATAATTTTAATACCGCGGAGAAAAGCGCGATATGGAGAGCGCGCGTGGGCGCAAACGCGTGCGAAATTGCGAATTCGCGGAGCCGTGACGACGCGGCGGTAACCGAATCGGTCGCCTCGGGATCTATTATCCTTCAACTAGGGCGGCTAGGGGGAGAGGGCAGCCGCCATTATGGTAATAAGCTCGAAGGAACCTCTTGTGTTTCTGCCACGATATTTATGTACGTCGCCTCCTCGCGTCGTTGTTCGTTGGCTTCGAGGGATGGGAGAGGGGAGGAGGAAACTTCCTATGAGTCACTAGTAAGAGGTTTCTGGTTGATTGACGATGCTAAATTGTAGACAACGAGATTTATAATGTGCGGCGAGGAATGTTAATTCAATGGAGTACGCCAGATATGGCGTACGTATTAGAAATTCTTCGAGTACGGTTCTTCGGTGGCCTTGTGTCTGTGCACCATTATTAAGTTTCATTCTTCCCTCCCTTCTTGGCATTAAAAAGAGCGGATCGTAAAAAAATGATGAGTATTCCTTCGAAAATGGATAAAAGAATTGGCAAGATGTGATAAAAGGTAATAAGAAATTATTCGAATGTTTCGAATGATGATGGAACACGGAGGCGTTGGCAGACTTTGAAGAAGATAAAGAAACGGGCATCAATCGGTGTCACCCCCGACGCATCAATCGATACCGCTTACGATGCTCTATAATTTACGACCTTTCTGCATCTCGCTGCTCGCGCACCTCTCCTCCACCGGAGCAAAGAAAAAGTCGTCGAACATCTGTCGTCCATCCATGTAGAAAACGGCGCTTGCAAATCATATATACGTTTCCTGCTTGAATGACGATAATTAACGACAAATAGTAATTTGTAGAACGTAAACGGTAAGCAGTTAAGTTTCTGTTCATATATCCATCCGATCTATCTAAAATAAATTTACATCGATAAACGTTCGTGTTTACAAACTTGCAGATGGTGAGTCGAAAAAAAAAAAAGAAAAAAAAGAAAAGAAAAAAGAAAAAGCATTTCGAAATTTATAAGCAAAGTGCATGCAAAGAGATGAGCAAAGAAATCTCGTAAAAATAACGTTCGTAACATCTCGATATAGCACCTCTCTTAAACAAAGTCACGGTCGTAATCTTATTTCAGGTGGATTTTTACGTCGGTTAAACGCGTGTGAGCACTTAAGAAGACGGCTATTTGGGACGAGGCACGGGGTAAAAGTCAACCTTGCCGCCCGTTTCCTCCCCAGGGGGGAGAGAAAGAGAGAGAGAGAGAGAGAGAGAGAGAGAGAGAGAGAGTCTTTGGAGATCCTTGAGAATATTTTTACGGCGGGTTGTTCTAAAGATAGGCAGCCATCGCTCTTGTTCTCCGTGGGCTGCGGTTACACCGCCGATCTCTCCCGCCGTGGCCGACTCGATCAACGTGACGTCTCGCCACGAGCTGTGCACCACCCTTCTTTCCACGGATAAATTACACGATCCCGATTAAATCGATCAAGCTCGTTTCGATCGAGAGAAGTCCACGGGAAGTCTACTTTTCTCTTCGCCAGAGGAACGATTTTCGAACGGTAGACATTTATTAATCGTCAAGTTGTTCTCTCTGGCCATATTGGAACATTAAATTTTTCCATCGAGAAGAAACGATTTGAAACGATTCTTTAAATTCGTTCAATCCCATTTATAACCCTTTCTCTCCCTGTACATTAAATTTTCCACGAGAATAATTTGAATTGAAAGTAATTGCCACTCTTTTCGAGCCATCCACAAGATCGAAGCTAGTTTTCGTATGATGGCCAATTTGCGGAGGAATCGTGGAAACGAGTCATTAATCGAGCGGGGGAGGGAAAAATATGGCGAGCAAATATCTCGATTGCAACAACTGGTTAAATAACAGGTATTGTATCGTGTGATTTACGGGGCACGCATGCAAGGTCTTCCCGCGAATCGAAGCTCCACCCCCGAGAGATTGTTGCCGCTTTACGACACACCTTCGTGGATTGTTTATAACAGCCCTAAATCCAGGCACACCTCGAATCGTGTCCCGCGATATACGACGTATAAATACGTATACGGCGTATAAATTCGCCGGCCAGAAAGATTTCTGCGCCCATTTTTATCGTCGCCGAAGTCTGTACGAAGTCGGCCTCACCAAGCTTTAACTCCAAACTGCCCCGCGATCCATATTTATCGGCGAATAAGAATTTACGATCGCCGAGGATTATCTCGAACATTTGGCTGCGCGAAAGAAATCCATCGTCGCGTGTGGATTGCTGGAAAAAAATCAACGACACAAGATTGGAAGATTGGAAAAGACAAAAAGACGAGACACACCATCGACGTATATTAGATGGTTAGAGTACGTACGATTTCGGAGTAAAAGTTTCAAGCGAATCGAGAATTATTTTTTCATCGGGGAAATTTAATTAATCGCACTATTTTTCTTCAGCGCAGAAATTGAAACGACTTTTTCAACTGCTTTAAAAAATCCCTTCATCCTTTCCAATAATGTGAATTGATCGAAAATCACCGAATTGGAACCGAAATCGTGTCTCTAACTCGACCAGAGAGTCTGTGATGTGCGGCGGAAGTTGAGAGACGGCGACGCGCGAACTTTGAATTCCTTTGAAATTGTTCCCGACACCTCGGCTATTGTAATATATAGTCGAGAATAGCAGCAGGCTGCATTCCGTTCTTTCCATTCTATGCACAGTCGAAAACTTCGGTATTAATTAAAAGTTGGGTCGAGTAGTCGAGGAGGGAAAGTTTCGATTGTTTCGGCGAGAGCAAGATCATTCGCCAGTCAACCGCTTCGGCTGCTAAACTCCGACAGACGAGAGAAACCCTTCCCTCCTCCTCCTCCTCTTCTCTTCTTTTCTCGTCTTTCGACGGCCTCGACGGTTCTCGATTACTATTTAAAAGTTTCCCTGGATGGTGCTTGGCCACATTCCACCTACTTGCTTTCCCTCGATCGCAGGAACGCGAGATATACACGCGAGACAACTCGAGAAGGGACTTGATTTCACCGTCCGATCAAAAGGTTTCTTTTTTAACAGGATTCTTCTGGAGAGACAAGTGGTTGTCTCGATCGATTTCACCAATTTTTTACCCATCGCTTCTCTATTTAACCATTTCGGTATTCAAAGTAGATTCTTTTCTAATTTTTTTTTACGAGTCGATCTTTCTCATCCTTCTCCTTCGTTTCGTAAGTCGCGCTCGTTTTCTTTGGAAACGGAATCTCGAGTTCCTGGAAGCCGTCGTTACACCAGGAGGAGGGGGTTCATAGTAACGTCGTCAAAAGTAGTGCCTTGGGTTAGGTTATTTTTAAATGGGCGCAGAGGAAGGATCCGTTTGAGGCTACGCCCCCTCCGGTTTCGTTTGAGGGAATCATCGTCCATTAAAAATTTCACGGAACCGTCACGCTTTTAATCCCTCTCTTCCAATGAACAACCTCTGCCCCGAACGCAATTGAAGTTGGCTACTATATTGGAACGAATTTTAAATCGTTCTCGTCTTTGATCATTGATCATCAGCGTAATATTTTTTTAAAAGTTTTAATTTTTCCATTTCTTCACATCATTTCACGCTTCTTTCTAAATTTCGTAAAAACTATAATCATCCTCTCCTTTTAGATGATCGTCTTCGAAACTTCAAAAAAGGAAGAAAAGACTTTTTCCAAGATTTTTCGAATCGACGCAAAAATTTTCAGCAATGATTCGACAACCAAACGAAAACGATTCCATCGAGCGCGTAGGCGGCGTCGAATCACTCGTCCACCACGCAAGGCACGCATCAGGAAAGACTTTTCCTTTTTAAACGAGAAGGAAATTCGCGACAGCCACCGGTTGTCAATTATCCATCCGCGCGCATTTACCATGCAAACGAGGGATGGGGTACGTGGATGAAAGTTGAACAAGCTCGCCTTGTTCCCTCGCAACGATATCGACGCAACAAGGAGGAGACGCTACACCACCACCGGCGAGTCGACCGTCCTCCTCCTCCTCCTCCTCCTCCTCCTCCCGTAATAGCCAAACGGCAGAAAAACCCATTGTTCTCGCAATAATTGGCCCCCGGTGAGTTATGACGCGGGAACGTCGTAAAGTCTGCGGCGAGCAGCCTTTAACGATTGTCCGCCTTTATGTACTTTATGTATTGCAACCCTCTTGAAATGTCGCTGCTGGAAAGCTTATACGATCCACCGACCGGCGACAAAGTTTCCGTTGTACCAACTGTTCGAAGGGAATTGAATTTTTCTGATTTCTTACCACGTGCCATGGTTTCGTAGTATAAATTCATTGGAAAGTTGAAGAATATTTAGAAAAATATATCTTCTCGAAGTTATAATTTGTTCCTTTTACAATAAATTCTATTTTACTTGTTTGCTATCTTATTTGTTATTTCTTGAATCGTGAAAGATAAATCTCTCCTTGTGCAAACTTGCATATCACTCGTTTCCTTTATAACGAAAATTTCCGAAGCGCGTCAAAAAAATTTTAAAATTTACCTTTAAAAAAAGAAAAATGGATAAGCTAATCACAAACGAATTACGAAAACGTTTACATCGCGATAATACCCATACAAAAACAATTTAAAATAATTTACAAGTCGAAGGCACGTAGGAGGAGAGGATACCGCGAATGTCGTTCACGGGTCATAAATCGCGCGAACAACGTTAAATTTCGCGTAATGGCTGTGAGAGCAAGGACACGGTTCGCGACGATCAGGGACAACAAGACAAACCGGACACGCGTAAAACCGGCCGTAACGATTACCAGCGGTCGGTATATATCTGCGGGCGGAAGTGGAGGTGCAATCTTGCAGCAGCTGCCCGATAAACCGAACCATCGCCACGGTTGACGAGCGTGGAAAAGGTGACGTTTCTACGCGGAAGCGCGATCGAACAGGGCACAGAAAAGATTGGCTTCGACCAGTTTTTTTCTCTTTCTTTCTTTCCTTTTTTTTTTTTTTTTCCACTATCACTCCAACCGTCCGCCCGATAGAAAGATAGAAAATCCAGTTTTTCGTCGAGGGGGAAAAAAGTTCGCGTCTATTTATAGACGATAATAAAAAACGAGTATGATTTTCGATAAATATTAATCGATAATTTGAGCCGCTTCGAGATTGACTTATCGTTCGTCGATAAAGCTACGCGTATTATATACACGTTATAAAATGCATATAAAAGTTACTTAAAAGCCTATGAGTAATGTTTACTCGTTCGTGAATAAGAAACGCTAAGATTCGCGTAAAAATCTTATTCGCAAAAAGATTGGATAATCGTCACTAATCGTATTTATCCGTTCGAACATTGATAAAAAAAAAAAAAAATCAATTGGATAATTCGAGCCGTGTATCCTCGTCGCGTGAGTACGTTATTATTATACACATCTTCGGAGTAAACTCACTACTACTTCACCACACTTCTTGGCGCCACGAGAGATCTCCCTTCCCTTAAAACGAAATAAAAGAAAATACACCGCAAGTACAAGCTGATACACGATTCCAAGACGGTTATCTCGGCTTTATCAAAAGCCTCGACCCGTTTACAGGAATCATCCTCGGATCGGGACAGGATACAAAGAGAGAGGGAAAGGTGGCTGAATAATAACAACTGCCAAGGACCACCACCACATACGCCACACCTCCCCCGTTCCAACGGAAGCGAACACGACACCGGACGCTTGTTTCTCTCTCTCCTGCGAGTGGAACACGCGAGGAGACTTCGATCGGCATTGATTTCGCTCGCCTGCTCGTTTAATTGAACCACCTACAGGAGACGCACACAGAGAGAGAGAGGAGGGATGGCGATGAGTACCGGTTCTGAGCCACGTAGGCCCCGTTTTAATTTATTATCCTGGCCCCGATCTCTCGGCTAATGGAATGCCCTGCGTGGCTCGCGGAAAAGCGCTCGGCATTTCTATATCCACCTCCGTACCCGACTTCCAACACGACTGGTTTTTACGAGTCTACCACTAACAGCCGTGCTCTCGACTTCATCTTGCTCCGATCGATCTCCATTCTCTCTCTCTCTTTCTCTCTCTCTCTCTCTCTCTCTCTCTCTCTCTCTCTCTCTCTCTCTCTCTCTCTCTCTCTCTCTCCCTCTCTCCTTGTACGACATTGCTAAACGACGATTTTAAACCGTTTCTGATCTTCGAGTATTTACACAAAAGATGAAGAAGAATCTGCTAATTTGCAGGAATATTTCTCGAAAATTTCTAGAACACTTTAATTATTTCTCTCGAATCGTTACGCATGCGATCCCGACGTAGATTCCATTTTTAAATTCAATCTCCTCTTCAAAATTCTCGCGAATTTTGCTACACTTGTCCATTCTTCGATGGTGAATCGATGATCGATCGCGATCGGGGGATGAAACGCGGTGAAGTCGTTCGAGGAATCGACGCGATTTCTCCCTTAAAAGCGAGCTGCTCCGCTCGAAGACGTTCCACGGAAAAAAGAAAACGCGGCGACCGCTTTTTCGTTCCCCGCATCGTCCCCCGGAGAGCTAGAAACCTGAAGAACCAGGCGAAAAGCCAGGGATCGGAAATGGAGATAGTTGGAGGAGAAAGAGAGACTCCTTGGCCGACTCTGGACGGCTCCTCTCTCTCTCTCTCTCTCTCTTTCCTCCTCTTCTCGATACCCTTTTTCATCGAGAGATCCATCGTGGAACCAGATCCAGTTCTCCAGACCGATCTCTCGTTACCCGGTTGGGAAAAATCGGTCGTCGTCGTCGTCGTGTCTCTCGACCCGGTAGGAGAGGCTCGTTATACGCACTGCCGACCAATCATCGACGATCAAAAACAAGGCGGCTTGCTATAAACTCGAATGCTTGTTGTTGTTGTTGGTTCGAAACGCTTGCCAGTATCGTGGAAACCTTCGAACGGAATGGACTTGTCCGAAGAAAATGTTGTTAGCGAAGAAAAAGAAAAGAAGGACCTCCTACTTGGGTGATGGTGGTGGTTCCCTTTAGTCCGCAAGAACGAATATCGAATAAAATTTTTGAAACAGTAAATGGGAAATATGTGAAGATGAAATCTTCGATTTTGTTATATTCTGTTTATATATATATATATATATATATATCATGTTTATGATCGCTGACGTTTTTGTGCTGATCGATATTTTTCTCGTTAATTAATTATTATTTACCAACGGTAAGTAAGTGTGGTCATTAAAATAATAACGTGATGTTTGTATCGATGACGCAGTTTCGCATTTTTTTACTTCGGTCACAGTGTAAAAAGTAAGCAAAACGCAGAGATTGGAAAGCGATCGAGCCGATATAAAATCCACGGTCGAATGGAGATCTCTTCGGATCGTAGGCGCCGATCGCAACTTTTATAATTTCCATTTCCTGTTTACCATGCGTCCCTGACGATAATACACGTACGGCGTAATTGTAACGAGGAATGTAACTCCACCCAATTTACAGGAATGCATAACCGTGTCGAAGGAAACGCGATCTCCTATCTCCGCTTTCAAGTATCGATTTTCGAATCGGAGAGATCGAACAATGCGCAACGCGACGAAACAACAACCACCCACCCTCCTCTCCTGATGATTTTTCCGTTTCTCAAAAAGATTATTGACCTGTCCTTGTAGAGTATATAACGTACAGAACGATCAGAATTGATCAGAGTTTACATTTTATCGTACAAATAACAAAAGATAGAATCCACAAAAAATTTAGGTGGAAAAAATTTCTCGCCATATTTACATCGGTTAGTTTTACTAGATATTACAATATCGACAATCTTCCTCTATAAAATCGAATTTGATCGAAAATATCGAAGCGAATCATAGGATATTTCCTGCCCCCCCCCCTCCCCTCTCCAAGAGCTTTAAAACTTAGAAACGTTGAACGGCAAGGTGATTCTGCCGTGGAGTATACGAGAAAGAAACCAGAGAGTGTTTCACACCTCTGATAATGGACACGGAAGCGTAGTATTTCAATTGGAAACGGTATACCCGGTAGCGCGTGTGTATATAGAATTGGCAGATAGGGTCTGACCAGGTACGATCCGTTACTACTGGCAAATAGAATATTGACTAATTTGGCGGCGGTTAAGTGGAGATCTGCGATCTCGCCGAGGAGGAGGCTGGTGGAGAGAGAGAGCTCACGGTTTGCAGATTTATCTGACAACCTCGTTGCGGAGGCACGGTGTAGCCCGTAAATTATAGCTGGGCTTAAACCCGTGGCTCGAGGAGTTAGATACTGCTCGCGATCGCGTGACGAAGAAACCTCGGGGATAATAAATGCGGCTGCGGACCCACGATTTTTCTTCTTCTTTCAACCGCGCAGGTGTGTAACGTTCGTCCACACGAAAATTTTAATCCGTTTGTTGCTCGTCGCAAAATTTCATCGAGTATTTATTTATCGTATTCTTTTTTTCTTTTTCACGATCTGGCACGTTTCCACGAGACTGTGCATTTCGATAACTCGAATGTGTATTTTCCAAATAATATATTTAACGAGAATTCGGGTAATTATTACATTATCCATCGTTGTTGTATTATTGTAACTGAATTGTAATCGATCCAAGATAATTATCGCGACTGGCTCGCGAAAGAAAATTTTCTAGAGCGATTTTACGAGTTTCCAGTGGAAGGAGAGGAGGATCACCCGGCCAAATTACGAGCGATCGTAAAAAGCGGTAACGAGCGATCGTCTTTAACTCGATCGAATTAGCGGGTTGACGTTTATTATCCCATCCGAGCAACATTTACACCGTTCTTAAATTAACCAATTCTCGCCGTGTCCCAACTAATTCCGCAATTTTAACATCGGGCTTTATCGGGGATTTCACGTATCGCGCGATATTTAGAATTCCCTTTGTATCCTCGGCCTTCGAGATCCTTCGAGAGAGTTTCCAATCTCCGAATTCGCAGACCCTCGGTTATCCTCGCCTACTTCCAAAACCCTCGAGGATCTCACGAAATCTTCGCCTCCTTCTAATGGTACATCCCTCACAACCCTCCTGACAACATTCCGGAGAAACCTCCCTCAACTCCCGAAACGAAGAATTCCAAAGTAACCTGCTACGTACGTACCTGTTTCGACAGGAACTCAACCAACTCGAATCTCGAACCCGAAACTCGAGGAAAACTATCGTATAATTGTTGTTCAGCTATTGTTCAATCGATCGTGGAAGAAGAATTTTTTGAATTTCTTCTCACCCCCTTTGCGGAACGAAATCCAAAACCATTCATCCCCCCGATGATAATCATCCGTGATCGATGATGGTGAAAAGAAAATAGAGAAAATTATTTCTCAAGGTATTATATAAGGTATTATCAATGGACGATATATAAGAAAAAAAAAAAGTGTAATCTAATCTTCCAAAAGATTATTTCCTCTCTCGAAAGCAACGATTTTTACGAACAAAACATCATCTCTTCTCTCGAAAACAAAACTCGAAGGGGAACAACAATTACTTGTCCGCGCGAACGTTTATCCAACGATTATCAACCACCGTGAAGAAAAGACGGAGAGAGAAGGCCGTCATCCCCGCGAAATACAAAGCGAAAGAGGACATCGAGAGAGAGAGAGAGAGAGGGGGAAAGAGAAGGCGAGACGCGGTTTGAAGTGGCACTCCCTGTCTGTCGACCCACGCCAGCTATCTTGCGGCCTGTCACACGATATTATTATGTGCACATGCCCATGTATCACGGACTACCTGACAGATCGGACTCGTATCTATACCAGCCGGCTAGGTGTGGTTACACTCGGTACTCTCCGCTCGTGTGCGTCTGCCCGCACGATAAAATAAACGAGCTTCTCTCTCTCTCTCTCTCTCCTTCCCTCTTTCGCACGCCAGTAGTCTCACCTATCACTTCTCTCACCTGACCGACCTGCCTCCCCCTCTTCCTCCTCCTCGATCGCGACCGATGCACACCAGTCGAGTTAACTTTTAAGGTCACAGACCTCCGGAGAACCGTGTTCCTACTCCCGTGAACGGAGCGAAACGAGGGCGAGACCTCGACGAAGAAGAAGTCTGCTACCACCACCACAGAGAAAACTTCCCTCCCTCTCTCTTTTTCGCGCCTTTCTTTCTTGGAACGAGCGGTGGGTTCTCGATGCGTATTATCTCGAATTACGGCCCTGTTACCGAATCCTCCTCCTCCTCCTCCATCGATCCATTCTCTCGGACGGCGAGAGATTCTGGATCCGAGAAACCGCGGATCGGTGGTTCCAGACGAGTCGAGGAGGAGAGGAGTGTTGGAGTGGTGGGAGGAAATTCGAAGTGAAGCCACGGGTGGTTGAGAGACAGGAATGGATACTCCTCCTCTGTCTCTCTTCTTTTTTGAAGGATTGTTTGACGAGGGGAGGTTGTTGAGAGAGAGGAGGGATATATATATATATATATATATTGGCGAAAGTAGGGCATAAGACGAAGGGGGAGGAAAAAGAAAAAGGAGAGGATACGCAAGTTTCGATATTCAGCGAGAGAGAGAGAGAGAGAGAGAGGTTAACGACCCGATGACGAGGGTCGTGGACTGATTAGTCACGTAGCCGGCGCCCACGTTGACTAGGAACGAGATACGCGGCGACGCGCGTTGAAGAACTGCCAGACACACTGTGAAATCGTGCCTTTATCTCTGGATCTTCTTTGTCGATCGATTCGTAAATGGATATGAATTCAAGCGGAGCAAGGACTCCCAAGGATTCGTCTACTACGAATCTTCCAAAGATTCCATTTTTGAAATTGTTTTCTTACTCGAATTTAGGACACGTAAAAAAAAAAAAAAAAAAAAAAAAAAAAAAAAAAGAAAATGGTTCGAAAGTCTGTTCCTTCCAAGATTGCAGGTGCGTGCAACAACTTCGTTTCGGCGAAGTGGTGATGTAACACGATAATTGCATAAATCCTAGGACGAAGTCGGGCCGCAGCTGCGCGAGATCGGCGTGCAATCATCGTGAATCTCGGGCCCTCCTTATATAAATCACAGCTCGATTAAGAGAAACGCGATACATACGCGGGGGCGCGCCTCCACCCTTCGGGGACACAATGTCTCGCCCTTGCACGAAATATCATTTTTCCCTGGACCTATCCTCCCTCTCCCTCTCGTAATTTCTGCCAAGAGTTTTGAATCCGGTTAACATTCGTTCTTACATACAGATCGATTCCTTCGAACAATTGCATTGTTGCTGTTGTGAATAATGTCTTTTGGAATTCTTTTGTGCTTGGAATTTGTATTATTTAAACGCGATAATTAATTATCGTGCCGTTCTCTTTTAACCGGGATTATTTGTGATGATTCGTAATTTACGATTCACTTCGTTTCGAGATTCACTTTTGTAACTTTTTTCTCGGACGCGAAAATAAATTGGATCGTAAAGAGCGCGATATTCTCCAATTGAAAGATGTTACTTTTGCATCGAGCTGTATAATACATATATAAACGTGTATATCGAAGATAATAAAAGATGAAAAAAAAAAAAGAAAGAAAAGTTTCGCAAAGGCCACGAGAAACATTGGGAATCGTAATATGGTACAAGGACGACAACAACCACCCCCTGAGACTTGACCGGACACCGCGCGCTCGTCTCCGTCCTTTTTTCTCTCCTCGCTGCACACACAGTTTTTCTCACTCCTCCTCCACGATCCTTCGCGTTCATATTGCACAACCAACAACCGGTCCCCGGTGCTGATTTCGCGATGCTGAGAAACCCGTCTCCTCCCCCTCCCTCTCGTAACAGGGACCGCACACACGCGAGAATTTCGTGACTCGGGACAAAAAGAGACGTTGATGAATCGTCGAAAACTCGGTCATTTATTCCTCGTTTGTCTCTCGAAATCTTTAAAAAAAAAAAGTATTTCCAATATAAAGATAATAAATCGTTTTCTAACTGCACAATCCAAAATTTCGAAACTCAAATGGACTCTTTCCACCACCCTAGAATCCTAATTCCTCCCCGATCTTCGATTCGAGCAACGAACACGAGAATATGCCAGAGTCTGCTTATCCCACGAATTACCCGAATAACATCGCATACCGGCGTCCTAATCGGATAAGAGAAGAGGCGAGCACACGTGGGCCTCGCCGAAGAGTGGTGCGACAGCACAAAGAGCCTTTCCAACCGGCCGTGAATGATTTACTCGCAACGGCTCGCCGCGCTCATACACCCGAGCGTGCGCTAATAAAAGCAGACACCCATCCCGATTCACCGAGCTCTCGTGTCTTTGGAGCGCGACAACCACGGAGGACGACGAGCAGAGAGAAGGAGAAGCTGGTGTTTCTTTCCTCCAGTTCCCCCAAGGAAGCGAGCGTCATCACAATTCGCCTACGACGATTATTTTTCCAGGCCTTTTTTTTTTTTTTTTACTTACTGCCGACGAATTTGAATTTCGAAATTACGATTGCAATTATCGACGGAACGTCGAAAAGCGTCCTTTCGCGCGATAAATTCGATACAGTTAAGGGGAGGAGGGTTGAGCGGTGTAAAATAAAAACTTTTGACGGCGAGGAAAATTGGGCGAAGAAATAACGTGGTGGTTTGGAAAGTTTGTTTGGAAAGTTGTTCGGTGTAAAATTCGTTTTATTATAATACTAGGCCAAGGATGTTAAGAAAAAATTTTGATACGAATTAAACGGAAATCCATTTCACTCTTTAAGTAAACATCCGTAACCTGTATTTACGCACTTAAATGAACGAAATAAAATATTCTTTTATCTTTACCCGTTCAGCTGCCGACAATAATGATAAAATCCTCAACGGGGATTCACAGCTTACCTGAAACAAAAATTAACGGCAAAGTTAGAAACATATTATTACACCAATCAAGAACAAAGAACGCAACCAAAGATATCTACTAATCGATACCAGAGAACACGCGGTTAATTCCAGGATCGCGCGCAAATAGATAGAAACGATGTCCATAAGAATAAGAGGCTATCATCCCCTGAATCGAGCCCACGAGCGAAAGGCACGCGAGGATCCCTCTGTGGAGAGGCAGAATTAAACAATCCTTCCTCTCGGCCGCCCCTTTCCAAATTCTCCTCTCCTCCCGAAATCCACCCCTTTCGTCCAAACAGCAGACCAAGACATTTACCCGCTCGTGCGTAAGGGAAATATCTTTCGGGCCGAGAGGAGGCGTCTCGGCCTTGTTTGCCCGCCCGCTTCCATCCCAAGAGGGTTGGGAGGAGGAGAAGGCGCGTAATGAAAATGGCCCCTCGTAATTCGACGCGGACCCTGACCGCAAGACAAAGAGAGAGAGCTCCTCCTTATCTAAAAATGTCCCTCCGACATATATATATATATATATGCCACCCTCTCATTATAGCTCGGTAATAACCCCCTCCTGCCCCCTCGATACATCCCGCACGATCGTCATGCGCGCTTTATCAGATGGATATCCCTTTGTCCGCGTGTGTCCCGGAGAGAACCGGTCCGTTTTTATTGCCCGAGACTCTGGATATTATTATTGGCCTGTTTTGCCACGAGTTTCGAGAGAATGCTCGGCGTGTCCCCGGCTTTTCGACTCGTCGTCATAATTTTCATCATCTCCCGGTTATCCAAGAAGATTCGGAAAGATGATGGACGAATAGAAGAAGTTTTATCTTTACGACAACGAGGAGAATTTTGTTGACCTGATCGAGACAGTTTATATGTTACTGTCGAATTCCTTTGTTTTTTCGTTGTTGCAATCGAGGATTAAGAGTTAGTAGAATACTTGGAAGCTTCTGTTTTCAATCTGTTTCCAAATTCACTTTCGATCGATTAAGTAAGAGAATGATTTCGAAATATGTTCGATCGATTCGACGCGAGGGTAATTGTTAACGAAACGTAATGGCATATACGTCGAGTGTAACCTCGCGTCCAAGAATAAATAAGCCCATCGGCGGCGGGACGAAGCTTTCATTACAGCCGTTGGTAATAAGCAACGGTGGCCCGCCGTCTACCGGCTGGAGGAGGCCACGCGTGTACGTGTCCGGAAGATCGAACCGGTAGATAGGACGGCCTCCTCCTCGGCGGATCGTGCGCGAATCGAGGGAGGGAAGGGAAAGGGAGGGCAGCACACGTCCGTTTCTCGTGTCGTTTATCACGGATCTCGGTTCTCCATGGCCAGGACCACTGGAACAATGGCTGGATACACGCCTCTCCCCCCCGCCTCCCCCTCCTCGTAGCGAGGCGATACGATCGTACAGGAATTAAGAGTCCACGCGTGAGTCCAGCTGCTGCACAAGTTCACCCGCCGGCTTGACGAACTTCGAAAGATCGGATGATGACGCGGCGGATCGTAGTCTTTCGTCCCATGGGTTTTGTATACAAGCGTATACATCGACTCGAGATATTGATTTTATAACGATAGTAACCGATAGTACGTGTTCGTTACAAAAAATTCGATAAAATTTAATTCTATGAAAGAATGAAACAGACTCTTTTTTATATACCAAGAATCGAGATGAAAGTAGTTGAAGGTCGGTCGATCATTCGGATCGAAGCGAAATTCATTTGAATCGGAGAACAACGCATGGAAGAGTCCATGGAAGAGCCGAGAGAAACGATCCCGACACAAATCCTTGGTCCTTTATCACCACCGAGTGATCCAACGCCCCCTAAACGCGGCCCCGCCAATGAATAGACTCCATTTCCCGAAACACACCACCTTTGTCTCGTATCGCTAATCCCGGCGTCCCTAATTTTCCTTTACGACCGTTAACCACCTCGTCCCGAATTCGGAAAAGGTCGACGCGTGGATGTCGTCGACCGAGCTTAATTCCAACGCCTCTTATCAGTGGCAACCTCGAGAGGGTGAGCAAGAAGATTCTCCTCGTGTTGGAGGATTGGAACGCGTTATCTACGCAGTGTCGTAGCTGGAAACGGATGGGGAAGTGTATTGTATTGGCGCGTCGTTGTTAACACCTGTCAGACGTGTGGCCCGTGTTGAATTTTGATACGAAGCGAGGACACGAAGGATGACTTCGCGATATATTTTCGATTTGATAGTTTTGCAAATGTTTTACCAAAGAACGGACAATATAATCATTGTGCGAATTCACTTTCGACGTAAAATGTTATAGAACGAGCTAGGAAAGCAATTATACTCCTCCTCCACGTTGACGTAAGATTTGCTTATGAACAGACTTAATGATATAATATGTTGGAACAGAGTTATATCTTTCACAAAATTTATTCCAACTTATTTCTAGCCTGCCGCCGCTTCTTCGAACCGGATTTAAACTCGAGTTGGAGGAATATATTCTGGCACACCGTTCCACGCGTCATCCAGCAGGAAAGTAAGCGTCGTCCCGGCCATTCAGGCGGCAAGCCGACAGCGAAGAGGTGCCAACGAAGTCAAAAAGCTTTCTCTCTCTCTCTCTCTCCTCGTTTCGCCGAGCGAAAGAAGGGGTTTGGAAGGAACGACGGATATATACGGAAGGGGAAGAGAGAATGGAGGAAGGAATTAGAGGGGGCACCGTGTAATCCCGCCGCTACCAGTAATTAGCGATATTTGCATATCTCTGCAGAGTGTCCCGGAGAGTCGAAGGAGAGAAGCGAGGAAGAAGCGATTTACATGCGAATGGGCTTACTTCGAGCACCGCGAAACCGACGTTCCCGTAAATAAAAACTGTTTATGAACGATGCAGATGCCAGGGGGAGGGAGAAATGGTGGAAGGATCGTGAGTCGGTTGCCAACCACCTCGGCAGCTGATCGAATAATATACCCCTCCTATATAAAATATAGGAGGGATTTAAAAGTCTTTCCCACTTGGGTATTTTCGCGATCGAAGTTCTGAAATTGATGTAAAAAAAAAAAAAAAAAATTGTGCCGAATCGTGTATTTAAACTTTTGCAAATAATAAGAAGCTGCCACTCTTTATAAAAAAAAATATTCCATATTCGAATATCGTATTTTTAGAATTTAAATCCATCCATCAAAAAGTTTGTCCGTATCTCAAAGTGGAAAGGATCGATACGGAGATATAACCGTTTTCTTCTAAAAAAATTTTCTTCTTAATTTCTTTCAAGCTAAAATGTTCGTTCGAATCGCTACGCGTGGCCGATTAGCAAGCGATACCTGGCCTCTTGAAAGATAAAGGAAGGGGAGAGAGAGAGAAAGAGAGAGAAAGTAAAAGGTGGTATAGGTTAGGATAAATTCTCTATCGGGGAAAGTTTGTACGATAGACGTCCCCGTTTTGCATAATCGCGGCATAATTCGTCGAGTTTATCGTTGGTTCGTGTCCCTAATGTCTCGGAAAGTTCTTCGGCCCCCGTCCACCGTGGAGAGGAAGGGCGTCGACAATGCCTCGTTAGTAGCTAATGGCTCCGTGAAAGAACTAGGATTAAGAGTTGTAAACCACCTTGCAAATTACTCGCTTCCCCCCTCCCTTCCTCTCCCCTCCTTTCTCCACTCGACGAATCGAACGGTATATATAAATATATATCCGGCGAGAGGATCGTCAAAGGTGGCTCTTTCTTTCTTTCCTCGTTTCCCCAAAAATTCTTTGTTACAGCGATTTTCGTTTCCTCTTTTTCTTTTTTTTTCCTTTTCTAGAAAAGATCAAACCAGCAGAATGTGAAGAATTTGTTAGTACAATTAGTGTATTAATTGGATATCGATTTTAATGAACGAATTTAAACGATAAAAACAGAAACCATTAAAACAGCGTTCAGAACGAATTAGAACGGAAAAATTTCTTGTTTATACAGAAGAAAGATGTTATTTGTCGAACTTTCGAAAGCGACGGTCTTCGACTGTGTTCTTCTCGGCAATTTCGCCGATACGATAATCGTATACCACGGATGCGATGGGGTGCGAAAGATAAATACTGGCAAATTATCCGATTTAACGTGTTTTATAGGGCGGCTGAACGAGGCTCGCTTAATTTTGGGAGGAAGGGAGGAGAAGAAGAGTTGAAGGAACGCGGAGAGAGAGTCTGTAAAGTTTCCTGGAGCGACGAACGGGGGAAGGTGGCGAGACCAGTAAAATTTTACTGCCGAACACGCCGCCCGCCCAATGAATTTGCATGGAAATTCGCAGTCAGAACCGCGTCGTGAGAATTAACCGAGTTACACGTAATGAGCAGCGAAAGTGGATCCAGAGAGGGGATTGGACGTTTCGAAAAGACCATTCGCGGTATCGATCCGCCACGATAATTTTTTTCCATCCTCTTTAAGATAAATAATGGAATCTAATTTCTGTAAAATTCTTCGTCCAACTTGACGTAAAAAAAAAAACCTGTCCAAACTAAATAAATGTTCGAAATAATATTCTTTCTCGTTCTTGCACCCACGAAAAAAATAGAGCGTAATTGGAAGAAAGAAGAAAACGCTCGAAACCATTATTTCATGTAACATTTCTCGCGAGAGAAATTGCGAACAAAACGTGGTGGTGGAGGATTCTGCGTCCGAAGGGTGTCCTTTGAAAGAAAGGGAAAACGAAGTGACCGACGACGAAGAGGAAAAAAGAAGAGGAGGAGAGAAGCTTTCGTCTCGAGAGAGGGAGGGAGAGACAGAGACAGAGAGAGAGAGAGCTCGTTTAAATTATGAAATTACCAAGTCCGTGTAAAAGCCTCGTCCCGTAAGCTTCTTATAGGAGTTAACTAACCTCGTAAAATTAGCAGCTAGGTGTAAACTTCCTCCTCCCCGGGAGCAGCGCTCTTCCTAACCCTTTCCCGTTCTCTCTCTCTCTTTCTCTCGTCAGGTTCCGTCACCTCGTAAAACCCGATGTCGAGACAATGCCAAAACCTTGGCTTGAGAGAGAACCCGATGGAATACTCCTCCTCCTCCCTCCATTTTCTCGACCCTTTCCAAGCCAACATCCAGCGTGTCGAGGGCATGAACCCTTCCGCGAAACCTTGGAGGAAGGTTCCCCATCCTCCGAGAAGCGCGGCTAGGTGGAACGAAATTTCGGGAACGATTGAAGTGGCATGTTATACCAGAAGGAGTACCACCACCCACCACCTCTCTGTCGAATAAGTAACGCGGATGTTCCAAGAGTTGGCAAGCAGAATTTCGATGCCTTCCTTCGTTTCCGGGAGCGGTTTATAAACGAAACCGAGTTGGAAACTCTCCAGGTATCCATCGGTGAATATTCGAGAAGCGGATTCCCCCATCCTCTTACAGCACACAGACGACGCAACAAACCGATGTAAATAAGGATTCCTGGTGGAATTTTGACGGAGGCAGCAAAACGTGTGCACGCACACGTCGAAGCATCAAAAAAACCACATTGTAAACGCGTATCGCTTACTTTCACTCTTTTCCTTTTCGATTTCTTTCTTCCGTATCAATTTCATCGATATCAACGTTGTTGATACAATTTATACGTGTCGTCCTTTTTTTCTCTCGAAACGAAGAAAGAATGCGCGCGCTTATCAACAATTAACCATCATCAGATTCGATGACGATCGAGAAAAGATCGAGAAGTTGGCAACAACTTTTCCCTTTCCCCGCTGGAGTTGACTATCGGCGATGTGATATCGATTTCCAGAGAGACAGTCGCTACACCACTACACTCTCGTGTCCGGAATTGGCTGCTCGAGTACGTGACTCAATTTTACACGAGGATATCGGGGGCTGATTTTCACCCTCGTCGCGCGACTCGCGAGACATGCATATTTAGAACAAATACAACCTCCTCCTCCTCCTCCTCCTTCCCCCCTCCTTTTTTTATTCGTAAGTTATTCTCTCTCTCTCTCTCTCTCTCTCTCCGCTGCTCTGCATTTAAACACGTAGTTTGCTTAATTTATGCGAGTCAACCCCGGGTGGAGGGTGGGCCAGCCATTCAGCCGTTCGAGGGCCCAGGTATGAATAGCGCGGGCAACCGTCGAAACTTTGTTCGTTAAAAGGAAGAAGGAGAAGAAGAAGAAGGTCTTGGAAGCCGAGCCTGTTCCAGGGGGAACCGGAAATTCGACGCGGGGGTAATTACGAATTCAACGTGCCGCACCGGTCCTTTGTCGATGGATTGGAAAACTTCTCCACCCTCTCTCTCTCTCACTCGGTCTCTCATTAAACCGGTTATCCCTATCCCGAAACCTTAAAGGCTTAAAGGTTTCGAGAGATCGCTGTAGTAACGAGATGTAGTAGTATATACACACCTACGAGATTTATCAGAGGATCCTTCGAATCCCTGAGAAGGAGAGGAGAGGAGAGATCTCGTGATATCTCTGCCCCCTTTCCTTCGACCACGAAACTTCGCCAAAGGGAACGTAAGTAGGAGAGGGAGGAGGTGAAGAGGAAGGATACAACGAGGTGAAAATATTAATTGCAAAACGTCGATTCGGGAGAGAATGTATGAAAATCCATTTCGTGGAGAGGAAGGGAAATTGACTCGTCCGTGCGTTGGATCGAAACTAGGGCTGCAACGTTTGCTCACGTTTCTCTCCTTCGTCGAAGAGAGGAGGAGAGAAAGGGGTGAAAGCACGAGCCGAGGAGGAGGCTAATGAAATTAATTGGCGGGGCGGAGAGAGGCGGCGGGGTGTGCTTCTTAAACGAGCAGCCCATCTGCATTTTAAATTTCGCGCCAGAAGAAAACGGACGGGGCCGCGCAGCGAATAATAAATATATCGACAACAGGGAGGGTGGGGAAAGGGTTGGATGAGTTTCTCGAGCGAGCGAGAAATAAAATTCAGCGGGCACGCACGGGGTTACGAGAACGATGGAGATTTACTGGAAAATTAAGAGGAGGAGAAGAAGAATATAAAATTAAAGGGAGAACCGAGAAGAGACCCACCCTTCGAATAAGGGCTTGCCGAATAATAAAAAAAAAAAAAAAAAAAAAGAAAGGAAGAAAGAAGAAGGAAAGAGGATTGGACGAGGGTGGGCTCTCGATGGCTCTCGGTTTTCGCAATTATTTTCGATTAATTAATCCAGTATCTCGCCGTTTTCAAAGCGAAACGAGGCTGCCGCGAATTAATTCCGTGCATTAATGTAACGCAGAAGGAAGAAGACGAGGGGCGCAGCGATGGGATCGAGTATCTCGCAGGATATAGAACACAATAAAATCGCGAAAATAAGAAGATACTTTCTCCAAATAAAACATTGTTATTCGTGAACAACTCATTCTACTCGATCTAATTTCTAAAATTCGAATCGACGATTTTTCTTTCCTCGTATTTACATAAGCAGATATATATCGAATCCCATCCCCAGACACGACACGACGCGACGACAACGTCCGCGCGGAAGGTTAGGTCGGGCGAGAAGGGGAGAGGAGAAAGAGGAAATTGCTGACCGCAAACGCGGTCGAGTTGCGTTCAATTCGAAACGTGTGGAGTGGAATGCGCGCAGTAGAATGGGAAAGGAGGCGGTCAGACGCGTCTGGTCGGAAGCTTGGGCAAAAATCGAGCCCGTCAAATCGAGCAAGAAAGAAAGAGAGAGGGGGAGTAAAAAGAGGGAGAAGAGAGGGCCACACCCTGGTATTGTTAACGAGCGCGCACAATGTCACGTATAATGCACAATGAGCTGTTCCGAGCCGACGCATTAAACGCAACGCACAATGATGCGTGCGCGAGCCCCGGAACATCCGACGAAAGAGGTAGGTGGAGAAACCCGCGAGAAAGCAGCCTCCGCTTCCTTTTTTTTCTTTTTCCGTTTCAACTTTTTTCACGATACGCGTCCGTGGTATGATTTACAGATATATTGTTTTCATTCGAAGGCGAAAACTTTTCCTCGATGGAAA
This sequence comes from Apis florea, assembly GCF_048593485.1. NCBI lineage: Eukaryota > Metazoa > Arthropoda > Insecta > Hymenoptera > Apidae > Apis > Apis florea. The sequence goes on along the minus strand of NW_028256549.1, from coordinate 3,749,504 downwards.
TTTAGAAGAGAGATGTAGAGATATATAAAGGTTCGCGATTACGATGTTACGATATTGGTTAGAATATCGGAGGATTATTAGATTTTTGGTAAGGGCATTCTTTCAATTGACCAAGTAATGTAATCTCAATTGAAATGAATTATTAGTCAGTTGTCGAACGATGTGTACAACTGTTTATTCGAAATAATTATTTTCTAAAAAAATAGAAAGAAAGTAATGGAGATAAGCGTAAACGAAGGAAGAACGGGGCTCGAGGAATGATTGAACGATTCGAAAGAAGCGGTGGAGAAGGAAAAAACGTACGGCGATCGAACCGTAGGAGGAAGAGAGGAGGCGAGGCAAACGAGATTGACGCGTTTATCCCGGTGACAGTGTCGACGTCTCGTTACAATTTTATCGAAACAAAGCTGTCGCCGGTTGATATTCAATTTCCTGGCGGCGGAACGGGCTTCCCTACGTTCCGCCGTTGGAACAATTCCGCTCTGCGCTTGGACAGGACAGACGATGGAAGGAGAAGAGAGATAGAGAGGAAGAGAGAGAGGGAAAGGAAGAGAGGAAAACGGAACCGCTTTCGTCGAATCGAGACGAGAGAGAACAGTTGTTCGCAAGCGAGTGAAAACGTGACAGTATCTCCAGACGCCGACGCCGGTTTTCCTTGTCGACTGTTACACGCGTCGAGAGAAACTAAACTCGATGATATTGTAAACGCGCCACGATACGAATATATATATATATATAAAATATCTGTCTCTGTTGTAGAAGTTTCTCTGACACGGCCGATAACGCGAGGAATGAGCAGAATGGGAGAAAGAATGAACTTGGCGGAGTTCCCTCCTCTTTCGAGGGTGCTTCCCTCGTTCATTTCACTTGGTGATATTTGGAGGCTGGGATTGGAGGAAGATGAGTATTGCGGGTAGTAAGATGATGATATGAAATAGAAGGAATGGGGGATGGTGGAATATGGCGGGTGGAAACGAAGGGAGTGGAAGAATAAGTTGGTCGATCGAGGCTGATGCGAATAGCTTCTATCTATTGTGTAAATAGCACAATGGGAAAATCGTAGATTTTTCTGAATCTGCGTTATTACGTTCATAGAGTTGAACCCGTTGGTATATCCATTTTATACGAATATTCCTCAATTTTTCCTTCTACTTCCTAATCGTAACTCTGACTCTCTCTTTTAATTTTTCTTTCAAACTTTTTTTCGTGAAAAAGAAATTTTGTTTAACAAAGGATTCGTGAAAAGGATTAGTTTCAAACCTGACCCAGAGACTCGATTTCCCTCGACTGGGTAAATAAATAAATACGGGGCATGGCCAACAGCTGGAACCGATTCTCCCCCTGCCGGGGACACATCCTTTGGCCAAACAAAAGATTGGAGAAGAAATTACAGTACGCGCGAACGAAACCTGGAATCACGCACATCCGCACGCATCTCTCCCCCTCGCCATTAAATCGAGGGGCCCTTTTGTTCGCCACGTTTCCTGGAGGAGGGAGGAGCCCTCCTCTCGATAGAAACGAGGAGCAATATCTCGGCGAGGCACGAAATGCAATGCGTTTTCGGCGTCACGGTGTCTGGACCCGAAACCACCGCTACGTTTTGCGGTTCGCAGTTGCACAGCGAAGATTTCGGGTTCGGCAGGAAACACGCGTCCGGCCGCCTTTTCGAGATTTCGAGTTCGTTGACTCTTCACCGTCCCTCTTTTCATTTTTCCTTCCCCGCCATATTCCTTCTCTCTCCTTCTTTTTCTTTTTCATCAATAATATTTTTATTAATCTATCCAATGTTAAATCTAATTTTGCCAACTGATATTGAATTGAAAAAGAGAATATAAAACTGAATAATTAAATATTTGAATTGTCGTTGTTGTTGCGCAAGATCGTCAAACTGTAAATAGAAAGAAATTAGCTTACACGTAAAGTAAAAGTATCCTCGAAGAGGGAGAGCACGCACGTGCGAGCCCTTTACGAAAATCATTCGTAAACGATTGCCTCCGAGAAGCGAACGGTGGCCTTAATTAAACCACGCGATTTCGAGAGAGCACCTCTCTCTCTCTCTCTCTCTCTCTCTCTCTCTCTCTCTCTCTCTCTCTCTCTCTCTCTCTCTCTCTCTCTCTCTCTCTCTCTCTCTCTCTCTCTCTCTCTCTCTCTCTCTCTCTCTCTCTCTCTCTCTCTCTCTCTCTCTCTCTCTCTCTCTCTCTCTCTCTCTCTCTCTCTCTCTCTCTCTCTCTCTCTCTCTCTCCTCTCAACGCTCCTGACCTCGAATCGTTTCTTTGATGATGCTCGATCGTTCTAACGAGATCCGCTTAATACAGCGGCGTCAAAATTTTTGTAGCCGAAAAATCGAAACGCGCGCCACCACTCTTGAAAATCCACTGAAAGAAAAAAGAGAGAGGATAATCGATCGATTACACGCAAACCTTCGAGCGCGAATAATTTCAACCGCGTGAAAAGTTCAAGTTCGTAATAAGGAGGAGAGGAAAGTAAGAAGGCGGATGATAAAAAGCGCGGCGCATGTTCAAGTGTCGCGCGCGAGAGCTAAATCTCGCCGTTTTATTATCGCGATAAAAACCGCCCTTTCCAGCACGGAAACCTTGGGAAGCAAGATGGAAAAAAGAAGGGCTGAAAATGAGCAGAGGTCTGGCGGCGAGCGGCGAGAAGAAAGGGAAGGAGGGGAGAGAGAAGGAGGATCCAGACGCGTAAAAAAATGGCGATTGTTAATTAAATCCGTTAAGCCACAGAGGGAGAGAGAACATACAGACTGAAACCACTCCGTCGTCCATTTTATCCTCGTATTTGTCTCGGGAGGGGGCTGCCTCTCTTTCTCGCGACATATTTATTTATACGTCTTTCCTCCCGTTCTATTAATTTCCTCGTACGAATTCTAATTTCCGATTTTCTTTGCTTCTTTGTTCGCAGAAGAAAAAGAAGAGGAAGAATGAGAAAATTATTAATATTCTTTCCTCTCTGTAAAAGAGGATATTTGTCTCAAAATCCTCGATTAAATCGAATTAATATCGAAATATCCCGAAGTGGTTATAATAATCGGTTCAAAAATTTTTTAAACATCTTGGAATCTTGCTCGAGAACCGATATCGAAAGTCTCCTTTGAGACGATATTAATTTCGAAGCGGATCCTGGAATAACGAGGGATAAATAATCCTCTCGAAGCTGGCTATCTCGAAATTTCCAATGGTATTCAAAGGGTCAACCGAAGGTCCGCGTCTCGGGACGTTCCACAACGGGTTCGGGGCTGCGATTAATCGCGAATCTCGCGGCGCAAATCCGTCGAAAATGGGAGGAAGGAAAGAGGAGGGGTGGCGAGTCCAGCAAAGCCTCGTCGTCCCTCCGTCGATCCTAAAGATTGAATTACCCTCGTGTATCCCTCTATCCACCGTCGCTGGATCCGAGTTCGAGTGGCTCGAAAACGATGGCGGAAGGAGCATCAAAGGGGGAGAAAAGAGAGAGAGAGAGAGTCACCGTTAATTGGACGGATGATACCGGCAAATCCTGAGAAGCTGGAATGGAGGGAGAGTCCAGCGTCTCTTTGTCAGAAATTAGAGGGAAAATGGGCGAAATGCCACGCGTTCGGGACAAGGAAAAGCCCGGCGAATCCCCTTGGATGAAGATGGCGAGGATACGTTGGAAGGACGAAAGTCGTCGATCGACTCGCTCTGAAGAGTTCTCGAATAGGAAGGAATCGTTGGCGCTCGTTAATCATGGGCGTGGTTGCTTCCTCCCTGAATGATGAAATTTTTCAACCTCCTCGACGAGTCATGAATGGGAAGAAAAGCTGCAAGACCGGCGATTGGAACGAGATATTAACGATCGTTTTCAAATTTTATGAATTTGATTAAGATTGTAATTGAAATTTAATTGATTGTAATCGGTAATATAAATGTATGCGTCAAGGATTTTCATCCAAGAAATGCGAATAATAAGTTTCCTCTTACTTTATACGTTCCAGTACCATTTTTTGTTATCAATATTATTCACATGTATAATATTTTAAATTCGTTAATCGTTTTCTCTTTGTTAAATTTTCGTAAGATTAAATTGAACGCTCTTCCTCCGAATAAATATTCGGTTCGCGTTGACAAAGATAATCGAACGATTAAAAAATAGTGGATGTATTCACCATTCGCCAACGAAATTTTCAAGAAGAGGCTTTTTCAGGACTGATTCGATCGATCGCCCGCTTCGACACACTCGAGAACAGAGATAACTCCCTCTCACACTTGTGAAACGATCGAACAATAAACATTTTGTCGTCACGTTAATCGCGGCGATAAGAGGGGCTCATAAAGTTCCCCAACTGCGGTGCGCTCGTAAAACGAACGGCAATGACCTGGTCGCGTTCACGATCCAAGCCAGCTCTTCTTCTTCGCTTCTGTTTCCTTTTTGAAACATGCGTGAGTCACATCGCACGCACTATCACCATTTCTCTTCTCCAAATGAAATAGATACGTGGGCATAATTAAGCGATCTCACGGAGACGATGCAAGCGTCGTATCCAGTGATGGGTTTACGAGCGGAACGGTTCGAGCAAATGTTCATCGTCGACTCAAACCCATCGCTTTGCGAGACGTTTCGACGGTCGACTTTAAACGTCTTTCGCGCGATAACAGTAACATCGGTGATGGAACCACTGGCAACTTGATGGATGTACGAAAGCAGGATTGATCGTTGGAATTATTTCATCGATGAGGTGGCAAAAATGAGAGGGGAAAAAAAACAAATAAATTGAGGAGACCACACGCGTGGTTTCACGCTCTCTCGAGAGTAGAACGTACGAAGACGGCTGTTTCCCGCGGAATTCGAGCGTTTTCTCCCCGCTGGAGGAAGAGGAGGAGAGCCGATAGCTGGACCGATGGAACAAGGAGAGAAAGAGAATGGGAAGGAGGGGGAAAGCGGATCTGACTAAGTGCCAAGCGGGCAAAAATAGCCAACGGTACTGCCAGAGGCACGATGCTAAATTCACTAGGCAATAACGGGTGACGAGGGGATCCACGACTACTCTGCTCGACGATTCTTTGCTCGCGACGCGAACGTGGGACGAGAATTCTGTCCCTCTCTTTCTTTCTTTCTTTCTTTCTTTCTTTCCTCCGTCGAATTGGTCGTAATCGGCGACACGAGGCAGAGAGAGGCCCGCATAACAAATTCTCGTCCCTGGAGAATGGAAATAACCGTTTTCCTCTTCCGATAATTCGAAATCTTCCAATCGAAAATCTTTCTCTCTCGACAAATTAAAATTTGGCTCGGTATCTGTTCAACTATTCACTTTCGAAATCTAATATCTAGCAAAAAAAAAAAAAAAAATTACCTTCAAAAGTAATTTTGTCCGAAAATATATCGCTGTCGTCCGATTTATTCCTTCAAGAACGATGGAGCCGGATTTCGAGGCGATGTTGCGGTCGAAAAAGGAAAAACGCGCGAGGTTTCTCCGTTTATTTAATCATTGCTGGGATCCCGGAGGGGCGGGAATTTTAATTGGTCGAGATTGCAGGTTGCAAACGCGTCAAATTCCACGGTTCGACGAGCGAGAGGCTCGCGCAACCATCACCTTCCTCCTTGGCCGCTGTTACGTTACGTACTGCGGCTGCGAATATTATTAAACGTAAATTAAGACAAGTATATTTACACGAGTTGTAACTGTTGACCCGATTCGACCCGATTATATTTATTTACACTCTCGTCGCCCGACACGCCGCGGCTTCTAATGGGGATTAAATCGTTGGCGAAACACGAAAAATAAATTTCCTTTTGTAATCCCCGTGTTTACAACGATCTACACGCTCCAAAGCGATTCACTGATAATAGCATTGGCGAGACGATAATAAAAGTAAAATAAATCATTCAAATTTTTCTTACGATTCGAAAAAACTAATTCCTCTACAAACTTTTTCGAATTTTCGAAACATTCGCGATATATCATACGTAACAATTCCGCTATATAATCGTTAAATTAACCGAATCGTTCACGATAAAATTCGCGAGAGGCTGCTGCTCGATTGATTCACAGACGCGTGGTCGAGACGTGGCCGACCTTCTCTCTCCCCCAAGGAAAGCCACCCGGCTAGGCGCGAACCGTCAGGTTTTAACGATCGATGCTTCGAGGCTCGGCACGGACAGCCGGACGAAAGAATATGCACTTCACGCGTCCCGTCGAGTACACACTCGAGAGTACAGCCTCGTGTGTCCCTTCCTCCGGCCAGAGAGAGAGAGAGAGAGCTCGGTTGAAACCCGGTGTTGGCCTAGCTGTGCAAACAGCGCGCACAGGCGTGCAAATGCCGCTCGATTGTGCGCCTATCGAACTCGACTCGCAATTACGCGGGATGAATGGAGGCTTCCAGGCATAAATTAAAACCCCAGGCGAGGCATCCACAAGTGTTACGCTTCGCTTCTTCTCTTTTTTCTTTTTTTTTTTTTTCTTTTTTTTCTTTTTTTTTCGACGAAGATCCACAGACGTCTCTTTCTTCCACTCTCTTCCTTGGATTGGATAAATTGTAGAAGGAGAGTTGTGTGTAACGACGAACGAGTGTGTGAATGCGAGACTTTTCGAGACGAGTACAGGAACGACGACGAGTCGAGTGGACGTGCAGGGTCAAGTGTTCGCCGAAGGACGATTTTTTTTCGAAAGTCATCGAGTGACGCGTGTTCGATGGAACGAGGCTGGTCGGTCGGACGTAAAAAACAGGCAAACGGTGCAGGAGAAGAAAGAGGACTACGCGTTTTTTAAATTAATTAGAACGCGTTGAGGGAATAAAGTCGGCCGTTCCACGCTTGAATCGCACGATTATTCGACGAGTGATTAATCGATCGAAGTAACTTTATTAACTTGAACCGTTAAAATTTGCAACACGTTCGATCCCTTCGTATCTTTTAAAGATACTACAACGATTGGAAGAGAGGATCGTGCATGAATTTTCACGAGAATTTCGTTCATTCCGTCTCGTATAACTTGTATTATCTCATCTATTATATATAAACTTCTTAAATCATATATATATATACACACGTATATCAAGATTATCAAGATTATCGATCCACCTAATCCGTACGAATGGTCTTCCAATAATATCCTCAACGAGTTTCGACGTCCCAATGTACATATACCTTTCGAGAAACGAATCTTCTTCTTTACCACTCGTGACACGACACGAGAGCGTGTGCGTGTGCGTGTGTGTGTGTTAAGAGATTAAAAGAGCGGCGATATTTTTTTCTCCGCTCCAAAGGTCGACACGAGGCGGCTCGTCGCGGCGAATTAACGCGTTCGTCTCGCGCGCAATTGCGGGGGTGTTTCGAGCAGTTGACTCGGTTCATTGCCGCAACGAGAGAGTCAGCTTGGAGGAGGAGGAGGAGGAGGAGAAGAGTACGAGGGACACGAGCCGCGATTATTGCAAGATTTATTGCTCCTCCTCGTTTCTGCTCGGACAGAAAAGAAAGGGAGGGAGGGAGGGAGGGAGGCGAGATGGAGAAAAGTTCGGTCGAAACATACTCCGTGTCTTTCCTCCCCTTTCTTTTTCTCTTCTTTTTTTCTTTTTCCCTCGCCCGTTTTAACGTTCCAACTTTCTCTTCCTCAAATCCGCGGTTTCCTTCGTCGATACGCTCGTCTCGACTCGTGGAAATCGTTAAGGGTTCGTGGAAAGAAAAGTCGACGATCGACCGAAATTGTATTGTATAATGTAAGAGGGGAAACTTTTTATTTTCTTGTTGTTTCTTTTTTTTTTTTTTTTTTTTCCTTTTTTTTTACGATTGAGAGATGGTGATGATTCTTCTCTAGAAAAAGAGAAAGAGAGAGAGAGAGAGAGAGAGGTGGAGACCAAGACGTTGTTCGTATAAATTATGGCGCAGGGGTGGATGACAGTGGAAACGATAATGGTCCTCTAAAGCGGATCTCTCCGTGTGATTCATCGAATCAGGGAGTTGAAAATAGCGGTGGAGTATCTTTGACGATGGCCGATGTATCAGTTTAATTTCGGGATGTCTGTTTAAATTATTTCCCCGTTGGTAAACGGAGAACGGGGAAAAAGGAGAATAGATTTGCTCGAAATCTTCGATTTTCAATTTCTTCTCACAAGTTCTCGAGATTATCGATCGATTCTATCGGATGCTTGGAATAGAACGAGATATTATAATGTAATTAAATATCGTGAGATACATAACGGCTACATATCATTAACGAACGATAATATCTCGTGTTTTTCTTTTTTTTTTTTTTTTTGCGTTACGTAAAAAATCCGAGAGACGAGAAAAATTAATCACGTTCGCGATTCTTTTCCGAGAATCGAGGTAAAAATAAAATAATGCAAGGAAAATCGCAGAAACAAATGCTTCTTCTTCCAGATTCTACCTCTTTTCACGAATTTCTGCAAAAAAAAAAAAAAAAAAAAAAAAAAAAAAAAAAAAAAGAATAAAAAAAACTCCAGATTAGAACTTCGAATCTCGCGAATACTTAAGAATTCAACCAACGCAAACACAAACTGGAGAAGAACTCGTTCGAAAGTCAAGGACGCGCCTATAACGCGAAATTCTTTTCTTTCTTTTTTCTTAAATCAAAACACAACACGAACGAGTTACAATTCTCGCGACAGACAAAACAAATTCGCGATCCCCGCCGCATCGATAACTCGAGGGGGAGGAACGCGGCTATCGCAAAGAGCTGTCCTCTGTTTGCTCGCCGGGCGTACAATGAAACCCATTGTGTACCCTCGATCTCTCTTATCAGAGGCACAGCTTCGAGACGAGGCTATCGAGGCTCGTTCGGGCGTACGCCCTCGGGCGACACCCGCACGACGACTACTCCTCCAGGAGGCGTCCTCTCTCCTTTCCCGGAAATCGTTTATCTTCGCGAACCCGTTCGATCGGAAGAAAGGGTGGAGAAAGGAGAGGAATGTTTTTATTTGAAGAAGAATTGGCTTCGAGAGTTCATGCGTTTCATTCGTGCGAATCCGATTAGGAGAACCGTGGTGGAGAGAGAGAGAAAGAAGAGAGTGTTTTGAAAAATGAAATTGAAGAATTTCGGGAGGGGAGGACTCGTTATTATTTCGCCTACTTCGACTGCTAATTTTGAAGCCTGCCACTTTCGACGTCGGCTACTAACTATTCACTATTTCGGGCCGACTATTTTTGGGGCGGGCAGGCAGGCAAAAACCTTGAGGTGTGCATCTAGCTCGATGAAAGGATTCCAAAAGGATTATTATGATCCCTATATTTATTTTTATCCATACGTTCGAATACGCGTAAATTTCACCGCCTTTCCGAATTCGCCGTAAAAATAGCCCCGCGAAATCTTAAATCCACGGAATATTAAACTCGATCCATGCACACGCGTATAAATCTCTCACCGAGGAACACGGTTTCTGGCGAAATTGCATCGTACACGCACCCTCCTCTCTCTCTCTCTCTCCTCTCCGCCGTTCGGTCGTGGCGATTATTATGCATCACACGGCCGGGCCAAAGAGCGATCTGGCGTGAAAGAGAGAGAGAGAGAGAGAGAGAAAGGGGAGAAAGAGTACACGGTCGAAGAAGCGTGATACAGTAATGACCCAGACGAGTTGCATCCTTGTGCCACATAAAGCCCGCCGGCTATACGGGAGAGAGCGCGCGTTGTTACGCACGCTCGCGTGCTTACAAGCGGTATCGACGATCACGCTCGTCACGGACTCTTTATCGCCGATTCCGGCCTTCTCTTTCTCCTCGCTTCTTCCCGATACTGGCTGCCAGGGGAAGAGGACGCGATCAAAATATAATTTGGACGGTTTTGCTCGATAATTCCATTTCTTTGAGAGACTAATTGTGCAACATAGGTAAAAACAACCTTGCATGCAAACTTTTATGATTAAAATGAAACAGAGATCTGCCGCCTTTTTCTACTCGTCGATTCTAACTCGTTGCAACTCTTATCTCTATCTATGCTAGATTTCGTCCGATCTCCGATTAATAAGAGCGCAGCAGCAAATTCCTTTTATTAGGAAGCGTATAAAATTCGAAAAGTGTTCGCATATTTATCGAACTAACCTCACGCAACGAATATAGAATTTTATCGCATACGAAACATTCTCTCCCTTGCAGTCTCGAAATACGCATTAATCTAAAGACTGAAGAAGAAATTTTTCCTGAGGAAACGGAGAGAAGGTTGTTCGTTCGAGCGAGCAGAGAGGAGGGATTTACCATTATATCCGGAAATTCAAGAGGTTGAAGATGTGCTCTGCCACGTGGATCCCGAAGGAAGGAAGCCAGCCGAGCGCGAACGCTAGTCACCGATTAGACTCTTGACGCGAGGATTCGACGAGGAGGAGAGAGAAGGCGACACGAAGAAAGGCAAAGAAAGGAGTTGTCGCGTGGAGGAGGGGGTATGTCGTTCCATATCCACAAAGGCAGAAAGGCATAAATAACGCGCGACTCGGTTTCTTTCCACGACTTGCTTGAGAACAGGAGGGTCGACAGACTGTGGTGCGGGTGTCTCGAAATTTCTACTCTCGGAATCTCGCGAGAGGAAAGGAAATTCTTGAACTCGAGAACGAGATATCTCGAGTGGATTCGAGAAGACATGGATTCACACGAAACATGAATTTCTAATAATTAATCGATGCGCGTAATCTTTCTTTCGCGACAGTTGCAAGCAAAATCTCGAATAATATCGCGAGCGCGACGATAAATCAATCGCAAATTTCATTATATAAATACTCCCGGGTGTATACAAACACACAACCGCTTGCTCTAAGAAAAAAGAGAGAAACTGCTTGGTCCCCCACGCGCGCCTTTCCTCTCTTCCTCCCTCCTCCTTTCGCGCGACGATAAATCAATCGTGAGATGGTTAAAACGTTCCTTTTCTTCCTTCCCCGACGACCAACTTGCCTGTGCCTCTCCTTTCGTTTCCACCCAAGAAGATTAACTTCTTCCTCGAGAGAAAGAATCGAAAGAAATATAAGAATCTCCAGAAATTCCATTCCCCCTCTCTCCTCGACTAGAACGTTATCCCTGGACAGATATACAGTTATAGAATATCGCTGACAAATTATGCTGAATAATTATTCCACCCGGCATTGATATATTCTTTCGCTACGGGGAAGAATATTTGCTCCACTTTCCACCCCCGCCGTCGATGAGACGTTGCTTCGTCCGAGGGGTAGGTGCACGCATCCTGGCGAATACGAGGAATTTACATTTTAATTGCGAGGGACAGGAAGGTAAAGAAAGCGGCTGCCTGTTATTCCTCACCCTCGATACGAATATTACGGTTTATCGTGGAGATACCGTGTCCGAAAGATGTGGGAAACCGTGCGTTCGTTTGCACCTCGATCGCTCGCTACAAAATATTTGGAACAGCTGCGTTCGAGATCGTGATGGAAATCTCGAGTATCGATAATTCGTTAACGTAACGTAATCGTCGATCGAAAAAGTGTAATTGGCAAATTTTCGATTCAACGATCGGCCCTACTTCGTTAGATAACTTCGTGATTAAATGACGCGAGTTATTTTTACCCCCTCTCCTAATTAAATACTCGATCAAGGAAAAAGTTGGGGCTATAAATCTTTCACGAGCGTAATAACAAAGAAGGTTGAAAAAGCGGAGAATTACAAAAGGAAACTTCTCGTCCAAACAGTTTTCACCCTCGTTGCATCGATCAAGGGTGGCGGCGTGCTCCTCCTCCTTCTCTCCCTCCCTCTTCACGAATCGTTATTATTTTGCCGAGCAGCTACACGCCACGCTGTGCCGCGAGATTTACGAGCGCGTAAATTAGCCGAGGCGAAGTTTCGCGCGCCCGCCTCGTCCCCCGCCTCGCGAGATTTCCACCCCTTTCGCGGCTGGGAAAAGAGAGATCGTCGAGGTTAAATTCACCCCTCTCTCCTCTCCTGCCATAGGCGAGGTACCAACCAGGCAATTTGTCCTTCGACAAATTAATTTCTTAAAATAAGCAGTGCCTCCTTGTGCCCCGTGTTTCTTCTGCAGATCACCACAGCCTTTATTTCGCTTCGCTTTACGATCTTTTCCTAATTTTTCCCTCCCTCCGTAAGCAAGACTCGCTTCGTTTATTTATCGCGCTCGATATCCGTGTTTCGACGAACAATCGTGTCGTCTATTTTGATTTAATCTCTCGTGATGTGACGCGATCCTTCGATAAGGCTGTCTCTCTTTCATCGCTTCGTTTTTTCTCTTTCAAAAAAAAATATTCCTCGAATCGGACAGTTCGACTTCGAGAGTCCTTGAATCGAATTGAAGTAAGTAAAATTGCGCGTCATATTTTACTTTTGTAAACGAAAACGAGCAAGGAAAATATTATTGCGACGGAATCACAGATTCGAAGGCAATGGATAAAATTTCCGGCAACTTTTCGTTCTTTCTCTCTCTCTCTCTCGGATAAAACCGATCGAGGGCAGCGGAACATCGAATGCCGCTGATACTGATCCGCCATTAATCGTGCCTTTTTGTCGAGCTCTATCGGCTTAGAAAACCGGTCCCCTCCGTTAACAGAAAGACAAACCACTGCGATAAATCCGGCCAATTTAAAACCTGTGCGCGTGTCCCTGATCGCGGCACCGTTTTAACGATCGCCTCGTTATCGTGGCAAAAATACCTTTGATTTCGAGAGGTTCCATCCAGAGATAACGCGCGTTTTACGAGGATTCCAAGTTTTTTTAAAATTGCGAGAGTCTCGAGATTTCCAGATAGCGCGTGACAGAGAGAGTCGACTCGAGCAGGAAAGAGAACGTAGACCGAGTGAAGGGGAAGAAAAGGATGCAAATTGATTTTTCCATTATAATCGAGGTGATTTTTAGAATAGAATAGAATTTAAAATTACTTCGTGCCCGCTCGAATCGAAACTTTCAGAAATTTCGAAGCTGAAAAAAAAAATCGAGGATTTTTAAAGGAGTTCGTTTTTCGAATTTTTCGTGTTCGATAATCATCGTGTCGCCGAGAGACGAGCACAAACGGAGAAAGCGGGCGACAACGCACGGCCCACGAACACGGTTCGCTACCGTTGCATTCGCTATGCAACTGGGTCGCCTCGGAAATATACGCACCGTGACGTTACCCGATCTCCTTTAACGACGCAAGATTGGCCGGGAACGGGTGGAGAAACGAGGCGATTTTTACGCCTCGTCCCTCCACACCGCATTTGGATAAGCCGATTGCACTTTGGATTAAAACACCGTGATAATAAGATTAACGAGCGTAATCCGGTGACCGTTCACGTGGAAAATTCTTAGCAGAATTTAAATACCGAGGAGAATAATAATTTTGTCGTGGACACGGGGAAACACGGGAAAAATCGTATCTTATCTAAATTCCGTAATTCCATTAAATATACAAATTTAATGCTGAAAAGAAGTTTCGAGTTAAAAAAAAAAAAAAAAAAAATTGAAAACAGGCCTGAAAGAAAATTCCAAATTTCGAAAGTTTCCTTAAAACTGAACTTGAAAAACTATTATGAGAAATAATTCAAACCGATACAGTTTTCGTCATCGATAAATCGACACACTCCTCCCGCACAGCGATTTCTTTCTTCTCGCAAAAACACGTGGGGAGCCGTGTGTAAACCGCTCGAAAACAGCGATCTCCATTCACGTCGACCTCCTACGAATTCGATCTTCCCTTTCCAACTTCTGCAGCCAGAGGCAGCGGCAGTAGATAGTGGACAGACTGGCGATAATAGTCAGACGTGGCGAGATATAAAGATAGGGAGGCATATATAAAAGGCAATTTACATGCGGGCGGACTAATACACGATCGAGAGTGGAGCGACAGCGGTCTTTTCCTCGATAGCGCGTTTATTTCTGCGGTTGTGTTATTTATGGAGGGACGATAACGGGCACAGGAAACGGGAATCTCGCGAACACAGAGAGAGAGAGATCCGAGAAGATGGAAATTAATTAATCTGCCTCCTCTACGGGACACCTCTGCCTCCTTCTTGCTAAATTTGGCGGCTCGAAGAGGGTTTGGAGAAGGGTTGCGACTCTATTAGCGGCACGTGATGATGAAGTTTGATCGAAATGATGGAATCACGCTCGATTAATCGGCACACGTTAATCGAAACGAGAAAGTAATACTTAAAAAAGAAAAAAATTGTATCAATAAGAGATCTTCTCGTCTCGATTATAATTGAAATTTTTTTAGGGCATTCTTAGGAGAAATTATTAGGGATTATTGAAGAAGATACGCGGAAGAGGTTCGAACAGAGGTTGTTGTATGGAATATCAAGCGTGAAAAGTGTGGGGCGCAGCAGGAAGCGATAAAACTGTCGATTTGAAACGAACGCGATATCCTCGATATCGATTCAACTCAGAATCCCTCTTTCCACGGTGTATTATATCTATCGTGTAAATAAAATATCCAGTTTCCGAGTTTCCTTGCGATACGATAATTTATAATCTCTCGTTGCAATATACGAAGAGAGAAGTTATCGATTATCGAAGAGATTCGATCCTCTTGTTTCGAATATCGTCGTTTTATAACATCGTGACGAAAAATAGCTCCGCCTCCACCCCCAATTATTCGATTATCAAACATCAACACCGATGATATCAAACGCCTCCCAAAAATTTCGAATCGACTTACAATCACTTACGATTCCATTCTCCTCCCCTTTTCCTTTCCCCTTTCCTTTCCCCCAACTGGACAACGTGTGATTCTCTCCTCCACAATTTCCAATTATCCTCCTCCTCCTCCTCCTCCTCCTACAAAGTTTGAGAGAAAAATCGCGACACGGTGACCCGTCCTCCTCGCGATAAACCGAGTGGGAGGGGAGGGACGCGCAAAAAAGCTGTTGGCGCGCCGCTTTTCGGCTCGAGCTGTGTGTCGCCGACGATACCGAGAGGCCAATGGCCCCACGGTGCAATGGTGCAGTGTGCAATCGCGCGGCTTTGCGCTCGCGAGGAAACGAGGGGGGAGAGAGAGAGAGAGAGCGCACGAGCCGTCTGCGGAGCGATCCGCGAGCGGAAACCTTGAAGCGTGGCTCGCGTGTGGGTCGAAGCGGAGAGGAGAGGAGAGACAGGTAAACGAGGTTGGAGAACGATGGAGGCGAATGGAGAAGTCTGGTCGATGTCGCTTGGAAATCACGAGACTCGCGCGGCCTTCGAAAAATTAATATACGCGGCGAGATACAGATTTTACAAGTGCGATAGCGCGCTCTATCCTCGATCATCGATCCACTCGTTGGACAAGTTTTTTCGCGTTTTATTCCAACACTTTTTTTTAAAAAACTTTGGCAATTTGAGAATTTGGCCTCGTCGTTCGACGATATTCTCTACGATACTTGGAATTGCGCACGCGAGTATTCGATTGGAAAAATTTTGTGTATCGGAGAATTTCAATTTCGAGAGGAAAGAGGGTAGTGGTAAGTAACACGAGCTTCGGGGAACGCTACGAATTAACGCAAGACTCGCTCTGAAATTAGAAAATTGTATACATCGATCGTAAAGAAAGATAAAAGAATTCCGGATGAAAATGGAGGTTTGGAAGAAAAGGAAGCTAAATAAAATTTTCCGTGTTTTTTAAAAGAATTTCGAAGATGATGCCGACGCAGGGGAAACGCGCGAGTTTGGTAAACACACGGGTCGCGGCGTAATCACCCCTATCGCGAGGCGTAAAGTCTCTCCCTCTTCCCTCCTCTTCCGTGAAAAAAACGCAATTTTTCGCAAACGCGAGCGTCACGTATAATAATAAAACGGGTCCAGTGATGATGGGATCGTGCGTAGCGCGTCAGCGGCGCGGATCGTTTGTCCCTCCCTCCCTCTCTCTCCTCGCGCATCGACGAGGATGGAAACTCGCCGTTCATGAAATATACAACAGACGAAGCATCGACTTCGAAACTGGCTCTCTTCGACCGATGCCCAGGTGCATCCAGGCCCGGTGTGTCGAGCACGAGTCGGTTTTTGATCGGTGGATATGACGACATTCTCTCGGATCGTATATCAATTATTTCCATCTGAATTAAATTAACAAGATTGTTCGCAATTGATCGACACGTCGAGGAAGATAAACAACAAGCCTTCAGGATCGACGATCGATTTTCTCAAAAGTATTTTCCTCCGATGATTGGACGAGTAAATTGCGAATCGTGTCTTTTCTTCTTCGTATCACATTTTACCGTCCTTATTATCGTCCTTTGATCGTTAAACGAATTAAATGAAACGAGTAATAATTAACGACGAATTAATAATGAATTACAAGAGTAGACAAAATAGGGTGAAGAAGTGGAAGAGGAAATGGAAGCAGACGACAGAATCTGGCAAACATGCCGCGCGAGCAAACACCGTGCGATTTTTCTCTTGGTAGCTTCCACGAGTCAACTTCTTCCCACGAAGAAAGAACTTACGACCGATTCTTGGCGGAGCGCGCGAAAAACTCGTCTGGTCTCTCTTGACCTCCCGCCGGAGCTGTTTCTTGCACGAGCTCGCCTTTCTCCTCCCGATACTTTCGGTTTCACCGGCAAATTTATTCGGCGACCGAAGGGAACCGATGATAATCCTCGATATCTCGCGCGCTTTCTTCCGAAAAGTCGACATCCAATTCTAATTAAAAAGAAAAACAAAAATTACCACGCAGATTAATTTTAATTTAAACCTTTCGTTCCCCCTCTGTCGAAAATATCGACTTGTTTTCGTATCGATCCTCCACCCGTTAGAAAAGAAGATAAAATAAATACTTTTTTCAATTCTTCATATTTTTTTACACATGTTGAAAAGTTGAAACGCCATTATTCGATCCAATAATACCACCAGGAGGAATGCAAAGCACACGATCTTGCGATCTTTCCATTGAAAAAACAAAATTAAAGTTGCCGCGCGATTCGGAACACCGATTCCATTTCGTTCCTCCTCCTCCTCCTCCTCCTCTTCCTCTGTCCCCTCGAGGAGCCTCGTGACGCGCGTAAACATCCGGCCACGTGGAGAAACAGCGTTTGTTAGACGCTCGGATCCGCGAAACGTACGACACAGAGGAAAAATATATATATATACGGGGGCTTGAAGACAACTCTTCGCGCTTTCTCTCTCCCTCTCTCTCTCCCTCTCTCTCTCTCTCTCTCTCCCTCTCCCTCTCTCTCTCTCTCTCTCTCTCTCTCCCTCTCTCTCTCTCTCTCTCTGTTACCGAGTAATGCAAGCGTTCCTGGTACGTCGTCGACATGGAACGGCCGACCCTGACGAGAGGTTTATAGCAGCATCCATTATTAGAACGCCGATACGAGAAGCTACTACGCTTCATAAATATAAATTCGAATGCATAATCGATGAAAGCGAACGCCTACCGAGGCGACGCCAACTGCATGACAAATGCATCGTGGACCGGGGAGGGGGTGATATTTCATCCTTACGGCCATTTACCGAAACGTTTTCGGTCCGAGCTATCGTTGCTATTCCCACGGGACGACGACGAATCAATTCGATATTAAATTCTTCTAAAAAGATTTCGCACAAGTCGAACAAAATAAGGGAGAGAAATTAATAGCTGTCTGAATATCAGAATACAGAACGTCTCCTGCGAAAATTATATCTCCTCTCCTCCTGTATCGCGTCATTCGACTCTTGAAAGAAGCTGAGAGGAGGAGGAGAGGGGGCTTTATAGGTGGTGACGGTGTATCGAGAACCGATTACCAACCCAGGCCCCTCTCATTGATCGGCGATAGGTCGATGTTCCCCCGATTAACCCGTCAGGTCAACGTCCATGAAAGAACGCGTTCATGGCTTTTTCGCTCGAACGGGGTCAGACTCTTCCCCCTCCCTCGATTGCATATATAAATATATATATATATATATACAACTCTCGTCGCGCGCTAATCTCGGTGATTTTTCATTTTAGATGGGCGGAGCGCGCGATGGCCCCACAGGCGCATCATTGTTGACTCGAGAACCAAGGGCATCGTCAAACGCCGGACGGGGGAGAGAGGGGATCGTAGTAGATTGCGCGTGTTACACTCTGTACCACGAGCGAGTGTGTGTATATACGTGGGTCCTCGAGAGAGTTCAAGTTTAGCCCATCCTCGAAAGTCAGGCCTCCGCTTATCGTGGGGCTCGTCGAGCAAGAATTTTCTCCTCTTCTCTTCATTCGGGAAAAATGATGATACTTTCTTTAATTCTATATCTTTCGCGAGTTGTGAAACATAGGCAGACAATATAATTCGAACTTATTTTATTTACAAGAAATATTCCTCTTCCAGGATATGTTTCGTTTGCTACAAATTGATTTTCTTAGTTTTGCTTTTTTACTTTATTCAATCGTAATACGGGAAAGATATAAATAATTCTTTCGATAGAGTTATATTTATTTTCTATTCATAATATAAATACAAAAAATTTTACAAACCACGTATATAGCGTCATTTTTATTCTTCTTTTTTTTTTTTTTTTTTTTTTTTTCTTAGAAAACAATCGTCATTATCTTTATATATATATATATATATATCCCCTCTCTTGTTTCTTTATATATTTCTTCATTTTCGCTCACAAAGCGATAAATCTCTTGGATCTCGTTCAAAGATATTCGACATATATTTTTATTCAATATATATACATATATATGTATGTATGTATATATATAATATATATGTATGTATATTTTTTTACTCCTCGATTTCGAAGGTTCCGAATTCCCTCTGTATCTCGGTGAACGTCTTCCCTTTGGTCTCGACCATAAGGAATATCACGAACAACACGCTCAACCCGCAGATCAACGCGAAGAAGAAGAAAACTGGTGCGATCCCGATAGCCTCGACCACGCTCGAGAACGACACGGTCACGATAAACGCCAATATCCAGTTGAACAATGCTGCCGACGTGGAAGCGGTCCCCTTTAACTTGGTAGGGAAGATCTCCCCCATATAGGCCCACGGTATAGGACCTGTGTTTTCACGGAAAAATACACGATTATTATTATTATGTCGATCCTGAAATTGTCGAAATCGTTCGACGACGATCTTACTACTTTTTAGCTCCTTAAAAAGATATCTGCGACACGATGATATATATATTTTTTTCTTTTCAGTAGCCACAAGACATGTTTCGTAAATCTTATCGTGTAAAAAAAAAAAAAAGAATATTTGACAGACACATGTTCAGTTCGGAATGAATCAATCAACTAGCGATCAGACATGGAGAATCGCTTCGTGAAATTATTTTTGAGCGAATTTTTACGCTGCATGCGTGAAAAATCTATTTTATATAGGTGATTCCATATCTCATCTCTACGCGTAAAGTAACGATTGTTCTGCAACAATTGAATGCGTAAGAAAATTATATTATATTATATTTTTTGAGAAAGAAAAAGAAAAAGAACCAAAATTAAATATTTACGATTCGAGTTAATTATCGATCGTCACCCACGTTATATATTTACATTTTAATTCTGAATCGATAATTTTCAGAAGTTGTTATGTCCGGAATGAACATGTTAGAGAAAGAAAGAAAGAAAGAAAGAAAAAAATCGCTTTTGCATCGATTGTTTCGATTGTATCTACTAACCGGCACCCAGGCAGAAGGACAGGATGTATAAGCAAGCGCAAAGGAGCGGTAACCAATATAGAATGTCGGCTGTCACGGGACTGGTTTCTTTTATGATGAAAAACATGCCCAGACCTACCAGGCAAATGCACATTATCGCAAACGATATTACCAGGAGTACTTTTCTGCCCACCTACAAAAATTAACCAATTTTCGGAACGGAGTTCCATTTATATGAAACCGAAATTAGACGAGTGGACGCTGCGCGAAATTAACCCTTGATACACGCGTTAATATTTTTTGAGAAAAATATATGTGTGTGTGCGCGTCTCAAAAAGATCGATCGATCGAGCGCAGCATTCACTCGATTCGGTGTGGAAAACTAACTAGGTCGATCGTCGCAGCAGCTATAACGCAAGCGATCACCTGGACCACCGCGAACACCACCATCTGCATCAAGGGATCTAGATCGACGCCTGTCTGCTTGAAAATCGTCTCGCTGTAGAATATGATCGCGTTGATACCGCTGAATTGCTGGGCGAACATCAGCCCGTAAGCGATCCCCAACGTCTTCAACACGGGTTTCTTCATGAACGCGCCGAATGTCACTTGCTGGAGCGCGCTTTTCTCTACTTGTTCCTGGTGTCAATTAAATTCCATTGCTTCGATCTCAAAATTTCACGATTTCAATATTTTATGATAATTTAATGGTAGGTAATATATGAACTTTCGGTTCGGATTTGACTTATCTAGAAAGAAAGACCTCTCTCTCTCTCTCTATTCGAAAATGATTTTAATCGAGTCAATTAAATTCGAATTGAATTTTTGGTTAACCAAAAAGTTAATAAGAGAGACAAACAATTGAAAACAATTAAGAAATTTGTAAATCTAATAACATTGAGGTTGAGATAAAATTTTTCATATATACGGTGGGTAAAGAGATAGGGTGAAGAGCGAATAATAAATAGAACACTAACTTTGAATAGAGCGAGCTCATCGTCGATTTTTTCGTAATCCGGTCCTCGGAAGAATCTCATCGATTTTTTGGCAGCCTCCTCGTTGCGCTTCACCATGTAAAACATAGGACTCTCAGGCATGAACATCATCATTATAACAAACAGAATTGGACCAATGAAACAAAGACCCGTCGTGGTAACGACGTTTCTAGCGTATCCGCAGCAGTAAGCGTACAGGATTCCGATCACGAGCAACAATTGGAAGAATATACCCAAAGTACCTAATCATAGGATAACAAAGTTGCACAGCATTTCGAATCACAAAATGACACGTACGCAATGCTGTATGATTTTCAATGTTTCTCGAGAGTTCAATGCTCCTAAATTTTAAATTAATCTAATGATCCTGTAAATTTCACGCGAGAGGATATATATATTTTATATTCTCGTCGCTCGAAAAGCATTAAAAATCATACGATGTGCCGAGCGTATATAAATAAAAATAAAAAAAAAAAAAAAGAAACCGTTTCACCTCTGATTTCTTTCTCTGAAATCTCCGCGGAGTACATGGGCACTATGACGCAAAACATGCCACCACACGCGCCAGTGAGAAATCTTCCTACGACCAGAAGGGCGAACACGGACACGCCGATTATGATGAAAACCCAACCGAGGATGAAGGCCGGAATCAGAGAGAGCATCAACCATTTTCGACCGATCTTGTCGATCAGAAATGGCACGATGGGCAAACCGCAAGCCGCACCCAACGGGAAAATCGCGGCGATCAAGGCGATCGCGGATATGTCGTACATGTGCACCTCTTTCAAAAGTTCAACGCATGGCGCGCTCCATCCGATACCGCAACCCAGTGAAAATCCACCCATGCACGCTGCGAAAATTCATTCCAAATAATGATGATAAAGGTAGACAATTTCGAGTTTATACGTATGTAATGGAGCAAATGTTTGAATGAATGTGTGTATATATGTGTACATATATATATATATATAAAACTGGGAGAGTTCAAAGAACTCTCGACGATCCCTTGATGGTTTAAAAAAAAAAAAAATAATTCTACGTCTCGTGGAAGATTTATCGAGAATTTTTGAAGAATTCCAATCCTCGTGCCCCGAAATTGAAAAATTCTCGCCACAAAGGAATCGTCCAACGATTATACATCGTCAAGATTTTTTCTTTTCGTTATTATTCTAGGTTACAATGGATCCGGATCGGAATAAATTCTCGTCGAAGGAACGGCGATGATAACGATGAGATGAGATTTATATACGAAAAATGGACAAGGAACCTGAGATCGCGCCAATATACTGCGGCCATCTCCTTCGAAAGAGAACCTTGAAATCTTCTTTCTCGGCCATTTTTCACAAGTCGAATTTCGATTCTCGGCTACGTTCGTTCGAGAACCACCCCTTCTTTCTCCTCCTCCTCCTCCTCTTCCTCTTCTTCTTCTCCTTCTATCGAGGATCGAATCGTTTCTTCGTTGCACTTCTCGCCGTCGGAAATAATATCGTGGATCTACTTCTCATCGAGGATTTCCGTGTAACAATCGTCGCGTTGCCATGGCATCATCCATCCACGCCCCTCTTCTCTCTCCCACCCCTCTCGAATCGTTCGCCCCTGAACAAAAGAGAGCACGTAGAAAATAGGAAGGAGGAAGGAAACAAAAGATCAAACGGTTCGATGAAACAGCCGATGAAAACGATTTTCCCTCGCACGCTCCCTCCCTCCTCCCAGATAAACTCTCGAACCTACATCGTTCTCCAACGGACGACGATATACCTGCGGCTGCGGCCCCAACCGACGAGGAGGATCGAGGCGGTAATAGGGATAAGATCCCTTCTTCCTCACGCCCGGTTACTTCGACTAACGACATTCAAATTCCATTAGAGCAAATACGCGATGCGCGGCTGACAACTTTCGGATTACAGAGGGCCTCTACCTTCCTCCTCTCTCTCTCTCTCTCTTCTTTCGTCTCCCTCTTTTCGAAGAAGAATCTCTCGTTGTCGGAGGATAATGGCGGGGAGGGAGAGAGAGAGAGAGAGAGAGGCTAGGAAGAAAGGGTGGAGAGAGGAAGAAAGGAAGGAAGGAAGGAAGGAACGAACGATTAAATCGCGAATACGGATGGGGTATTTAAATGAGTGCATCTACATTTTAAATATCCCTCCTTCTCTCCTCGATGGCGTCGCCGATTCCGAGATCTCTCCTTCGATGGTTCCTTCCCGCCGTGAGAATCCATGATTTCTCGAATTTTTGTTTATTTTCGAATATATCGTTCGCAAAAATTTTTATTCCCGTGAATTTTGATTATTTTTTTTTTTTAGTTGGGCTTTTTTATCGAAGGAATATTAATACTAATATTCGATAGAGTATTAAGTTAAGCTGACACGTACGATTTACAGCTATTTAAACTCGTGTTTCGATTACGCCGATAGTTGTATAGATGAAAATCCAATGATGAAAAATAAATAGAAGATCCACCTCGACAATTAAAAGTTTCTGCGAGTTTCTGTCGAAACCGATCACCATTTTAGATCCCGAATTTATCTCCTTCTCACTGTATTTTCACGTATCTGACGACAAGCGAACGAACCTCTCCTTTCGCATCGATGGAGGAAAGGAAATCGGTGGAAAGATAAAGGAACGCGTCAGCTTCTTCTATCTATCTTCTTTCGCTTCCGAGACGCACAGAGAGAATTTTAGATAACCGATACTGCTGGTGTTGTTGATCGAGGAAACGGCGTGTCTTTGCCCGACCAGGGAGGATGCATCGCCTTCCCAGAGAAAGTGCTTGCTTTCGAGAAGTAAATCGATCCTCTCGTTAACCTTCAAGATAATTTTATCCAAGAGAATATTATTTCGAAATTTTTACAACGAATCACATATTGTACAACAATTCACGATTTATAAGAGAGATTCTGATAAAATTTTAAAAAAAAGTTTGTATTACTTTCTAACGTACGTATCTCCCTTTCGACCCGAGAATTAACTTATGATTTTCTATGCCGTTTGGTATTCGTGTAACCAACACCAGGACGGGGCGATATAATTGCAAGGTATCACGAAGCCATTGCCTTTTTCTCGCCTTTCAATTCCGCGCCGTTTCCATTCGCGTGGCGTCTCCTCCCCGCCCCTCCCCGGGGAACGCTCGAATTTGCATATAAATATAAGTAAAAAGTGTATTTGCATTTAAATGTCCGTTGCAGGGTCGGAGTACGAAAGTTGGACGGCGCTCGATCGGAAAGTTTGCAGGAAGACTAACTATGGGACGAATAGGTAAATGAGAGAGGGGATGTGGGGGATTCTAAAGGTTTATCGATCGAACGATTCCACCAGTATTATTATTCGTACCGATAATTCGCCACCACGCCAATTTCCTCTAAAATTTTATCGAACGTTTTTCCACGGTCCCCTTTTCTCCTATAGAATTCCCCCACTATTTTTCTGCTCACAAATTTTTGAAAGTAAATTTTCATCGGGAACGTGCAAAATACAATAATTCGAGATTTTTCCTTACTTTTCTTTGCATTCTGTTTTTTCTTCCTTCTTGTTTTTTGAATATTTACACAACATTCGAGAATAGGCAAACAAGTAGCCGCTCACTTTGAACGGCTTGCGGAAAGCAATCGTGGCTGGAAAATTATCCGCCCGAGCGAAGTAGGCATCATCGGGCAATTAGATCACAACCGATCCAACCTAAGAACTCGACAATTGCGTCTAATTATACGTTGCCCGCGTTCGAAGGAAAGAGAGGGAGAGAAGTCGCCTCGAGAGAATTCTAGTGGTAGCGAGCAGAGCGGTTTACACGATTTTTCTCTCGAATCGATTAATAAATCGGCGGTAACGAGGATAAAATAATAGCCTGCGGGCCAAAGGTGTTGACCGATTTTTTCCGTTTCACGCGGCGAATAGAATTGTCAGCGTGCAATATATACAGGGTGTTCAAAACGATTCTTAACATCGTGAACTGTCAAAGTTGTTACAGCAGTGTTTTACCAAAGCGAATCTATTTCAGAGGAAATAATAAGAAATATTTTAAGTTACAAGTTGAAAACTGGAAACGATTGTAATACCTTTCTCGTTCGAAAAATAAAAATCTAATTCTAGATTTCTAAACGCTTTTCAACTCGAAAAGCATAGAGTTTCGAATATATTTTAATATATATTCGATGAGAAAGTAAATGATAATATTTTTAATATCGATAGCCAACAACGTGGAACACCATGGAAGCCGCGACACAGGAAGTCGAAGAGATAATCGGTTGTTAATGACATCGAAAATATCGATTCGACAAACTTGTTCCCAGAATAGATACGTTCGAAAAAGGAAATATCAAACATTAACGTATCGATATATATCTATATCTATAATTTAGAAAACACCGAATTATAAATGTATAACGGAATTAAATTGTCGTCCGAACAAAAACTAACATTTCGCATAAGTAAAAAAAATTGCAAAAAAAAAAAAAAAGTCTGAAACCCGAATTCGATTTAAACTCGATATTCACGTAGTTAATTTACAAATTGATCAATTTTTAATTGGATGAATAAAATAAGCATACCATCATCTTTCTTTCCATCCGAAGAATCATCCGAAGAATCATCCCGCGTACGGATGATTTACGCAAGATTCGGATTTCTAGGCGCCGTTTAGAAATCGTTCGACATCCCCTCCAAGCATAAATCGTTGTCAACGCGCATTCATCGGCGCGTACGTGAAATTCGTTTCCTGCGCCGACTGTGGGAGGCATTCCTGCATTCCCGCCACCTCAAGCTTTCGAATTCAGTTCGTCACGGAAGTTGTCGCAACGGGAACGAGATATTCCGGTTTGGCCGGTGTACGAGCCGCGATATGTATTGGCAAACTTGTTGCCAACTATTCTGCTTTTCGATATATATATATATATATATATATATATATATATATATATATATGATTTCCTTGAAAAAATTCGTCAACACTCGAGAGGATTAAACGAAATCTGTTATGCAAACAAAATTGCGTGCATGTTCGGACGAAGTATTTTAGTGGAAAATTTACTAAACGATTCGTATTTTTTTCTTTTAGAGAACATTGAATTTTTCTTTTCAATTCTTTTTTTCTTTTCGTCGCACAAAAGCATGAAAATGTATAATGGATTAATTATCGCGAGTTTTTGAAAATAAATTGGGGTGATTTTTGTATAAAAAAAAAAAAAAAAAAAAATTGTACAAAAATTTATATAATATTTCTTTTTTCTATTCGCTCAAATCGCAAGTATCGTAACGTTTTGAATAAAATTCGAATATTGTTTCTTTTCTAATTAGACATCCACCTTACTTTTGACGCAAATTCGAACACGAAAAAGAAAACTTTTGCCGCGTTAAATTTTACTGTACGCGAATCAAATTTCCCATTTACTTCAACCGAAACAAATAATCGATCGGAATTACTCGACTAGTACCACCAGCAGCTATCTCTCGACGCAAGGCTAATCGAACGTTACATATCGGCACCCATTCATCGAGACTCATTCAAGGAATAGAAATGAGCTACGATCGCCGGTCACGGCTCGACGATTTCCCCCTTTTCCAGATGAATATTCCATCTGTTCCAATGCTTACTTATCGAGCAAACGCTTTAATCGCGCGACTCGCTGGCAAAGCCACGCTTTGTCGTCGCGTAATTTACAACGAACCTTCGCCTCGTTCATCGATCCAACGTCTAATCAACGTCGCTTAATTATCGTCCCTCGAATGATAGATGTATCCGCTTCCCAACATCTTTCGAATTCGTTATTCGATTTGCCCCATGACGTATCTTAATCTCCCTCCCGTCCTCCTCCCCGTTCATAATTTCCGAATCGTCGTAAAAATGCACGACTTCGATCGCGATACCATCCTCGATTAACTAGTTCCTTCTTTCTTTTTTTTTTTTTTTTTGACCCAACACAAATCGTCGAAATAAAATAAACGTGTTCGAAACGTTCGAATCCCTTTGCTGTAAAAAAAATTACGCATTAATTGTGGTATACGTGTGAAAAAAACAGTACCGATTTCTCTTCTCCAAAAAAAAAAAAAAAAAGCCAACTTAATAATGAAAATGCTGGAATGAAAAGTAGCTGGAACCCCGCGGCACACCGTAGCTCTAACAAACCGGGCAGCAAACCGGAAATTGATCCGCTAATACCGCGGTGAATCCATTTAATCGAGAAGTCCTACGTAATTTACATGTAGCATACGCGGCCGACCGATCCTCCTCCCCCAGACCTCGAAACGGCTTACATAAGCCGTGGACTGGCTTAAGCTACCTTGAAGTCGGTCGTTGCCGCTGTCGTTGTCCCGCAATCGCCGCCGTATGCATCGAACGTTCCCTCGAACGACCGGCCGGCAATCAACCGACTCGCAACAACGCGCGCACGATACGGCGAAAGAGGAGAGAGAGAAAGGGATGGAGATGGAGAATAGATTTCAATTTGAACGTGGGAATGGGGTGAGAGGGGTGAGAGGTGGTCTTCCGTGCCGGTATTGATCTCCACCGTGGGATGGACAATAAATTGTTGATTCGAGTTGTTGGCCGAGAGATACGTCGTTAAGGAGACGATACACGTCCCTCCCTCCCTCCCTCCCTTCACTGGACGGGCTCTCTCTTCTACCACTTTCTATTATTATTCCCGCCGCGGATTCCGGAGATGAACGCGCCACTAACGAGCCAATCTCTGCGCGAATGGAACGTTTAATGATCGTGGCGTGTGATCTTTGTGCCAATGCCAAGCAGCCACACACACTCTCTCTCTCTCTCTCTTTCCCCTCCCTTTCCTTTTCCTCTACACCCTGTCGGATGTTAGAGAAGTTTCTCGAACGAGAGTGCGAGCAACAAAGAATCGTGATAGAAAGTAAGCAAGTTTTATTCGTTTTTCGAGTAATGTAGAAAAAGAAAAAATGATAAAAGTTTAAAAAAAAAAAAAAAAAAAAAAAAAACTGCACGATTGACGAAATTTCCACGTTATATAAATTTAAGGAAAAATTTGTTTCGTCCGGAAAGATTTTTCCCTCGTTTTCGTTTTCTTCCTCTAAAGGGAAGTTGTTTCGTTTCGCAGGGGTAGTAGAGAAGAAATTCTTGGGGCCAAGTTTGCGGACAAGTTTAGCGGCCACGCGACCGACCAATTGTTTCCAGAAATCTGATCGAAACGTCGAGACGACCTAATTCCAGGGGGACGTGACCGAAAAAAGGGGCGGTGGGTGGGTGGGTTTGTGTTTCGAGAGAGAGAGAGAGAGAGAGAGAGGAGCACGTCCACCCCTCGGCGCAATCGATTCTAACGAGAGAGGCTTAGGACGGCCGATCAAGCTCGTATAAATCACGGCTCCTTCCCCAACCCGGGGTGTTAAGGCGGACGGGAATGGTGTTCTCGATAAAAGTCACCGGACCGCAGGAAATCCCTCTCCTTCCCCGGTCGGGGAGAGGAGAGACACGTTGGTTTCTTCTTGGGGCGCGGGGATTTTTTTTACCTACCGGTTCCCTAAATGCGCGACATTCGATCGGCCAGTGGATTTTACCTGCAACAGAAAACGCATAGGAAAAACGTTAGACGAGTAGTAATATGTATTCTCTTATTCATTTTTTTATCGACGAAACTATTTCTTAACCCTCCTTTTTTCGATCGAACCAACGATATTTTATCTATCTTTATATGG
Organism: Apis florea; assembly: GCF_048593485.1. Lineage (NCBI taxonomy): Eukaryota > Metazoa > Arthropoda > Insecta > Hymenoptera > Apidae > Apis > Apis florea. The sequence continues at coordinate 3,721,416 of NW_028256549.1, read as the reverse complement.
TACAAAGAAGGATAATTTATTGGATATTAAAAATCCGTGTTGAGCGATGTTTTAATGATAAAGTAATTAGTAAAGAAGCATAGTTAGAAACCATGGAAATCCCGATAACATACTCTCGTTTATTATTCTTATTTCTCGTCTTCTTTAATGGATAAAGATAATTTCGTTATTTAATAATAATAACGAGGAATTAAACTCATCTCCACTAATATCGTAAAAAAAATCAAACGTAAATAAATATTGTCGCTGCATCGATCGAAACGAGTATTTCAAAAATATTCGATTTCGAATCATCTCCGAGATTAACAGAGGAGAGAAGCACTCGGTTTTAAAAACGGCGTAAAGTCGATGCTCGATGGCGACAAGAGGTCGTTATCTCGGCCGGTATCCTTAAAAAAGAAGAAAGACGAGCGCGGAGAGAGTTTATTTATGCCGTGTCTAACCACGCTGTACGAGAGGGGTTGAACAAACGAATGCATCACGCGAAGGAAAGGTTGTGAGCAAAGAGCAGCACACGCGTACCACCAGATGTAATAACTAATGGCAATAATAACGACACAATGGCCTCCCCCCTCCCCCCCCTCCTCCTCGTAGACCGAGCGTGCTCGATGTTGATTTACTTTTCACGCTCGGCCACCACACGCGCGCCCACGCGCGAATGCAAAATCCACTCCTCGCTCCCCTCGCACCCGAGTCCAGTTCTCGGAGACGTCGATGGCGCGTGAACGATACCTCGTCGCGCGAGAATCGATTCGAGCGAAGGATCGGGAACGACACGCAAAAACCGCGTTCGAATTATCACGATCGAACGTTCACGCTCGATTTCAGAGAGAACCAGTCGTCGCTCTTTATCAAAAGCGAGCCCCGACGAAACGGCCGGGGATAATTGGTAATTTCGATCCATTTGTCAAACGCGCGCCAACCTCGTTCGACCGTGTCACCGCGAGCTACTTTTGCAAACGAGCCTGTATCGTAAATCTTGGCGAAATTCCACGCGCGTGGTATTTTTTTTTTTTTTTTCTCTCTTCTTTACGAGCTTGGAGCTGGAAAGAGGGAGCTGGAAAGAGGGAGCTGGAAAAATTGAAATAATAGGTTTGGTGGTATATTTCTTGGCTTTAAAATAAAAGTGCAAACAATAATTTAACAGATCTCGAGTAACGAACGATGGATCGGGAAACCGTGTCGGGAAAACGATGACAGTTTCGTTTATCGTGAATCGTAAATCGCCATCCTTTCTCTCCAAGTGAGAGAATGCCACGTAAGAGGCGTAATAATAATACGTGAATCAAAAAAACGATGAACCGCGGAAACGCGAGCCATTTGCAAAGAAAACAACTTGAAATTTGCATAACCTTCGACGCGAGAGGATTTCCACAGGTTCGACGATTCTCGTTGTGTACAATCGACTGCGTAATCGCTTTCATAGAATTAATAGAAAAGATCGAATAGTAAATTCTCGGTGTATACATAATTTCGATCGTAAAGTAACGGAGCGACGATCGAACGATTTAACGATTTATGAGTAAAGAAAATGAAAACATATAAAATTTTGCTGGCCCGTTTATTTATATATATAAATAAAATAAACAAGCGCAAATAAAAGCAACGAAACGACACGCGATAAAAAAAATATCGTTGTCCAGACATTAAGCGCGACCATTAATCGATAATTTGATAGTTTATGAAAGTGAATTTTTAAATATCAAGCTTGAAAAAAGGCGCGTAATTATCTTACACGCATACTCATGGATACCCAAAACCCCCTTTTCTTCTCGTTCTGCATTCTTTCTCGAATTGCCCAATCATTCGTTACTCTCCACGGTTATATTGTTATACGCGAAGTGAACGGAAGATAGGATACCGAAGATAAGGCGACAATGACAGAGATTTAAAAAAAAAAAAAAAAAAAAAGAGATCGAATCATCTCGATGGCAAGAGAAAGGAATCGCCTTGCCCTACTTGGCTGTGGAAAATAGCAGCTCGGATCCGTGCCGATTCGAGTTCGAGCAATAATCGCGTTAATTGGTCCCCGGATTTGTTTGCCATAGCCTTCGTGTTGTTGCCTTTGCCGAACATTAACGAAACACACGCTCGCTCGACGCTTATCTCGAGAAAGAACAAACGTTGTGTTATTCATGATTTGTTGCCCGGGCGAAACACGTATAACACAATAAAACGCGCGGGCTCTCTCAAATAGGTTTACAGGTATCGTAATGCCACGTGCTCCATTGTTCATAGCATACCGTGTGTAGTTTTGATAACCGACAAAGTGGAGGAGCAAGATTGAAATTTGATATTCGATTTCCCAGTCTGATAAAAATTTCAACGGAAAAATTCGAAGCATAACACAAATTCCGATGCAATCTCTCGACGATAATAATTTGTGTGTGAAAAAAGAATAACGACACGAGTAATATTATTTAATTCTGATCTACTCAAAAGTGTATCGACGTAAAAAAGTTGAAAAGCAAATTTTTGGAAAAAAAAAAAAAAAAAAAAAAGAGACGAAACAATTTCTAATTATTATTTATTTCAAAAATTAATATTTCACCCTGGTATTATCCTCTTCCAATTACGAGCGGAAAATTATTATACGTCTTAACCGACTTCCAACCACGAGAAACGCAAATGCAGAATAGCTGTCGCATTCCGACGGTTTTACGAGGACGATAAGATAGAACCGGCTTGAAGCATTGTTTCTCCCATGGCTAGAGGAATAGTTTTCCACGGCGGAAACTAGGTTTCGCGTTCGAAACACATTATTGGACGATAAGATAGGGAGAACTGGCTGGCTCCGTGCCTCGACGATGTTGCTAATCGTGGGGGTCTATCCGTTCGAGCCGACTCACTTTTCAAACTCGCGCGCGGCTCGCTGATTCACGCAACGACTTTAAAACCCGATACGCAAAGTGGAACGGCGGCGATGTTTTAGAACTCGAATTCTAAACGTTTGAAACGACCCCCTTCTTTTTTTCAAAGAGCAACGTGGAATAATCGAACTGATCGGATCGATCGCTACGTTAACGACGTTTCAGATTCAAGTGAAATTTGAAATTAGAATTGGAAATTCTAAACTTGAGATCATAAAGAGAAATCAAATTCGTTGAAAAATCATCCGAAATGTGTCTCGAATCCTCCTCGAGAAGTATTAAAATTATCCACAAATAATCTCGTCAAAAATGTCGCAGAAGTCGCAGTTTGATTAAATAATTCAACCCTCGATCACGACACGACTTACAGCAAAATTAAACAAATCAAGAAAAAAATTCAACGAAACTTTAAAAATCCAAACCGAGAATAATATCACAAAAAGGGGGGGGGGGGGAATTAGGAATCAACAATTTAACAAAGATAGAAGAAGCTCGTTGGCAGCCACGAGCAGTGCAAAAAACCGGGCAACGAGAACCACCCCATAGATGACTCGCGACAAAATCTTTCGTCGAAGATTTGAAAGGAGAGAGAGAGAGAGAGATCGGAAAAAATAATAATACGTCGATCGAAAGTTGGAAAGTTGGCCTCCTCCTCCTCCCGGCTGGTGGTGGCTCGTTTCCGGCCGGGCGAGTATTTATTTCTCCGCCGCTTTGTCTCCTTTGTCGCGGAATAATCCGAAAGGCGTGGACAGGGCAATGGCGGCGGAAGTGCGGAGTGTGGATTCTCGAGGCGCGGAAATGGGGTGGTGGTGAGTAACGGGACCGGGTGGCAGGCAAGGTGGAAGAGGGAGGCGACGACAACAAGCATCGTGAAGGGAGAAAAACAGGAAAGGAAGGAGAGGAAAGGGGGAGAAAAGGGAGAGAGAATCGGCAACGGCAGCTGCTCTCTCGAGCGTTTAGCGAATTTTGCCCGCGAGGCATTAAGAGAGGCCCTTCTCCTCCCTTCGTTTCCTTTTTTCCCTTCGACTTTCCTCTCTCTTCTCCTCCTCCTCCTCCTCCTCGTTTCCTTTTCGACACGCAGGGCAAAAATGAACGAGTGGAAAAGGCCGCTGGCCGGATTCACACGCCGAGGACCCCTGACGGGGCACACGCAGCCTCCTCTCCTCTCCTCTCCCCCCCCCCCCCATTGCCAATGAAAATCCTGAGAAACTGGTAAACACACGATCGGCGCGCGGGGGGGGGGGGAGAATCCTTTCCATTCGGCTCGTTCGTTTCACCTGGAACGAGCTTGTCGTCTATCATTTTCGATTTCGTTTTTTTTTTTTTTTTTTTTTGCAATTGGTCTTCGTAATCGATCGTCGAAAATCGATAGACCATCCAGCGTGATAAATTTTGTTTAAATCCGTATTAGACGTTATATAATGATGGGATGAGAAAAGAAAGAAGAAAAGGGAGGGGGGGGGGAAATCTGGGAGAGAGAAAAAACGATCCAATGGAAAAATTGCGAAGTTGCTGTACGTTGTTTCCAGAAACGTGACGTACGCGAGGAGCACTAAATTCGAAGGAGATGAGAATGATACTTCGAACAATGATGCTTCACGGTTGGCTAGAAGCAGATGTTTTTTTTTCCTTCTTTTTTTTTTTTCACATCGCCTCTAGGGGATGTTTTTACCCTCTTCCGAGTGTCTGAGCGAAGAAAAAGAGAGATGCAGGCGAAATTTAAATTTACCCTTGGACCGGTGCTTTCTCAGCGATCTCGGCGTAAAATCAAATCGATTCGCCTCTCGAAATTCAACTTTTCACTAGGCCAATATCATCATCCCTTACTACAGACTTATTTCAAATACTTATTCTACCCCACCCCCCTCCCCTGTAGATCGCTATAAAAAGTCGCTGAGGTCGCGTCACAGGCACCCAATGTCACCAGAAGGGCACCAGTTGTGATCCTCTCTCCCAAAGAGAACCCTAGAAAACCTTATTCTATATATTGTGATCCTCTCTGTATTCCTTTAAAAAAAAAGAAAAAAAAAGAAAGAAAAAGTATACGATTCAAAGTCGACCATAATAACGCGAACGATCCAATACGATAAAGCTTAGAGAATCGATGGGAAATCGGCATCATCCTCGCGACTGATTCCTCGCCGAACGTCGATATTAAATCGTTACTCGGATATATCTCGGTGGCAGCCAAGGGGAAGGAGGGTGTTGCGCGAATTATGGTTAACGGGCTGGAAAGGTAAAAAGGGCGGCCTCCACACGAGGAAGAGCGAGAGAGAGAGGTTTAGCGTGGAGTATGGGCAACACGATCGTCACGAAAGATCGTCGTTGGCTATGGGGTTGCAATATTTTTGTTATGGTACATTAAATTCGTACGAGTTTTCTAACGCGACCACCGCCGTCAATAACGGGGAATCGGCGAGAAATAACGGAGGGAGAACACGCGGGATGGGCGAGTGAAACACATTTCTTCCTCGCCCCGGTTATTTTTCTTCGTCGTATCCCCTGGAATTCGGGAGGTTTCTGCAACCGATCGATCGATCGATCGTTCGATTTTTGTCGTCTCTCGTGCGAGGAAACTTTCCTGCAGGAAGAAGGAAATCAAATCGCTCGCCAGTGATTATTGGTCGATGTTTTAACAAGGAAAATTGCTTCCTTTGGTTTTTCCTGCTTATATATTCTATGAATTCTTTTAATAAATAAACGATAATGAAATTTTAAGAAACGATACCGTTATTATTTTTCTAGAAAAAGATTCGACTAAAATTATTCATCCTTGACGACGAGTGTTTCGTATAACTTATGAATTTATTCTTGTTCAATTTTTCAACTCATTTTTCATTCGGTTAATCGAAATTCGTGTTTACGCGAATTCGCTTGATGGACTTTGTAACTTTGCAAATGGAAAACTTTTTTTTTTCCTAGTTTTTTTTTTTTTATCAATTGATTTAATTAAAATTGTTTTTATCCTTTGTGGCAACAACGTTCTACACATAGATGAATAATGATCGACTATGAATACGATTCATTATGACTAATGATTACAAGCGAAAACTTCGTATAAATTTGTTTATATAATTTCACGGTTACGAATCTTCATTATTTCGAATAATAAAAGTTTATGCAATTAGAGAAGATTTCGTGTGATTTTGATATAAACATACTCCCGATTGATATATATCAATCATTTCACAGTGTTAATCAAAGTTTTTTCAAAACACGTAAAAATTATATCGTAATCGAACGTGATTATACACTCGAGGGAGACTAAAATTTATATCGGAAAAAAAAAAAAAAAAACAACAACAACAAATAATCGATAAACATTTCCATCGAATTTGTTTTTGAGAACTGCCCTGCCTCTCCTAGTTTTTCCTTCTTTCACACGGTAACACAAAGCACATTAGCCAACGTTCGATCGTTCCTCGTCGCGCTTTTTCAACTTGGCAAGCGGAGTTGAAGAGGGGAGAGGAGAAGGCGGCCGCCGGTTGCCCATGAAAAAGGAAAGCTCGTGCGGAATTACCTTTAAGCAAGGGAAGAAAGGAAGGGGGAGGGGGAGGGGAGGAAAGGAAGGAAGGCTCTCGAGGGTCTCGGACAACACAGACGTTCGGAATCGAAACCTGGCCTTTTTTCCTCTCTTACAATTTGCATACCTTTCCAACCGATGAAATGACCCTGCGAAACGAGGATAAGGGTCCTTTCTACCAACCAAGTCTAATGGCCTGCGCGTTCCAAAGCATCTGCTCCAAACAGCAACGCCACCGTTAACCGTGGTTACGTAATTTTCTAACGAAGAACACTCTCTTCTCGAAATATCTTCGAACCTTATAACCCTCTTCCATCGAGGAGGGGAAAAAAAAAAAAAAATCTTAACACGCCTTCGCCTTTTATCTCTCTTACTTCCAAAACAAAATTATTATAAACTCTGATTCGTATCGAAGTCGTAAAGCAATTATTAGGGGCAAGCAGAGATAAGCACGCTTTCCTTCGGAAAAGATTAAAAATGTCTTAAAAATGTATTAATCCTAAACAACTAAACTTTCGAGTAGTACGTAAACATTCGTAGATAACAAAGAAATCTCTGATAATGTGTATTTATCTCTCTCTCTCTCTCCCTTCACATTTTAACTCTTTTCTCCATATATAATTTTTCTTTCGCAAAAAAAAAAAAAAAAAAAAAATCCTCCAGCATCAATCTCCCCCCCCCCCCCCCCCCCATCCAAGAGAGAAACACGCTCACCACGTAACCGCAGCGGCGAATTATCAACGAGTCTGAGGAACGTGGACAATTTTCCCCAGGTTGTTTGCGCGGAACGTGACAAAACGGGAGATCGAGGCGAACGAGAAAGAAAGAGAGAGAGAGAGAGAGAGACACAATAGCGCACCGGGCATAGCACCGGGCGTTAATAATGAGCCCAAGCCATTCCTACGGCATCGGTGTCACGTCGCTTTGTTCGCTCTCGCGCATTATTCGGCCCGCTCTCGCGTATCTCGAATAATCAGTCGCGTTTTACCGAAATAGCAACGCGCATTGTCCCTCGGGGTCTAGACGACGACGTGGAATATCACGTGGAGAACAAAGGTCGGGGAGGAGGGGGAGGAGGCGATCGTCGTCGGAGAGAAGTTTGCCACCAAACCTTCCTCCTCTACGAGCGGGACAAAGAGAGAGAGAGAGAGAGACAGGATGATAAGACAGGTCCCAGAAAAAGAAAGTTTCAGAAAGAATCCCTTCCCGATCGTCCTCCTCCCTTTTCTTCTTCTTCCTCTTTCTATTGCTTCGAGAGGAATTCCAGTTTTCTGGAAAACTTTCCCGTTAATCGAACGATTCGCAACCCTTCGACGAGCCACCACCGTTCGTTTCATCTACGTCGAGGATATATGATTTCTCATGTATATCGATTCGTGCAACTTTGACAAACTTTCTCCGACAACCCGTACATCTGCTATGGATGAAGAAAAGAAAAAAGAAAAAAATTCCACTCGCCGGATTAAGGCAACGTTCACTTTCAAGATGCAGTAAGCGAGAAAACAGAGGACCGATTTTCCTCCCCTCCAAGGAACAGAAGTTGTTTGCAAAAAAAGACTTTTGCGGAAGAACGAGATGGAGATAGAGAGAAAGAGAGAGAGAGAGAGAGACACATCTATCCTCGAAGATACTGGGGCGCATTATGACCGATGAAATACCGTATTAAGGGTCCTCCCCCCAAAACAGGCTTCTCATCCTAGAAACAGACGCACCTGCCACTCGTTTTCCTCCTCAATCCGGGACCTTTTTCGAACCCTCGAGAGCGAGAGCCACAACCTCTCTTCGAATGGGATTGTTTCTCTTCGCTATCCCCCTTCTCCTCCTTCTCTTATTTCTATATTCTCTCTCTCTCTTTCTCTTTGTCGCGCCAATCTCACGACACGAGGCGCTTTGGTCACGAGTCTCATCTCTCGGGAGAATAGACAAGCGTATATACACGATGGCCGTGCGCTTATTGGATATCCAGCCAGTGGACGAGAGCAGCCTCCGTCCAAGAAGGGACGGAGGTCTTCGTTAAGAAGATTACCGGATTCGAGGGATCTGAACGTTACCTGACCGCCGATTATTATTTTACGGGGGTGGATCGGGAGGATTTCGTTTCGAGAGGGCGATAAATCGTTGAACAGGTGTAAAATTGTCCGGCGACGATTTGGCAAGAAATAAATAATATTCCTCCTTAAGAATTGCGTAATAAGTGGAATCGAGTTAATTTTAAGGAATTTGTTTTTCCTATAAATTGGATTCGAAAAATCCTTCTCTCCTCGATCCTCTCCCCCTTTTTTTAGGGTAAATAAAGAATATCTTGGATAAATTGGAAGCAGTGGTATCCACGAGACGCGGCGACGATCGAGGAAGAGGTGACGATAATCGATCGATCGTGGACGGGAGGAATGTTTCTTTCTTTCTACGAGGAATACACGATGTTAAATGGTGAAATCTGTAGGTAAATTTAAAGTCAATAGGTTTCCGTGAAAGTTACAACACGCGACAAGCTTTCACGTGGATGAATTGTTTGACCAAAGACTTTCACGAGGGTTAAAGTGAAATTGATCGTTGAAAATTGGCCGACGTTTCTTCCAATCTTCAGCGACCGCGCCAAGTTTGAATCGGCCCAAATTAAAAATTTCTTTCCCTCGATTATACTTCCGACGCGAGAAGAACGAATCCCGTTTTCAAAAGGTTTTCGAGGTATCCCGAACCCTGAACAACAAAAGGGTTAACGTGTAAGGGTATATACAACGCGACATATACGTGTCGAAAATTTGGAAGAAAGGTTCTTTGGAAGAGAGAGAGAGAGAGAGAGAAAGAGAGACTGGCTTATACACGTGTCAACCAGCATTGGCAAAGGCGTAACTGGTATGAAATAATCTCATTTGCAAATAAATGAAATATTCCGTTTTCTTTGTTTATCAATTTGAAGAATATTTGTTCAATGATTTATCGTTTGAGAATGTTTGTTCTTCTTCTTCTTCTTCCCTGCCACGAAAAACACGACGCCTCGACGTTCTTTCTCGCACGAAGCAAAAGTCGTTATCTGAAAAATTGACACAACTGGCAACGAAGTAATAAACACAAAGTACCGGTAATTTCGAGTTAATGAAAATATATATTTATTAGCTAGTTTAGTTATTTGACCTCGTACGAGTAATGACACAAGATGGATAGATCGTTATTTGTCACGCGTGTTATCTTCGAGAATTTATACCCCCGCGCGGACAAACGTGTGTGTGTGTGTTTAAGATGTAGAAGAAGAAGAAGAAGAAAAAAGTATAAAAAACAGGAATTTCGATAGCTTCCGACAGTAGAAGCGAAAACGACTTTGAAAGAAGAATAATACACGCCATGTCCCGCTACATCTTTACGTGTATATTTATTGCCACACTCCTCGCTGTTTGTAAGTGTTATATAATTTTTTCTGTTTTTTTTTTTCACAATTCCTATAATTGCGCGATAAAATACGACGTTATTTAAATGTTAAATAATAATTCGTTATAAAAAAAGAAAGAAAGAAAAACATTTCGCTGGATAAAATAAATATATATATATATTGCTTGATATTCGAAATAATTCAAATATTCGCAACCGTTGTGGCTTTCTTAACAATCGCGAAAGTGAAATAAAAATTAAATATCGGTAAATCGGACGCGATTTCAACTTTGAAAAAATATTATGCGATTTTATTCACGTTCACGCTTCTCGTAAACAGATGCGGATACACGAAACAACGAGGAAAATATAAGATGCGGAGAAAATGAAACACCGTACGTGTGTGGAGCGTTGTGCGAGCCATCTTGCAATGCTCCGCATCCAAATCGTATATTTTGCCCGAGAATCGTAAGCATTACAAAAAAAAAAAAAAAAAAAAAAATTAAAACTAAAAAACATTACGTTGAATCAATTATGTGAGGCAAGATTCTAAAGTAATTTAATTTATCGCAGGAATGCACGTGGTCGTTGACCGGAGGTTGCCGATGCGAGCAAGGCTATCTCAGAAATAATAACGGCGATTGCGTGCCATCCTCGCAATGTTAAAAACCAATGTCCACGAACCAATGTCCTTGAAAACTTCGATAACGGCAAATCATATTGCAAAACGATTAAAGGAAAAAAAAAAAAAAAAAAAAAAAAAACCCAAGAATAATCTCCTATCCCATTCGTTGAATAGCAATATATATCGCAATATATTTTAAAAAAAAATTTCTTTCGTCATATTCATTTATCCTTATAGAATCACGACAAAAAGAAAGAAAGAAAGAAAGAAAGGAAGGAAGAAAAAGAAGGATTACGATATCACGCGATATTCGTGCAAGAATATAATTAAATAAAAAAAAAAAAAAGAAGAAATTTTCTTTCTCACCTAGAATACGATCAAGCTTACGAAGAAAGGTCACTTATCGTGCTCGACAACTCATGCTCATTGATCGGATCTCGATTGGAATTCGTCACCACTGTCGTTTCTTCTCTCCCCTGTTCGTTCGCACCACCACCCAACACGTTTCGTCGATTCGATTTGACCGTACGGGACGAGCCGCCGCGGCTAAATATGCTCCAACGGCTCAAAAGCTTACGTAAAACCTATAAACTTTTTCCTCGTATCGCCTGCCCACCAATCTACCGCTCGACTATTCGCTTGATTAATAACGACACGTGAGCCGAGAAGCACGGACGAGCAGCGCGTGGGCCCACCTTCCACCACCGTCCACCAATGTATCGCTAGCGCGCGATCAAGAATAATTTAACAACTGTTCCTCCTCCCTCCCCCGCCGCCGCCTGTGTGTAACAGGTGTCCGCTCCTAACACACCTACCTATCGCGATAATTCGCGTGACTTCGTTTATAATTCCCAACCGATGACGTGTCCCTCTCCCGAGCGACTCGTTCCCGCGAAACGAGGCCCGTGTAATTCCCAGGAAAAATATTCGCCGTTTCGCTTATCGACAAGCCTGTCGAGGGAAAAATAGCGCGTCGAGTTTGTTGGAATTTCGTTCGAGGGGGAGGAGGAGGAGGTTGGTCGACGATCAAAGAAACAATTTGTTGGGCGAAAAGGAACAGAGATTTCAAGGGTCAGTGGGAACGCAAGGGAGAGAGTGTACGCGTATGTGTGCGTGTGTGTAGCAAGGAAGAAATCCCCGTTTTCTTCGAAATAAAAGCACGGGGAGGGAATATAGACGGGAAGCTTGAAAAGCTCGTTTCTATCGTATTTATGAGCTAGCTCTGAAACATATATATATATATATCGAATGTAATTCAAAGCTTAGAAGTTTTGTACGGTAAAATCGAGTATATATAAATAAATGCGATCTAAATCGTAAAGATAATCCGGCACTAAACTCGAGCGCGAAGGGTTAAAAATTTCAATTTCGACGAAAAGTGACCAGTTCGCGAAAATCCAGAGAAGAGCGAGAAATTGGTGGAAAAAGTTCGCGTTGAACGAGAAAAGAATCTTCCTTTACGTTCTCTCCCCTCGAACACCTTCCCTCCGTCGATTCTTCCCGCGGGAAGAGGGAGAGAAATACTTTTCCTCCTCCTCCTTTCTTTCGCTTCATTCGTTCCCTGGCGGAGAATCGACACCCCGAAAATCGCGAGGCATTGGCACGCAATCAAGCGACAACGAAACGCTCGCAGAGAAGGGAAAACTCCACCCCTTTCCCTCGAATCGAATTAATCGCGGCGTGTTAGCAGCTGTCGATCGAGCTGTTGTTGCGATCGAGCGAGTTTCTCAGAAATCTGGCCACACGGAAATGCGAAACACGGCCAGACACCTTTTTTCCCTTTGTTCGTTTCGCTCGACAATGCGACGAAATAACCATTTCTTTTCGGTGGCCTCGAGGCCATCAATAGGGAAAAGATTGCACGAAATAAACGATTAACGAGGGCGCCCAGCCGCGTCGAGGAAAAAAGGGTAGCTCTGTGTGTGTGCGCGCGCTCTCGTTGACAGGATTTTTCGATGGTTGAATAGAATTGATGCGGGATCGATTGAAAATCGAATTCTCCATTGTTGGGTAGGACTTGGTTACAGTTGCAGTTGGAATGTATTACAGTAGGTTGGAATAGTTTGAAGAATGAATGGTGGTATCGTTGGAATCGTTCGAAGTTGAGGTCGGACACGCGTCGCGTCCGATCATAAAGTTCTCATTCCACTACGAAGTTGTACTACTGCGAAGATTGTTCTCAACTTCTCGAGAGCGAAAGAGTTGAATTAAATTATCGTTTATCTTTTTTCTCTCTTTTATCGATTCTTCCATTTTATTAATTCTTTCTTGATGGGGCAGATGTCTCAATGCATATTTTTTTGTAAGACAATTTTTTTTTTATATATTTTTTTTTTTTTTTTAATAAATGCAAAATAATGTAACAAATTTAAATAATACGAATTAGCCAAGCCTCGCAACTTCTACGCCTCTCGAAATGCGTTGTTAGTCACCGTCGATTACGTAACCTCTTCGCGTACGTGCAACTGAACATGTAGATATCTCCACAAAGGAAAAAAAATAAGCAAGATTAACGATATGTTTTTCTTTTGTTTTTTTTTTTTTTTTCGGAGAACACGTTTTCAAAGTCACAACGGAAGACAACGACTCATTGGAACGGAACGTGGGCGTTGTTTGATCGATCAATTTTCCTGCGATCTTTGAAGAAAAATCATCGAATTCGCTTTTCATCCGATCGATTGTTGCGCGATGTTTACGCGAAAAAGTCCCGTTAAACGAGATTTTAGAGATTAAAACCGCTATTGTACAAAAAAGACTGTATCAACCGAAGTTTATCCTTCGAATTATTCCTTGCTACGAAGTCTGTTCTTCTCGCTTCGTTTTTTGACGACACAAAAATTTAATATATTCCGTGTCGTCAATAGATTTGCCACACGGAAAAAATATCCCCCGTCTATCGTTAAAAATGGCTCACAACTCGACAAGAGCAGAATACATCATTATTCCCAACTGACCAACAAACCTTCATATAATTGATGTATATAACTTGGTTGCTCGGATTACTAACAATTTAAACAAATACTCGGCTAGAATTCAGTTACAAGTACAGTTCGTATACACTTGAAACACGAAAAGTTGAAAATATTCAAGTATCGAGGACATATCAATATCAAGCACGAACCACAATTCTTGGATGACTCGAGGATGGAGCCACCAAGTTCACGTATAACCGAAATTCCGTTTATCGAAGTTGGGATAACGAAGATAACTATATAAATTTCGCCTGCTAGGTTATCCGACAAATGAACTTCTTCCGCGTTCAACCACGCCACAAAATAACTTTCTATCTAAAACTTCTGCGCGCCATTAACTTTCGCATTATCTCCATCTCTAAAAATCTTAAATTTTATACTTGCGCGAACACCCGATAGACACGCACCACTTCGCGCGTTTCTCCCCCCCCCTCTCTCTTTCCCCCTCCCCCACCTCGTCCCCTTGGCAGCAAACAACTTACATAATACCGTATATTTATCCACCGGCACGAGTTTACTGCACTACCGACACCGTTCTCGCTCTGTCTTTCTCGTAGTTCCGCCACACGCAGCGAGGGGAAAAGCGCGAGCCATGGCCGAGCATACGTGTTCATTACGTAGCCCTGGAGCAGTCGGTCGACCGGGGAAAACACGTGAGACGCGTCGACGTCTCATTAAGAAACGAAGCCGGCGTTCGTTCGTTCTTTTCTGCCCCCGTCACGAAGAAGGGGCAGAGATTATTTATCGGCGCGTGTTCGTCCAGGAAACAAGGGACACGTCTAATTATCCTACGGATAACGTGATTTGTGGGGGGCTCGAGAGCATCTTTGTTCACGGGAGAGATATCGTCGATTGCTTCGAAAGAAATTTCGTTTCGTTACACGGATCAGTGTATCGTATCACGATGATTTGTCATGATCAAATTTTTCTTTCCCAACACAATTTCCGCTTCGTCGATTGTATTTTATCTCTCTCTCTCTCTCTCTCTCGTGCCAGAGATGATGAGATTCAATTTCAATGTAAAATAATATCGCTTAACGATATCATATTCACGATATTCATCGTCGATGATCTATTTTGTTATCGTTTCGCGTAAATCGAAACGGTTATACGGCAAACTTCCGTTTTTAAAATCCTCCTCAATATGTTCGGCGACCAGCGCGAGTTTCTCACAGGGCCAAATGTTGCTGTCGGAGAGCATTTTTATTTTGTATACTTATATATATATTTTGAATTAGTTGTTCTCAATGCCTCTAGTTCTACTTCTTCGCTCCCTACCCCCTTTTTTCGTCCGTTTCAACCGTTCGAAGATTTTCCAAAGTCGATCTTAAGTATTCTCGTTTGAATATAAGCCTCTAATTCAACTCAGTTCTGCATTATCGGTTGAAATTCGTAACAGCACTCTCCTATGTTACCATACGATATAATTTTAGATTTAAAATGCAGACGGATGTTTCGTTGATGGATCGTCCCTCTTTTCTATTATTCTTAAATTTTAAATTCCGTGATGTATACTTACATACATACATTTACAAATACATGGTATAATATAATTCTAAAGGACTCTTGTTACTCGATTAGTAATCTTCTTAAATATAAACACGAGCGCAAAAGCGTTAAAATCTTATTTTTCTTGAACAAGAAGACATTTGACTGACGTGTATATATGCGATACTCAAAGAGATACTCCATTATTCCAACCACGCGTACGGCTCCATAACGTTCGGCTCGTTCGAATATCCAATGGATCTGGAAAAAGGCTCTCCTCCATCTTTATCGAGCGCCGCGCATTCCTCGCAATCGCTGGCAACAAGATAAAGATTCCTGCTCGAAGGGAGAGGGGAAGGAAGGCGTGTTGTTATCGCCTCCTTACGAAGTTGCAAGAGCGTGCGAGGACACGCAAGATAACAGCGCCAAGCGGGCGCTGAGAATAGACCGCGAGACGGTAAACAACGGTCGATGCCAGACGATAGCGCGCAACCTAGCCCAAGAAAAACCCGATTGTCGACGGAGCAGCTATATAATCGTTTCCGATACGACGCAGAAGCGCGAGTGTTTACACGTCGCGGCGCGGACGTTTCCATTCGTGGCACGGCAGAGGGGGAAGGAGGAATCGTGGATACACGGCGGCGAGGTCGTTCCATGTGTGGAGGGAGGGGGAAAAACTACGTTTGTTTTCGCTACCACCACCGCTGCGCGAATTTAATTGGAGAGATTCGGAGGAGATAAGCGTGTTCGGATTCATAGTTGCGGTTGCACACGTTGAAAGAGATATTATGGAAAAGGATTTTCGATGAATTTAAAATGTTCGCCGATAAGAAGCGGTAGTCGTGTATCTGGTTTCGTGTATCGAGTTTTCGAGCAAGTTGAGCAGAAGCGAGTAAGTTTCGTGGAGGAAAATTTATGGAATTTGCGTGTCGATTAAAAAAAAAAAAGGAGGGGGGGAGAGGGGGGGGGACATTCAAAGGTGATTATTTCATGCATTGTGGTTTTTTTTACGAATTAGAAATTAGGAAACGGAGGAAGTTGTAACGTTTGTTCGAGTCTATCGAGTGCGGGTTTTATTGGCGGGGAATCGAAACGTTGCGCAAGAAACCACGGAACGCAGCATTTTATATGCAAAAATATCCGAGCAAATTGTATACATATATCGCGATTCTTATGAATTTAACATGCTATAAAGAAAAAAAATGTTGCTAGTTATTCAGCGATGCAAAAAAAGTCTGTCGAGTTTCCATCGAACGAGTCGTTGGAAAATTTGAGAAACGTTATGCAAGTTGTACTCCACGGAACAGAGGGCTCGATACGAAAATTCTGAAACGGTAAAACAGATTCCTTAAACGCAATTCCTCTCGTAAAAAGGATGAGAAATTTGCATAATTCTTCTTCACGATCATCGTCGTGAAGAAACATAGAGAGAAACGATACGGACGATGGAGGAGCACGTGGAGCGCGAGAGGAGGACGAGTTACATCGGCCAAGTAGAATTGATTTGTCTTCCACGAGAGGAGAACACACCGAGTCTCCTCTCTCCGCCACGAATCGGCCAATTATTCGACGCGAAAGACTCGTTATCCAATTTGGCTAACAAGGAGAACGATTGAACCGTCCGCCTCCTATTTTAACGAGCTTCTGGATGTCGCGAGCACACCGCGTTACATCTTTAACCCCCTTTTTCGACCCGTTTAACATTCTTCCCGCAATTCTTCCCTTCAAGACATCCTGGCCAAGAATACTAGGAAAATTGCATGGAACAATTTGAAAAAAAATTCGAGACTCACTTAATTCGATCAGAACATTAACTACGAAAGAAAAAGAGAACCGAAGAGAAACAAAAATTTCGACGATATCCATCGATTCTTCCCGTTATTCTTCAAGACATCCTGACCAAGAATACTAGGAAAATTGCATGGAACAATTTGAAAAAAAATTCGAGACTCACTTAATTCGATCAGAACATTAACTACGAAAGAAAAAGAGAACCGAAGAGAAACAAAAATTTCGACGATATCCATCGATCATTTCGTTCTATATAAATGCATCGAAGGGTAACGACAATCCCTCCCTTCCCCCGGACGAGACGCATTCTCGTTCGCAGCCCAGATATCCTTCTCGATATTTATTCAATTCAAACGTCTTGGTTGCGGCGCAAAACATCCTCCTAGCCGGTCTCTCTCGCAATGATTCACGGAACGAGAATGAGGAGGATGTATATATATATATATATATAAATATATATAAAGGGAGGCCACGGTCCATCACGTAGAGGAGGGGAGAGGCGCGCGCGCGCGCGTAGCCACGTAGCCGGTTTATTGCGCGCGAGCAAGTTCATAAGAACGTGACGTAACAGATAACGTGACACGACACCGTTTTCTCGAATGGATCGCGCGGGACAATTCGCGTGGGCTATCCTTCCTCCTCGTTGACGAGGTGTGTAATAATAATAACACAACCTCGTCGAAGATCGCGGTATCGCGCAACTAACCTAGGCCAATAATGGAGAGAAACCAGTCCACCACCTTTGCCGTGGTCACGAGGATGGAGAGGGAACGGAGGAGAACGGATTCTCTTAATGACATAAATATGCGACCTTTTCACGGTTCAACGCGCTTCTCGGTTACGCTCAACCGTGAACTTTACACCCCGCGAGATACGCTTCGAGAGAACTGCTTGCTATCTCTGGGTCGATGGGAAAGTTGCTGGTGAATTCCACACACCTTCTTCTTTCTCCCGTATCTTTCCTCTCCACCGTTTCTTCTCCTTTCTCTCGTTCAATCGGAAGAGTTTTTAATTTAAATTAAAAACATAGTATAGTAAATTAAAAGTATTATTTTCCTAGATTGCCTCGCATTCCTCCGAATACGTGACGCGGAGAACAAAAACGCGATAATTTTTCGGACCAAGTAAATTTAAGAATAAAAAAGAATTTCCAGAAATGGAAGGAAAATTTCAGCTCAACGAGGGGGGGGAGGTGAGTAAGTAAGTACGTTGACGAGGTCGGGGTTAAGTACGTCGCGATCGTTCGATAAGCTACAACGAGTGTACAAACCAGCAACGATCCATCCACCAATCGGAATCTACACATCGGATAAACGATAGAGACTCGCAGGGGATACGTATATATCGTTGCTTTATCGCACAGTTGGTCGCCACCGAGCTACCTACACACGCGCGCGCGCGCATGTACATATATAGGCATAGGTGAGTGGGGAGGGAGGGGGAAGAGCATCGAGCGGCGTGTGTATCGGTGAGCAGGCGCGTGCTGGTTGGCTGGCGCGTAAGAATAGAGCTAGTAAATAGCTCGGCCGGCTCGAACGATATTACTAACCTAGCCCAACGGTGTTACGACACAAACCGAGTCGACCCTGACGCAAAAGTAGCAGCGCGCGCGCCTAGCCTAGCAGCCTGGCAGAGCTCGGTCGTTGACTGATTATTTTATGCGCTCGATGCAAGTGCGCTACACAACTCCTCGTTCGGGATTCGAAGCCCGATTCGAGTCGTTTCGAATCACCGCTAATCGACATTCAATTTTAACACGTATCTGCGTGCAAAGATGCAAAGTTTCTGAACTCGTTTTAAATGTTATCGAGTTTGTAGTAACGACTCGATCGTTCGTGAAAAATATTCGTATTCGTAAAGTTGGGGGAGGAGGAGATAATTTTTGCGGTAGAGAAATAAAGTAAAAAACAATGTATCGATACGAAATTATCGACACAATTTTTTGCAACGTTTAAGATATAACGTGGAAACAATGATATTCGCACGAATGCGAAAGAGATTGCTCGAGGAAATTGCTCGGCGATAAAAATAGGAATTGGCGAAATTTTTAAGTTAATTTGAACGTATTTAATCGATCATTTTACAATTATCACGCGAGTCAAGGTTAAACTATCGAAGTTTTACACTTATTATTGTATCGCTTTTAACAATTATCTTCAAGGATCGAGGAATAATTTAACGTGTGTAACGTGTATATATATATATATCGGGTTTAAAAAATTCGAAAACATCAGAAGTCAGAAAACATTAGAAGTGGAAACAAGTTGAAGAAACACGAAACGAAAAAAAAAGAATATCATGTTTCGATACGTTATCGTCTATGTTCTCGTTGCTGTCGTCGTTTGTAAGTATTCTTCGCTCGAGTTAATGATAAAAAAAAAAAAAATGCACTTTGTATAAATTAATTAGTGAATATTATCTCGAGAAACTAAATTTTTTTTATAAGATAAACAAAATTTTACTCGTTTTTTCTGAGCTAGATAAAAATATAATAAAAATTGGATTTCCACCACTTTCGACAAAAAAAAAAAAATAAACACGCACGAAACAGATTTGTGCTAGATGAAAGAAGTTATAAAGCAACACTTTACAAGAATTAACTTTAAATACTTTGGTGCTTTCTATGTACAGATATTAATGCGGAGGTGATCCCATATATAGAATGCGGACCGAATGAAGAACCGTCTATATGTGGAGAAGGCCTGTGCCCACCAACTTGCTCTAATCGTGGAAACGTGAAATTATGTCAGCAACGCATAGGTGTAGGACCTGTAAGTAATCGATATACCATAAATTATCTCATTCATAAAATTCATTATACACAATAATGACGATACGAATAAAAATTATTTTAGGTTTGTCGGTGGGAAGAGACAGGAGGTTGTCGATGCATTAAGGGCACCGTTAGAAACGAAAATAATAATTGTGTACCGCTTTCAGAATGTCCTTCAACACCATCCAAGCCTTGTCCTTTAGAATGAATAGACTTCGATGTTAATCTATATATCAGAAAAGTAAAAAATAACTAGAAGATCCTTGTATATCTATCATTGTCCAAGTAGAAAATAAGTCTTGTATCGAATAAACAGACTATTAATTAGCAATAATGTTCTTAATATTTGTTTTCCAATATTTGTAAGAGGAAAAAAAAAAAATAATAATTAAAAGAAAGGAAAAAGACGTTTTCTTGTCTTTTCTTCTCTTTCTTTTTCCCTTTAAATGTTAAATCGGTTTTATATCTGCTAGCATCCTCTGGAAGAGAAACACTATAAATTCTGCATTGATTCGAATACAGTAAGTAAAGACATTACATAAATAACGATCGCATGAGTCAACCATTTTCAAATCCTTATATTTATCGTGCATGCTATCTTCACGATTCGATACCAGAAAATGCACGCGATGCAACACGAAAAGTTGGGTATAAAAATCGAGTGTTTAAGAGATTCGACGTTAGAAGAGGAAACGTTAGAAGTTCGAGAGTTGATATAATACTTTTCGGAGAAAAACACGCCACCACCATGTCACGATACATCGTGTGCGTGTTCATCGTTACGATTCTTGTCCGTGAGTATTCCAATTTCTCTGCAAATCGATACACAACGAGTTAAAACAATCGATCGACACTAACGACAAAAAAAATCGAATTCATATAAATTGAACGATCCGACGAAAATCGGATAAATAAAAAACCTTGTTTTCTTTTCTATAATTCCAAGATATTGGTTAAGATTTTTCCCTGATATTACAGATATTAACGGAGAACGGAAGGTGACGGGCAATGACATAAAGTGCGAAAAGAACGAAGAAATGAACGTATGTGGAAAATTGTGCGAAGCAAGTTGCAACAACCCAAACTCGGATTCCGAACTTTGTCCACCGATCGTAAGCCCGATCGAAAATTAAATTATCCGATCATCGTCACAGGATTCTAAAAATTAAACTACGTATAAATTTCAGCCGTGCAACTCGGAAATTACGAGAGATTGTCGATGTACGCGTGGTACTGTGAGAAACGAGAAGACCAAGGCCTGCACACCGCTCTCGGAATGTCCAAACATTCTTTAGAAATCAGTCGGTAATATCAAATTGTACGGACAAATAAAGAATATTTTTATCGTACACCTTCTAACATTCGTTACACAACAATAGATTAAAAAGAAAACTGTTTTCTCGATCTCTCGTCTACGTGATAATGAACGAACAGGTAAAGTGTTGGTACGGCGATGTAAGAACTCGTGAGATCTACGGTTAGATAAGAGCTTAAAATTTCGAAAGATTAACGGGCAATGAAATGCAAATGGAACCGATTCTAAGCGTGTATATATATTTCCTTGCCGTGTATCGATCCCTGTTTTCCAACAATTTTATTTTATCTTGTATGTGTTTGTACGAGTTCGTGTTTTCGTGGTAAAAATTAAGCGTAATAAAATTAACAACAATAATTATGCAGAATAGAAAAATTGTAATAAATAAGGAAGGGAAATTTCATTCGTGATACTTCTGCTTTTTTAGATTAACTATTGGATTATCTATTTTAAATGATGTTTGTTTACGTTGCAACGTAATCGTTACCTAAGAATTCGATACTATGAGCTAATGATAAAAATTAAATAAACAAAATATCGATAATTTCCCGTTAACCAAGATAATAATTGGCGAACGCATATATAAATAATATATGAGTAATATGATTCATTGGATAATTGGAATGTAAAAATCGAAAACAATATCTTCGAAAAATATATCGATGTCTCGATAATTAATATGTTGTTGTACGTCGTTCGCAACATATCGAGATTGTTAAAAACTTGTCTACAAACTTCAATGATAATAAACTACACGAAGAAATAAAGAAATATTTCTTCCGAATATTCGTAAAATAGCAATATATTGATTTCTTTCTTTCTTTCTTTCTTTCTTTCTTTCTTTCTTTCTTTCTTTCTTCCTGAATCAATTCGCGCAATTATTTGAATCGCGTATCTGCCAATCGACGAGCCAACCGACCAACTACTCCTCCTGGGTTAACCGGGCTCCAACTCTTTATCTTCATAAAGGCGCGCACAATTTTTTAATTCTGGCAACAATCGAGCGAACAAACTCGCCGCTAATGCCTCCATTGTTGCTTCTTTCTCTCCGTGAAACTCGGGAAACAATAGGATTATGCCTCTCTTTTCCGGTTGTTAATAATTTTTCTCGAAGCGTGCGCGCTGCTTTTCGCGGTTACGAATCGTGGGACACTCGAAACGATATATAAAATGCGATTCGAGGGAATCGGGTGACAAGGAATTCCATTCTATAAATGGATCCAAGGATCGTTGCAATTTTCAAGGCTTCGAGAGAGCTAGTCTCTCTTCCATAGCGGTGAATAGAGAGACACGGATAGATCCAGGCAAGCTGCTCCGTCGCGACATAATAATCGTGCTCTATCGTGATCGTTGGTTCAGTAATAAGCTTGATTTCGCGTACAAATATATCCACATGACACACGATTATTGACCGTAACGAAAAAAAAAAAAAAAAATACACGGCTCGAGTTAGAAACCGCGATACTGGTTTTTCCGCGCTTTATGCCTCGCAACTACGATCTCTGAATTAATTATTTTCACGATTATTATTATAGGCGAAATTCGCGAAGTTTAGCAGCGTAAAACAATGGTCGATTACCCGGCCGGTTGATTGTTTGCAGCTCGGTTCAGGTATTGGCAAAGAGATTGAAGAGAAACGTCAGAATTCCACGAACGAGCTCGAGACGAGCTACCTCAACGCCCACGAGCACCTTTTTGGCCCGCACCGAAACGGGAATTCTAATTCGAGAACCGCGTTTAACACGTCCGGCAACCAGGGAGCCACGGCGCTTGCTAATTTATCCTACCAAGTGAGAATTTTCGTCGGCCTGACTACCTCCCCTCCTCTCTTCCCAAACACGAGAGAATTTCTCTGAAACAGTGAAATTTCGGAATAGATGGAAAAACGCGTCCCCCGCGCGTTTCTACGATTGAAATGGATTGGAATGGAACACGGAATCATTCTCCTCTGAGCCAAAAGACGAAGAAAAATCGAGGAGAAAACGATATACAAACGATAAAGGGGAAATACGAGAGAATTCCGTGGCGAAAGTCGTGTAGACCCCGGATTCGGGATCTACATCCACGGACTCGAACGTCTCCCCTAAAACGATCCCCTTTATTTCTTTACTACGGCAGAATTCGCGATAAAAAAAGAAGATCGATACGATCGCACAGCGTGCATTATTACCAATATTGCGCGAAATAAAAATTGTAACAGGAAAGGAAACTTCTCGAGTTCAAATGAAACTCGATGAAATTTTGACGGGAGCGTAAAATCGTTACTCGATCCGGGAGGATCTCCTGCATAAAGAGCGAAAACGTGGCGCGTTGAAAAGTTCACAATTTCACAAGAAGAAATATATAACGCGGATCAAACGGAGGAAGAGGGGAGGAGGAGCTGGCGCCATAAAACGGTTGCCGTGGCCGGGTGTGCACGTGGCTAGGTCGAAATAAATTCCGACCTAAGTACGCGAAAAGTTTTAATGGGCCCGCGGTATTTACAGGGAGGGACAGGAGGAGACTCCGTCGCCCTTCTTTATTCCATGGAATTTATGACGCGGCCACGGTGCGGGCCTGCCTCCTCTCTCTTTCTCGCCGAGAATACGCGCCTCGTCGCGAATGCAAATGCCGGCCAGAGGTCTTAATGGTCACCTTAAAACTCGAAACGAGGTAAGCTCCGATTTATAACTTTAAAACTCGAGAGCTTTTGTCTTCTCTCCGTACGTACGTGCGATGAAAATTACGAGACGGAGCAATGCGAATTCGAACGTTTCGTCTATGCTCGAGTAATATCGTGCAAGAGTAGAGAGGGCGTTATTAAGGAGACAGATTACAATTGTGACGATTCTACTATATTTATAGCAAGACGGCTCAAACTGCGTTTATCTGGTTTCCGTTTGCCAGGCAAAGTGGTGACCGACTATGTTTCGAACCAGAGATTCTCAAATCGTCATACGCAAGAAACACGAAGAAAAACTTTACTTCGATCCTTCGATAAGGTTGGCCTTATTCCCATCGTATAAACCCGCTCGATTTCGCGGAAATTAAGCAAAATTAATTAACACGGAAAATTATCGAGAAGACGATCGCCCCGGGAGTATTTCACGCGCGAGTAAAGCCATCTTGGTGTATACGGATTCCAGTCACTTTGACGACAGTTCATTCAATATCGAGGAAGCTTGGCCGCGAAACAAAATCCCGAAGACGAGTTGTAGTAGCTCGCGAAGAAATTCTTGGCAAGCGAGGCGACACCTGATTCGCGTCACGTCCAACTGACCTGCGTCAATGTTTCCGCCTCGGGCACGCGATTTGAAAATACACACGATGCGTGAGAACTTGCCGTGTCGCTACGTAATAAACACGTAATAGTAATGATGATGGTGGTGGTGGTGGTGGTAGTAGTGCCTAGTTCGGAATCAAACGGGTATTATATGCCACCACGCTACGAAAATGACAATGGCGCGTGTAAGTTAAGAATCACGGCGCCATGCAAACTAGGAGGGGGGGGGGACGTGGAAATGCCGAGTCTCGAAATACCAAGTTTTATTTTTATTTATCAGGTGGAGAGATGCCAAGTCGCTCGACTTATTCCTCCCCTCTCCCTCCTTCTTCGAAGCAGAATCCTTCACGAATCCTTCTCTCCTTTTATCGAATAACGAGATATATATATATATATTTTTTTTTTTTGTTTTCAACAACCATTTCCTTGTTGACCCACCTCGTGTACAAAGAAACAGAAGGAGATATTCAAAGGAGATACGCGCGTGCTTTTGTAGCGCGAAGCTTTATTCTTCTGCCACGATACCTTCGAAAAATATTCTGCAAACATTTGCCGGGGAACAAATCCTGTTTCGTCGATGCGTCGTCGTCGTCGTCGTCGTCCTCGTCGTTTACGCGCAACGTTCAATCGTGATACGCGGCTCGTTCCTTTTAAGGTTGTTTCGCGGAAAACGCAAGATTGCAGAAACATAAAACACGGGTTACCTTTAGCGCGCGCGCGCGCGCTCATCTCTCCTTTCAACTCGCACAAACGCGTTTCTCCAACACAACGCTTTTCTCCCCTCGTCGTATTCGCGCTCGGCGATTCACAATGAAAAATAAACTCATCCCCTTTTCCTTCACTCGCAAATTTTCCCATGGACGAGCGAACAAACACGCGAGATGTGTTTTTTAAAATGCCTATCCTGAACAAATATCCGAGGATATTCGTCGAGGCGAAGAAGAAAAAGAAGAAGAAGAAGAGCCTGGGAAGAAGAATTAACGTAGAACAAATGAAGAAATAAATGATAAAAACGACCACGAAATAAAACTGTCGTGAAGTTGTCGTTATTCCTTGGATCTCTCCTCTCCCTTTCCTCCGACCCTTTTCTCCGCGCAAAAGTGACAAAACGCCGCGATTAAGAGGAGCCTCGCGAGGGGTCCCAAACCGGATGGCTGATGACACGCCCGAGACCTCTTTCGAATTAACCAGCCAGGCCGAGGGCCGTTTTTCAGCTTGACCGTGCGCACACTGACTCCGTTTTCCACGGATTCTACGCGTGTTCCATCCCATCCTCCTTTCATTTTTCTTTTTTTTTATTTTTCCTCTTTGACGCCGGGTGTCGCTTTCGGCGCCGTTCCTTCCCACACTTTCTTTGCCAACTTCTTCCCCCGAGGAAGAGGCGCGTTCGTTCATCTTCCCTCTTCGTGTCACGTCAACACGCCTTATTCAAAGTTTAAATGACGCTCGTACTAACCGGTGTCATTTCGGTAACGATCTTTCAACTCGTGTCTCGTTTCACACGTACGTATGTAACGCGCCGGATAAAATATTCCTATTACCCTCTTATTAAATGTGAAATATCTCACGCGATAATGTAGACTTTTTCTCGCAGAAAACAACAAATACGATTAAATGATATTTTTATCTCTGATCCAACGTTCGAAAACAACCGATCGGCTCGAAAAAAAAAAAAACGCGTCAACGACGAATATAAATATCCCTCCGATACACCGTGGCTCTCTACGCGAGAGAAAATATCGACGGGAGGGTGGAGAACACCGACGATCGGCCTCTGATAACGATAACCCATCCATATCCGGGATCAACTCGCGGCAATTACTTAACGCCTTAAGACGAGACCAAGAGGCGAGGCCGTTCCTTCTCCAGTTTGCATGTAAAGCGGCCGTAAACGACTCAACCCTCGTTCCTTCCCCCCCGTTGCGGGGTTAAAGGCCTCCTCTTTCTCTCTCTCTTTCTACGTGCCACCACATCCCTCTCGCGACTTAACCGTGAAAGAGAGAGAGAGAGAGAGAGAGAGGTCGATTAAAAGGGACTTAAAGCGCGACTTACGCCTCGATGTTCGGATTATCTTCCACGCTGATACCGAGAGCTCCCCGCGGGGACAAAGCGGCGCGATCGTTATCGTGCAATCGACCACCAACGGTCGCACCAGGAAACGAGCTCACGGTACACGCGAGATGTCTGCCCGAGATATCGATCGCGATCTAACGCGCGGATCTATGCGCGCACACGTACGTATAGGAGAAAAAGAAGAAGAAGAAGAAGTTCGTTTCATTCGCACGAAGGAGTACCTCGATTCGAGAGAGGCTGGTGGTGGATTTGTCGGTTGGAAGGACAGGATATTTCCCTGTCGCCTAGTTGTTTTGTTTGTCACCAACGTTGTTTCCTTCAACGAGGCGCGATTTAAGTATGAAGAGAAGGAAGGAAATTTGTGGACAGTGAGAGTTAGGCGAGGTCGGGTACGCCGCGGGGCATCCGATAGTGGAAATTTATGTGGGTCGTGATCGAAAGGCGGATGAAAGGGGAGGGAGGGAGTGAAATTCAATGGCGAGATAGATCTAATCGTGAACACGGCTTCCGCGACTCGTGTTTCACCGCTCGCCCCGGCGATAAAGCTCAACAGCGCGACAGCCCTCGTAAATTTTCCATTTTCTTTCGAAAACCCATGTTTCCGGGGATCGTGATTGGTGGAGAAAGTCGAGAGAGAGACCGTCACATCCTTTTATCCCACGATTTCGACCGATCCTTTTTCCTTTGATCAAACCATTGAATAAACTTTTGGTCGAATCGGTTCTTTATCGACCCCCAAACATTTTACGAACGAGACGAACGTTCCCTCCCTCTCGTCATCTCTTTCCATCCTGGCTGGACAACGATAACCCCCCCTCCGTACTTTCGAGGCGCAGGTGAATGAGAGAGAGGCCGCCGGTGTTGTATCTCCTATCCGAGATGACGACCGACGAGCATTTTAATATGACAGAATCCTCTTATACCTCCTCCTCCTCCTCCTTCTCCTCCTCTTTATAAAAAGTTTAATATACCCGGTGTTGTCCTGCACTCCCCTCCCCTCCCCCCCGCCCTTCTTGAGAACAGGGGACATTCACCGCCCTCGAAGAATAAGGGGAAAGAAGGATAAGGGAAGAAAAGGAAGAGGAACGCGGGTGCTTAAACCTTGAAAACTTTCTCCCCCCATGGCAAAACGGCAATAAGCCATCCTACTCGCTCGATGATCCCATCCCCGGTAAAGCCTCCCTATAAATCTTCATTACGGTATGCCACGGGAATCGCGATAGGAGAACCGGTAAGAGATCCGATAAAATCGTTGCGGAGGCGTCTCTCCGACGATGATAGATCGAGACCGCCGCCGAAGATTTTCGAGGGTGTATACAAAAGGGGTTGGGGTCGCGCGAGTATACCCCTCCCCCTCCCCCTCCCTCCTCCTCCCTCGCCGATCCATCGAGAGAGATCGGCGCGGCGAGAGGAAAAGTTGGATCGAAACGTCGAGACGAAGTGGCGAGGAGGCAACAACGTTCGACACAAAGCCGAAAAATTCGCTCGAGGATGAGATTTGGCGGAGGGAGAGAGGTAAGCCGCAAAAACGCAACCCCCTTCTCTCCTCGCCCCGTCACGTTCGCGCACCTTTCCTCTTCCTATTCCCCCCCAACTCGTGCCAAGTTGGCATCCGAAGTTCGCGTTACGCAACCAGCCCCCGGGTGGTTGACAGACCGCCATCCATCCGTTCTTTGCCCCGAGAAAAGCCAACGATCTCCTCCTCTCTCTCTCTTGCCTCTCGGCTCCTCCTCTCTCCTCTTCGAGGACGAATAATATATTGCTCGGGTCACGTTGCATGCACGTGTGTACGTACCCGCTTTGTTTATTCGTGAAACGGCTTTTTCTTCTTTCTTCCTCTTTTCCCTCGCGAGATAGAAACGAATGGAAATCGGTGAATATGATTCGATGAGCGGGAAGGAAGCGTGGGATTATTATTTTTAGCAGCGTGTTTATAAATTCTCACGGGTAAGCGACACCGCGTGTCGTAATCGTAGTTCAAGAACCGATTAAATAAAGATACGTCCCTCTCCATTCTTGACCACACTATTGAAAAACTCGAGATTGATGTTCGAAGAACAAAGGATAAGAGGTACGTTGCGACGATTTCCTAGAATTCGTGTGGACAGGACGCGAACATAAACCAACACCTGGACACATTAGGTAGAATTCGATCCTTCGCAACCTATAGAAATTCCATCTCTCGCGTTTCATCAATCTTTGTATCGAACGGTTGAAAAGCTTGAAAAGGCTGTGTTCGACTTGCAACAGGAGAAAAGAGGAAATAAGTTCGATGCACAAAAAAAGAAAAAAAAAAAAGGATCGCCATTTTCAAACGGCCGCCGACTAATCAGCTCCCCAAACAGAATACCGATCTTCCCCCGTCTGACGGGGGATGGAACACGGAGAAGGCGGAGGATCGAAACATCCCCTTGATGTACGAGCATGTTTGACGCGGCGGCCTATCATAGGATCGGCGTAGCAAATCGGTCGAGCAAGCAGTCGCCCCGTTCGAAATTACGCTTCCAATTACGCTTCAACCCTTTCGCGGCGAAGGAAACACACAGAGTCTCGCTCTGGATGAAACGAAATTTGCGGGGAAAATCACCCTCCCCCCTCCTCTTTGCATCCTTCTCGTATCCAAGGGAAAAGATCCAACGCATCTCGTTCTCGACTCGGGCAATGTCCAAAACGTTGAAGCGAGCGTTGATGAAAGAGGAACGAGGCGGCCCTGAGGGGGTGCGTGGTTCTCTTGGAGCGGCGCGAAAAGTTGGAAGAAGCGCGGGTCTCCTCGAGCTCATACATCAACTTAATGCTCGGTTGACGTCCCGCAGCCAGGCGGTGCAACACTCCCTCCTCGGTACACGGCGACGACGAACCGAAGGGACACGGGCAGAGAGAAAGAGAGAGAGAGAGAGAAAGGGAGGTGGATGGCCGTCATACACAATGGCTTCCGGTTCTTTGGAGAGAAAGAGAGAGAGAGAAATATATATCTCGTCCTCGTGACGTTAGGGTGTAGATGTTCGGCGTGTCCTTTTGTGGCCGCGTACAACAACACCACGTGCATCTGTGGCGGAGAGAAACACGATGAAAGAGACGATGCACAGCCCGCTAGCAATCGCGAAAGCCGAGAGAGAGAGAGAGAGAGAGAGACATTGTGCCCTAATCACGCTATTGTCTGGCCGTTGATAGTTGACATTCCGCCGGCAGGCCGCGCTTCGAGAATGACGGAAACCGTGGTTAAGCCGCGACGACGGGGTGAAAGGAGGCTCGCGTGGGCGAAAAGGGATCGTGGGAAGAAGGATTGGGGAGGGGGATTGTTGTCGCCTGATTTTCGGGCTGGACCCGGCCGTTTACCAGCAAAGGGGTAAAATTGCTGCGGAGGGCTGCGCTTCTGATTACGGGGGGATGGAACGAGGAGGGGGCGAGAAGGGAATTTGAAACTCGTGGAGGAGCGGAGTTCCGAAGAGAAGGGTTACTCGATCGACGATAAAATTGTTGTAAGAAAGAAAACGGAAGTCGACGAATAAATTCTCGAGGCGTAAAAAAAGAAGAAGAAGAAGAAGAAGAGCAACGACGACGTGGGGCAATGTCTGGCCACAGCGCGAGGGGTGGATGGAGAGTTTCTGTGAAAGTCATTACTTAAGATACGGCCGGTTGGGAAAAAAGATCCGACGCGAGGCACACACACGCTCCTCTTCTGGTGCCACACCCCTCGATTACGGTGGTTGCGTGGGTCGAGAATGGTGCGCGGCCGTACAACGACAACTAGGAGAGACTCTGAAACGCCAGAGAAAGAAGAAAGAGAGAAAGAAGGATCTTAAAGTCGGTCGTCCGTATCGAGGCAGGCTTTAAACTTTCTCCGGATACGAGAGTCTTACCTATCTCCCTGGACACAGAGGTAACAACTTCAAACGGACTATTTCCACGTCCCTTGGGAATCCGCTTCGTCGTAATCCCGCTCGTTTGTTAGCCTCGCGTGTTACGGGTCTTCTCGCTGCGTCTCTTCTTCCTTCCTTCCTCCCTCCTACCCTTTCCGCCTCCCTCCCTACACGTTCTCTTTCGATTCGTACACGATAGAGATATTTTTCACTAGGCACACACGCCTAGATAATAAATCGTTTTCCCTTGCTCGGGAAATGGAACGAGTCCAAGTACTGGTCGTATTAATACCCAACGGATGCAACGCGACACGCGAGGATAGGACAACTCTGAGCCCGAGTCGAATACGGCGAACGAGGAGATCCTCCTCTCTTTATAAGGCTGCGTTGTCCCGCGCTGCGACTCAATTCCGAGCGAATACGGTAATATGGACGCGTCTCTGCCGAGAAGAATCGGTACCGCGAAAGAACACCGTGTCGATAACGTTCGATAAGATAAGAGAGTCGAGGATTACTCTGTGCGGAGAAACACGATCTCTCTTTCTCTCTCTCTCTCTCTTCGAAATGGGTTATGAGGATGATCCCACGATGGTGCGAGGGCGTGGACGCGAACCGGTGCATTCTCGGAGGAAAGAATTGGGGGGAGAGAGAGAGAGAGGAGACAGACTTATCACAGGGTTAGCACAGCGATAGGGGAGGGGTTAGATCCGCTCGAGTCGCCGGGATCATCGGGGAAAGTTGGCGACGTCAGCGAAGTCAAGGCCGCGTTGCAGCGTCGGTGCTCCACAACCCCTTCCCTTTCCTTCCTTCCTTCCTTCCTTTCTCCGCCTCGCATCGTACACGGTGGTCGTATCTTCGAGAAACGACCCCACTACTCTCTTCCCTGTTTCTGCTAGGGATCAGCCTGGGCCGGAGGGGGTTGTGGAAGGGGTAGGCCGTGTCTGTGCTGCAGCGACGGTCGATAGAATTGTCTGCGCACATGCGCAGCCAAAGGTTCGTCAGCTGCGCCATTGATTCCCACCCCGACCCCCTCCAACCACCCGCACGGTGTAGACTTAAAGGGGAGAGGGCGGAATAAAGGTGGCTAATTTGTGTAAGGTGGAACGCATCTCGGTGGATGTCGTCGTCGACACGTTACCAGATTTTCCAGACGAGCCGTGAACGCGTGGCAGGAGGAGGAGGAGGAGGAGGCCACCCTTCGATCGAGGAGGGTGACCAACCCCTTTTCTCCTTACCGACACTCCTGCTTGATTCTCGAGAAACCTTCTTCCTTCCACGTAAAGGGTGACCTCCTTTGCCGATGTGTCTCGACGTCTCGTCTCTCGTCTCGTCTCGTGGGGTGATCGTAGGTCTTGATCTTTCTATCCACGCGGAACCACGTTGAGGGAATGGCCGTCGTTTCCGTAACGAACGTTTCGAGAAAGTTGCGGTTGGTTCAGAACTATCGATGCTGCCAGTTTGACGAGAATCGATTCGATGCACGCGCGACGAGAAAAGTGCTTGCTTCTTTTCTCCGTTTCCATCCATTCTCCGTTTCATCGATGGAAACGCGGAGGAACGGGGAGGAGAAGCCCAGCTCTATCCCGGAGGAACGGAAGGGACAAGCGACAAAGGTGTGTGGGTCGCCGGAAAATGGAGCAGGAAGAGGGGAAGGGAGATATTCTCCAGGGAAATTGAGATTTGATCCCGAAGCGAGCGAGAGAAGTCGAGCGAATTCGCACACTTGGCGACGCGAACTTGGTGAAACGACGCATCGTGGAGCGGCACGCGTCGAATACTCGTTATCGATCGAGATCCTCGTGATTCCTTCTCCTCTTCTAAAATCGAGCTTCCATTCTTTCCAATCTCGTCCTTGTTATCGGTCTCGATAAGGGAAAAGGCCGGGTCGAAATTAAGGGAAACTTTTTCGATCGACTCGCAACCGATTTCGAGATCTATTGTGTTAACTATATTATTGTTCCCCTTCTTCGTTCCCTCGATTCTTCGCTTTCGAGATTCGCGATCTTCCTTGCTTGCACGAAGAGACTAAGTAAACGCGTATAACGTGTCCCTCCTCTACGGTTCGTTCGTGTAATCCGTGGCTAATGGCAAGGATCTATTGTCGAGGATTATCCCACGCTCGTGTCAAAGATCCAAGTGGAGATCGGTAATCCTGAAACGATCGGTGCATTTGGTATTCAACGCGGATCCGAGTTATAATCTTCGGTGCAAGGAGCAATAACAAAGCTCGAATATATATATATATATCTATATACATATCCTGTGTTCCACTCGTCATCCCCAACGGAGAGAGGCCACACGGTTTTGGCATTCCGGCCATCGACTTGCGCCAGGGGTTGCGGCTAATGTCGTTGATATTCAAGACTCAAAGTGGCAGGGGTTGCGTTAATGTCACCAGGGGTTCGCTGTCCAAGGCGTACACACGCCACCCCGATATTATCCGATGTCTGGGTCCACAGAGGGGATGGAGGGAGGATCGTGGTGCCATCAACCCCAATCCACGATCCGATAACCAAAAGGGTTAGAGCCCGTTACAACCGTTCCAGAGATCCTTTACCTTGCCTTACCACCTTACCTCGCTTTAACTCGGGTGGTCCGACGACCCCCGTTCTGAAAACGAAGAACGTCCCTTGTTCGGGGGTTGGCCGATATCTCGTTGATAAACGAGTCGACAGATTCGGTCGCAACTTTTCACCCCGATATGGTAGTAGCGACGCGCGCTACCACTTTCGAGGGAAAAGAAATCCTCCTGGATCCTTTGGAGGGTCGAGCGATAAACACCGGCGGTGTTCAAGCTGAAGTGCGCAGGTTCGGGGAAAAATCCCGTTCGATAATGCCATCACGGCGTCCATCACGTAGAACTAAATTTAGCGGTGTCCTGGATGGTCGCCACCCAGCGTTGACACCCGCTGCTCGTTGCGGCGGCGCCACAACCTTTGCCCTTGACATTCATCGACCGATAACGAGCTCTCCTTCTCCCAACTTCCCCACCCCCCTCCCTCCCCCATTTTGCAACACCACTTTTGCTCATCGCCCGAACCGATATCCATCGTTGCTCTTTCGACAAGTTTCCTACGAAATTGCGTAAAATTTGGCCATACTCTCACCTCGAAATTTGGAAGGGAAGGGCCGTTGTTTGTTGTCGGCGCGATGATCGATCGCCCGGATCCGAGTTTCAGCCGAATCCCTAAATTTCGAATAAAGAGAAAGGGCGTGCGCATTGAATCTCGCGTCCAATACAATCGGTTCGTCGTAACATGGTTAGAATCTAATTTCGCGAGTGGCAGTAATTTAAGTCCCGGCGGTTGTTCGGTAGGGACGAATATCAGGGCTTGCAGAAATACGAGTGAAGGGAGGAGGAGGAGGAGAAGGAGGTTGGTGAGAAACGGTACCTGGGACGGCCCACCGGATGCTTTTCGGCTATCTCGAGCACTCGGGCGAGGGCGGACAGAGAGAGAGAGAGAGAGAATGGGCGACCTTCATCTTGGGGAAGACTTTAATAGGATGCCGTTCCCCCGCTTCCGGACAATGCATAGAGTGGAAATTCTAGGCTTGGCATTGTCGTTCGCGAACAAAACTCCATCCGTGGAAATGGAGCGAAAATTTCGTAGCTCGATTCGTTCGTCTTTCGCTTTTCTCGACTCCTGAACGATAAACACGACGCTTTAGACGGATGAATTTTGCACGCGAAAATTCCATTCCAGAAACAAATGCGTATATATTTATCGTGAAAGTCGTTTTAAAACTCGACTGGATTAAAATTAGGGAAAAATTTAAACTTTCGAGACGATAATTTCTGCTTCTTCCTTCCCTTTAAAATATTTTTTCACCCGTCTAGACTTTCCCGAGAATGCCGTCTTACATCCTTGTCGTTTATTCGGGCGAGCTGTCCGGACAAATGGAAGTCGAACGTTCCTAATTCTTGGAAGAACGTAGTACGTAGTTCCATGGAAAAAAAAAATATAGTAGGTCACTGGGTCGCGGACCCATTCATAAATCTCCGCCCTATAGACTTCCCTAGGAACTTTGAGTCTTTATATTTCGGTAACCAATTCACACACAAAAAAAAAAGACTTGGTTTTCTCTATTTTTCGAATGTTCCAAACTTCGAATGCAACAATCGTTTAACAATTCTAATCGCGCTATCTTAATTATACTATATTTTATGTATAACATAAACGCATCTTCCCCGCTTTTAATCATCATCCACGCAAAATTACGAATCCAAATACGAGTTTCGACCAGTTTCCTTGCGGCCCAAACCGAGTGAAAGAGAATCGCCTTGGTCGACTTAACGAAAAGTCCGCATCTTCCACGCTTTTAATTACCATCCACGAAAATTACGATTCCAAATACGAGTTTCGACCAGTTTCCCCCTGTGGGTGAAAGGGAATCGCCTTGGTCGATTTAACGGGAAAAGATCGCGTCTGAAGACGCTCGTGGGAACGACGTTTTCCTCTCGCCGAGGTGAGCGAAACTAGTGGTGGAGATACGTGCGTTGCGCGTTATATCGACCTCCCGCAGGCAAATTTCGGCTTTCCTTCGCCATAAACGTTCCTCTCTCTCTCTCTCTCTCTCGTTGTCGGGCGAAATAATACCGTAATAAATCTAGAAAAGTTTTCGCGGCAACTCCGTCTCTCTCGAAACGGAAGAGAGAAGAAGAATGTGGGGGTCTCGCTCCATCGGATCCCCCCGATGGGAACAACAACGTCGCTCTGCCTCGCTATCAAACAATCAATCTATTCCTGGTGCCGTGGGCGATTACGTTTGCAGTTAATAATTCAAGCCGGGTGCCCCGCCGTTGATGAAACCTCGAAAAACAAGGGTTTGAAAGAGAGGTTCGGGAGAGAGAGCGAGTTGATCGTCGTTTTCTTTAACGGCATATTATTATTAAAGTTGGATACCTCTCCAATGTATCCAAGATAAAACATCGCGAAATTCGAAAATCCCTTTCGATCGGTGAAAGAGTCGCGTTGATTTGTTTGTGTTGGAGTCGAGTTTTATTTTAGCGATTAAATTACTTATGAATTTTTCAAACTCGGATCGATCCGATGTAAGCGACGTTTTATGGATGAAAAAGAAAGAAAGAAAAAAAAAAAAGAAAGCACGTGATAAATCGTGGCCGAAGTTACACACGGTGGTAACTTCTTATAGGGCCCCGCATGTAGCAAGAGCATCGAGAATGGTGCAAAAACTGGAGAAGGACAAATCGATCGATCACCGTGAAAGAAGCAAATCGCCTCCTCGTATTCCCGCTATTTCTCTATCGGGACACTCCCTCCCCTGTGGTCCTCGCTCCTACGGGGTGAGTGCTATGGTTAAGGAGAAAGCCGGACAAAGACGCCGAGACAAAGAGAGGAAGAGGAGGAGGAGAAGAAAGGGAAAGTAATAGAACCGCCGACTGGGAAACACTGGTGTGCCTCGTGATAATACGTTTTCAGCTCGATAATTATACGGAATACCAACACACGGGGAGAAACTGGAAATGGGCGGGCGGATGTGTGTAGAGAAGAAGAATATTTCTCCTCTCCGACAAATTACGATCTTTACGTAAACAACGAATCTTCCTTCCGTGGAAATGATCGAAATCGAAATTATTCCGTTCGTCCAATTTTTATCGTATATATTTAAAACTGCTCCTTTACGAAGTGTCTCGTGATTAAAAAGAGACTCGTTTCCCGTGGAAAATAAGTATTTAAGGAAGAAAAGAAAAAGAAAGATCGAAAGATTCTATCCGCATAATCTTCTACCACTCTTCGTCGAGTATAAGCGATACGAAAGTCTATCGAGCGAAATGGAAAATCCTGTTACACGATCGAATAGGTTACGTGGTACACTTGGGTCCCGGCGAAAAGAAGTCCTCGAGAAGATACTCGGGGAAACAATCGCGGCGAGTCATAGAGAGCAATCGTATTCGAGGAAAAGGGTATATCGTAAACGGTCATCGAGAGCAAGCCAATGTCCCCTCCCCTCCCCTCCGTTCCCATTTCCATAACGGGATTTTATTTCCATTTTCTCGCTGCCGCGGGAAAATAGAGGGCGCTTCGAGGAGAAGAAGAAGAAAAGAAAGGAAGAATTTCCACGCGTCCTCGAGTGGAATCGAAATAGGAAAGAGTCTTCGATCCCTATATAATGTCGACGATTGAGAAAGAGAGAGGCTGAATATCGACGCGATTCGACGCGGGATGTAAGAAACCTGGCGATCGAACACGCTTTCTCTCCCCCGTGATGTAAGAAAAGATGAGAGATGGGAGGAAAATTGAAAACTAGATTCTCTAGATTGAAAATTATGAAATCCCGCTCATCGATCGTCTTTCTTTCTTTTTTAGATTCGCGCGGCGCGCAAACGATTCCATTACCACCTCGATTTTGTAACGCGATGGCGGGTTTAGCAATTCCGTTGAGCGAGTTCCCACGGTTCGATTGTTTCTCATTCCGAGCGTGTGTGGATTTTGCTTTTTGAAATTCGGCAAGGAAAGAGGCAAAAGATAATTCGATAATTGGTGTAATGCGAGATATATCCGTCGAGAGATCCGCACCGCTATCGCTATCGCACGCACCACCGGCTGCAACGAATAATATATATATATCGTTCGATTTCCTGGGAGAGGGAGAGGGAGAGAGAGAGAGAGAAAAAAATAGGGCAGAGTGCAATCCAAGAAGCCATTAAAAGCGAAACCGCTCGGAGACAGAGCGCGCGGGGGAATGCGTCTCGCGAGTTTTATAATATCCGGTTGTGTGCCAGGCTAACAGGTAGGATTGTGTGACCGAACAATGTATCGAGTGTCACGAGGCGGAGAGAACTTATAGCGCAAAATGATTACGTAGTTCGACGAGAATACGAACCGAAGCGTGATATAATTACCTCAAGTTTTTTTTTTTCTTCTTTTTCTTTCTTTCTCTCAACAAGTTTTTCATTCATGTCCAATTTTCGCGTTCCGGTCGAGAATGAATATCGGTCGATTGTTACCAATCGGTATAATAATAATAACCGCACGTTCTTCGACGCCGATTTTCCTTCATTCTTTTTCTTCTTCTTTTTTTCTTTTCACCGTGAATCCAATGCAACGATTAACTATTATCTTATCGGTTCGGCTCGCTTCTTTTCGAGAGAATCGACACCGATGTAATCGTGTAATTAAACGACGGCTGGGAATTCTTTCATGGCCGAGCGCCTCGGAAATGGATCCCCATCACCGTCTCGAGAACACGAGAGAACATTTTAATGAAGAGAGCTCGATGAGGCTGATACTCGGGGCCGGGAGAAAGGGACTCTTTTCCGTTTAAGGAGAGAAGAAAGCCGGTCGAGCAAGAGGAGGGGGAGACCTCGTAAAAAAGCGCATTTCGATCGATATAATGCGAAACGGAAGCGACCACCATTCGTTATCTTCGTCCAGCGTTTCGTTAATTGTTCGTTGCCTTTTTCCCTCTCTCTCTCTCTCATGCTGATCCAATTCACTCTCCAAGCGAGAGTTATTAACGTGGCCCCCTTCCTCTCTTTTGACCATCATCATCGTCGTCTCTCCCATTCCGTTGTCTTTTGCTCGTTCTCGTTTCTCGTCGAGGCGATTTGTCAACCACGAAGAGAAGAGACGGAAACGGTGGCGATCGATTCATTAAAATTTCGACCCGGTTGCGTTTGTCTCGAATTTTCGACACTGAAAGACGAACGGTGGAAAGAGAGAGGTTGGGATACAGTTATGGTAATTTGAAAACGTCTGGAGAGCAGGATCGCGATGCATCATCGGGATATTTCGACTCGTTCGAGATTAACGGCGAGCGAGAAAAGGAAGGAGAAAATAGTTGCGAATTATCGTTCGCAATTCCGAGGGAGGACGAAAGGTCACTCTCGGCTTGTCTGCACGACGACGACGACGACGACGATGATGAGGATGATGATGATGATGATGATGATGATGATGATGATGATGATGATGATGAGAAGAAGAAGAAGAAGAAGAAGAAAGACGAGGAGAAAGCGGTGCATCTGCCGTTTGATTATTGGCGGAATCAGTTACGAGAGACTCGCTTCGGTGTCGTGATATTTAAAATATCGCGAGGAGGATCGAGAATCGTTCCAGTTCCAAAAATTATTCGTATTATCCAAGCAACAAGACAACTTTTACGAGCGTGCGGATTGTTAAATTATATTCGTAAATCGATTTGATTAAAATCGATCGATCGATCGTCCTTTCTTTTTCCATTCGCCTTTGCACTCGACCACGCAAAGAGAGAAGCATCACGTAGCCCCGTTTACGTACATCAAGTTCAGGGCCAAAAATAGTCGTGTGCGTGACGTGGGAGACGAGAAAAGCAACGAGGCTATCATGCATCGATCCGGTTGAGGTAGGTCTCGGTCGTCGAGGGAGAGCCCCGGGAGAGTCTTATCCCAGTTCAGGGAGAAATTTCAAGGATAGTCCGGCCCTCACGCACGGCTCTTTCCTTCTTCTCGTTAAAAAGTTTCCTTTGGAAACTGATCGAAATTATAGAAATTCCTACGACGAGAAGAAAGGGATGATAAAGATGAGACGAGGAGGGGGATAGAACTCGTGAAAAAGAAAAAAAAAATCATCGGCACGATTATTGCTGTCTGAAAAATAACGCGCACGGTCGGTGGCGAGCAACGGGCTGGAGAAGAATTGCGCGCGGGTTGCGCAACAGGAAGGCGAACGTTTAAGCTAATGACCTTTAATGCAAAGCTCTATTGTGCGCGACGGGCCTGGAACGAGGGTTAACGCACAAAATGTGCCCATCAGGGAGCGAAAAGGAAAAAGAAAAGAGGGGGGAAAAAGGAACCGGAGAGAGAGAATGCCTCGAATAACGAGGAGAGAGCAAAAACTCTCGTTGCAACGCTCGTATTTTCGAAATACCGACGCGCCTAACTTTCCCATTCAACCCTTTCTTTCCCTTCCTTCGACCCGATCGAAAAGAATCGAGCGCCTGCTGCTCTCGAATTCGAAGGAAATAAAATTGAAAATTCAAACTTGTCGAGTTGCACACCATGGACGAGACCGCGTCTCGAGGGGGTTGTTGGAAAGTAAGAAGGGCGAGAGTTTAGAAAATTTAGAATTGGATCGAAGTTGGAGAGGCGCAACGAAATTAGGAATGAGCCGCCGCCACCGAGTCCTCGGCGAGAAGTTCAATCGACCAAACTTCCGCGCGTCCATCGTTTCCCTCGCTCCACCCACCGTTGAATTTAATCAACGCCGACAGGATTATATTACTTAGAAACTATCTACTGGGGGAGAGGGAGGGAATAGCGCACGGTTCTTGCAACGAGCATGGAGAAATTCGCCGACTTGGAGAGAACGCTGTGGCACGCCCGACCCAGAGATGCACCCCCAGCCAAGGCCAATATATATACGGTTTAATCCTGGAAGATTGGTTGGCGACCATATCATTCCTCCGTAATTAACCCTCGTTCGACGAATTCAATTACGGTATGCGCGCTTCGCCGTTACAAGTATTGTTGCGCGTAAAATTCTCATTCCATTTCGCTTTTCGAGTAGTAAGAAAAAATATATTAGATCGATATACGAATATCTTCCTTTACTTATTATTCGTTATCTTTAATCGACGAAACAACGAGCAAAGATATTTCCACGAATATATCCGCACGAAAATAATAATCGTAGGCGTCGTTAATCGATAATCGTGCGATCCAATGGGAAATTTATAGGAGATCGCGGGAGACTGGAAACTCGGCAATTAGCCGCCACCCGGGCAAAAAAGGAAAAGTTCGATATCTCTCTCTCTCTCTCTCGATATCTCTCCTTACCGAGGAGGAGAGGCTCGCGTATAGGAACGAGGCGAGCAAGAATCGGTGACATCGATATCCACCGATACTACACTGTAAATTCTCCCAGCTGGCGTCGTTTCCTATTAGCTCCGACCGGTTGGACTCGCCGTCGTACATCAGCGTCAGCTCATCGGGAATCAATGTCCATCGACGTCCGCGGAAAAGTTGGACGAGAAGAAGAGTTGGCGGATAGAGAGTCGAGAAGCGGCTACTAACTGAACCGCGCGCGCAAAAGGTTTTCGACGTCGTCCCTTTAATTAATCTCCGCTCACGAGTGCCATTCAGAAGGGAACTCTGCCTCCTCGCCGACTCGAGAACGCTTCCACCAACCAAATATTCCGCGTGCAAAACTCTCGAAAGGTAGCTCTTCGTTTCTCACTGCGATGCGATATGTGTAAAAGTGTGTGCAAAGTTTCGATCAAATTTGTCTTCGCCTTTCCAAAGTATAGTGGTATTTCCTTTTTTCACGATGCATTTATGAGGCTGAATTCTTCTCGAGTGTCGTTCGAAGATTTTCCAAAGGCACCATCCACGATTTTTTAATCGTCGAAGCATCGATCGGAGTGGAATTCGTTACGCGGAATCCAAATGTTTACACGAAAATCGAGGAAGCTAGGAGGAGGAAAAGATGGTTGCGCAACGGAAATATCCGGAATCGCGGACGGATGAATTTGTGTATTTGTAGATCGAAAGGAAGGGAGAGAAGAGAAGAGAAGAAAGAGGAGGAAAAGGAGCCACACCCCGATCTAAAAGTGAAGCGAACTATTAAAGTGCACCCTGGGCACGATATATCCTCATTTCCACTCGACTCCATTTTCCCTTTCCTTCCCTAAATTTGCCATACTTTCGATCGATTCATTCAATTTTTACGATGCGAAGGGTAAAGCTTCGAGTTGTTTTTCTCATTGTTTCATAACACAAAATAAAGCTTCCGAAGCGTAGAGAATCGGATAGGAATATCTCTTCCTAGTAGATGGATAGAACGAAATTTATCCAAGAAGCAACTTCCAATCAATTGGAACAACACGTTGAACGTTCTTCGAACCGATACGCCAGAATCTCTGAAGATCGGTAAAAAAACTCGCGTTGTTAGGTTGGCAAGGGAGGACACGAGGGTGGTGGTGGTTCGAACGGCAGTTTCGAGGGTCGAGGTTGTTCTTCCTCCTCTTTCGCCCGATCGGAATCGCTGCATATGCAAAATTCGCGAGGGGAAAGAAAAAAAAGATCGACCTTCCCTCGACGAGACACGACGCGTTGGAAAGCAACCGAGAGACGACGACGAATCGGAAAGCGAGCTCGAAAGAGTGGGCTGGGATCGCGCGATGGGAAGAACTCTGGCCGCATGGAAACTGGCTCGCTTTTATTTTCGCGCTGCGTGCGACCGAGCCTTAAAACGCTGGAACCAAGCTTTTCACGCGGGAAATCCCTGCTCGCGCGTATGAAAGGAATCCCCGCGCGCTGTAAACCTCGCGTTGCGCCGTATCCATTGTTGCCTCTAATAAAGCGTGCGCGCCTTTTCCTGCGTTCGCAAAAGGAATAAATAACGGGGCCGCGGTGGACGATGGAGAGGCGAAACCGGGGGGAGGGGGTCTTTTATGGGCTACCTTCCTCGACGAGAGAGCGAGAGAGCTGAAAGAACGTAGCGATGAAAGGTTATGCGAAAAAGCCAGACGCAAAAGAGTATATTATACTATACAATCCAACAACGCGCCTTCCTCTCTCTCTCTCTCTCTCTCTTTCCCCTTTTCTCTCGCGGTTCATGGGCCGCTCTATTCCGAACAACAATATTCAGAAATTTTCAAACCCTGTGGATGGTATAACGACGGGTAGGTGGTAGACGAGTCGCAAATTAACCCTTTCTCCTCCACGTCGATGATGTTTTTCGGCGGTAACCCTCGGTGGAGTGCACAGGTCCCGGGCTAACGAAAACACGAGAAGGGTGAATATGTGTATATATATATAACCCGTTGCTCGTTTCGCCGCCACTTACACAGAAGGGGAAGACGAACACGCACCACCCGGCTATTTTGCTAGCTCGTTCTTCCTTCTCCTCTTTCCTCCTTTCCTTTCTTTCTTTCTTTTTTCAAACGCACTCCCTCGAAATGGTGGGTAATTCGAAAGTTGGAGGCGCGCAAGCAAGGAACGCGCTATTAAGCACAGGGACACGCAACGGGGTGGTCTCTAACAAGCGCGAAATACCTTTGGACCATGCCCGTTTTTCCGGCACATAAAAATCACGCGTTCGACGATCACCGGGTATTAATTCTCCTCGCCGGCGCGTATTAATTTCGTCCGAGTTTTATCGCCCGTTCAATTTACACCACCGTGTAACCGTGTCATTTAATCTATTTGTAATCCGTTTAATCGATTCGCCACACCGCGTTTCGAAACGCGGAAACGCGAGTTCTGGGATTCCACCGTCGATGGGAGGGAGAACAGATCGTTCGTATCTCAATCGATGTTTTTTCCAACTTTACGGGACGAGGTAGGATTATTAAGAAAAAGAAAAGAGAAAATAGTGGCGCTTAATTTCGCTCGATCGATCGATTGGATTTTAAAATTAATCGGAGAGAAACTGGATTTTACGAAAGACGTAAAAGATCGGCGTGAATCATGGTTAAATTCCTTCCGAAACACGTTATCGCGTATCTCGTTCATCGATCGACCTACCGCAACGCGGTATATTATCCCAACACCGATTAAAAGGATCGATCGAAGGCCTTCTATTACTACTACTACTACTCTCCCTCTCGAGCGTATCTCGCGTGTGCACGCCGAAATAAACGAAACGCGCGAGCGTGCACGCGAAGGGGGAGGGGGATGGTGCGCGAATGCACGAAACCGCCGCCGTGTATTGATTTTCCCTCGCGTATTTGGGGTAGGACGACAGTGTTACGAGCTAACGGCGAGAGCCAAAGGATTCGCGATGGGAGGGAAAGCGTGGAAAGCGAAACGAAGCTCGCGTGAGAGAGAATATTTCTGGGGGGCTGATACGTGACGCATATGGCGTTATCAACGACAAGGGTGGAATTGCGTGAGCTGCGATACGCGTTGCAACGTCGAATAAACAAATTGTGGAGGGAG
The DNA here is from genome assembly GCF_048593485.1 of Apis florea. Taxonomy (NCBI): domain Eukaryota; kingdom Metazoa; phylum Arthropoda; class Insecta; order Hymenoptera; family Apidae; genus Apis; species Apis florea. The sequence continues at coordinate 3,678,615 of NW_028256549.1, read as the reverse complement.
GAGGATCGAAATTGGACGAGAATTTATGGCTGATATTATGCCTATTCTTTTTTTTAGATATATTGAGAAAATTGTAAAATTTTGAAACGGTATATGTGGAATGGCAGAATTATCGTAATTAACGATCGGTTAAGAGAGAAAGACGACTCTCTTAGAGAGACGCTTAAAGCAAGAGGATATGGCACGGCATTCGCCCGTGACCTTGCTCTATCTATCGCGCGCACACCTTCCGCTTTAAGGAATCCTTCCTTCTTCTTCTTCTCTTCGCCTTCTCTAGACTAACGAGGTCACGCTATTTCAAACTTTCCCCGATCTTAACGCACCGTCGAGGAAGCGAAGGAAAATACATCTTACGTCTCGCGGATGGGATTCGCGCGGATTCACACAGTTTCGAAACGAAGAAGTTGGAAACGTTCGTTCGCTTACCTTTATGTGATACGAGTTGAGTTTGGTGCGCGGCAGGCTGTTGAACGCGCTGAAGTCCAGGCGACGAGAGAAGATTCCGTTCGCACCGCAGCTTTGCCTGCAACCAAAATTCCGACGTTAGTTCAATCTAATCCATTTCCCCTGCAAAACAACGAAATCCGTACAACATTTTCAAGCGGGCTTCCTTCCACCTTTTTGATACGCAAACATTTTTTGTACGTTGAAAAATTACAGAGGCCACTCAGAGGTTTTAAATTAGCCTCATATATATTACAAGTCCCACCCTACAATTAAACCTTAATTACTATATTTGTCGTTCTACTTCTTTGTTAGTTCGAATAAACCAATTTCGTTAAATTTAAATAAAAAAAAAAATTTTCTGCGCAATATGGCCTTTTCAATACGTTTCGCATAACGATACGAATTCTGGCAAAAATAATATCTTCCCCCCGCGAGAAAAATTCACGTCGCGTAAAAAGTTTCTCCCGAGGATGATCCCTTTAAAATCCTTGACGGGAGGGAGGGGGGGGGGGGAAGAAGAAAAAAAAATCAGGGTTCTCTCGTGATACATAATAATTCCCCTCCCTTCGCTCGATAACCACCCTCCTCGGTGCGTCTCGCGTGTAACGCGAGGGGTCGGTCGGTTTTCGAGCTCGTACGCGTTTATCCCCGCAAGCCGATGGAAACGAGCTCGCCGAGGACACGTACCATCGTGCTGCTCTCTGCTTGTATCCATCGCGGGAACGGGGAGAGAGAAAAGCCAGCCGAACGGAAGGAAAAATTTGAAGCGAGCAACGAACGATCGACGCGTAAAAACTCGCAAGCAGAGAGGGGAGGAAAAGCCGGATAATTTTCGAAACGTCTACGAGAGAAGCTACGCGCGCCTCTGGCTGCTCCGCGATTGTGGATTCGATACGCGCAAGCAGCACGAGAGAGGAGAGGCACCGCGCCAGAGCACGTATCTGCGTTTCACGCTCCACCGAGCCTGACGTCCGATTCCATTGGCCGCGAACCTTGGCGTATTAAAGGAGTAAACTTGGGTATGGAATTGCGCAATGGAGCACCCGTTGCTTCGTTGCGCGCAAGTTTCGTTGCTTCGAAAATGAAATCAATGGGAAGGAAACTCGGGAAAGTTGGGGAAGCTCGTTCGTATATAAAGTTCGATTTCCTTGGATCTTGCTTCCTTGGATCTAGTTGGGAATATTATTCATTAGGGGAATGAAACGTTTGGGAAATTGTCGAGAGAGTGAACGAACGTTCGAAGATCGCAGTGGTGGCTAATATGTCTTAATTATTTCAATTACGTTTCATTTGGCTGTTTTTCTTTGTCGTGTTCTATAATTCACTTTCACCGAATGACGCAAGTTTTAGGTTAGCCATTTAGATTTCTCAGCGTTACACAACACGCTATAGTACTGCTCGAAGAGCTTCGTTTACACGAATCGAGTTAACATATTCGCGAATACCAATGAGACGTGTCTTCGCCATCTCACTGTAAACTTTCTCCATCATCCAAATGCTCGTACCCGATACGAGATATACATATACGTCTCCAAAATGAAAAATGGCAAAATTTAAATTTCGTCCTCCAATTATTAAACTCCATCCGAAACACATCGTTTTCGAACTCGTTTCGAACTCGTTTCGAGGTTGGCGATTATTACGAACGATACACGAATACCAAAGTTCTCCCGTCGAAACCGGATAGAGAGAAAAATGGTGGTTGGGGCAGGCGGTGAAAGGAAGTTACGTAGGAAGGTATGGAAGGAAGAGGAGACGAGGAGGCGAAACGAAGGAAGCACCCAGGCGGGAAGTCGGGCACACGGAGTGCTGGCATCGTGCACACGGTGGGGGTCCGACCTTAACCTTGGCCTCGAGACTTGGACGGGAGAGTCCTCCGTCGTCCCTCCCAGTACAACTCTCCTCCCCCTACTTTTCGCGACGTCCACGAAAAATATCCATCCGTTGTCCTCGCGCATGCTGCTGCACACGATGTGGGGGAGGGGGGAGGAGGGAGAGGGGGATCATTGCGACTGCATTATGCAACGCGGTGCATTCCTCGCGGCCGAGAGAAGGCGACGTAGGACGTGCATTGACCGAATTCCCCGAACCGTGGAAACGGTGCTACGGAAGAAAAATATAACCGCCTTGAAGTACAAGGGCGATCGAAGATAGCGTTGTAAAAAAAAAGAAGGAAAAAAAAAAAAAAAAAGGAAAGAAAAAACAAATGGAAGAATTATGGTAGATGCGCGCTCGCATGTGTTGAATTTTATCCTGAGAGAATGCAATTCATACAAGAATAAGATTGCTTGCGAATCTCCGTTTTTTTTTTTTTTTGTACGCATCTTATCTATATTTATTTATTCACGTTTTTTTCTTATTCTTTTATTTTTTAAAGAATAATCTTTAAAGGGAATTTTAAATAAATATCGTATCGGATATCCGTGTGTACGAATTGTGGAAATTTCACGAGGAATTGTACTGCAGGTCCACGATGCTTATTAATCTTCGTCGTTTCGTAATACACAAATTTTAAAAATCGCCAAAGATATACGGAACAACGATCAAAATTTCAAATTTATCATTTTCACGCTTATTAATGTATGTAGATACTTTTAGCAAAACGAATATCTTTATTCAAGGACGTTATCCTTGTTTTAATCGCATTATAATTCTAGCGTTTAAGTTAAACGCTCAACGAGGTAACCGGAACACGTTCGAGGCGTTGAGAAAGAAAGAGAGGAGAGAGAGAGAGAGAGAGAGAGAGAACACGTCACACGGAATTCACCGGCACCAAAAAAGGTTGTGGTTCACGAGTTACCAGGTGATGGGATTTGCATACAAGCAGAGCGTAACGAAGCTCGAAGCATATCGTTGCTCGAAAACCAATATTTACGTCCAATTGCGAAAGGCTAAGCGCCCATCTCTGCACAACAAATAGGGGCCGTGGTCTCGGTTCTGTCGTTAATTTACATGATGCGAGAACCGACAAAAGCGCGACCGGTTATTTTCAATCACTGCCACTTACGCGTCTCTCTCGCCTCTCCTCCCCCTACCCATCGATCGTGTTCGATGACTAACAACAACCCACGGGTTGCGCAATCTTCGACGAGAAACGTTAATAATCGATAGAGCGATTATTTCGCGAATCCAAGCGTCGCGTGCTCGTTTCCCACGAAATTAACACGATCGAATCATCATATTTCTCGATGCATAATTTCCACACACCTGGCTCGGAGCGTCGAAACTCGTTCCGCTCTTCAATAATCCGTGGTGATTAACTTTCAAAATTATATATACGTGCAACAACGTCAACGAAATGGTGGTATTATTTTTTTTTTTTTTTTTTTTTTTTTTAGAGGGCTGGAAAAGTCACGACATCGAAGAGCCAAATAAGTTTCGAAATCAAATAATCGACGAAATAAAGAAAGAAGTGGAGGAGGAAGAAACATGTCCGACCAATTTCGAAACTTCTTCTTTACTAGAATTTATATACCGATATCTCCAGTCGCGATCTCTATTCTCTCCGCTACTTTCTCCTTCGATCGCCAATCACGAGGCACGATAATTCTTGCAAAAGAAGAGGCTGGATTCCTAAAGAGAGAGAGAAAAAAAAAAATTGCTCGCGACCCATTAAAAAAATCTCGTATACGCGACGATGGTTTATATAAAAAAAAAAAAAAAAAAAAAAAAAAGATCGGTTCAATTTATTGAGGGGAAGAGAAAACCGGTTTCCAAGACCGGCCGCGTGCATATTATCGCGAAAACGGATTGGACAGAAGCGCGGCGGGCACGCACCGCCGCCGTCGTCGTCGTCTGCCAGAGGAAAATCATTATCTATAACCTTGACGCGCCTTCGGTAAGGCCGTGCGCGTCACTTCCGAATCGAGGAACGAGTTTTCAAAAGGGAAATCGCGGTTTATCGAGCGCGGTTTCTTTCGTCCGCGCGTGGAAAAACTTGGGAAGCGTTGGCGAGAAACGAGATAAAGCAACAGAGGTCGGTCTCTTTAAATATCGTCGAACGGAAAAACCGTTGGAGGTAAGAAAGATTTCTATATGCGGCGAATCGGTGGATATAGCGCGTTGGACGACGACGATACTCGAAGCGGTATCCCGCTCGCTCGGGCGGGATTTGAAATTCTAATTGGATAATTAGCAATCTTCTTCGACGATTGGTGATATAAGCGAATTCGCGGATTCATGGATGATCGCTTCGAGAACGTTTCCACGACGATATATCGCGCACCGATCTTGGGAACGGCGACGGTTGCATCATTTACTTGTAATCCTTATCCTTGCAACGTTAATAATCGTCCAATGATAAAATTCTGAAGTTCTTAATTGCAGATTATCTTATCATCGAGTTGGTGGGAAGATTTTTCCTCGACACCCCTCGAATCCCCTCCTTTCGTTAATACACCTTTCGATACGAAGTAAAATTCTGGATTTCAGCTTTTAAAATTTTCGCGTCTCGATTGAACACGTGTCTCGAGATTGAACACGTCTTGCGTGCAAATAATCCCTCCCCCCCCCCCTCTCTAGATCGACGCCATCTCTCCTCCACCACGATCTCGTAACACGAGACACGCGTTACGCGAATACGCTCGAGTGAATCAATTTTTTGCAATTGGACACCTTGGTAGGACGATAATACGCGGATCAGTCGTGCACGTTACGAATCGGTTTGTATTTCTAGGAAGCGTTTCACAATCGACACGCAGCGCCTCGTTCCATTCCGCTACGGGGTATGAATGACACGACGACGACGACGACGACGACGACAACGCTGAAAAGAAATAATCCTCCTCCGTACACGCCATTAGAGTAGAGGAATCGTGAACATTGCGCGAGAGCTCGTTGTTTTTGTCTATCCGTGGTCGAACGGGACGGTGTTCCTCTCTCGTTAATTTATCGCGAGGAGTCGGTTAATCAGACGCCGGTTCGTCGAAACGCGCTAACTGTTCCTCGTAATTTTGTCGGCGGCTTTCACAGACAGTTGTAAAACTGTTTGTGGAAATTGAGCCTGAGAAGCGTGAAATATAACCGTGACGGCGCGTCTTGCATGCAGCATCGGGAATATATCGGTTCTTATTTTAACGCGATAGAATGCAATGTATGTATCTTGTTCGAAAAAAGAGAGATTAGAATTGTTTTCTTTTTTTTTTTTTTTTAAACGTTCGTTTTTTACGGGATAAAAAGAAGTAAAAGTATAACGAACGAATGTGGTTATTAAATGGCTCTTTGAGAATTATGCGCGTGTCATTTTTTTGCTGAATGAAAAGGAGGAAAAAATTCGTGAAAATTAATATAAACAATCGTATATAAACAAAGAGAACGTGCGTATAACGCAAACGAGATAGAGAAGGCACGGTGAAAAATTCCATCGTATCTGTAATTTCTTTTCTTGAATAAAGAATTATTAATTTATCTTTTCCATCGTGCGCGTTGATTTATAATACGCGCTCATCGTCTTTCAATTTTAATTCAAAAATAAAATTACACGATGATGAATTAAAGATCAATCAATTCCATCGCGGTTACCAACCATCTGGGATGAGTGAAAATTCAATTGCCGGCCCACCTGCCAACCCAGCTGACGTTCAACGTGTTAATCGCACCGTATCTTGTTTGTTCACACTTTGTGACTAGATACGCGAGTTCTCTCTCCTCGCGGCGATTCGATGCAAGTTGGAACGAAAAGAAAATAATTTTCCACCCAAGGGGATCTGAAAATTGTGCACGAGGTGGGTTCTGTCGGGTTCGAGAGTCCGTGGAACGACTCCGCGAGAGGGACACGGACCAAGGACGCGTACGCGTCTTGCAAAGTGATTTGCGAACCCGGTGCGCCACTGCAAGGACGCGTTACACGTATCCGGGCTGCAGCCACAGCTTGTTAAGCTTTCGAAGGCCGCTCCACGGCCTATCCTTGGAATTTCAATCAGCCTATTTGCCTATCGTGTCGCTTTCGGCGGTTTTTCGAAATTCGACTCGCTCTATTAAAAGAAGAGGGAATACAACTCGTACGCAATATCGTTTCTCCATTAACGAAAAGCTGTCTGCCAACTTAAAAGAGAAGAATTATCTTGATATTTTTTGCAAGATTCGTTCGATCGATCGATCTTCTCGTTAACACGATTTACGTTAAAATTTATACTTTTCAATCCGACGATCTTGTTTCAACAAATCTTTAGCGTTATCATCTCCGCTTGGTAGGAGCAGCAAGAAGGAAAAAAAAAAAAAAAAAACAAACTTCGATCCAAGCGTTAATCTGCCTAAGAAAATAATAATCCTTCCATCCGTTTTTCTAAAAAAAACTCGACCGTTTTTTTTATACATCGCGACGACAAAATGTCGATTTGAAAGAAAAAGAAAAAAAAACCCACGATTTATACTTCGCCTCGAAGCGGAATCCCGACAGTCCTTGAATTAAATAACGGGAATAAATCATTCGAGCTTGTAGGCGCTATTTCAATTAAGACAAAACATTGTAACTCATTCGCGCAACTTCCTGAATGATCTAATGTTTAACATTTCATTCTCCGACTGTCGAAGAAGAAGAAGAAGAAGAAGAAGAAAATAAGTGTTTGCAAATCGTTAAACAGCGCAGATCGCGTTAATCGGCTTCTATTTCGTTTCGCTGTTTTTTTTTATCGTTTTCACTCGTTACATCACACGGCGCAACATTGTGTACGTGTTTTATTTGCGTCGCGCACTTTATTCCAACCACCTCTCCACCACCAACACACAGCATACTTCGCAGCAGCGCGGCGGACGACGAAGTATTATCGGTATCGCGCGAGAGAGAATACCGACACGCGACTATCCGGCTCACGTGACCCAACACACCTGCGTACACACGTACACACACACCGCGGCGCTCCTATCGTGTGTTTATAGTCGATAAATAAACGTACTGTTTACGCGGTTTCTAAGGCGCCTCCGCGTTTTTTTTTTTTTTTTTTTTTTAAAGGAAGGTTGAAGATCAAAATGGAGAAATGGAGAAAAAAGATTCGAAAGAGAAAAGGAAACGAGGAGAGGGAGGAAGGAGTGGGAGGAAGGAACGTTCGCGTAGAACCATCTCGTGAAAAATGGGCGCGCGCGCGCGTGCGACAGAGAGAGAGAGAGAGAGAGAGAGTTTGCCACCGCTGATCGTCGCATTAACGATGTTTTTCACTCGAGGCATTTTTGCGCAGTTAGTTCGCCGCGATAAGAGAGCCTCCTGACTCAGATGCTCTTCCGTTTCTGTCCTCAATGTCATCCCACTTATCCACTCTCGTCGAATTCTTCTCACGAGGTAACTTTTACCCAGACGATGCAATTTTCGTGAAAATTATACCTTCCCTTTTTATTATTCTCGATACTCTTCTCTTTTCAGTTCCACCATGCATTTCCTTGCGATTCTTTTTCTTCTTCTGTTTTTCTTTTTAAATAATAAGCTTGTCGGGTAGTAGCTTGCGCGGGTCGATAAATATCGTTTCCGAATCGTTCGAAATCGACGGTGAAAAAAACAGACACTGCGTCTGGACGTGACGTGTGTCGTGTCGTCGGTATCTGTGACGCAACATAAGCGACGGACAAAATAGGAATCACGCTGGAACGCGATGATAATAACAGGGAGAGTAGTAGAGTTTGTGTCGGCCAACTGCAGACCCGGCTATACACACATCGGCGTGTATAACGGCATCGATTATTCACAGATATCGACGAAATACATATTTTTCGCTACTAAAAATAACATTACAACACGAATAATAGCGAATTACGCAGAGAGAGAGAGAGAGAAGAGAGAAACAAAATGTTGCAACATTCGGCGATACACTTCGTCAAGGATCGATTTGGAATTTCTCCGCGCCACGAGAGAAAAGAAAAGAAAAAAAAAAAAAAAAAGAAAGAAAAACTCGATCCGCATCGGTAATCGAATCGCAAAGCGTTTTACAAACAAAGTTACAAAGGAGGCCGATCGCGCGAGGCTCGAAGAGTGATCACGGAGCGTTTGGATCGTCCTCGGTGACCGAAGATGAGACAGGCGGGATTCGCTTCACGAATTACTTACGCAGGAACGTGAGCATCCTACGTAAGGAGGTTGCAGCTGCCCGCCGCAATTTCCTCCACCCGTCATCCAACACGCTTTTCTCTCTCTCTCTCTCTTCTGAGATGGGTATATAAAACGAGAAGAGGTGAGTAACCAACGGGTTGGAGAGAGAATTTTTTCCAAAACGGCTCTCGCAGGTGTGCGCTAATGAGTCGAACGGACGATAATGGAAAGTACGAAAAGGAACTCGGACACAATGACCACCACCGACCGACCGGCGAGGTGTCGCGCACCTTTTACGAGTTTCTCATAACCGGCCGATCCGTGGAAACTGTTCGAACCGACGATTATCGTTCCTCTGCCGTTCTCTTTTTTGCCCGCGTCGCGTGAGAAAGTGCTGCTCGTTAACTGCTCGTGCACAGCACGAGTGGCTCGGGAAATATCGATCGATTTCCAACGGCCTGGACTCTGGAACCGAGACCCTGACCCTCTCGGCTCGAGCGATGCCGAATTTTTTGTTACCGTTCAAAATAATCAAATACGTGTGAATTACGTAAAACGCGTTGAACTTGACCTGAGAATGAGTAAGACTGCTCGAAAAGTTAATCTATCCTTGAAAATTGGGAACGATCTTGAATTATTACATTTCTCGAAACGTATTCTAAATGTTCTAAATGTGGATGATATCGTACGCATATAATTCGCGCATCGAGTTTACAAAGTTCGGATATCCTTTGTCTATCTATAATAGTTCCGTTTAAAAGAGGTAATAGAGACGTTCGATACGTCGTTCGACGACTTCACGTTTCACTTAATTTTACGACCTCGTTTGTGTCGTGGTGTGTACTACAAACACCGTAAAACACGATGTGTATGATTATCGGATAGCTCTCGAAATAACTCTCTCGGCTAAAATTCTCTTTTTTAATCTCTTTTCGGAAACTTCGAAAAGAGAACGACGTGACACGCGACGACGACACACACACACACACACCACGTCGATCGATATCGTCTTCTTCGAATACTTCGATTCGTTGCATCATCGTCCGATACACCAGATCGTCGCACGATCGAGATTAATTATTTGCACAGAGTCGACGACAGATTTTTAAGCGGTACACAATCTATTTTCCTTATATATCGTTATCTTCGATTTCCAAACAAAATAAAATTGTTCAACAACGAATCTCAATTTACTCTTTCCACACGCTGTAGTATCGCGAGTCTAGCAATTAGACGACACTTTCGAGAAAGGATGCGGGAATGCCGCGATAACGAATGTACGCGAAGACCGGTTTCTTCCGCTCGGTTCCTATTAATAGGTGGCATAAGTATGCGGAATGGAGAAGGCGAAAAAACGAGGAAACAAAGAAAATGACCGAAGAAGAGAGAGAGAGAGAGGCAGAAAAAAAACTTTGGCAGGCAAGAAGAGAATCGACACCGGTCAACGTTACGTGCACCGAATCGAGAATCGTGTGATTCACCACGTGTGATGCCGCATACGCGCATTCTGACTTTAATTGTATGCTAATTCCGGAGTCGAGTGTCCGGAGTCGCTAATTAAAGAGACGGAGGCCTCGAAGGTAAACAGCCGTAGAGGCGAGAAAAAGAGAGGGAGGGAGAGGCGGATCGTTCTCGACCGATTTCATAAACCGACGACGACGACGACGACGAGCGACCAACTCGAAAACAACTCCCGTGAACGATAACGATCCGGCATAATATTAGCCGAGCAAACAAATTTCAATCGGCTGAATCAAACGCGCGACACGCTCGCGCGATTCTATTTTAAATTCAAGGGAAACGACTTTCTACTGGCTGGTCGCGTGCGATTGAAACGTTGCGCGATATAGTTATTTGTAAAGCGTGCTCTTGATTCCGTTTGTACGGGATAAGATAAACGAGGCGAGAGAATAAAGAGGAAGGAGAATTCGTTCGATAAATTTAACAATTACTCTCTAATCGATTCTCCAAAAGTCACGCGACCCTCCTTATTTTCAAATATTTCACTTTCGTAAGAATGATTATCTCTTAGAAAAGTCAAGCTTGAATTAATCGTAACACAGAAATCAAACGCGTGAACGAATGCGAGGAAATTAACTCGATTCTCTTAATTCTCTCGAAATTCGAGGAAGGATAATCTCGTTCCCCCTTCCGCGAACCGGGCAGGCAGATTATACCCTTTTCTCACAGCTTAGAAAAGCGATCAGGTGCGAACGATCCTAAACGAGCGCAGGGAAACCGGTCCAAGTTTCGTTCTATAGGAGAGAGTGGTAGTTGGCTGGTATCTCCGGTAAGCGTGTGAGTACGTCTCTCGTGCGTATTCCCAACCAACGTTCAAATTATAACCCCGTGAAAGATTCGTCCGACTCGGCGTGTTTCATCAACCCTTCCCTCTCGATCACCGAGTCATCGAGAAGTATCCACGGATGGAATTCGCCCAAGGATACGAGAGGAGAGTTTGTCGAGGGGACGTGCGTGCGTAAATACACCGGCAGAAATGGAAGGGAGAGAGCCTTTTGCCACGAGTGTGTTTCGTTAAGGTTCTGTCCACACCCTTTGTGTGACCGCGGAGCTCTGCCTTTGACACTGTCGTCGCCGGTGTCCTCGAGCGCGGCTTAAAAGCGTGCGATTTCACGTGTCAGATTCAGGAATCGGGGAAAAGGGACGCGAGGAGGAGAAGGCGTCGAATCGTTACACACCGCTTTGTGCAACTCGAGCGACCGACTCTCCTCGACGAGACGACCGGCCGAATCGAGAGGGGGTGGGTGGAGCGTGGCGAAAGTAAACCGGGAGAAACTGGGAGGAGGAGGAGGAGAGGAACCCAGTCGATAATCACAACACGAGGTTTATTTGCCTCGAGAGGCTGCATCGAGAGAGAAGGAAGCATCCCCCGGTTTTCCTCGATAGCAAAGCTCGAAGGCAAGGCAAATACGCCCCGGGAAACACAAGTATTTCGGGGAATATAATGGCGAGGTTTACAAATAATTATACCGGAGACGTTGGCCCCTGTTTGCTCGATACAGGGAGGCGGCTTCCCTCCTCCCCTGTTTCCTCCAGCGTGTATACACACGCGCATGCAGCACACCCTTCTCGATATTTATTATTATATATCGTATATAAAAAAATCTCTCCTACCCCCGTGTATCTTTCGATATTTAATACCGGATAAATAAACGAGGGGGAAAGAGGCGTAGAAATTAACGATTACACCGGTGAGAGATAAAAATCGAGCCGAGATAACAGACAATTCGTGTTAATCTGTTTACTATTATTGTTACGATATATTTTTAATCTTTAGGGAGTCAGAGAGAGAGAGTAGTTAATAGAGCGCGTAAATATGAAATATATACTTCGATAAATAAATATATCTAATCGGCAATTAATTCAATCTACTACTCTTACGAAACGAGATCAATAACTACGTGAAATTTGCCATAGATAGAGGAAAAGTTTTGTATTTCCTTTTATCGAAACGCATCCTAATATTCGGGGTATGGTGGAAATTACCCCTCTTTCTCTCGATTCTCAACGACGCCACGTCGTTAAATTTCCCAGTTTATCAGGGAGAGAAAGAGAGAGAGAGAGACACGTAGGGCCCCCGTCGATTACAAGAAATGAAGCGATTCGCGGCTATCTGGCCGCCTCCGCGAGGCGAAGCCAGCAACAACGCCCGGTTTCGTTCCTTCCTTCCTCCTCCCCTTTTCCTCATCCCGATAACGATCCGCAGCAGTTTCTGCACGCGAGTGGATCCCAAAAGAGGTGTTAGCGGCCGAGGAGGCTGAGAAACTGGTTTCTAAAACTCGGTCCAACGCGTCCGGGCCGAGACGAGAGAGAGAAGCAGGAGAAGAAGGGAATATCAGGGGTCCCTGTGCGTCCAATAAACCGAAAATGGAGTCGAAACGCGTGTCGTGGAGAAGGAGGAGGCAGAAGGACCGTGGAGGTCGTACCAAAAGGCGCCTCGTACCGGACTTATCCCCTATACTCTCGGCTTCAAAACTCGTCCACCGCGGTTAATCCCCGCCTCGAGTTTCCTTCGTGGCTCTACGAATTATTCTCTGGATTATGCGTGTGACAGCGATCGAGAAGGAGAATGGTTCGAGTTTCCAGAGAGCTCGAACTTTATTCGAATCGTTTAAAGGGAGTCGCGAGAAACGCGACGTGGAGGAGAAGAGACTGCCGCGTTATCCGGAGACGAAATCTTTGGATAATAACGATTTCTGCGTCTGCCATGATTCGAGATTCGAATTCAAGATTCCAACTCAAAAGAGGAAGAGAAGAGTCAAAAGTAATCGCATCATCATCGTGGATAATCGTTGAAATAAAAAATTTTCAATTCGTATTCGTCTCCTCCCATAATCATACACGATATATCGTTTCGCGAGTTTCTCTCCTTTCGTTATATACCTCGCTCCAACTTGAATACCGGCGAGGGGAGGGGGGAATTAGGAACGACTGTCGAAACGAGCAAACGCGTGGATTCCAACGGTGTGTGTAACCGTGAAAAGATTGTTACGAGCGAGAGAGAAAGAGAGAGAGAGAGAGGTGGCGCGCAACGGTGCAGATATAACCTTTGTCCATCGACTCTAATTAAAAAATTCCTGGCGACTGGACGGTTTGTGGGTCGGCCGGGGATTGCCCATTCGAAATCCAAGCGTGGCGCCGCCAAGTCGATGGCGGTCGATCGGTTTCGTAATGGTTCCTACTACTACTACTACTACTACTATTACTAAACCACCACGCGCGTTTCGCTAACTCTCGCATAATCGAGTTGCGTAAGTCGGGGACGACGAATTTTGTATTTCGGGTCGAGATACATCAGGGCATTGTTCCAACTGCCCGCGTGAAAATATCCTTGAACGGATTCTTTCCCATGAAATATTGTGTCTAGAAGTTAATTCTGGTGCCTTTTCAAACAATAAACTCATCGTTTATTCGAAATATTCGAATTTTTTTTTTTTTCCTTTCGATAAAAAAGCAACCAGTAAATTATCTTTTCTTTCTCGCTTCGCACGATTCAACATTTACATTTTTATAAGTCTTGCTTTCACGATTAAACATCACGATTGAAAATTCTAGATTTTTAATACATGTACTGCTTGCTCCTTCTTTTCTCTCCTTTCCTTCCTTCTCTCTTTTCCCCAAGGAGAAGATTAGTGCGCCATTCTGACAGACTGAGGAAGAAAAAAATATCATCGAGGCGAGGATAGCTGGACGAAACGGCCAAGCTATTTTATACGAAATCGACCATCCAAACCCGACCTGGTCGTTTGATTCTCGAGGAAGAGGTAAGAAAAGAAGGCCAAGTAACGACAGAACCTGGCAATTCTCTCCTCGAGCCGAAGTGAGCACCGAGGGCACCGAGGAAAGGAAGAAAAATCGGCGTCTCGAGAGGAGTAAACACGACGTTAACAAACCAATTAGCAGTAAACCACCCTCAGGCCCGTAATAATTTACACTCGACTACGCGCGAAATACAGCGCACGATACTTGCAAAAGAAATGACGTAAGAAAGAGAGAGAGAGAGAGAGAGAGAACAGACCTTTCTTTTCTTCTCTCGTCTCTTCCTTTCCTTTTTGCAAGCTCCGAAAACGTGGGGAGAAAAGGGAAACGTGGAAAATCGGACGATGGAACTGAAGATAACGGGAACGCGTAAATAAGGATTCACAATGCAGCTCGAAGGCGTACACATAAGCGCACGAGTGAGACGATGGTTTTTTTGTTCCCGTATATTCCGCGAGGAGTAACCATCCTTCTCCTCCTCCTTCTTCTTTCCTCTCTTCTTTCCAAAGCAGCGGCTGCTGCTTCCTCGCTCTTCCTCCCTTTTTCCTTTTCCTTATCCGTTTTCATCCCTATCTTATGCAGTCGTTGGTCGTCTGGGCCGGAGAAAAATTGCCGATTCGAGAAAGAAGGAAAAGAAGAAACTGCACGAAAAGTCGGTGAATAGAAAGACCAGGAAGATCGAGATTCAGCCGAAACCAAGCGTCACTGAATGAATGAGCGGTGGTGGTGGTGGTTCCTTGGGGAGTATCCGGCAAATCTTTAGCTTTTCTCCTCGTCCTGCCGTATAATGGAGAAACGAGCTATTATTCCGGCTAGATTTTTGTTATACCTTTTTTTTTTCAATGAGCCTTTGCTGCTTTTAACGAGCCGTGAAAAATCGAACGCATCATGCGCGGCGTTCAATTCGAAGATTAATTAAAGAATATCGATATTCAAAGATCGAAGAAAACAATCTTCCAACCAAATTTGAAAACGTACGAGTTTAATTAGGATTTCATTTATACCAGAAGCCCTGGTTCTACTCGAACGATGTATCTTTAGAGAAAAAGAAATCAAAAAACGATTTTCCTTTTTACGACACAAATCGTAGAAAAATTTCTATCGGATCGTAAATGAAAATATTTTCCTATTTCCAGAGAATTAAAGCTCAAAGTCCGTATAAATAACGGAGAGAAAGGTAGCGAAATGTTTAATGCGCTCCTCGAATTAAACCTGGCTCACTGTCACGGCTACCTGAAATCTCTTCTTCTCTCGGTTATCCAGGGTAGACAGGGAGGCATTATGCATTTATATCCTCGACATTGTTCGCCTCTGACACTGTTAGAATATTCCTAGACACGTCCCCGCCTCTATGAGGGCCAACACAATGCTTGAATCTCCCTGTGCACGTATGAACATCACCGGAAAGACCGGCGGAATTTGAAGAACCGACCCCAGCCAGCCTCCTCCTCCTCCTCCTCCCTTAGGAACTCGTCAATTCGCCAAATCCTTGCCTTGGACTACCACCATTCTTGTCGTGGATACGCATAACCTCGCGTGTCACGCGAAATCCTTGTTCTGCATGCGATTCGACCAGGCGCCCCTCCTTTCCTCCCGCCCTTGTTTCGGATGTAACCGAGTTTGTGGCGATCTCGCGACGCCCACGCAACACGCGGAATTTTTTTCGAGAAATTCTTTTCGAAATCACGAGGAAAGAGGTGCACAACACGGAGGAGAATCATCATCGATATTTCTCGAGGAGATTTCGAAAATAATCCGAGAGAGATGAAACGAGGTGACGAAAATAAATACGAATATATTTCAAGGATTATTATTCCTCTTCGAATAAATGGTAATTCTCTTGACATCGGTATTTTTGAATCACTTTGCAACGCAAACGAAACACGTGTCAATAACACGATTTTCAACGGCTCGGATCCATTCATTAAACGGTTACACCGCTCCTCGAGAACACTTTACTAACGCTATACTAAAATTAGTGGCGTGAATAAAAAAAGAAAGAAAGAAATGAAGGGGCGTGGTGCACGCATAATCTGCGGGAGACAATTACGCGAATACGATATTTCACGGTTATCACGGCAATCCTCCCGCCATTCGTTTGTCCACGAATTCCAGAGAGATAAGATCCGATTCGTTTTACAATCAAAACCCCGCCATCCCCGAAACGAACGATTATTTCCCCATGGCGAAAAATCCCCCTCCCCTACCCGACTTATAATCGGCCAGATTTCTATATCTGGTCGACATTTGTTTCCGATTCCCGAAAGTGGCCGGCCAATGGAACCGGTCCGACCGGTTCCCCTCGCTTTCGTCCCGCCCAGATAAACATTTTCGCGATAAAACACTCGGTCGCGTACAATCCGCATCGAAAGAGAGAGCCCCCCCCCCCCCCCCCCCGTTATGTATTTATCGCGTTCGCTCGTGACACACAGCCGATCTCTGTGTGATTTGTCGCCGTTTGAAATTCGATCGCGAGCAAAATTATCTCGCGAAAATAACGGGGAGAACGTGCGAACAGAAGAGAAGACGTTCGAGCATCTTGGAGAGGATGAATTTAACTATTTTTTTTTTTTTTTTAATCGTAAATAATACACGTGGCCGTTTGGTTTTGCAAAAATTTTACACTCTCTCTCTCTCTCTCTCTCTCTCTCTCCTTTGAGAAAAGAAAAATATCAATACGTATTTTTTCATTCTTTTTTTTTTTTTTTAACTAACAAATCAATAACGTAATGTAAAGCTATTCGAGACTGATAACACGTCTATTTTCACAAGAGCGAACGACGCATCGTGTCTTGAAGATAAGAATTATCGGTCGATGAGTTAAGATTAAAGGGAATCGTGTAGAAATTATAATTGATCCCTCGTCAGGATGAAAGATTTCGACTCAAAAAACAACTGACTCACCGCGCAAATATATATATATATATATACTTATTATAATTAGCATATTCCTTTTTTTAATCTCGAGTCAAAGCCAATAATTTCGTAACAAGTTCCTTTTGGGTTCCTTAAAATCGTCCAAACAGGATCTGTCCCTTACAAGATCAACCGGATCAAAGAGAAAGAGAGAGAAAGGGAAGCGTAAAGAAAGAACGAGTCCAGCATTCGTGAATGTTAACACACAACAACGTTGAGAAGAAAAGCCGCTTTCGTTGTTTTTGCTTTATACGATCCGATTCGTTTGCATAAATTTGACAAACACCTCGTTACGAATGCGTCTGCGAAATTCAACCGCGTTGTATATCCGAGTTATTCCAAAAAAAAAAAAAAAAAAAAAAAAAAAGAGGAGGGAGAAGGCAACGAAGTCGAGGAAAGAAGCGTTTCTCTCGGTGAAAGTCCTAAATTAAATTCCATACTCATTACCATACTCGCGTTAATTGCCGGCAAAAGAAGAAAAAGAAAAAGAAGAAGAAAAAAAAATAATAATATGCGAATTTCGCTAATTTTAAAAGCATGGCCGATATCAACTGCGCTCCGTTTATTTTTAAATGGCTTACCATACTCGCTGATTACAAGATGAATCATGCGAGTGCGTTTAAGCGCTCTCTCTCTCTCTCTCTCTCTCTCTCTCTCTCTCTCTCTCTCTCTCTCTCTCTCTCTCTCTCTGTCGAGCAAACTTCGTCTCGGTGGAAGGGAAATAGGAAGTTGGCTAAATTGACTGGTTAAAAATACGCCGATAATAAACTCGTTCTGTTATTATTAACCGCGATATACGAGGAGCGAGAGAGAGAGAGAGAGAGAAACAACGGGGGTGAAAATTTTAAAGCTCGCGGAAACCCCGCCGAGGATATAATAAAGTTTAATCCCTTTATAAACTTTCGCGGCGATGTTTCGTTCGTGAAAAACTGGAAATTAAGGCACACCGACGTGGCGAATAAAGGAAGAGCGAAGAATGCGAAGGAATTTCTTGCATTCTTTTCAATATATGTTGACTCTCTCGTCACTTTATACAGGAATTTTAGAAAAATCGTCACGACCACTCTTTTTATCGTGTTACAAGAAGAGGGCCAAAGGGGATCAGAGAGAAGTTTTTTTACAAAATCATCGCGATAATAACAGAATAGAAGAGGTAGAGAAAAAAATGAAAAATTATTCTCGTTCCGTATAACAACTTTAAAAATTTTTCTAAAAAAAGGAAAAAAACATACACACAGTTGGTCACAGTTACGAAAATACGTTGCATTACCATACGTTGCGCGATACACTCATAGTTATAATAAATAGGTGATAAATAACGGTTGATAAATATTCAACGAGGGGATTAATGCCGATGCTCACGAGATGTGTCAGGTGCAATCGTGTATTCCGAACGTCGACATGGTTGCTTACGTCCGTACTACGAGTACGAGCAATTATTCATCGTCCGAACGAAGGGGTTTCGTCGCGTGCTGCCCGGCCAACGGAAGCGTTTCTGTCGCGTGGTTCCGCGCTGGAACACACGATCATTACGCGGAATCGCCAAGTAATAGTGGAAGTAAGCCGAAAGAAGAAGAGGGAGAGGGATCGGGGAGAGAGAGGAAGGACGAGTTCGGGGATTGACCC
Organism: Apis florea; assembly: GCF_048593485.1. Lineage (NCBI taxonomy): Eukaryota > Metazoa > Arthropoda > Insecta > Hymenoptera > Apidae > Apis > Apis florea. The sequence continues at coordinate 3,660,332 of NW_028256549.1, read as the reverse complement.
TGAACCTCGAGACCCTTCGGGCCGACGAACCGCCCCAAGGATATCTTAAAGACGACGGGGCGAGACACCACGTTTTCGCCTTTTCCTTTTCGGGAATGGAAACTTGGTATAATATTTTGCTCGATAAATGGAGGATATTAAAATTAGTTTGGAAAATAAAAAATCTCTCCGTTTGATCAATTGATAACGTGGATATAAATTTGGAAGATGGAAAAGCGCAGCGTCGATATTGCAAACTATCTTTGCTTCGTCAAGATCGAACAAATTTTCGTATATTTTTAAAACATTTGTATCGGACAAACATTTCGATCGATTATTACTCGCACTCGCGACCGAACGGGACACATTATATCGACTGCTGGCGAGTTATTCCTTTCGTAATTGCCCGATTCGATTTGCGAAGAAAGGGAGAAAGGGATCGAGGTTAATCGAGTCGGCGATAACCAAAAATAGAATTTTTATGGATCGACCGATATTGAAATTTCTCACCGCTCGACGAGCACAAAACGTCCCGTTCGTTTTCCAATTTAACGAGGCGGCTTTTTACTACCGTGTAACCACTCGTGCCCATCCAATGAAAAATATCTTACGAGTGTTACACTTAACGAAGAACAAAGTGTTAATAAATAAAATTTTCTTACGATAGTTATAAAAACGTTCGCATATTATATCACGATATTAGTTCTCCCTTACATAAAATATATCATCAATTATCTTAATAAGCTACTTTCCGATCGTATAAATGTTATCCTCTCTAAGATACAGTACGAGAGATGCATTAACGCGATATATATATATATATACTTCCAAGTTACTCGTTACCTCGTGTTACTTTCCAATTAGAGATCATTCTTGCAGAGAACTTTGAGAGAAATATACGTGCACACCTTAAAAAGCCTATATTTTGCCGATGGATAGTATATATAAATATAACACCTTGTAACGTTCGCACGCGAGCGTATTACCACTTACCTAAGCCTCTCGTAGCGAGAAGAAACGCGCGTGTATGCATTTTCGAAGGGGGCGCCGCCGACCGTTAATACGTAGCTTCGCTCCCCGTTACCAATTATCGTGCGATTAAATGCGATCGTGCGAGTATAATTCGACAGCCACCGGCTACAATTTACCTCGTTACGCCTTCGCATTTTGTTCGCGAGAGAGAGAGAGAGAGCAGAACCGCGCAATTAAAGAATAATAGCGGGGCCGATACTTTGGAAAACGTAGCGAAAGAGTCGAAACGTGCCCAGGGGAATGCCAAAATCGCGTAGTAAACCATTCGTTTCGTTGCTTTTTAATCGACCACGTTTACGGCTCCCCCGTATTTTCCACTTATACGTAATAAATATCTCGTTTATATAATTATCTCGTAAAAATTTGTTCCCATTTAATGGGAACTCTTTTGGAGACACTAAAGCTCGTTGGATTCGAATTTCTCGAACAATTGGATCGTCGAACAATGCGGATTTTAATTGTATAGATTTTTGTCGAGGATCGAAACTTAAAATTTCTTATCGTCAAAGAACTTTTATATTGCTAGAAAAGAAATATAATTTCGAACGGTTCGAATCGCATGAGAATATTGTATCAATAAAATTTTTTTTTTTTACACTAATAATTCACGTTACTTTTCTAACCTTTCCAAAAGGATTAGAATTTTATGCGTATTTTCAATGATCTCGATGTCGTCCGACCTGTATTATTATCTTATATGCGCCGAAGAAATGTGACGATCTTTATATTCGTTTCTACGCAATCCTTTTTCATTTCTATTTATCTGACGCAGTTGTATAAACTTGAGCCGCCTCCTCCTAGCAAGATATAAAACGTTATCGTTATCTTGTAAGTCTACACCTCGATCTCAAGGAAGCGTGCAATTTTAGATCGCGAAACGTAGAATTCTCAGGTGAATGTATACAGGTTCGGTCGACAACATTATGGTAGACGGAATTCCTCGCCTCGACCTCGCGCGGCAGAGTTTTTTTCCCCGAGTAAACGAAATCGAGTTCGAAAGAATTTGAGAAATTTCTCCGAAAACGGATCCTCCTCCTATCCCACCAACAAATATTGCGCCCCCTCTCGAACTTTGAATTAAACCGAGAGGCGCGCACGGAATTTCACCGTCTCGCTGGAAATTCAATAATTCTTCCTTCGAGTGCCACATCCCTCTCTTTCCGAATCCCCTTTAGCCTACGATTCTTTTACACCCAAGAATCGGGATATCTAAATCTTGTACTATCTTCCTAAGATCTTCGAGATCCGTTGAGACAAAAACACGGATAGATCGATTCGAGAAGAGAACATCTTTCTACAATTCTATGCAATGGAGAAACCTCTCCGATATCTCACTCGGCCAAATTTCATATCGTTGGAACGTGACGTTTCACCAGACCTTTGCGTCTTCTTTATTATTAAAAAGATTACGTATTTTTAATTATCAACAACAAGTCGTCACAATTTCCAATTGCACATTGACTTCCATTAACTCGCGTGCATCCCTTATTTACCACCGCGCGGGTTCCTCCACAACAACCCACACTGCCTACTCAACAGACTCTTTGAACTTCCTCCTAACCACAGTCGTCTCTCTGATCTCTCAAAGCGATAATTCGTAGGAGGCCGCAAAGCATTCAAGTTCCATCTCCTCGATGCACACGCATACATTCCCTCCTATCCTGCGAATGGATTAACGAGATCGTAAAACGGGAGTGGGATAAGAAGAATCTACACCCCTGGGTACGAATAATTCCGATGCGAAACGAGGGATGAAGCGAGCGAAAGAGGAACGAAACAATTCGAGAGAGAGAGGGAGAGAAGCGATCATAGAAACGGGTGGTGCAGAATATTCGACTCTCGGTCGTTATTTATTTTCGGTTAAAACGCGAGTAACGCGGCGGGGGAGAAAGGGCGAACCCCTGGGCTCGTCGCACTTCACCGAAAGCGGGATTTATAGGTCGCGTTGCGGCGCCAAAATGTCTCTATATGCGCGGCATAAGGGGGGAGGATGATCGTGGAACCGAGTCTAGATGAAAAAAAAAAAGAATCACGACCGACATAAATTCGAATCGGTTCCATGAAAAAAATATATGCAGAAAATACGCCCCCCTTTCTTATCTATCTCCACGGCATCCTCCTCTTTGATATTAAAAATCAGTCCAATTTTTAATTTTTAATTCTTCCGTGGCACGATTTTGGACTTTTTCCTTTTTTTTTACTGCACGGATCTCCCGTATCTTTTTGGAATAAAAATTAACACTAATTTAATACCCTCGACGATATTATTATTACTATTATTATTTATAAAATTTTATACGAGATACGTACAGAGAATCTTGCAACTTTCAAATTACTTACAAAATTATTTACGAGATAGCTTTCAATTTCACTGGAAGAAACATTGTTATTTGTTGTAAGATAATCCTTAACCCTAATCGATTTGCAGCTGCCCAATTTTCTAATTTTGCAAAAAAGAATCCAGCGCGAACTCGTAATACAAGGAATGGCGTAATTCGAAATAGAAAATTCCACCGAGAGGAATTCTCTCGAAACTTTGGAAAAACATCGAGAAACAATGATCCTTCCCTCGCGAATGAAGGAGGCAGAGGGACTTTTTAACAACATTCTCGGCGCTCGGCCCGTTTAAATACATCGCGGTGGCGTGATTCCATGCAGTTGGCCTTGGAGACTGCTAGAGCGTCAAGCTCCTCTCTTCGCTCGCTGGCCCTGAGGAGGTGGCCACGGTCAAGGCTACGAGCACCCTCTTCTCTCTCTCTCTCTCTCTCTCTTTTCGCCTATTCTTTCTTCCACGCTCTTCTTCTTCTCTCCGTTCTCTCTTTCTTCTTCTCAGCGCGCTATACTCGTTCTATCCAATCGCGACCAATACCAACGCGCGCCTACTACTTGCACACACATCGACAGAGGGAGAAGAAATCGTGAGGAAGAGGAGCCTACTAAACACTCTCCTTTCGATGCACGTGAACCGTAGAGAGACTGCGAAATATCTGGCGAAGCGATTCGCATCGGCGCGTTCGAAACGAAAACCTTACCAACTCTCCCCCCCCCCTTCTTCTTGCATTATACGTGCCTCGTCTCGATCGAGATAAAGGGGATGGCGGCCCTGGATCCAACGATGCACGAATTTCCGACCTTCCTGCACACCCTCGCGGAATAAGATCACCGATCCCGATAACATGGTGAAAATAAATAATTTGCACGATGGAGAATCGGGTCGGAGATAAAGGGTTTATCAGATCCGAGGAGTACGTTAGCGTGAACCGTTGCCGCAATTTGAGTTAAACATCGGCTTGTGCAACAACAACACGGATGACATCGCGAACCAACGAGGAATGGGAGGGATTGTTAAACGTTGCGATTACGATTGCGATCAACGACGAACAGCAAAGATATAATTGTAATATTGTCGTAAAAATGAGAAGAAACTGAATTCTAAAAATTTATCGATCTTGAATAAATGTTAATTTTTAACGCTTTGTGGTAGGAATCCGATCGAGAAAAGGAAAAAATTCATGAATATATATAAAAGTTTGACACGCACAGAAAATATATTGAAGATTTGAACAGGGTCTGTTCATCGAACAGTAGAAAATAAACAGAAATAGGACAGGTTCCAAGACCGGATCTAAATATAGTTATATAGTGCGTATACCATGGGTGGGGCATTCTTGTAATCTTCTCGCCCTTTCCATCCTTCCTCTCCTCGCCAGAACAGCTCTAGGAAACGACCTATGACCTCCATATAACCTATACATAAACGACCTACGCGTCCCAGAAAACGGACCTCCAACGTTCATTCACGTCCTTCGAACGAGCATCCAGAAAAGACTTTCCTTACCGACGTACGGGAGAAGATATTTGATTTTTCTCTCCGCGTTCCAAGATCCCTCCAAGATCCTCCTCCTCCATCCTATCTCTATAATCGTAATATTTTTCCACAGTTTTCAATTTCACTCTTTCAATAATATAACGCGGCTTCGGTTCGATTGCCAGAGTGGAAAACAATATTTATATGGAAATAGAGAGGAGAAGAAGAATGAAGAGAAGGATCGATTAAACATTTTGTTTTCCCTTGTCCATCTTTCAAGACCAGCAGCGCGACAAAGGGAACGAGTACAAGGTAAAGAAAAAAAGAGCCTGGAAGCGAAGCCGGCTATCTACGATTTAGATCTTCGGTCGGTCCTTTGAAAGATGCGAACGAGGATCGAATTACCGCCTCAATTCATGCGTGAATTTCTGCGTGGTCGAATATGTCGCGTGTTTCAAAGTGCCGCCGATCTTCCCGAACGGACGTGTATCGAAAACTTTACGCCGTCGATACGGCGATTACACGTATACAAGGTGTAGGTCTTTTTCTGCGAGTCCAAAAGAAGAATAGCGTTGTCTTTTGTAAATATTGTAACAACGTTAAAATTAAATAATTCGCGATGAATGACGCGGAGAGATTTTTGGCAACGATAAAAGTTGAAAAAGATGAAAATTGCAAAGAAATTACTAAACCGATTTCGACGATACAATAACAGCCGATATCTTGGTATCTATTGTTGTAACAATAGGTACAATTCACCATTGTAATTTCAATCCGTTGTTTTATACTTCGTATTCCGAAGGAAACGGAAAAGTTGTTCGGAATCTTATTCGAGAATATTTAAAAATCGTCTTCACCGAAGTGGAATAACTGCGCAAAAGTCGAAAGAAACTAATATACCATTGCAAACTGCCGCCGCGAACATTTATAAAATAGTGAAATTGAAATTTAATCCGGATATGGCTTCGTCCAAGGCTCGAGTTCCCTTTGTACTTGACCGAACATAAAAAATGACGGTGAATGAAAGAGAAAGAGGACCGAGAGAGCTAAAATAAACGTATCTCCTTCGTTACGCGGTGTGTCAAAGGGAATATCTCGATTGGTAGGGACGACTACCGGCCACTTATGTCGTACACATCGTTCTCGATTAGTTATCCAACTTTTACTTCAGCCTTGATCCGGCCGACTAACATTGTAATGACATCAAAGACTCGTATACCGTCATCTGCAAAATCTTTGATGTTGCTAAAATGTTACGATCGATTGAATCGCGGCTACAAGAGAAATCACTCTTGTATCTTGCGATCAAACACCTTGAATCTCGAAAAATTTCGCCTTCCAGTATTACAAGAGAGGAGGGGACCGCGTTTTCCGTCATTTGGCCACCATCTGGCTCCTTCGACGAAACTATTTCGCGAAATATCGTTTTTCTCTCCTTTCGTCTCGCGACCGCGATTATTTATAGTCGTGTATATATATATATATATATATATATATATATGTATGTATATATATTACAAAGAGAAACAACTCCACCGCCTCAAGAAATGAAAATATTCTGGAACCGCCTTTTTTATACGAGCTTCAAAATCGCGCTATAAAAGAAGGAAGCATGTGCTTTCCATACGGAATACGTTCCGTACGCTTTAACCCCCTGGAAATACGATGTTTCCCTTCCTCTTGCCCTTGCGTCCCCTCGTTCCTAGATGGTGAACTTTAACACGACACCTTCGAGAGCGTGACAAAAGCTCTATATCGAAAATCCTTGAAAATCCTATCCTCCTTACCCTCGCATTTATCATTTCTGTCTTCTTTCAAAGGTATAAAAATGACAGCAGGAAGCTACTGTAAAGATATATAGGGTAGTTCAATTTTATCTATCTCGAAACGTAGCGAGCGTATTTCAAGGTCACGTAGTTTTTCTAAAAAAAAATTATTTTGACGATTTAGCTCTATTATTATTATTATTATTATTATTATTAACGTGGAATATAATATATAGAGAAGAGAATGAATAACGAGAATTCGAAAGAAACCTGTTATCGTCATTGAAACCAGTCAACAAGACTTTGAAGAAGTTTGCGTGGGAGAGAAACGTGACTACTATGATAAGGGATTGCGATAATTGTATTCTTACACGTTGCCCTCACAGTGGACCTCACAGGAAGCTATCAGTATCGTGACCGTTAGGCCAATTATTGTTTGTAACAAGCCGGCCAACTTTTTCTTCCTTCCCTATCCCTCGATCCTCGATACCACGAATTCGAAACGATTCGAAACAAAAATTAACCTAGACACTCGATAATATTACTTTTCCTATGAATTATAATATATAGATATAATTGATTCTTGAACAACGCGATTTGAATTACGCAGATTTAATTAAATGCAATCTTTAATCCTTCGATTATTAAATTTCGTTTCCATAAAATGACAGTATACGTAATATATAAAATAAGGTTCAAGAAAGTAAGTCATTGTAATTAATCTATCAACTACCAGGGGGAGCCATATTCTAACCTAACCGCGTCAGAAACCAATGGTATGAGAAAAAAGATACGAGAAAAAAAGTAAAGACTCACCGAGCTCGATCACTGAAGAAATCAACCTTGCTCTTCTTCTTCATCATAACCTGCGGTTGATGAAGAGGGCTAACACTGGGCTCGCTGGTTGCCGGTGGTGAGCTCGAACCGGTGCTAGATGACAGGGAACCAGCCCTTCCACGACCGGATTCGATCAACTGCGCCTCGGTAGTACCACGACCATTCGTCGAAACGTGATTGCCGTGGCTCGGAGGTCCGGCCGAAACAGCTAACGTAGGCCTGGTATTTTGTCGATTACGTCGTTTCTTCTTCTTCGCTTCGTTCTCATCTTGTCGATTTCCAGGCGCGTTCCCCGTTCCCGGTGGCATCCAATCCAAATCTTTCTTCAAATGTCCACGACCGCATCGACAACCGCACGCTTTAAACGCCAGATCGTAACCCTTTTTCGTCCACAAATTTTGATGGCGCTGTCGTTCGGACCAGCTACGGGCGCGTCCACAACTCTTCAAATAGGTGAGTACGGTCTGCTCCCAGGCGTCGAAACACTCGCGATGCATGAACTGACCGACCGGGCAACTATCGTTGTTGCACGTCACCTTGACCGCGTCATGTAGAGCGTTTAAGCGAATTAAAGCATCGCCTCGGAGGCATTCACCGGTAGGCGTACAGCAACGAGTCGTTTGATTCTGTGTTAGCAGGTTGTTCTCCATCGTGTCGTGTATACCACCGCCACCGGCTCCTCCTCCACCGTTCTCCATCAATACACCAGCGTGGCCGTTTGCGTGACGCCGTGGTGCCATCACTTCCTCTTCCCGGATCGGTGTCAAACACACCCTTGTGTTTTTCGCCGTTTCTTGCAATTGGTTCACCGCGAACCACACACCGATGTGCCTTCTTGTGTCGGTAAACAACTCGGAGAAATTAGGTAAATGACACAGATGTAAAGATAATCGACCAATCGCGAGACTTGCTCGTCGTTACACAACGCTTCACGTACGGTTATTTTCTATTCTTTCATCTTTACACAATTCCCGCGTCTTTGCTGTGTTGTCACACACACACCCATTCAATGACTGGTTCGATGTTTCGCCAAGTGGCGCGTAATAAATTGCAGAGAGACACGCAGCGGATATGTCTGGTACTTGAGAAAAAAAGGCGGGCAATAACGAGAAAACCGCGCTGCGTCAATTGGCGATATTTGAAAAGATGCCCAGATAAAGTATCGTTCGATGTTTGTTTCGACACGAGAACGGCGAATAAAAACAACGGTGGTCACTCCAGGCACGAGCTTGAGATATCACTATAAACAATGGCTACGATTCGATTTCTAAAACTATTCTCTTCAGTTGTGGCGTGATGTGTTTCGTGTACCAAAGTCAAGGTCAGCGTGGTTCCGCGACGCCACGTCGCGGTAGATTCGGTGAAGTCTTTTCGACGATTTGTTTCTTCGAACGACGATTATCCGCACAAAAATGCGTGTATATAATCAACAAAGATCTCGGATCACTTTCGAATTAACAATTTCGAACGACGATGATTCTCTAAACGATACGTTCGGGCAAATGTGTCGAGCCGCTCTCGTTCGTCGAATGTCAGGGTCACCGGCGCAAAGCGCGCGCAGCGTGGAACGCAATTTTCGATCGAAGTTTCGTGACGCGTTCCCTGGTTTGCTCACTCAAACGAAAGAGACGACAATGACTACGATCCAAGCCATACGCACACCAAAGCTCCGCTTTCTTCTCTTTTCTTTTTCTCTCGTGCCACACGGAGAGTCCACGACGAAAAACACTTGCTCGCACGTAGGGTGCACCAGTCACTGAGCGCCGGCGACGACAGCGTGCCGGCTGCCGTGGCTCGGCGGCGGGCGAGCGCGAAAGTGAGGCCCCATTGGGTGAAAGCGAAAGCAGCATGGTGGGGGTCACGGCTAGCGCGCCAATCGATGCGCGCCGTTGTCGTCCCTCCGACGGGCGCACGCTACCTCTCTATGTTTCCTTCCTTCTCTGACTGTTACGTCTATCCAGCTCACACTCACACCGGCGCTGCATACACGAGCGCGCGTTTTACTTTTCGAAGCCGGCGAGGAGGCTTGCGAATAATCCTCGATATGCGTGTGTGCGTACATAGAGGAATATATGTGTGACACTACAGGGTTTCGACGTATCTTTCGAATTTATTCACAAATCTTAATGAGATAATGCTCTATAAATTGAAAATTCATTTTTTACCGAATTCAAATTTCATCGTAAGGGGAAAGCAGGTTGAACGATTTGAAAGGAAACACTAGAGACACGGAAATTTGTGGAATTAACGTAGTTAGAAATGGCGATCGTGAATCAAGTATAGTGTTGAATTCCTTCTTTTTTTTATACCTTTATAGTAAGGTTTCGTATCGACCAATACACATGGGAACATTTCAATCTCGTTACATCGTGTCACATAAAAAACCTTTCAGTGTCGAGTACGGTGTATCGTTGAAAGTTTTCGCGAGTTTCTCTATCGGTTCGGTTCAACTATTTGCGACGTAACTGTACGTAGAGTATACATGCTTAATTTCACGTATATATTTCTAATTAGCAATAACTCAAAATATGTATACCAACGTACCAATGATAAGCAGATATATTCTACGTATATCCAAGTTATTCGTAAAATTCATCGTATCATTTATACTTCTAGACTTTTCGACCAAGAGAAGAGAACGTTCTAAAAATGTTTCTTCGAAATGTATCGCGTGTTCTTGCGGTCAGTAAATATGGTGCTCGGGTGACAGTATACACTACGTTCGCTACAGTTCGTTTTTCACGAATGTAACTTTTGTCGTGTGTACCTTTGTTTCGAGGGATCACAGGGTATGAAACAGCTCTGTGCTCCACAAGGTGTAAATATTTACGTCTCTGGCCCTTGGGTATATTACATCGAAATTCTAGAGAGAACGGTCGTCGTTCTTTTTGCGTCGCAGTTGAACTTGTACGACAATTTGTGTATTTTTGCAATGTGAACTTTTTTACGCAGTTCGTATCTTAATATCGCATGCGGTGTAAATTTTGATGATATATCGAGTAATATTCATTTGTGACGCAATCGTAAATGTTTTTCAAGATTATGCATTAGTATTGTTTATGATATCGATATCGACATTCAAATAAAAGTACATTTAAAGACTAATTCGGCCATATTGAATTTTAATCGAATCCGTTATCGTTTCGAGTGTGCTGTGTATGTATCTGATTCACATTTTGAATATTTTAAATATCGTTTTCGAGTTATTTTGTTCATTTTTGAAAAAGAATTCAACTATTTTTCCATTTTAACCAAGATTAATACATGTAAGTACAATATATATATATACATATATATACTATATAAGTACGTCAATTTTTTGTGACTAGTTCAAAGACCGACGAATCACGATTATTACGCGTAACGATTACACTATTGTTCATAACGAATGACGATAACTCATCGAATTCATCTCTCGATTCGCGCGAAAAACAGCATCATGTTTACTTCATTCTACTCGCGATCTGAAAATATCATGAATACGTTTATTGATAAATAGATCCTAACCCCTTATATCTGTTTCATTACTCGCGATTCACTCTATCATTTTCTCTTTTTTTTTCTTTCGTGTTGGTTATCGAAATTCTTCTGACAAGGGACAAACAACGTACAGATATAATAATAGACTTGTGTTGTGCTTTTCTCTTATCGTATGCGTTCAACTTATCTGCAACGAAGGTCACTAAATGGCAAAGATTTCTGTCGTTGGTAGGCCAAATAAGAAATAATCGATACAAAAATAAATCATAACAGAAACGTGACGTGAATTGTCGCCTGATTTCGTATGTAGTTAACCTAACTTTTTGCCCATTTCATTTTATCGACTGCGTCGTAGATCTTGGAAAAGAATTATAGCGAGAAATAAAAAGAGAAAAGAAAGTGGAGAGGCACGATATTATCGTGAATACCAATGACTGCAACGAGAAGTTTTATCACTTTACGTGTTTGCGCGTGCACGCATATTGCATTATCGACACCTACACACGTGTCTATCATGCGAAAGATCATCGTTGCGGACGAAAGTTCTCAGTATCGATATTATCGATGACTAACAAAACGACGTGACCCTGATTTCATCGATAGGATCAAGCGTAAGAAATTTGTCGTTATTTTTTGATTATTCCCACGAACACCACGCGTCGAGAACATCCGCTATTTAACGCACAATAACAAAGAGTCGATTTTTGCCTCGACTATCAACTGGTCTGTGCTCGTGCGAGTGAAAAGCATGCGGCGGCGATCTGGCTCCTGGGACACCAGCGAAACGAGATACGTATTAGATTACGTTGCATAATTTTATCGGCGATCGTAAAACTGTTACGAAACATGAGACTCCCAATTCTCTAACAACGTGAGCCATAAATAACGCCTGTTGATCAAAATAACGTCAACCCATCCTTAACTCTGTCTTCTTGCTACGCGTGAAGGATATGTATTTATATTTTATCGATCATACCTCTGGGAATTCTCATGTAAAAAATAAAATATGATTCTCTTGGTATACATAAAGATACACGTAATATAATAATAGTTATAAAAGATATTTGCGCATAATTTTTTTTTTCTACGTATTTCTTTCGTATGAAAATATATAAGTAATATTAATTGATACGAAATGAATGAACTTGAATTTGATTAATCAATATATAAATGTTAATAAACATAACGATGTGCAAATATTTTTTCTCAGCCATACATAGATATATGTGTAGAACATGTATGTACGTAACGCGAAGCCCATTAGCTTAACGTTCTAAGTAAACATCAAGTAGATACAAAACAATCGTCACGTTCTTTTTCTCTTCTTTTTATTTTTTTTTTTTTTTTTTTTAACATTCCACAAGCGTGTCGAGGAAAATCAAGCAGATATTCCACGATTCTCACGTGACAAACAACCGACCGTAATAAATAAATGCTTGGTTCTCGATTATTCGTGTATTCGCACGACCGGAGACCGGAGACGAATCCGATTCGTTCGTGACAATGAATCCCCGGTGTTTAGATGGAATCCGTGTAAATATTATATCGGAGGTAAGAGGCATAGAATAACGGGGAATTCAGGCCAGTGTGGTGGTTGAATTTCGCCATGGTTATACACGGTGTAGGGTGAACGAAAAAGGGAGGGGGTTACCATCCCGGTAACACGAGGTCGAGGCATCCGAAAAAGGATAATCCAGCATCCTCGAGAGGACCCCGCATGAAAAAGTTGTTTTGATCGTTTCGGGTTTCTAGGACGGTGACCGTGAATGAGGCTTTAGCCGGTATATACGATTCGAGGGGGGGGGGGGAGGGTTTTGCAGGGGGAGAACCAGATGTCACTGAAAGAAACCCGGCCTATCCCGTTTCGTTCGCGCGCACGAGGAGAAGTGCTGGGGTGCGCGATTAAAAAAACCCAAGAGGGATAGGAAGGAAAACGTAGAATCGTAGCTCGAAAGCGACAGGAGACAATTGGAACGGAAGAAAAATTTCTTTTGTTCGAAAACGGGCCGATCCCCACTGCGTCACTCTTCCGAGAAAGGAGTAACGAAGATTAATAATTTCCTACTCGCCTCCTCCTTTAACTAGCTTAAAGCCGCCGTGTCGACATCTGTTACATCCGTTCGAGGAAGAAATAAGAAGGAAAAACGGAACGGTGGTATGGTTGTGGAACGTGCGGCAGATATTACAGTGGTACAATAGGAAAGGGGTTGGTTTGCTGGCTCAGGCAAAGATTCAAAGTCCCGGTGCAGTTTGGCGGAGGTGGCGGGAGGTGGATGGGAGTTTTGAAGGTTGGGGGCACCAGGTTGACCGTGGGGTGTCGGAAAGCGGGGGTGTAGGTCTAGGTTCAGGGGCGGCATTGCTCGGGTGGGCGTGCACTTTCGGTTTCAGGCTGCGCATGCCCGTTGCATACTCGTTCCTCTCTCTCTCTCTCTCTCTCTTTCTCTGCAGTCGTCGTCGTCGTCGTACTCGCTCATAAAGTTTCCAGCCACGTAAAATTCACCACCACCGACTATCGCGTACCGTTCTTGTGCGTGGAACGAGCGCACGTTTCTCGATGTAGCCTGGCGCCTCCGTTCTCGATCCTGTCTCGTCAGGGTCGAAAATTACAGAGAGCCGATCGTGGAACAAGTTCGAACCAGTATCCTCGACGATATTTCTCTCTCTCTTTCGCCGAGTTCCGCCGGTTCACCCCGTTTCTCGGACTCGTCACGCACCCTCCCTCCCGCTCAAAGAGTAAACGCGCCCCTTTAGGATCTGTGAAATCGTGGATGCTTACGTGGTCGGTTCGTAACGGAATGTAATTTCTTTTTTTTTTTTTTTTTTTTTTTGCGTCACGTTTCTCGCGTCGGTGTCTCGGCGCGTTATGTCATCATCGTCGTCGAGGAGAGATCACCCAGGTTGTTCAATCACTGTTCGATACCTGAACGAGGTTACAAGTAGGATGGTGTAATTTATCCAAAAAAGAAACCACGACGACAGGCGGTTACGTGATTTTTTCCAATAACGACGGTCCGAAAGACAGGTTCGTTTCTCTACCGTGTACGATCAACCACGCCTTATTGCGAATAAATATGGCGAGGCGAAGATCGAGGCGACTCTCGAATTCGAATTATGTATCTTTGAAATTATCAACAGTTAAACGATGTAATTAATTTCATTGCACGAATACAAATTGCCTGGTAACGAGCAATTACTTTCTCGTTAGTAAGTAGAATCTGTAAATGTTCCACAAAGGGACCTTGTTCCCCGAGTTTACCAGGAAAATTTCGTTACGAAAGGTGCAATTTACAATGTGAATTCGCATTGTGCAACACGGATGCATGCGTAACGCGATTTGTAATCTCGTTGACCACTGAACGGGGGGAGGGGAATGGAGGGCTCGTGTACTCGACACGATGAATCGAGTAGGAAAAATACCGTGTTCATGATTTATGAATTCCGCGTGCAAAGGGAACAAGGATCGTTGTGTGCACCTCGCGCCATTGTCCGCCCCAAGACGAAATCTTTCCACGGCGCATTCAATTTCTGTTAAACGCGATTCACAATGGCCTGGTAAAAGCCGCTATTACGTAATCTTGCTCGTCCCGACCTTCTCCCCTTTCCTCTCGATTTTTGCAATTGCCGCGCGAGACAGGAATTATAATGAAGTTAGCACAGGATTTACTTTGTTTCGCATTCGAGTTTCTGGCGTGTATGCGCGAAATCGTAAAATTAAACTCGAAATTTCGAATCGCTCTAACGGCCGATAGCTACTACTAGGTCCGAGAATAACAATGATAAATATATCCAGTTCCGTGATTTTTTTTTTTTCCGCGAAATTCAATTCTTCGTCGAGATGAATTCCTACGTGCTACGAACGAAAATTGATATATTATTATTACTCGAGCGCGTAATCGAAATTAAATTGAGAGGCTTGTGTTGCGCGTTCTTGTCGATTGATCCGTTGAAAATTGAAAATAAAGGATGAAAAATGAAAGGAATTTTTATCTTGATTTTGACCACGATAGTCTCTGATTTCTTTCTTTTCTTTGATAAAAAAATCCATAAATTCTTCCGTAAAAATACACTCGTAACTGTTTCGTCATATTCGTCCATAGACATTTAGAAACTAACATCGTAAATCGACCACCGACTTTTCTAACAACCCTGTCAATTCCTTCGAGATCTCGATCTTTTTTTAAAAATCCTGCTAAAAAAAACTTGAATCCAAGTATCGTTTTCGAAAGAGGGGATTTTGATAGTTGCAATTTGTTCGGATCGAACCCGGCTCGCTTCGATCACTAGGCAAAGAGCTATTCATAGCGTACCGACATGCAATTGCATAAAGCTAGTGGATACGTTGACCCTAAAGTGTTACGTAACTCTCGTCTAGTGCCAGCTATCAGCGGAACGATAACACAGCGGCTCGATACGCGGTCGGTATGCCTATGTATATCTATGAGAGCATTTCTGCCTAGATCGTTGTATTATTCGCGATCTATCCTCCCCTTATCTCTCCAGACTTTCGAAACAAGCGTTCCATTCGTCCGTTTACCATCCAACGATCGCGCCAGCTTTTTTCCTCCTATCTTCGAATACGTGGGAAACGTTACGGTGAACGAGAGGATATCGATACTCGCGATATAATAACGGATCGTCTTCGATGAATAGATCCCCGTGGCGAGTGAAAAATCTCCAAGTGGACGAGATGCGTGGATTAGAATTTCTCGATAAGGCCAAACACGTGGGATCGAGAATCTTTCGCTTATTTTTATGAATCGTGACGTACGGCGACGATATAAATTTCGCGCGGTGTAATCATCGTCTAAATATAGCCGCCAATCCCTCACTCTTTCTCCGCAGGGAATCGTCATTTTTAGCCGATGAGAAGAGATATCTAGTTCTTCCCCCCCCTCGTGATCGCGATTTTCGTACGCACGGCTTGTTGGCGATGCATCGTGGAGGCGAAAATACGGTGTGGCAAGTTAGTGCAAAGTTTTCCTCGGCGACGACGGTTCGACCGTTTCCGTCGCGTACATCGAAACTGGGTTACGCATGATTCGAAATAAACGGAGAGTTGGCGAGACAATCGACAAAGCCATGGTCAACCAGCTTCTGTTGTTGTTGTTGTTGTTGTTGAACCGATGCCGGCTCTCTTCTCTTCTACGTGCACGCGTTTTATATATTTGAAAACTGGTCGGACGGAAAGATACGTGTCCAATCTGGATCCTTTTGTGCGCATCTGCAGGCTGACGCGTTGCCGCTATTCAACCAGTTGAACCGGGATATCTCTGACCGCGAACCTCCTTTCAGGGATTAAATCTCTTCGGATAAAATCCGATTGAAACGGGGACGACTCACTCTGACCGGTTCGCGTGCACGTTTTCTTAGGGTCTGCCTCTGTGTATTTTTCGTGCTTCGAATTCGTGTTCGGGAAAAGGGACGCGTGCCTTCTCGTTAAAAAATTCGGCGTCCAATATATTTTATTCTTCTTCTTCTTCGCGTGTTCACGTTCCTCTTCGCCGTGATGATGATAGAATTCCAAATAATTAGATTGGAGAAAGAGAGAATCTCAATATCCCGATATTCACTCGACGAATTCGATGATAATTTTAAACCACGTTCGTAAAAATTTGATAATTTCCCATAGAAACCCGCGATAATTAAGCAATCGTAGGAATGCTAGCTGAATACTTTGCTTGTATGGGAAGGGTTAAAACGCGCGTTAATTTTTTTTTCATTTGTATCATCAATCTTCCAGATTGACGAACAGTGTATCGAACAGTGCGCGGTTTGATACACGGAATCGCATCTTTGGCCGTTTATCGGATACGTGCACGTGCGCGCCGCCAGCAATAACCGCATCGCGTACACGCTAATTGCACAACGGTGATTCACGGCACACATTTGTTTCGCCAGTCCGAAGAAAACGGTCGCCTTAATTGCTAAGCGAACGGATTTATGCTAACGTCCGTGCACCTTGCCTCGCCGCGTAAATTTAATTACACTCATATCCAGACACCGTGAGCCAGTGCTAATTAAAATATTCGCTCGTAACGCGCGGTCGCCTCTTTGGAAACGAGCCTCTTACGTGGTTGGAGGAAGAAAAAAGAAGGAAAAGAAAAAGAGAGAGAGAGAGAGGAAAAAAAAGAAAGAAGATTTCCTCCTCCTCGAAGCGGAAAACTATTTTTCAGAGAATTCAGTCGGACCTACTTTCTGGATCGCGCGTATCTTATCGATCTCTAGGATCAACAGATATATTTTAATTTCATCGACAAACATAGATAAGCCCTAGTGTCAACTTACGAGATCAGATGTGTACGAGGCGTGTCTAAAAAGTAACGAGACCGATCCAACATTGCTTCAACGTTATACGAACCTTTCGCCGTATTTGAAACGTATGCATGTATATACCTATTTAATCTATTTTAATTCGACAACGATAAGGGAGTTGACAACGCAAAGGAGTTTTATAAAATCGTACGCTATTACCAGGAATTCAATTTGGTTCAATGTAATTTTGGTTTGGTTACGCATAGCTTAGATATTTCATTAATTTAAATCCACGCGATTTCTTCCTCTCTTTGAATATCCATGAAGTTGCAATCGATGAAAGCATCTCAATAACGTCATCAAAATTAGAAGCAAGCACTTCCTCCTTGGTATAAAGCTTCTCGAAAAGAAGCTATTTCGAAAGATTAATCGTTAATTTTTAGATACACCTTGTATATACGATAAAACTCCACGACTAAAGAGTTACAATTACCGGCCGGTGTATCGAAGCGGTCGGGTCGATGCCTTATTCGATCTCCGCAAAATCCAAAAACGTGATCTGCCATCTTATCTAGCGGTACGATGATTTACGATACGGCCTTATACACAATTCGACCGATACACCGGGTACACCGAGCGCCAGTTCTTCTCGTGCAACGAGAAAGAAAGAGAGCCAAGTGTCAGCCGATCACC
This sequence comes from Apis florea, assembly GCF_048593485.1. NCBI lineage: Eukaryota > Metazoa > Arthropoda > Insecta > Hymenoptera > Apidae > Apis > Apis florea. The sequence continues at coordinate 3,642,485 of NW_028256549.1, read as the reverse complement.
GATAACGCCGGTCATCGAAGTAGTACTTTCTCTGAGATCTCTCTGAGGGGTCAGAAGTGGGGCCAGCGACGATTTACGACTCTTATTATTGATAGAGTTATTCGTCTCTCGGCGTGAAGTTTGCGATCCTCCCGTCTTTCGTGTCATCGCGCGACAATGAAAATCCCTCCATACAAATTTTAACCCTCTTTTTCATTCCGGAATCTTTTCTTTCGGAAGGAATTATCGCAAAGTATTTTCTAACCTTTCGTGAAATCTCATCGACTTTTTCACGAACGAGGCAAAGTTGTTCTCTCCAGTTGTCGATAAATATTCCAATTCAAAAAAAAAAGTTACCCACGAAAAATACGAAAAAAATATATCTACCCTCCCAAAGGGTCGAGCCTTCAATTTCGTTCACTTTCGTATCGCGCGTCCTCGTCCAACTTGCTAGGTAATTCGACGTTCCAGGAATAAATTGGTCGGTGCAAACATTTTCTCGAACGATTTCCACGTGGTGTTCGTCACGGCTGATAGAGCTCGTTCGCGTTAACCGCTCGCTTTCCGAGAAGATACCATAAGAAAGCCCTAATTAACGCGTCAGACGGGATGGCAGGAGAGTTTCTGGAAGGAGAAACAGCGGGCAACTCGAATCACTGCAATCGCTTTCTCTCCCACGTATCACGCCGCGAGCTTTCGCGATTAGATATCGGGAATCGCTCGACGACCATTTCTAGCCACCAACGCCGATTAGATAGGGACAATAATTGCGGAACAATGACCGACCGTGAGGCCGTTACCATCGACACGTCGCGAATCGATACCAAGTTCGGCCCAGCCATGCCTCCATAATTTCCACGTCGAGCAAACACCAATTATGCGGCAAACAAACCGTTGGATCTACGATATTCCACCGGGAAAACGAAATCAGACTGATTTCGTTTCGTATTTTTTGTGTCCAACGAATATTTTTTGCTTCTTCTATCTCGCGCGAAATCAAATGATTCGAAGAAAATTATTCGTGTATCTTATTTGTTTGGATCTTATTTTTCGATATGTAAATAATATGTCATCATGTTTTGTAACGTTTGTTGCCGATATTTTGTCGATAATTTGAACTTTTGTTCGATCGAAGGAATCTCACACGCAAGAGTGCGCGGCAGATATAAAGAAACGAAGTTTCAACCTGTGGAAATAGTTCGGTTCGTGCAGAGAACAGACGGTATTCGGTATCGACCAGGCTTCAGGGAACGGATTGAAAGGCGAAGCAGACAGGTACACGCGGTGTATCGGCGTACGTAACACTCGTTACGTTAATGACCAGCCGCAGAGAGCCGAGCTTTCGGCCAATAATGAGCATTATTCGGGGTTCGAGCTAATCAATGTTACCAGCCGGTGGAATCGATTTTTTCCCTCCTCCCCTCGCCATCGCGCGTCTTCAACGATCGATTTCTCGCTCGACTCGATCCGATTTAGTAGGGAATAGTTGGTGAGAAAAGGAAACCGACGCGTGGCACGCGAGAATATTCCGTATCGGGTAGGAAAATATAATTTCGTATTGGACATCGATTGAACGAAGGAAACCTTATATTTGGGCGCCGTTGAAATTCGAGCGGGTTGCGTATCGGCCGTCACGCTATGGCTTTCTTCCTTCTATAAATTATGAAAAGGAAATTCTTCGGAGGCAGGAATGATTCCAGGTTGGCCAACGATTTCGTATTGCTATTCCAGGAACGCGATTACGCTCCGACCGAAACCGTGGAAAGTATCGGATGGTATTATATATTTTCGATTCGAGCCACTAATTTTTGGAGAATCGAGTTTTATCGTTCTCGACACGATTTCCTCGAGTATAGCACGTGGTCGTTCGCTTCTTTGTACTGTTTCGTGAAAACAGTGACGTCATAACTTACAAAGTTACAACGCTATTCTCAGTTTATGGATTTACCGGCTGCTTCGCCGATATCCGAGTTATTACGGCCGAGAATCACGACGGGAATTGAAAACAAAAGGAGAAATATATATATATATATGGGATAATCTCGCTAGTCCTGTTTGGACAACGTTTTTTTAACTACAAGTACCGTTATAATAAACGGTACGATCGGGAGAAATCGTCGATGAATCGCGCTCAATCGTTTTATTTCGATACTGTAAAAAAAAAATCTTGCCAAAAAGTCTATCTAGTACGAGCGCGTTATACATCGGCTCGATGTATTTTTACGCTGGTCGTAAAAGGCCAGTTATAAATTTTCCGAAACAGAAGGCGAGACGTAACCGTGTTCCTTCCTCTTTCCACGAAACGGAAGAGAAGTGGAAGGGAGGGGAAAAAAGAAGAACAAAGATCATCGGCACAGCTTGTACGCTTGTGTTCCAGCTGCGCTCGTTAAATCGCGCGGCAATTTTTCAATCGGTCGCGTATCGTTTGAGCGACGCTTCGGTCCCGCGTAGATAAAGAAAACGCAAAGTTTTACGAGCTCGTAAAAAGCGTGCGCGCGCATTTCGTATGGAGTGGAAGTGGGTGGGGGAGCGCAGCGGGGTTCCCTCGTTGAGAAACTTTGTCGTTCGCTGGCGCGCACGCGTGGTACGGTTCGCACGAAAACCGAGATCGCCGAGGACCATTGACGCCGGCCACCGGGTTTGTTTTGGATTTTAAAACTAGGCCGATGGGTCGTTGCCCTCGTCGACAAATCCTTTCTGCTCCCCCTTCCTTTTTTTCTCCGGCCCCTCTATTTCTTTTCTTTAGGTTAAGTTACCGCGAACCTAGGCCGGATAACTTATACTACTTGCATGGAGTGGCGCTCGTTCAGCCACGAACTCGTAATTTATCGTTTTATCGTCCGATTGCCCTTTTTGGAGATATTCGCAAACGATACGGTTCCGTGCTTTTGCGGTTACTTGTAAGCAGTGTAAATGTATATTATTGAATTAAATAACCGATCTCGTTTATTCGAGATTATCGAGCAGTATCGACGTACTAGTTTTCACGAAAGATTCTTGTAAATGTTATCATTGTTAGTTACTCTAGTTAGAACAATAGTTTACCAATGATCGTTTTTCGCTCTCGGAAGAATATCTATCAGAATTCACTAACATTATCGTTACTCTCAAACAATATAAACTTTGTTACACACCAGAACTGACACCATGTGGCAGATGGATCAATATTTATTCTAGCCAGTTTATCGATAGTGTCTAAATTTTCAACAAGATTCGATTCAAGAGTGTAACCAATGATTCAGGGATCGACCTACAATTTATTTATGAATGATAATACGATTTCATTGTTCACCGTATAGAATAGAGAAACGGAATTGGTGGTCTGATTATGTAAATTAATCAACATTCGTCGAACGGCATTGTCAAATATCGTTCTACATTGTAAACATACACACACACACATAGATTTGAAAAGGTTCGATCAATGAATCGGAACGCGTGTCGCCGATTTAACGAAACAATTTCGAGGGTTTCGCGTTTTTGTTGCTCCAACAAAGAACATTCATGAGACCCCCTGATGTGGGACTCCTCCTATCGCGCTATCGGCTGATTTACCATCACGCATCGACCGGCTTAAAACTGACATTTATAAACAGCATACCATGCCGAGGTATGTACACAGAATCATCCATTCAGCTTGGCTCTGATTACACGACTTATCGAAGAACCGGCTTGCGAAATCGGATGCGTACATTTCTCGTGAACGAGTCGTAAAAAACAGAGAAAAAATCACGTCTAGTTCCTTCCTCGAGACGTCTGAACGAGGTTGAAGCTTGAAATAACGAGCGACGATACTCTTCGATAGGATTCTGACTATCGATATCGTTATCGATAAATATCTAATATCGATACGTTGTCGATATATGGCATACTTTCAGATTTAAAATATACTTTATACTTGGATGTTCAAAACAAGATTGTACAATTCTTACATTCTTTGTGCAACAATTGTGTGATGTAACCACCAAAATGAAAATGAATATCTCACTACCAGAAGAATCTACCTTATATTATTTATATCAAAGAAGTGGATTAAGAAATGTTATACAATATTTAAATGAGGAACAATTATATGCAAAGACACGAAGATGTTCGACCGTGATATTTCCATCCTCCCCTAAACAATTCAATTCTGTAATACGAGGACGGAAGTTGTTCTCGAAAGCTCGATATCAGCTTCCATTCGCCTCTTTTATCGAGGCAGCTTCAAGAGACGAGTGCGCACGGGTGTTGGGCCCGCTTTCTGGGAAGCTTTACGATCGCGACAAGTTACTAACGACTCTCGAATCGTTTTTCATAGAAACATCTGCTGACTGTGACACTGTATATTCGTAACAGGGGGTGAAAAACCGTGGAAGAAGAAGAAGAAGAAGAAGAAGTTTGTCGTTTCTTTTGTCCTCGGACACAACGAGTACACGCCTCTCTACAACGCTCGCGTGCTCTCACCAGCGCGACGATAAAAGCACGCTAATCGCATTAGCGACTTACGAGACGTACATCGAACCGAGGCGTCTCTCTCTCTCTCTCTCTCTCTCTCTCCGTCTCGTCTTCGTCCTTGAGAAACGCTCTCGAGAGGCTGCTCGAGAGAAAAGAGGCTGCTCCTTGGAGGCGAAACGCTTTTGTGGGACCGTTGGTGCGCAGGGGCCCTTCCTCGTCGACCCTTTTTTCGGCATTGACGTCATCGTACGTGGAATGTAAATAACGGTTGGCCCACCTACCAGAGGATCCTTCCTCTCGCGTTTTAACGTGGCAAAGGGTGCGACAGATGCGGCTGCGCGCGACAAACGCTCGCTGCTCCCATCCGCGTCCTCTTCGGCCACGCGCTTTTTCTCCTCGAGAAAAACGTTGTTCCACCACGAGACACTGCTCAGACTTTGCCGCATAATTTTCGAGGCAAGGGTTTCGGATCTCGGCCTCCAGTTTTATTTCGGATCGTTTGTTGTTGATTGAAACGATGTAAAGTTGGAGAGAAAGTTTATTATAATTGAAACGGTCGAAATGGTTTTTCATCGATCGAAATTTCTGAGAGTCTGATTGGCTGAGTCTGGAAAGAATTAAGAGTCATTCTCGCAGATCAATTAGCTCGAATTAAGGGTACTAATTAATCGAGCCATGGCTGAAAGGATACAGTTGTCGGCATCAATGATTCATACCGAAACGAAAAGTTGGAACGGGGGGGCCGGTAATTAGCAGCGAGTCGGTTTTAATTGATCAATAGGATTATTCTCGTGGGTCACGTTTTGCTGGTACACGTACACCGATCGGCTACCAGTTTCGGCCAGATTATCGATCGTGATCCCGAGTCGTGCCCGCTCGAATGCGAGTGCCTCCCAGTCGGCTACAGAATCCAGTTCAAGCACCATGAAAACCAGTCATTGACGTTGAATCGAAGCCAAGATCTAGTCTCATCGCTCAAACTCGATTCCAACGGATGCTACGCTCCTCCGACGCCACGGTGTGCGACGAAACGAAACAAAAAAAAAAAAGAAGAAAGAAAAAGAAAAGAAAAAAATTCGAAACGTGTTAGACCCGCCTTTACCATTAGCCAATCCTCGGTTCGCGACCAAAACGAGTTTTCAACCACCTTCCTTACTTGCACCCTAATGAATAACCACTTCTTAAGTCGCCTTATTCGTTCGATGTAGATGAGAGCTCGTCGATCCGATGATAAATCTTTTCATCCAGTTTGTTATATGCGATTCTTGTTGTAATTCTCTGTCCAACGACTCGTTCAACAATCGTGTCGAAAGAAAAGGTCGTATTCGTTGTGAAAAAAAGCGATCGAACTTGAGATTGTGTTTTGAAAAGAAGAAGAAGAAGGAAAAAGAAACTAAAAACAGCGATCCATTATCAAAATTATGAAGGAAGTCATTAAATCCGAACGTTTATCCCTAATCCCTTTACCTAATTCTTCGTCCGCTCCGAAAGATAATTAGATATCGAGCCGTTCCTTCTTACGACCATGTTACACACGGATTGTTGCGCAAACCGATGGAACAAAGACGGCTCAATCGAGGGCCGAGGCTCGCCGAGGGAGAAAGCGGGCGAAAAGAAGGAGGCTGATCGCTCGAAATGTCGGCGTGACTAACGATCCGCCGGCGTGGAGTGGGTCATCGAATAGAGCGATCCCGCATAGGAAAGGACACGATCCATTTATACATCCCAAATTCGGTGAATCTTGGCCGCTCGATCCCATCTCGTCATTTCCTTGTACGGAACACGAGGGCTGGTTGCGCAACTGCGCGCCACGAAAGCGGAATCGTGTGTTGCGCGAGCGGATCGGCCAACATGTCGCTGAGGAGAGAAGGGGATCACGAAAACGCCGTTTCGAATATATCCAACGATCACGCGCCTTTTTTTCTCTCTCTCTCTCTCTCTCTTTTTCCTCTCCTTTTTCTTCTTCTTCTTCTTCTTCTTCTTCTTCTCTCTTTTATGGTCTCCGCTCTGGCAATTCGCCGGTGGAATAAAACCACGGGGCCATTATCGTTGCTCCAAGTTTCGGATCGTTTCGTGCACGGAAACGAATCGCTTTCAAGTTGCTCGTAAATCGAATTTCGAAAGCGTCGTTCGATTACTGTTCCGATTATTACGAATTTAATCCTCTCGAATTCGAAACCCTTTTGTTTCCTTTCGTTTTGTTAAATAGTTACGTCTATGTATTCGATTATTAAAATTCGTTGTACACAATGGTTCTGGACCATTATTGGTAGTGGGTTTAAAAAAAGATTTTTAAATATATATATATATATACCTAAAATCTAAAATCCAATTTAATTTTGATTCCTCTGAGTTTTCGATCTACTCGAATTCGTACTCGAATTTTCACCATTTATCACCATCAACATAAATTCGAAGCGTTTAGAGTCTTCTCAGATCTCGCGATATCATCTCATATTCTTATAACGTAACGACGTAGTAGGGAGATGCGAAGGAAGTAGCGTCTTTTCTCGTCACGGAAGAGTTTCATCGGCCACATGCGCGATCACAAGAAGCGGCGGGCAATAATTCAAAAAAAAAAAAAAAAGTTCATGTTTTCGTGAGAAGAGTTTCTCCGTGCCATATGCCGAAACGGAACGAACAATCGGCCACAGACACAGATCCGTTTGTTTCCCGTCCGTCTTTCCATTACTCCAAATCTTTTCATCGAATCCCGGTATGTACGATCGTTACGAGGAATTAAGAGACATTAAACAGACGCGTTATATTACTGGAATCCCGTGATATTATCTTAATTACGTAATGATTAACGATCCGACACGAAACGATGACTTTCATTTCACCCGCCGGTATTACATACTTTTGCATCATTTATTACGTCCGATGCTAGCTGCTATTACGATCCCTATCACGATCGGTGAACGAGCTTTTCGACGCGGTGTAAAAATACAAAGGAGATATTGTGAGCTGTTTATATCAACGAGAAAGCGGATATATATATTTTCAAATGTCTAATTCAGAGTATGGATCTGTTGGACAAAATATGCAAAATGTATGCAAAGTGAAGAATAATCTTGTAAGATTTTATGTTACGATTATTCTTATACTTCGATTGCGAGCTGAAACTCTGAAAACTTGTACTCGTTACTATGGAGATGACGTAAGATTCTACATATAGATTCTACGTACTTATTAAATAAAATTGATTCGTGAAATTGATCATCGTATTATACGTTAGTTGAAAAACAAATTCATTAACCCGATAAATCCGATTTTAACGAAAAGAATTTCCAAGCGAAATTGCGTTATAAAATATTTACATGAAAAAGTACCGACATTTAATTTCAAAGAGGATTATGCTCTTTTGCGCAAAATTTCATCGGAATTTTTTCAAGTTACATGTTATTTTTTTTAACGAGTAAAACGCAATATGCAGAATGAAAAATATATTCGCTCGAAATCCCCGAAATTTTATCCGTTGAATCCTGAAAAACCGCAACCTACTAGCGTTACGTTAAACAAAGATGTATACGATTATCCCCGCACGGGAGTTCCCCTCGATGATCTCGTAGGGAGAGGAGGTTGTTCCACACCGATATGAAATATTTTCCAAAATCGCGATAAACCACGTTTCCTTTATCGATCGAGCGGGAAAACTCGGCGCAATCGTCAGCCTGTGATCCCGACTTTTTCCCTTTTCCTCCCCGGCAAAATGGAGCACGATCGCCGATATAGTTGAGCAAACACTGTAATTTCTTCCGAGCACGTTCTTATCGCGTCACCGTGTCGCGCGGCCGGACGTGACGTCATACCGACACCGACAGATTCTGTCATTCGCGATTAGAAAGCCCTTGTTCGAGCTATCGACCTTCGACGCTGCTCGGGATACGTAGAAAAGCCGAGACATCCTCGTAACCTTTTAGTACCTAATTCGAACGACCAACGGGATCGTAAAGCGTCCTCCCTTTTCTTTTTTTTTCCATACACGCTAATAATTTCGATCTGCCATCTCCCTTTCCTCTCTCTCTCTCTCTCTCTCTTCGGAATTTCACGCGATATTTACATTTTCGAGAGGGACGATACACGAATCTAATATTAAAACTAATAATCCTGATATCATCGATATCTCTCGGTAATAATCACAATTGTTAAGCTGGATCGAAAGTTACGCCACTGGGGCGCAACAACTCGCTCGAACGCATGCTCTTTTTTACATCCTCCACCTCTTTTATTCGAATCCCTTCCACGTGCCTGTCTCCCTCCATTGTGCGTCGTAGCTCGTTCCAACTGTGCAAATCCTCCCTCCACGCCCTCCTTCTACTCCTCTTTTTCTTTCTCTTCGCTCCACCATCTCTCTCTTTCTCCCTCCTTCTTTCGGTTCCCTTCGTTCGGCTCGCCAACGGTGCTGCTGCTGCTGCTGCAGCGGACTGCATCATCCCGTGGGTATACGAGTTTGACCTTCGCTTTGTCCTCCTCGGCGTGACCGCACCCACACAATAGAAGGGTGATTATAAAGGCCGCTCGATATACACGTGGACGCCCTTCGCGCCTTTTCACGATACATTCTCGATACATCGAAAGGCTACGCCTTTTTTAACACCGTTCCTTTCACGTCGCGCGATATCTGGAGTGTAATAAGTGCGCGTGATCGAAGGGATGCGACGATGGTAATCCTGATGAAAGTGTCGAAAAAAATCCGTATTTTCGTTCGCTCGATTATCACTCGCTGTTACCAACGAGATTTCTGCAAAGCATCGCCGGCCCGCGTGTCGCAGTTAAATGTGACTCGTTCATGTATCGTTCAAGGTCGCTCCGAGGAGGTATGCAACGTTAATGGCGTCTAGAGCAAACTCGTTTCGCGGAGAGTAATGGCTTTGACCGGGCTTGATCCTTGAACCGTGCGAATTTTTACAACTTTCTTCGCAAAAAAAAAAAAAGGAAATTTTCATCCCGTAAAAAGTTAAAGCGTTAAAAAAGAGAGTTTAGAGAGATTGAAAATAAACGCGATCCGGGAAAAGTATCATTCGTTCCTAGAAAATTGAACACCGCGATTAGTCGTTTGAAATTAAGAAAAGGAACACGACGTTCCATTTACTGTTACTTATGCGCGAATTTCGCGAAGAGATCTCGCGTAATCCGTAGGAAAGTGTGCACACCGTTGAGTTGAAAATTATTCAACGACAACAATGTCAGCGGTGAATTTTCACTTTTGATTTTAACCCGTTGGAAGAAGGAATTCGACGCTCTTCCGCCTGTTTCTCTAACAACATTCCTCGCATATAAATAGAAAGTTCTCTCCGATCGCTAATTTGCTTATCTTCGAGCAGAGAACACATGCCTTGGAACGGCGCGGAGGCGCCTCGCCGCGAAAAATAAACAAGCCACTCTCGGACATTCATCATTTTGATCGGTAGGTTCGTCAAAGGGGCGACAACGTGTTTTCCTTGCGCCGATATCGGCCGCCTATTCGTGTATCTTCTTCTTTTCTTTTCGTTGCACGCGTTTATAAATACCTTATTCAACGATGATAAACTCGAGGAGGCAGCGGAAAGAGCGATTAGATTGTTGGCGCGTACGGATCCAAGCTACGCATCGATTGTTTCTATATTTTGTCAGAATTTTTTCCCTCCCCAATGCAATATTGCGCAAACACTTTCCACTTGTAATGCAACTTTAAACTTACATCGTTACATCATTACTTAACGCAATTATCACGGTTCCATTTCTTAAAAATCGAATTTTGCCGCGATATTATCGAATGTTTGATGTTTAATTGTTTTTTTCGGCCAATAACGATAGAAATTATTCGAGGCTCTGTCCTAACTTGCCAACGTCGTAACGAGACGTAGCATTTCATCGAATGTCGCAACGATACTCGGAAACAGAATGAATTAAAAAGGAGAGAGAGAAAAAAAAGAGAATTGCAAATGAGACGCGCGTGAATCATTCGTCGCGTTTCTCGCATACCGAGTGACTAAAATGATTCTAAATCCGGAATAGGCGTGTCCGCGCGAGAGACAGCCTCGTCGAAAGGGGAGATAGCTACGCTGATCCTCCGCGTACTTTTCCTCTTTTTCACTCGAGACGATCGTGATTCACGGGCTGACTAAATGTACCGGCAACCAGAAACCGGCTTCGCGGCATCTTTCGGAAAACAGCGAGCGGTCGTTTACGCGGAATCGAAGTGATTCCAGGTCGACACGCCATTACGCGCCTCCCGGCCACGTCTATCTTTTACCCCGTTGAATTAATAGCCGGTGGAGAGAACAAAGGTCGACCGGGTCGGTGATTGCGGGAATAAAAAAAAAAAAAAAAAAAAAAAAAGAACATGATTTACATGTGGCGCGGATCTGATAATTATTCACGAGCGGAAAAGTTGGCCAACCTGCTGGTGCTGGCGGAATCACATCGCGTGAAATCACGCAGATCATCCATCGGAGATGTATAAAAATATATAACTCTTTGATGACAGGTTAATAATGGAACATGAAATAATTGGAGAAATAATTTTTCCAATTTGACTTTCGACGTTTCGCAAAAGAAAAAATATTTTTATCAAACTTTGCACACATCTCCTACATATACACATTAACCCGTCTTTGTTACGAAATGGACGAGTGGCTTCGCGGTTTAAAAACACCTTTGAGTGGAGGCGAGGGGAGTCATTTAGTTGAAAAAAAAATTAACCCTGGCCAAAAATTTCCGTTCTCGGATGTCAGATATCCCCTCGCTTCCCTCTCTCTCTCTCTCTCTCTCGAGGAAAAAAAAAGGGTCACGGGACGAGGAACAAAAGAAGCGAGAGGCTTCGGGATCCGGTCTCTCCGATTAACATTCACCCGGTAGCCCGTCCGTGTTAATTATCTCCCAGTTATACCCCCGATTTTAGCGACTACTTTTACCGAAAAGTGCAGCCAATAGCAAAGCGCATCGAACCGTGTTCGAGGGAGAGCGTATCTGCACGCAGCCCGCGTCTAAATTAACTCGATACGATGGCCGACGTTCTTTCCGCTTTTTTTCTCTTTCTTTCTTTCTTTTTTTTTTCTTCCTCTCTCCTTGGATTCGCAGAAACGCGTGGAAATTCGATGGAGAGCGAATCGGAGAGGGAGGATTAAAAGCGCAGCGACGGATGGATTGTTGGGCAAACGGCGAAACAACGAACGGGTTTCGGGATGGTTTATCGATGTTTACGCAACACGCAGGTGCAACGATAGGGTGAAATGGTCCGAGGATGAAATGGTTCTCTGTGCTTGGCGAGACTTATCTTGGTTGAGAGCAGATGTTTTCTCGCCTCTCTCTCTCTCTCTCTCTCTCTCTCTCTCTCTCTTTTCTCTCTCCACGATGAAATTTTCCATAACTCCAAAGGTTATCCAAAGGGGGCCGGGATCGATTCACTTGTTTCAAAGGAATTTAATCACTTTGATCGTTCCATTAATCGGTAAATCGGTAAATCCGGCAGGTTGTGCAGCGAGGATATAATTGGCAGTTTGCGTAGCTGGCGGGCAAACAAAAGGGATCGCCGATGGAATGTATGAAAAGGAGGGAGGGAGGGAGGGATTGCAATTGCGCTTAGCATGCGAGAAATACCGCAGACGCGAAAGAAGTGGTGTGGCTGCAAAAAAGAAAGGAAAAAGAAAAAAATAAAAGAAAGAAAGAAGGCGGAGGAGAAGCTTTATTAAACGTTCGGAATGAATCGCTTAGGAGAATTTAATCAAGGGAAGGAGGGAGGGAGGGAGTAGAGGAGCGGATGTTGGCCGATAAAGTCGGGATAAAAAGGAAGAAAAAGAAAAAGAAAAAAACGTGAAAGCTCGGTGACGAAGCCGTCGTGGAAACGTTCAACAAGGGAGAGGTTACTGCGCAATTGGCCTGCGATGCTGGTTGAAATCACAGTTTACATAACAAACATTAGTCATCCATTCTTTCAAACTGAATTTTATCCCGAACGTACACGTATCGTATACACGCGTTATTCATCCACCAAACTGTATTCCTCCGTGTGCGTACGCAACACCGTACGCAACAACGTCGATCACCGAGAGAATCGCGAGATCGTTGCGATTATTACGTTAGAAAATGATCGGTTCACAAGAACGTGGATTCGCGAGGGGAACACCGAAATGCGGATAAGTGGAAATCCGTCGCGGGATACCGAGTAGCTGTGAGCGAATCGCAGATGGCTGCCGGAGACCCACTGGCCCAGTTCCACCCAGTTCGTTTCATCCCCTTGCATCGCTGCACCCTGCTGCATCTTGCGTGACGTCATTGCCCACCCTCCGTCGCTGCAGAGGCTACCCCTTCTGCGGTGCTACCATCTCCACCCTCCTCCATCCCTCTCGCCGAGTTCGCCGCTCGAGTCCGCTCGGCTCCACTCGGTTTTGCACTCCCTCCCCTCCTCTCTCTCTCTCTCTCTCTTCTTCCTTCCTTCCTTCCACCAGGGAACCGCATTTTGTTAAATCGATTGCGAGCACGCCACTATATTCGTTTTTTTAAATTTTATTACCCATAACAACAACGTCACGGATTTCACGGTTCGTGAATTTTGGAATATGGAGGGTCGAGGGTGGTCGCGTTTATCTTTATTCCAGATATTTCATTTTCACGAGGGTGATTTCGTTCGTTATTTTATTCCGTCGATGCAAGTATGCCTGGTTACGGGAATGCGAGGCGCAAGCGGCTGATTGGTGGGAAGGATCTCGAGTCGCGCGATAACGTGCGCGCGCCGTGATAACGAATGAAGGTTCGGCGAGTGATCGCGCGGAGGCGCCACCGAACGGGAGCTCGGTCGAGTCGCGTTTTATATTTGAAACGCGGTGCGCGGCCGGATTTCCACGGTGGACAGAAGCTTTTTCCAAGGGGGTCGAGTCAGCTGGTTTTAATAAAATGTAGATCATCGGCCCGCTCATTGTGATTTAAGTCGCTTTTCCCTGAGGGAAATTATACCGTCAACGATATTTCAAACGCCACGACCTTTCCGCCATCGTTATTTATACGTTCCCTAGTCAGCCACTTGGGACTCGGCAGGTTCCTCCCACGGTAACTCAAATAGCGCCCCCGATCGACTTCCCTCGAAAACCGTTTCCCCATTAACTGCACGCCCGTGATTCCCACACGAATCGGTGAATAAATTGCCGGACGTTTAAATCGAAAATTTTTATATCCTCGACGATCGTTCGAATCGAATTTTCCTTATTTTCTATAAGAAATTACAATCTCCGCCTTCACTTCTACGAAACCGTCGTACGATAAAGCGAAAGATAAAGAAAAATATAGAAGAATTCTTTATTCTTCCCTAAACGTTTCTTACATCTTCCTTCCTTTTTTGTACATTCAATCGTATATTCCCTACTCGATGATTACTAATCGCTCGTCGACGAGTAATTATCGAGTCGAATGGAAGAGAGGAGGGGAAAAAGGGAGGAAAGAGGTTCTAATGACGAAGGCTGGCAGCTTGTGTGGCGATGCAGAGAGGCGAGTTTGCGCGCAGGGGGGGTGATTTACGATGGGACGCGTGTGTTTTAAGCCGCGTTGCATACGGGAGAGCGGAATGTGCGCTTTTTATGGCGAGGAAATAATGGGGCAAGTATAAAGGCATCGCGCAAAACCCATTGAAATTCAGCGGGGCCTTTATGCGTGCACGCCACTGGTCGGTTTTCTGGGCTAGGCCGGCTACCGGTTCCTCGACTACACGGCTCCTTTCCGTGCGGGGCCCGTTGCGCATCACGGCCGTGCAGGGGAAACCGGTACGGAACACGGGGCAGTTACACGCCGCGTGTGCAAGCGTGTGGACAGGTCCAAGTGCAGCCCCCGGCTGCATCCACTGTGAATACGCCCGGGAGCCCATTCCCAGGATTTCCCTCGTTCCATTTAAACTTTCGCCCTAAACCCTCATCCCACCTGAGAATCCAGTCCTCGTTAATGGGATCGTTGCTCCTTCCAATTGTTTTACACCACTTGGCGTTTTTGGATAAATTTGAAAAGGGAGATAGGGTTCGATATATAATATGCTGTTCTTGAGCTGTTTTGTAAGCAAGGAAAGTAAAGGAGATTCGTGAAATTTGACAGAGTCGAGGGCACGTCTGTACTCTGGTTGCATGGATTACAGGGGATGAAAGTACTTGTACCGATACTTTAGCCGTAAATGTTCAACAAATTTCGTTTCGTTAGATAAGAGAGACGAAATATAAAGCGACAAACTCTGACTTTATATAACGTAGTTTACGTAAATGACTGATGATCGCAATATTACGATTATAATTAAAATTTTTTTCGAATTGGAAACGTTCTTGGTAGCTGAATCGACACGCCACCGTAGATATATATATATATTGTATGTAAACACAAGCTGTAAAAGCAGGAAATCGAGTCCTGACCCACATACTAGCCGCAGATGCGCGGCCTAGTTGGCCTGATTTAAATTTTAAAAGGCTTGTATTTTATTAAGCCGTTCCCTCACTTGTCCCCGCCTGTTTTGTTCCCAATTCACGAAAGCGTTACGCCCCGGTAAACTCGGTTTGCCGTCATAATTTCGGCTTTAATGGAACGGCAAAAACGGGAGGCAACGGCCAAACATCGTCGGAGAGGATCTCGTCGCGATGGAATGCGACGAAAAAAGCCGTCCCAAGGGATCTTCTTACTCACGGTCCACGTCGATCGGGAATTTCATCCGTCGTTACTTACGATCAACCGCGATCGTTTCGACGTCGCCGCCTTCCACTCTTCTTCCACTCTTATTTTCTTTTTTTCTCTCCCTCTCTCTCCATCCTCGAAATTCCCTTCTTTCCTTCGAAGGTACGCGAGCCAAGAGAGAGAGAGAGAGAGAGAGAGAGAGAGAGAGAGAGAGAGACGCGTCGCGGTCGAACAAAGAACGGACATAAATAATCCCGAGTTTCCAACCGACGTACTAATAATTAGATTCCAAGGACCGCCTATTTTGGCCGGGAGTCGCGCTAGAAAAAGAATCTTCCTCTCTTCCTGAGCGGAGAGTCACTCGCCTCCTTCTCCTCTCCCCCTCCTCCACGACCTCTCCGTGTCCTCTTCGCCCCCTCACGACCCACTTTTGTCCCGGACCGTTTCCTCTCCCTCCCCCGGTGTCGTCCTCCATTTCCTCCTCTTCCTCTCTCTCGTGCACCCTCCGCTCCAGCAGTTTGCCAGCAGGAGCAAACAAAGAGGACTCCCACCCCCTGGAAATGCGCGTAGCATATTTATGGCCGAAAACCGTGGTACAAGGTTATAAAGAAAGCGAAAGCGGAGAGAGAGGGGAGGGGAGAGAGGGGAGACCGCAAATGGGGCACGAGAAGTGTCGTGGAAGAGCGTACGCGATAAACGTCCGCTGCTATATCGTCCGCGCCGAACAGAAAGGGATGGATTTCGTTTCGAAAATCGAAAACCATTTCGCAAAATGCCTTTTTTCTTCTTCTTCTTTTTTTTTTTTTTCCTACACGAAAAATTCGCAAAGACGAATCCTTGGAACAACTCATTTCCGAAAGATGAGTTCGAATTTCGGGAGACGGAGAGAGAAAGAGAGGATTTGGACAATTTGATTCGAACTATCGACTATTTTTAACGACCGCGGGATTTCTCGACAGAGGGATCGAAGGAGGGCGGTACAAAACGCTATAGAACGACCTTTGCGGTACTCCATTGAACGAGGAAGAAATAAAGTGGAGGAACTCGAGAACTGCTCCACTTCTGCACAATAGGGCGCAGGTAGACCTTAGAATCCTATCCTTCTGCTCTCCTCTCTCTCTCTCTCTCTCTCTCTCTTTTCTTCAGTTCGTCAGTTGTAAAAAGATGCGCCCGTAAAAATTGTTATGGCATAATGGGAGTTGCGACGCTTGGCAGGGGCCGCTACCGGTGTTCCGGTTGCAGGGCCGCGATCCTCATAAATCCAACGTGCGAACAGTGGTACAATGCGCGTTAAATCATCCCCGATCGCGTCTAAAACGGGGCCTGAATTATTGCCGCGTCCTCGAGTGAAACGGCGCGAGCGACCGTTTTCAACGGCCACGCCGATTGTGAGAACGAAACGAATCCTCGTTTCGAATCGTCTCTCCAACAATTTCAATATTAATCCTCGATCTAAACGACCGGTATCCATAACGATTCGACTGTATAATTCGATTCATTCGTTTAGGCATTTTCACGCGAATGTATCGCGTAACGATTTTCTTTTTTCGAACGAGAGAATAAAACGTCGACGAGATAAACCGAGTGGCGGATTAAACGGCACGTCTCTGGTATTGATTTTCCTTTCTCGAGCCAGCCGGGTGTAATAAAGGGCCATTAAAATCGGCGATTCTTCACTCCCCCGTGAGTCCCTCTCTCTCTCAGTTTCTCAGTCCCGTGAACGCGCTATATCTCGTATGCGGATCTACGGGGCGAGCGTCGCGCTATCGTAATAGAAAAACTTTTTCTTCGACAGTTGTATCTCGGTCGTGAGAGCCTCGCCAGAATCGAAAGGATGGCGCTACGCGCGCACTGCCAAAACGAACGTATCGGCGAATCGATCGGGAACGTCCCGCTCGAGTCGGAAATTTTCTTCCTCCTTATATATATATATATATATATATATATATATATATATATATATATATATACACACACTTCATTGGACGGTGTATAGAGCGTCGTTCGAGGATACAGGGAGGGGGGAGGGCGAAAATATGAAAAGCGTCGGGGGAAGAAGGAGGGGGAGGAAAGGAGGAGGACGAAAGTGATTTAGCCGTAAACATACGCGGCACTCGGCGCGAAAGGGGCGGTGGAAGGGGGTTGAGAGACGCGGGTTAGGCGCGATATTTCGCCGTTGAAACTCACCGGGGGCCACATTTCTCTTGATTTAGCGAAACAATCCGAGCATCTGAATTTCAAATATGGCTCCGCGCGTCTTCTTCCGTTGGACAGAAGACGTTTGCGACAGACGGTCGCGAATTAGCTCGCGGAACAATTCGCACCACCCTTCTTCGAATCGAGCAATTTCCACTGGGAAACATCTGTCTCGCGAGATCTCGTTTCAACACCCTTTTTTTTTCCTTTTTCTCGAGCATTTTTTTTAGGCTCATCTTGATGATCTCCTCGGCTCGTCCGGAAGGCAGAAGAAGTAACGCGAGCAGATGTAGTGCCCTGCAATTTCCTTTAAAAATTCCTCGTTTAACGGTACAGCAAAAATATTTTTCGCCTCGTCGACGTGCTTTAATTTTTTCCAACGCGATATTGGATATCGATGCGGTTTCCATCGTCGCTTCGAAATATCCCAAGCTCGGAGGGGGCAGCGATTCCCGCTTACCCATACGCTTTTCTTCCTCGTTGTCCGCCGATTTGTCGAGAGAATCCCGATTAAGGGCAGATTCGTAATATGGATCGCGGCCCATTGAGCAACCGCCTCCCGTGAAAATAACGATCCAACGCCCCCGGGGTCCTTTCGAGGACCGTCCCATAATTCCCGTACCCTCGATATCTCGGCCTATCTCGGCCCATCGTCTAGCCCGAGGGGCCTCTAAGACGCATCGAAAACACTTTACCGGCCCGGCTTGTCGCCACTCCCTTTCTACTTTCGGTTTAATTAATTCCTCGGGAGAACAACCGTGCCCTCGCAAAAATTCAGAACGACATTCATTCGAATGTTTCGACTTTTTTTTTAACGAAATTACCACGTATTTTCTTTTTGCGAGAAACGAAAAATACATTTCTACAGAATTTCTGAGAATACTGTTCTGTATATAGAAAACAATCACGATCCTAATAAGTCGGTTTAAATCGAACGACGGAAGAAAAAGTTGGGGATTTAAAATTCCAGGGAGCGAAGTTGGTCGGAATATATATATATATACATATATACATAGGAGAAGATCGCACGTGCAGTTCCTGGTGCTCGGCCGTGAAGAATCCAAGGTCGCGATAATTTGCAAGGGAGAGGCTATGTTATGCGGTGCGTGTTATGCGGCAGCTGGAAGGCAGAGCCAGTTAGCCGTGCTATGCGGGGCCCCAAGGTCTCTCTCTCTCTCTCTCTCTCTCTTTGTCTCCGTGTAAAGGGCCCCTGTTACGTGTTAAGCCGCTCCAACACGCGCGCGTATACACGCGCGTGCACCAGGAACGATTTACATTGGCCGGATAAAAAGGGAAGACGCGTCGTCCCGCTCGACCTTCCCGCGCGGATTCGCACACGTGCTTCTATATGTGGGTCAAACCGCGCGGAAACTAGTCCGCTTGTTCGGGAATCGAAGGCGTGGAACAGGTCGTTTCTTCTTCCTCTTCTTCTTCTTCTCTCTCTCTCTCTCTCTCTTTTCGCCATCCTCTTCCGTACGTACTTAGACGTAGACTCGTCCTTGGTCGTTTCTGGTTCTTGCCAGAAGCCGAATTCGATGGAGCGCGTGTAGTCTCCTTTTTTACCGGAGGTAAAAGATCGTAAAAGAGAGTCGGAACCGCGGAGATATTTCACTCTCGAAGCGGAACAGATGCTACTTTACGATTGCTTGGTCCGATTATTATCTCGAGATACGAGGATCGTAAGTGGTTAAAACTGTGCTCGAAAATTGTATGCTATGTATATATATATATGGAATTTGATTCTATCGATATACGCACGTGGATATAGGGAATTTGATAATCTCTCGCATCGCTCGTGGAACGGGAATATTATAATCTCTCTATATATATATATATATACATATTCAATTGTTATTCCTTTGTATCCTCTCCTCGAATACTTTCACGGGTTCGCAAGCTTCCTTTCATTTTCCATCACGTGTTTCCCTCGTCCGATCTCTGATAAATTTCACGAGGCAGAACCGGTTTCTCTGCTTGACAAATGTCCGGATTCGTGTAACGCGGGCAGATGCCTAATTTAACCTGATTTTTGCTGCTCGCACCCCACGAGAAACCCCGAGATCGGGGGCGATGGAATATAGAAAAGCTCGTCAGATGGAGCCCAGTTGTATACGTCCAAATCCCTGTAGATCCGTGTCTCACCCGTGCGTATAAGCTTTTCATATGACGTATCGTCGTGATTACCTTGATGTAGATCCGTCGCTGCGTTTCGACCCGATAACGCATCGAGAATATATATATTGTACGGATTCTCCCTTTCTCTCCTCCGTGTATCAGCGAGCGCATCGATCATCGTTGCGCTCGCGATTTTTCATCGAGATTCCCGGGACAAAAAAAAAATATAGTACGGCGAGATTGAAAAGCCATCCCGTCATCTGGGAACGAGCCTCTTTCTCTTCTGTCCACCTCCCTTTCACAACTCGTTTTCCACGCTCCCCGGATCAACCTGCATCACGCGCCAATCAATTTGGACACGAGGAATCTTCGATCCGATATTGCTTTTTCGAGAGTAGAAGGCAATCGATCGAGCAGATTTTTAATATGGGAATGTTGAATATTGGAGAAATAGAGAGAGAAATTTAACACGCAGAGGAAAATTTAAAAGTTACTTCGATAATTTATCGTTCACGATAATCAACCATAATAACTTCGAATGAATGTTATTCGAGGATTTTAATAAGTAACTTTGTTCAAAATTTTTAACTCTTTCAACTCTTCTCGAGACGAAGAAAAAGGTAAAGATAAAAAATCGACACGACCCTTTTCGAGTCGCTTCTGCTCGATCGAAATCTAATTCTAATTGCGAAATCCTCGTGAACTCGAGTAAAATTTTCGCCCACTCTCAACGTTCTCACATCATACCCGTATCATCGCAATAATCAATTCCATCCATCCTCGCGCGTATCCGGATGATATTACCTATGCAAGGGACGATGAACAACGATCCGGAAACACGGATCGATTCTCCTCGAATCGTCCATGAATTATTGCCGAAAATTACGCGATGCTTCGACAATAAGAACCCCCTCCTCATTTCGATCCCTTTCTCCCTCGATTGCGCGATCCGACTCGACGATCGAGCGCTCGACTCGTGGTGGAAAAAGAAAAATTCCAATCCCTCTCCTTCCCCATCGTTCGAGTGAACGCGTGCGTTCATCTCGCGCACGACATCTGGCTCGTTGGCCCCCGCGTTGAAAAGAGGCGCGAACGGAGAACCGATTTGACTCGCCGCGTCGTGTCTCGCACGCCTCTCCGATATTAATCTTAGAAATTGAAAGCGTCGCGGCTCACAGCTCGCTGAAAACTCGTCCATGGATGTAACGATGCCGAAAAGGGGGGGGGGGAGGGGGGGAGCGCGAGTGACTGACGCGAGAGTTCAAAGAGAATTTATTCACTTTTTCGAAACCGATTCGAAGAATGCCTCGAGATGCGTAGATATTCGTAGAATATATTTTCGAATCGGTCGATTCTACGACGCGGGAGTGGCGATCAGATGAAAGAAAGATAAGTCGAAAACGACGTATTCTTTTTCGAGAAAAATAGGGTATTTTTCGCGATTTCTCGATTTCTCCTTCCTTCGTTCTATTTCGGTCAATATACTACAATTTATAGGATATCTATTTTACCAAAGAAAAATAGCCGGAGTTGAGTACTTTTCCAACATTATACACGCGCATTTCAGACATTGGGGAAGAAGTCATAGAAGGTTTCCTCTCGCGAGAGGATTCGAGATGGAGCGATCCGTGTCTCGAAAGGCGGGAGAAAAGTCGTCAACGTCTGGCGAGATTGATGGCCGGGGTTGGATTCGAGGGAAGATCGAGGAGAAGATCGCGAGAATATGGAAGGGATGGGGGATTTAAACAAACGAACCTGCCATAATCGACCAGTTCATCAACCGGCCGGATCTATTTATCTACCGGACGGACGAATCGTCACGATCCACCGATTCAACGCTCGAGTTCTCCTCGTTTTGGATTCCACGAGGTGGCGCTCGCAGCAAAGAGAGATCATTCATCTCGCCATTAACTTCTTCGATGCGCGCTTCAGGCCTCTCTCTCTACGTACGGATTATCGAGAATCGCTTCCACTTAGAGGAAGAAAGAGAAGTACCAATCGTATCGATGGAATCGATTTCCGAGCCAGATGGCCTCGGTGACTCATTCTTCTTTCCCGATTTCTCGGACGAGCCGCTTTCCAACCGTTAATTCTTCTATCATCAATTATAATTTCCGTGTTATTATATCGAAAAGCTGGTTTCCGTTTCCGTAATTAGAGGGGTGCAGCTTGCCGACGAATTTTTATTCCGCCACGCGAGTGGCACGTTATCCTCCGATCGTTCACCGATCCGTTTCTCGACCCGTCTCCTTATTTATTATTTATTCGCCACGCCGCATCGTGACTGTGCTCGAAGAGCCGATTCCAGCTTCTCTCCTCTCCTTTCTTGCATTTCCCAATTCTTTGAAACGCGTGAAAAAAAAAAAGTAAAAGTAAAAAAATGCGAATTTCTATAAGAACGGATTACTCGGCGATCGTCAATTTTCCATTCGAACGGTTCCCTTGGTTCGAAGGGCACGAGCCACCTGCGTAAACGGTTCCTTGTTTTCGGCCGATCACGTGGCCGCCCAAGGGGCAAAGTTTCGAGCGACAGGAAACGGAGCGGGCCGGCCCTTTCGGGCGCCGACTTAATGGCGACCGATCGGCCATACCGTTGTTTACGATTAGGATCGTAACTGGTGGCCAGAGACAGATAGGATACGCGCACAGCCGGGAAGCAGGTGGGACGCTTCCCGGAATCTAGGATACCGTTTAGGCGTAACCCGTTTTATGGATTTCGTTATCGTCGACTCGCCGTCGGTTATTATACGCCGTTACCACGAAACCGCCCGATTCCAACGATTTACGGATCTAATAGGCGCGGTGGCAACACGTGAAAACGACACCCTCCCGTGTTTTTTCATTTATCTTCGTTTCGAGAAGAAGAAAAAGAAAAAGAAAATTAATAAACGCGAAAGTATTAATTTCAAGAAGGCGAAGAAAAATTAATCTCGAAAAATAATCCGGACGAACGATTAAGAACCTCTTCGAAATTTCCACGCGGATCGTTTCGAAACGCGAGTTTCGGGGCGGTGATTTTATTTTTCAAGAGGAAGCAAGCCCTCCCCGCTGGCCATGATTGACACGGGGAACACGCGTGTGTCGTCCAACCCCAGGCTGGAGAGTTGTATTGAGGGGTGGCTGGAGGTGGGGTGAGCGGCAATGGCGACTCGTCAGGAGGGTTCTTCAACGTTGCCACCCTAGTCATTACTTGGGCATTAACGGGGGATGATTCTCCCTCCCCTCCTCGCGGATTCACTGGTTCATCGGGACAGTTGGAGAGAGAGAGAGAGAGAGAGAGAGAGCGGACCGACAGTGGATAAAACTGGAAGAGAGTAAGGATGACGAGGGGAGTTGGAAGGAGTGGCTCTCCAGGGAACGAGAGGAGGACGAAGTTAAATCGTTGGATTTACGAGCGTGCCCACCGTTTCCCAGTTTCTCGCGTTTCACCAGTGTTTCGCGCTTCTCGCCCAACTTCTTCGCTAAGAAATTCCTCTCCCAACTTTCGCACGATTCTTAAAATGCCTATCGAACGTGTGTTAATCGAAATAAATAAGAGAGAGATGGAAGATAAAAAAAAAAGTAAGAATACAGTGACGTGTATAGAACAACAGGATGAAAAGTGAATTGAATTCTTTTTTTTCTCTTTTTTTAATTAAAGTCGACGATAAAGTGGACAGAGTTGCCATCTCTTCGCCAACCTACATATCTAATCATTTCCTCGCAAGGAGGTGAACGAACGAAACGCGTCTGTTGATTAATTTGCTCGGAAGGCGGCATTAACTCGGCGCCCAAGAGGCGCGTGACGCATCGAGGAACCTTTAATCCGAACCGAGCCTCGTCCTCTCCGATTCCATTGTTTCGCAAGAGGCTGCGTCGCACGCGCACCTGTACGCGGTTTCCAGCCATTCTAGAATCTACGTTGCCAAAATTGCTCTTCCTTCTCCTCCTCTCGAACATCTTTTTTTCTCTCGCTTGCGAAATCTTTTCCTCTCCTCGGCTGGAAGTCTCACGACTGCTCGTCGCCCTGATCGTGATCACGATCAGAGCGTGAAATTCGCTGTGCTCGTATCGCGTTTTGCATCCGTGATCTGTCGAGCTCTACGAGCTACAAATAAGGATACATTGGCGTCCGTGGGTACTCGAACGCGTTCTCGAGACTCGTTCTCAAACGGAGAGACGAGAAAAAGAAGAAAAAAAAGAAGAAAGAAAAGAGATCGTTCTCCTTTCACGAGCTTCATCTCTTCTCTCGCTCTGCCCCATCGACAACTCGGAGAAGAGGATTGGATGGATTATTGACCGGTACGGTAATACGACGCTGTAGATAGACGCGCGTATCGTTGCGCAACGAGATGTTGAACCGTGCGGTCCTTGGACTCCATTCTGGATGGAAACGTTTCAACGCTCCTTGGACGGTAGCGACCCGGTGAAAGGCTGTGAAAATGTCAGATCGGTGAGGAACGACTCCAAGTCGACTTCCTTGTTTAGCGATAAATCGGCCGCTTTAAGACGAACGTTTAACGAGTTCTCGTCCATTCTTCTTCGATGGATACTCCAAGATACACGGAAGGAACACGAATCGAAATTTTAGAGAATCACCGTTTCGTGTGCTCTCGAAACGTTTTTTTCCTCGACGAATAATTATCAATTCGATCGGACGAATTAAAGATCCATATCGTGCCGTATTCGCCAAACCGGTGGATAAAATCTTGAATTATTTTCCTCGAGGTACATCGGTCTCCGGTCGTCGACAT
The DNA here is from genome assembly GCF_048593485.1 of Apis florea. NCBI lineage: Eukaryota > Metazoa > Arthropoda > Insecta > Hymenoptera > Apidae > Apis > Apis florea. The sequence goes on along the minus strand of NW_028256549.1, from coordinate 3,618,402 downwards.
AATATTTTCATCCTCGACCCATATAAACAAATTATATTTATAGCTTATGGCAAAATTTTCTCGCCTTATCTCTCCCCATTTTTTCTTTTTTTTTTTTGGAAAAAAATAGATATCCTCCCATTTTTCCCCTCTCCTCCGAATAACAGAGCAACCCTCCTTTATCTCGCGTGCTAACATTTTTTTTCCCTCTTTTCTCGTTTTATTACGAATAATTCTTGAAAAGGCTGGATCCTCGCGTTGCCCATCCAACTCGCTCGCCGCGAGGAGGTTCACGAACCTCGAAGCGGCTCAAGGATGCACGTGGTTCGCGTCGCGTGGAAATACGTGCTGGTACGCGGCCGCGCGATTGCATCTCGTCGAGGAGAGGATCGACGACGACGAGAGTGTAGTAAACACCTTTACTTCTCTATCCCGATACTTTATGCCAAGTGGAACGGTTGAATTCGAGCGTTGCATGCGAACGAGAAGGGCGATGCGCATGGAGGAAACGACAACCTAAGCGGAATCGCCAATTTTTACGATCGATCAGCGTCTCGCGATACCATCTTTATTCATTTATCATCGGCCTCTTTTCCTCCTTCTTCCATTCCATTCCAACTATGGATGAGCCAAGCAGGATCGAACGTGAAAATTCGAAACTCGCCAATTCGAAGCGCGCTGCTCGCTTGAAATTTTCTTTTTTTAAAGTTTGAAGAATCGTCTCATCTCGTTAACAATCAATTGACGAGCAAACGAATAACGAGTAGACTCTGGCTACTTTAAATTTCGGCGGGAGAATGATTATTTTGCACGCTTTAAATAGAAACGAATACATAAGCGAATAGGTTAACGGATAATTAACGCGGATAACGGTGGTTCCATCGCGACGAAACAGTATTTGAACGAAATTAAACGAGAGCGAAATTGCGCGCTGTTACAGGGATATAACTGTTCCGGCTTTATTGGCCGGATCTAACCGGCGCGACGTTTCAGATCGTCCGCCTCGAGGAGGAAGAAACTTTGGCCGCGGAGCCAACACAGTTTTCACCATTACACGCTCCCCCTACCTCCTCGTTCCGCGGCTCTTTCTTTTTTTAAACCCGAGTTATCGCGCGCCATCTCAAGTTGATTTAAATTCATCGAAAAAGGCGAAATACGAATTGCCTTGCGATTTAGACGCGGTTGTAATTGACAATACGTATAGGGATAGATTGGATCGAGGAGTTTGATTTATACACTTTACATCGATTCTCTTAAAATCTTAAAAATTATCTCCATCGCGTTATCGCCCTTCCATCTTCCACCATCTTCAATAAATATCCGCTTAATCGATCTCCGCTCCCGTCCTGTCCTCAAATTTAGTACACGCGTATTATCCTTAACGACCCTCGTTCCACCTTGTATCGTCACGAAAATACGGTGACAGTTATCGCGGTTGCCGGACTCGCGAAAGGGGTTCGCATACGTTTCCTTGGCAACCATAAATAGGCTGCTTGAAATTTGGCTCTCTTGGCTCGTTCTCCTCGTCGACTTTCAGGTGTCGAACTTTCGAAATTTTTACGAGGATTGCTTTCAGAAAAGAAAGAAGGGAAGAAAGGGAAAAAAAGGAAGAGGAAGAGGAGAGGAAATTTTATCAATTAATTTGATCGTATTCGAGACAAAAAGGAGATCATCGCGCAAGGAAAATGGTTCTCTCGACGAGAAGGGGGCGCGCAACGCTATGAGCGAAAGCCAATCGGCAAATCTACACCCGGCATTCCCGCGCCGGCCAGGAATCCAATTTCCCAAATGCTTTAATTCGTTCAAAGGCTGGACGACGACGACGACGAGGAGGAGGAGGAGTGGCGCGTCCAAGCTTCACGGATGGACACGCGAGAGAATCCCCTCGTCGATCCGGTGCGCACCGGTGTTTCCCTGGCAACCGTAAACAGGCGCGCCTGATATTCTACACCGTGCGTATATTCCAGGTAATCCAACCCTTTCCAGCATTTCAGGATCTCGTGTCTCTGGATTTTTTTAATTTTAACTGGGAAATGAATTCGCGGGTGTCGAGGGATCGTCGAAATGTCGAACGTCGATACGATGATCGAGCCGTAATTTTCGTAATGGGAAGAAGAAATCTGCCGGCCGTGTTCCGAGAATTCTTTCCTCGAATCGATCACGGGGGAGGAGACGATTAAACGACGATCCGCGCGAGGAAAACGAAGGAGGATGGAGCAGCCATTTCTGGTATTAGCCGAGGACTTGCGACGAATTAGAGGGAATGGGTTTCGCGAATTTCTTTTCTTTCCTCGCTGTGTTTCGTATCTACGCTTTATTTTCGAACGTCATTCACGATACGCTTGTTTGTCTCGGAAATATATCTATAGATAGATCAATAATCGACGTGACGATAAGATTATTTTTATCGATTAATTCGATAAATCGTATCAATTTAAAATTCGCTTTATTTATTTGCTTATTAGAATTTTTTATCGCCTAACGATAGATTGATCATTTAATGGTTTCTTTATCTCGTGTAATATCTTTATAGAACGTAATAACTATTTATACCGTACAACTATCACGTTCTCAGTTTCTTTCGTTTCTCTTAAATTTTTCTTTTTCCGTTTCGATTCTCGATCAATAATTAGGTATCTCCTTTACCGATTTTTTGACCAGTAAACCGCTTGCACTCGCGCGTACACCGGATCGATCTTATTCAGGCGCTTTCATCGAACGAAGTTGGAATAGAAGAGAAATGATGAATCATGAATAGGGAATAATAACGCGGATAATTAAATTAAAAATAATGATTTCGTGCTTCTTAATCGCCACGAAGAGCACGTTTTCGCAGAATTTATCGTATCAGATGAATCGGAATAATAATCTTCAACTTTAACGCTTACGAGTACAATATCTGGAAAATGTTAATACGTTTTCAGCCAAGAGAATGCGTAGACGTGGAATAGAAGAGCATCCAGCGAAAGATTTCGTAACGTTTCCATTAAAGAGGCTTTCGATTTCCATAAATCGTTTCCCGCGACGGGTCCCGTTCGTTCAGATTTTATGTACAGTCGTTCGACTAAATTTTCGACCGTAAATGGACCGTTCGGCCAAAGATATTTTATATCGCGACACCGTATCTCGCAAAACAGGGCACACCATCGATATTTTCCAAATTTTTATCATCCTTCCCTTCGCACGTGCTTTCAAATATTTTCCATCCATCGCAACGGATCCTTCGCCTATCCCATCTAATGCTGTTGTCTGAAACATACTTGACAAATATGCGTTGACAAATAACTGCTTCGTCGTTTATTTTTTTTCAAAAAAAATTAATCGATAATTAATCTTTAAAACTTATCATATCCTCAGAAATGGAACGCGCTCTAATTTGAAAATCGTCTTATCTATCTTCTATGATTTATCCATCATCATGATTCACCCATCGCGATTCTCGCGAGGAAAATAAAACATTTCTTTTTTAGAGAAAAAGAAAACGCATCGAATGTCTCCCCTCCAATATCGCACAGCGTTTTTCTTAATATCATCGAGGAAGAAGAAGAAACGGAGAAGGGACGATAATCGTCCCGACCTTAATCCCGATATCGAACAAGGAAAACAAAATTTTTGCGATACTCCTCTTCCATTCCACGGTCACAGTCGATACCAAGATATTCTATTCGCGTTCACGAGACCACGGGATTCGTTGGGGAAAAGTGTATTGTCCATATTGCTCCGTCTGGCCTCCGCTTTACGCGGATGGAACGTATCGAATCAACCAGCCGGAAGGAAACTCGAAATATGCCACGAATTTAGGCTCCTGTCGATTCACCCTCGCCCCCATCGACGACTCGCTTCTCTCAAAGGGCTCTCCAAAGACTTTTCGACAAGCATTGTTGATGAAATCGGTGGTACACGGCTGGGATCGATCGCATTTCCGTGAAAAAAATTCAAGAACAATTTTCCTCTATGATACATAGTCCAAAGAATCTGAGAGAATATATATTGTCAACGCTGTTGATGATTGTTATATATATATATATATATATAACAAATTTTCAATTTTCAAAAACAAGTGACAAAGATTTATAAAATATTCGTATAGTTATTATAGTATCATTTTGAATTTCATTGTTCCATTGATTCTCTATAATCATTGCTCTATAATTCTTTTCGTACGTGTCGAGAAATTCGCGTTAATTCGGAAGGAAGCATTTTTTTAAATTTTTCACAGATTGCATTTTATCTATATAATTGGAAGACCACTCGAAGACCACGAATCTGAAGGAATGACGAGACGAGATTTCGAATATATGATTATTTATCCATATTATTTTTCCATGATTTTCGTTAAAAAGTTGTAACGAGTTGATCGATGCGGAATCCCTTGTTCCAAAGTTTTTTTGAGTAAGTTTTAATTGGGCCGACGTGTTTTCACGGGTGACCGGTTTCTTGGGGAATCGGTAATCGAGGCTATTCGTGCTTCAACTTGGCCGAAGGCGTTAGTTGCGCGAGAAAAGTCACATTTGCGGCCAGATTCAACGCGATTTCGATTAAACACGGTCTGTTTACCCTCGCAAATAGACGACCTCTGCTCGATACAGAATCACCATCCGATGTACGCAACGTTAACCCGCCTCCCCCCTTGATAAATGGGACTGCGTCCCAACCAACCTGCTTGTTATACCGTCCATCGTTCCTTGTCTCGCTCTCGTCGATGGTTAAACTAGCTATTTGATCTCGAATGTTATCGATGAGATTTTTTTCACGCGACTCGATCATGTCGCACTTTAGTTAATTTCGTTGGTAATTATTTTTAGAAAGTAGACTTAAAAGTAGACTTTCCTTCTAGAAAAAAAAAAATAAACGATCTTTCTCGATGGCCTCTCTATTTAACTTTACTTATCTATACATACACATATATATATATATATATATATATATAAATATATCGATATATATATATCGTTTAAATCTCGCGACTATTTTTGTTCGAGAATAAATTAATGTTTGTCGGAAATGAAAGTTTGAATGAACCAATAAGTTATCGATGATTCACTTAATAAAATTGATTAATAAAATTGATAATTCAACTGCGCGTGTTTCATAAATTTGTATAATTATTGGAAATATGAGAAAGCGAAAAATATTGCTAAATAAAAATGATCGATCGATTTAAAGATCAATATTTAATTTCGCAATGTTGCGAAAACGTTTTAATCGGAGATTACGATATAGATTTATAGAATTTCTTTGATATATCGCGTATATATATTATTTTCGTATTTTTGAAAAAGGTTTTTTTTTAGAAAAGATATTGGATACTGATATAATATTCATCTGTATAATATACACGTGTATAGATAATATCGATTAATAAAAAATAATAATAACAATTAATAAAATTAATAATATAAGCGTATATAATTTCTTATAATATCGATAAATCTTCGCTCGATGTTCACTCGTCGATGGTTCGATGGAAACTGGCGTTTATAAACACCGGCGCGCTCTTATATATTTATATAGCGTGCCCGTTAATATTTGCGAAGAAATTAACGATTTTCTTAATTTCTCTCGTTCTTAATAATCGTTTAATAAATTATTTGACATATAAAAAATTTAAATTCGAATTGTGCATTACAAATTAACAAAATATTGTTAATAAATTGTAATTTTCTTTTTTAAATTATATATAATTTATATATTTCGCGTTTATATTCAAAAAATTCGTTAAAAATTGATAAATATTACAAAATTTTATGTTAGTTTTTTTTTTTTTAGTCATTTTATCTTAGTATATTTGGTATATATAATAATATATATATAAAAATATTATTCTTTTCGTTTTAAGAAGAAGGAATTGGATGAAATAGAAGTAAATTTTTACATGTTTATTTTATATATAAAAAATAAACAATAATATCACTTTTATAACGTTTTACATACAATAAAATATGTACAAAAATATGTGAGTATTATTCTACTTTATAAAATTATACTTTATAAAATTATAGAATAAAGATAATAGGAATCTTGAAGGGAAAAATAACGATATAATATCGTCGTTCGTATTATAAAATCGTTGTCAAGTGATGGTAAATGGAGAATTACAGCTGGAGTTATCGTATTCCACCGAGTAATGTTTGATAATTAACGTTGGAGCGGAAAATTAATTGTCTATTTTTTTATTCCACATTCAATATTTAACAGTCACGAGTCAAAACACATTCGTTTTCCCTGTTTCTTACAAAACCTGGTTTACATTGGCATCCAATAACACATTTCTGTAGCAAAAAAAAGTTGATACTTAATTATTAGTCCATGTGACAGATCTAAGAACGTTAGAATTTTAGTTTAGATTTAATTTAGACTAACCAGATTACAAATAGGCGAAGCCGGTTTCTCACAAGTATCCACACATTCTGAACCACAATTTTTGAATTCTTCATTGGGACCACACTTCTCGTACGCGCTTCCGTCGGGATATGCAGCTATTTGATCAATCAAAGAAAGAAAATCAAATATTATTTAAACTATGAAACGTGAAACGAGATACAAATTAAAATGAAACGATATTTTAAAAATCTGAAAAACTGTATCCAAAACTGATAATACAATTATAGGTTAATTGTCTGAAAGAAAATATTGAAAAGAAAAATGAAAGCAGAATTTCTAATTTTACTTAAAAATTAACTACGATAAAATTTTTAAATTATTAAAATTATTTAAAATTCCAATGTATTTCAATTAAAAGAAAGTGAATAAAAAAAAAGAAGAGATAGAATAGTTTAGACAGTATATCAGATAGTATATAAGAGTAATAATAAATAAGAAGTATGTATATCGTTATACTACTCACTAGAATAAATAATTGTCGTGAATAACAAAAAAATTATTATTCGAGCCATGATAAAATATGTATAGAAAATAAAAATAATTGCAAAGTTTGCAAACTTTGCAAAGATTGCAAAGAATAATTAAACAAAGTAGAATAACTGCTTCTCGAAACCTTCCTTCTTTATATATTGTATTTTAGAAGGTCGTTTTATCCTCTGATAGATAAAATATTTATCTTTTTGATAACATATATCTATGGATAAAAAGATTTATTTATATAATAATATTTTTTTTATATTATCAGTTTTTTTTATATTATATTATATCAATTTAATTGTTTTCTTTAATTTTAGAAAATTAAGTATTTTCTTTTCTTAAACAAGTTATTAACAAAATAATCATGTAATTTAATCGAGTCATTGTATTGCCGCTGATTGAACGCGAGTTGTCAATATGTCGAACAAAGTATTGAAAATAAATAATATCTATATCATACTTACTATCATTACTTACTGTTATTTAAATTTTACGATTGTACTCGAATCGATTACTTTGCTTCGTGTTTATTTCATAATTTCCATTCTTTCAAGATAAAAACGTAACATCTCTTTACTCGCGTCGTTTCTTGATTCGACGAGATCAATCAGTCAGCGAAACAATAAACAATCATGGATACGTGGACAGGGTTGAGAAACTCGATTGAGGGTCGATGTTACAATTTTTTCTCCTCTCTTTTAACAAATTCCTCTTTTTTGGCAAAGTCGATTCGTAAGTCGATCATTGTTTCTCGCATCGTACCAATTATTCATACCACGAATAATTTAATTTAATCTTTTTCAAAATCATCGAACAATTTGATCGAAGACGAATTTACAGAATACCAAAGATATTTGCAAAAATTAAAAAAAATCGCATGATCCAATATCAATGTAACCACAGATTAATAACAAGTTTCTATCCTGTACAACAACAACAAAGTCATAAGAATATTTAGCTTAAGAATCATTAAATTTATAATGTCCGATTAATTTAATTTTGCATTGTAATCCAAAGCATTGAAACTATGGATTTGATAGGTTTACTTTAAAAGAAGAAAGATAGATGGCGAACACAAAGGTTGGGCCTTTTTTAAAGATTTAATACGATAGAGAAAAGAAAAATCGAATAGATAAATAGATAGATAAACTGATTATGAATAATTGCATCTTGTATATCGTTCGTAACAGTTGATTCAATTATTATTGAATTATTGGAAACACATATAATAAATGAGGATGGGATAATAATGGATACACCTTTTGAAAATATTATTTTATACGATCGTATTAAATATTATTTTTCGATCGTAAATATTTGTCTCTTGGATTACGTAATTTTAATGAAAAAAAAAACGACCGTTTTTTAGATAGCGTAACGAGTCTACAATCTAGACAGAGAGGTCGTGATCCCTGGCGAGATTTGTTGAAATTCATGGGATTAATCGTGTTTCGTGTTTGATGCTGTTAAAAATACGAATAATAAAAAATATAAATAAATATAAATAAGAAAAATAAGGAATAATGGAGATAATTAAATAAATTCTAAATAATACAATTTTATTTTTTTTCCAATTGAATCTATTATCTACTGTAATGTGAATGCAAATTTTAAGTATTCATCGTGATATTTGGACACGTGATATTAAAACATATATTCAAACAATAATAAAAATATTTGTTCGAATCAAATAACAATTTGTTTGAATAATCGTGAATTTTTGAATATTGCTCATTTTTTTCACTCATTCTAAAGAAGTGATATTAAAACTCTAATTTTGAATATTTCCCAATTAATTTCTCGATACAATTATTTGGCATAATTTGACATATTAAAAAAAAAACAAGAAAAATAGCGTTAAAGTTTTAGTTTCATTGGTTATTTTGAGAAATGTTGGCTAACATTCCATATCAGTTAATCATCCTTTTATGTTAATATATAACGATAACGTCTAGTAAACAATTCATGAGTTATTTTTTTTTTTTGGTGGTAAAAATAAATGAACGAAAATAAATTTTAAAATTTGAAATCAACTTTCTATTTACAATTGCTACGTTTATTATTGTTTTATTTACAATTGTTATTATTGTTAAATAAAGACATCACCTGTCTCGATTTCAAGAATTAGACAAGTCCAACAAGTGCAATTTATTAACAATAATTCAATTCAATTTCCTTTAACTTTAATTTCAAAAAAATTCTTTGTTTTACACTTCAAAGTTTTACATTCCCAATTATTGATGATTCTTCAGCAACCATTCCTTCTTCAAAGTCTTGTAATATTCGTGTCACGCGTAAAATATTCCATCAAATATTGTAACACGTGTAATTATATATTTTAAGCGGATATCATTAGCGTGATACGAAGTGGACAAGTAAAAACGATAAAGTAATAATAAATAAAGGCAACAATTTTCACAAGGCCGAACAAATCGAATATATAGACTGGCCGTTTTTCACAAATTTCGAAAATTATAGTTTTATTATTGCGCTCGAAAACTGTGATAGAAAAATCCTGGTTCAAAAATGTCCCGTGCCGTGCTCTTTCTACTCCTTGTCGTTGCTTATATCTGTAGTAAGTACTTGCTTAACATCCAACGAAATATTCTACATCTTTCAAATTTATCATCTGTTTCGCATCAATTTTTACTCTTTCTATTGTCGTTCATTTATTGCTCAATAGCAAACTTTGTGTTGTCTCGATGTATTTAGTAAGCAACGTGAACGCTTGTGGACAAAACGAACAATTTAAAGAATGCGGAGGTTGCGACCAAAGATGTGGAGTTGAAAACATCGAATGTCCCGAGGTTGGTTTCGTACACGTGCCAACGTGAAAATTCCAAACCCGATTTCGTCCGATTTTTAATACGATTTGATCGTTTGTCAGATATGCAGAGCTGGCTGCGCTTGTATCAAAGGATTCGTAAGGAATGCCGCAAACAAGTGTGTTTTACCTAAGCATTGTTAAGATCCGATGATACGAATTAATTGAAAATAAATGCTATTCCTCGAATATAGGAGTGTTTTCGAAAAAAAAAAAAAAGTAAAATAAAATATCATTAATGTAATTATTAAACTTGGTATAAATTTGTTTTCATTTATTTCTTTTCTTTTTTTTTTTTTTACATTCGCGCTCGTAATATTTTACACGATTTGTCAGGCAAACAGCGAGGATGATATAACGTAAATATTTGCAATAATCCTTTTTGCGTAGAAGATTTTGAAGATTTTTACGTGTACTCACGATTTATTTTCAAAAGATATTAACTCGTGTTTGCGTTTATCGTGTTAAACGTGTATCGTGTACACGATAATGTAATACGTTGAATACAATTTCTTTCAATTCGCGTGTACGAGGAATAATAAATTAACAAAATGAATAAAAAAGATTTTAAAACAACAGTTTATTATTTATTTGTATATACATCCTGTTTTGAATTATAAAAGACAACAGCAAAACAGACGAAAGCAAAGAAACAAAGAAAGCAAAGAGTGTGAATTCTAAATAAGGGAGCGAAAAATCGTTTTCCAATAATTAAGTGGGAATTTTAACAATTTTGTGGAAGGACACATGCCCCTTCACCGTTTCTCAAGAAGCCTTCCTGACATTTACAACCGATAATACATTGCTAAAAGAATAAAAATAGAATAAAATAAAATATATCATTAAATCGCGAAATTCCAAGGAAAATTAAAAGTTTTTACAAACCATGGTACAAACACGAGCTTTTGGTTCGGCACATGTGGGTGCGCATGCCGATCCACACGTACTGAACACCTCGTTTGGTCCACACTCCTCGCCAAATGAACCTTCAACAATCACATTATTTATTTATATCAATATCTTCTTTTAATCGCTTCACTAATAATCTTTTTCCCGGGTTAAGAATTCTTCTTAATCGGTCAACAAGATTTATATTCCTCGCACAAAGAACGTTAAATTGCTCGATCTATCTCCGAGAATGCGAATATATTCAGGGAATAAAAATTGAAATCCTTGAAAGTAGTTTTGTACAAGTCGATATCGAGAGTGATTATCCTCAGAGAGTTTATTCTCACTTTGCAATAAAAAATGGAGTATCCATTTTGAAATATCAACTCGTTGAAATTATTTGATAAATTTATCGATCATTGTAATCATTGTAATAAAAATTATCCTTGAAAGTAGTTTTGTACAAGTCGATATCGAGAGTGATTATCCTCAGAGAGTTTATTCTCACTTTGCAATAAAAAATGGAGTATCCATTTTTAAATATCAACTCAACTTGAAATTATTTGATAAATTTATTGATCATTGTAATCCAAAAACACACGATTCCCTATTTTTATCGACAAGCATAGAACGTATATAGCTGTATACATATGAGAATGTTCGATAAAAAAAAGAAAAAAAAGAATTTAATTAACTTTCAGAAAATTTGCAAAATTTTATTCTCAATATGAAAAAAACAAACCCTAACGAACGCTACTTACTGGAGAAAATCGCCACAGCGACGAGCAAAATGAAGATAATTCGAGACATATTTGATTCGAGACTTTTTTCGGACGACCAACGATCGAAACTACTGACCAACTTATCGAACTTCTCAGCTTTATATAGTGATCTTACGCCACGCTTGCACCAAAATTTTCCTCGAACAATTGAATCGAATCACCTTTTTACTTTTTCATTCGCGATAAATCTAAAATGAATAAGTAAACAAATCTAGATAAAAAGTTAAAATAAATTGAAAAACGACTCTCGATCGTTCGATCGAAAGTGATTCGTCCATCGTCGATCCGATCGATCCGATGAAAATTTTCTCGATGTGAACGCTCCTTTACGAAACCTCGACCTCAGCTTCTTCCCCTCGTTCTACTACGTTCATCCTTTCGTACATATCTTCGTTTGTTATTACGTCATTCTCTATTTCTTGACTAACCGATGCTTGGTAAACGATGAGATATCGCTTCATTTGCGGACGATCGATAGATAATCTTTGCGTCCTCTTCTTATTCAAACTCGTTTTGCACCTCGTTTCGACTCGATTATAATAATTATTTATCGTTTATTATTTTCTCGTGAAAAAATATTGTTATCGTTTCGAAAGGAAAAATACCGATGATCGATCATCGAGTCATGGGTTATTCGATCTTCGTATGGTCTTCTTTATGTTATTTTATTTATATAGGTTTTATTTTCGTTCGTTTAAACCAGTTTTCTTCGCGATCGTTTTCCTTCTCTTTCTTATTTTTATTTCTTATTCCATTGTTGTCGCATGAAATCAAAATTAAATTAATCACTTGATATCTTGATAATTATTTGCATATAACTATAAAAGAGAATATTAACAGAATTTAACGTTATTGACGTCGTTGGAAACATAAAAGAAGACGTATCGAGAAAATACAAGTTTTCAGTCTTCTTAATTGCCCACCAATTATACGTGTAATTTACACGTGTGTAATTGTAATTATCTGTATAAAGTCAAGGAAAATATCTATAAATAATACAAACAAATAAGAAAAAGGAAAAAAAATAATCGGGAAAAAAATTGTCCTGCAAAATGAGCGTTCCTTTTTCACTAGCGATCTCGATTTCGACGAGAATCAACTCGATTCTTCTCGTATCGATCCATCAATCGCGCACGACATTGTCAAGGCCGTGCAATTAGCGTGGTCCGAAAGGGGTGAAAAGGAGGGTGGTCGAAGGCTGATTCGATTGGGAAATTTTAGAGTCGTGGGTCTCCACTTTGTCAGCGCAGCGATCAATCCAGCATCCTGGATCTCTCTCTCTCTCTCTCTCTCTCTCTCTCTCTCTCGTATCGGCGTTTGCTTTTACTTTAAATGCCATTTCGTTGTCGGTCGAGACAACGAGTTCAAAAGTTTTCCTCTTCGTCGCGCTACGTGGATCCCTCTTTCTTCCACGTTTTATTCAACGAGACCTCCCCGACAATCGAATATCCGACAGTCAAAATGCTATTTATTATTGAGCACTCAGCATCGACTTTCTACGTTTCGTTCCCTCCCTCGAACCCCTCCTCTCGAATAATAATTCGTTTCTGCAGTCGAACGCCCCCTTTATGAAATTTATTACCCCGTTCCACCTTATTTCTCGTAGATAATTCTCTATTTTTCTTTCTACCTCATTTCTCTGCAAATTGACGAAACCTTGGCAATTCCAATTTTCTAGCATCAATTCGATCTTAATCTCAATGATTCTCCGATTACGCGAGGAATCTTCAAGCATGCAAATCGATTTAAAAATCTTTCGAAAAACGTACGAAACTTTAATTCATCGCTATTCTTCATTGATTTTGCAATTTTGCAATAATTTTTCACTTGATTTCTTATCGTTTTCGAAATATTATACTCCCTAGTCCCTATTCAAGCGATACTATAACCAAATATACAATCTTAAATAAAACTAAAAATTTGAAAATTTTAGTTTTAGATGCGTCGTTGAGTTGAATCCTAAACAAAAGAAAGATATTCCGTTCCGACGAAAGAAGTTGCACAGAATCAAGAATTTAAATTAATCGATGAATTCGCCATTATCCGATACTGTTTCTCCCGGCGTCTATTTAGCGGGATGCTGGCAAGCGGGTAGAGAGGCCGGTTCCACGTCAACGGGGACCAGCAGCCACTGACAGCAGCGGGAAACTCGATTGGAAGTGCTCGAGTTACCCTTCTCTCGGCCGCCGTTTCCCTTATTCCTTGCCACCCTTCGCTCTTTACCCCACTTTTCACCCTCCCCACCCCACCTCCCCCCTGTGCAACGTCACATCGCAGGAGGAGGCAAGCCGTGGAGGCTTTGTGCGCACCAAGGGCCACCATTTTACCCCTATGAAACGACCGTTCTGACACACTGACCCGATATTAACATCGCGTCCGATCACCGTCCCTCCTCATTTTCGAACAATTCCTCTATTCTTCGGCCATTCTTCTTTTTTTTTTTCTAAACAAGCTTTTCACGTGTCACGAGATCGATATCGCGTCGGGATAGATTCACGATTCCGTTCCCCTTCGAGGAAATGGCCCTCGGTTCGAGATAATCTCTGACATTCCGATTGCGCTCGAAAATGATTACGCGCGAAATCCGTGTTGTAATAATGATATTAATAGTAGTGTAATTTCTTTTTTTTCTTAATTCTCTTGGATAATTCGTACAATAATAGATATTTTTAGATTTGATCTAGATCTTGGTTTTATATCGGTATGTTTCTAAATTGTAATAATTTCGAATATCATAATTTAATATGTCTAATTTAAATAAAATTGTAATGATCAATTTAACTCGGTGCATCGATTAAATCATCATTTTGATTTCATTCGACTATGTTTCTTTGTCTCGAATAGGCTTATCATCAAACGATCTTGTCTCATTGCCAGAGCTTATCATTGTTAACGATATCTTTAAAAGGGGAATTTTGCTGAATCAAAATCTGCAAATAATAACGTAGGAATGTAGATAACACGCTCATAGAAAGATAGAAATTACAGGAATATCCAAGAAAATTGTGAATCAAAAATCTCTTTCGTTGAACGTTATATCTCAGTATGATTCATTATGCGATTGTTTTTTGAGTAACATTATTGCATTAATTGCAATTTGTTTTTCAACGATCAACGTTATTTGTTTGATTTATAAATCGAATCATGGAAAATGATTAATTTCGCTTGGTGATTTTAATCTCAGAATGTACAATTGAAATTTCTTCACTTTTTAAAAGTGAAGTGATAAATTTATATGAAACCAAGCTTGCTTAATTATCTTTGCGATATTATGATTATTATGCGGTGTTTCATAAGATAATATCCATCATGATCAAACTCATCGTACAAAATGTTACATTTAACATTATATAACAATAGCAATTCATTGCGAAATACCATTCAAGCGTTAAGCCAATCATAATATCAAATTTAAAAAAAATTTTAAATGGAAAATTTAATGAAAATTTCAGACTTCAGGAAAAAGGAAACAGCAATTTCGAAGAATATAACACGATATATTAATTTCGTTTACGCTATTTGTTAAACAAGATTATACGGCATTTTCAAATTCCTCTACGTCTCGCCTTTGCGATGTTTACTTTCGGTGTTTCTTCCGTTCAAAACGAAACATCTTTACTATTAGTATCTTTAAATTGGAAAAAGTAAAAAGTTGGATGGAAAATAAAAAAAAGATCAATGTGTTTTAGCCGCATTCGCCAGGAATCCGATGTGCTCCAGATCGAACGAGGAATACGCGTGTGGATCCGCGTGTCAACGTACTTGCGCCACTCTGGATCAACCTTGCCCTATTCAGAATATCGTGAGTTTTGATCTGTGAGAAATCGATATCGATATAAGATAGAAGAAAAAAAAAAAAAGATTGGACGTTATTACGAGATTCTCTGTTCTTAGAGATGCAACGATGGCTGTTACTGCAAAGATGGCTACGCCAGGAACACGAATGATGTCTGCATTCCCATAAAAGACTGTCAAAACTGAACGCAGATCCAAGTACACTCGAATTCCATTAGCTTTCACTATCAGCATATAATAACTCTGCAAATGGACGCGCACAAACTGCCTACCAAAACTTTGATTATCTCGTATTTCATAAAACTTAAGAATTCGAATTGAAGGTATTGTTAAGGCAGAAAATTACTTTTTCTTATTAATCGTTATATTAATAAATTATAGAAAAATGAAAATGAAAAGAAAATATTTGATTGTACGTATTGTACGTATTTGATTATATTTGATGATTTGGCAATCGTCATTGGCATTATATCTTGTAAAAAATGTAAAGATATTACCGTGCCAATATGTATCACGACGTTCACATATTTTCAACATTTTGTGCGCAATTCGAAGAACAAGTTTATCTACTCGACGCATTCAATAACAATTTTAATTCTATTACATTTTTATTTATTTATTTATTTTTTTTTTCTTATAAAAATCTTTCTACGAGTTTAATATCGTAATGTCGAACGAATGTACAACATTCGTACTCGAACGTAAGGGATTTTCGATGGACGTTTCTTCCCAACGATGACAGGTTTCCTGATCAGCGCCAAATTCCCAAAGGGATCCTTGGCGTTTGCTTAAGCCGCTTTCTGGATTAGCGGAGGCAGTCGTTGTCCGGCTGCTGACTAGCCAGACTTTGCACCACGAAACCGAACGCAAGAACAATCGGAAAGTCAAACAGTTTGACTCGCCTCGAGCATGCTAGAGACGCTCCAATATTTGGATTCGTAATGTAATTCGCAAGTCGAAAGTGCTGAAACCTCTCGTTCTCCTTCTATTTATATTCGCCTTTTCCCTGGAACGCAGACACGAGACGAAAATCAAAAGAGATTTCTAGACGCGATGGAATTTGGGTGGCTAAAGATTTATGGATGTAAATTATATTTAGGCTGGACACGTTCAATAGTGAAAATTCAATAACAGCGTTCCAATCCAACTTGTAAAACATTCCCTGTAATGCTATTAACAAAGCTATTTATTTTCGAAACGATTCTGTTTGTCGAAGTCTCGTGAATGCCTAATTATTCGTGAATTGAAAAAATTTTCTGACCTGCGATATCCTTTCGACGAGAGTATGAAATCTCAACGGAGATGTTTATTTTTATTCTATTTTTATCGGTGTATTTTTAATCGGGATTGGAATACAATTTTCGAAGAGTTATCTAATTTTTACCGTGAAAAGTCAAAGGTAAAAAGTTTATCGCATCTCTCGTTTTCCTCGCTCCAGCCTTGATTCGAATACGGAACGCGCCGCAACAAGGAGGGTTATCTGCGTCATAGATCGATGTTTGCGTTTCGCTTTCTCGGATTCGGCGAAACAACTGTTTACCGAATGCCACCATCCCGATTTGTTTGCGGAGAGATCATCGTTTATTCGCATTCTCCCAAATCGATTAGCAATCTTTGTTGTGCCAGCAGGTATTGCGCAAACATCGATCCGACCAAGTATCGGTACGGGACGAAATGAAACGAAAATTCGGAGTATCGTACGTACGTACGTACGTACGTAAAAAAAAAAAAAAAATCCGAATATTTTCTTTCTATCGTGTGACAAATTTTCAAAGCTTCTCGATAAACTCAAGGATACGCACTTTAATCTTCTTTTACTATTAAATTTAAACATAACAATAAGATTGTTCTTTGTTTGAGTGAGATCAAACTTAACGAATTCATCTTGTAATCGAAAACACTTGATTAACAGTTAAGAGACGAACGAAGCAATTATAAATGAAAATTTATAACTTTACTTTTCACGATAAATCAAGAAGAATAATCGGCCAATTTTATTACAAATACCTCGGGCAAATAATCTGTCGTAAATGCAAACTCTTTATCGATATAAATACAGACCGGTTAATCAAAAATTCCAATTCGCTATTATATGATGTGTGTCGAAATGTGTGTGGCAGCGATTCTGTAACACGCGTAAGCAAGCACACGCATACATACACACAGATACACACATGGAAGGTAGGTCGAACGTAAGCCACATCAGCAGCAGACCAGCCTCGATTCGAATTTCGCATGCTGCTCGACACGTGCGCTCCGCCGATATTCCCCTTCTGCGGTCGAGCGGAGAGAGAGAGAGAGAGAGAGAGGCTGGCCCGAGGGGTTGCTCGAGTTTCCAGCGGGCATTTGTTTAATTGGGAACCGACATGGCCGCCGGAGCTCACCCCTGCATCCGACCGCCCCATCTGCACGATCACATCCTCGTGGAAATGCGTCCCGTGCCACGTGCACGTCGGTTTTTCGTCCTCTGACCTTGATTCTCCCGTCGCGCATCCATCAAGGAAATCGCGTGGCGATCATCAACCGACCATGATGGACCGCGTCTGCCTCCGATTCATGCGCCCTTCCAATTTTTTTTCGAAGGAGAAAACCTTTTGGGAAGGGAAATACCGAAAAAAAAGAATAGAAACTCGAAAGTTTTCCGCCAAAATTTCGAGCGATCTTTGCCCGAGGAATAATTCTCCCGTTTCTTCAATATCGTACGACAAACTTTGTGCGCAATTTTCCTCCACTTACTTTACTCTTTCCTTTCTCTCTCTCACACACACACACACATATATGCACATATGTATCAAGTTCTTATCCCGCAAAGCTGGAAAAAACTTTGAACAGGCAGCGAAGCTTACGGCGGAATCCCGAAAGAGCGTGGCAGAAATTCCGCGGGCGAATTTCCACGGCGCTGTAACGACGCAGATTACTCCCCTTTGTTAGTTCACTTGTCGTGCAAGCTGTTATCGGCGAGGGGTCCGACTGTGAAATTTCCGTAGCGAGCAACATGGCCGCGGCCGGATCAACCCCTCCGCGTCAAGTTTTCCGCGTCTCTCTCGCTGGATAGGGAGATGGAAAGCAAGAGGGTAGCCGTATTCCGGCCGCGTTTTACGCACTGCGTACATTATTGTCGCGAGTTCATTCTCTTCCTCTCTGTATTCGGCCACGCCGCCTCCATTCACTCCAGCCAACTTTGCTGCGATCAAACTGACATTTCTGCCGCTGAAATTCCACCGCCTATATAATTCGCTCTTTGCCGAGGATTTCCTACCGAGGGGGGGAGGGGGCCTTTGTTCGCTTCGTCGTAAAACACGTCGTTCGGTGGCATATGGGCCCATTGAAGATCGGGCTGCGCTTCGTGCGATTTTTCATTCCGTTTTTCCTTGTTATTTAAGTCCTCACGGACTTAAATTCGTGAATCGAAAAAAAAAGAGAGAGAGAGACACGAACATAATTGAAATATAACCGAAATTTATAAATACAGTTTTTCGTTTTTCTATGCTATAATAAATAATAAGGGATATTCTGGCAATTGTGGTGATTCTATTCGCGCAATGAAAAGTAGATAGATAGATATGCTCGATTGACAAAGTGATGAATCTTATATAACTTTCGAACAAGGATACTATTTTCTTCAATTTTACATTGTTGACAGTTCTGAAGCAAGATGAAATCGAGACAAGGTTTTCTCTTTTTATGGAAAGGCAAAGAAATCTGAAGCGTGTGTTTTGCGTGCTTAACACCGAATACAGGGGATGAATAGAAGAATACGCTCTTACCTAAAAAAAAAAAAAAAAAGAAGAAGAAAAAACTTCGCCCTTAATGTTAGCCCGGGTATTACGAAGCTCCACGAGGATACTTTCTAGGCAAATGGCCCGCGGTTGTTCCGATGGATTAGAAAATACCGGTTGAAGGGCTTTTCCCGTCGCTTCTTGGCTGGGGGAGAAGGGTCTCGCGTAAAGAGAGTAGGCCATTCAATCGGCTCGTATTTATCCTCGACTAATTAATGAAAAAGAGGGGAAGGGGAAAAAGAGGGGATAAACATTCGCGAGCAAACTCTCGCTATTCGATCCAATACCATTTCGACCCGCAGAGGCTCCCGTAATTCCAGAGAATTTTCTTGGACGGTCGAACGTGGAGTTCATTGCCGGCGGAATGGAAGATGCGTATCGATAATCTTTTGGAAATTCTCGCGATGAAAGTAAGAGACAAATTTTAAATCGTAATGTGTAGCGTCCAATTCTTCAAATTTTAATCGAAGAAAAAATTCAAGGGATAAGCAAGATTTGATATTTTGAATTATGCCTCGCTGGGAATTCACGACGATCAATCAATCACGTGATATTTTATATTTTGTTCCAAGCATGGATAAATTGAAAATAATTTTACGAGACGAGGAAATGAATTTTTTGAATTTTTGATATTCGTTTGATTTCACACGATATCGTATGATAAAATTCATAACATAAAATTATTGTATTAAGCGATTTAAGTGAAAGATTAAAAATAATCTTTTTTTTAAACATCTTTTTAAACATATAACGTGATTGATTCTCGTTTAAAATTAAACCGAGATTTAAGAATCGCCATCGGAGAAGAAGACGAAAATTTTCATTGAGCCCACAAGTGGCTCGTTACACGGGCCTTTTTTCCTCCCCCTCCTTTATTCCCCTGAAAGATCCCTCGCCGACTATTTCCCGAAATGGGCGTCCGTTCGTACGAATGATCGGCAAATCGATCGGAAAAATGATTGGGTGGCTTGTCGGACAGAATGGTCGGATCTGGGACGAAATAACGGCCGTGAGCAAGATAAATATGTTTCTTGGCAGGGAGGGGGAGATGGTAAAGAAGCGACAGAGATTTCTATTAGCCCTGACGAGGACCCGTTCCCTCCTCCAGCTTCTCGGTTTTCATTTCGCAATTAGCGTAACAAGCTTGCAGAGAAATCGAGAAACGATCGATCCTACGTGTTCCTTCCACCCTCGACAATTGTGTCGGATAATAATGAACACCCCCCCTCCTGATGACTAAAGTTGTAAATGCAGAGGACTACTTCCGCTCTTATTATCGATCGATCATTGTATTAATACTTTTCGAGCGACAAGTTTCTATTTTAACTTTTTCTTTTTCCAAAATAAATCTCCATTTTACGATTTTCAAAATATCTTACGTCGAGAGAACGTAGCTTGAACCTTGAGAAATTTGGAAAAATTCAAATACGATTTCAAAAAGATCAACGCGTCGACAGGATACGATAGATTTTTGAAATATTGAATATCTCTTCGTGCCATACAGGTAAACGATTAATAATATTTTCAAACTATTGTTATAATAGTTGCTTGTTAAAATGATATTTTTAATATTTTGCCTCGAATTGTTTCAAATTTTCTCCAACGAAACGAGAGAGAGAAAAAAAAAAAAGAAGAAAAAAGAAACGAAGAGTTAATAAGTTACGTACACGTAAGAGTAATAATTTACGCAACGGATATTAAACGAGTCGCAAACAACGAGAAAAACGGCGGTGAAAAATACCCGCCGTAACAAACACACCGCATCGTGAATTCTTTCTTCACAGTTGCCGCTGATCGACGGAGAGAGAGAGAGAGAGAGAGCTCTCCTCCTCCTCCTCCTCCATCCTCATTTCCATTCGAATTTTTTTTCACCGTCCATGATGTATCTCCACTTACGCGCTTACCGCCGGAATTTTTCACCACCGAATCTCCACTCCACATCGGGCCGAGGATGCTTCCTTCTGGCCGACGAATGTCATTTTTCTCACGGGTTAGACCTTCGAGTCGCTCCTGGCTATCGATATCATTCCCAGACTTGCAAACAAACGCCCGCGTCAGCGCCCGATCCACGCGGACCAGGTCCACTTTACAGAGGGTGAATATTCTCTTAACGTTCTCTGAATCCTCTTAGAAGAGAGAGAGAAAAGAGAGGGGAGAAAGGAGGGAGAAGAAGTAGCTCCCGATCGATCGATAACCGGAATCTCTTCTCAAGTTCAAATCTAGGTTGCTCTTTTTATAGCAACTTTCGATCGAGATTAAACGAAGATCTGGGTCGTGAGTTATCGTCGAGATAATTATTTTGGAATTCTAAGAATTCGTGGGTAGGAAGGATTCGAAGAAAAATTAATCGATCCGTTTCGATTACTCAATTTCGTTATTTTTTAACGAGCTGCAAAGATTAAATTAAATATAGTTTATTCCCTTTCATCCATCAATTTTCCATGAGAAAATTCATCACGACATCGATCGGGACTTGTGCCTCGAGATCCGGCCGCGGAATCGCTCATCCCGCCAACTAGGGAGGAACAAAGAGGAGCAGAGAAGCGAGCCGAAAATCCAGCCATTGTCTCGACATCTCCCCAATACGGATAATCTCGGGAGGCTGGATGTGTTCCCTGCGGGAGTCGCGATAACGTTCTGAAACGAAGAGAGAATGGCCAGGCGAAGGGTTGCTTGCTCGCCGCTTTTCGATCCGTCAAATTTTAAAGGACTCTCGGAACTCGATATTAAACAGAAGCTATAAACGAATCAGGAGTGTTGTATGCAGTTGCAATTGTAGTAAAAAAAAATTCTTAATCCCTCTTTTGTAGTATAGTAATCTCCTGATAAAATCTTCTGATAAGATCTGACAAGATCGAGTGTCTTTATCTTGGCTCTTGATGTAATTGCGACGTCTGAGTTATTGTAAAAATAAATGAAAAAATTTCTCAAGATTAGAAGCGGTGACAAAAAGGTGGAACGACTTTTGTCAGAGAGACGAGAGAAAAAAAAAATGTCATATTAATTTATTATACGATAAACGATTTTCCTGTAAAAAAAAAAAAAAATCCTGATAATTTTCCAGTCACGTTCTCTTGAATTATTAACGACTGCTTGGAAATGAAACACGTGTCCACTTAATCGCATTAACGTTTCTCCGTAAGGATGGATCCTTCACGGGTACGGCGCTGTCCGAGCGCAAATATTGGCCAACGATATTTTTCCCTTCGAACGTTGGACTCTGGCGGGCAAGATCTCGTGTTTACGCCGCTTCTTTCTCGAGCGGCGAATCTCCTTTCTCTCTCTCTGGCCTCGCACAAAAAGAAAAGAACAGTGGCACATTAGCGAGCGAATCGGTTGGCGAAAGTTGCGTCATTGGTTATTTCCAACCGAAACTTTGAAATCGGTGAGTTTTACGATCGAAACGGTACGTTGTTTTCCAGGGAAAATCCTCGTCCCGTTTTACGATGTTTGACTTGGCCATTAGCGCAAATAATTTCCAACCGTACGCCGATATTAAATATTCTTTCCGATTATATTACGTTTTTTTACGTCAAGCAAAAATAATTCCAACAAATGTCTCTACGAATATCATACGTATATCATTTTTCATATTGAAATTTCTTTATTACAATTGCGTTCAATCGATAAACTTTAGAAAATTAATCGACCGATCAATTCTTCATTTACAAGATCGATACAAAAAAAAAAAAAGAAAAAAAATATACAAAATAAAATTTTACTTATGTTTCACCTACGTATCTTTATTTCTTTTAAGATTCGAATAATCGAACTTATTTTGCGTTTCCTCGCAATTATCTTCGCTCCTTAATATTATATATATATATATATATATATATATTTCTTTCAATCTCCAAACTTCAAATTTCTAATAAAAAAGGATCTGCGAATGAAATAGAAGAAGGAAAGAAGAAGAAGAATTAACGTAAAGAGCGACGATCGAATAGGCCTGAATTTCCTTCTTCGCAACTTGAAAACTTGAAATTTAAGAAATGGAGAGAAAGAAGGGAGGAAAAAGTTGCTTACTAAGAAAGAGGGAGAGAAAGAGAAATGTAAAGAACGGTTGATTGGGAGGAAGGAGAAAAATCAGCGTCCCCGCGCAAACGTGTCCCAAATTTCGGTGAATGGATCGATATACGTGATTGGAATAAGGGGGAATGAAGGGGGAGGAGAGGGATTGGAGCGCGACACAGAGGAGAGGGCGCTAACTAACGGCCATAATCAAGTAAGCAGTTTAGTCGAGCGATCCGGTTACGTGGACTTAGCGTATCGGCGAGGCGTCACTGATTGGTTTACAGATCTGCTGAGCCGAACTCGGAGATGCTCAAAGGCCTCCTCTCTAGTTAGCTGCCCGGGAACGAGGAGCCATCCCCCATTTTCCCTTCCATCCCCCTTTCTCGGCGATGTTTCGTTAATTTTCCTCCGATTCCGCTCCGTCTGCCAAGGCTTTGCACCTTTGATTTCGCAAAGCCCCCGCCCGACACCCTGTAAATAAGTTTACGCTTAATCGCCAACATTCGTCCCAAGATCTTTTTCAATCTTCCATCTTTGTAACTCGATCCACGGAAAGGGACGATCTTTGACGATCTGCAATGCGGCGAATTCAAGGGACAAAAAGCTGCCGCTTTGGAAGCGTGCACCCGCGACGATTAATATGCGCCACGAGGGTGGGACTGGAAAACGTGGGATAGGCGGTGACGAAGGGGG
The DNA here is from genome assembly GCF_048593485.1 of Apis florea. Lineage (NCBI taxonomy): Eukaryota > Metazoa > Arthropoda > Insecta > Hymenoptera > Apidae > Apis > Apis florea. The sequence continues at coordinate 3,594,787 of NW_028256549.1, read as the reverse complement.
ACGAATTTATCGGTGGCGGATGGTGGCGACGAGAGGCGACAGGGGAAAAAGAAAAAAAAAAAAGAAAAAATGGTTGCTGTTGGCACAACATTAGCGAGAAAATTCATAGTTGGATGCGAGGAAGAATTGCACGTGTCGTTCGAATTCTATTATTATCTCTGGAAATCGAAGATATCTTGTTTTGTGTAGAATAGTGAAATTTTCTTCGTTTCTTTCTTTTTTATTAAATATCGAACAATAGAAGGCCGTGATTGTCAACGATATTTTTCTTTTTTTTTAGAGTGGGCAACTCTTTCTGATAATAATACTTTTCCATCACCATTTCTACCAGCATTCATTAAAAATCTGCATCAATGACGCATAACAATTTTTATTAAGAGCAACGTTCAACGTTCTTCTTAATTCAATTCGAGATATAAAAATAACGGATTCATCGAAGCGGATTATTGTAAGGAGAGAGAGAGAGAGAGAGAGAGAGAGAGAGAGAGAGAGTATCGAGTCGATCTAAATATGATAAAACGTACTAAACGTGTACGTGAAAAGAAGCGTAACCAGGAACTGGAGAAAGATTTCGTCGATTTGTCAAATCGACCCTGAAAACGCTCCCTTTTTCCATTCGAAGGAAGAAAGGCAAGGGGAGGGGAGGGGGGGGGAAAGGGTCGCGTTTTTCACAGAGGAAGAAGGGTGGTAATCGAAAGAATCGCGGGAGAGACGCGATTCTTAATAATTTCGAAGAGGGGGAGGGAAGGGGAGAAGCGTCAGATTCTTGACAGACGTGAAAAATGTCACTCGTATGCAAAGCAAATTGTACCAGCCCGTTTCATTATTTCGTTCGCCCTCGCCCCTCCCGCCGAAAATTTAATTCTCGGAAACCATGCCTCCTTCTCTCCTTCCTCCATTCCTCTTCCATTCCACTCTCTTCCCCTCTTTCTCTCTCTCTCTCTCTCTCTGGTTAATATAATGATCGCGAAGCGAGGGGGACACCTGCGGTCGCCTCTTTAAAAATGATTAACCTGGTTAAAGGGAAGGAGGCCGCTCCAACGTCCTCGATGAAAAATGAATCCGGGCCGGGTTTTAGAACGGCGAAAGGCGTCGTTAACTCTTCCTACCGGCCTCATATTTAATGATTTCACCCGTGGCAAGAATTACCCTTCTTGGACAAAACTGTTGGGGTACATACGTAAGCAGTGTCGTTGCGTTGTCCTAAGTATGGTAAATTAGGATCCCTGTTCCCCGAGCCGAGATCATTTTATTACGATGTATATGTACGTTTTATGCTTCTTACGACTTGTAGAAAACTTACGTATTTTCATTGAAAATTTCGATTACTTCAATGTATTTGATATCTTTGATCTTCGATGAATAGTTATTAAAGTATTAAAAAAATGTGCACGTTTTTTTTTTCTCAATATCAATTCGTTAGAATCGCTTACTAATAATTAGTTGCAAAATTTGTTACAAATTTTATCGGAATGACGTATCGTTATTAACATGTTATAAACACGTTTATAATTTTCTGATCGATTGTAATTCTATTGTGACATATTGAAACATTTATCAAAACTCGATCGATGGAGGAGAAGGACTTATGTTTTATTGAGAACGCAGAATGAAAACACAGACACGTTATCTTATATGACAAGCGATTTGTCACGCTAACGATCCTATCGCGCCAACAATCACGAGTAGGACACGTGTCGATCACGTGCACAATCGAAATTCGGAATTTCCTTTCCGCGAATCAAATCGAATTGGAAAGTCGAAGGGGATTTTTCAAATTAGGATTCAAATTAGGACTCGATCCATTCCGAGGGGAAGATTACCGGTTGGCGCGCAAAATTTTTTGACAAAAAAGAGGCGCGCTCCCCTCTTCTCGAGAAGTTTTCTCGACTTCTGCGTCCTTATTATATTCGAGCGTGTATCGATCCCTCATTATACACGAGATGTGCTCCCTTCGAAATGCGCTCCGATACTCGTGTGTAGCAGTAATCGTTTCGTCTCGATGTTAAATTGCCTCGTTAAGCTGTCGTCGGGGAACGTTTCAACCGGAAATTAATTGCGGTTTTATGGCGAGAGCAATAACCCATCGAGCTAATCAATTTCCAACGATATTCCGTTTTAAAATCGTTGTAAAAAGAAAAAAAAAATATATATATATATTGTTTCTCCTATTCTCAAATTTTCGATTCGTCCGTTCTTTAAAATCTTTAAGATCTCGTTACTTTTCATCGCGAACGGAAAATTGTTCATTCATTATATTTGTGAAAGAATAATTCGAATATTCGAAAAAAGGTAAAGGGATGAAGTAAGTAAATAAAAGATAAATGAGTAAATGTGCACTACTATTGATTGTCAATATCGAGAGAATCCGTGGTTTGTAAATAAATTCCAATTCACACAGTTAGTAGTATAATTAATTCTTTTGGAAAAAATTCTCGAATCGAATTATTATTTTCGAGTTCTTTAATTGATCGAGTTCAAAAAAAGTGAAAATATTAGAAAGGATTTCCTTCGGTTAATGCACGGAACATCCGAACATCCACTCTTTCTCTTTTACCCCTCGTTGTCCGGCGAGACTTAATGAAAACCGTGATTGAAGCCGGTGCACAAGGGGCCAATCGATCGGCAGGAATCACGAAGAGGGTGTTTGGCAGCCAATCATCGACCTCCATCGAAGGGACCGACGCTTTTTTCCTATCTCCCTTCGATTCGATAGGATTCATGAGTTGACTTTGCGCGGAACTCGATTGTTCAACTTTTTCCTTCCGTATTAATCGATCTCTTATGCTCATTATCGAAGATTTCTTTCTTTTTTTTTTTTTTTTGATTCTTAATTCTAACTATTGAATTCAAATAATAATCGTGACAGATATAATGCAATCAATATATCTATTCAATTCCTTTTAATTCAATTTTAATCTAAGTTCTAATTAATTTTATTATCATTATTTTCTTTCCATATCAGATATCATAGGCAGAATCAGTCATCATATATTATAAATAACAATCGATGATATTAAGTGTAAGTGTATATTAAGATAATATTAAGATTAAGTGTATTCAAACGAGAGAGATATATAATATAATGAAATGTAAATAATAACATATGGATAAATTTCGAGTGGACGATAATCTATCTTCGTTGTTTCGAAAGCGAAACTTTAACCTCTTTAATCTCGGAAGAAGAATCTTTCGAAGCAAACTTGCCGCATTAAAGAATTCACGATTTCTTGATGAAGGAAGCGATGGTGGCTGCGTCCCTTAACAGGTTGATCAACAAGAGTTTATCGTCCCTCTGTCTTAAAGGGAAACGAATCCTGGAAGAAAAATCTTGATGAAATCCTGTCGAAAAACACGAGGAGGAGGAGGAGGAGGAGGAGGAGGTATGGAGGGAGGGAGGGAGAGGAAACCCGACGAAAGTTGGAGGGCAAACGTTTTTCCTTACTCCTTCGAGAGCTAATAACCTCTGCATATTTGATAGGATTCCATTCTCCATTGAAAGATCGTGTTCTTTACGGCCTCTCCCTGCCCGAGGAGAGGGAAATCTAATTTCTTTCGCTAACACGATACAATTTTGATCCCCGCGCCGCAATCTGAAAGCTTTCGTGTCCCCGAGGCGCGGGCAAATCCACTATGCGTTTTCGCCTCGCCTCGCCTCGCTTCTCTTCCCCTTTCTCCCTTCCTCCCTGCTTATATATTAAATTGACCAACGTTCGTTTACGTTCCTCGGTCCTCGTATCGATCTCCTCCCTTCGAGATAGGAGGATCGCTTTTGTTTTCCGTCCAATGACGGATAATTTCTTCCTCTTTCGGGATTTCTCTCTCTCTCTCTCTCTCTCTCTCTAGCAGGGAGGAAAGAAGGAAGAAGGATCTCGATTCTCCACCGTCTTACGGTTTATTAACTCCTGGTCGATTAGCCGACCCCGTTGATATCCGTTCGATGGGTCCTTCGAGATTTACGCTCGAATTATTCTTCCCTTCCACGATTATCTGTTTTTTTTTTTTTCCTTTCCTTTTTGTTTATCGTTCTATCTGGACCGTTGTTTGCTTTTCTTTAATACGTTTCTATAGAGGTATAGAGGGGAGAGTAGAGTATAATGGGGAAAAAGAGCAAACTGCTCGATTCGTTCGTTTTGAAAAAAAAATAGATCGCTGGGTAAAATTTCGTTTGCATCGTCGAAACGGACGAGGGTTTAATAATAATTGTGATTATGGAAATAGAATTCCTCGGCTAGATTTAGATTTATTATCGATTTATACTCGATTTATACTTTGGTATCGTTTTCAAGTTTGAAGGAGCAAAGCGACACCGGCCAATGTCCATTTCGCGGGCTTGTCTTTGGTCTTCAGATTGAACGTCCACACGTAAGTTGGTCCTCGAGTTCTCGTTTTGTAAACAGGGCACTCGTACATGTTGCGCAGATCCTGTTTGTCCTGCGTGATCGCTCTCACGTTGATCACAGGCATGGGAGGAAACAATTCCTTCGACTTCGAGTCGACGATGACGCCCGACTGCACCTCCCATCGTGCCCCTTCCATGAAGATCCCGTGGATGTACGCGCCGTCCCTGGGCGCAGCCCTAAGTTATCGAAAAGGAAAAAAAAAAAAAAAAAAAAAAAAAAAACAAAAGGCAATCAATATTTGCACTGTAAATGTACGAGATTCAAAGTCACATACGTGAACTCTTCTTTGTTTTTCTTCGTCACGTCGCATTGCAAACACATCTTATCGAGAGGAAGTTCGTGCCTTCTCGCTGTCGACTGCATGATAGCCGTGAGTAACGACTGAGGATTGAAGAATCCAGCTAACCAAACCGATGGTGGCAACTGGAACGATATTTTTTTATATAAGTTTATAAATCCAATCGATTGGTAACACGATCAATATTTCCAATTGAATATCTTATCCGTCAATATTATATATAGATAATTTAAATTATTCTTATTTCTAGTGTAAATTATATATCATCTTGCCAGATATTGCAACTCGTCTCTGCTCGTAATTGCAAAATTAATAAAGTAAATTGATCGCAGAAAAGATTTCCAGGTAACAAAAAAAAACTACCTACTCGTAATCACGATCTTAACCTACCACAAAGTCTGTAGACCAAGTTTCCAATTCTCTGATTCTCAACAACAGATCGACGAACCAAGCGGCGAGCCCCAACAAAGATGGATAAGCCCTGCTGGCCCATACGAGCGGCACTTGGTCGAGGAACAGGGCGTTCTCCAGATCCTCCATGTCCGAAGTGATGGTCAATTCTCCCTTCAGGCCTAAATCCAGTTCGCGTAACGAGCGTTTTATCTCGGTGGTCAAGTGATTCATTCGTTCGCACTCCTGGAAAGCCACGATCACGTACGGTGTCCTCTCCTCCACTTTACCCATTATCTCGGCCATGTTGAACTCCTCCGGAAGTTTCTCCATTATTTCGTCCAACATTTGCTTCACCTTTCCGAGCATCCGTTCAAAATAATCGTCTCGGATTTGCGCCACGATCGAAATTTAGATCGCATTACCTTTTCCTCCCTGGTCACCGTTTGACTTCCGGAACTGGCAGCGTCCCTCGGTTGCATCTCGAACACCGTTCTGAACAAATTTTCCGCGGTCATGGTCAGAAAACCTATTTCCGCATTCGGATGCAAACCGTATAGGTAAGGTGATTCCGGTGGCATCGCCTCGTCTATGTACGCGTGATACCCGGCTAAATCGGTGTTGGGCGGGGCTGGGAAACCTTCCAGGATGATTTTCCAGGTCAACTCGAGGTTAGGATATCGATTAAGGGAAGAGAAAGGAATTACACCTTACCGGGTGCTAACATCAACTCTCCATCGATCAATTCGGGTTGCATCAATTCCTCGAGGTAAGAAACGCAGAGCCTTCTGTCCCAATCGTCGGTTATGTGCCCGCCGTACATAATCTCTCCAAAAAGATACCTTCGAATTTGTTCTCGTTTATTATCCATATTATAGATCGTCAATTTTCAACGGGGCAATGCAAAATTGGACGGACGAACCTCAAGTCCTCCCAAGGGACCTTGGACGTTGCCTCCAGATAATTGTACAGCACGCTCACGCTTATGTGCAGATCGCCCACGTTGAAAGGGTAGATTTTGTTCCAACCTTGCGGGCCGAATTTCCTCCGCTCCGCGACCACCGCGTGGAAATAGCAGAGGGAAAATAGAATGACCTTGAACTCTGCCTCCTTGCTGCACATCTCCAACGTTTCCTGGGTGAAATTGTCCAACGCTTTGTGAAGATTCGCCTGCATCCCGGTGGGCGGCTCGTTCGTGATCTTAATCGACGACTCGAGGATCCCCTGAATCATATTTTCATTATATATTTTTAATCTGTTTTTCACGTACGATGAGAGAAACAAGAGGTCGAAGATTAATCGATTACTTGAGGGATGATGTGTCCTGCCGGTGTACCGGCTGGTTCAGCGCTCATGAACACCCTGTAATCCTCGTGGGAACCGTCCGCCGCTATTTCCAACTTTTTCTCCAACAACGGCAACCACTTCTTCACGAGATGGATATTCTGCAGGATTACCCAATGCCCGTTTTTCGCGGCCACGTCCATAGCTCGCTCAGCGACCGTTTCCTGCCCCTGGCCCAGGGACACGTTGTGGAAATTTTGATTATCCAACGTGTAACCCATCCGACGTCCCAGATCCTCCACGTCCTGATTTGAAAAAAATTTACAAAGTTCGTTCAAGAGAGTTTGTCGGGCGTTCGGAAGGGGATTCTAGATTCCATACCTTGAGAGGATTCACGCCGGGAGAAAGGATGAAGAAGATAGGGGTGGAAGGGCTAGTTTCCTCGAAAGATTTGGCGAACTCGACGGTTCTACCTTCCACGTATCTCGGGCCAAGCTTCTCCTCGATAAACGCGGCGATCGCATAGGTCATTCTATCCGGTCGCAGCGCCCTCAGCATGCACAGTCGTTGAACGATCGTCTTGTTCTTCCATTCCTGCGGGAATTTCTCCCTCTCCGGGCACTCGCATTCCACCAACTTTTTCCACCTCTTCGCCGAGCTCTCTATGTCTCTGTCCAAATTGCTGTTGCTCGACCAAAGAGAAACGGAATGAGAAAAAGAAAGAAAAAGAAAACGAATACAACAAAAAATCGTTCGTCTCTAATGTTTCGAGATATTTTTGCGCGATTACCGAAATTCTTCTCGATTGGCGAGACTCCTGATTCCACCCCAACTGGTGTTGGAAAGGAAATCCACGGGGGAGGTGAGGTGAGGGGTGATGGGGAAGCGTAGGAGGAAATCCAGCTCGGTGGC